>NW_027466466.1:1185000-2672500 GCF_050575085.1 Anarhichas minor | reverse complement strand
TAGCTTCTAAACTCTCTTGCAAAATGTTCAAACTTGTTTAAAAAAATATTTCTACCATCACTTTTTTCCAGTGTATAAGTGCAAATAAATCAACAAATCTAAATAAAAGAATATGCTGGATTTCAAAAATGAAATGAAGTAAACACAGACCGGCAATGCCAACTCCTTTCCAATGAAAGTAGCTATAGCAGCACTAGCTCCATAAGTCGCTACATCTAGCAAACACTGACCCTCCAAAGCTGCTCGCCCAAAATGAACATTTATTAACTTAACTAACGATCATGACTGTTGTTAGCACTCACAGCTCTTAAGCTAGCAGCTTGTGGAAGACTCTGGTGAGCAATGAGTTCAAGGGCAGAGTGCACGCAGGTAGACAGGTATTCGGGCCAAATTAAATGATTGGACGGCCTTATTACGGTCCTGCCACAGCCACAGATACCAGATTTTTTATATGAGATCATGTGATTTATTGATTGCTGTCAGGTTGTAATGAGAATTTCAACAAATAGCTAGCTTTGAGATGTTTAATGGGCGAGACTACGCATTTTTAATTTCGTTGTAAAAGAAAATTCTGCAGATGTTACAGCATGAAATTTAAGATGTAAAGAATTGCTTATTTTTTGTACATACTGTAGATATAAATGTGTTGATTTATGATCAGATGAAAAGGTTATAAAATGGTATTTGCCATCTGTAAAGTAAATCCTTCAAGAATATGTGGACATTTGTTTTATTTCAATTGATTTAACCTATGGTGTACTCTTCTCCGAGGAGGGTTGAAGAACAAGCTTTTTTTTTTCTTCAGCAATGTGGCGATGCTTCACACTCGTTTAATTACACAAGACTGGCCAATATTTATTACACGCACTAAAAAACCCTCCCCGGATTGGGGATGTGAGGCTGCTTATTTTAATAAACCTGAGCATTTGCATAGGCAAATATCCTTACAACATAAAACATCTTTAAAGCGTCAAAGCTCCTTCTCTCAGCCCAGGGCCCCTTAGCAATCACACTGACTAACACGCTACACAGCCATCACACACCAGGGAATTTTAGTGTGTGTGTGTGTGTGTGTGTGTGTGTGTGTGTGTTTGTTTTCATCCATGTGTCCACATTTGAACATGCACAGTTTAATTTGTGTGTGGCTGAGGGGTAAGAGAGGGAGGAAAAAACAGTGTTACAGGACTAAAGGGGAGAAAATAATTACATTTTACCCATAGACTGTATTTGAGGAGCAGTCATCATGACGTCACCCATTGGTCGGTGGACTGCTCTTTTGAAGCCTCAAGTTCGTCGATTTCGCCATCGCCATCTTGGATTACGGCGGTATCATGGTGGTGTCATATACGTCTCTGGTAGCGGCAGCGACCTGTCAATCACAGTAGGCCCACCCTAAAGCATACTCTGCTTTATGGTCTGTTTGACTCTAATGGACCATAATTAATAATACATCAAGTGAGAAGTAGATTCATTTTCTCATAGACTTCCATACAATCAGACTTCTTTTTGCAACCGGAGGAGTCGCCCCCTGCTGGTCAGTAGAGATAATGCAAGTTTAAGACACTCGGCAGAACCAGAGGTTGCCGCCTGATTTTACCATATTGTAGCATCCCCGGCTGAATAATGGTCTGGAGTCTTTAACTGATGGTCCATAAATCTTTATTGAACACACCGTAAGAGCTATGAGGAAAAATAAATAAAGACAAACGTTATTGAATACTGTTTAGCATCTTCCCTATCCTTCCCTCTAACATGCTACATTTCACCACGCGGCGGTGCCTTCGAGCAGAAACAGCAGTTTGTTAGCTTGAGCTCTTTCATTAATGACACAAAACAGAAAAAATGTAGCAACCTAAAACAATATTTTCCAAAGAATGAGCTTGAACAGGTACGAACCTTGTGCCCATATCGGCCAGGTGCTAAACTAACAAAACCGTAACCTTCTTCCTTGTTTTTATCACTTTTTCCCGTCCCTTTAGCGACTTTTCGTTTTGTAATGCTTCTTACCTACTTCCGGTTTTGTACCTTCAAAATAAAAGCGCAACAGGAAATTCACCGACTGCAGAGACAAAACGTCCAAAATAAAATACATAAAAAAGGAACAATCTATTAAAATACTCCCTTACAATATAATCATTGTGTCATCTTCACAAATTACGTGTCACCATATTTCGGGATAAGAACTTTGGTATAACTTCAGTAACAATCTACAGACTGGTTGTCAATTCACCCAAAAAATGGACGTGCGCCCAGAAAGGAGGTGAAAAATATGCTATCTCTGCAATGCCATGATGGCTAATATATGGATTTTATTATTATTATTATTAATAAATATATATATATATATAAATATATAAATAAATATATATATATAATCTTATCTTCACTAGACACTGTATACTGCTAACCTCTCTGCCACTCCCCTCCAGCTGTCTGACCACTATTTCATGTCCTACTCCCTCTCCCTCTCCTCTCCTCCCTTACTTCCTCCACCTACCCACATAGTTTCTACCTGTAGTCATCTCCGCTCCCTCTCTCCCGCTGATCTTTCCTCTTCTGTTACCTCTGCTCTCCCTGACTGCTACTGATATTCTCCTCTCCGCCCTTTCCTCTTCTTTGGACAACCTCTGTCCCTTCACGTCCTGGCCTGCACGGCCAACTCCACCTGCCCCATGGCTGTCGGATAGATGGAGCCTAAGAGAGGCTGAGCGTAAATGGAGAAAAGGCAAACTCCCGGAGGACCTTCTTAACTTACAATCTCTTCTTCCCACTTTCTCCTCCTCTCTATCTACTGCTAAAGCTGCTTTCTTCCACTCTAAAATCCTAACCTCTGCTTCCAATCCTAAAAAACTCTTCACTCCTGTGACCCCCACCCCCTCCCCATACTTCCTCCCTTCTCCCTGATGATTTCACCAACTTCTTTGACAAGAAGGTAAATGATATCAGATCCTCCTCTCCGCCCCTCTCTCTCTGTCCACCCTCTCCCTCTCTACCCTCTCCAGCTCTTCCCCCTCAGCTCTCCCTCCCCTCTCCATGCCCCACCTTACCCTATCTTGCTCCCTTCTCCCCGAACGAGATCCTCAACCTTGTTACATCTAACCGCCCCACCACGTGCTACCTTGCCCCGATCCCCTCCCCTCTTCTTCAGTCTGTTGCGACTGAACTCCTTCCTTTCCTCACTCACCTCATCAACACATCTCTTGTTTCAGGATGCTTTCCCACGGCTTTCAAGACTGCTAGAGTCACCCCCCTTCTGAAGAAACCATCACTTGACCCCTCTGATGTCAAGAACTTCAAACCAGTTTCTCTTCTACCCTTTCTATCCAAAACACTTGAACGTGCTGTCTTTAACCATCTATCTCCACCAGAACAGCCCCTTGGACCCCCACCAGTCCTGGTTCAAGGCGGGTCACTCAACAGAGACAGCCCTCCTTGCGGTGACAGAGTCACTTCACGCCGCGAGAGCGAACTCTCTCTCCTCTGTCCTGATTCTCCTGGACCTGTCTGCGGCGTTTGACACGGTGAACCACCAGATCCTCCTCTCCAACCTTAAGGGGATGGGCATCTTCCCGAAAGGGGCAGGGTGAAAGAGCGGGGGGATCTAATGATGATGTTAATGGTGTTACGTGATGAAGGGCTTCAGTGAGAGAGGAGAGACCTGTTGAAACAGTCTCAAAGATGGAGAAAGACGGGTGGAAGATGGTGTTGATGAAGAGGAGGGAGGTGGTGGAGAGATGGAAGGAGAAGAGAAAAGGATGGCATAGTGATAAAGAAACACTGCTGTAAAAAAAGAAAAGGTTGAAAGAGTGAATGAGAGCTGGAGTGATTATTGTCTGATTGATAAGGATGAAAGAGCCAGAATACAGAGGGAGAGAATATAATAGGAAAGCTAGTGGCTGAAGGAATTGGGAGATGGTGGGTTGACAGGAAGAGGAGAAAAGAGACGGCAAAGGGGAAATCAATCGGAGAGAAATGGAGCAAAATGAATCAAAGGGTAAATCTGGAAAAAGAAAAAAGACTGGAGGATGGAAATATATGAAAAGATTGATTTGGAATGAAAGTGATGAGAAGCTAAGAGGGAGGAGAAGATGGAACTGAAAGGCCGGAGATGCCAGTCAATAGTGTGGGCCTTGATACAAAGGAGGAAATGGGTGGGGATTGATTGAGTTAGAGGATGGAAGCTGCAGTTGGTGGTGTGAAGGGAGACAATGTGAGGCGAGAGTAGAATAGGAGGGAAATTGAGATATACTGTATATGTAAAGATGGCGTTTTGATTGAAAGTGTCAGGTGGGTGGAGGGACGCGGGGACCGGAGGACAATGCAGCGGAAGTTCTTTGTTATCACGCTTCCCTCGTTTCCCTCCATGTGAAAAGGCAGGAGTTTTAGGGAAAATTACTCGTCAATAACATGATGGCCATATCTTTTCTTTTTTTTGCTCGCAAAAAGGCAAGTCCCTTTGGGCTTTCTGACTTTCATTATTGAACAACTACTAAACATTGAAAAGATTATTCCAACAATTGCACTTCTACATTATCCGATTTGTGATGGGTTACGGAGAGAAATGCGTCTCCGAAGAATAAAAACAAGATTTTCAAATGTGGGACAATGTGGGACTTTATCATCGTTTGATGCAAACATCTTTTTATTCACAAAGAAAATACCAGCAATACCAATAAGAGTTGAAAAAATGTCTTTGACATTTATACGCAGCCGAAGCATTTCAGTAGCAAATGTTGTTGGATTAGTGTTAAATGTGAAAATAAACTCGACATTTCCTCAAAGTGGGTGGCATTCGTTTGGAAATAAAAACACCATACTTTAATTTGTAAATCTAGTAGATCATGAAACACTCATCTGTCACAAATTTTATACCAAACATGTTTTTTTGAAGTGAGAGGCATATAAGTATTAGTTTACCTACAAAATAAATGAACGGAATATGTTTTCTTAGTTAAATAGCTATATAGGGATCTCTAGCCATCGAGATAAGTTTCAGATTTAGTTTCTAATAGTTCTCCCGGCATCATCATATGACATTTACACAATGCTAAGAGTCGTCAGCCACGCTCGAGGCTCCATGGGACCGCACATAATCACAGTGCTGCTTTGAGCTAATTGCTAACATTAATCGGTGTCCCTGATATTCTGGATAACTCACAGACCTCATTGGAAAAAAAGGAGAGGTTGTCTGCACATGGAAATTTGCAAGCATCAGTTCATCGAAACTTTATTTATTTAGCACCTATTCATGTGATCGTGCAGCCCAAAGTGCGTCACAGAGCAAGATTAAAACAGCACAGAAAAAAAAAATAACAATAACACATCATTTTGGAAGACTAAAAATTCCAACAATAAACAATGAAATGTTAGAATAAATAAAAGTGATTGAATGAAATAGGCTTAAGAGATAATAAATAATATTAAAGAGGTTTCCCTCAGACCCTCAGGCGGACTGTTCCAGAGACTGAGTGGCTAAATGCTGACTCCCCATGTGTTTCTGTTGTTTTGGTGCCAAGCCGTTCAGTGATTTAAAAACTAGTTCAACTTTTCTTTAAATCTTTTTCTAAACCTGATCGGCCGCTAATGCAAGGTTTTGGAAATGGGAATAGCATGCGTGACAGAAAAAGATCCAATCTTCCAAGATAACCCCGAGGTTCTCGACCTGGTCCTTGGTGTGACGAGCTGAAGGTAGACATCCACGCAAAAAAAGCAAAACAACAAAAAGCAGGCTATATATTTCGGCACAAATGCGACCGCTTTTTTTTATGATGCCTGACCAGATATTTTACTGTTTTATTTCTGCGAAAGAATCAATACAATAGACAGAGTCTCTATCTCTGGAAAGACATATTTTTCCACGAACAAAATGCACAGGGGTGAAGGTCAAACGCTCTTGATGAAACCAGGGCGAATACAACCGATACAAGCAGCGCCCACATGACAAGAAATATTTTTTTTTTCTATTTTGTGTCAAGCGACCCGATCTTCAGGGTAAAGAATTCCACTACTTCAGAAATCACAGGACAGAGGGAGAGAGACGACAGGGAGGTTCGCGTTGCGGTCTCGAGGGTTCAGCTACTTGGCTCGATCCTATCCTGCATGTGACACCCCGTGGTCGCATAATCACTTCATCTTCAACCATGTCAGGGAGAGCAGACTTGAGATGGCGAGTTGGCAAAGACGCACGCGCTCTTTCCATATATATTCATGAAAGGCCATCTTTTCTTCAGCAGACGGGGTCTTTCGCTCTGTTAGTCGCGTGATTTATCGTCCCGCCACGCCTGAAGGTTTATATATATATATATATATATGTGTGTGTGTGTGTGTGTGTGTGTGTGTGTGTGAGTGGGGGGGAAACCGCTGAGCGGGTATGTACTCGCAGAGAACTCCTCAGCTGTGTGTGTGTGTGCCAGTAGCGGATGCACGCATCATGTGCCACACCCCACACTAGTCAAGTTTAATGTACAACCCCCCCTCAGTCTGACAGCTCACACAGATTTAATTCAGGCTCAATATCCTCCTCAGACTGATCACACACACACACCGAAACTGTGTGCGTTTGTCACTACGTGATCGCTGTGTGACAGGTGTTATGGTGCAGATCAGGTGTTCGCGTATATGTCTGATGCCAGTCAATCCCCTTTTTGCCGATGCTCAGCCAATCGGAACCCACACGTGTTTCATCCCCCCCCCCCCCCCCCCCCACACACATAAAAAAAAAAAGCCACGCGACACTAAAAGGTCTCGATTACAGCGGAGAGCGCAGTCAAAAGTAGGCTACTTGACATGGAACTGGGGGTTTCATGTCGGAGATCTCGGAGCCACGCTTCCGCAATGATTCAATATGTAATTTGATGCAGCCGCACTGAATAACATACCTGTCATGAGTACAGGCATCAAACTCAGTGACGAATTAATCTTTGCAGGGCCTTCACGGATGAGACATTTAAAAAAAAAAAAGTTTAAAGTTTCCAGTCTCATCTGAAAAGCGGTGCATTAAGGGCCTTGTAAAACTGGTCTTGTCGTGCGTAGTTTCCATTACCTTCACCTCCAAATAGAGGATTTTGATAAGACAAGAATGTTAACTTGTTGTGCATTGAAGTTAGAGTGACCCAGGTTTGGACATTTATTGCAGAGGCATGTTATTTTGTTTCACTAGAAAAACTGTCAACTGAAAAGCCATTTCTTGGATTTGAAAGTGATTCTGGCAAGAAATAGACCTCAGGGGGTTTGCATAAAAGGTTGAAGGACTTTGGAATAAAAAAGCAAAATATACTCCGCAATCAAATTGTTGTCAGAATTTGAAGTAATGTTTGTGGGTCTGTGTGTTTGAGCTAATCTCAATGACACGGTGAATGTTAGCTCATGGTGGGTTTAAGACTAAGTGGTTGTCGGATTGTCAAAATTGTTCCGACGTCCCAATAGCCCGAAAAATGTTTCAATTGTCCGACAGCCCGTTATCCCAAAAAACAAACTTCTATTGTTCAGAGTATTTGTTAGAAAGACATCATTAGAGAATATTCATACGTTTTTTTTTGTAAAAAACTAAATTCACCAAATGACTGACTTGATACCTTGTTTTCTGTTAAAGCAATAGCAAAAATGAAACCGTACAGAAGAAACCACGAGATGGAAAGAATGCCATGAAGTTACAATCAATCACGAGGAGTTACTGGATTTCAGTTAACGACCTTTGCTAATACTTTGTGTGTCCATGAAATATTGATTCATCGTAGAGGCGGCTGTGTGTCATCTGTAAAACGGGCATATACTGCTCCGGCCTCCCTGGTTTGTTTAAGAAAAACCACGCCTGCCCTCTGTCCATGCCTTTCAGGATCTTTCCGCGGCACGTGAACACAAGAGAAGCGCCGCTGACACCTCCATCGTCAGAGCGCGTCTAAATGGGGAACGACTGGCCATGAATCGCCTTCATCTTCTATCTATTAATTATCATCAATAGTGCCTCCCTGCCCATTCGTCTCCCGCACGCACCCAACCACTGCTACTTGTCACGGGCAACGCTGTCTCCTAAAAATGACGTTCCCCCAATACTAAAATGCATTCTCAATTACGTTTGAGAAAATACGTTTTTAGTCAAACGTAATTGAGAATGCGTTTTAGTATTGGTCACGGGACATAATTAGGACTCAAATGCAGACAGTCAGGTGAAGAGAAAAAGGGTTTAATGAACAAACCAAAAACACACAGTGAGTGAGTGAAAGACAGGGGTTTAAATAGTGACTAGAACAGGTGAGGAGAGTTGTGCTGATGAGGGAGAGTGTGACTGGCAGGTGCACTGAATGAACTGATTAGGGACAGGTGAAGGAAGTGAGGAGCTACAGAAAACCACACACAAAACACCCAAGGCAAAGCCTGATTGTGACAGTACCCCCCCTAAGGGACGGATTCTAGACGTCCCAAAACATAAACGTCTTCCAAGGGAGGGCGGTGGGGGCCCGGAGGAGGGAAATAACTCCTCCGAGGCCGAGAGTCAAAGTCCACAACCGGGTGGGTGGAGGGGGTCCGGAGGAGGGACGGCCAGACTGGGGGTCAGGAGGACGGAACTCTAGAGACTGGGGGTCAGGAGGACGGAACTCTAGAGACTGGGGGTCAGGGGGACGGAACTCGAGAGACTGGAGGTCAGGGAAACTGCACTCGAGAGACTGGAGATCAGGGAAACTGCACTCGAGAGACTGGAGATCAGGGAAACTGCACTCGAGAGACTGGAGATCAGGGGAACTGCACCCGAGAGACTGGGGATCAAGAGGGGAACTGCACCCGAGAGACTGGGGATCAAGAGGGGAACTGCACCCGAGAGACTGGGGATCAAGAGGGGAACTGTACCCGAGAGACTGGGGATCAAGAGGGGAACTGCACCCGAGAGACTGGGGATCAAGAGGGGAACTGCACCCGAGAGACTGGGGATCAAGAGGGGAACTGCACCCGAGAGACTGGGGATCAAGAGGGGAACTGCACTCGAGAGGCTGGGGACCGGACGGGGAACAGGGCTCTAGAAGCTGGGGACCGGACGGGGAACGGGGCTCTAGAAGCTGGGAACCAGACGGGGAACGGGGCTCTAGAAGCTGGGAACCAGACGGGGAACGGGGCTCTAGAAGCTGAGAACCAGACGGGGAACAGGTCTCCAGGGGCTGGAGATCAGACGGGGAACAGGTCTCCGACTCTCGGAGATGGGGCTCCGGGCAACCGGAGTCCATAGACTCAGGGGCTCAGGGGGATAGACTGATGACCCAGCGGGGTAAGGGGCTGGAGGTCGTTGCAGCGCGGAGGCGGCAGCGGCCGGGACTGGAGATCGCTGCGGTTCGAAGACGGCAGCGGACGGGACTGGAAGTCGCAGCTGCTCCGAGGCGGCGGCGGTCGGGACCGGGGATAGCTGCTGCTCCGAGGCAGCGGCGGCCGGGTCCGGGGATAGCTGCTGCTCCGAGGCGACAACTGGAATCGGCTGGATCGCCGACCGGACACGGGGAGCTGGAGTTGGTCGGACCGCCGAAAGGACACGGGGAGCTGGAGTCGGTCGGACCGCCGACAGGACATGGGGAGCTGGAGTTAGCTGCGGCCCAGCGGGAGCAGGGAATCGCTGCGGCCCAGCGGGAGCAGGGATTCGCTGCGGCCCAGCGGGGACGGGGAATCGCTGCGGCCCAGCGGGGACGGGAGTCCGACCCTTCTTCTGCCTCTGTCTCCTCCGAGGGTTGAGCATCATGTCACGTTTCTCCTTCTGGACACTCGGAGGCCCTTCATAGGCCAGACGGGTTCCCGCTAACTGCTGGTACCACTCATGGAGAACACGCTCCAAACCGTGGTCTGCTGAGTCCATTTTTGGCCAGATCATTCTGTCACGGGACATAATGAGGACTCAAATGCAGACAGTCAGGTGAAGAGAAAAAGGGTTTAATGAACAAACCAAAAACACACAGGGAATCCAAGGACAAAAAACGAGGGGGAAAATCCGGCTGGACAAGGCAGAACAGGCAGGCTGAAAAAGAGGAGAGGAGAGTTGTGAGGAGAGTTGTCCGGTGAGGGAGAGTGTGACTGGCAGATGCACTGAATGAACTGATTAGGGACAGGTGAAGGAAGTGAGGAGCTACAGAAAACCACACACAAAACACCCAAGGCAAAGCCTGATTGTGACACTACTGATCGCCCCAACCTCCCCCCGTCACACACCACCCATCCCCCATTACACACACACACATCCATGCACATCATAAACACGCCAACCCCCCCGTTTCTCCCTTGCTAATATGTTCTTCAACCCCCCCCCCCCCCCTCCCCTCCCCCTCCGTTCTCCATCACCACACCCTCCCATTCTTCCTTTGCCTCACACGCTCACCGCTTTCTCCTCAGCCCCCGACCCCTTCAACTCCTCATCACCACCACCACCTTTGCCGGCACTTGTATCAAACCCGATTGCAACCCCCGGCATGATTTGCATTGCGTTGTCCAAGGAGGATGAGAGCAAAGGGATCTCCTTGGAAGCCATCCCACAGAAATGCTGACTGAAAAAAATAATAAAATCAAAGGCCATTCCTCTTTGGAATCCATTCAAAGTGTCTCATTGATTGGTAGCTGTCAGCTTATTCAGTATGACCTGTAGTCTCTCATGATGGCCTGATCGGCGAGTGGCATCTGGGGGTTGTCATTGGGTTTTGGTGCAGCATTACAACAAGTAATCTTTTTGATGACAGGCATGGCAGATAGGTTAAAGCTGACTAAGACTGTTATGTATGCAAGAAAACATAGAACAAAAGGCAAATGTCATTCTGCTTTGCACCTCTGATGCATTAGAAAGATTGCTTTTGGGGGAATGGAAAATGT
This sequence comes from Anarhichas minor, assembly GCF_050575085.1. Taxonomy (NCBI): domain Eukaryota; kingdom Metazoa; phylum Chordata; class Actinopteri; order Perciformes; family Anarhichadidae; genus Anarhichas; species Anarhichas minor. The sequence goes on along the minus strand of NW_027466466.1, from coordinate 2,661,667 downwards.
TGAAAAATTACTTTTAGGAGGTTTCTGCAAAATGAAGTGTGTTGTCCAGAAAAATAGAGCTTCTGTCAGCAAACAGGCGAGATCCTTGTGCGTCTTTGTGTATGATGGAGGAGCAACCAGGCCCATTTTATCCTGACAAGTTTGTCTTCCTACCAAATTACGTTCCCTATTGCATTCTCAATGAACTTCCCAGGGAAACGCACTTTCTCTCGGATTGCGGTTACAGTTTTAATAATGTGGTTTACAGGACTGCAACAAAATTCCTTGCTTATGTGTAGGCAACAACGCTACTTGGTTAGTGGTTTTAGTAAAACATTATGGTGTAGCTTAAAATGAGTGTGATTGTTACATCATTTAAATGAAACAAGTCAACGTCGTCTTTTGTTTTGACACAGGACACAAACAGCGGTCTTCTGGGTTAAAGTCCTGTGTTTCTTTGACCCACCCATCTTCTTCTGCATGATGAAACAAACGTAATCCTAGAGAAAATACGTTTCCCTCGAAACGTAATTGACAATGGAGTTTGGACAGCAATATCTCAAATATGGAATATCAATAATTCTCCTGAAAACAAAATAGGAAATTACCGCATTTACAAATTGAAATAGCAGGAAACTATAGAAATAAAACGCAACAAGAAACAAACACTAAACATTTGATGTGTGAGGTTTTAGCGTGTCCGTTTCTTTGACGAGGAAGAGGAAGCTTTATTTTTTCTTCACTGCTGCCTTCCTCTCTCCAGCCCTGAAGGCTGCCCCCTTGACTTTCTCTGCAGCCGTTCTTGGCAGCCTTCAGCTTCGTCTCAAGTGGGGATGAGGCTGACAAGCACCTTCTGGTAGTCTACTGCATCTTTTCTGGTGTCTGTTGAGGCAGCACAAACACAAAACGCACATAGAGTGTCTTGATAGGGGGTTTGGTGCCACACAATACAACCCTGGGCTTTCAAGTACATGTCTTACTCACACTTTCAGCGCTCTGGACAGAGTCCTCTTCTTCCTCTTGCACCCGTTTCTCCACCTCCCAACTCTCCTCCCTGCTAGAGTCTGAGACAATGGAGCAGAGTCTTGCCTCTTGGAGGTCTTAGCAAGGGCAGAGGAGGAGGATGGATGCCATGGCCTCTTCACTACCACTCGGTGGTAGGATATTTTGTCGCATTGGGCACTTCTGCAGGGTCTCCCTTAAAATGACCCTGGCTATTTTGTCCGCCCTCACCTTTAGCTGGTGCAAGATCGCCTTTTAGCAATCGCCGCTTACAGCCCTGACCACTCCTGCCAGCCACTGATGGCGCTTGTCCAGTTTTGGGTTGTGAATATAAGAGCTCAAGGACAATAATTGTCCCATTTGGCATCACTCTGTCCCAAGTGTCACCAGGTTTCCCACCAGCACATGATGGAAAGGAGTGGCACATGGCACACAGACAAAAAAGTTGCCCAAAAAGTGTACAACTTGGCCATAAAAGGAACTGCCATCGTCAACCGATTTGACAATGGTAAGTTTTTGGCAGTGGCAATAGACCCCCAGTACATTTTTGTCCTGACAATCAGAGTGCGTCCATGAGGTATTCACAAGTCAAGATCACACAACATTTTTGGAAAAATGAACCTCATCCTACAGGGTGGTATGTGAAATGAAGCCCTACGCTTTCCATTATGTGATATCTAACTTTTTTCACACCGAAGACAATTTCAATGCGATGTACTGCCATGCAGGATGAGGATGAGCGAATTACACATACAAACACTCACTAACATTCCTCTGCACCCAACGACACACACACATGAGCACACACAACATGGATGAAGCGTGACAGGGGGTCCGTGAATGAGGAGATAGCAGGTGGCTGCCCCCTCCTGTAGAGCTGACACACAGGAAAAGAACATGACTTAGGCATAGCACATGCACATGCATGCATGCTCACAGAAACTCCTCGATACCCACCGGGGGGATGAGCGTTCAAGCCTCTGTTAAAGTCCCAGCTGTCAGACCCCCCATCCCCCAATCCCCTCTTCTCTCTCCCCCCTTAATTTTATCACCGTGCACTCTCGCTCTTTACCTCCACCTCTCTCTCTCTCACCCACACACACACACACACGCATTTGTGTGCAAACACATGCTTGAAAATGCCCACACACTTGGCACAGCTTCAGTGCAGGCATCGTAGCCTCTAGCATGCATAGTCTTTGAGCTGAAGAGCTATATTAGCTTCTCTGTCTTTTTTCCCACCGCTCGTCGTACATGTGCGCCCTTAATCTACTTACTGCGATAGCAGCTACGCGGCATGCAGCGGGGCAAAGGTTTGCCTCAGGGCGGCTTCGCTTCGGCCCGCGCAGATTGGCTTCCGTTGCCAACAGTATTGCCAACAATACATGTGCTCGTGTTTGTATCTTTTGTACATGTTCAAGGTTATCTCCCTCGTATTAATGCCATCTATGGACATGTATTGAGGACATGTGAGTGTGTTTCTGCACACCAACGTGCAACGTTGTCCTTTCAATAATCTCCTCCACAGGACATGTAGCACAGAGAACAAGCTGGCAGATTAGCGTTACTAGATTAGTTACTGGGGTTGATTGAAAGGCGGAGAGAGAGAGAGAGAGAGAGAGAGAGAGAGAGAGAGAGAGAGAGAGAGAGAGAGAGAGAGAGAGAGAGAGAGAGAGAGAGAGAGAGAAAAAAAAAAAAGAGTGTTCACTGTGGGGCTTACATCACAACCGAGCTACGCTGGCTAAATCTGAAAAGGCATTTTTCTCATGTTTTGGGTTTCTGGACACATTAAACCAGTGCTGTGTCCAAAACTGAGTTTTCCGAAACCGCGGAGTCAACAAAAACTCTGCTGAATAAAAAGAGTCAACGACCTTTTCTTCCACAATGAAAATTGAGTTGTTTCTCTTCTTTCGATCTTGCTAAGGGAAGAAATACTACTTTTGAGCATTACAGACTTCCTAATACTTGTGAAATGTATCTCAAAATTAGTTTTCCCAGCTAATTTGCCTTGAAAGATGTAAATATAACATTTTATTTCAGGCCTTTTTCCAGCGTGTGGATCTAACGCTAGCATTCCTTTCAGTCCCACCATCTTCTGTGTGTATCTTCTGTGTGTATCTTCTGTGTGTATCGGTCGGATGTGCATTAGTAGGAATGAGTGCAGGATAAAAATAAGCTGTCAACCATCGGAATCTTACTATGAAAAAGGAAAGGTTCTGATTCTAAGCTCCCAAAATTTGTATTGATGCGTTGAATGTTACAATTCAATCGACAACCTTTCCTTTTTCTGGGGGTGCTTTCTATAGCTGCTACTTTCAAGCTAAACAACACAGCAGCAATAACATTTAGCTATTTCGCTATGCGCGGTTTAGAAAACAATGTCTTGAGTGGATAAATCTGTTCGGGTGGATCAGTGAAAACTGAGTTTTTGGGAAATTATGACATATTTACCAACCACAAAACTATGGTTTGATCAATGTTTGATCAATGCCTGTCATTGGCAGCCCACTGCTCCCTATATACAGGGATGGGTCAAATGCAGAGACAAATTTCCCCCTTAAAGGGATCAATATAGTATAATAAATTTTAAAAAAATTAAATTAAAATTTCAGTCCAGCAGCCCAACAATGACTATTCCAGTCAATTGCCAAGTGAATGTTAAGCAAACTCTTGAAGTGTTTTGGCGCGTTTCCATCAACTGGTTTGGAGTGAATAAACTAAATAGGGCGCCTCTGCCGATCTACGAGAGAACAATGGTTTCAGTTGGCAAGTTTTAATTGTTCTTTCATGTCAGCTAGTGTTGGCCATTTTTCATGCTCTGAATATATAAATACAAATTCAGGAAGATACTGACAGCGGAAACGTCAGAGTAGACTACTCAGTAGAATTTATTCGGTAAAGGCATTTCCATATTCAATATAGCTCATCAACTTTCTTCCGACAAATGCAAACACCACCTCAAGTGAGCGTAAACATTTTTGTTGTGCTGTTGAGGAAATTTTATCAAATTTTTCATACAGCTTGTTGGAGCCATAATGTGGTTTTGTTGTTTTCTTATGTCTTTGAGGGAAACATGGGGGGTTTACACATGCAGTTCTGACATTGAACAGTGGGTGGCACATTAACTTAAAAGTGCATATGTGTAAGAGCCTGGTAATGAGGATCAGGTGTGTGTGGACGGGAAGCTAACAGTTTTTGACCGTGTCAAGGTGTCAAGGTATCGTGTCAAGGTGTCAAGGTGGCAATATGCATATGAATAAATGGATAAACGGATCGAAAGAAAGACAGCGCATTGGACATTGAAATGTTTGTGGAACACGCGTCCAAACAAGTTCTCCCGTTCGCCCTCCAGTGGCTTTAAAATGGATATTTGTTAAAGTCACTACACAGCTTTTACAATGCGTTACTTCCAAAAGTGCGTAGAAATATGTTAATGTGCCCACGGCTACTGTTCTCCTCGGTTGACAAGTGGCATTTAGCCATGATCAAACTACTGTTGTAAGCTTGTTCAGTATGCTGACAACAATAAAAAACATGATCTATTAAAACACAAAACAAGTTAACCGTTGTGGACGCACGTCGTTTGTTCAGATTTAGCTGGTTTGGTGTGGACGTAATCCATGTGAAGGAGGATAATGAACATCGAGGCTTCAAGATTTGATCAAGTGGCTAAAGCTCTCTTGCTTTTGTTGTTATTTGGGAACTATTAAACCAGTAAATGGAGTTCACTAATCTACTCTTCTTCCGAAGAAATTAATGTAATTAACACAAATGCTCATTTGGTGCAGAGGGACCGGCGCCTTAATCTTTCCGATTGGCCTCGGGTGAAAACGTAGCATGCTAGCTGCTCGTATTCCCGGACATATTTTATGTATGTACTCCACCAGGAACCCCTGTGTGGAGACGGATGGACGTGTTGAGGAAAGATCAAGTGCCAGTTCTTCTTCTTTCTCCTCCTCTGCAGGTGATGCTCATGAGTACGACTCAGGGCAATTAACCCTTAACACATGTTAAGATGTGTGTTTGAGTTGTGTGGCTCAGCTGCTGTGTTTGTGTAAATGGATTTACATGGATGTCGAAGGGATTTCCTTCCGTGAAGCAGGTGGGTTTTTCTTCTTCTTCTTTTTCACTTTTCAGCCTGTTTCTTATCAATATTCCGTTTGCTTGGGGCTGTGGTGGTCTCAGAGGGAGTTTCTAAAGAGCAGTGATGACTGGAAGGAAGAGGATTTTGCACTTATGGTTGAATTCCTACTGAAGTACAACTATTTTAAATTGAGTAGACAATTGTTGCTTGATGATTTAGATTTGAATATGTAATAAAAACAAATGAAAGCGTTAAATTCAGACCGTATTCTGTAGCCCGTGGGCTGATTTTATACCTCTTTTGCTGCTTTTGAAGTGTTGCTTGGAAGCTACTGCAAAGGAATTCTCCAGCTCTTAAAGTCAATGGTGTCAACATTCAGCAAAGCTCGAAAGCCTGAAACAATGATTCTACCGAGGCTATGCATTCAAGATGTTCTTATATAGCGAAGTTGATTAAAAGTAGGGCTGCAACAAATATTTACATTACAAGTGATTAATCGATGTATTGCTTTGGTCCACAACGTGTGAGACAATAATGACGAAACGCTTATCGTAGTATTCCAAAAAAAACTGTCGACATCTTCAAATTTCTTGTTTTGTCCAACCAAACCCAAAGATGTACACTTTAGGATAAACAGGGCAAAGAGAAGCAGCAAATTGTCACATTTGAGAAGCAGGAACCAGCTGCTTGAAAGAATCCATCGATTGTTCAAATAGTTGCATATTCATTTTCTACCAATAAACAAACTGATTAATTGAAGTCATCATTGCAGTTTTAATTAAAAGCTCATTCTTATTGGATTACCAGCCTGGCTTGCTTCTGTATTGTATTTTTTTTTTATGTTATCAGTCTTAAAGCTGTTTAAATTCAAACAAGCTCCCCTAACAGGCCTGTAACATCGCCATATGCATCTTGAACTGCAAATGCTGCAGAGCTGTTGGGGATGCCTGAGCCTCCCCAGCGGATCTCCTTTTGCTTACATGAATAACCCTGACACGCCACATGTCTGACGATGCATAATTCATAGATGCAGGATCAACCCTTGATCTCTGAGGACTGCAGATGGTATCGGGTCAAACTCGTGAATGAGGATGAGAGTGCTACAGAGTGCTAGAGGATTGAGTCCTAAAAACCAGGAAATGAGTCAGCATTTTTCCTTGTTGCGTTTACTCACGCTCATGTGACCGTGGTGTGGTTTGTTCATAACGGCGCCTTTTTACTTTCTGCCGATTCACGCTTAAAAAATCATAAAAGTGGTGTTCACTTGAAGATGATCTTGCTGACCAAACCTGTAAACTTATGTTTTGCCACACAGCTTCTTTGCTGCAAGAATCCAAAATCCAATGGAAAAATTCCATCAGCTTTTTTGTCAAGGGAACCAGTGCGATGCTAATTGGCCTGCAAAAATACATCCTTTTTGGCTTTGCCATAGAGCGTCTCCCTTCCCACAGTGGGATACGTATCTTGGTAAAGACATTCCTGTCTCTCAGAGAACCGTGGTTACGTTGTGACCAATGATTTCAAATGGCTTTCTTTAAACAAAGATCTAAAGAAGCTGCTCCAAATTTTTAAAACCTCAAGGCCGATGCTTGCTAAACCTCCTCTGCTGCTTTCACTTGTTGTACCGTCAGACCTTGAGACACTGGCTCTCTCTTTCTCTCTTTCACACACACACACACACACAAGGTCGAGTGTGCACATTCTGCACATATTCTTAGCAGCACACATCCCACACTATCACGGCGGCCGTGTGAGGAAGCCATCCTTGATTCTGAAGCAAGGTAGAAAAGATATTCAGAGAGGTACGGCGCTGAATATCTCAGCCTTCATTTAAGTTTATTCACAACATTCTTTTGTTATTTTCTCCATTATTTTCTCTCTGTTCATTCAGTGAAGTTCTCTGAAATGGAGATATTTAAATACCAAAGCTAACTCCATCCCATAACTCGCATGAAACATGCTTCCACAAACCACCATGCGGTCACCCGTCAACAAACACCACGAGTTGTCTTTGTGTCCTATTTACTCTACAGCCGTGCCAGCGACAGGTCATGTTTGTCACGTTCGCCGTCGTAGCTTAGCTTGTTGGCGTGCTAATATTTAGTAATCGATATAAAACACATAGTACAGCTGAGGCTCATGGGAAAGTCATTGGTTTTGCAGGTATTTGATTTATGACTGAAGTATAGGACAAATTCCATGTTTGACCCATAAAAAGCCTGGGGACGTCCAAAGTTATTTAAATTCATCCTGTAAGGGAGCATGAATGTAACAGATCCTAAATCATCCAAGTCGGGGCTGTTGACGCTCAGATTTTATTACTTCCTCACAAGATCTTTTTGATTTCAGAGAAGATAAATAAACGTTCATTTTCATCGGCCCACATGGATCCATGTCTCAACGACGGATAACGTCAGTCCATAAGTGTCAAAGCACCTTACCACACTATATTGTCAATAACAGAAACTGAAAAGGAACCGGAAAGTGAGACGTGGTTGTTTTACGTAGCTCCGGCAAACGGACTCACGGACGTCTCATTGGTTGGCGTTCAACTGTAAGAAGTTGGATTTTTGGATTCACACCCGTGTTAATTTAACTCGTTCCTTTTGAAAAAAAAAAATGAATGATTCGCCGAAGAGCTAACATCACCAGAACGGGAACTAAAATGAAAAATGCTGGCAGACGGGGGAGTAATTCCTGCTAAGCTAAGAGATACAACAGTGACTAAATTCATTCTGCGTGGTATGTCTCAAGTGTCACATTTGAGACATACATACACGCACACATAGTACATACAGTATATATTCGGTCTGGATCATTTAGCGTCATCTTTCTCTCTCATTGCATCATTTATGTTTGATGAATGAACTACAAAAAAGAAGCATTCCCTGACGATACGCCGTCCTCAAACGACCCAAGATTTCTGTTTGTGTGCGTGCATGTTTAGCTGATGTGTGTATAAACGTGCCGATATGAGCGAATGACCAAACATGCCATCTGCACAAATGTGATTATAGAACTGCCGGAAATATGGCAAGAACAAATAAAAGCCAGGGCATTATCGAGGGACGATATCATTACTGGAAGAAAAGTAGAAACATAGTACATTTTTTCCTGCCCGCATGAGGCTGTGGCATCAATGAGCCAGAGTGGATATTTTTTGCAGAATAAGACTGGAATAAAGCACATACATGCACATTTTTCACACTCAAACACACATACAAATGTATAAAACTGCAAATAAATGATTAATTTTACCGTATACAATTTATTCTGATAAGTGATTTATACGGCGTGACTGATTTATGTTGGTATGTTTTTCTGTTTCCCAGGCCTCAGCTTTCTATTAGCCGTAACTAGCATGACAGTTTGATCTTGTCAGAGTCTACAGCTTTGTTTCTCGCATAGGCCGGATTGTCTGTCAAGGGGTGATTTACTGGCAAAGGCCTGTGATTTAAATTGGAAACAGACAGTGATGGAGAATTTTCATGTCGCATCCATTTTATCAGCATCCTCACATGTGCCGGCTGACAAATAGAGCATGAGCATAGAGCATCCTTTGTTTCCGTTTTGAGTTTTTCTTGAGATTGAGGAAATTTTTTTTAAAAGTGAGGACCCGCAAAAGCTATTTCTCCGCAATAATGCGTATACGCCACTCACCACGAAGCGCGTCGAACTGCTTGGCTTACAAAAACGCTGTGCGGAGTTTACTTACATCATCTCACAGGATTTCTGTGCGTTTAAGTTTCGGTTCCTTGATGCTCTCATGAATTTAGAGAGAAAAAGCTAAGAGAGGAAAAGTTGCTCTGTCTCAATCTTTGCTTCATTTCGTCCTGCCTTGCCCTTGCTCCCCTCATCCATCGCTCTATTGTCATCCTTTGTCATTTCCATCAAAAGGTTAAAGGAGGATTATTCTCAGTTTCTTAAGCCCCGGACTTGACGTTCTCCTTGACATTATAGTGAGATAAAGCACATCAGAACAATATTCCCAGGGTGGGTCTACATGGGTTGACCTTAATTTACTGTGTGTGTGGACATGATGAGAGTTCAAAGGTTAAATATCTAACATGATTGCGAGTATTGATGATGCACAAGTTCAAGGCTTTTATCCTGAGCATCACAAATGTTCACTCATTATTGGACTTTTTAATTTATTTTTGTTACTATGTACGGAAAGTCTGGGTCCCTTATCTGTTAATAAGCAACTTTAGTTGGCTTGTTTTTTGAACATTTGGCTGAAGAAAATACGGGTTTCTCTAAATATGTACAGTCGCTCCAGCATCGGGAGTGTTAGCATTAAGACAAAACTATTAACAACATCTCTTTAGTAAATTAGCATTATAGCAACAGTTTAGCCTATTAGCCACGTTTTCTCTCCGTTGCTCTAACAGTTTAGCCTTCTGTGTGAGTGGTGAGCTCACCACTGCGGTGCAGCATCTGTGACGGCTACGGTTAGCAGACGGCTAAGCTGAACTAGCAACGTGATTTCTAATTTTTTCCTCGACTCAGTCATTTCAAAGGTATATGCGAGAACAATTTCAAGTTGGAGCCATACTCCTTTGATTCTGCCACAACAACAAAGCAAGAGGACATTTTTGATGTGTAACTTTAGCCCACTACTCTGAGGCGATTTGTGTTTGCCTCCAGTCACTCACTTTGTTTTGCCAACACCGTGACACAATCATGACGCCGGTGCTAAAACGGTCCGTACCGTTAGCGGTGTCAGCATCACAAGACAGACTAACTAAAGTGTGGATACACAGAGCAGTGTTGCCAGATCAGGTTGATGGTTTTCCAGCCCAGTCACAACTTCAAAAAATTCACAAACAATAGCCCAAGCCATGAACTTGCCAGAAACCTATGTGAAACCATAAGACATTCAGAATAGGAATACACAAAGTCCCAAATACACAGAACAATGTCAATGTTGATGAAGTTAAGGTAAGTATGTTGTCCGTAAATTGGACACAACGAAGTTTACTAACTGTCTGTTTTGATATAAATATAATGACAACTTGTTTGGTGATGTTGTTTCACAATATTTCTCCCCACCAAATGCTGAGAAAAGCAGCCCAAATACCATCTACTATTCCATCTAACCCAGGGCTATTTTCCCCCTTACCCATCTTAATCAAAAGTAACCCAAGTGGGCAGAAAACCAGCCCAATCTGGCAATGTCAACAGCAGCAACACCAGCCCTCCAGCTCAATACCTGCTGGAACTGAAGTGATATTACCAACCATGTTGAGTGCCAATCAAATTGAAGTACTGACATTGTAAAAAGAAATACCCCCTTGAACGTAGCAACAAAATACAACTTCAATGTATTCTTTTTGGTAATTACAATGACCAAATAAGAATATAGATACAATAAAGCTATTTACAGTTACTTTCCTTCATAATTAATTGTGTAAAGGGAATTGTCATGGCCGCATAATAAGAATGCGGGCCTTGCTGATTGTGGTATTAGTATGCAAGTGTGTATGCATGCACCATGTTGTGGGCTTGGCTCCTGCCAGCGGGGGGGTTACATAGTATGGAGGCCATGTGTGTGCATGTATAAGAGACACGCACGAATGTATACCAGTCCCTGCTGAGACTTCATTATTCACAGTGCACTCCACTCACAAAAGGAAAGCAATTATGATGGCACAGCCCAGCTTTTGATGTGGAAAAATGCACGCTGGAACACTCTTTTACGCTCCCGATAGGCAGTGTGTGTATAGGGCTATACGTTCGCGATGGGGGGGAGGTATATCTAATGCAGTGAGTCATTCAATTGTGATTCCGCAGTATGCATCTGTATTTCGCTCCATACATACATACATACATACATACATACATACATACATGTGTGCATTCATCATTCCACATACATGTATGATGAGCCCATCACCGTTAAAAATGTAAATTCACCGCACTCACACTCACAGTGTCTCATTACCTGTGCATAGTAAATCAGCAGGCTGATTAATTCCATATACGTTTTTCCTAAGGAAAGGCATGCAGGCCTCTTAGGCCCCCTGTGCGCCTCAAAGCCTCAGTGCAAATTACAGCCGGCATGAACCACACCCTGAAATATTCATCAAAGTCTGTGCATCTTCAGACGGAGAGACAGAGACAACGAATACGAATGCCACTTGGACGGACATCGTCACGTGATTCAGGGTGGATTATTCTTAAATGAAGAGGCTCTACAGAGTTCTTTTTTATTATACATTTATTTGTTTGCATTACAGCTCCCAATAGTAGCATAAACCCAAATAATCCACAATGAAGAGGTAAAACTAAGCATGCAATACAAGATCATCTATTTTTTATTACTCGCAGCTGTGCGTTTACCAATGGGAGGGGGGCTTAGGCTATTTTACAAAGTCCACAAAAAGAAGCCAAAAGGGCTTTCAGGGGTGTGATAAAACCCAAGCAGTCAATGTGACATGTTATGCATTTTTTTTTTAAATTTCCATCAAGCCTGGTATGCGCTAACCTTTGCATTCGCATGAGAGTTTAAAAATTCCAATGAAAGTGATTCATATGATCAATGTAGAGTATGTAGACGCCCTCCGTCTTCTTCTCTGCATGTGTGTGTGTGTGTGTGTGTGTTTTGATTTGCCTCTCTATCTCCGTTGTGTACAATCACAGCTTTTGCTGCTTGCGTCTTCCTGGAAAGCAGCTCTGACTAATCTGGCCACCCAAACAGTAACAACAACAACACGCCTGAGAGATGACCTCCAACCCCACCGAGGATATCACACTTACACACTTACACACACAGGCGCACGTTCGTCTGCTGCCTCACCGTCTCCCTCTCATCCGCGGGCCATCTGGCTCCGACATTAATGATAACATGATCACGAAGGATTTGGTATCGTTATTGGATTATCTAAAGGTCACTGTGTCACATTCGTGGTGTCGCAGCTTTCGAGTCCCCATTGCTGATATTCACAGGAGCCTCACGTTTACGTTTTGTTATCATCTGCCGGAATTTCTAGAAATATACACACACACACACACACACACACACACAAATGAAGTAGCTAGATGTTTCACCAAAACACGGCAGGTCGTAAACACTCAGCTGCGGTTCTGTTGTTTCATTTAGTGTCCACATCTACTCCTGTATTTGAATTGAGAATAGTGAAACGGGGCTTCTTTTACATGCATGTGTTTCTGTTGTGGAGTGTGGAATGAAGGTCAGGGCCGGACAGAGACAGGATTACCTGGGATTAACATGGACTATCACTTGCCTAGCTAATGAGGGCCAGAGGTTTCCTCCCTTGCTCCTGCCTCTGGTGCCAGCGCCAGGGTATAAATAGCGTTTAAACCTGCCACACTAATCCATGTTCCATGCAAATGAACCTAATCCATTCTCGTTCATTCATCATTGGGACCACATTTGTCTCATTTGCAGTGGTGGATCTAATGGAGCTAATGATGGTTTAACTACAGCCAAGTGGGTAAAGCATGGAGGGCCCGGGCTAACGCTTGGTGTATTCCTCAGCTGTCTGGCTGCCCTAATTCAGTACAATTCAGCCCGTAGAACAGTTGTAGGAAGTCACTGAAAAGAGCTTTCTAAACAGCCCAGATGCCAGGAAATAAATGTTGGCATTGTACGTTTCTACAAACCACAGATACATTAAATGTGGACGTTTTTTTAATTTTGTTAGAGCAAATGACGCAGTGCACGAGTAGAGGAGTCAGGTAGTATAGCGAGCAACTGTTCTTGAAAGTTACGTGGTGTAATAGCAAGTATAACAAGTGACAAAGTCCCGTAAGGGTGGGTGGGAGTGCTGATGGATGGGTCAAACAAACACAGGACTTTCACACAGGAGACCACCATTGATGTGGCGTGTGTAACCAAAAGCAAACCTCAACTTTACGCTGTTGTGTAATGCTACGTAAGAAAGTCTGCTTGCTATTTATTAACGCCAGTTAATTTGTTACGGCGTTTCCGTTATTATTTTAATACAAACCGTGAAGTTTGTTTATCACTAACCAAATAGTATTGTTGGCTAAACTTAACCAATCATTTTACAATGTTAACCATGTAGCATTGTGTGTTTCTGCAAGCACGATACAAGGCTTAGTTATATGTGTTTTGGGTTCAGAAACATTGATGTAGTGGAGTGGAAGTACAAAGTTGAATAAAATAGAAATACTCAAGTAAAGTACCTTGAATTTGTACATAAGTACAGTACTTAAGCAAATATACTTAGTTACATTCCACCACTGATCATAATATTTACTCTCACCACTCACAGCTCATCAAAACCAAACAATGTACTGCTTATTATAAAGAGGTGAATAATATAGAGCAGGATTGAGTTCATATTGGTCCGGCCCTCCACAACAGTCCCTGTTTCTCATGTGGCCCCTTGGGAAAAATAGTTGCCCACCCCTGCTCTACAATGTGGAAAAACAAACCAGATGATGCAATAGCGATGTCATTAGAGTTATGAGCTTGGGCTTGACCTTTAACATGGTAATGTTATGGTAAATGTAGGGTCCAGAGTTCTTGGAGCTTCACTCATATGTGGGACAAAAAGTCAGAATATGTCAACCTCTGCTCCACTTTTTGTCTTTTTACATTCAATTTGAGCTGGATACTAAACTTCAGCTATAAAAATTGATCTTTTTGACTTGTGTTTTGGGGTTAAATCCATCAAATGGGCCTCTTGGCAGACTGTTTTACCATCACAGTGCCGTGTAAGAGTTCCCTCTAATGTAGACAGCAACAAGAGAAATCCAAACCATACAGTGTTGGGACTTCCGTGCACTTCCCTCTGAACTAAAACAGAATCAAAAACAATTTGGTTTTGCTGTCCCAGCCTTTTTTCATCGCGCGGAAGGTCGCCATACATATAGGTCTCCATGTGGTCCTGGAAGCCGTCCACTGCGAGCCTGGATGGGAAACACAAAATGCAAGAGCAGCACAGAAAAGAAAAAAGCTTCACTTTTCAATAAAAGAAAAAAAAGGATTTGCATCTTGTTGCAGTTATAAGTCCTGGTCAGTTTTGGAACATCTTATAAAAACACCCTGAGTGCTGGGAACCATCATTGCACATGTTTAAACATTAGACTGCAACTGAAAGGGTGTCTAAACACTGATCCAAATGGAGAAGTTGCACCACTCCCGCCTCGACATATTTCTCCGGCAGAGTCACCGACAGCCTGTTTGTTCCAAAGCTTTGTAGACAGAATTTTTGTGGTTTTGAAACCAAGTAGCAACACATCGTTTCCATCGCTGCTGGTGGTTTTTTTGAGTCTGTCTGAAAAACCACGTCTGGCCCTGTGTGTCACATCATCCTGACCCACATCCATCCCTCCTCTGTTTCCCCTACTCTCCCTCCTTCTTCCTGTCTGCGAGAGTTTTCATGTGCGGAGGGAATGAGTTCATTCTCTGACCACTAGACAATACCTCACCATTCCTACTCCAGCCCTCTATCTGAATTACGGGCCGAGAGGAGGTGGAAAACATCTCAGTCTCCCGTCCAAAGCAAACAGCTCTGGCTCAGTGTGAGTGTGTGTGTGTGTGTGTGTGTGTGTGTGTGTCTGTGAATCAGCCGATCAGGCCTGCGGTGCGGTGCTGTGACAGGTTTCCAGTATGCTGCTGTCAGGTTGCCAATGCAGAGAGAGACTCCTACAGATCCACTGGTATCTCTGTGGTCCGCTAGTCAGATAAATGGTTAACAATGACTGACAGCCTGAATGACTGGCTGACCAATTGCTTTATAATCTGAAAGGATTGACGGTTAACTTGATTTACTAAATGGCTGATTGGATGTCTTGGTGGTACGCTGGGATGTTTGTTTGTATTTTGAATGATTGAATAATCGATTTGTTGGCTGACTTGCTGACTGAAAAGCTGAGATAAATTAATTTTTGGCCAGACCTGGAAGGAGGCATCCATACTGTGCAAGAAGTCTGAGCAGCATGATGGGAGAAAGGAGATGTGAAGTAGGTGGGGAGGGGGAGAAGAGTAAGACAAATGAGGTGCATAAGTGAGTGAAAGAGAGAATAGAGTTCTAAGAATCCAATATAGTTCTATTAGTGGTGATACGGCTCTGAGCCGTAGATCTGGTGAGATTATGGGTTGAGCTACAGCTTTGATGTTGACCTCAGATGAACTGAAGTGACTCTGTAACCCATTGGCTCATTGTCTCTGATCATTTGGGCTTGTGTTAACTTTTCACAGAGATCTGCTGAAACCTTACGTCACATCCATATTGTTGAAATCCGCTTGATAATCAGCTATGACATTGAAAATCTTTTAGATAACACTAAGCTACACTTTATGTACTTCAAAACAACACACTGTCAACACCGGCACTCCTCTCTCTGCCGTCTGCAGTGTTCTCCCGCAATACTATACCAATTTGAACAGTTGTAGTCCACAATAATCACTTCGATGCAAAAAAACATGGGAAAATAGGGTCCAGTCTGAAAAATACTAAAGTTATCCTTTAGGTTCCAGGTTGTGGAGAAGGCCCTTAGGAAGGAGGGAAGTGTGTGACCCGAGAACACTGCTCACCCTGTTTCCTGCCAACAGTCAAAGTTGGGCTGCGGTCGAAAAGTCCTTTTTGTTTTAGAAGGTTCCTAACTGAGTGAAATTACCCGGAAGTATCTAAGGGGCCGCCATGATAAGAGCTGTTGGAATTCTCTAAATGCTAAGAAAAGGTGCTTCAATGCTTCCTTTTTTAGCTCCTTTAGCATAGGAAACACTGGACCTTCCTTTACCAAAGGAAAGCAGATAATGCCGCCCCACAATTCCTTGCGGCAGCAACATTTAAAGTGACGCACCATTCGGCCGTTCATGAAAACAAACGATATGGTTATTTTGCACAGGTTTAACAATAATTTTCATACAGTCACAAAGTAATGGGATTCATGTTGATGAATATGAATAGACAGTGACAATCCTTTCATTTAATTTGACATGTATTTATTTACTTCGAACATGTAACAGTAAATATAGCAAACTGTCAATCAACAAATTCTCATTGTTAATAAGAAGAAGCATCAGTGAGGAAAAAACACAAGCTTGGCCTATGATAGATTATTAAAGTGTTAAAAAGCAAAATATAACCGAACTGAATCTACATTATTGCACAAAGGAAATATTGTTATTGAACAGTTTCATTGATATTGCACACAAGTGAATTGTCAGTTTCTACTGGAGGCTGTGTTGATTGTTAAGTGTGACAGCAGCAGGAAGGAAGAAAGGACCGCCGGTTTCTCTCCTTCACACCACGAGTGAAGCAGCCTCTCACAAAAGAAGCTGGTTAAATAGCCTGCATGCAGAAATGTAACAGATTTCATGGTGTCATGTTTAGTTGCACTTTTTGTAGTCCGTCGTTCTAGCTTCGCCATGGCAGACCTATGTCAGTGACATCCGCCCTTGCATCATGATTCTCAAAACACCATGGTTGTCTTTTCCTAACTCCTCATGAACTCTCCTTCACATCCTTGACCCCATGACGTTTTCCATAGAGGTCAAGGAAAGGTGGTTAAGAATAGATGTGAGGAGGTCATTTTGGGAATTTTCCACCACAGCCTAGGCTTCTTGTCACCATGTCTGTGATCTTTCCCTATGACGTAAACTAGGTAGAGTAACCAACCCTTAACCATAGCAGGGGCAGGCCAGCAAACACTCAAGTGAACCTTTATTTATAATGTGCTTTGGAAAGCACTGACAAACAATGTCATCCTCCTGACATGGGTGCCAACAATAGTAAATATGTGTAATGTTGGGTGATTGGTAGCAAAGACCTGGCATGGGTTTTCTATAGAATTCTCTGAGCTGGTATGTGATAGTGGCATTCAACAGCTAAAATGTGAAAATCTCCCAGGCTTCTCTAGCAGAGAGGCTTTGACATGAAACCAAGCTCCGTAAAAAATCAAGGGTATTTGCAGCTAATGCTTACAACCGAGCCAACCGCTCGCTCTCAATGGCTCTGGCCCTGAGCGGAGAGCTAAATCTGTTCAGGGAATCTGTTGCCGGGGCTCCCGATGCTATACTGCTGCCATGCTGGCTCCTGGCCCACTACTATGCTCTCCTCTTCCGGGAAGCAGCAGGGGAAACGTTGGGAACCATGGCAACGCCAGCATGCCAAATCAGTAGTCATTTTTTAGAGTCATTACGATATCGTGTCCGTTTCCCAATTCAATGTTGATTTGAGGCATTCCCTCAAGTGGCAAATGGGTTTATTATGATTGTGTGTCTTTGTTTTTGTTTGCAGGTGTGTGTGTGTGTGTGTGTGTGTGTGTGTGTGTGTGTGTGTGTGTGTGTGTGTGTGTGTGTGTGTGTGTGTGTGTGTGTGTGTGTAAGAGCTGTGCAGCCACAGAATCATAATCACAAGGCCCCAAAGCCCAGAGCTTATTTGCTAGTCAGGGAGCATTATAGTAGCTGCTTTACAACCTGCTGCAGTACTTTGGTCACCTTCTGTAGAGAAAACCAATCTGCAACTTAAAATTCTCACTACAATTGTTTTTCTTACTCTTTTTTTCCTTTTTACATTTGTGTACATACTATATCATACTCTGCAGTGTAACCGGCTGTGTTGTTTTCTAAGCATTTGGTTAGGGTGGGAGGCTATGTTTAAGCAGAACTGTTTACGTGGTTGATGTTATCATCATCTCGATTGATGGGTTCCTGTGTGGATTCATAGTCGCAGGGGTTAATCTGAGTGATTCTCTGGCGGGGGGGGCGGAGTCACTCATCAATAATGCAGGTGTCGGAATGCATAGTATCTGTAAAATATCTCCAGCCGTACGCTATTAACCTCATCCAAACTCCAAGGCTCTGGGCATGTCCGCCCCATGAATAAGTGAGCAAACATGCTCGTAGCTTTCCAAAAAACATGCATGTATAAATCGATGTCGGCTTGAATTCATTTCAAAACGACCGGTGTGCATAACGGTTGATCTGACAGAGGAAGGCCAGAACATGAGAGAAAAGAATGCTTACTATACGAATAGAAATGTAAAAATAAAAAAGGAAGGCAAACAGATGGTGATGGCAGAAGAAGAGAGGAAAAGAAAGGAAGAGGTGAATCCACTCTGCTAGCAGATGGAGACAGAAGAGAGACAGAGTCATTTAGGGACGGAGGGAGACGAGGAGCGGCAGAGAAAACAAGCAGACGAGTGTGTTAGAAAACCGCCTCAGACAGCTTGAGAAAAATACACCACAGAAACCCACAGCGGGGTTCATCTCAGGTAACGGCTGCTGTTTTCATCATCAGTACAACTGATAATAATAATAAGGCGGCAGCGCAGAAAGCACGGCCGTTAGTTGGTTGTCGTTTTGTGGAAGATCATCATTTCTAGAATTGTCAAATGAGGGCCCGCTACGTCTCCGTCGTCAGTTGTCTTCTATTTCAATATCTGTCAGTTGTCTGTTCTGGTTACGTTCTGATTCCAGGAAACTGAATTCTACTCATTTCACTCAGAAAACAAATGACAGTAAGAAAACATTGAACTTAATTTGTTTAAATTGATTGATAAAGATGGCACTGTAGATTCTAATACATCATTGAGCAACACTTGGACACAGCTGCAAGAGACTTTCCAGCTGCTGTCTACATTGTTAAAGACGCCAGCATCCTGTTTGTCCTGCTTTGGCAACACATACACACACATTTCCCTGTACTTCTCTCTTTGTGAGGACCCTCATTGACATACAGCATTCTCGAGCCCATTACCCTTATCTTTAACCATCACTACTAAATACCTTACCCCGACTTAAACCGAATTCTAACCTGAACCTTAAAAAACGCATCACAAACAGGCCCTTTGATTAAATGAGGATTGGCCAAAATGTCCTCACTTCCCAAAAATGTCCTCACACTGTTTAAAACTTGCTTTGGTCCTCAATATGTTTCAAATACAAGAACGCACATTTTCTCTAGCGAGAAATGGCAGCTGCCTGAATTTCTGCTGAGCATGGATGGTTACTATATCGTAGAAAGAGCAAATGTGACGTACTTCAAGTCATCGCAGAATTTTTTTTTCCCCTCTATGCTTGCAGCTGCACTGTTACTTATTTATGTTTAGAAAAACCTGCAGTATTATTGCAGTAGAGATGCATTGTGGGGACTCTATAAGTTGCACCCTACCCTGCCTTGCTATGAGCTTTCAAGGGAATCGTGTGTGTCTGAGAGTGTGTGCCGATCGGGTCGTCTAATCCATCAGGGGGAGCACAGTCAGAGTGAAAGTAAGAGCTGAATCATTTTGACACTCTAGCTTGAGTTTCACTATGACTGAGAGGGAAAACAAGCAGCGAGCCTTTGATGGGAACTCCAGTCGTCTTTATCAGAAACAGATTTTTTTTGGCTTGGCCTAAGCTTTCCGCTCCCATTACCGCTGCAAGTTCCGTCTGCTCAAGAAGCAGCCAAATACAGTCAATGAATTGTCCCTCTTTCTACCTACAACATCAACATAAACAGTGAAATTGAATAATGAGGTTTCCATGGATTCATAACATCTCCGCTGCGATTCCAAAGAGTTTTGGTCAGACTTAAGTCTGGCCTGAGATCAGCGCTGCAGCTGTTTTCATCACCTCACTAAATTCTGGGAAGGGACGAGTGGAATCAGCTGCCAAGGGGTCATTGAGTGTGTGAGAGAGAGGGAGAGAGAATATCAGCTGTACAGTAAAAAAAGAGGTCACTGAGTTGGTGGAAGGGGAGAGGCAAACTGCCATGTGTGTCTCTTTGTGTGAGTGTGTTTGAATCGACTGTGTGTGGAGTCATTAAGGCTTAAGTGAGGGTGAGGCAGAGCAGAGCAGCAGACACCGCCATGAGACAGACACACTGCTCTGGAGATGCTGCGTGTTCCTGGAAAGAATGTGTCCAGTAGCGACATGCCTCTAGCTGTCCGTCCTGGACTTTTTTTTCCACTCTTCTTTTATAGTCGATAATCTACTGGAACATTCAACAAATTCTTAGCCTTGTGTTCAGAAAGATTGATCGGGTCTAACTATAACATCTTTGTGAAACATTTACTTCCAGAAGCCTTGTTACCTACTGTCTAATCAGAGGACAAGCTAACCGCTAACATGCCATGGTAGCGCTGCACAAGCTTCTTTCTGTTTTCTTTGAACTCTGCCATTAACTCAGACCGTGTTGTTTTGTTCTTAGAAATGTCATTTCATCAACAACACAGAGTTACTGAAGAGGGGCAGAAGCTCAACCGAGCTAACGAGCTTGCTAACAGACAGTTAGCTCGCCAGACTGCTAGCAAGACATATGCTGCGTTCCACTTGAACTAGGAAGTCGTTATTTTCCGAGTCGGACGAACCTTGCCAACCCCGACCACAAAATCCAAGATGGCTGCTCAATAGTAAAACAGAAGCTGTAGTAATATATGCTATTTATTAGGACTTCAGTCCTAATTGTGTGTCTGGTTTTTATTTGAGATTTGGACTATCGAGTGAAGGTGGAGAACGAGGGGTGAGAGACATGGAGAAAGATTTACATTTGGTTTGCATTCAAACCAAGTTCATTGTTTGCATCTTAACCCAATGGCCACCAGGGCGCCCTAAGGTGGTACTTATTTATAGAAATATGAATGAAAAATGGATAATGAGATAACCCCGGTCCGTTCTGTAGCTTTCCAGTGGTCTTCCTTATGTATTCAAATCCATACTTTCTCTAGCCCTTCTAAAAATAAAACGTGACCCACGTGACCTGATGAAGGTTTTGGCTTGATTACATTGCTACATATATACAAATATCCTTATCCATAGTCGGTGTAGAGAGGCCGTGATTGCTCTCTTCAAAGCCACAACACTACAGTGGCAAGGAGTATACACTTTAAAAACACAACAACACTAACCCTTTCAGTTATTTCCAAACTTAACACGGCTAACGTCAACTTAGCTAGCGCTAGTATTCATCATGATGAGTGAGAGGCGTGAACAATCCAGAAAAGAACGCTTTTGAAGTTGACCTTTAAATTGAGGTAAAAAAGTTAGCACAGGGGGACCAATATGCAGAATTACCAACAAAGCATTCATTTATGTTTCATCTAATACTGCTGACACTATAGTTTATCTATGTCATGAATGCCCCGACTTCAACAGAATGTTATTACCCACAGAATGGGTAAAAAAAAACTTTTACACAAAACTCCGTCACTCACTGCTTAGAGGACCTAATTATGCTCACCTGTTTTCACTTTCACTGGTGAAGCAGCTGAAAAGTCCCAACACTTCAAACATACCACAGTAGGGCTGACACCTTTTAACAGATCATCACCCTTCTGGAACACAAATCAAACTACACAACTTGAACATGTGTGAAACCTGACTGATATTTTTCACTTGGTTCCAGTCAATTTTAGCATCATTTTAAGATTGTATTAATTACATTTAAAACAGTTAATGGCTTTGCTTCTAGACGGAGGTTTTAAAGTTATCAGACAGTTTTGTTCAGAACCACTTAAACTTTTCTGCACAAGGTTTTTTTATGTATTATTTGTCAGTGTTCTTGTTGTTTATAGAAATGCTTTAAAAAAAAACATATGTTTGAGGGAGGATACTGGCTTTATTGCTGTGAGAAGTCCTTTTAAGCTCGCTGGTGCTGCCTGGAGAATGTCTCTGAAGCCTGAGGAATGCAATGACATCATTGTTTAGCACTTTGCCAGGACTGAAGAGTTGGGAGTAGTTAGATGATAGAGTCTGACTATATTCTCAGTGTCCTCCCCATGCAAGGTAATGGCATTCCCAGATGTTTTGTTTTTTGTTTTTTTAAGCACTGCAGAGTGTTTATATATGAGCACAGAGAGAAGATGATTTCCCTGGAAATTCCAATGGTAGTGGGATGAAGGTTTGAAATGATGAGTTTGTTTTGTGGAAATATCTCCTGCGTTTGAATTCGTAGGTGTAAATCAAATGAATATTTCATGATTTTCACCAAACACTTTAGTCCAGACTGAAATCTCTACTAAACAACTACTGGATGGACTGTTGTAAAATTTTATACAGACATGCACTTCTCCAGACGATGAAACTTACCTGTTCATACCCTGACCTTTCTTCCAGCGCCACCTGCAGGTCAAAATGTGACTTTGTCAAATGTTGCTTTATGACCAGGTGGCAACCATTTGACGCCAAAGTGTTTTAAAACTTGCATTCTCTCTACTGACCAGCAGGGGGCGACTCCTCCGGTTGCAAAACTTGATTTATTCCGTCAGTTAACATTGTAAACTTGAGTTTATGGTTTTCATCTCTAGTTTCAAGACTTGTTCAATACAGCATGATGTTCATTGAGTAAATTATGGTCCTTTTAGAGTAAAATAGACCATAAAACAGAGTATGCTTTAGGGCGGGCTTACTGTGATTGACAGGTCGCTGTCTCAGAGACATTTACGGCGTCTCTACATCACTTCTCCGCATTCCAAATATGGCAACTTCTGTTCATTGGTTGCGAAAAAAACAACATGGTGACGGTCCTAATCCAAGATGGCGCCGGCGAAATTGCCGAACTCGAGGCTTCAAAATGGCCGTCCACAAACCAATGAGTGACTTCACGATGATTACGTCCACTTCTTACATACAGTCTATGTTTATGACCTAAAAATTCCCACAGAAACTGCTAAACTTCTTCCCATCAGTCTCACTTGTGCTAATTCGCTAATTAACTAATGTTAGCATGCTAACACCCTGAACTAAGATGCTGACAACGGTAAACATTATACCTGCTAAACGTTAGCATTCTAATGTTGTCATTGCTTGCATGTTAGGATGCATATATTAGCAATTAGCCCAAAGCACTGTTGTGACTAATGCTGCCTTCAAATGTGGTTGTGTTATCTACGTTTTTGACATGTCTGAGGAAAATGTTGACTTCTCCCAAAGGCCTCATCTTTTTCCTTTTTTTCTGCCTTTCCTGCATTAAGTTAACTGCTCGCCAGCTTGCTCAATCGTTGGCCGACATTGATTGATTGATTGACAGGTGATAGCATATGTCTGATAGCATTAATGATGGCCCCGTTCTATTCAAGAGTCACAGTAAGATTGGCAATGTGACTGTAAGCCAGCCCTGTAAATGTATCATTTATACCTATATGCTTTTCCTACTGGCAGGTCAAAATGTCTACTGTAAAAAAGTGTTTCAGTTGCCAAACCCATAAATAACTCAACATATACCAAACCATGATGCAGTTGCCATGTGCAGATATTTTGTTTTATTTTATTCTATTTTTACTTTTTCAGGTCACAGTAGAGAAACAGACAGGAAATCGTGATAATTGAGTGATTTATACAAAGAAAAAAAAAGAAGTAATTTATGTTCACCAACCATTGACATTTTTCTAGACTCTGTAATGTGACATAAAAATGCAGGTAACCTAATTTCAGGAGAGTTTATTCTGTACTACATTGATATTTTATATTATTTGGGAGAGAATGCTGCATCATAGGCCAAAATTGATATCAGTTACAATCTTGTTGTTTTAGAAATATTACATGATAGACTTTTAAATGACGGTTTGATGTTGTCATCTGCTACATCTTCCGCAGCGCTCACGAAATGATTCCGCAGCTCTTTTTGTGTACATACATAGTTTATGTTTATCTAATGAGAAAATGGACCGTATAAGTGATAAGTCATAATGTAATTTTGTTTTATTCTTTTAGGAAAAAGCCTCTGGCTTGCCTTTGTTACTGTTCGGGGTGCAGCGGGGTGCACGCTGGTTACAGGCAGCACCAGAACCGATGCTGCGATATTGTAAACAAACGTAGGAGGATGTGCAATATCAGTCGCCCACACCACCCCCTCTCTCCCTGCGCGCACACACACACACACACACACACACACACACACACACACATGTCTCTGGTTCTGTTGAAGTGGTAGATAAGGATGGGCGGGGACTTCCACAGAATAGGTAGGAGGCAGCCACTACTGAGAAGCAGAGAGAAAGCACGAGGAGGCATGCGTGTGTGTGTGCGTGTGTGTGTGTGTGTGTGTAGGGGGTGGGACAAACCCCTCGAGGACCTCTTCTTGGTGAATGACTGAAAGTGTTGCTTTGTTTCTGCGGAATTTGCATTTGACACCATTTGCTGAGCACATACAGATGAGTCACAGTGATGAAGCCAGTTGAAGAGTTTGCCACGATGTTTAGTTTACAGTCAGAGGATTTAATTTCATTTAATATATAATGTACGTTGAGCTCTAAAGCAAATAAATCTGTCATGGATTGAGTTTTCTTGCAGAGGTGACAAACTATATAATGCCAGAAACGTGGGAGAAAATGCATTTATGTATATACAAATAATCTCATTAAATCATCAAAGTGCATACAACTAATTTCAAGGTGGTAAAATGTGACCGACGATCTTTGCAGCCAACCGCTTCCATCATGTGAATGCTGCAGATCTGCAGTTTTAGCCATCATTTATATCAGTTATGACCGCTGTTTACTCACCAGTCTTTCTGAGATGTAGGACTGCAGTGCCATCACTAAAGGACCCCAGGAGAGTGAGAAAACAAGACTCTGGCTATAAAATAACTGAATCATCCTAAATTGTAATGTATTGGAGGTGTTTGTTTTCGTGTCATGTTGCAGAAACATTTCTTGGACGACTTAAAATTCAGCTTAAAGTTACTACGAGGAACTTTCGTTTTGTGTTGATTATTCATTATTTATTTTCATAACCTCCAGTGTGCTTACTTCCATTCCCTCGCTCCAGCAGTATGTTACTTTTATTTTGGTAACTGCCTGATAGCGTCATTAGGATGTGCTGTGTTTATTGTTTCATTTCTTTCCCGAATTCAAATTGTCCTGAACAAATGAATGGGTGCTGTACACACACACACACACACACACACACACACACACACACACACACACACACACACACACTGTTTTATTAGTATAAGTAAAAACATTCCACATTTGCAGCCTGTAGTAATGTCACCATGCCAGATCTGTGGCATACACACACACACACACACACACACACACACACACACACACTATCCGGTTTTTGCTTCTGGGGTCACACCCAGAACACCACTGCTGCTGCCAGTCACTATTACCTGATAACCTTTCGCTCTGGTTATTGGGTTCGTACAATATAAATAGTCTTCTGTCATCTGGCTGTGAGTTAATAAGGAGTGATTGCCCCATGAATGTCTTGGTACAATGCAGAAAAATCACCTCCAGTGAGGCGGATGTGCTCTTTGGCATTGGAAACGGAAGAGCTCCCTGTGCATCCACTGCATTCATTAAAGGTCTGATCTAATATTCCCTCAGGTGTCACAATCTGTCTTCATGTCAGTTTGGCAGAAAGTGGTGTCCCGAGCTTTCTCACATTATCATGGCTGCACACATAACCCCCACCACACCTTACACTGAACATCCTCATGGTCTTATTGGTCCCTGTGGGGTTATATTTTTTTAGTTTGTTGTAGAACACATTTTGAGTTGTATTATCGTGTTCAAAAATAAATCTGTTGTCCTTAACCTAATGTTAAAGTATGTTAGACCTCTAAACATCGACAAGTTGTGATTTTACAGATGGTTATGTGCAGGGATATTTCCTGCAGCAACTTCCTGGAGTCTTGTTGTCACCAGCTTCCTCGTTCTTGGAATGACTCTGCGTGACCAGGAAATAGTCCGGCACGTAAGCCCCGTTTTGCTTTAAACTTAGGAATTTTTATGAATGAACATGTCAATTAGTGAGCTTTAGAGGTGCTGGTACAGAGTTTTGTTACCTTGGGACAGAGCCAGGCTAGCTGTTTCCTCCTGTTATTTGTGCTAAGCTAAGCTAACCGTGGCTACTGGCTGGCTGCTTATTATCAAACAGACATGAGTGGTATCAATCTTCTTATCCAGCTCCCAACAACAAAGTCAAATAAGCACATTTTCCAAAATCTCAGACTATTCCTTTAACGATACATTTTTAAAAAACATTTTTAAATACATTTTTGGATCGTCCAAAAAACGTGTTATGTCATTGTACCACCACACGGATGAGCAGGGCTGGGAACACTTTTTTTTATTTCTCAAGTTTTACATATTTCTCTTGTCTATAAAAATATTTTTATCGCTTTTTGTTGTTGGTGACGAAATAAACTCTTTTTTCCATTTTTTTACTGAGTGGGAGCATTAAAGTGTTAAAAGTTCAGGGATGGATTGGCTAAAGCTCCAAATGACAGGTTTACATCTCTAAAGTTTGGCTTTTAGATTATGCCCCAGCAGGATACAAAATCTTTAATAAAAAATGTTTATGCAGCATATCTTTACCTTATACAATTGTATGAACATATCCCCATAATGGAAAACAGGACAATACCGAGGAAATCCACTCAAAACATCAAAATGCACGAGTTTATCCTGGAAGCAAGTCAGCAGGTGGAGCAGTGTGGACGATTTTGTTTTCAGGCGGCAGTGTTTGTGTGTGTGTGAACTACAATGAAGTCTTTCACCTAATAGTTGCAAAAAACAAAACAAAGAGTGTATGTAAATTTCCCAAAGAAATGTGCCACACCCTTTCGGTCCGCTGACTCCATCTCTTCTCACACCCCACCCATCCCAAACACACACACACGAAAACAAACACACCCCGGGTAAGTTATCCACGGGAGTAACTCATGCCCTTTGTTTTGGAATGCGGTGGCTCTTTTGTTAACAGGTGCTTTACTTTCACACTCGCACCGTGACTCATAAACAGAAAGAGGTGTGTGTGTGCAGCCGTGGCTGTTTTTGTACTGAATCACATCCTCTTTGTTTTTAGCTGTCTTTGAGTGGAAGGTTGAGTGTTGTAGAGCACGTGTGGGCTTGAAAACATGAATTCCGTCCATCCGTGGAGGTCTACTTCTCTGTTCCTGCTTTTACTAAGTGTGGTTTTCAAAAAAGGCAGTTTTCTGGACATTCTACACGTAACAAATGAAGTTCTTCTCCTTGCTTTTATTGGGCCGCATAAAAGCACACATCGTGTTCTCTCTCTTTACTGCATAACGAGCCATCATTTGTACCTGCATGCACACCTCCAGGCAACGTGGGAACAATATGATCATCCTCGACACTGGGTTTGTTTCCCACAGCAGCCAGCTTGTGTTCTGCACTGTTCCTTAATTGTGTCTAAAAGTCGAGATTAGTAAACGCCAATGGACAAAAATATCAGAAGCTTGTATTCGCGGCCTTGGCTCAATGATGTTAAAAAAACAACCAATTGTGGAAGCACTTGTGTTCATCTGGTCGGACGCCCAGTTTGACCTCAACGTCAGTGTGGCACCTGATGATAGTACCGACCTTTTGAGCAGCACAGCGCGCTTCATTGTTGAACAAATGGAAACTAGGTTGAAAGAAATCCCCATTGACAACTGCTTTCCAGTTCCCTTCCCGCAATATTTACAGTCACTTCCTCATGCCGGGCCTTTTTTGATCTCCCCCCCCGCGTCACCACAACTTCTTCCCTAATGTGACGCACGTGGAACCACAAGTCCGTGTTTCGGATGTGCTTTGTATAAGTCATTGCTTATAGAATCTATTATTGCTTTTTTTGTAGGAATCACCGAATGCTAAAATACTTCAATGTTCGGAAACAATTCCTGTTTTTCACCAAATTACAATGAATAATGTGTGTTTGTCGAGGAACACATGTAACTGCTTCCACAATATGAAAACAACTCAGATTGTAAGGACATAAAGCATCAAAGGCGCCTGGATAACTATGTGCCTGTATGTATGTATGCACACATGTGTATTATACATATGTAATTTGTGTGCTTTTCACTCTCTCAGAATCGATCAATTCCCTCCCAAGTGACAAACAACACTTAATATTTATTTTTCTAAGCTCTATTTCATATTCTCTCCCGGATCCAAACACACGACTTCCTCTGGCGTCTCGGCGACACCGTCATTACACGCTTGCAATCAAAGTAATTGTTGGAAAAAGCATCATTAATTGATAAGTTGCACAAGTGACCTGATTCCCAAGTGGTTCAATAAGCTCGGCAGGGCGCCGCAGCATCCAGTGGCGCTGGGGCTCCTGCAGCAGATCAGCATGGAGGCATTGTGGTGTTAACTGTCCGTGGTCCTCCATTGTTGCTAAATGGCCGTTGTGAC
Source organism: Anarhichas minor (assembly GCF_050575085.1). NCBI lineage: Eukaryota > Metazoa > Chordata > Actinopteri > Perciformes > Anarhichadidae > Anarhichas > Anarhichas minor. Next base: position 2,633,526 of record NW_027466466.1, on the reverse strand, counting down.
AATAGGCTGCATTCCAGTCACGCTGGGCCCCGCAGCCCGACCAGCTACTGTATCTGGGCGGGAGCAGATGCGGAATGTGCGCGTCATTGTGTTTGCACGTGCAAGGTAGGTTTGGGAGTCGGTGTCGCGGTTGCCTGTGTGTGGCCCCGGCCGTGCGCTGCTATCACGCTGTCACTGGAGGGGCCTTGTCAGAGATTCACGTGGGCAAACTCGCTCTCGATGACACCGTAATGGCTCGGTGCTGGGGAGCCCCTTCATCTGCCGCCATGCAAGTTGGCCTCCATCAACCGCCCACATAGAGAAAAAGGAGAGAGGGGCCCAATTACAGAAAAAAAAAAACATCCAAGTGGTGGCAGGAGAAAAGAGAAGTGTATTTCACAAACACACACCTCATTAACGGGGCGCTTTTTTATTATTATACCAAAGAATACCAAAGAAAGTCAAGTTGTTGCTGGTGTTGTTGGTTAAAACCAAACAATTAGTTTCCAAATTCTCGAGAACCAACTGCAAAATGCAACAGTCGTCGATAAAGTAAATACAACTTGACCACGGCCTGTTAACAGCGTAATACGTGGCAGCGGCGCAGAAACGATGCCAATGGAAAGTCAATCAGGATCCTTTGTCGTGGTGGACACACAAATAAAATGCATTAACGTTAATATGCGACAGTCAGAGTTATTGACCAGGTATAAACAGAGAAAAAGACTTCTTCTCGTGGGTGGGAGGCCAGGGGGATGGGTCAAATGAACGCAGGGCTTCCAACCTGGAGACCGGTGTTTGCGTCACATCGCAAAGTTACTCTTGTGATGTTTTTCCTAAATAAAGTGGTTTTGTTGCCTAAACCTGATGTTAAATTGTTTCTGTGGTGCCGACGGGTAATTTAAATTTAATATGAAAACCTATAAGATTGGTCTCCGTACACATGAGCATTTTGGTGTTTCATACATAACGTGCCTGAAAATGTATATCACATGACAAAAGTAATCTTTTTTTTTACTCTGAAAAATGTTTTTTGAATTAGTTTTACTACATCACAAGTGGAGAAATTTGGTTTGGTTTCCCCTCAGTTTCATTGTTGTCTGTGGGTGGCTGGAAGTCCCTGCCGTACTGGAGATTAGACTTAAACTGCACAACAGCTGCTAGTATAGACAATAAAGTCAGCAATGCCTGTAATCCGTTATCCATGTTGAATTAACCATTTCAAACTAAAACTCCAAACGCCGTTTTAAACGTAGCAAACGCCATGTGTTTTAACACGAGCACGTATTTGTGTGGATGCAGCCTAACATTGTAGTCTCTTTGCCCTGGGACCCATGCTCATTAAAACCTATGAGGGGATCCCTCAGTAATAGGCCCCACAACCAATTTAGAGTCCTGACCCACAGGAGGCAATCCAGAAGGGAATTTCCCCGGAGAAAAGCTTCGTTTCCACAAAGAAAACCCCGCTCTCGTTTACTTTTTGTGATCTTCTTATTGATCCCCGAAGGAGAAACGTTCCCATTTGCTCACCCTCCTTCACAGGGAGGTCAGAGGTCAGGGTATAGCACCGAGTATACATTCAGTATCTAGTGAAGGACACTTCAGCAGGTGCTCGCTGCCTCTGGGGGGGTGGGTCTTGCAGCAAGACAGACTGGGTGAAGGACAGGCTTCCCATACACTCCTCTACTCCTGCACGTCCACTCCGATGCAGCGAATGTGATGAAACACGCGATGAGTCATTCCTTCAGTGTATACTGCACGAAAAGAACAATTCATGCCTATCAGCAAACCATGCAACATAACAGGACAGCCCTGCAGGCTGTGTGCTGTCACAGAAATGCATTTGAGGTCATTTTACAACCACTTTAATGACAATTCCAACTGCCTCGAAGGTTTGAAAGAACTGATTTCAGTTCACTCAAACTATATTTATAGACGGGTCCCAGATAGATTCAAAAACTATTCAACAGATGCAACATCATCATTATACTACGATTATTGATTATTTGATGCATATCAAATTATATACATATATCTTTATCACAGGGTATTTTCATGTTCATTATATGGTAGAAAACTGATTTAAAATAATATAATTTTTAGAATTAAATTCCAACCCTAGCAGCACTAATATCCTTTCACTGTAACAGTAGGAAAAGTTCTACAGTGTTTATTATGGTGAAATTGTGGGAACCACAGCTACCAGTTTTATTTTACCGTGAAAACAACTTCTTTTTTTTACAGTGATATTTACTTTGTTACCTCATTGTGTCTTAATGCTCCCTCCCCCCCCCCCCCCCCCCCCCCCCCCTCAAGACCCGCACGCAAGGACAAATCAACTACATGCAGCAAACATTCATCTACTCTCATTACCTTTAACTTGGCATGTTTTTGTGTGCTTCTGCTTTTGTGGCTATTACATCAACTCAGACATTTTAATTTGACACAAGTATGCTTATATATATATATATAATATATATATATTACCCTTGTTTTGTGTTACCTTGTATACAGCCTGTACAACCTCAATTTAGCATACTTGGCAGATTCTTAAAACCACTATTTGCACATTTGCAGTAAAATAAACCAGTAGCACTTGAGCAGAACATCTGACTTCTCCTTTTAATCCCTGCAGGTCACACAGACCCAGACACAAGGCTGGATGTTAACTAGGCAAACATATTTTAGTTCATTTTGGCTCAATAATATTAATAATCATAATATTGCAGATCAACTCATCTGTTAAATGCAATACTCCTAAATGCCTGTCCGGAACACTTTGCACAATAACAAGGAACTATGTGTCTCTCTTCCAATATTCCCACATAGACACACTGTGCTACACTGTGCTACACAATGTAAGTATGACGATGTTATGACCAACAACTAGTTTCGGGAGAGAGTCTTCATCAAGGTTAGGAAATGAACAGCAGAATTCATGTTGTCACAAGTCAGTGTAACTTTCTATGTAGAAAACCGTTGCACATGTGGGAACATAAGGGGGGAATCCAAAGGTTTTCTGAAAATGCATGTTTAACTATGCAAATGAGGCATTCTCGTATGTGCTAATTTGCATACATTTCCCAAGAGTGTAGATAAGAATGAAAGTGAAAGGTTTGGTGAATGTAAGAGCTGCTGAAGTGGAGATTTCTGGTTCAGAGTCTGAGAGAAAACTCAGTTTGAGAAAACGGCCTTTTATTGTAAAATTACATACATCTACACTGCCATCAGACACTACAGCTTTAACAATAAAACAGCTAAAGAAACTTCCCCACTTGATTACTTACACCATGATGATTCATTTTTGGATTACAAGTTTTCTGAAATGTTATGTTTAAATATGCAAATGAGGCATTATCTAATGGTAACTTTAGTAGGAATCTACAAACGCAAACAGACAAAGTATTCAAATTAAACACCTAAATGTGCGTTTGGATGTTTTCTTTCCAGGAAGCTGAAAGAACACGTGATGGAAGCTAAATAGACCAAAATCTCTAAATAGATCAGTGCATGATAAAAAGTGTTTACGTCTGTAGTGACATAGGAGTAAACCGCCTCCTACCAAATGTTTCTGACTAAGAGACTTGTGTTTCCATATCTTATCGGTTCCTCTATTGAGCCAAGCGCACCACAGTGAAATGATTTAACCATGTGATTGTTCCATGCGTTCGTGGCTCAGCCTGCGGCTAGAATTCTCTCTGACATCTGCAGAGTGCTGGTGCAGGAAGCCGTCGCACACAGATCTTCCACTTCACCTGACAGCGTAGTTACATAACCGGACAGGTGTTCCGCTCCGAGGCGTGACGTTGTGAAAGCAGGTCGGACCGCTGTGGGGGAATATCATTGGCAGACGGTTGCCGCAGGCCGTTCCATTAGATGTTTTTCTTTCAAAGCATGACATGACAATGCATGACTAGCAGCTTCACGGTGAAATGTATGGAATCGGAGCGATTGCATTGAGAAGCGGAGGGTTTTTGGGCGTGGCTAATGACGTATCAGTTCACATGCTCAGCAGCTAGTGAAAGTCAAAGGTCTCATCGGTTGACGCACAGCTGTCAGCGAGCGTAGATGAGAACCAGGAGCTTCCACTCCATCATTCCGCTGCGCCCACGCCTCCCGGGCCAAATCATAAACGTCACATTTGTCATTTTTACAGTGACGGAGCTGCTGCTGGTGCAGGGCTGCAGGGGACGGGCAAAGGCCAAAGTGGTGCAGGGGGGGGACAAAACCATCAATATGTGTGCATGTCTAAAATGGGCATGCATTAGACAGGAGAATATGACAGAGATATAGAGCACACAGGCGAGAAGCAGGAACCAAAAGGGAGTGACTAAACCAAGCTTCAAAATGGAAATCTCTCGTGTCAGCGCTTGACGTCTGTCCGCGTCTCGGGTTACAAGCTCTGCTTGGACTGACTGGACCGCTCCGCTCTGGTGGCCTGTATTTGTTTAGTATGATTTATGCACCGCTGCTGTGCCTTCCATTGCATTTTCCTCCCTTTTCCTTCTCTGCACATAAAGTTTTTTCCCTGTCGACTGATCCCACCCCCGCGGCCTTTTGTGTTTCCCTCCTGTTTGCTAAAGATGCAGCAGAGTGACGCAGTCGCTCTCCCAGGTAAGCAAACAGGACTCTCCCATGTTGCCGCTGTTGATCCGCCAGAGCCCCTAACACTCGGCACTGACGTCAGGGAGTGTAAACAGGAGGGCCGGGACTCCGGGCCGCGCCTCTCCCGGTTCCCCTTTTGCATCGACGGTGTTGACAGAGGGATGGCGAGTGGCGTTGAAGGCGTGCGAGGAGCACGAAAAGGAAAGTTACACATCCGTGTGTGGTGTTGTTAGGGAGCCCGGCTGTAGAGGGCCCCGCGCCATGCCAAGCTTTTTGTTTGACCTCGCCCACATTTTAAAGGCCCCGTGAGGTCAGAGGAGCAAAGTAAATAGCTGGTTTGACGTACGAAAGTACTTCCTCGTGAAATACAGAATACTTTTATGCATGACAATAGATCTCAGAGGTGGAACAGAAAAAAAGTTATTTACTCAAGTGCCGTACTTTAGTACAATTTGAAGGTACTTGAGTAACTTATGCTCCACAACACGTTATTTTCTATCCACTGCATTTATATGACAGCTGTGTAGGCTAGCTTTTTGTCGCTGGTTGGTTCCTCTGCTGTGTCTGTGCTTTCCATCTCCAGGTGCTGCACACCTGATCGTATGTGATCAGCGGCATTGGACACACCTGGGCCCTGGTTTTTCTCCAAAAACATAAAAGATCCTGAGCAAGAGGACTCCTTTCTTTGCAGACCTCGGCCCACTTCCAGTCCGGCCCCGACACCCATCCGCTCCGTGAACGGAGTGAGCTTCGTTTGTATAGTTGTAGAGCTGAATGACTCGCCCTTCTTCAAGGTGTACAAATACGGCGCCGAGCCTTGGGACGAACTCCCCTCTCTGTGGCGGAAACAAGAAAAGACGTTCGGTAACCACGGTTGCGTATTAGCGTCTTTCTTTTTATACATCTTTTTTTTACTCTGATGTGTATGACCTGCTTGGTCGATGCAAATACACAATAAACACATCTACCGTTTAGACTAGACAAGGGTATGTTTGATCCTAAATACAGTGTAACATTTTAGTTGTTAATGTCTGTATGACAACATTAAATGTCCTTCTTGGTTTGAGCAGTTGACGAGTAAGTGTCTGTATGTGTGGTTGCACGGAACCACAGCTTCTGTTACAAACACAAAACGGCATCGATCTCCACTGCCCGAAAAATTGTTAATATGAAAGACTCCCTACGTGACCGAGTAAATGAAGTGGAAGTGGATAGGGAGAGGGTGCGAGTGTGGGGGCCGGATTGGAGTTGGGCCCTCCTCTCACCCCATATCGCTGTGCCGTGACTTTTGATTTCTTTTCCTTGCTTGCGGCACATTTTCACACATCCCCACACTGCTGACTTTACAGATTCCTCCCATTTAGTCGTTTGTTATTTCAACTTACTTTTTGGTGAATAAATCACTTCATTTGCTAAGTATACCCGTTTGTCCCCCGATTTTGTCACAGTTTCAGCTTAAACTACCCAAAAGTATTTAATATAGTTTGCATGCTATTAGCACACCGTTGTATTGCTACAAGGTCTGAATAGTTCTCCCATAACTGTAATTACATGATAAATTACATATTAAGATAAGATATAGCTCCCAATCATGCAAAAATGTGTTTTTAAATGGTTTCCAATTGCTCTTTCTGGCATTTTCTTTCTTTCCTTAATCTTGACTTTCCAATATGTACACTATCAAATGGTGGGGAAGTTATGCAGGTTAGGATTAAAAATACACAATGTTGCCACATCCCTTATCCCTTTTAATTTGGCTCAGCAATAAAAATAAAAGTGTGAAGTTGCAGCCGCTACTGTCATTCATCCCCACCAGCCAGCTGCTGTACTCACTGAATTTCACCGGCAATTTGTGCCTCACCATGTGCTTCCTCTATCATTAACTTCCACAGTGACCTGCGAGGTCACCGCAGCCATGGAGGCCGATCACTGGTCGTGCACCGCAAATGAGAGACAGGAGGAAAGAAAGAAATTAGACGCAGAACTACAGTAAAAGCTCATCTGTTGTGCATTCCAGCTCAGTTTCATCCACGAATGCTGTTACTTCTGAGAAAAGAGACAAAAGCCTACTTTTAAGAGCGTCGGAAGCCAAATCTTCACTTCCTCAGTTTGTATACAGAATACCGGATGTCGTGATCTTTGAACATTTGCTGCAAAGAGAGAGAAAAGAAAAGAAGACAGAACGACATGTCCTTCGAGCCCGGCACTAATTAGCTAGAGATGTTTATTTACAAGATGGAAGTGGGTGGTATTTTCATTCATTTTTATCACAGCAGAATGGAGGGCATGTGTTATCTAGTGATGGCATGCAGACAGGGGTGTAATCAGTGGACTGATAGAGAGGAAGGAGACAAGAAGGGTAGGAAAGGAATGGGACAAGGAGGTGAGGAGGAAAGGAATTTTTGCTCTGCATTCCCGGCCGGCCCTCCAGGGCGACTCCTAATGCTTTCCACTTCTGCGCACACACACACACACACACACACACAGCCAGAAGAGAAAAGAAGGCCATGGTGGGTGTTGCCGTCCATTCACATGTTAATGCCCTCATCAGGGACCTCAAAAGGGAAACCGTAGGTACACGGACTTAGCCTCTTTAATGTGAATGGGACTCCACACAATAGATTCATGATCTACATTTTAAAATACAATGCAATATTTTAAAAAAGGGTTCCGGCGAAAGTGAAGAGGGACACTGAATATTTAACATTCCTAACAGGAATAATCATGAGCACTGATAAGGTTGGGCGTTTTGAGGTATTTGTTGGTGTTGAGTATCGGTTCACTCATGGAAGCAAATGACTTTAGGTCGGACAGGTCAAACTGCTAATCTCTAAGAAAGATTATTAAAAAGATGTATTTACACATTCATTCCAACTCAAGGTCCACTTCCTGTGTTTTTTCGTCAAAAATCTAAACAAATCTGTTGTGGACTTATTTGGTCAAAATTGTAGTCGTAAAAAAGAGAACAAGTTGAAGTTCTATTTGTTTTGTTCTGCTGTGTTCGATGAGAGCAGTTTAAGAGATCTAGAGAACTAATCTAATAGTGTTGTGGACGAGTTTATATTGAAGTTAGTATAAGGCTTCGGTGCATCGCCGGAGGACACCGACCAAGCAAGTTGGGTTGCCTTATTAAAGTCTCAATTTAGGCTCAATTAAAGGCTCAATGCAATTGTTCATCAAAAAAAAGCTCAGTTTACTGTAAAACAAAGGAATGAGAAAGGAGGGCAGATGAGTAGACGAAGCCACGATTGTTTGAGTTCAGCAGGTTCAGCTTCAGTGTATGGGAACCAATTCAGAAACCTCGCAGTCTCTTCCAAGCTGCTCTGCTATAACAATCAAGGAGGGGAAAAAAACAAAAACTGTCTGGACTTCCTGATATAGGGTTTCCCAGGGAAGCAGCTTTGAGTAGTTTCTGGGCCATGACATCATCGGCAGCAACACAGAGGTGTTTTGAATCGGCGGGAGGAGCTGGTGGGAAAACCCCTCCGCCATCACGACAACAACAATAACCGCCTACCCCGCTCTCTGGGCCACAATGCAAATCAACTGTAAAGACTGGAGGGGGGAGTGAGGGGGGAGTTTGGGGGGGGCTGAATCGAGAGAGGCAGAAAGTAAATAGAGCAGCTGAAAAACTTTAAATGGAAAGGGAACTGTTGCTCAGCTAGTCATGGGGATTTTTTTGTAAATGTTCCGCAACTCAACCGAGGAGGCGTATTGATTTGGAACAGGGCTATTTATAGGGGACATCAGTGTAACGAGTGTCTCGCGTGAATAAATGGCCCCGTTCACGCTGCCTTCATCCCGCTCAGAAGGGAAACAGACCAGCTGATTGCCAAATGTAAAGAAAGGCAAAAGAAAAAAGAAAAAGAAACCTATTCTGTTCCTGTGGGAAGTTTGAAGTAATCCCACCGCCAACATTCTTGAGCAGTGACTGGCAACAGTGTCACCAGGCTGTTTGTGTGACAACGCGGTTTAATGTGTCACTACTGTCTGTTTCCCACGTGGATGAATGAGTGCCCCCACCCCCCCCCACCCCCACTACACAAACCCCCACCCCTCTCTCCTCTTAACCTCCGTGGGAAGCGGGACACCAGCGGCCTTCTTCCTGGTTCAGCACATTCCTCCACATCTCTCTTATTCGCATTCCAAAGGCACATGGCATCTAGTCCCCAAACAATCCACCCACTTCTCTCTTTGACCTTAAAAGCCATTGCAACACCATGGTGTTTTGGTGCAGAGCCAAGGTGGTGCATCCTGTTTTGGTTAGCAGGAGTGACAGATCACCAGTTGATCCTTTGGCACACACAGCCCTGAGGATGACAGTGACCTAGAAAAAAAAATCCATTTACCAACAAACAATATTATATATAAATATAATAGTAATGAAATTTTAAAAAAGAAAATTTGACAGCAGCCAATGAGGACAAAAAGCCCATTTGATCCCTTCCAGGTGCCTCAAAACAACAATTTATCCTCTCCGTGGATTTATCATCTGAATCATCTGTATCGCACAGCCCTCCTACCCGTCTTGGATCTCAGAGAGCTCGTGACTAAAACTGTGTGCATCAGATCTTATGTGAAACCTATTGAACTCTTCTGCCAATTCAGTGGCAGAACACAACCGAGCTACTCTTTTGATTTACGCATTGCATCCGTAGATCTAATTCCTTTCCGGGCAGCACAGGTGTTACCATTTGTCACTTCAACCTCCACTCTGTCTTTTTTACTTAAAGCTATAAACGGACTTTTATTTTGTGTTGATTGTGGCGGTCCCTGTGGACAAACGTGGTCGTGTTTTTCCGAGCACCAGAGTCTCTTTAGAAAACCTCTCATTTTAGCAGGGGTCTGACATTCTGCCCCGCACAGCCCTGGTTCTGGTTCTCCCGCGCCTCCCTTCTCTCCGTAGTTCATGGTTTAATAAAAGGTCTGTCTGATTCACTAATGCAAGGCTTATTATTAGAAAAGATTCTATGCATTTTGGGAAGAATGACCGTATTTTTAGACCACACCGCGTCCTTGTGCTCCGAGTTTTCTTTCTTCAGCGTCGGCGGGTCGACTGAAACTAAATGAACTGTATCATGATCAGAGGTGCTTATAGAGGAGTTTTGCAATAAGATTCGTAAGCTCCACTGGTGGTCTCATCCCAAAGGCTTCCCAAAACCTTCGATTTCAAGATCGGAGTCGGACTCCTGCTCTTGGGGCCAGGTTTCAGTAAGAGTGAAGATGCAGGCATTCCTTTGCTAAGTGTTTCCAGCTGACTTTTTAATATTTCCGACTGACCAGTTTTAAAACAGAGTCTTGCGAAATGGTCTCAAACATGCACATGGCCACATACATGCTACATGCTAAAAAAGCTAAGAGGCTAAAAGCTACACATCCTCTAGTCGACTAAAGGAGCAACATTGTTCTTGTATTGCAGGGTAGCTAGTTAGTCCTTGTATTGTAGTGCAGTATCTTAAGAAGAAGAAAAAACATCTAGATGTTTTATTGTTCGTGCTTTCAAAAAGTATGGTTCACGTTGACACACGTAACGCTATCTAACATAACAAATTTGTCTGTTGTCCTATTTTCTAAGATCTGATTGGATGCCTGCTTTTTGGGGGAGGGCTTTATTGAGCAGAGCGGCAACAACAATTCCAAACATTCCAAACCTTGCTCATGGTCAGTGTTATTATCTATAGTCAGCATCACTGGGTTCACTCACTTCCAGGATATCATAATAATCGCTCCTGTCAACAGTGTTATTATCAACAGGATAAACTAGGAAGTGATATTTCCTGTGGTCTCAACCCCCATAAGGACAGGTCTAAAGCTAACAACAGTCCTATTATTGTAACCACCGGTAACATTAAAGCCATCCCGCCCTCTCTACACACAGATTACACCCTCCTCCATAACAACTATAGCCAGAAAACAAACCTTGCATGGGCCCTTCAGTAAAGCCGAACCCCTAATTGAGACAAGTGGGGATAATTTCCTGGAAGAACCATCTTTGTGGCGATGGACAGGTATGCCAGTAACCCCTGACCCCCGACCCGGGCCTTTGCTGACATGAATTTTGACCCATGGTGACCTTTAGGGCACTCTACGGGCCCTCTGTGGGGCTTTCCCACATAGGCCTGCCTTTGATGTACACTGGAGCCTTTTCCCATGGCCCCGCCAGTCGAGACCCCTCAGGCCCCGAGGAAAGGAATGAGGGGGGCGAGCAGCTACCTGAGGAGAGGTCAGACCACACTGGAGGTTACCCAGCACGCAGCCATTCCTTCTTCCACCTCTAAAAATAATTTAGGGCCCCGAGTCCCCTCCCCCACGCACACACACTTTCACACATACTAATGCTTTCCTTATTTGGGGTGGGTTTCAAAACCTCTGCGGCTAGTTCGGAGGCATGAGAGATTAATGTTTCAAAGTTTGTGTTTATTTGTGTGTGGCCGGTCGGTCCTAATGATGGGGGGGGGGGGGTAATCTTTGTCAATCACTGTCAAGGCACACGCAGCACCGCGAGACTCCTGGCTTCACTCTGCTTCCTGCAGACCGCTTAGCTCATCACACAGCGAGCAGCGCACCGATGACTTTTAGGGTGCTCTGAGTGATTTTGCACTTCTAGAAGACGATGGCTTAATGGTTTTGTGTAACGTTTATTATGTGAAATGGCCTTTTCACAGGCGTAAAAAGCTTGAGGAATGTGGCCTATTTTCTTAACTACATTCCCATTAAAACTCCATGCATATGTTGTTATGCACAACAATCCCGATGCATATGTGAAGTCTAATTACTGCTAGGACATGATGCAAAAAAATGTTTATGTGTCATTCAAACCTATCTAGGGAACATAGTTTATCTGCATTACCATTACAGTTGAAAGGCTATTCAAGTTGTCCACATTGCAAGCTCACAAAGCGTCAAGCAATTATAATATAAATACAGCAATCATCCTTACGTTGGGAATATTTGCACACAGGCAGAACTGAGCTTTATTCATTGTATGTGTTCAATGTGATGCCATGAATGTTAGTGCCATCTGTAAAGTGTCAAAATCATCACGGAGGAAATTACAGAGAAAGTCCATTAACCGCATCTCTAACAAAAGGCCTGTGTGCTTTCAAGTCAAGCTAAAGCAGTTATTTACAATAATTGCAAGTCTCATTTATATACAGATGGTCATCTTATGGTACCAGGATGCTGTGTGAATATCTATGTCTGTACATGACATGCACATCTCCACAGGTGTGACCACAGAGGCCATCTTCCATCCACATGGGGGACTGTGTGCAAGCCCACACTCGTCTCTTCCACCTCCATGATTACTTTTCCTGCCACTTAGAGAGCGGCAGCAGGTGGGATCCGAGGACAGCTGGAGAGGTGATTGGCTGGCCATCGTGACTGATGGACGAACAAGTGTGGACACGTGTGGCCGAGCCTTTTACCACATCCAGGAAGACAGAAAAGAGCGAAGGAGAGAGACAGTGTAAGTCCGAGGCAGAGTCCGTGAGGCCACGTGGGGGGAAGTGAATCATCTCCTAAGAAGACACTGTGTGCTTAAGGTGGTTAATGTGTTGCATAGGAAGTTTGTGATGAAGGGTGGACGTGGAGTGCCAGGTCAAGAGTGTACCGAAGGGTCAGGTAGATAACAGAGTTTATGGGAAGCTTCCCTTTGCAACACCAATAAAAGCACAATGTTGCACAAAATGGAAATTGAGCAACACAGGCTGCTTACAGTGGATAATGTCTTTCAAAGTCACAATTTATTCAACCATCAAATTTGTGTTCATTAAAATGAGCACAAAGAGATATATCACATTTTAGTAGTGTAGTATTGACACAGGTCTTATCAGTCTTGACCAGGGACATGAATCGGAACTTGTCAGCCTTGACTTGGCACTCGACTCAGGACTTGCCCGTCTTGACTTGGGACTTGACTTGGGATTTGTCAGTCGTGACTTGGGACTCGACTCAGGACTTGTCAATCTTGACCCGGCACTTAACTCATGACTCCAGACTTGTCAGTCGTGACTTGGGACTCGACTTTGGACTTATCAGTCTTGACCTGGCACATGACTCATGACTCATGACTCTGGACTTATCAGTCTTGACCTGGCACATGACTCATGACTCTGGACTTATCAGTCTTGACCTGGCACATGACTCATGACTCTGGACTTATCAGTCTTGACCTGGCACATGACTCATGACTCATGACTCTGGACTTGCCAGTCTTGACTTGGCACTTGACTCTGGGCTTGAGTGCAAAGACTTGAGACTTACTTGCGACTTGCAGAACGACTCTGTCCCACCTCTGGATTGTAGTGAAACATTCAACATGGAGAAACATAATTTGGTGTTGTGAAAGCTTTCTGCGGGAAGAGTTTCTATTTAACTAGAAAGAGGAAGCAATTCATAGGAGTATTACGTAAGCGACACCTTTTGCCCCGCTGCTATTTTCCCATGCGGCTTTCTGAAGTTTCAGTGTGCAGTGCCGGACTGATGTTTCAAAGAAAACGGGGCAAAAACTTGAGTGACTGAAGCTCCTCAGATATGGGGCTGCACCATGAATCTTTTTTGTGATCATTGACATAGAAATCTCTGACGTCCTTCTATACAGTAATGTTGCCTTTTTGGAAACTGAGACTTCCAGAGATATGACTGAGCAGCTGGCCCCAAAGCAAGCGGTGCAACTACTAATCTGTCTCTCTAACAGAAGGGGTTAGATGGCTGTCATTTGAGCCCTGCACAGAGATGTGCTCACTGGTGGCATTTCATGAGCCACACTCGTTGCTTTGGACTGCTCCGTTTTCACACACACCTCTCCTGGGCCCCCCGACTGAGCATGAACTCACTCCTCTCTGCACCTCTTCAGGACACGACACACTTAAACTACTATAGTGTTACTACTGCAGCCTGACGACATCCTAGATGTCTCACGTATTAAGTTGTAAATACAGTAACATGAAAAGAAAACAAGAGAGCACTAAAAATAGACTAGTCCGCTCAGCTTTTACACACAAGCACATGCTAATTATTGAACTACATAAAAACAAGATGTGCTTTGGTTTCTGTGTACAAGCCATTCCATCGCTATAACTAACGCTTTTCAAACGTGATGATTGGTTGATACTGGGGAGTTACATGGTTCAGTGCCGGATTTGCATATTCTCTTCAAACATTTGAAGAGACATTACAGGAATTTGCCCTGGAGCAAATTACGAACACTCCCATGCTATCGTTTGCATTCCAGTCAGCCGGCATGACCTGAGAACAGGTTAGATAATAGTTCACAAACTTTTGTATTTACGTAGGCTGCTTCATGACGGAGATGGTGTAGGTTTATTTTAACTTTTAATAACTTTTTGTTATTTGTTTTTGCAAAATGTCTTCACGTAGGCCCATGCTACACAGTTGCTGCTGCTTGTATATGCGTGCAAAAGGATTGTTAAAAAAATAAACGATGGACAGAATTAATCTTTATTATTTAAAAAAGTGGAGTTGGCAGAGGTCCATCAAAACGAAATGAACGATAATTAACAAACATATTTTTCCTTATGAATCTCCCTTTCTTCTAGTGTGATGAGAGAGACATCGTCCCATTACGACTCTGTGACACGCAATATATCCGCATTATGATGGTTTACCATGAAATCTCAAAGGAAAACTAAACTTAATTAAGGGGTGGGGGGGGGGGGACTGGATGCCATTCAGACAATAACATGAGCGGGAAAAGGAGGGCGGAGAGAGGAGCAGAGAGAGAGAGAGAGAGAGAGAGAGAGGGGGGGGGGAGGGGAGTAAATGGATGTCTTTTTATCTCTAGTTTCCCACATCCTGTGAGCGCCTGCAAACGCGGCCACCCAATTTGAAAGAATGCGAGGAATGCGCCCATTCTCTCCGGCGCGCTTTGATGCGCAGCCAGTGGAGAGGCTTTGTCGGGCAACTCAAATAAAGACTCATCGTGCCGGACTTCACTCCGGCCAGTAAACCTCTGTGTTTAATGTGGAAATAATCAGGTAAATGACAGGGGGTTAGAATAGCGGCAACGCAATTGATGAACTGCACTCAGGTTGCGTCTCTGTGCAACCTGAGTGCAGCCAAAAGCAGCTGTCTGTTTCTAAACAGCTGTCTGTTTCTAAACTCAAATGAAGACACAAAAAGTGGGAAAAGAGAAGAGTGAGCAATTACAAAAAAACACAGACTTTAATATAAAATATGGAGAAACTGTATCTGGTAGAGTAGAAAATAATATGCATCCATCCTGAATGCACTCCTATTTTGTTTGTGTTCTATTTTGTGTAAAGTCTATTAATAATAGTCTGGTCATCCTTTCTGAGTCAGTGGAAGGAGACAGGGGGAGACCCACTTGGCTTTACATTTGCATTTCCCCTCCAACTTTAAATCATAATAACTACTTTAGTTTCACCCCCTCTTTTTTTTTTTTTTACCGCGTTTTTATTCCCGCCACGTCTGTGTCTGGCCCAGCCGGTTATGGGGCTGGCTCTATTTTCATTCTGTGATTGACGTGCGTATTGTGCAGTCCGATTGGTGCAGGGGAGCGGAAAGGGGCGGGCAAACGGGCGTGTGGTGACGCCCCCTTACTACTGCCTTATAGTCGTCCTCCCCCCCTTCCAAGAGCTGGTTTCTGACGAAGAGATTTGCTCAGCACGCCGTCCTCTGTGTTTAACTGTTTACAAAACATTACGGAGACCAGCTGTGGTTTCGCGGAAGGTTTTCTTTTTTTTTTTTTTCCTAAGAACTCATATCCGTACGCCGGGACGACCTTTTGGGCTATATTTACCTGGAGCGGCATTTGCTTTTATCCGGATGAGAGGATCCTTACCGCATATTTTGTTTCTGCAACGTGGATCTTAAGCTCTACGCAAGAGACGGGAGAGTCGTGCTATCGGAATAATACCACTGTTAAATTGAAGAATAACACACGCGTCGTAGGCCTGTGGTGGATATCATTAAAGGAATGCTACTGTCAAAGCTCAATTCTCTGGCACACATCTCCGCCGTAGACATGCCGGCGAAAATGCAGCTCCAAGTTCAGCAAGGTTAGACGCCCTTCTTGTTCTCCTCTCTCCACCGTGTTGTCATGGAGCACCGGGGCTGCAGCAATGGCTGGCAGCCCCGCTTAGCGTGGCTCCGTCCACACATGCTGACGCTACTCGTTTTCAAGGACGGCAGTTCGTTTTTAAACATTCATTAACGACCTATCATCTGCATTATTTCTGTTCTGATATCTCACCGCTGCTTCACTCTGTGTAGCGGGGGTCGCTCGCGGAGAGGGGGGGTTGGCTTAGTGTCTTTTGGGGTATTCACCGGCTGTGGTTATGTGTTTGTGTTCGCAGTGAAGGAGAGGGAGCCCTTCGAGAAGCTCTACCAGGTCGGCGCGGTGCTGGGAAGCGGCGGCTTCGGCACAGTCTACACTGGTACGAGGACAACAGACGGCGCTCCGGTTAGTACGCCTTATTGTGTTTTTGTAATAATGTATTCATGTTTAATTTATTAAATGGAGGCTGGTTGTACATGTCGTTTGACGCGGTGTCTTCTTTGCCCCGCTAGGTTGCTGTCAAACATGTGGCCAAGGACAGAGTGTCCGACTGGGGAGAAATGGTAAGAAACGTTTTTAAGTCACGTTAATATCGACCAAATTAACATGATACTGTGTAATAGAGAATTGTATTGTTTTCAGAAAGAAATGTTGAAACTATTTTGGGCATTCATTTAGCGTATATACGTAGTAAATGCTAATATGTATCGTTGATCTCTTCAGCCTAATGGCTCCCGGGTCCCTATGGAGATCGTGCTGCTGAAGAAAGTCTGCACCGGCTTCCGCGGCGTCATCAAGATGCTGGACTGGTTCGAGCGACCGGACAGCTTCATCATCGTGATGGAGCGGCCCGAGAACGTCAAGGACCTGTTCGACTTCATCACGGAGAGAGGCGCCCTGCCGGAGGAGCTGGCGCGGAGCTTCTTCCGCCAGGTGCTGGAGGCCGTGCGGCACTGCCACAGCTGCGGCGTGGTGCACCGCGACATCAAGGACGAGAACATACTCATCGACCTGCGCACCGGCGAGATGAAGCTCATCGACTTCGGGTCCGGAGCCCTGCTGAAGGACACCATTTACACGGACTTTGACGGTGAGTCACCGCCGATCAAAAGACGAGTTCTCGTGGTATTTTAGGGTGAGAACTTATTTTAGAACGTCGTAGTTTATTTTAGTTGCCATGTTTAGTCTTATGAGTTGCACCTACGCACTCAGGCAGGAATTCCTAGGCTGTGTCATCTGTGACACCCTCCTCCTCCACTAGAGACAATTGATATTGGCTCAGCAGCCTAGCCTTAGCTTTCGCGCCCCCTGTAGGAGGGAAGCTACATTTTTTACAACTCAACGTTTGTAAACAAAGTCACATGTCTGCCTGCCCCCCCCCCCCCCCCCCCCCCCCCCCAGGAGCAGCTCAGCTGATAGTTCTGCACTCTTTGTTAATCATTTAAACCTTTCCTGCAATGCTTTCATTTTCAATTTTGACTCTATAATACATTAAGGGATTTTCAGTTAAGATGTGCATTGCTAAAATATGTTTTTTTTCCTCGCACCTGACAGGCACACGAGTGTACAGCCCACCAGAGTGGATCAAATATCACCGCTATCACGGCCGCTCTGCCACGGTTTGGTCCCTGGGCGTCCTGCTGTATGACATGGTGTGCGGGGACATTCCGTTCGAACACGACGAGGAGATCACAGGAGGGCAGGTCCTCTTCCGAAGGAGAGTCTCCACAGGTAAATTTGCATGTTCTAGCTCTCTGGCGACAGGCGCGTGATATTTCATTTTAGTGATATTTTTTTTAGTGCTCCGGACTTATCAGTTCTCCTCTTCCTCCTCCAGAATGCCAGCAGCTGATCAAGTGGTGTCTGTCCCTGCGGCCGGCCGACCGCCCGTCCTTCGAGGACATCGTCAACCACTCGTGGCTGCAAAGCACGTCCTCCTCGGCGGTCCCGTCCCTGTTGCAGACGGAGAAGACGCCCGCGGAGATCAGGCTGCACAGCATCGAGACCGCCTTCGCGTCCACCCCCGTGGCCGCGGCGCGGTGATGGAGGCCGGACAGTTCGCCTCCGAACCTGGACTGCCTATAATGCGAGAAGAGACCATTACAAAAAAAGACTAATGTAACGGACTTGAAGCAGAAAGGAGGAGATGGGAGCGGCCGACGGTACCCGGCACCCGCGAGGTGTAACCCAGAAGAAAACCGGGGTCATGACATCACATCACTTGTTTTCACCCTGGCAGGCCCACGCCCTCTCTCCACCCAGACTACTCGTCGGGTGATCATCAGCCTGTGGGAAGGCGTGCTCCGCAATGCACAGACGCTTGCGTTGAGCAAATACAGTGCGCGTGCTCGCCGCGGTGCCCGAACGGCAAGCGGCCGGCGTGCACTCGCGACCTTTCAAGTGCCTTCTGTGAGGTTGTCTTGGTGACTCTGAAAATACTTGAGTTTGTGAGAGCAGAACGGCTCTTTTTGTCAAGAGAACTTTCAGATCCTCACTGTACAAGGCTTTATATTGTTTGTTTTTTCCTCTCATGGGCCTAGATCAGTAAAGCCTATGTCATTTACAACTACCACTACTTCAAACTACTCCAATGTCATTAGCAACCAGATGACCTCATAGCTCTGACAGTAACCCTGTGCAAACGGGTCATAAATAACAGGAAACACTGGACCTTACCTCACTCTTTTACTACAGCGTGTGCAACCCTCTCGTGTTGTACTGTGCACGAGGCTGTGAGGCAACTCCCACCCTGAATGCACGCCACAATGCAAAACATCCTCTGCTCATCACTTCACTTCAGATATTATTTTTGTTAGTGTTCAAACAGTGCCTCACACAGGTCTTAAAGTTCACTGGGGACAAGAATTGTAAATCAAGATATTTATTATCGCCGTGGCTTTTCAACACACATCGACGAGCGCAGAATATATTTATTTATTTATGATAGAGTTTTTCTGCTGCTGGTGCGCATCTCATTCCTCAGTCACTGAAGGGCCCGACCGATTATTTAAAAGATTTTTATTTTTAAAGGGCAGATGAGTGCGTCTTTATTTGTGTCATTTAAATAACTTGTAAATAGTCCCCGAAAGCACTTCCATCATTGTGTGTGTGTGTGTGTGTGTGTGTGTGTGTGTGTGTGTGTGTGTGTGTGTGTGTGTGTGTGTGTGTGTGTGTGTGTGTGTGTGTGTGTGTGTGTGTGTGTGTGTGTGTGTGTGTGTGTGTGTAAACTCCTGGTTTCACAATAGCAGCACAAACTATTTTTATACAATTTCAATAAATATTTTTTTAAACTATGACACCTGACTCCTTTGTATTGCTTCGGGTAACACGGTGGGTAAGTTGTGACCTCAACGTAGTCATGTCAACAACAGTAACTATTGGTGATGCGACACACTTCAGATCAAGCTGCTGCCAAATGTTTCAGAGTACAAGACAAAAACAAACCAAAGCATTGCAACACGTAAATAGAACTTACCAGGTCAGGTGGTTTCCTGTTTGACACCTTTTTGTATAGAAGAACAGCGGATACAGAGAGCCGATGAAAAGATAAAGAACAGCATGCCGCTAGAAGGCAGGTGGAAACAAGAACAGGCTTTTTGGTGCCAGATCATTCCCAGAACCGACTCTCTACTACCAACTGAGGTTGTTAAGAAAACAACACAGACTTTATCATTGATAGAACATTGTCCAATCAAACTGAACATGCACTCTTGTATTTGTCTTATGTTGGTTCTCACATGGCTGAATAACAGCATTTACCTCATGAGTGATCTGAACTTGTCTCCAAATGACACACCTGCAACAACAACACACCATCACATGCTTCTCCCATGAACCAAACTACTCCAGTGACCAGCAGCCTATCGCAGATCTGCTCTCTTGGACACAGAAGGGTGGTAGCTTTAATCAGTTGTGACGCTCCTGTGGGACTCCCGTCGATCTTCCTTGAGACAGCTCACCTACAGCGAAAACACAACAGCAAATCACAGTGGAGGTCGGGAATGCTGCCGCTCCTATCAGCCCCTGTTAGTGGCTGTCGGGTGAACACTATGTGTACATACCAGCTGTGATGTGGTTGGAACGGCTAGGGGACTGAAGTAAAGGGGTGTTTCGAGTCAAAAATATACCAAATCAAAGGCTCCCTACGACTCGCTGTATGTATTTTTGTATCAGACAATAATAGACAGAGGAAAGGAAACCAGCCCTGAAAATAAAAAAAATGAATTCAAAGTGAAATGTTCGTCATCACTAATCCCTCTGATCTGATGCTGGCTTTCTCCTGCAGATACTCGGTAAACATGCAATTTCCCTGAAGAGATCGCAGCGTATCGGAGACCACAGGTCGTTTCCGTGAATGACACCGCCATTCATTTCCCCCCTCATTCTGAGAACCGCATGTCACATCGGGCTCTGCATGTCGGCTGCTGTTGTTATGAACGTCCCTAAAATCCAGCCAAGAGTTTCTGCTGTTTCAAATTCTCCAGGTATTTTAGCAGACAAAGGACTTAGAGATAGAATCCATTTTTTTCATTCTTGCCTGCAATGACTGTTGTTAATCATAATTAAATTTTTTACAACAAAACCAGCTATCACCTATACCCACATAGAGAACGTTAACTACACAATACATGACCGAATCTGACTCCCAATTTGATGTACCACAAGTTGTCGTGGCTGGGTAGCCCGCAGACCATTTTTCTAATTCACAATGAAAAGAAATTGATTTACAGTAGGATATATTGTTTGTTTATTAACTGGCCCCTGGTGTTATTCTCTATTGAGGATTTAAAAATGGCCAATAGAGAAAGAGCAAGTTGAGTATCCCTGATTTAGCGCTGACTAGCCCAAATAAATTAAAGTGGCGCTGTGTAACTGCTGGATGTTTAAAATATGTAACTGTGTGTTAACAAGTTTGCCATTTACTCGAAAGGTGATAATACAGTCAGTATTGTTTTTACAACTTGTTCTAGCCAAAAAACGTTTTTCAGAGGGCTTTCACATTTTGGATCAGAAATTTGTTTGTTGAAAAATAAGGCTACAGCCAGCAGCTAGTTAGCTTAGCATGAAGACTGGAGACGGGGGGGGGGGGGGGGGGGGGGGACAGCATGGCGCTGTGCAAAGGGAGCAAAATCTGCCTACTAGCACCCGAAAAGCTCACTATCATCTTATTTGTTCTTTTGTTAATCTGTGCTTAAAACCAAATTGTAATAACAAGTTGCAGTTTTTACAGGGAGGTGATGCGCCACACTATTTCTTGATCAGATGCAATGACTCCTCGCAGTCTCTGCTTGTCGCCTGTCAACCTAAAGGTGATTTTAAAAAAGACCTGTCGTGAAGCTAGCCAGGCTAGCTTTCTGTTTACCCCTGTTTCTAGTGTTTATGCTAAGCTAAGCTAGCCGGTTGCTGCCTCTACCTCTCATGTTAACCTGGACGCACAACGAGTTAGGTATCCATCTTCTCGTCTAACTCTCGGTGAGAAAGTGAACAAGCCTGTTTCCCCAAAATGTCAAACCCCTCCTTTGAATCTGAAATACAAGTAGACATCTGAGGCAGTTGTATCTAGTCCCCAACAGTCACCATCTGTGTGGTCCTATTGTTCATACTACCTTTGTTTATTGTCCATCTGCACATGTGGAGGAACTTATCATGCAAACTTCAGAGTCAAATACAGAGCTGGGTAATTGACTGTCGGTGAGTCCCCCCCCCCTCCCCCCAAAAAAGTTAATTTGACTGTCTTAGTTCAACACTGAATCATCGCAGAGGACACAATGTTCAGAAGAAAAGACAATGAGTCAATGAGTGTCATTGTTTTTTTTGTAATCACATGCTCTCTTCACTTACACTTGGCGGGCGTTATTGACCTGAGATGCCGCCTAACCGGTGAGAGCTGATTGGCTCGTCTCCGTCTCGTTCCCGTAAGTGGCCTGCCACACCTTCTCATGAGAAAGAAGAAGAAAGCTCAGCTGTTGCGTAATCCACCCTCCTCCCTGTTCCAACGGCTACTCGCGAGCCGGAGCTGTTTGGTAATATTGTAAGGACCCCCCCCCCCCCTATCTCTATCTATCTCTCTCTCTCGGTCACTGTCTGTCTCCGTATGCCTGATAAATACACAACATTCACAGACACACACATTCTCACGCGCTCACTTGCGGGGTTTCCAAACACTCGCAGATGAGTGGGAAAATCGTGTGTGCACTAGTTCGGTCTGTAAATGATGATGTTGACACCTACAAACACTCGTGCATCAGTTGTGAAATTGGCAGTGCGGTGAGGAATGTGCAATAGATCAAAACAAAGCAGGGACAATCATAAATCAAGAAGGTTCTACCTCAGTCACAGGACAGCGAGGTCTGGTTTAAAGTCAGCACACCCGGATTTATTCCACTATACTTACGAGGGTCTTTATTTGACCTGCAGTCATTGCTGCGACACCCAACTCCGATTTAAAGCTACTATTTAGAGCTACTTGTACTTTACTTGAGTGTCTCCATTCGTGCGACTTTGTACTTACTTGTCTCATCTCAAATGGGTGTGGTCACTGCACAGATACATATATTACACTCAAAACATACGATATGGTCTTAAAATGCGATACATAGTCTGTGTGACATCAGTGCTGCAGGGATGACGTTTTTCTAGGCCGACCCACGGTAAATTAGCGTTTACACTGATTCCCTCCACGATCAGCTGCTGGGGATTTGGGATTATAGCAGAATATAAACTCTGTTTCTGATGCGTAAACATTTTCGTTCAGCAAGATAATCTCATATACGCATCAAAACTGTAAAGATGGACTAGTAGTCTCATTTAGCCACATGTCAGTCTGCCCTTTTTAAGACACGTAAAGATACTTTAAAAATTCACTAGAGGAGTTATTGACACAACAAAACATTCTAATCTCTGCAGCTTGTGTTCACTACAGAATTATATCTATATGAGTTTAGTGTTTGAGGGCTCTCGCAGACATTTTGAGCCCTTTATGAACCCTTTCCGTAAGTCCTCATGACTGCAGACTTTGCCCGAGAGCATTACCCACAATTCATTCCGATGTGATGTTAAACACGGTGTAACCAGTGGAAGCATGGAGACATAAAAAAAAGAAAGAAAAGTTGAACAAAGAGGACGGCACAGGTGTGTTCAGCCTGTCAAAGTACATTTACTCAGAAACATTAAGGATTTAAGATGGAACATAAAAACATGAAATCAGAGGAATATATTTCACAGCCGGTTTATTCATCAACCATTTCTTTTCATTTCGTCTTTGAAGCTGTTTTGGCAAAAAAACTTTCATCGCGTGAGGCAAAAGCCTCGAAGACGTTCAACTCAGGGAGTGAAAAATAAAAAATAAAATAAATACCCACAACTGTACATAACACGATGTTAACGTGATATGTTGCAGCAAAGTGCTGTCCCGTTCCTCACAGTCTCTCACACTCAACCACTTACCAGGTGACATCAGTAAGTCCCTGAGGGTTCAGGGTTTGAGGCTTTAGGGGGGACGTTAGGATTGGGCCTTCTTCCTCTCTACTGTTGAGGTTGTTGCCTGCCATGTTTACCAATGTTTGTCTATTTTGTCACTTTTGCCGTGTCTTTTCATTTTTTTAAAGAATCGATTTCACTTTGCTTTATTAGTCCTTAAATATTGAATTCAAAACGATGTATTTGTGGATGTAGTATTTTAGTATAGTATTACACGTGGACATGTTCTCAGGCATCACTTGGGTCTCTATCGTCTGCGTCCTTCAAGCAGATTGACCTGAGGACTCTGATTGGCGACACGTGTGCCGGTAACTATAAATGTCTGCAGGTGACTGATTCGGCTCCTTTGAGATGAACTGCTCCTCACCTGGAAAGTGGACGAGAGCAGGCGGCAGCAGCAGGGGGCAGTGAAAAAAAACTGCGGTCAAGTCGGACAGTTTTCAGCCGCCTTCAAAGAATAAACAGGAAATCACAGAAGTAGTTACTTCCTGTTAGATCTGATCTGTAGGCTACTTGTAGTTTGCAGACCTCGTTCGGATTTATTCATGTGTTTGTAAATATATATTTATGTGGAAATGTGCGTGTATCTGCATTGTAGGATATTCTTTGTTCTTTTTATGTCCGTGAAACACTTTTCTGCTCGTTTTGATAAGTGTTATATAAATAAGCTTAATAATAGCAATCACACAAGATATGTTTTTAGATTCAACCTTCATCGTACAACCTGAGACTAATAGCCAACAACCGAGCATTAAATATTACAATTACACAGAAAAATTTTCTACAAAACGTGGCATTTGTTGTCAGATCTAAGAACCAATCAGCTCTTTGATCGGGCGACAGCCAGGCGTTTCCCATCATGCCCTGGGTCTTGCATTTGGTGGAGAGCAGCTGCGGCGCCTGGCTCTAAAAACTACGGCTGCTTCGATCTCGTGAGGTTACCGTTGACCACGTGTGCATGACGTCAGAGCAAGTCGGCGTCAAATCAAACCGGCATGCACTGTGCGCCGATCTGGCTTATGTCGAACGAGCCTAAAAATTCGGAGCGCAGAACTTTTAATTGTAAAGGATCTAAATACTTCCTACACCGCTGCTGCATTTAAAGGGGTATTCCAGCATTTTAATGGAGAGATCCCCCAACTTTTCAAGCTCCAGAAAAGCCTGGATCAAACACTTCCCATAATTCAACTCGATATGAGTCTTTCATTGGATTCTTCTTGTGCAGTAAATTGATGCACTGCCCCTCTTAATGTCACACTCAAATTTCAAACCTAAACTTAAATCCTCAGTAGAGCCGGCAGCTTTACAAGATGTCCTCATCTTGGAGAGTTTCCTTCTCCTTGTCTGTCTTGAGGTCACGACAACCTCGTGCATGCACACACACACACCCACACACACACACACACTCTCACACACACACACACACACACACACTCACACACACAAAGTGAGTAACGGCTGGTGGCCAGACGGCGTCTGTGTCACTTCTTCCAGCAGAACTGAGGGTGCGATGCTCCAGCAAAAAGGTCGAGCTGAACTGTCTCCTAACGGAGCAACACAGTGGAATGAGTCACACAGTGATGTAGTGGTTAAAGGTGGGTAAAACTATGGCCACCAGCTGCCCATCATCACAAGGGAAACAGCCACCAAGAACCTCAATATACCCCTTTATTTGTTATTATGTGTACAATCTGTTGTCATTATGGAAGAGATGGTTTGTATTTTGATATTTTATACACTAATAATATATTCGCCTCTTTCCAGAGATATTCTGAAATATGGTACGTAATTCATGCCAGATCCAGAAATGGCAGTTTTACAGTAGGATGGACACCACATTAGCAAATTGTAACTTTTAAAGACAACTTTATTCAGTAGGACTGAGTGTTGTTTAAAAAATGACGATGCCAGTACCAATACCAGTTTGGTTAGAGTGATACGGGTACCGATAGAGTACTTCAATTAGTACCCATGACGTGAGAGGAAGCTGTGTGTGTGTCTCACTTCCGCACTGCACAGCGTTCATGCTGCTGTAACGCCGTGCCCCCAACCGCCGTGGCGCTATTGCCGTTGTTACCACTGTACTGCGCTGTTAGCACTGCTAGCTTCCCGTCGCTGGCTCAGACATCTCCGTGTTCATGTTGCACTGAATGTGTGTGTATACATATATATGGGTGTGTGTTGCACTAATGGTGATGTAAACAAATTTTTAAGAACAAATTTCAAAAATAATTGAAGGGTTGTTTTTTTTTCAAAGAAACGCAAACAATCCCATCAGTCTGTCTCTCAACCATTGTAGGTCTTTTTCACCGGGTGCGTATCTCTTTAATAAAGAGGCTCCGCCTCTTACATCAGTCACAATACAAAGAGAACGACACAATAATGCATAGAATTACAATGCAGTGTCAGTTAGCCCCACCCATCTCGTTTTTCAAGCAGGGTAGAATCAAACACACACGTAAAGAAACCAGTAAAAAACTGAAAGACGGACCAACTGGCGTCAATATTATTTATCGGAGGTGCAGAAGGACATGTCATACTTTACTATATGTTTTTGTAATTAATATTGCATTAGCCCTAAGGTCTTCATTTACAATGTTAGCTTTTGCAGACGTCATCCCAACTAGTGCACAGAGCAATAAAGTATTCTCAGAGCGCCAATGATGGTATATCTGCAGATTCAGTGCAAAAAGAAAAACAGCAGTGTGAAATCAAACGCGGCAGAACAGCATTTTGTTGATTAACTGACGTTCCCATGGCGGTGTTGTATACTGCGTCATTAGGTAGGAATGTTCTCTGTCTCAGCGTAAATTCCTCCTGTTCACCTAAATCCACCTCGCAGTCACACTTTGTTCTCAACTTGTAGCCACATGAAGGCGGTTGTGCTGTTGACTTTGTTTTCACATTTTCATGAATGACTCAGACTTCATAATAAGAGAGGAGGAGAGAGAGAAGGCGGACAGCTCTCTGCCCCACCTCAGCACTACCTCGGCAGCTGCGCTCCCACGGTTTTTGCGGCCGTCCCGGGCCGGGTTACACCTCCACCAATAACAAGCCTGGACACGGAGGGAGCGAGGAGGTCTGGGCTGAAGGTATGAAGAGGTTTAGCCCCGGGTAGGCTCCATAAGCACACAGGTACCACCATATTGTGCAAGTGCTACTGTTGCAACCGTTTCTTGCACACCCTAATCGTGCGTTAACAGTTCATCATTTTTTTAAACTTCTTATAATATTCCAGATGCTTTGAATTTAAACACTGCAACCATCACATCACTTGACTTAAATGTCTGATTCATTACAACTTACTTTTCTTCGGTTACGATAACATCGTGCTCATTACTTAAATGTTACACAACAACCCGTTCCTTTTACATATTTCTTCATTCCATTCAACCTTCATCAATTGTGAAAAAAAGTGGTCGAGTTCGCTTGAGGTGGATTTTGCTTTGTTGATGCGCAAAAGGGATTATGGAAACGCCTTTGCCGAATATGTTCTGACGCAGCAAACATTAACTCACATGACTAATCAGATGTTTCTGCTTGAAGTCTTCCCCGATATTCCCATAACATGCGAACGCTTGTCTTTGTCTCCTGACAACATAAAACATGCTCATCAAACAATACTAGCTGACATGAAAGAACTATTTGAACTTGCTGAAATTATAAACAGATTCCTGAAGACCTCTCTCCGTTGTTTTCTCCCATAGATGGTTATGGGACTTGTGTCTGGTTTACAACCTCTACTTCTTCTACTCTGTTTACTGGAGTATTGCAGCCATGTAGCCCATAGTGCCGTGAGTCGCTATTATGTCGTCCAGGCATTGTGACGGAGCGCTGCAGCTCATCTCATATGCAGTTATCCAGCTAACTACCAGCCTTCCCCCTGCTGCTCCACCGGCCTTTGATAAGAACAGAGGGAAATTAAAATCATGAACCTGAATCATGAATCAAATGCCTTCATTAGTTTACTGCATGTCAAAGTTTAAAAAGTAAAAAACAGGGGATCGTCGACCGGTATCGACCCACACTGGGACTTTCAGGGCGTCGGTGGAAAGAGGAGTCGACCTGGGTGGAATGAAGTTATACGGGCTGACAGCCAGGTAACTGCCATATCAGAAGTTCAGCTTTTTAAACCCTGCTAAAATCACGTCTGCTATCATAAAATCCAGTGTTTGGTCGGACCAATACCCACCTGTTCGGGCGGTCTCAGTTTTGGTTGTTTGGTCCAACCCAGGGTTGGATTGACAGCTTTCACACTAATCAAAACGAACCGTACTGACCGAGCAAACGGACCTGAGCTCGATCCAACCAAACAGGTTAGGTGTGACATTTATTTGGATCAAGGCCAGAAGGACAAAATAGTATTTAATTAAGCATCAAGAGATGAGCTAAACTTCTCTCCTCTATCCACCAGCACAGAGGACATTCAAGCTGAGGAAGAAATCCTGAGCTGAGGCCAGTTGAAGCTTCTCACCGAACAGCCTGTTCTCCTTTATTTGCCTAAGTGAAAAACATTTTCAGCGGGTATTTTTTCCCAGGACTGACTAGGAACTGTGGGAGTGAAGGAACTCACTGTGGTAGCTCAGTGGCTCTGTTTGTCTCCAGGATGCCTGTTGGGTTTCCAGGGTAGTGGGAGTCTGAGCCAGGGGTGACCCTGACTTTCTCTTTGGCTAATTCCCTGAGCAGCTGATAGGCTGTGGGAGGGGGAGGCAGCAGAGCCTTGAATCTGAAAGGTCATGGGAAGGGGAGGTTGAGGAAGCTCGGAAGGAAGAATGGATTTAGGACAAAACCACCAAGAAAAAGGCTCCGCTCTACATTCATGACCGTGTGTGTTCGAGTTTATGTCATGACCTGCGGCCTGTCTTCCTCTTTCTTGTCCCTATAAATGTCAACTGGCTGCACACTGTCGCCACAAAGAAATGTGATACTTTGGGAAATGCAAATTTGCCTCAAAGGGCTTTACATTTTGTACATTAGACAACACCCTAGGTTCCAACACCTCTTTCTAACATACAGCGAGCAAGCGAACTCCAGCAAATGGAGCCCGAAAAGTTGTCTTGATATACAATATTGATTATAGATATTGATTTGCTGTCAGCGTAGACTTTGACAAAAGGTCGGAGGTGGAGCAGGTGTGCAAAACTTTGCAAAAACTGAAACAATCTGATGTCCTCTTGTTCCCATTGTGTCCAGTTAGGAAGAGGTGTCCGGATGGAGCGAGAATATATAGCACTCTCCTGTCTGTGCTGTTAGCTTAGCCATTAGCCTAGCTTGGCACAAAGACTGGGAGCAGAGGGAAAGGTCTAGTCTGGCCAGTCCGAAGACCAAACAGCCAGCAGGGAACCAAGAAGTCACATGAGAGTGTATTGATCTTTTTCTCTAACTATCCCTAAACGTCAAACATTTCTTAAAAACAATAAATAAAGCAGTACAACTTAGCAGTATGTGTAGTATCACTTGCACATTGGCTGAACTGTTTGCCTAAATAATCAGGACCGGAACTCCTCATTGGAGCTCCCCTGAGTTTCAGCAGCATCATCAAAACTGTTCTCCTCAACAGGAGTAAAAGTCTTGGTTGGTATTTGGTTCCCAGCTTGCAGAATGAGGCTGGACCAGACGTTAACCTCTTAAGGGAGTGGAAGTGGCTGTGTGGCCAGACAAGCAGGCTTTAGACCAGCTCGACCAGGTCGATCAGGTTCAAATTTCTCGTCAGTGATTATGTTAAGTGCCTGATGAACATAAAGGAGGTGTTAATTCAAAAAGGTAGAGTACACAGAGTGTGTTGGCCAAAGGTGCCTCTTGGTATTGGCTGATTGCTAATCTTCTAAAAAGGAGGATTTTTCACAAGAATCAAGCAAAAGAAAAGAAAAAAAGAAAAAGCCTTTATGGCCATTTATAAGGAAGATTTTACCAGATGAGACTAAAGCAGATAAATATGGGTTAGCAGCAACAGTTAGAAAAGGAAACTCTCTGTGAGAACCTGCACAAGGATGGGAGGGGGGGTGACGCATTCCTATTGGCCGACTCACCGGCTTACACATGGTGCCACGTCCTTTAAGGGAAAAGGTCAGCTTGCTCTCCCTCTCTGTCAGCGAGTGAGAAAACAGACACAGTAATGCCAGATATGGGCCCTAAAGATAACAATCACACACACTCACTGCAATGCAACGCAGGCTTCCTCCCATGTTACAGTAAACACACACGTGCACACAGCCTTGGCGCACAGGCCAGCGAGGCGGTGTCATCACGTGCATGTCACTGACCTGTAAATCACGCTCTGCATCATGTTTCTACACAGTTTGCCAACTTGTTCATACCATTGTGAAAGAGAACACAGTGTATCATTGCCCCAAGATACAATAATTCCCCTCTTTGAATAATCAGACTCTGGTAGAACATTTCCTTTCACAACTGTCGGGTTTGCCAAGAGGTTGCAAGTAGTAACAGAGCAACAATGATAATTCAGAGGCTGGGTGGGCACAAAGAGTAAGGTGAGAGATGTGATTAAAGGTTTCCACCTTTGAACTTTGCCTTTCTACTCATCCGTTCCTGTCTGTCTCAACAAATATTTGTCATAACCTCCTCGCCCATGACATTACCATTAGCCCCTCCCTCCCACACCCACTACTGCCTTCCCGTAAAGACGTTGCTTCACACACTTCCTCATTCCTGGTAAGTCAATAAAAAACACGGATGTGGTAACGCTTAAGCTCTTTCCGGTGCTGACTTGAGGGGCTTCGACCCCTTAGTGAGCGAGCAGGTATGATACGTTGCATTTCTTGACGGCGTCGCAGTGGATCGTCACTCGCTCTGCTGTCATTGTGTGATGAACAATGCAAGCGTGGAAGTCATAAAGGACTTTTTTTAATCATTAAGTGTCATAGTTCCTGTTAGGTTTGGCCAAGTGGTGAAGGAAAGACACAAAGACAAAAACAATACATCTCAAGCAGGTTTTGGTGTGGTTGTGAAAAAATAATGTAAAAAACAAACAAGAAACAGCAGAAAAAAGACTTTGAGCATTACCAGGACTGCAGCTAAACTGACTGAACAGCAATATATGTAAACAGTGTCAGTATCTAAACTTCAAATAGCAAACATTATTCTATTGTGAGCTAGTTAGCGTGCTAAAAATAATGTGCTTTTTAGAGAGTAAACAGGAAGGTGAATCATGTGACCTCAACAACAGGAAGTGGTATATTTTCTTTTCTTTCAATAGCAGAATAACCACTTCATTTAAATAAGTTACTAAACCAGGGGATTTCTTTTCAGCCTTTCCCATCACATTTGGTTCATTTTTAAATCTTCCTCATCGTAGGTCTCCAGGACTGTCACCTGGAAAACACAAAGCATTACTTAACAACAACATGGTGACGGCTGGATTCCAAGATGGCGACGGCATTAGTTCAACAAACTATGACATCACGATGACTACGTCCACTGCTTACATACAGTCTATGGTCGCGTCCCGTGACATCGTCAGTACAAGTAACTTAACTTTGGGTTTCAAACGGGCAAATGTCCCGTGTTTGTTCGACCCATCCATCGTCCCTCACTACCGCTATTAGCGGACTTTGTCGCTCTTCATACTACGTCGGTTGCCCTGAGCGTCTAATAATAACGTGGATGATGGGTGCCTTGGGCGGTGATATCAACACGCAGAGGGCCACTGCCCCCTGGGAGTGAGACCAGGCTGGAATACAATAAATAATGTAACAAATAGTGTACGGCATGGGTTCACACACTGGCAATTCCCCTTCAACACAACTCTCAAAGTGTTGTTGCACTTTGCACACTGTCGCATCTCTTTAACACATTTATAATCCCCAAAGTCAAACAAATAATTTGCCGTGGTTTTACCGGCTTCGTGTTCTAAACACTGACTCTACATATTCTGATTGTACGCGCTCACTATTTAATGAGCACTCCCGGAGATCAAGCTGCTTTAAACACCTTTTGTTCCCGCCTTTATCGGCTCATTTTCCAGCAGTGAATAAAAGAATGCAGTGAATTTCCCGCTTTTGCACTGTTGGTGAGTGCAGGCTTTCCGGCTCCAGCCAGGCTGATGGTAACTGCTGCGTAGGGAGAGCCTGTCAGTAGCCGCTGACCATCAGTTACATAAAGCTCCCCTGACTCTACTGCCTGAACTTTCCATTGGGCTGTTTGTTAATCAAGTCATTAATAGCGGAGGAAACTGGGGATTATGCGGTCTGCAGTTTATCGTAATGAAGAACTTCGAAAAGGTACAAAAACAGGAACTGACCTTGACTCTTCCTGCTGGCTGTTTGTGTGTATGTTCTGCTTCCTCTGAGCCGAGTCAGGTGGACAAAGCTTTGTGTGTGTGTGTGTTGTAGTTGGAATGTACATGGGAGTTCCTATGTGTTGAAATTGTCTGTCACTGTCTTGACCGTTACTGGCTCCATTCACAACAGCAGACAGGATGTCATCATCACACGGCATTGACAGAGCAGGGGGGGTGATGATTAACTTCAAACCCGTATTAATTCTACAAATATGAATGTGAGCACACTGTACTGTCAGACACCAGGAACAGTGAGCGCAGACACACACACAGCGCATGTGGGGATAAATAGTCGGATATAAAAGTCATATACTTAGACCTTTATCCTGATGGGAGGTTGAGCTGAACAGCATAATCAGCACTCAGTAGAGTCTGCTGGCACACAGCAGTCTAATCTGGCAGAGCACAAACAGATTACTAAGGAAAAGTACTTGTTTTCAAGTGAATCAAACTCTTGTGTAATTATTTACAAATGCTTCCCACGCTTCAGGGTCAAAGGTGAAAACCAGATAATGAACCAATAACCAGCGTTTTGTAATGTGCTAACCTTCCCAGAAGCATGAATCATGAGGTAGTCATCTTTTGCTTCGCAGCCACTGCGAATGTGATCTTGGATGCGGAAAGGTCAAGGTTTGAGTGTTTGTGCGCGTGCAGTGAATGATGATCCTTACAATTCAAGACGACAATCATGCTAGCAGCCCAACGGCAATGCTGACGTACTAATGGTTAGCATGTTATTCTGGACTATGTTCACCGTCTTAGTTTAGCGCAATAGCATGCTCACATTTGACTATTTAGCACTAAACACAAAGTGCAGCTGAGGCTGATGGGAATGTCCGTTTTTAAGATGTAACGTGAGCTAAGTCAAGGGTACCTGGACTTGTTTTAGGTTCTTGAAGTTCTGAATGGGTTTGGTCATAAAGTATTTTGGACATTGAGAATTTGGACCTGATGGTGGACTCAGGCGTTCTTCAAAGTTCTTCAAATTCGTGAACGTCTGTACCAAATGTCATGGCAATCCATTCAACGGTTGTCGAGGTATTTCACTAAAAAACAAAAAAAGTAAAGAAAAGTCAGAGGATTGTTGGTATAGGATCCATCCTCTGGAGATCATGAATGTCTGCGCAAAATGCAATGGTAGGCCATCCAGTGGGTGCTGAGATATTTCTGTCTGTACCAAAGTGGTGGACTGACCAGGTCAACTCACTGACATTACGGCATCCCTGCAGCCACACCTGTAGCATGGCTAAAAACAAGGTTATTTTTGCGCAGGATTTCCTTTATCGCTTTTCAATATTAGGGTAAGATCACTTCCACGAGTGTTTGTTTGACTCACGGGAGAGAGAGGCTTATATTCAGCACAGCTTTGAGAGGGATGCCAGTAATTCTGCATGTTCCTGGACGGAAGCTAATAAAGATAAACTGATTTCGAGCATCCAGGGAAGGAAAACAAACACTGTTACCACAATAGGAAATTGGGAGTTGTGGTCTCAATAGAGGATGTAAAAAGCAGAGGCACAATGAGAGCCAAGGGGAACATGTTTCAGCCACTGACAGTGGTGCTTTTACTTCCAGCTATTCTTCTTCATGGGACGCAGCGTATGTGGTGGGGAAAAAAAGAAAAGATCCTGCACGTCCTTTCAAATCCAGAGGAACAATACACATACATACCCCGTGCATTTTACAAGAAGCTGCTCTTGATTAACTACGCCGACACACACAAATATCCAAATCTCTCTGTCGTCACTGCCCCCCCAACCCTCGTCTCTGCAGAGCCAGAGCCGAGGGAGTGCAGGGTGACTGTGACCCATTTCCATCCTGCCATGACCCACTTCCTGACTCTCTTCCCGTTGCAATGCACACTCTCATCCACACACTCTCTACTCACACTCACAAGAGAGAGAGAGAGAGAGAGAGAGAGAGAGAGAGAGAGAGGTCACTGGCTAAGTGCGCCATTGCTTGCGTAACTGGCTTATTACACTGCGAATGTTTGGCCTGGAGCTGGATTATGAGCAGTGGGAGCTGGGATTTTTAAGAGAAAACATACGAGGGATTTGCTGGTTCCAGAGAATTTCTGCTGAACTGCTCAATACTGACCATACAAATGTAATGAGATGTTAAATTAAGGAGGAACTTAGTTCAGTTATGTTTCACCACCACTGTCCACACTAGCTGAAGATTTGCATATGCAAACTCATACTATCATGTCAGTGGCGTCGGGTAGTTACGATGGGCCCCAGTGCACGCTATTATGACGGACCCTCGTGAGTTAGCAGTTATGAAGCACACACACAAACACACACACACACACACACACACACACACACACATTGTCTTGTCACATAATCGAATATCATTGACATTGTATTAAAGCAAGATATACAGTATATTACGCAGCAATCATCATTGCATATCTGTGTATGACAAAAACACCAACGAAAATAAGAAACTATTCATTTAATATATCTTTTTTGAATGCTTTATTAATGGTTTGTGTAGAATAAGCATATCATTTTGTTATAGAATGCTACTGACTCAAAAACAAGCTGCTTTCCTCGGCCATGGATGTTATATATTGGGATTCTTGATTTAGGTGGTGTTCCCCTTTAAAGTAAACTGTGATGAGAGACACTCAAGTGGTTATTGGTTTGAACACCGCATGATAATCATGTGACTTCCCATAGGAAAATGATTGAGGCGATCCGTATTTAAAAAATGTAAACTAGGCTAATTGCCAAACTTCACATCCGTAGCCTCACATTCACCCTCTCGGCGGGACGACAGCTTCGGGGAACAAAACACAGAGGTGTTTTTCTTTAGCTGCTCTGGCAGTTCCTGTGGGAGATTCTCTGGTGCTGACGGTCGTGGCTGACAATGAACCCCTGTCTCTGTTCAATGACCCTGGGCCACCCACTGGAATGTGTCACTCTTGCAAGTCAGCACCAAAGAATTCTAATCGCCAAGAAGGAACAAAAACAGGAGGTGAACAAAAAATAAGAGGAATACTTTATTTCAAATGAATGGTAGTGTTTGAGTCTGAATTGTACAGTATTTTGGATGTTATGTAAGAGAGAATAGGTGTACATTTCATGATTGCAATGGATGATGCTGATTGGCTAAAGGTTGTGGATTAAGTTTTAGTAACATGCAGCATAAATACCGGAGGAAAAATGTGTTTATCACAGAATTAGCTGTGCTTTTTAGAGGCTGTTCTTCAATAAAACAAGTCGACTCAAACTGCAGGGAGAAAGAGTGGTAAAAATATATATCTCATCACTATCCGATCATGCAGGACACATTGAAGTGTAAAGCGTGAACACATATATGCGGACACAGATCCGACCTGGCTCATCCCATCACAACAGAAGACAAGTGTCACCACGGCCGTGTAGATGGAGGTGGATGGTTAGGTCCAACAATCACAGGACTTTCACCCAGGTGACTGCTGTTCATGTCCTGTGTGAAACCAGAAGTCAACACATGTCTGTAATGCCACTTCCATAGTTCTTCTGAAACCTTAATCGTTTCCTAAACTAAACCTCATTGTCCAGCCCGTAAAGGACATGAGCATTTCTTTTACCACTGTCAGTCAGCGTGTCACATTATACGTGCAAAGTCTTCGGAGCAATAAGGTTTAAGTAAAAAAAAGTTGAAAGTTGAAAATATGGTTGTTAGTGAGGTGTATGAGGTGTATAGTGAGCAACTGTGGCTCTGTCCCTCCTTCTTGCACTGATGTATCTCAAAGTCTGTGCATGTACCGCCGACACACACACACACTGAATTTGTTTGCCTTGGTTACCTCGTATGAACTCTGCAGATCAGCTGTTGTGTTTTTAACTGTATGATCGCACATGCCTTTGGTTTTACCGCCTCCCAGTGTTTGGATTCTGGTACTGCAAGCTGCTTCATTTTGATAAGAAAAAAGAAGTTAGATGTAATTTACATGAACATCTGTAACATGAATTGCATGTACATTACCTCCATGTTATTCTACTTTATACTTCTATTCCACCACATTGAATAGCTGTTCAAATATTGTATGTTTTACTCCACCACATATCTTATATCTTTATTCATTATATTATTTATTATCTGGCTGCTAGTTAGTTTTCAGATGAAGATTTTACATTAAAAATGTGTGATCGTGTTATAAAACATAATGCATCGTCGAGATTAAACCAGTGATTCCCAGCCTCTGTGGCTTGTGACCCCTCACAATAAAGCGTCATGTTTCAGATGTCTGTGAGTCGGTAGCAGTTCCTATAAAGAGTGAGTTCCGCTTCAAACTTCTCAGAAGGTTTGGTTTAAATAACTGCCTGAGGCTTAAAGGGGTCAAACTATTTCAGAGAAAAGCAAAAAGTCCCAGCAATAAACACATTTGTGTTGCAGAACTTTTTTCTTGTTGTGGTTTTCTCTTCATTGGAAACCACAGCATCATGTATAAAGTAATTACAACTAAGTACAATGTCGGCAATATTGCAGGGGAAATTGTTTCGTTACTGCTGTTTGCGTTCCTCTTGATGCAAATTTTAAATAAAAATGTACAGGAAAGCACTACTATTTTTTTTTTCTTTGTCATATTTTTTTACTTGTGTAGCAAATGGGCTATTTTGTTGCACAACCCTGTGTTGCATAATGCCAATAAATGAAATCTATATAGAAGACGCATAGCCCAATATAATATTATATAACAATAAAACTGATTATGACTGCACAGTAAAACACACTCAAAGAAATAATAAATCAATAGGAATAAGTAGCAGGAGATGGCCGATACCTGCCGGTACACACTTTTTCTGTTTTGAGTCATACCGATATGTGCGTTTCACCCCCGACCTCAGACAATTTGGGGGTCTCATGTGGGGGCCAAATAATCATGTTGGAAAAGCCGACTCTTTTGAGCTCAGCAGCTGGAGAAAGGCTTTTGTCACCCCGATGGGCCCCGGGGAGCAAAGCGCAAAAGAAATGAACAGCACAGGAAAACACCACTATGATTCAAGTTGAAATGCCACTTGTATCCGGGGTGAGCAGTCAAGATGAGTGGAAGTAAAGGGAAACACAGAAAGAACCCTTACGTTCTGGGCATAAAACAAAAAGAAATGAAAGTAAAATATTAATGATTTAATCCTTAATATGAACAAACCCCTCTGTACAAATCTTCAGAATATATATATGAATGAAACTGTAAAGTTTGGTGAATGTAAGAGCTAGTGGAGTGGAGAAAACAACTCATTGTAAAGATATTTATTGTAAAATGACACACATTTGAAGACATTACAGGTGAAAAAGGTAAAAAGAAAATACTAGATACCACCATAGAACTTCCCCAGTGAATTACTTACAATAAGACATTTATTATTTGTATTACAGGTTTTCTGAAACGTTATGTTTAAATATGCAAATCAGGCATTATCTAATGGTAACCTTTGGTGAATTTAGAAGAAATCTACAGACGCAAATAAACAAAGTAGTAAAATGAAATATAAATGTGTATTTTGGATGTTTCCTTTCCACTAGTCTGAAAGAAGAAGTTATGGAAGAAAAATAGCCAAAAAACTCAAAATGTATGTTTGTAGTTGGTGATGTAGTTGTTTCCCCTCGACTTAAAGCACTTTTAGCTGTATTTCTATAAAAATAAATACATTTTTCTTATCCTTAGAAGAATTATATGTGGTAATAGTAGTCTCATTACTATTACATTCTGCGCATGTGAATATATTGTCCTTCACATTTCAAGAGAGCAGAGTTTTTGAGTTAAATGGATCTACCGCGTTGATAAATGTGGAGAGGGAAATCATTTACAGTACAGACAAAGCTCCTGAGAACAATTGGGCTACGTAGCAAAATGTCACAGAATCTGTAAGTACGGTGCACATCTTTTATTAGTTCCTTGTCTCAATCGTAAAAACAAGCAGCACTCGGCATAGTTCAAGTGATAATAAGGGCAATCGGTTGAACAGCAAAAAGAGTTTTTTTTTTTCTTCTTTTCCAAACCTCAAGCAGTCAAGACACCCGTTATATCTCCCATTCACCCTCGGCTTCACCCTTCTACTTTTTGCCATCATTGTTTCTTATTTGTCAAGAGCTGTGCACACATACATCCAGGGCAAACCTGCTCTGCAAAAAGCTCAAACAGTCAAAGTGAAGAAACAGGCTGCAGCAGTACAACAAAGACTGGTCCAGGAAAGAAAAGCCACCATGTCGCTAAAAGAGCGACAGTGAGGCTTTCTATCAAAATATCAAAAGTGAGAGATACCGGCTTCAGTCTACTTGTACATTTAGTTGTTGGAAAGGAGCGAGTTCTCAGACGAGGAGAGGGTTGTCGAGCACGGCCACTCCCGCTGCCACGCCTCCGTCCGAGTGCTCGGAACTCTTGGTCCTCAGCAGATGGCCCGCGCACTCGTTCATCACCGTGTCTTTACCTCGCCTGTGAGGAAACAAACAGAGGTGGCCGATCAGAGAGAGTTTGGCGTTAACTCGGCAGGGTTGAAAGTGTCCACTCTCTTGGTTTTTATGTCTTAAATGTAAACTGAAGTTGTGGTAAAACTGCAACGTCTGCTTGTTTTTGGCCACTAGGGGGCAGCGGAGAAGAGCTTCAGTTTGGCTCTTCGGAACCCTATGAGTGACATGACAGAGACTAATGATCGCACACCACGCATGCCAAGTTACAAAAGTTCAGAGGTGAACGACCTAGCGTCGCGACCACTTGCTTCGTGCACGACGCGCTGGCCTTCATGTTATAGCTACAGAGCCTCTCTGTTGTTGTACACCACAGTGTATGTTCCACACTACGAGATTGGTTGGTACCTTTACTTGCCGTGCAAAAAGAAAATAAATGACGTCTCTTTTTGGCCGTGTGATATTAGTGCTCTGTGTTAAAGTGATAATGACAAAAACAACAATTTGAAAAAAATATATCGACGTGCGAATTACTTGCATGAATTCAAAAAAGTACAAAAAACATTAAGCTAGAGATCCCATCTTTCCCATTACACAAGAAGCATTCTGTGCCAATGAAATAGTGATCACACACACCTGACATATGCTCCAAACACTCCCAGCTCACTGAGACAGTTACTGATTTTGAGAGGGGCGTCTCGTCTCAGGAGGTAGTTCTGTACTGGGGCGGGGTGGATTTTGTCCATCAGAATGTAGGCCGTCCTCTCCGTGGTCCCCTTCGCTGCCTGCAGGACCCGGCAGATCTCCGATCCATAGATGTTGTTCCCTGGAAAGACGATGACGGTTAAGAAACTGTTCGCGTGCTGCAAATACAGCCGTGTCATTTCAAACTCTCCTGGTTCAAGAAATGGCGGCCAATGTGGAATTTTTGGGTGATTTTGCTGCATGGGGGAATCATTGGTTAAGATTTTTTTTTCAGTTTATTGCATTGTACCTCCTCCTTCTCGCTGGGGCTTCAGGACAAACTGGTCCGGTGCTGCCAAAGCCATTGCTACCGTTTTGTCACCCTCTGGTCCCTAAAGACGACGACAAAGAACAAAGTCATTCTACCTCATGAAGTAAAACTAAACAATCAACTTCCCTGCTCCTTGAACATGAATGTGAATGTGTAAACGTGTTATTTTCTCACCATGTCTAGAGTGTAGAGGCCAGCGAACGTCGCTCTGATCTGCTCGACTACTCGGGGCTGGTCGGGGAAGAACCGCTCCAGGACTCCGGGTCTGGCGAGCACCTGCTGGACCTTCTTGGTTCCAGCCAGGTGAGTGCTGATATCTGGACATTTCACGGCCAGAGAGCGCTCCATCAGGAGACGAGCGTCCCAGGTCTACAATTCAAAAAACACAAAATGTTTTACTCTCCTTACTGGCGAGAATTCTGATGAGGTGACGTCACACATTGGTTTGTGGAATGCTGTTATGAAGCCTAGAGTTCAGCGAGTTTGCCGTCGCCATCTTGGAATACGGCCGTAGCCATGTTGTTTTTTTTGCAGCCAATGAACAGAAGTTACCATATTTGGAATGTGGAGGAGTGACGTAGAGACGCCGTATACGGCTCTGGTAGGGAAGCGACCTGTCAATCACAGTAAGCCCCGCCCTAAAGCATACCCTGCTTTATGGTCTATTTGACTCTAAATGGACCATCATTCACTAAATGAACATCATGCTGTATTGAAGAAGACTTGAAACTAGAGATGTTTACAATGTTTACTGAGGTAATAAATCAAGAGAGAAGTAGAGACATTTTCTCATAGACTTCTATACAATCAGACTTCTTTTGGCAACCGGAGGAGTCGCCCCCTGCTGGTCAGTAGAGAGAATGCAAGGTCGTAATTCAAGATGGTGACAGCAAAATAAGGTGATTATACACTCATGAAAACATTGTACATTATATTCTATTTCTGCCAATATATCCTACACGCTGTCCCTTTAAATCCTATATAGCCTAATGAGAGAATTGACTATTCCGCCACACTGGACATAAATTGTCTAAATTGTGGAAATAAAGTTGTGTCCGTCTCTTAGGCAAACCTGCAAGCAGTCAGTTTTTTTCCTCCTCAATGTCCTTTCCTAATGGAACTCCTAAAGGTGGCGGTGTCTGCATTAATCATAATTTTCCATCTTGAGTGCACTTCACAAAGTCAGTAAGTAAAACTACTAGAACTTGTATTCAAGATTTAAAAGGGAGGACCTGTTCGGAAATGTAGTTCTGAGGCATGTAGCCATTCCTGAAGTACACCACTGCCACCTCGTGGCCGTCACTGAAAAGAGAGGAATATGATGATGTATAATTTGTCATAATTCTATCTAATCAAATAATGTATGAATATTCCATTGTATACCATGTATTCATTCAGACTGAACGGACAGAAACAGACTTACACAAATAGCTTCTTGTCCTGATCAAGGGACCCTGTTTTACTAACATGGTCGAAGCGCTTTCTTATGGTGGGAATGTTCCTGAAACACATCGACAATAGTGTGCCGGTTACATAAAAAGCACCGCTTTTCACACCAAATATGTGCCAACTACATAAATGTGCACTTCAATCCAGGATGATTAAAATTGCAAACAGAGGCATTACACGATAACGGACACTAAAAGTGAATCCACATATTCCCGTTTGTCAGGTTTGCGGCATTTACACATCAAACATATGGCTGCCTAAAGCCATTGGGGAATGGCTTACTGCTTCATAAACAGCTCAGGTTTACTCGCACATACCTCTTCCACAGTTCGCTCTCTATGTATCGTTGATCAAAGATGTTCCTTTGGCTCTCCTCCACCAAGAACATGACGGCTGCTCTGTAATGACAAACGGTTGCTCTCACTGCTACCTGTACACATTATTCTGGACATTTGGTTACTCTGAATAGTCCACGAATCTCCCCGGCAATTGTTTTTGATCGACTGCTTTCTACCAATAGCGGCATATGGACCTTATATTATTAGGTAATGAAGAAGTACCTGTACATGTATATGTTCCGATACTGAAAATCGATCCAATACCAGTGCATTAAAAACAAAAAGAAGTTCAACGGGTCACAATTACCTCTGTAATATCTACTTTACATTGCTGGCTGTGAAAACTATTCCTTCAAACAACAGAATTTATTCCAAGTTTCTCAGCAAAAACTGCAGTTTACAAGATTACATTTAACCATATAATGATAATTGACCTTTGCCCAATACTCATTTGTACAGTTTGGAGCTTGAACGCACCATCATGTAACTCAATGCCACCTCCGTTAATGTTAGCTGTTAGCTCTGTGCTGCCCACCGGCTGCTAACAGCTAACGCTAACTAGCTGTAGGACGTATAGGAGGCATTTCTGATACTGGTATCGGAACATCTCTTGTACCTCTATGCCTATGCTTTCAAATACACAATGCAGAGTATTGGTCTACCAACATGAGCACAGGTCTTCCGGACAGACTTGATCTCCTATTAGTTGAAGGTATTGGTGTGATACAGCTGGTATTTAAGGAGCAGAGCTTTTATATTCCACCAGAAAGCTGTGTTTACTTGAGATTCTTTCTGAGGTGAATTGATTCATCCAGCACTTGACCTCAGGATGAGTAGATGCAACAGTGAGTGAGTAAAGTCAGGACATCCATATGGCAAGGACAGGTCGTTTTGCAGAGTAGAGTCGAGTGGATGTACTGAATTCCTACCTCTCTGATCCATAGAGCTCCCAGGCTTTGGCAACAGCGCCGGCTAGACCAGAGGCAGGGTTGTTGTCTAGAATCCGCTGGCTCTCCTCCAGTTTACCAGCCACCTTAAGGACGTGTCTGTCGGGCAAGATGAAAAAATACTTATGATAATGTGAAAAACACACTTTTGAGTGGAGGGGATCTTTAAACAAATCTGACTGCCCGGGGCGACTGTTGAACTCAGGTAGTTGACCGATTTAGCATGAAAAAACAAGTTTTTTCATCACCAGCTATAAAAAAAGATTTTAAAAAATGTCGCCCCACTCAACTTATCTTAATCACTAGGGGTGGGGGAAAAAATCGATACAGCATAGTATCGCGATATTTTGCGTGGCGATATTGTATCGATACACGGACGCCAAGTATCGATCTTTTATTATATAAACTATTACAATTCTTTTTTTTTTTTTTAGAAAAATCAAATCAATTACTTTTTCAGTCCACTAGATGGTGCTGAGTTGTTTTCTGGTGAGGTCAGCAAAGGTCCCGGGTCA
The DNA here is from genome assembly GCF_050575085.1 of Anarhichas minor. Lineage (NCBI taxonomy): Eukaryota > Metazoa > Chordata > Actinopteri > Perciformes > Anarhichadidae > Anarhichas > Anarhichas minor. The sequence continues at coordinate 2,591,460 of NW_027466466.1, read as the reverse complement.
GCGTGATTGGTAGGAAGTTGGTCAAAACAAAGTTAGAGACATCTGGCCTCACAACGGGGTTAAATCTGCCAACAGTAGCCAGGCTCATGGGGAGAGTGCAGCGCATAACTGGCTCTCTGCCCTTGACGTCCACGCATCGCAAGTTATACTGAGTTATATAACTCTAATATCCTACTTATATAAGTTATAGTTCATATACTGAGTCCACACGTTTGCATTCAGTTAAGTTGGACTATGTAGTAATACAAACAGTTCAGTTTGTCAGGTTCATGCAACATTTATGACATTGTTGGTCAGTCTGTCTGCTTGACAATCCTATTTTGCTGCAATAAAAATAATTGAAGTGAGTTGAACAGACTGAAAACTTTATCTTATTAGATAAAACATGTTGACACAGTTTTCCTTTGGGGAAATAATTTGAAGTTGAAAAAAGTAATAAATCGCAATATAGGCCTATGTTATCGCAATACTCAGAATATCGCAGTATCGTGATAATATCGTATCGCGGGACCTCTGGTGATTCCCACCCCTATTAATCACACTTTAAAAACCCTCACTAAATAAATAAAAGCACAATCTATAGGATAATGACTGTCTTACCGGTGAACATCTGGCATGCGTGATGAGAGACCTCCGAAACTGGCAGCAATGGTGTTGATTTCTATCTGCTTCAGAGACGACGACCCGTCCTCCCCCTGGTCCAGCATGTAGTCGGACCGATTGAGACCCAACACAACAGACTGGAAAGAAGGCAAAGAATCCCGACTCAAACCACTTGGATCACTAAAAGGCATTGATGAAGGCACACTGGTGAACATTCAGCGCAGACTGCCATGTGGGTGCGCAAAACTTGTGCCATTTGGCCCCGTCATGTTGTGGTCTCCGCCCGGAGGATGATGCGATCGCTTTCATGTGTGTGTGTGAGTGACTGTGCACCTCTGTGTCTGTCCACGGCTAATCTCGCATTCTGCTGCGGCAAACTGCTTCATATTTCTGGTGGCCAGTTATTGCAGAATCATCGAGGACCACCACTCAGCCGCTGCTACGCGGGTGGACAGCTTGGGGAGTTTCATTTTGTTTTTAGCAAGATTGTATGGAGTGTAATAATGATTAAATGCTACAAATAAATATATATGCGTGCTGTCGGGACCTTGTGAGGGGGGTATAAAACAGGGGGAACATCATTTACCTTCTGCTGCTCTGTATTCCTGAACAAAACATTACATTGTTTGCTAGCTAGCTAGCTAAAAAGTTAGTTAGTTAGCCAAACGTTATAATGATGACATGACAGAGACGCTCTTATTCCTCCTCCTTTAAGAAAAACTTGTTGGCTGAATTAATAGGGCAATATGGTCAAATGCTGTGATTTCCTAGTATTGTTTTATAACAGGGGTCACTGGACCGATACAACGTTGTATCCGGACCCTGGACCTAAAACCGACAGATAATTGAAAATGATTATATTTTGACGGAGCGCTTCTATTTTAACGACGCAGCTTTTCCAGCCTTTACGGCACTCGTTCAGCGGCCCAGGAAACACACCGACCAACTACATGGGTTGTAAATCACATCGCATGATGCTGCTCAGCCAATCAAATATCTGTATTCCGACAAGTTTCCCCACTCCTCGGGGGAGAGACGAGGGAAGATGAAGAGTAGGAGAATTGCGCGAGTCAGAGTTATCTCACATGGCGTTCTCCAAAAAGAGAAACGTGGTCAGAGAGACCAGAGTCTTGGACAGACTGTTACAGGCTAATTCTTCCCACGGGCAGTTCAAAACCAGTGTGTCTCACATGTTCAGAGACCGTGACGATTATTAAAAGCGTTAATGTGAAGCTCCACTACGAGACAAAGCACAACTCTTTTGAGCAAACATACCCACTCACATCTGAAATGAAGTCACAGATAATAAACCTAAGAGCCCAATATGATCAGAATCCTAACACATGAATTCACTGTCCAACAATGATGATAACAGAGAGGAGCTGAAACAAGTGGCTTCAATAGCAACAGATAAAGTCCCTGCACACAAATGTATCTTATTAGAAGATGAGAAAAATATAATATCGTGGCTTTTTTTGGTTGACATCACTTCACACCTGAAATTCAATAAACAGTATATGGGACTAAATCGTAGCGCAAGTTAGACATTATTGTGATGTTCCGGATCTGTGCACGAGGAAATTCTCTTGAAGTGGACCTCGCTGAACTTTAATTGAATACCCCTGTTTTATAATATGCAAACAAATTACTCTTTTCTGTTTTTGTGGCTAGACGATAAGGCCTCCGACCCCAAAACGACGTTTTCAAAATGGCCGACATACCTGAGCCTTTCCTTCTTTTAGGATTTGTTGGTGGATCCTGAACAACCTTGCTGTGAAATCGTCCACTTCAATGGTGCTAAAAACAAAGAATGTCACCCTGTTAAAACCCTGAAACACTTGTGGTGATCTTTAGTAGAAGTATTGAATTGCATGCTATGCCTGCTACTTGAAACTACACACACACACATACCTAGCCAGAGCCTCTTGCAGAAAGTCTGAATCCTGGCTGATCTTGTCCACCAGCGTGTTGTAGTGCGTTTGCACCGCCAGAGCCTGGAGGAACACAGCCTTGGGCACAGGTGTGGGGAAGAGCGTGAACGGAGCGTACGTCACCAGCTGAAAAGCAAAACAAAGTTGTGAGAAAAGAATGCGGACTTCCAAAGGCCATTCATCACTGAACACAAGCGATGGAAGCGGCATTGGCATGCGAGGAATGAAAACAAGCACTTGGGCTAAAGAGCCCCGTGACCGCAGACAGCGGCGCGATACAGATCTGCCACTAATCCCGTTCCCTGAAGCCGCATAAATTCCTGACATGACTTCCCATTGAACGCGCCTGTTGTCACAGCAAAGGCTTAACAGCCCGCTGGTGTGGAATCATGTCCTCTCTTAGCGGCCGAGGCTCGCTGTGTCACACCACACAAATACATGTTCATATCTATTCGTTCTAGAAATAGGCTTTTTAGAAATGCAAGGACTGACAAAGCAATGGCTTTATTGAGTGAGCAATGGCCTCACACATAACTGCTCAACTGCCAGTTGTGTATTCACAGTGCTAGAAATGATTTTGCTGCTAAATGGACAGTGCGTCTAAAGCATTTTGCTGGATAGTGATCCATTAATCCATGCAGTCTGCATAGACGGAGTGCTGGTCTTATAACTATTGTGGTTGTACAAGTTGTTTTTTTTCCCCCTACAAAAAAAAAACATACATTATCGACTTATCTGATACCCGAATAATCGCTGCAACGACTCCCTGTGTTTGCTAGATTGCTGCTGTTACAGGTAACCCCTTTGTGCGTATCGTTGACACTCGTTGCGCTCTCTGTGTAATAAACCTCGTGTTCCTGCAGCCTTTATGTTGAGCTGACAGCAAATCTGGCAGAGAAACTGGAGGGTTTAAGAGTTACGCGGTGTTTATCGCTACCAGAGGAATGCAGCTTCTTCACAATGGTTCTATTGCCTAATCTAGTAGTTGAGTGTTAACAAATGATATCTAAGGCGGTTGTAAATGATTTTCCAACACACAGGTCAGCTCTCTGATTCACCTTCAGTAGGGGTCAAAAGGATATCTGGGTTTTGTAAGTGTTCTGTCCAAGATGAGGGACGAACCAATTCAAAAGCATGCATATGTATGTGTCACTGAACTTCTTATTATTTACTCACATTACATGAAAAGTGTTTGCAAATGCACCCTAGACCCAAGCTCTAATGCTGGGCAACGCTAGTATTCTATAATGTGTTATGTACAGTATATCATAATAATCTGTGCAGATCAACTAAAGAAATGTGTGTTTTTCACTTCCTACCTCCGACGAGTTGGAGGACTCTTGGATCCTCATGAGGACGCCCTGCAGAAGTGCTTCATCTTTTGCCACCTCTGCCAAGTCCTCTATCAGCGCACCATCCATCATGATCTCGTCTGGTATCCCCTGGGCCATTCTGATTGCTGAAATATGACATCGCAGCACATTAAGGACGTCATTAGAAGTGCTGCTTGGCACGAGTCTGCGAATTTTGACACTTGCCAGTCAATTCTGGAAACATAACAGGGTCCACATCTGTATTCTGAGTTATGCTTGCGAGGATACCTTTTTGTTTTAGATTACAGAATATGTCAGTAAATTAACCTGTATGTGTTTGTAATATACCTGTTTAAAACGATATGGGCAATACTACAACTACTGTAACTAAAATAATAATAACAACAACAATAATAACTTATGCATAACAATATGACCGTGTGTGTATGTATATATATACACACACACACACACACACACACACACACACACACACACACACACACACACACACACACATATATATGTGTATGTATATAGACACACATACATATATAGACACACATATATATACATGTGACGCACACAAAATGTATGGTCACATTTTTGTTATTAGATTTATATTTGAACGAATTTCTGTGATTTGCCTATCATAATTAAACTTAATTAAATTATTAATTAATTAAAGTGTATTTTTATCTATGCCCAGTAGGTGGCACTGGAGCGCTGTCGATCTGCCTCGCGACCAGAGATTTGTAGGTGCGCGTTCAGTTCCTGTTTCATTTATTTCCTGTTTTTCTCAGGTTAGTAACATGAAAAGTGCACAAAAGACACATGAATTCAGGACCAATGTGTACGTAACATTTGTATAGAGTATTTTGTGTTTTTATGTAGGTTAATTAACACACTAATATAAACCGGTGCATGAAGTCGCTTCCTGTGTAACTCCTGTTTTAGGTCCGTGTTAACGTAATAAGTTGAACATATGGCATAATTATGGTTGAATACCGTCGGCTATCAGTTTGTGGACGGTAGTCGGTAGTTAACATTATTTACCTTCACGCTTAGCAGCTGCCTCCAGTCCGTGTGTCGCCTTCCGCTCGACGGGTCTCACAAGCACAACGTGTAGGTCTGTGTTAACCAGATAATATCACATTTTACAGTGCACTGTACTCTGTTGTGCTATAACATAGCCGCCTGTAATGTATGACAGTCCAAATCTGCTAGATTCCATACATGCGCTAGCCTCCGGTGCTGATTAGTCAGGAAGGTTGCCTGCTATTGGCTAGTCAGACTTTGTTCAGCCAATCAGTGCTCAGAACGTCACAAAAACGGTTGACGTCCGGTCCACCCCCTGAAACTGAACGTGCTGGGCTCTAAATGCTGACTGAAGAATGAGACTGCATTTATTTAGACTTACGTTCACCTGAGAAGAGACAAGGGGTACTTCTCAAGTCTCTTAATTGTCGTTTCCTCGCTCCTCGCATGGTTTCCTCCATGCATCCCTGGGAGGGACTAGACGCAAGGAAAGGACCCAAGTGAGGGAAACGGGGATGCAATTAAGAGACTTGAGAAGTACCCAAGGAAGCCTACATTTACTTGAAAAGTTCTTTGGGCATTTATGTGTCAGGTAATGTGCGTGGCTCATAAGGTGATAAAGAGATTCATAACATACTTTTTAAAACAAACAAAAGAAACGTGAAAATAATGAAGAGAAAAGTTTGAAAACATATTTAGGCTCTCTGGCAAATTTCCCCAAGAAAAATAACTATAAGGACAAGATCAGAAACAAGTGTAGTTTCACCATCAAGTCCACATAAAGAGGATATATATGGAAATAAATGGAAATGTATGCAGTAAATACATGAATTATTGTAAAAAAAAAAAAAACGTATGCAATAGGATAATATATTGCAAATGCCATTGAAAAGAGTTGAGAGCAGTGCAGAGATTCCCCTTGTTGTCAGCCCACTCCACACCAGCAGAGGGAGCTTTAGCGTTATTAATACAAGTCACACAGCCCTTCCTGTAAGCTTCCTGGTTCAGCATAACCGTCCATAAGCTTTAATGCATACAAGCTGCACAGGCCCTTCAAGCTAGGCTTCAGTCAGGTCTGTCAACTCAGCATATGAGGGGGTGTGGGGGGAGAAATAAACAAAGAGTGTATCTGGAGGGATGTCACATTGGCAGCACATGACAAGGTGGCAGAGGGATCAGCAAGCACTGAACTGTGTGACTGTGAAAATTTGCACTGTTGTTTGTCCGTGTGCTCGTAGATGGCGAGCGGACACCTGTCGAGGGCCGAGGCGTTGGCGTGTCCAGGCTGCAGGCACGCCTGCCACGTGATGCTCTACTGTGACACAAAAACTCTGCTGTTTGGGAGCATCCCCATCCGACACATCATACTGGTGAGGAAGAGTCACTGTTTGTGTTTGTGTTTGTGTGTGTGTTTGTGTGTGTGTGTGTGTGTGTGTGTGTGTGTGTGTGTGCGTGTGTGTGTGTATAACAGCTTTTGTCACTTCCCACAGATGCAGATGCGCTTTGACGGTCTGCTGGGTTTCCCTGGAGGGTGAGTCTCTAAAAAAAAAAGGGAAAAAATCCTTTTATGAGCACAGGTACATTTAGCGCAGGTTTCGTAGTCTCTCCCTTTCTTCAGAGAATCAGCCCCGTCAAAAGATATAAACCTGCGCAGCGCAGAACAAACACTCACCCATTTTCACTGGAGCACTCAAACAACAAGGATGAACTGAACGTATGAGAAAATACGCTTCACAGGTTCTTCTGTAAGATGCCTTTATCTTGCTATAAAAAAATACACTAAAAAGAACTGTAACTGCCAGGCACATACTGCTTTATTATTATGCAGCTCAATATGAATCACTGGTGCCTTTTGTGTCTGTGATTTACGTAGTCTCTGCCAGAAATTCGCCAACACTGTGAAATTATGTAACGCGGTGAGAAGAAAAGTCTGGAGAAAAAAAACATGACGACATATGCAAATGAATAGTCAGGAGCAGCACCATCCCAGTTTACATGCACTACGTATTATATACAGTATATTACATGTACTAATTATAAATATACTGTGTTTGCAGTTAGTATAGAAGAAAATCTTTACAGTTAACCGTTTTATACTTACAGGAAAGGATACAATACGTGCTCCAATGCGTGTTAATCAAACTGCGCATTTGGAACGTCACCTCCAGTAAAACATCCCAAATGCACAGCAAAGTGCTTAATATGTAATGGATGGATCATGTTGAAATTTGATTTAGACATCGGTGACTCACAAGAGGGGTCTATTTACTGACATATTTCATATCTCGGAACAAAATGTTAAAATCTCTGAGAGACAAGGAAAAAAGAGATGCTGACTCATTTCTGAAGCACTATGTTAGGGCAAATGTTAGCATGCTAACAGGCTAAACTAAGGCGATGAACATTGTAAAATATTATGCCTGCTAAACATCAGCCTGTTAAATTGTAAGCGTTATTAGCACACTGATGATAGCATTTAGTTCAAAGCACCGTTGTGCCTAATTACAAACTCCTAGAGCTGTTAGCATGGCTGTAGACTCACTACACACTGCATACTGGAAACCTGCTTCAGGACATCATCAGGACACAGCGCAGCACACATTTCACACATAGTTCCCAGTTAATTACTGGGTTAACCTTTCAGGGATATTTTCCGAAGTTGGAAGATGGCGGTAATATAATTCTTCTTGTATGGAAGCCAACAATATAAAACTCAACAGAAGAAGAAGACGGCGGGCTGTGGTTGGTCAAATAGTCCAAAAAAAATGTATTCCTATGTCCTAACCACTTCTCCTTGACCTCAAGGATGTTATTGATTGCGGATGTTATTGATTGCCAAATGGTGTGTTTAATTGTTGCTGCGGCAAGGAATTGTGGGACAGCATCCCTTTCCTTTGGTAAAGGATGTTCCAGTGTAACCATAGACTGTATGTAAGAAGTGGACGTAGTCATCGTGACGTCACCCATTGGTTTGTGGACTAACGTTTTGAAGCCTCGGGTTCGGCGATTTGGCCGTTGCCATCTTGGAATACGGCCGTTGCCATGTTGTTGTTTTTTGCAACCGATGAACGAAAGTTACCATATTTGGAATGCGGAGAAGTGACGTAGTGGCGCCGTATACTGCTTTATGGTCTATTTTAATCTAAATGGACCATAATTTACTAAATGAACATCATGCTGTATTGAAGAAGACTTGAAACGAGAGATTGAGACCAATTGATTTCATTTTGTATAGCCCAAAATCACAAATTTGCCTCAGAGGGCTTTACAATCTGTACACATGCGACATGTGATTAGTTATTAATTTGCATTAATGGGACATGAATTCATACAGAAGGAGAGAGAGAAGAGGAGAGAGGATCTCAGTTTATCCTAGGAAGTCCTCCGGCAGTCTAGGCCTATAGCAGCTTATCTAGGGGCTGGACCAAGTCAAACCTGAGCCAGCCCTAACTATAAACCTGAGCCAGTCCTAACTATAAACCTGAGTCAGTCCTAACTATAAACCTGAGTCAGTCCTAACTATAAACCTGAGTCAGTCCTAACTATAAACCTGAGCCAGCCCTAACTATAAACCTGAGTCAGTCCTAACTATAAACCTGAGTCAGTCCTAACTATAAACCTGAGTCAGTCCTAACTATAAACCTGAGCCAGCCCTAACTATAAACATGAGTCAATCCTAACTATAAACCTGAGTCAGTCCTAACTATAAACCTGAGCCAGCCCTAACTATAAACCTGAGCCAGCCCTAACTATAAACCTGAGCCAGCCCTAACTATAAACCTGAGCCAGTCCTAACTATAAACCTGAGCCAGTCCTAACTATAAACCTGAGCCAGCCCTAACTATAAACCTGAGCCAGCCCTAACTATAAACCTGAGCCAGCCCTAACTATAAACCTGAGCCAGCCCTAACTATAAACCTGAGCCAGTCCTAACTATAAACCTGAGCCAGTCCTAACTATAAACCTGAGCCAGCCCTAACTATAAACCTGAGCCAGCCCTAACTATAAACCTGAGTCAGTCCTAACTATAAACCTGAGCCAGTCCTAACTATAAACCTGAGCCAGCCCTAACTATAAACCTGAGCCAGTCCTAACTATAAACCCGAGCCAGCCCTAACTATAAACCTGAGCCAGCCCAAACTACAAGCGTTATCAAAAAGGAAAGTCTTAAGCCTACTCTTAAATGTGGTGAGTGTGTCTGCCCCCCGGACTGAAACCGTAAGCTGGTTCCACAGAAGAGGAGCTTGATAACTGAAGGCTCTGGTTCACACCCTACTTTTTAACACTAAGAAACTATATTGTAAACTCATGTTTACAATGTTTACTGACTTAATAAATCAAGTGAGAAGTAGTGTCATTTTCTCATAGACTTCTATACAATCAGACTTCTTTTTGCAACCGGTCAGTAGAGAGAAAGTTTTAAGACACTTCCGCATTGACTTCACTCGGTAGAACCGGAGGTTGCCGCCTGGCTGCCACTCAGGTACTTCTAGGTTATTTCACTCAGTTAGGAACCTTCCGAAGCCAAAAATACTATTCGGACGCAGCCGGAAGTATGTGAACACGGCGGAAGACGTCTCTTATTATTTTCAAGAACAAGAAGTGCTGGAAGCTGTATTCTACAACTTTGCGAGACGAGTCAAAGTCACCCACGAAAGCATTGGCACAAATAAACCATAAACAAGTCGCGGATTAAAATATGTTGCCGGCAGAGTCGTGATTCGTTCACTCGCTCCACACAAAAGTGTCTTCCAGTACAGATTTCCCTGAATGTCGATCCCTGGCTCCCATTCACACACGAGCCCATGAGGGAAATTCTGACAGAATCCCCCCCAAAAGAATAACTTGACGACGCCGTTGAGATGCGGCGTCGTTCTCGTGACTCGAGGTTCAGCACCACCTCAGCCAACTCGTTTTGGGTTTTTAAAATTGAATGAGCTTTTTAATCAGCCCGAGGAGTCTCTGAGGAGCAATGCAGCTGACATCGTTTGTCGACTTTCATCTCTGATCCCGACCTTTGACCCCGCACTCCCACGCCGCAGGTTCGTCAACCCTTCGGAGGAGTCCCTGGAGGCGGGGCTCACCAGGGAATTGTCGGAGGAGCTGGGCGTGGCTCTTCCTATACTGGTGGAAGATCACGTGGACTCGTGCTACGCCCCTGCTTCCTCCTCTTCCTCCTCCTCCTCCCCCCGTGTCATCACTCACTTCTACGCAAAGAAGATGGAGGAGGAGCAGATTAGGGAGTTGGAGAGAGCCGCCGTGACCACGGCAACGGATCACGGACAGGAGGTAGTGGACGCGCGTGCTTGTCCTTTTCCTTCTAGAATCACCGATTGCAGCTCTGATCTCATGCTCCTCATCACCTGTTGTCTCTCTCTCTCTGCAGGTTCTAGGGATGGTCCGAGTCCCTCTCTACACCATGGAAGACGGGGGAGGCCTCGCGCCGTTCCTTTCGCACTCGTTCGTCGGCAACGCCCGCTCCCAGCTGGCCGACACCTTGCTGCGCCTCCACCTAATCGCCCCGGAGGAGCTGCGGGAGGCCGTCGCGTGCTCGCTGACGATACAGGTGCGCGCCGCAGAGGAGCTGCGGGCCGCCCTCGCGTCGGCGGAGGCGAAGAGGAAGTTGCTTTGAAACGCCACCTGCACGTGCACCACCAGCACATCCACTCAAGCACGCAGATCGCAGTTTGGCACATCACAATCCACACACACTGGGTGACTCGTAACCGCCTCACGCATCAAACTGTTTGCTCCACCATTAATGCAAATAAAACTTTTTTTACCATCATTTTCATTCCTGTTGCTGATTTTTTTTTTTTTAACTGAAATGAGGTGGAAGGAACCATAAGAACCTAATCAACACTTTAATTACATTTTGATGATTCCAGTAGGGATTTCGATGCACATCAAAATCTTTCAAATGCAAAACAGCAGGCAACAATAAAAAGCGAGCAGAACCATTAGACATTGCGTTACTGTGCTACCTTGTAGGTAATGTACGAGCACCTCGTGGTGGTCCTCAAGAACCAAGATCAAAAGAGGGCAGCGCTCCTTTTAAATCAGCTTGAGGTCCGTCTCTGTGCTGCTCGGTTCCATTTATGAAGCTATATTGGCGGCGGCGCCCCGTGCAATCCGAGGATTAATTACGTCCGTGACATACAATACGGCCTGTGGGCGAAGATTTGATTCCGTTTTAAGTGCACCCTTGGTGTGCGTATACACGCCTGCACCAGATGTTCCTAACCTCATTCCCGGGCAATATAGCCTGGCAGTGAGCAAAGAGCAGAGACACGACGCTGCCTAATGTTCATCAGAACTACTGTTAGCGTACAATGTACAATCTATACACTGTTTTTTGTTGTTGTTGTTGCAGGTGAATCAACCGGACATGTTCCATATAATACATGCAAAACCCAGGGTTTATATTTGATCCATTGCACTTACATTCAGTGTGACAAATCAGCCCTCCATGTCTGATAAATGGGATGCAGAATGTACCTAATATTCAGCTTATTATTATATAATAGCTTTGTTATAGACTTAACAGGGACAGGTACATCCGTGATTCATCTCAGCAGCAGCAGGTGTTGATAGAATGAGTGATGCAGGTCGGATTCATTGGTGAAGGAGTGACTGAACGCCTGTCTCTCGATCAGAGTGTTTTTCTTCACAGCTGTCAAAAGGTAAAAAAAAATAAAAGATGCACCACATCCGGCTCAACAGACAGGAAGCAGATAGGAGACCGGTTATTAACAAAAAAACACTTCTATGGTTGTGTTTAGATGCGGGTCTGTGTGCGTGCGCGCGTGCATGGCAACGGTTGCACCTCGCAGGATGCTGTCATGTGATGGTATTGTAAAGGGGGCGAAGAATACAAGGTCATCAGAAAAACATTGAGAGAGAGAGAGAGAGAGAGAGAGAGAGAGGGATGGAAGACTGGAGCGAGGTAGGGAGAGCAGGAGCGAGGGATGCTGAGGGAGAAAAGGCAGTGTATTCATAGCAGCAGCGGTATTTATAGCCGCCCGAGGAGAGGGGAGAGCAGGGGGGCGTGGCTTGGGCCGCGGCTCTCGCACTGCTGCTCCACGAGGCGGAGAGGGAGGGATAGGGGAGGAGAGAGCGAGAGAGAGAGACAGAGAGAGAGAGGGGAGGCTATTTGGCAAGAGAGGGAAGAAAGACGGGAGGGAGGGCTGTTTTTGAGTGTTTGTGTGTGTTTGCCTGAGAAATGAGAGAGAGCGAGAGAGGGAGGAGGGTACTGAGCTGAGAGAAATCTGTCAGATTCAAACACACTGCTCTCTCTGTGCGCGTGTCTGTATGTGTGTGTGACAGAGAGAGAGAGAGAGAGAGGGAGGGATGAGAGGAGAGGAGAGGAGGAGGAACAGATAGAAAGAGACAGCAGAGGAGCACAAAGTGAGGTACGTACGGCTGCCACGCTGCTCGTGAATCCAATAACAACCTGTGTGTTCGTGTAGCCTACAGGGTGTATATGCGAAGTGTGCGCATGCTAGTGCATGCTAGTCTCTGTTTATATATAGTTTTTTAAAGGCGCGCGTGTGTGTGTGTGTGTGTGTGTGTGGGGGGGGGGGGGGGGGGGTCTAAGTGGACAAATGGATGCAGACTGTTATCAATTATGTAATATGTGTGCACCATTTCTAGTGTTGATGCTGTGTGTGTGTGTGTGTGTTTACATGCTGTGGTGTTTTGCGTGGCCATTGTGTGGAGCGCCTTGACCATATGGGGTGGTTTACTGGTGTATAACTCAACCACCCCTGAACACCACTGACAGCTAATTCACGTTCCCTTATTATACAACATAATGAAGAGCAGAGTCTCCTTTGTGCCGTTGGTTTTAGCAACACACTGCGATGGTAATGTGACACAGCATCCTGGTCATTGTGAAAGCTCTCTGTGACTTTGGTTATTTTAAACCTATACTGGTGCTTAGATTGTGAGCGTACTGGATTTTAATCATAGAAAATGCAGCTCACAGGTTATAGTGTACTTTTTACAGAAAAACAAGTCCCATCTCAGGGTCCACCATGCAGACCCCACTGAGCTCACACAGCCCCCGCTGCATCAAAACAACAGAGAAACCAGTTGTTTTTTTACACAAACTCCTCAAATTGAAAAATAGCCAACAAAAGAGGCAGAATCCTCTTTGTACCAGCGAGGAACAAAAGTGTGTATTTGTTTCTTTTCTTTGTTTGACCCTGCACATGCATTGAGGTGCATGAAGCGATGCAGATTCTGATCTGAATCCAACACTGGTTTATCTGGTGTCTCCCTTACTTCTCAAACACCTGCATCTTCGCTGAAACCTTACAATTTAAAAACACTTCTTCTCATCAAACAGCCGCAAGAGTCCAAAGTGTTTCAAATAACATTAACTTCAAGCTCGTGGAGGCATGCGAGAAAAAAGTTTTCTTCAAAATCAAAGATAACATAATGTATAAAAGGTCATTTTGTTGTTGACGTGTTCCTTTAAACATGACATTTGAAACAACACGAGCAGATATATGACATTTCTTTTCATCCTGTAACTTATTTTACTTCAGTAAAAAACAGAAATAACACTGTGTGTAGAAACACCACAAACATCTTTGCCAAAATAAGAACATACGTATCAAAATATACTCTTAACTGCCTAAAGTGAAAGTACTCATCATGTAGAATGGTCCATGTCAGAGTAATGTATATTATTGCTTTATAGCCATTGATGCATTAATGTGTGTGAACATCACTTTAATGTAATTTTAATCAGTATCAAGTAACTGGCAACTAAAGAGATCAGATATGTGTTGTGGAGTAAAAGTATGGAGTAGCATAAAATAGAATGAATTAAGATATTACAGCATTCACTCATACGTCCTGAGGAGCTGGGATCAGAGTTGGCAGTAGAACAGCATCTGAATTGACCTCCACTGAGCGCTGTCCAGGGGAAAGTGCTGGTGGAGAGGTGGAGGTTTCAGCAGGGCATGTGGACCCGGATGTGGCCAACCTGGCGGCCCCGTGGACCCTCACAGCGCCCGACTGTCCGAGACTTTTTTTCATTCGTCTCTTTTTTTTTTCCTCATTCATGCTCTCCGCCAGGACGCACAGGTATGCATTCTGCAAACATTACCCGTAAATGATCCTCTACATCCATTTTTTTTGTAGTCTGTCCGATACAAACTGCCCTCAGTGCCATTGCAATTAAATAGCATGCCAGAATCTGAAAGGCACCTTATCAACCACAATGCCAAATACTATTAAATCCCACCCTTTTTCTTTATAAATGTCACGTCGCTGGTGGCCACACTTCTCTTTAATGTGATGCATTACGTTGCCACCTTGAAAGCAGTCTGTGTGTGTGTGTGTGTATGTGTGGGTTTTGGCACTGAAGGAAACCGGGACTAAACTGAAGACTTTCTGTGAGATTTGCAGGTACAGAGTAATTATCTGCAGTTGATCCGCGGGTAAAAATACCTGTGGCAGCATGCAACAATATGGTTTCCTGTTTTGCTATGGCGGCAGCTGAGAAGGATGTAGAAGACTGCAGAGAGAATTTGGTGAGAAGCAAACTTTTGTCAATGGTGTGACGAGTTTGGATTTAGCCACTTTGCGTGGCTAATTTTGCATCGGCCTCAAATCTCACGGGATTTACCTGTTGGCTGTGTGAGCTGCTTTTTCAGATTTGCTTTGCAGCCTGGCAGCCGACGAAGGAGCTGACGATTCAGTTCCTGAGGTTTCAAAGTGGATCAGAATCGGTGTTTTGCAGTGGCGTTAGAATCTGATCGGTTGTGTGTAATCAACACGTTCTCGTTCCAACTCGTCGCATACTGAAGCTGTGTCAGGGTCGCTTTCTAACGCACGGTCACAGTAAACACGTGCGTTAACGTTGTGAATTCAAACAAACACCTTTTGGTTAGGTTAAGGAAACACATCATGGTTGGGCTTAAAATAAGTACGTAAACTTAGGTTTAGGCAACAAAACCACTTAGTTAGGTTCAAGCAGCAAAGCCTTTTAGTTATGTTTTGGAAAAACACCAACATCACTAACGAGAAAATAACCGGTCTCATTTTTCCAATCGCCAATTGGAGCATACTGAGCTTTTTTTGTGATGGGATCTTAAAGAAACAGGCGCTAAAACGGAGCGTTTCAGACAAAGAGTGAATACAGGTATAGTCAGACCGACAGGATGAGAAAAATAATGTGTTTTTTGAACAATAAAGCACGTAAACATGTTCTTGTAGAAACCCCAAATACAAGTATGAACCTGACAATGAGCTATAGCTTTCGCTGTAGGGACCTACAACAGTATTGCCAGACACTGTATATCCATCCAGATAACATAATTAAAAAAGAAAACAAAGGACATGACAGATGCTGTTGCTCTACACGTCATAATGAGTTCTGTAGATCACAAGCTGCTGTAAGCTGTGACTTTTGACAGCACAAGTCTGGTCTGCCGCTTGTTATTAAAGCTAATTCCATTACACTTCATGTCGGTGCTACACCTACAGTAAACTCCCCCACAACAGCATAACAGTGCACATACAGTATGCATCATAATGAAGCTTATGTTTTCAGTTTGGTTCGTTGGTTTGTCTTTTTGCCAGCAGGAATATTGAAAAACTACTGGCCTGATGTTCATGAAACGTGTTGGGAGGGTGTAGCCAAAGATATAGGGTAGGAGTAGAAGGGACATTCCCATTCAAATCAATGTTGTAGGATGGTCAGAGTGGCAGCCATTTTTAAAGTTTAACAACTTAATGCTCCACACTCTTGTCACAGCATAGGAAAGCTATCATTGCTATCACCGGATGAGTGACAACTTTGTTCAGCTCATTTTCTGTAACCAGTATGTCATTTAAGTATCGTAGAATTAGCAAGCTAGCTAGCTAACTAGCCAGTTGTCCGCTAGTCAGCTAGCTAGCGTGTTAATTCCACCATGCTTTAATGCAGCTCTCATTACAGAAAACAAGCCGAACAGCAGGCTGGTAGCCAGTGGCACGGTCCCTTCACCTCGCTCCCCAATCGCTCCGGAGAAGGTCAAGCTACCTAGCTAACTAGCCAGCCACCCGGCGATCTGCGACAACCCTTTATGGCCCCACTGACGCGCGTTGTCACCATAACAACTAACAGCAATCGCCATTTTCTTTCGTTCTAGTCTAACGACCATTGAAGAGAGTTCAATGTCCGTTCTACTCCTTTTTATATATTTCTACTTGTGCAGCCAAGGCATATACACACATTATTTGTGCCCTGGCAGAGGTCTGTGCCCTTCTAGTTCTTTCATTCATTTATTTTCTTGTCTGCTTGATTGTTTAAAGCCATTTTGTTTTCAGTAGTCCTCCGATGACATCTATCCTATCCTACTTCATTGTGTTCTTCCACCTGTTGTTTATCTCCCTGATGGCAACACGCATCTTCTCCCAGTGGTGTTTTAGTCTGTAAGAGCCTCTCCAATCAGTCCATCGGTTAGACGAGTGTCACACCTGACTCTACCTGACTTGTGTTCAGAGCAGTGAATGTATTGCTGTAGTACGTCTCACAGCACGGGGGAGCATAAGATCATGCTCAACACTCTCACGCACCCCTTTTTAACATTTCAGCGCTTAATCTGCGATCGCACCGCGCCGATAAGGATGAGCCTGTGTGCGTGCTGTCACAGCTCACTGTTTCCCCAAAAGTACAACTTTCCAGGAAGTGAGATCATCTGGCCGAGGGTCCCGTTGACACCCATGTGTTAGCAACGGTTGGGCTTTGACCCGTGGTTCGCAGGGATCGGGGACAGTTTTATTCCCAGCTGTTGAGAAACAATGCAGCTGTAAGAATTTGGAAGGAAAAAAAAGCATTTCTGCAAAACACACTATGCGAGATAACGTCTTGTATGGTGACCGGCTCAGCGTAGCACAGTGTGGTTGGAAATCCCCATATGATATTGGTCATAACATCAAACACAATATCCCACTTGTGCTACTGCGGCTTCGTGCTCCGTTTTTTTTCCTTTAGAGGAAATTAGCAGAAAATCCCCTTAGCAGCAATACGGATCCATCGCACTTGTCGTCAATCTACTTTGTATTCAATTTGTGTGCCACACGACCTCCTCTTTCAGTCAATGCCCTTGACTTTTAAGTATGGAACACTGTTCCCAGATAACCTCCATCTCTCTGCCCCCGTTGCCCTTTTTGCCCCCCCCCCCCCCCCTCAATCAGCCTTTTCCCCCGATATTTCGCTAAAGCTCTCACAACCCCCTCCTCTCGCTCCTCAGATCATTTACATTCGCTTTGTTCTGCGCAGATTAAGGTCGCACGCTGATGAAGGCCTCCGAAGCCTCCGAGGTCTCACAGTCTCATTTTCGGAAACATCTCCGAACATGCACTTCTCTATTTGCTCGTAGTTCTGAAACCGTCACTGAACAGTGTTTGCACCACATTCACCGCACAGCGTTTTGGAAGAGGAAATGACAGGTATTCAATTGCAGCAATGGCAGCACCTGAGTAGTTCTGAGTGAAAGACTTTAGTTACGATGAAACCGATACATGCAGCAGCTTTCTGCCGGTATAGAGCTGTTAAAACAATGCCCTCATGCTTTCAAACCTCCATCCACAATATCACGTTTTTCCCGCCGCGCAGAGGCTTATACAGGAGACCCTGTTAGGCCACATTAAATCTGGCTGACGTTGGAGTGAGTGTGTTTCACTTCAGCTACCGTTGTGGGTTTTAACCCCAGAGGCTGATTGAGGAACAAAGTTTCCAGTGAAAGCGACACACTTTGAGACAACCCGTTGAGAAACTGACACAGGATGTGGGACATGAAGTTGCCTCTGTCTGTGTGTGTGTGTGTGTGTGTGTGTGTGTGTGTGTGTGTGTGTGAGAGAGTGTGTGTGAGAGTGTGTGTGTACTTGCACTTGCCTGCCTGTGTGAAACTAAAAAGCAAGACACAGTGTGTGTGTGTGTGTGTGTGTGTGTGTGAAGTCCCCTTTTCAGTACAGTTTACGCTGACTAATACACAACCATGCAAATGCCTGTGTCTAGTGCGATGTAAGCATTTAGTCATGTGTCGGACTGATTTGCTAAATCTTTATAAATGTAGGCTGGCTGGGCTTTCACTATCCACTGCTGTTAAGATTTCTCACTTAACAGCATCCAAACTGTTTAAGTAATTTAAAAGATGGCATACTCTGCCTTTTAAAAGGCTACTCCGATGATTTATAATGAACTTCCATATAGTTGGAAGCCTTGCGTTAGATAGATTTAAAAAAAAAAGAACAGTTGAAATTGACGCAGCAGAGGCCAAGATATCCTCATTCGTCCTTATTTGTGTCCCACAAGTTCTTGAGACTACACTTCCCATAATGGATCTGAATGCCTACTGTCATTACACACACTCTGCCTGGTAAACACCAATGTCTTTTGAATTGATTGTCAAAGTTGTACATTTAAAGCTCCAATAGAGTTGTGAAGTGCACAGAGCAGTGTTGGGAGCCCCTTGTTCGGGTAATAAAAGTCCCATTCATTTTCTCCCCAGACAATGTTACATACCAACTCTTCAGATGCTAACTGTAAGCTAGCTAGCAGAGGCCTCGGCCATGTCTGTGGCTGAACGCAAACTTGTTGTTATATCGCTCCGGTCTCTCCTTTGTCCTCTTGCCTCTGTACTTTTATAAAGACCAGGGACACACGCACATTTTGGCGCTCAAGTTTGACACATTTGTAATTTGCATGGATGTGTCTTCACTGTCACTGGAGTATTCTTATCCAATTCTATATTTCTGTTGATTTTATATGCAGTTACGCTGCCTCAAGGTTTGCCATGTAGAGTAGTCTGAACACAGAGTCAGTGCCAAAGATGAACAAATATGGTACAACATACCCGATTCTTTGATAAAAAGTCTAGACTGTGTAGATATAAAAAGAATTCGTTGCCTGATGTCCTTGACTCTATTTGTAAAAAAGTTTAAAAACTGCTCAGACATCTCTTGTGAGGCATCAGTAAAATGACGGGAGGAGGGGGTGACCACTGAGTTCATTATAGAATTCTCGGATTCGAGTGATTTGCTAAAATTAAGTTGGAGAAGAAGGAAGTTCTTGCTTCATTGCATCTTGCCAACTCTCATAAAATACATTTCTTTCCATTTTCGTTCCTTTCTCTTACAGCCTCTCTTTAAATCACGGGTGGTTTCCTTTAGCTAGGGCTGGGGTGTTATATCTGACCTTTTGTCTTACAGGGGGGCAACAGAGTCCAGGACAGTCTGACAGGTTTGATCAAAAAGACCAGCTCCTCTAAGTTATAATGAGGATTAAAGGCAGTTCAAAAAGCCGTGGTAAAATGCTTAGAGAACATGCTCGCAGACATAGAGTTAAAAACCATGTGAAGTATGAATAACTGGTCGAGGATGGAATAAAACCACATTGAATAAAACGGCTTTGTGATCAGACACACAGATATCCTTCATCTCAAAGTTGTCAGGGCTGAGACCACGGTAAATAACCAGGTCGAGGGCGTGACCCTTTGAGTGTGTGGGCTCCTGTACAGCCTGAGTGAGCTTAAAAGATTCCAGCGTATCCATAAAATCAGTGACGAAAGTCTGTGAAGGGCAGCATGTATGTTAAAATCACCTAAAATAAGAATTTTGTCATACTTTGATGTAAAATGGGATAGTAACTCACCAAATTCTTGGATAAAAACACTGTTAGGTGGGTCTGGGCGGTCTGTAGATTAATAAAATGATCACTGGATCTTTAGAGTTTACTATAAAACCAAGATGTTCAAAGGAAGTAAGACAGACATGTAAAATGGGAGTACATTTAAAAACTGTTCTGTAGATGACAATTTGGCAATGTTAAGTTCACAACTGCGTCGACAAAGTGTTTTAGATTCGCAACAGCTCTGAATCTCGCCATTTACTGTCTTCTTGTCCATAGCAACAGAGGCTGAGGCTCATGGGTATTGTAGTATTCCGACCCATCCGCCATGAAACAAAGTTTAAATAATTAAAACTGGCGGCCATAGCGTAAATTTATAGGATGATTACATTATCGGATAATCTTGCATGTTTCTATGTTGAGTAACTGTTGAGGAGATCATTAAAGTAAAAACTTTATTTTTCTTCCCGAACCCAATTGGGCAAGACCCGGGCCAGGCTGTAGTTTGTTTAAATTCCTCCTCTTGAATCCAGTTTCCCAGCGTTGTTTTTTTGTCTGCGTGGACCACTTAGTCGGAGAAGGCTGTAGCTTGTAAAATTCTTTCAAAATATAATTACTTTTATTCTTTGTCAGTGTTAATATGGATCATCAATGATCATCAATTAGTATCAGCGGCAAAAATCAGGATCTCTAGAAGTTATATTTTCTCCCTTTTTTCTTTTCTGTTGATCCGTGATACGATCCGAACCGTGAGAAACACAAAGCACCTGTGAAAAACTGTTATTACATCAAGAAAGTCAGGAGCCAACGTTGATCACAGGCCAGTCTTACGTGGGTCACACAAGAGGCTTTACGACATCCTACTGTGACTCTTTGACCTTGGTACAGTTTGTGTAAAAAAGCATAATTGGAGACATTTGCTCGTGTATTTGAAGATTACCGTAATGGACGTCGCAAACCCCCGACCCCTCGAAGCGTTGAATATCCTTCACTACTGCTGTTACTCATCACCTCTCATCTTCCCATCCCCCACCCTTCCTTCCCTCACATCCACATCATGTTGCCCTCTTACTGTCCATTCGGTGCTGTCCCTCCTATTAAACCTCTCTTCTCTGGTGTCACTGTCTCTTTCTGTCTCGTTGTCCTGGCCTCATCCCCCCCCCCCCACCTGGCTCTCTCATTTTCCCACCCTGGTCAACCCTCTGCTGTATTCTTCTCATCCTTCCTCACCCCCTCGTCTTCTAACCCTCTGTCTGCTGCTCAGGCCAGTTCACCTGTGGATCAGCATCCCCGCCAGAAACCTAAGGGATTCCACGAACGCATCGACCTGACCGACATCCCTGCGGAGCGCAGCCAGGCGACACCAACGCCGATGCGCCGCACGCAGCCGTAGAGCGAAGGGCCGAGGGGGGTCAGGGGTGAAAAAGGTCGCAGACGGACAGAGCCGGAGCAGGCGGGAGGGGAGACTACGAGTGGAACCGGGACATCGGGGGAGGAAGGTCTCATCAGTGACAGGGGACCATCCGGGGGTCGAAGATGATGACATCACATGTGAAGCTGAGGAGGGAGAAGGGCAGCCTGGCCGAGTACGAGTCGCAGATGAAAGGTGAGAGTGTGTGTGTCTCTGTGTTTTCGTCCGTGCCCTTTATTGCACACACACCTACATGCATGAATGCATGACAAAATAGCATGCATAGTGTTTGCAGCTGCTCCGCACGCTCGCCAAGCCCTGGACTCTCACTGAACGTATTCGTGCCCCATGTTTGCACGTATGGACGAAAATGCACATCGTAACAAACCAAATACCCCCCCCCCCCCCTCATCTGGAGCTGGATGAGGATCCACGCAGAGTCTCTAGGAGCCAACAGGAGAGAGCAGCGTACCTCAATCACAGTAAAAAACATGAGCGTGACCGATGTTGGCGTTACAGGATTTTTCACATGACAACAGCAGTGTCTGTGTGTGTGTCTGTGTGTGTGTGTGTGTGTGTGTGTGTGTGTGTGTGTGTGTGTGTGTTTTTGTAGGGTGCATGCCGTGGCCGGGCGGCTCTCTTTACTGTACTACAAGGGTGTATTTATAGCCAGTATTAGTGATGCTGTCTCCTCACATCCAGTCAGCCCCGGGCCGTGTGCTCACACAGAGACGGGAGAAGACGAGTAAATAGGAAAGAGAGAGGGAGCGCGAGGAGAGCTCGGTGGGCCGGGGAGCTGGGGGAGCTGGGTGAGCGAGGAAAGAAAAGAACGAGAGAGGCCGAGAACAGGTAAGAGAAGAAGAAGAGAGAGAGAGCAAAGCGAAGGCGGGGTTATTTGAGAGAGCGATGTTTGTATTGGCCTTTTCAAACCAAAGTGCAGCGGGTTGGATGCGTTTAAGCTTGTGTGTACAATGCATGGCCTCGTATTATACACACAAGCGCGCACGCATGTATACTTGGGTTGTTACAAGCTGTGCGTACTAAATCCATACGTTGCCGTCTCAGTAAATCGGTAGCAAATGACAGCACGGACGGCGTTTTATGAACTCTCATTTCCTGCTTGGAAAATGTGGTATTAGAAAAGACATTGTCGTATTTTCTTCTAATACTTCTAACAATAACTACTCATTAGATAAATTACTGCACGAATGATCTGTTCCCTCATGGATCCATGAGTGTCCCCAGGCACCATTGGTTTTCCCACAGGTGTAGAAACACAGCAGCGGGAGTCATGTGCTGTCTGCACGTGTTTCATTTGTAGACTTTATGCAGGCGCCTTATGTCTGCGAGAAGGAGCAGGTGTGATATGCATGACTCTTTTTTTCATATTTTTAACAAGCCAGACGGAAAATACACACCCCGGGGTTCCATACATATTCATGCATATCCGCGTGTGTCATAAAATCCCAACTCCCAATGAGGATTGGTGATAGAAGCACTCAGATCCTGAGTAGAAAGTCCCACATTCAAAATCCTACTTAAAGGTCCAGTGTGTAGAATTTAGGGGAATCTATCGGCAGAAATGCAATATAATATTCACAACTCTGTTTTCATTAGTTTATAATGACCTAAAGCTATGAATCGTGTCCGTTAGCTTAGGATGGGCCCTTCACATCTACAGAGGGAGCAGGTTCTCTTCCACGGAGTCCGCCGTGTTGCACCGCCATTAGTGCTTGGCGATATGATATGATATAAAAATGTCTATTGATTATATTTTTGCTGTATTGTTTCTATTGTGATGTCCAAAAACCAGCAGGCGAAACAGTTTCATGGCAATACTTATGTCATTTGTTTGACATGTTACGTTCCTTGCATATAGGGGCCGTTGTTTTGACTCAACCACCACTGTTATAAAGTAGAGCGTGGATTTAATTAGCGAGGGTATTTCACTCTCGGGTTACGTCATTATTGTTATTAGTTTGTATCAAGTCTCACACTGGTGGAATACAGTCGGGTTCCATTCTGCTTCCAGTTGGCTATACGCTCTTCTTCACTTCATTGAAGTGAAGAAGAGTCCGATTGTAACGTTAGCATCCATGTAGCGTTGGCAGGCGTTGTCCAGCATCCAGCATCCAGCAGCAAAAGGAAGTTCGGTGAAAGTAAGTCAGCCCCTCTGCAGATGACATGCTAGACTCAAGCACAAGTCTGCAGAGCTCTGAAGCTCCGCCCCCCTACTGCTGAACAGAGGGCCGTTCGCTTGTTTATCCAATGTTTATTAATATCGAACGTGTCCTGAGTCCACATTCGCAACGGCACTCCCTTTGGTCCCCATCTGTACACCTGCCAAGTGTGAAGTAAATCGGATGAACAAGTTCTCGTGACACGCGAAGGACACACAGACAGACTGACAGAGATTCCTTGCTTTATCGTTAAATTTCAGAATGTCTCCAGGGTTATAAACTCATTTACTTGAATAACTGTCCTCTTTCTCTCCATGTGTCTCTCTCTGTCTGTCCATCTCTGTCTGTCCCTGTCTGCATCAGACCTGCGGGCCCAGCTGACAGACCAGATAAAGATTTTAGACTCCCAGGTGGAGGTGAAACAGCAGCAGCTCTCAGACCTCTCTGAGTTTCTCCGGCGCCGAGGCGACATCGAGGCTGAATACGCGCGCGCCCTTGACAAACTCACCGAGCGATTCACCCACAAGACCAAGAAGTAAGCGTGTCCACAGTATGTGAGGGAGTGTGCATGTGTCTCTTCTATTCCTCAGGTGATTCTTAAAGTGTTTCATTAAGCTGTAATTCAGCAAGGTCGTCTGTTTTTCTGCAGGAAGGAGCAGTGGGGTCAGTCAGTGTGTCAGGTCTGGTCTGTTTTGCTGACTCAGACTCGTCTGGAGAGCCGGGAACATGCAGCGCTGGGTGACACCTGCTGTAACACACTCACACAGCGGTTGGCTCACAGCACGGAGGATACACACCGTCTGCACAAACGGGTGAGTGGATCTTTGGTGGAGGGCCACATGCTCGCAGAAACAGACGCACTAGACATGCAAGACCTATTTTGAAGGGTTGTTACTCCTGTCCTTTGAGGTCAACTGCTCGCCTTGTTCAAAAGAAACACAGCAAAAGTGTATGGTAGATAAAACATGATGTAGTGCCCTCTGCCCTTCCAGTGGAGAAAACATGATTTGTGTAACCTTTAGGGTGCCTTTACAGAAGAAAAAACATGATCAATTGCCCTTCCAGTGGAGAAAACAAGGTGCAGTGCCATATAGGCTGCCCTACATGCTAGAAACTGTTAAAATTATGTTGTAAGGATTCTTCTTTAATAAGTCCTTTACTGTACACTTTACTCTATCAGCTCTATATCCTCTACGCCAAAGCATATCAATGCATAAATTGTTTAAGATGGATTTCTGCCACATTCATTTTGTAACATAGCACACTCAAATAACCCCAGTAGTTAGTCCAGCCTGTACAAGTTGACACATAACTGAACTCAATGAAGTCTTCTTATCTGTCCCGGTACTGCAGTGGCATCTGCAGTCTCGAATATTTTATACAGCACACAGACTCATCAGACTCAAATTACTGGTTGTCAGACACACACTCTGTGCCTTCTCATAGATGAAAAGTGAGCACAATATCAATTAAGCCACAACTGTCATTTCAGAGCAGCTAAGAGGCCCGACGCCAAGCACAGCAAGCTTCTCTATTATTGCTACCATCAAAGTAGTTCTATGCAGTTGTACAAACACAAGTGATGATGGCTTGATTAGAATAAACATGAAATAATCGTTATTCAACTGAGTGATGTTTAAAACAGGCCAGTTCAGAAGGGGCTGAATTCTTAGCCTGTGGTGTTGCTGCCTGAATGATGTTACGACACAAACTCATTTTACCCCAAAATAACTTTAATAAAAAGCCAAAGCCTCCAAAGCCCTTAAAAATAACCAACATGCTTATTACCTTTATACTACAGTACTTACTGTGTACTTCTACCTCAGAGGAAAACAATGTTGTACTACGATGTACAACTACTGCTGGTTACATTGCAGATTCAGATTTGGCTCACAAAATGTAAGAAGTAAAATATAATGCATTATTATTCGCTAAACTATCTAACATCATATTACAATTTAAAGCTCCACCTTGGACAAAGTTAAGTAAATTTAAGTATATTATGCTGATAACGCCTCTATCTCGCCCTTCACTCGAAGTAAAACTCAAGAAAGAAAGTTTTGAGTACTGTTAATAAAAGCTGATAATATGTCACTTGATTAAGCTTAATATTATATCTAGCCAGGCGCCAACCTTCAGTTCTGTCTAGTGAAGCCGATGCGGAAGTGTCTTAAACTTGCATTCTCTCTACTGACCAGCAGGGGGCGACTCCTCTGGTTGCAAAAATAAGTCTGATTGTATAGAAGTCTATGAGAAAATGACTCTACTTCTCTCTTGATTTATTCCCTCAGTAAACATTGTAAACATGAGTTTATGGTCTCAATCTCTAGTTACAAGTTTTCTTCAATACAGCATGATGTTCATTTAGTAAATGATGGTCCATTCAGAGTCAAATAGACCATAAAGCAGAGTATGCTTTAGGGCGGAGCTTACTGTGATTGACAGGTCGCTGCCACTACTAGAGCCGTACATCGTCTCTACATCACTCCTCCGCATTCCAAATATGGGAACTTCTGTTTATTGGTTGCACAAAAAAAAAGCCATAATCCAAGATGCCGACGTCAAAATCTGCGAACTCAAGGCTTCAAAACGGCAGTCCACAAACCAATGTGTGACGTCACAATGACTATGTCCACTTCTTATATACAGTCTATGTATTTTGCGCATAACACACAAGAGTTGCATCGATGTTCTCATCTTACTCTCCGCAATAAAGCTTAGATGTGTACATCCCAAAACGTCCAACGTTGATGACTGACTGAATGCCAAATTGGGTAGCCAGCATACGATTGAGGGACACTAGTCATGAGCCACTAGTGTCCGTGCAACCAATCATGTCATTGTCATTCCCAACCTGACATACGGTTGTTAGTTTCAGTAGCTGAGTAGTGTATTAACTATTGAATGTAAAAGTATTGAAATGGATCCCATATGATTTGAGTTTAATGCGTACATTTCATCACCACTGCTCACACTTTGAACTGTGCTTTAATATAATAGCAATTGGCAAGTCTCAAAAGTGTTTAAATATTCTTTACATTGCAGAGCAAAGAAGTTGGCATCCAGATGCAGGATGAGCTGCTGAAGGTCACCACTGAAATGCAGACGGTGAGCGTGTCGATATTGTCGTCTTTGCGTGCTATAATGAAAAATGCATACAATGCTGATGTGGATGTCTCCATTATGTGTGCTACTGAAGGCTCTGAAGACGTACAACCTGTACCACATGGACTGTCTGACAGCCGAGGGGAAGCTGAAGGAAGCCGAGCGGTTGGAGGAGAGACACACCGGCAAGTCAGCCGAGCTCGGCCCCGGCCCATTGGGAGGGCAGAGGCGGAGCTCCGTCAAGAAGATTGAGAGATTGATGGAGAAAGTGAGTGTGTGTGTGTGTGCGTGTGTGTCGGCGTGTGTGTGTGAGTCACAGGAAGTCTTGAACTGGGGTTTTTTTTCTCCCACACAACAAACCCTTTCCTGTTCCTGTTGTTTTGTCTGAGTGTGTAAAAACGTAACTTACTTCTATAAATGCATATCTCTTCTAGGTGTGTTTTATGAGTGAGATGGGGCATGTCGTGGTCGTCTGTGTTCTTATCTTCTCTCACTTTCCTCGTGTGTGTTTCTGTGCGTGCACAGAGGCACGGCAGAGTGCAGGAGAACCAGCTGAAGTGCACCAAGGCTCGTAACGACTACCTGCTGAACCTTGCAGCGGCCAACGCAGCCATGAACAAGTACTACCTGCAGGACATCAGCACGCTCATCGACGTGAGAAACATGAGATTTGCGATTGTCTGTGTGTGCCATTTGGTGGTTTAGAGCTACCCATTTGTGCCACTGTCTCCTGTTATTATCTGAAGAAAGTAGATCTTTTATTGGGAGAAAGAATAGTTTCTCTCTTTGTCCCACAATCCCACATTTAAAAACAATTCTTTCTCTCCTTTCCCTCTCTGTTTTTACCTCCCTTCTCCATCATTTCCTGTCTTCCTCTCCTACCTCCCCTCCATTCCCGTTTCCTCCTCCCTTTTTCGTCCTACCTCACCGCCCCCTTCCATCCCCTCCTCCCCCGCTCCTGGCAGTGCTGTGACCTGGGTTTCCATCTGTCCGTGGAGAGGGTGATGAAGTGCTACCTGACCAGCAGGGGGCGCATCCAGAAGACGGAGGAGACGGGTCTTAAGCAGCTGGAGGCTGCCGTGACGTCCCTGGACCAGGGTGGAGACAGAGATGCGTTGCTGCAGCAACACGATGCCGCCTTCTGTCTGCCGTTCAGATTCAGCTACCATCCGCACGAGGGAGACCAGGTGGAGAAAAATAATTACTGCGCAGCACTCACAGACTGGAGGGGAAAACAGGGGACGCAGCAAAACCACCTGAAGACTAAAACCACCTAAAAAGAAAAAAAGCTATATAAATATATCTGTAAGCTATATTTAGAATGTATTCATGGCTTTAACTTGCCGCCAGACAGCACTCTCCGATGTGGAATTGAAGCCGTTGTATCATCTATGCCAGACTTCATTGACAAAAACAGGTATTTTTACCTCGCAGAACACAGAAGTTGCTGGTCTGCCGCTGCCCCGACTGGTTAGTTTGTTTGTCTTATTGTGTGACTTTGGTGAATCCGAACTAATCCCTTAAAACACCAAAGTCACTCAACTACACAAACAAACGGACCGATCGACCCAGCGTTACACTAGCAACTCCCGCGTTCTGCGAGGTAAACTTACTGTTATTTAATGGAGTCTTTCGGCTTCAGTTCAGAGGGTTGTCTGGCGGCAAGGTGTTGAAAATAGTCTAAATGTAGCATAGGCTTAAACTAATATTGATTTTTTTACAACCCCACACAAAAAAATCTAAGTTATCCGTCTAACTCATTGGTGTTTGTGAGGTTAACCAGAAATGAATCCCAGTCTCTTTCCCTCCCATCTCTCTCAGGACAACATCCCAGTGGTTTGAACTTGGAAGAGTATTTTATGTTTTGTTTTTGTATTTCAGGTGTGCGAGGTGAGTGCGGAGAGCCAGGTGAGATACGAGCTGGAGACCAGGTTCCAGCAGCTTCAATCTCGACTCGCTGTCGTTACCTTGGAAACAGAGGAGGTCAGCAGAATTATTCTCACCGCCTGTTTTTTTATTTTTAAATCCGTCAGCCATGAACCTTAACGAAAAAGTTGTATCTAGGAAACAAATTAACTGACTTAAGCAATCGACATTTCTCTCCCTTTCTCAGGTCAGTAAAACGCTGAAAGCCACACTCGCAGCCCTGCTGGAAAATATGTGTGAAAGCGACTGTAACCCCTCCCCCGACGTGCCCAGCAGCCTATTGCATGAGCTGCCTGGAGGAAACACCGCCCCAAAACTTGCCCTCGCCAAGCGTCGAGCCAATCAGCAGGAGACAGAGACCTACTACTTTACAGTGAGTCATTGCAGTTGGCTAAAGGTGGACATGGGTTGGGAGATCATTTAAATGTCCTTTTATAGTATTAATACCATTTCTATGGGGTTCCACGCTGACAATGATTCATTTCTCATTTGCTTTGACACAACCCTTGAATGAGAATTAGAATTCTCAAAACACCATTTGAGTTTGTCAAATCTAGAGTTCTTCAGTTTTCTTGCACTCAAATAAAAGCGTTTTTCTTTACCTTTCGCTTGATTGATTCTGTTCGTTCTGGTGTCATGTGACTTGTTGCTGGGAGACAACGGTGGAAACGTTTGTGAGAGTCGGAGAGGGGAGCGCCGTGTTGTCAGAGATTGTTGTGTTGGAGAACAGAGAGCGTAGCTTAGTGTTATCTGAAAGATATTCAACATCATGGCTGAATATTTGGTGTGATTTCCACAATGTGGATGTGAGGCGAGATTTCAGAACGAGACTTCTCCTTGAGAGAGACTTTGTTGGACACAATAACAAACAAACCAGATCAAGCTAAAAGGTGAAGAAAACGGTTTTATTTCTCCGTAGGGTTCTTTCCATAATGTCGTCAAGACACTTAGAATTAGAATATGAGCCATTATGAGTCATTGGTACATCTACGGTGAGAAGTTGCCCGATATGATTACATTGCAGACAGTTTAGCGGCTGCAGCGTTCTCACTCAACACCGGACCAATTTGAATCCTTGTTTGCCGCCATTAGTCCCCAGAAAATCCAAGGTCCAGGTAGAAAAAATACTGTTACCCTTTAAGCAATGATAGAGGGGAATATCATCTTGTTGGTGGTGAGCTGCTCATTGATGAATGTGTTTACGCTTGACACATGAGTTAAATGTTTGGAAAAATTAAATGTATGAAAAAGTGTTGAATTTGAACGTAGTTTCAGAAACTGTGTTGAAGCAGTTGAGGGGAAACTGTAATACTTTGTTTTGTTTTTTGTCTCAGAAAGTGAAAGACTTCCTCATCAGCAGTTCTCTGACCTTCAAACTTCAAGCCAAACACGACCTTCTACAAGATGCCATACAGAAAGGTGCTCTTATACTATACAATATATGACGGGTGGGGCAAATGTCATCTTATGTCGCCGCTGTTTGAATCTGTGATCGGTTTTTACAAATAAAGCCAGTGTACTCCACCGATGTGGCACTGCACTATAATGTCGTCAGACTCGTCGGTTTCAAAAAATAAACATCAAAATCGTTCCAGCACAACTAGAGAAAGCGTTCTTTTAAGTTTTGCAAGTCTGGTGCCTACATTACCTACAATGCAACTGGTGCGGCCAACAGTTCAGAGATTTGAGTCTGTTGTGCTAGTAACCTTTAGCCACGACCCAGACTTCTGTCATTTCAGGCGGCAACCTCCGGTTCTGCCGAGTGAAACAGATGCGGAAGTGTCTTACAACTTGCATTCTCTCTACTGAGCAGTAAAGATAAGTCTGGTTGTATAGAAGTCTATGAGAAAATGACTCTACTTCTCTCTTGATTTATTACCTCAGTAAACATTGTAAACATGAGTTTATGGTCTCAATCTCTAGTTTCAAGTCTTCTTCAATACAGCATGATGTTCATTTAGTGAATTATGGTCCATTTAGAGTCAAATAGACCATAAAGCAGAGTATGCTTTAGGGCGGAGCTTACTGTGATTGACAGGTCTCTACCAGAGCCGTATCTTAACAAACTATAGACAGACTTGTTGACCCTGAACCAGACCTCACTCTCTTGCCTGTTTTCTCTCTCTTTCTTCCAGCTGAGTCTGTCGACAGTGACCCCTCCAGGTAAACAGTGTCTTCACGTAGCTTGAAATAAAGCCAGTGTGACTGAGAGAGGTGTAGAGACAAGGAGGTAGCAGAGAGGAGAAGGAGGAGAGGAAGAGACTACCCAAATTGGAACCACAAATGCCATTTTGGCCAATTCTTCCTATTATGTAACAAAAAAAAAGCTGATTTCTGGAGAAAGAGGGGGTGGGGGGTGTGAAGTGTAGTGTATCTAATAATAACAGTTAGCAAATCACTGCATGTAAGATGTAAAATGGCATTATGCATTTTATTATTATTATATTTCCCAGAATGCAATGTGCTCGGTCAGTGCGCATTCGGAAGTCCAGACCTGTTTCCCAATTCTGCCACACACTCTTCACCACAGACATACTCTCCTACATACAGGTAACACACACTCACACACACACACACACACACATGCAAATAAGAAAAATAAATAAACATCCCTTGTCTTTACCTCATTTTTGATTGGCTTGCTGCTCTGCACTGCTGTTCAACCCTCAGAAGGGAATGATTTAGTAAATCCTGTCACACCGAAGCAGAGGAATTGGCGGGGGCTTCTTGCAGCACATGCACGCGGTGTGCCTTCATGTGCATGGTGATGCTTATAGTTTATTGCTGGCTTTTTTCTCCTTTAAATCCACTCCCCCCCCCCCCCCCACCCCCCTTCCTCCTTTTTATCTCTTCCTCTCTTGTGGAGGGGATTAAAATGCACTGGCCTCTTTGTTGCCTCCTCTCTCGGCTCCTCTTCTGAGAGCGCCTGTGCTTATTGTGCGCCTCTTCCCACTGCTTCTAAATCTTTATTCCCCCTTATTTCCCACTCTGCCTTTTCCTGATCCGTGCTTTTTTTCCCCCTCTCTCTCTCTCTCTCTGTCTCCTCTTTGCCGCGCTTGGCTCGGCTCGGTTACAGGAGAAGAAGGAGAATGTCTCGGACACAGGTAGCGAACCCCAACTGTGACCACTTAGAGGCCCTGGATTTGTTTTCTGGGAACGTTGGGTTTAGCAACCTTGGGGGGGGGGTTACGTTCTGCAGTTAAAAAGGAATAGTTTGTCATTTTGGGAGACATGCGTCTTTTTTGCCGAAAGTTAGATAAGAAGAATGACAGCACTCTCACATCTGATAAATAAGCTGTTTAGTTTAGCTTAGCACAAAGACTGTAAGAATATATTAGATTCAAGGTTTTTTACTTTCGATCAGAATAAGAAATCAGAAAATACTTTCAACATCCATTAATCCAAAAAAAACAATTGCAGTGCTTTTAGAACAAACTTCTCTGTAAAAACCTTCAGAATATAGAGAGGAATGAAAGTGGAAAGTTTGGTGGATGTAGGTGCTCCTGAAGTGGAGACTTCTGGTTCAGAGTCTGAGAAAAAACTCATTTTGAGAAAACGGCCTTTTACTGTAAAATTACCTATTTTGCAAGACTTAAAACAGGGTAAATAAAGTAATTAAATGATATCACCAGGACATTTCCTCACTTGATTACTTACATTAGTTTTTTATATGCAAATGAGGCACTATCTAATGGTATTTTTTTAATTACCTGAATGTGTTTTTGGATGTTTTATTTCTACTAGTCTGAAACAAGACAAATTATGGAAGCAAAATAGCCCAAAATCTCCAATTGTATCAGTGCATGATAAATTATGTTTTTGCCTGTAAATACCTTGCCCAGTGTTTCCCAAATTTATTTTCTGGGGATTTTAGAAACTCCTGTTTAAGCACCGTTTCCCTTGCATCGTATCTTCCTTTCTTGCTGTTACGCCTGTTGATTATTACGTTGACCTTGCCTTCGTCTTTATCGGCATCTCTATCCGCGCTCTCATCTCTCCTTCTCTCCTTCTCTACTCATCTTCTGTCTCCAGAGCTCTGGGCAGCAGATTCCTGTGGTGGTTGAGAGCTGCATCCGTTTCATCAACCTTCACGGTGAGTCCGTCTTTATGGTGAAGCAATGAGTTATGTTGAGAGAGCTTTGGACACGCAGAATGAGAAGGTGGAAGCACTTGATTTGTGTATCCGTGATCAATCCTGTATGTTATCTCCTGTATGGAATATCGTGCATCTACGAACATGCAATGTGTTGTGTGTCTCAGGCCTCCACCATGAGGGGATATTCAGAGTTCCTGGGTCACAGAGGGAGGTTAACCACATCAGAGATGCATTTGAGAGAGGTAAGTGAGCTTCTGAAATTGCATCACTTTTTCCTCTGATGGAGAAAACTTAATTTTTATTATGATTTTTATCACGTTTCCGTGTTATTCGTCTTTTTTTGTTGTTCTGCAATCCTTTTTTAAGCACGAAAAAAAGTGTACACAAGCGTCTGTTGCTACGTTAACGCATTCAAGTGACTAACATTCTTTTAAACTCCCCGTAGGAGAGGATCCTCTGTCGGACAGTGAGTGTGACCTGGACTCTGTGGCCGGTGTGTTGAAGCTTTACTTCAGGGGCCTTGAGCCTCCTCTCTTCCCTTACGACAGCTACTCTCAGCTGCTGGAGTGTGTCCGTAAGTCCCCCGTATACGACCTTGATGTCTGTGTGTGTTTCTTTTGGTTACTCGGTTATTTAGGCTGCATAGTCTACCTCCATTTAGCTGATCCGCCTCCTCATGTACACTCCTACCTTTGTGCAAATGCATAATCCTGCTAATTATGATTGAGCTTGAGACGGGTCTGATTCCAGCCGCGGAGCCCCTCGTGGATCATTGGTGGGTAAAATAACAATAATGTCAGGAAGTAAAGTGACATTTTTTTATCAACCTTGTGGAAAGAAAAGAAAAGGCAACACTGTAACTTCTTTACATTCTATTAGAATGTAACTTCTTTACATTCTAATAGAATGTAAAGAAGCTACAGCGTATAGACACCAATGAACATCCATTAACGACTGACTAGTTGTTTTCTCTTTCAGCCTAGCAACTTTATCGTCCTGTTAGTGTCAGTCAAATCCGTGGCTATGCTGTCTTAAGTACGATTTAACTATTTAAAAAAAAAAAAATTGTAACATTGTTTGTGACTTTAATGAAACATGTGGGACAAACTTAACAAAGCTAGTACGCTATTCATCCGTTGATGGTTATAATGTAATAATGTCCTCACATAGCGAACACAAGATACCTATTGACTATAAGTGTCATAGCATATGAATAAAACTCTTGTTGTCTGCGTTCATTTTTTTGTGTGTTTTTACGATAAAGTACGCGCGGTAGGCCTACATGGATGAGACATGGATGAGACAGGAATTAGCGTTAGCTAGCTAGCCCACCCCTCGTCTCTCCGCCTCACTGCGCGCCGCCGTTGGAAGGTCCCATTCTTGTACCCACAGAGCCAATCAAAGCGGTCGCCGTTCTGTTTACAACCGCGAAATTGGCGGTTCGTACCTCGTCTCCTCCAGTCCATGTCAAAGTGTCCTTGGGCAAGACACTTAACCCCAAGTTGCTCCTGATGTGCAGGTGGCACCTTGCGTGGTAGCCTCTGCCATCAGTGCATAAAAGTGTGTGAATGGGTGAAAAAATGGCCCAGCGCTTTGACTGGTCGGAAGACTAGAAAGGCGCTAAACAAATTCAAGTCCATTTACCATTCAATTTAAATTCTTAGCTGGGGACACCACTGAGACGTACTTATTTTAACCCAAACCACCATGTTTTTTCGAAACCTAACTAAACAGGTTCTGCAGGGGCTGATTGCTCGTGTTGCTGGATGCTCAAATCCAAAATTAACTTTTCGTAAGATATCATACGACCTGTTGTATGAGGATACGTCGCTACAGTAGTAGCCTCACACAGCGGTTGCCACTTTACTGACGCTCCAAGCACAAAGTTACTTGGTGAGGCAATTCTCCCCAGCAAAATACTGACTGTTGATGCAAGATGGTGCAACGTCTCCTCTGTCTACCGGTGCATCTCACTGTCTTGTTTGCACTGTCTCTGTTTCTCTCTCTCACTGCCTCCGTTATTCCTGTAGGCCCAATTCTGTTTTCCAAAAACAGAAAATCTGAGTCAGAATCAGCACAGCTAATCAGGGTTGTGAACCTGCCCGCTGGTTGTTTACTCCCCATAAATGCTTGTGTTTCCCGTCAGCTGCATACTAAATCAACCTAGCCATTGCAACCTCAGTAGTTTAAGTACTTACTTTATTTAAGTCTGAACTTTGAGGGGTTTATGCATGTGACACATTTTCTAACAGCTGCAGGCATGGAGAGACTGCGACTGCAACAAACACAAGCTGAATCTTTACTCATCCTGCTCCTCTCCTCTCTATCATCATCAGAAATCGAGGGGGTGACGGAGAAAGATGTCCAGATTAAGGCGATCATCTCCACCTTCCCGAGGCCTCTCCTCATCGTGATGCGCTACCTTTTCGCTTTCCTCAATCAGTAAGCTACAACGTAACCCAGTGTGGGATATTCTATCACATGCACTCCCTGCTATGGTCATAAAAGTTTACAAATAAAACAATCTGTTTTTTTCCAGTGTGACTCAGTACAGCGACGAGAACATGATGCAGCCCTACAACCTGGCCGTTTGCTTCGGTCCGAGCCTGCTGAGGGGGTTGGACTCCGATGACGCCGTTGCCAGGCAGCCACAGGTCAACGATCTTGTCAAAACCATGATCCTCCAGCATGACATCATCTACCCCAGCCAATCAGAGCTGCCGGGCCCCGTCTACGAGAAGCACATGACTCTGGAGCAGGAGTACTGGTGAGAGATGAGTAGTCATTGATGTGGTATTTATTGTGATGAAATGCCAATGCATTATTTGTTGCAAATATTCGGCCAAAAGCTTCATACCCCAAAGTGACAACATTTAGTAAAATCATCTGACAAGTCAAAAATATAATTGAATCAATAATGAATGTTTATTGTTAAATAATTAAAATGGAGGCCAACAGAATTCTGATTGATAAAATATATTACAACATTAATAAAAAAGATATTATTATTTTAGCTGGCAAGCTAAGGCTAAAAGTGTTAGCTAGCTAATGCTAATTCAATTTGGCAACTGATAGTAGCAAGACAAATATTAAAAGCGTTTTGCTTTTGAACTAACATTGCAGGTTAAAGAAAAATTCTGAAGCTTTTTATTTTTTTATATTCTAGATTCATTTTTTTTCGTTATGTTCTTGACTTGTTTAATAATCTTATGCAACATTTAGTCAGTTTCGGGGCTTGGTACGAAAATGGTCTTGATGTATTTTGGTCAAATCTGGTTGAATGGTTGAATTAATCTAACTATGTGATTAAACCGGCTTCCATTATTCACGTTTAAACAGAATGTCACCTCCACTCATCTCTGTCTTCTCTTCATAAACGAATGACTGGGCAACAGCCTCACGTTGCCCCAGAGCTTTGTTGGTCATGTCAGAGTTTAAGACAAAGATGGTTCCAAGCTTCCCCCCCTTGCCCCTCTTTTCATGGCTCATCCTCTTGAAACAGAATTTCATACCATGCTAGTGTAAAGACAGCTTAATACTATTGAGCTGATTGCTCACTACTGAAAACAAACCTCCAGCCCGTCCATGGTGTCCATAGAAACCTCTAACACGCCAAAATCAGCTCTTGAGTAATTCACTAAAACTGTCAGTTTTCTTCCTGAATATTTATATATATTCAACTTTTTGACATTTGACAGAGCATCATCAGTGATGTGAAGGTTTTAGTTGTCATTTGAGAAATCTCACAGCAGTGTGAAATATTATGTGACATTTCATGAGCGGTTGAAAGTCGGTCTGTGTGTCGAACACAACAGGAACTGTGCAGTGACCACAGACTTTGGTTCTTCTGCTTGTCCGCAGTGAACCAATCACAGAGGAGGGAGACGGAGAGACCGAGCATCTGCCCAGTGAGGACGGTGAGGACATACAGTGCACACACGCACATGCACACACTTACCAGAGGCCGGATTCCATTAAACATAGGCTATGCATCACTCCCTATACTTGTACATAAATGTACAACAAAGATTTAAGATTAGGATTCGTAAGAATACATGTGTTGGGCCTAAGCTGATTGTAACCCTGCATGTGTGTGCAGAGTGGGAGGCGGTGGCTATGTTTGACTACACGGCGAGATCTCCAGCAGAGCTGTCCTTCAAGCAAGGGGAGCTTCTCATCCTTCACAGCAAGGCCTCCTGTGATTGGTGGAGAGGCGAAGTGGGAGGGGCTAAGGGTCTCATCCCTCACAAGTACATCAGCGTGCTGGAAGGGTGAGTGACATTTCCACTTCACAACCGTTCACCGACCACTGCGAGACTCATCCAGAACAGCTGCCAAGACGATCTTCCTTTATGACGGGGAGCGGATCTTGAAGTGGATTTCGGAGGCCTCGATCCCAATTTGAGACACTACATTTTATTTGAGTTTTGGAAGAAGACTGTGTTTGCCTCTCAGACCAGAGTCTGAATTTGAAATTTACATACATTTTTCTTCGTTTTTGTTCGCAAAGACCTGATGCGTTGTTTTTAACCGGCGGAAGTTACAAATTCATTCAAATCAATGTAGTCGGATGGTTAGAGGTGTGCCGGCCTTTTTCATGTCTACCGTTGCCATTGCGACCATTGTAGCGGGCTAACAATAGAATGTATATAAGAAGTGAACATAGTCATCGTGATGTCACCCATTGCTTTATGGAATGCTGTTTTGAAGCCTCAAGTTCGGTGATTTCGCCGCGGCCATCTTGGATTACGGCCGTCGCCATGTTGTTTTTTTTGCAACCAATGAACAGAAGTTACCATATTTGGAATGTGGAGGAGTGACGTAGAGACGCCGTATACGTCTCTGGTAGCGGCAGAGGCCTGTCAATCACAGTAAGCCGCCCTAAAGCATACTCTGTTTATGGTCTATTTGACTCTAAATGGACCATCATTTACTAAATGAACATCATGCTGTATTGAAGAAGACTTGAAACTAGAGATTGAGACCATAAACTCATGTTTACAATGTTTACTGAGGTAATAAATCAAGAGAGAAGTAGAGTCATTTTCTCATAGACTTCTATACAACCAGAGGAGTCGCCCCCTGCTGTTCAGTAGAGATAATGCAGGTTTTAAGACACTTCTGCATTGGCTTCACTCGGCAGAACCGGAGGCAGTCCACAGACCAGTGGGTGAGGTCAGGAAGACTACGTCCACTTCTTATATACAGTCTATGAGTTGTACAGAGAAAGAGCAGGTTGCATAAACAAGGGGTGGACAAATTAACAAAGATAGTGTTTTTGAAGAGTTGTTACATTGCATTTTATTTGCCATTATTTTGTCCACTCGCTATAGA
This sequence comes from Anarhichas minor, assembly GCF_050575085.1. NCBI lineage: Eukaryota > Metazoa > Chordata > Actinopteri > Perciformes > Anarhichadidae > Anarhichas > Anarhichas minor. The sequence continues at coordinate 2,553,894 of NW_027466466.1, read as the reverse complement.
TTTCTGTCTCATCTTCAAAATTTTCTGTATAAAAATCTGGTCACGTTTAATATCACTCCTGCTCCCACCTACGGTTATTCTGTCACTCAACCCTAATCCCATATTTCTCGTAGTGAACTATCTTCTGAATATGTGTCTCTCTTCTTCTCCTCCCTCAGATCAGAGCGAGGGAAAAGAGAGGACAGAGGAGGCGGAGGCAGCACTGGAAACCTGACAGCAGACGATCTACAGACGGAGAACACAACCCGGTACACACACACACACACACACATGCACATACATACGCACTTGAATGCACACTGCAATATATGAATGTATTCAGGCACAATAGATGTGGACAGCAAAATACACACACACACACACACAAAGACAGAAATACTCACTTTCTCATTATTGCACACGGTCACACACACGAGCAAACTCACATGGATGCACACAAGTATTTGCAAAGTTTCTGTGCGCGTCTCGACAGGATGCGGGTGAACAGCGACAGCGCTTCGTTGCCTGGGAGACAGAGAGGAAGCGAGGGGAGCCCCGGTCAAAAGCCGCCAACCTCTCCTGCTGCGCGACACCTGCCAGTGTAAGACTGACATGCACTTTGGAGGCAATGCATGTTCTGTATAACACTCTGTGCTTGACTCATCACTCAAATACAAAGAGGTTTATAGACACTTACATATAGGAATATATATAGAGAACTATAGAGGATAAATGTTATTTATGTGGAAACAATCAACATAAAGAAGAATAACAGACAAACGCACAACATTCTATTAACATACTTGAAAGCAGCTGTGAGCAATGTTTTTAATGGACAATGGATCGTATGACTACGTGTATTTAAAGGGGTCGCTCGTATCGGCGAACCCACAGACAATCATCAGCTGACTCCGCGGTTCAGCTCAGCTGTATGTGTCTGTTTAGTGTCTTTCAGCTCATTGTTTTGTTTTTTTAACGACCCACAACTCTACTGCTTTGGTTCACCCTCACCACATCCTTTTCAGTGTCGTTTTTCAGTGAAAAGGCTCTGATGAACCCGCTGTACGCTACCTACCCAGCAGCACCACACAGCGGTCAGACCAAAGTTAGGGCTTAGCTGGTGAACAAAGCATTTAGCATTGAAGCAGCTAAAAGAGCCAGGTATTTCCCTCAGGGGCTGGTGGAGACCCAAACAGAGCTAAAAGAGAGACAGAACAACGACTCATGGTGTCGACTTTGTAAGTCGATAATACGTCAGTGTTGTGTTCACAGCTTGTTTCCGCCGCCCACAAGTGACCAAAAAATCAATTGTTGCAGGTTTAGAATCAAAGGGCTTCTCTCTCCAAAAATCAGACATCATACCAGCTAATAACAGGCACCCTAACAGTCCTGCACACAGCATCAACACTAGATGGGCGGCAGCGGTAAGCTCAGTTTGTACTCGACCTAGTATACTCGTGTGGTAAAAGTGGCCGCGGCGCTTTGGTCGTGCACCTTTGATTTATTGTAAGTTGGCGCACACGATCACGTGACTGTCACAAATAGTTCAAACAGACACTACAGAAACACTATGGTGGAGGTTGATTCATGGCTTTTTGCCGGTTACACCTACAGTCTATGGGCATATCTATGAGTTACACTCGTTGTCTGTTTGGTTCCTCACAGTTTATTTTGTTTGTTTGCCCTCTGGCATTTTTCGGAGACTAATGCGGCGCAGAGAGCATAAACGCCTCCGTGCATGCTCAGAGCTCGTGCTATGGCACCTAGCGCGAGGATAAACAAAGCTTTAGTCTTGCCAAGTGCCAATTAAGCTGCTACAGAGGAACACATACAGGAAAAGATATTCTGCATTCAATTGTTGACTGAAATGTGAACAGTTGCCATGATCTGATGTGATGTGAGTTATCTTTGTAGTGTGAGAAGATGTAGAAAAGCTTCTCTCTCCAAAACATGAAACATGGCTCAGATCAGATCTTCAGTAACCTCCATCCATCGTCACTCGTGGTTTTGTCTAACCCGTGTTGCCTCTTGTCTTTTAGGTCTCAGGAGCGAAGACACACTTTGGACACTGTGAGACAGGGCGCCTTCAGACCCACAGACAAACCTCCGTTTGGTCAGGCGGAGAGACCAGCAGCCGACAAGGTTGGTGGTTCGTCCTGGACTCTGCAGGCTGACACATCACACCTGTGAAGCCCACGAATCTTGAGAAACCGTAAATTCTGTCGGCCCTAGTTTTGCTCTCAAAACCTTTGTATTCAGGGTCCAGCAGCCTGGAAATCAGCGATATGGTGCAATGAATTGCTACCAGGGGACTTCTCCATTAAGAGGAGAGACATTATATTTATTTTTTTAAATTGACCGAAATGAAAAGTTGTCTGTGTTTAAGTGGATGTCGTTGAAAACCTTAACAAGAGCAGTTTCAGTACTGTGGTGCTGTCGAAAGCCTGACTGGAAGACATCAAAGCAGTTATTTACGGCCAAGAATTTGTTCAGCTGTTGGAAAACCGCTTTTCAATTATTTTACTTAAAAATGGGAGGTTTGATATTGGCCTATAATTTTTCATTGTTGCGGAGTCTAAACTAGCTTTCTTTAGGAGCGGTTTAATAACTGCAGTTTTTAGGGCTTGTGGGAAGACACCTGAGAGAAAGGATGTGTTTACAATTTGTAAAAGATCAGTGGTTATGCAGTTTGAAATATTTTTGAAAAAGTGTGTTGGTAGAATATCCAAGCAGCAGGAGGATGACTTCAGATGTTGTATAATGTCTTCTAGGCTTCTACGGTCGATTGAATGAAATTGTGTCATGATATTTGAATGGATGTTGTTTAGGGAAGGGGACAACACATATCCTGTGGTTGGTGTGGAGGCACTGACTGCTTGTCTAATTTTCTGAATTTTGGCAGTAAAAAAGGAGGCAAATTGATTGCATGCCCAGGTGGATTGGAGCTCAGCAGCTACCGACACTGGAGGGTTTGTTAGCCTGTCGACGGTAGCAAATAAGGCACGTGTATTGTTATTGTTTTTGGTTATGATGTCAGAGAAGAAGGACTGCCTTGCATTTCTAAGTTCCAAATTATAATTGCGAAGTCTCTCTTTATAGATATCACAGTGAACCTGGAGATTAGTTTTCCGACACTCTCGTTTCTCTATTTTGACCAGCGTAGCATTTCTCCAAGGAGATCTTTGCTTACCCGAGACAACCTTCACTTTAGTGGGTGCAATGGCATCAATACTATTTTTAACTTTAAAATTGAAGCCATCTACAAGCTCATTGACTGAGATGCAACAGAGGGCTGGTGTGGAGGAGAACTTCTGAATAAATAGTTCACTGGTGTTTTCAGAGATGTAACGCTTTGTCACAACCTTGGTTTGGACATTCGTGTGCAAGGAGACTGCACTCTCAAAGAAAACACAGAAATGATCAGAGAGTGCAACGTCAGTCACAGCGACCTTGGAAATGTTTACACCTTTGGTGATGATTAGGTCCAGAGTGTGACCCCTGTTGTGGGTGGGTCCTGTCACATGCTGAGTCAGATCATAGTTATCAAGGACATCACATAGTTCTATAGACCCTCTGGCCTAGGGATTATCAACATGGATATTAAAATCACCAACAATAACAACACAGTCAAAATCAATACAGATTATAGACAGCACTTCAGTAAACTCATCAAAGAAGGTTGCACAGTATTTAGGCGGTCTGTAAATGTTTAGGAATAAAGCTCGAGTGGAATTCAGAGCCACATATTCAAAAGAATTAAAATGACCAAAGGACATCTGCTTGCATTGAAGAGAATCATTAAATAAAATAGCAACTCCACCTCCTTTCTTATGCGCTCTTGTTTCACTCATGAAACTGAAGTTGTGAGGTGTTGATTCAATAAGAACAGCTGCACTGTTATCTTGATTTAACCATGTTTCAGTTAAAAACAAAATGTCCAGTTTGTGCCTAACAATAAAATCATTGATTAAAAATGTTTTTCCTGACAGAGACCTGACATTTAATAAAGCTAAGTTTAATGTGGTTAAAGCTTTCTTTGCCCAATTTATTTGGACAGGCTGACGAGGAATGTATGTTAAGTTTGATAAGTTTGCAGGTTTACTATTGTTTCTTCGCAGCCTCACCTTTCTTTTTCTATAAACTAGCAGAACAGGAATTGAGAAGGCTAGCTGCATACAGGGCCCCGACTTTTCCTGGAGAGAGTCATTGCTGTCATTAGCCTTGTAGCCTGGACCCAGAAGATATCAATTATAGCATCCAAGATAGTGGATCACATCACTCCAGCTCCGAGTCCTCCGCACCGGCCTGCCCTGCCTTGCCCTGCCTTTATCAAGTAGGGGAGACAGAGGATGGTTGTGGAGCCGAGGTGGAGGTGGGGGATGGGCAGGGCACTTTAACTTCGCCGATTGTGTCAAAACTGGCTGAGGACTAGGAGCCAGTTTCGGGGGTGGGGCTGGAGCTGTAAGCCACAGCAGCACTGTATTGTGATGCAAGCAGTCATTAACAGTAATTGAAGTTATTTCCTAGAAAAATAAACGAAAAAAAGCAGTTTGTATGGTTTGCATTAATGCAGTGATATGTGTGGAAGTACAACAGCACTGAAACGTGTGCTAATGTGAGCTCTGTGTATTCTGAGGACTGATGTCATGTGATTGCACTTTTTATCCAAGGACGGCGTTTTAAAAGTAAGAGTTCAGCGAGTCAGCTCGGCTCTTTGTCTTTGCACATTGAAACTGTTGTGACGGTTGAGCCAAAGGCCATGATTCTAAACAACAGAAATACTTGAATATAAATGCTTTAATGCTACATTTTCGTTATCCTCCATGTGTCTCCCCCTAACTGTTTGCCTCACCCCCTCTCTCCCTCCCTCTCAGGACATAATCAGCCGTCAGATGAACTCCGTGTTCAAGGAGCTCCTGTCTCGCCAGCCTGCCGTGCCGTCATCCGCCCTCGCCGCCACTGCTCCCTCCTCCTCCTCCTCCTCCTCCTCCTCCTCCTCCTCTCTTCCTCAAGCTGCCCCCGCTGCCAAAAAAGTCGGATTCGGCCTCAGAGGACGGGCCCTTTTCAGGCCGATGGACTAAGAGAGGGGGAGAGGTTGGAATTGCTGATTCATTGTTTAACGTTGATTATGCTGATACATGATGATACATTTGGTGAAGATCTTGATTTCTTTTTTATTGGCACGTGTATGATATTTGCGTCGCTGCCATCTCATAGTGCCACTAGTGTCGGTGCCGTGTTACTGTGCGTCCCGTGTGTCTGTTCTCCAGCTGCTTTTACGTTCCGGTCGGTTTTTTGTTCTCCAGGCTTTTGTGATCTTTTCTTTTTCTTTTTGGAGAATCAGGGATGTGACATCACTATGACTTTTTAAAGCGGTTGCCATGATACTTCGAGCAGCAACACAGTACTTAAGCTGCCCCCTAGTGGCAGGTTGTGAGATCAGCTCTCCCCTGATGATGTTTGCTTCATTGAAAAAAAAAAGAAAACTGATCCGGGGGCCTGAGTGCCTTCACGTCTTTCACTCTTATTCCACCTGAAGAGATCCAGTAGGTTTGAGCTCTGCGTATTATGTTAATAAAAAGTCTAGTGTTCAATAATAAATAAGACAATATGCAATGAATAAGCATATATGAATAAACTATGTAAAATTAGGAAATTATCCAGAATTTTATGGAATAATTAAAGACATTTTCAAAAGTCAACTCATTATTTTAAAATGCTATTTCACCATTTATTCATTTTTCATAAAAACTTAATTTGATTGGATATAATTTATAATGGACATGTTTGTATCAAAAGGGTCTGCTTTTATTTCATGGTGGCATTTTTCCCGATGACACTTTTGTGTCATTTACAGTTTCATTTCATAAAGTCACGTTTCATAATTTCATGTCACCTTTCACGACGGTGGTGCAGTCGACGCCCTCCCGCCTATCGGGCCAATGCAATCTATAAAAATCTGATATTTCATCACTTATGATGACATAACATTTCATTATAATGATAATAAGAATAATGTCTTAGTCATGATATCACAGATGATTGTTTTATTTATATATCTTACACAGTTTATTCATGTGAATATTTATATCACAATGATTTATTTATTTAATATTGAACATTTTGGCGCCCCATAGATGTTAGCAGTTCGGTCAGTACTTTATAGCAGCATGCAGCGTTAGCACACACACACACACATACACACACACACACACACATACACAAAGACAGAAAACACATCCCCTTCATATGTGATACATGGCCTGATACGCAGGCCAAAACTCAGGGCTTTTTGCAGAGTTAGAGCCGGGCTAACTCAGGTTTGGCTTCGAAAGGAACAAGTACGACTTTCTACACTCAGGGCTTTGGTTGACTCGCTCTTCAACTGGAAACATGTGCCCTATAGCCTCAAGAGCCAAAAAACGGCCCCCACACCAGAGAGGATTCAGTGGCTTCCTCTGGTTTAAACTGTGAATGCAACGGGCGACATTTCTGTCGCCACTTTGGAAACTCTTGTCTCATCCATCCACACATTTTGGCCCCGCTCTGGATAGATCTATAGCACCGTCCACAGGTCTCCTTGTTTCAGGATGTTTGCAGTGAGGTGTACATTTACTTTGTTCTCATGGCATCTCCCCTCTGTCGTGTTTCAGTATTGGAAGCATAGAAGTAGAATCCTTTTTTAAAATCGATTCTGCCCCTGTGATTAAAACACCCTGTTATTCTGGATCACTGTTTGATAATGTCACTAAATTGACTGTGTCCAATTGTATATGTGGTTAAAAAAGAAACTAAATTCAATAAAGATGATAAAGAGATGAATGATCAAGGGTTGTCGTGTATTTAAACAGTTTAACGACTGTATTCCAGGAGTGGATGTGCAGGGGGCCAAGTTTGGCTTCAGCCCTTCCTGACAGAAATCTCCTCAGGTTTAGGCAACAAATCTACTTGGTTAGGTTCAAGAAAGGATCATGGTTCGAAAGAAAATAAAGCTTTTCTGGTAGAAAGCCATAAAGGAAACACTTCTCCTGTGTGTTAAGCTTTTTAGCTCCTAAAACTGTAATTGTAACATAATGCAATATTCAGACATCACTGCGTACCTAAGCTGTCCAGTACGGAAGCCTTGAGAGGCTAACCCTAACCCTAATTTTCTAAGGCTGATCTAAATAGTTTAGGACTTAAGAACAGGTGAAGAAAAAGGTTTTACCTGGATCATCTTTCCTTATTTCCTGTTTCCTTTCTTTCCATCTCTGAAACAGGTGAAGAAAAAAAAGTGATTTAGTTTTTAAGTTACCTAATTTTCTTCCGTAAAACCAGGTGAAATGTTTTTTTGGTGTTGGTGATTTTTGTGTTTTTTAACTGTTTGTTGATGTAATACTCATTTGGAACACATGGCTAGTGGGCAGCACGTTCTAAATAGGACTAAAAGCATGTTTTAATTCCTCCATGCACTCTAAACACAAGGTACATCATTTGTGTGCTAGCAAGTTATGTAACACTATTGACATGTCTTTCATTTGACTAGAAATACATTTTTCATCAGCGCTATGTGCCGTCCTATTTGGAACATGGCTTAATGGTGCAGATGGAAAAGAAAAGTAACTTAGAAAAATTATCTTGGCAAAACTTTTTTGTACACCTAGCAACGTCCATCTTTTTCAAACATGCAGGAACTTAGAATGATTGTTCTGGCAAACCTGTTCTTAAGTCATAAACACAGGAGAGAAAACTATTTAGATCACACTCAGATAATAGATCACCAGAATATGTATTTATCTCACTGGCCTCACTGGGCTTCTGTAGTCCAGAGGACCAAAATAGGCAATGAATGCTGGGCACAGCACCGTGCCGGACTTGCACAGTCAAATCCCCCAGTGAGCCAGCCCCAAGTGCTCCTGCATCTGAGCTGAAGTTAGAACTTCTTTGAGTAAAGTTAAACTAAAACCAAGTCAGTAATGAATGTAACGCTAAATTGGATTCAATACTCTGAGTTTGTTCATTATCTCAATCGAGTTCAGTTGCCTGCGACAACAGAGCTGGGGATGATTCCTCAACTTTCTTTATGTAACTCCAGTTCATTACTACACGCGACTTGGAACACAGCTGATCTTAATTAACGCCAACGAGCTGCAGGTGCGCAGTTGCAATGTTAAACAAAAGTTGTCGGGTTGAACCAGGTGGCAAAGTAAAGCCAATGTGGAAGTTCCTTAGACGTGCATTCTCTCTACTGGCCAGCAGGGGGCGACTCCTCTGGTTGTATAGACGTCTATGAGAAAATGACTCTACTTCTCACTTGATTTATTACCTCAGTAAACATTGTAAACATGAGTTTATGGTCTCAATCTCTAGTTTCAAGTCTTCTTCAATACAGCATGATGTTCATTTAGTAAATTATGGTCCATTTAGAGTCAAATAGACCATAAAGCAGGGGATGCTTTAGGGCGGGGCTTACTGTGATTGACCGGTCGCTCCCGGTGTGGGAGTTGTACGTGTTTTCCTTTTAGAACTTTCACCCTTTCACAGTGTGTTTTCAGCTCATGAAAGTAAATTGTAACATTATGGTATCCTAAAAAGTTCTTACTCAGCATTCTGTTCTACTTAGCTCCACCCTCTCGTGTCACCTCTAGTTGCAAAAAAACAATATGACGACGGCCAAATCGCAGAAGTCGAGGCATCAAAACGGCAGTCCACAAACCAATGGACAACGTCACAGTGACTACTTCTCATACAGTCTGTGGTTTGATCTGATAATGCTTAGGGCAGTGATTGCATGTCGGGAGCACGCTGATGTTACATCTGAGGAGTCTCAAGATCATTAATAATGTTTGAAAATAAGAAAATATAGATTTATTTTGTCTGACTTCTCTCAACTCTTTGCCTCTTTATTACGAAATACTGGAAAGTTTTGCCCACTTTCTTAAAACTCTTCAAATGACACAATCTAAGAAGGAAACACGCACTCTGATTTGAGCTGAGACATGCAATGCAACCTTGGACAATAAGGCCGAGGTGTGACGAGTAGAGATAGTAAAAAGGTTTGGGAGCGTTTATTCTCAGTGAATGGATTTTGGTGAAGATCTTGCCGAGACAAAGCTGCACTGTAACTGTGCAAGGAGATCGATTATTTTCAGAAAAAAAGCAAATATTGAAATAAATATACTTCCAAGTGACCTACCTGTTAATCAATAAAAACACGGTCCAACAATATAAAACATAGATTTGAACCAAGAGGTAATTTCACATCTTGACTGTTATGGAGTAAGTCAGTACTTTAGAGCAGCATGCAGTGTTAGCTAGCATACACACACAAAAGAAGTACGGCTGGATAAATCTGAGTCTGAATTTACACTTGTTTCCTGTATTGTTGGAGTGTGTGTTGATTGTTTTAAATTTCTGTGTACGATGGCACCCGAGTGCTGTAAGGCGATCTTTCCGGGCCCAACCGCTCCTCCTAAAATAACCCCTTCCACCCACACACACACACACACACATACACACACACGGAATAAGAAGCACTGAAACACATTAGCACTTCTGGTGTGTGTGTGTGTGTGTGTGTGTGTGTGTGTGTGTGTGTGTGTGTGTGTGTGTGTGTGTGTGTGTGTCTGTGCCTCTGTATGAGCTCTCATGAGCCAGCTCAGCTCTGAGGGACATTTGTGATTAAGCGGTTGAACTGATCTCATTGACATTTCAGATTAGCACTCTCTGCAGGGCTCCCCTCTGGCCGCAGGCCTCTGTCACTGATACAGGATTAAGATAGCACTTTGAGAAAGGTAAGTCAGACACAAGATTCATCATTTATACTGCTGCCGACCCTGTTGTAGGTCTGCTGCGATGAGGGTATGAGTTGCAAATACAGTTTTACACTTTCGGTTCATGCACATTTTGTATAAAATCTGATACATGCGATTTGATTAAAAGTCTTTCATGCAAGCTGTAAAAGACTTTGAACCATGTCTTAAGATAAAAATAACACAATTCAGCTTTTAAAACGACCAGCAGCTATTTACAGACTTTGGTATGGCTTCTTTTTTGGGGGGCTAAAGAACAGGTGGCAGCGCTCGGCTCGCTGTGACACGCTACATGCCTGCTGCAGGAGTGTATTTGTGTATGTGTGTGTGTGTGCATGTGCATTGGTCTGCGGTATGAATGTGTGTATGTCAATGTCAGACGAGACCAGGAGAGGGCGACTGCAGGTTTGCCCATGTGTCTAATTCTCTGTACCTCCATCTATCTTCGTGTGAAAACAAACGTGTGCCTCTCTCTTCCCTCGGGCGAGGAGGATGATGATGGTGAGCGACGACTGCCTGGTGGAGTGTAAGATTGATGATGACAGCGATGAAGAACAGATAAACACGCCTCCTCCTCCCCCGGAGTTTGCGTCCAAAGCCCCATCCCCAGCGCCTGAACCTCTGACCCCTCCCACGGCCCCTGCCACGCCCATGCCCAGGCCCACGCCAACATTTCCTGTCAACAGGGACCCATATGGCATCAACCAGCACCTAAAGGTTCGCTTCCCCCTTTTCCACCCTCTCTCTATTTTGTATTCCAGAGCAGTGTTAGCAGTCGGTTTGATGTATAATAATATATCAAATAATAACTTCTCATCCCCCTCTGCTGCTTTCACGTGTGGTGTAGTCTCAACGAAAATAACGTCCACAAGGTATAGGACGTTTCTGCAAGAAGCTTACTACAACTCGTATTTACGTTTTTTTGTTAGGTGGCGAGCTCTGGTGGCCGTCGTAATTATTTTAAGTTGTGTACTATGTTACTACATTAGTACGTATGTAACTACATTAGTACGAATGTAACTATGTTCGTACGTATGTAGCTACGTTAGTACGTATGTAACTACTTTAGTACGTAACCATGTCATGTACTGCGTCATGTAACGTGATAACTAGGTCACAAACCACGATCTTTCCCCTAAATGTAACCCAGTAGCTCCATTTCACAATGACAAGCAGGTGTTTAAAAACAGAATTTCACAATGTTAATGTCACATCTATGTTGCTTTGTGAGTCATCGGCAAACGACGTAGTCTGTCGTCTAGGTATGGGGACGTGTTGGGTGTACCCCAGGGTTCCATTTTAGGCCCTATTTTATTTTGATTGTATCTGCTTTGACTGGAGTCTCTTTTTAGAAAATATACCATCCCTTATTGTTGCTAAGTTCATGACAAGCTGCTTTATTTTCCCTTAAAACCAAGCAAAACACATGATGTTCAGTCACTTCTAAGTTGTCTTGAAGATGTCAATGGCCAACATTTTAAGATAGAGGTCTTAATCCCCGGTTGCATAGATTTCACTAGTTGTGTAGGCAAACTCCTTGGGCCTCTGTCCTGGAAATTATTGCAGTTCAGCAAGATAATCTTCACAAATGAAGACCACTTTTATGATTTTTGAAGCGTGAATGTAAAAAAGCTAACTTAGGGCAATAAACAAACTCCACCACGGTCGTCAACAAAAATCTTCAAAATGAACTAGAAGGATAATATATATTGACGTAGAGCAAAACGTTAAAATATCTTGTGCCAAGAAGAACTTCAGTCAACACTTGCTCTATAAATAAACTGACTTGACTCGACACTCTCTCGTCCCTTGTCTGTAGGTGGAGGTCAGTGATGTGCTGGCGGAGCCGGCCACACCTCACAGCATAGACAAAGTGTGGCTTTACAGTGTTGCTGGCTTCGAGACAACTCGTATCTGGACATACCGCTGCCTCTCCTTGCTGCTTGCCGTGCCCTTCGCTCTCCTATGTGGTATTTTCCTGGCCATTCTCGCCTGTCTACACGTCTGGTATGCTGATGCAGTAAAAACGCACAATGCAATCCTTACATTACATTAACATGAATGATAATCAGCTGCTCATTTGAACTCAACTACAAATGCAATGTAACATTTAGCTTGTTGGTAAACTAACGGCTTACATTCCACCACGGAAGTATTTTAGCCAAATAATCTTAATTTAGTCAACCACGAAAAAAAGCACAGTTTTCCATTTTGATTTCATTTTTTTTAAATGATTGATATCTTTCTTTCCATGTCATGCACATAATGTGCCCAACCCTCGTGGGTTTCTAAGACATCAAAAATACAGCTGCAGTGGACACACATTCCATTAAGTTTCATTCAACTACAAAATGACAGGTTACTACACAGCTTGGTCTTGAACAAAACATTCTGCCTTCTCTCCCAGGCCTGGCAAATAAAATCTGCTACAAATACGATTCCTTTCCTGAAGCACAACTCAAGTTTTTCACAGTCATCCAGCCACAAGAAATCAACATAAATGGAAGTAATTTTACGTCAATGTGAGCCTGACATCACTAGACCAAATTGCCAATGTGAACTAGTTTGGAACATCCCAGTTTATTTTCCAAGGGGTGTTGTCAATGGGAGACTAGCAAGAAACCAGCGGCCATGTCTGTCTGTGTAGATGGCCAATCACAGTACAGTGTGCCAAGATCAGATGGTGTTTTATGAGTTTGTAATCTGCACTCTTATTTACAGTCTTTGTTTAAACACGCCACAATATCAGATAAACGATTGTGATTGGCTCAGCACGTCTAAGGCCGCTGGAATTTTTGTAAAGCGGAAGAGGACCAGCTGCATCTAACAGAGAAAACAAAGCTTTCAGATTCATCTGGTTCCCTGACAAATCTAATGCAGCATTTTCTTTCAAAACTGTGTAAATTATAGTATTTCTTTAATGTGTCTGAATGTTCCTGCTGTTAAAACAGTTGAGCATTTTGGAAATCATGTTAATTGACCATCTTGCCGAGAATCATATGAGAAGATTGATACCACTCTCAGATATTATAGTAATAGTAATATGAAGCTACAGCCAACAGGTGATTAGACTAGCTTAGCACAAAGGCTCAAACCAGCTACCCTGGCTTTGTCCAAAGGTAACAAAAGCCACCTACCAGCACCTCTAAAGCTCACGAGTTGACACATTATATCTCGTTTGTTGAATCTCTACAAACGTTGGTTGAAGATGGAGTCTTGTTATCACCGTGAGGTTTGCTCAGCAACCAGCAGAAATCGAGTCATGGGTTAACAATGACAATGCATGTTTTGCACCAGAAGCATTACCTGGTCAGGGATTTGTGACCTACAGTCAAATGAATTAACTTATGCATGCTACATACGCTCGCTGCTCCCTACCTGACCTTAGGCGACAAGGGCCTCACTATAATTTACACTCCTTCAAAATAATGAGTAATAAATCTGTGTGTCTTAACTCCTCTGTATGTCCTGACAGATTCCTTTGAATAATTCTCCCCCTCTCTCGCTCTAGGTTTGTGGTGCCTTGCCTACAGCTGAGCAACACCTTCCGTCCATGCCTACGGTCCCTGTGTATGTGTGCTGTGAATGCTTTCATCGCTCCCTTCTGTACGTCTCTCGCTCTCTGCTGCAGTCAAATCACCATTTCACTGTCGAACAGGGACTGGCATCAAGTGAGAGACAAAGAGACTGTATGAATGTGAGACATGACGAGTGATATCGAGTGAGTGAGTGAGTGAGTGAGTGAGTGAGTGAGAGAAATGATTGTGTCTTTTATTGTGATTTTTAATTGGCATAGTTCTGCATAATGTGAATGCCATTTGAAATGTTTTCTATATAAAGCCAATTCTTACAAATAATTTGTATTATTATGATTATTATTATGATAAAGTTGATTTAATCAATCAATGACTGCTTTTTAGTTTTTTAGCTAATCAGCAGAAAATTTATCAGAAATGTATAATTCTGGTCTTCGTTTATCAAGCAAAACATTTAAATTAATTTGTATAAAATGTTTTTTTTAATTTATCATTTAATAAATCAATCTTCAATGAGGAAAATAAAAGTTAGTTGGAAGACTTCTAAGTTTTATTCTGTCTTTTTTCTGTTTCTATATTTCTGTTGCATATTTCATTGGTGATTTGAACAATCCAATATACATATCTTTATTCGTCTCTCTCAATTTTACATAAATACATTTGCCTGTTGCTGTGGGGCGGCACAATTCCGAGGTTTCCTGAGGTACATGAAGGCATCATATATAATTACCCCTTAACTACCCAGCATGCACTCTGTCGCCGCCATTTTTCTTGTTGTGGTGTGCCGGGGAGGTCTGCATCTGCCGTCACAGTTCTGGAGAAAAACAATCTGTTTTATTTCAGAATTTAACGTCTCTCTTTGTTTATTGTGGATTAAACTTTCATACAAGCGAGCGTCGAGAGCAAAGAAAGCAACATGGCGCAGTACAAAGGAGCTGCCAGCGAGGCTGGGAGAGCCATGCAGCTGATGAAAAAGCGAGAAAAAGAAAGAGAGCAGCTTGAACAGCTGAAGCAGAAGATTGCAGAGGTTTGCCACTTAGCCTTTTACCCTAAGTTATAACATGTTTATTAAAATACCTCATAAATCAGCCTCATGACTGTTTGTCAAAACAATTAGCTAGGTATAGCATGGAGACCCCTGAAGGGGCCAGAGAGCTGCGTCAGTGAAGGAGAGCCGTGGCTGTGTTTTCAAACTCATACGTAACGTTTGAGTCCAGTTGATGATAATGTGAAGTAAAGCTCATATATTATTACCGTACAGTCTCCCATAGGCACCCTGCTGTCACTTGTACTGCTTTAGAGAAGTGGCAGGACAACCTTAACCCACCTCCTGCTCTCTGCTGTGTGTCTGTCCCCTCACAGGACAACATGGTCAAGTCCAACATCGACAAGAAGTTCTCAGCTCACTACGATGCTGTGGAGGCAGAGCTGAAGTCCAGCACAGTTGGTACGAGTCTGTTGCTGTTGGACGTCACGTGAACCCTTTACATTTTGAGATGTACAGTCACATACAGATGTATTTATATTTGTGTTATTAATGTATTGAAGTTGCACTACATTCTGTCACACCTTGACCGGCCGACAACGTGACCCAAAAAGGATGTTTGACTTGTTTGTGTGCCTCCGTCAGGTCTGGTGACGCTGAATGATATGAAGGCCAAGCAGGAGGCGCTGGTGAAGGAGAGGGAGAAACAGCTGGCCAAGAAGGAGCAGTCCAAGGAGCTCCAGCTGTGAGTTGGCTCGCTGTGAGCCCAGAAGCTTTTGGTTGGTGATGTAGAGCACGAGGCTCTGCACCGGTTCAAAACAAATGGTGCACATGAAGTCGATGCATTGTAGCAAGAGACAAACTATTGATTGCTGCTCCCAGCAGTTAAAAAATATATCTGACCAAACAATAGCACCAAAGCACAAATCCTGCAGATTGTATCCTAATCAGATATTTAACATTTAGCTCAAACTATGTGGACAGGGCTGTGCTTTTGTGTACTTGTTTTTTCATGGTTTGAGCAAGGCCCCTTTAAGCGAAGAGTAACTTTGTTATTGTTCAACCTTTTCAACCCTATTCTTCCAATGTGTTTGTGTCGAAGGGACTATTGGGGACAACAACTGTTTGAAATAGGTCAAGTTTTTGGGGAGCAGGCTGTAGCCGGCACCTGTGAGAGCGTCGGTGTAACGTTACGTTCACTAAAAATGCTTGTTGTGGCCGCTGATATACTCGGACTGTTATTGTTAGTGTCTGACAACATAATGGAAAGAACCCGACAGAGAAATACTATTTTCTATACCTATGGCATGAGCCATGAGTCTGTTTGTTAGTGTGTCCAAGTCCCGCTCAAGGAGACGTCTCGTTGTGAAAGCTGAATATCAGGGAGCAACAGGTCCCAGTCTTTACAGCGTTCCTCCTCGGGGGGGGGGGGGGGGGGTTGCTTTTAGATAACACTGAGCTGTGCTTTCTGTACTCCCAACACAACAAGCTCGGCTCCAGCCGGCACTCGCGTTCCCGCCCCTGTCTTCCGTCAACACGTGACCTCACCAGATTTCAGATCGAGGCTTTTCCTGTAGCGAGCCCCTTTCCATGATGTTGTCAGACACTTATAATAACAGTATGAGCCTGTCAGTGGCAAAACACAAGCACCTTTAGTGGACGTAAATTACATTACATTGCAACTTACAGTATATAGCGACTGCCGTCGTCTCGGCGCTTTCGCTCAATACTGGACCAATTTCAAAATATGTCGTCCCCCTTGGTCCTTCATAAGCAAAAACATTTGAAAATACAGCCCATGTTGAGACAAACAAAACTTACATTTAATGCTACAGCATACAACCATATTTTCAAGCAGTGGTTCCAAACCCAGGGTGGTTCTGTGTGGAGAAACTAGACCGGCCTGCACATAGCGCTGACCTCAGCAGCGTCCGACAACTTCAGGATGAACCGGGGCGCCCGCTGTGAGCCGGGCCTTATTAATTCAAATCAAAGGCTTTACATCACGTCACGGTTGGACCTCACGAATGCCCTTGTGGCTGAATTTGGAGCAGCCTGGTGCCGACATCTGGTGGAGAACCTCTAAAAGCTGAACTTTATTATGGTCGGGGTAGACTCTATCAGAACTATTTAGTGCGCCGTGTCGTCTGACCACAGTGGAAATGTAAAGTGTCGATATTATTGTTCTGGAAGGCAGAGTTGAAAAGTCGGGAGCTGACGTAATATTGTAAAACATAGGGTGACGAAAGAGAGCTGGAGAGAGAGGTTCTATAACAGGTCAATGTTTCTTACTGTGTAAAACGGACGCAGTTGGTTTCGTAGACTGTCGAGTCCTTTCTACAGATCGTTCTGCTTCTCGTGTTAATAAGCAGTTATGTGGTCGAGGATGATTTTCTTCGCAACTTCTTTTGTTTCCAAGTTGCATGAGACTTCATAATCGTAACCTCACGAGCTAGATGTTGTCAATTCCCGATTTGTAACAGGCGGTCCTCAAATCCACTCCTTGTGGAAGGCGGTCGTCCTCGGGCCGACTTCCCCGTCTCTCAGAGGCTGTGGCAGCTTTTAGAGCTGCAGTGAAGGAAGTGGCCATGTCTGGTTTGTCAGGAAGGGGGATAAATAACGCTCTGAATTTAGGATCCAGATTCGTGAAAGCACCGTTTGAAATGAGGACTGTTTGGCCATCATCTTTTTTTTTTTTTTTTTTGTGGTACGTCTACCTTTCTATTGTGGTTGTTCATCACTCACGCCTTTCTGTGTGCAGCAAGCTGGAGAAGCAGAAGGAGAAGAAGCGAAAGGAGGAACAGAAGAGGAAGATAGCCAGTTTATCGTTCAACCCGGAGGACGAGGGCGAAGAGGAGGAGGAGGAGGAGAACGAAGACGAAGAGCTGGACTGTGAGTGTTTGCGTCGTAGTGATCAGGAAACACACGCAGAGGATCGGCTGTGTGCTGTACCTCGCTCAAGCTTTTCTCATTTGATTTGTGTCTTGTGTGATTTTCCATTTAAATCATTTCAGGCTTATTAAAGTCCTTCGACGGCCTCTAGATTATTTTCTCAGAGCGATTGATTTATTGATTGCTGTCGGAATGTAATGAGATTATCAGCAAATATGACATCACTGTTTTTGAAGATTTCCAAGCCGAGCTTTTAATGTCAGATTTGATGATTTGTTCCTTCTAAAAAAACATGCCTATGTTGCAGAATTAGTTGCTTTCTCAATATATATTTATTATATATATATATAGTTTAGCCATTTTGTTGCTTATTTATTGTAAAATAACAAAAATATCATCTGGTCGTATTTACACTTTGGTTTTGCACGGATTAAAGAAGATATAACACGTTTGTCTCTCAGACTCTCCAGCTAGGAAGAAGTATCTGGGCAAAAACCCAGACGTGGACACAAGTTTCCTTCCCGATCGAGACAGAGAGGTGAGGCGAATGGGAATTAATCTTCTGCTTCATTTTTTAAATGCATTTATTTATTTATTTTTAGAGGGAAACCATCCTACTTGGCTCTCATTTCAACAAAAAGCTTGGATTGACAAAACCTTTCTACGGGTGCTCCGATCAGGACTTTTGGGGTTAAATACAGGCTCACTCTACTGTTCTTATTCTTGTTCTACTAAACCCAAACGCTGCCATCTGTCTGAGCTCAGCTGCCTGTGACATCGCAGAGACCGACCTCTGGCGGTGCACTACAGTTCATCAATACGGCATCATAGAAAGGTCAGCGTTGTTTATTTATGACTGTATCTAAACACCCTGGAGTACGTAATGCCACCCGAGCCTACTGGCGAGAAAGCAAGCGAACGAGTATTGTAAACGTTTCAATTCAAAGGTGTTGTGTGATCTGATCGGCCTCTATAGTATGTATGGAGCATCCTAAAGCCGTACCCTCAGTGAGTCTTTTCATCTCGTTCACACAGCGGTAAAGTTTACACTCTTAAACTGTTGACATGCTCATTTGTCACGTATCCTCTCTCTAATGTTTTGTGAATGCAACATGGCCCTCCTCTAAAAAAAAACAGGTTACATTTTCACTTCTTGTGTTTTTGTCTGCTTTCTGTGTTCAGGAGGAGGAGAATCGTCTCAGAGAGGAGCTCAGGCAGGAGTGGGAGCTCAAGCAGGAGAAGATTAAGAGTGAGTCGAGTGTAACTCTAATCACAAGCAGACATTCCGTGCACAGCGTGTCTCGTTGTGGTCAAACGTGTCAGCTGTGAAGAATTCCTCCCTTTTTCTGTCGTTTCCCCGCTTTACACGCACAAACATGCACGCTCTCAGTCCCAAATAACGTTTCTGTGTCTCCAGGTGAGGAGATTGAGATCACGTTCAGCTACTGGGACGGCTCTGGACATCGTAAGACTGTCAAGGTAAAGCACGTCGGGCCGCAGCACCGGTTCACTGTTCAGTTCGTAAAAGGCCACAGAAGCTGATGTGAACCCTGTGAAGAGAATTGATAACGGGGACATGTACGGGCAGATAGCAGCCCACTTTCCCCACCGTTCCCATGGTCACACTGTACACTTAACATCGTGTTTACTCTCTTTGAGTCTTCATGATGTCTTTGTGTGTATTTTTCGCCCGCAGATGAAGAAGGGAAATACCATCCAGAACTTCCTGCAGAGGGCGCTGGAGGTCCTCAGAAAGGACTTCAGCGAGCTCAGGTGAGAGGACGAAAAGTAGTCTCAACCAAACACACGCGGTCAAAACAACATCAGTGAATAGTTGCAGGAGAGGAAACATCAAATGTCGTAAGGCAAGTTTATTTGTAGAGCACATTTCAACAACAAGGCAATTCAAAGTGCTTCACATAAAACCATTAAAAGCATCAAAACATAAGGCAAAAGAAAAGGAGATTTAAAAACAATTAAGAACATTCATTGAAACACTAAAAAGCAGTGTAAGAAGTAACGTACAGTAGTAAAATGCAGAAATGCAGGAAATTGAATAATATCCTTGAAAGCCCTTGTATGGGATTATAGTCCTCTGGTGATATAGTTTTGTAGATTTGTGTGTCGTCTGCATAATTATGACAAGACACTTTGTTGTTTTCCATAATCTGAGCTAGTGGAAGCATGTAGATGGTTCGTACCGTATTATATTAACTATTATATTGCAACAGCATCCTGTACGGCTCATCCACCAACATCATCAACAAACTACAATACATCCAGAACTCAGCAGGCCGTCTGCTCTCCCACTCCACCAGAGACCGCATCACCCCAGTCCTTCAGAACCTCCAGATGCAGTTGAAACTCTTATTTGAAACCAAACCAACTCATATAACAGAGAGACATAGACACACATGCCAGAACTCACTCAGCTACACACACACACACTGTGTCTCCCTTCTCCCACTGCAATGATGACATCAAGCTCTGTCGTCTGCCACAGCGACGTCTCTGATAACCTTCCAGCCCCACACACAGAGGCTTTAAACCCGGGGAAATGTCGTTTCACATTTATTCTACATTAATGTGTGAATTCATTTGACTTCATCTCTTCTTTGTGCAGGTCTGCAGGAGTGGAGCAGCTGATGTACATCAAAGAGGATCTGATCATCCCACATGTAAGCTCCGACGGCTCAGCTGCTGCTTGACTTTGTTTTGATTCGGTTGGTCTGGCGTTCTGGTGCTGCAGCTTATAGGACACCTTCAGTGTTTATTTCTCTAAATGTTTTTATTATTCTCGAAGAAGGTTGAACTGAAAGGATGTCAAAGAGCAACAGTATGAACAAAGACCCAATGTCCCCTTCCTTCTCATCCAGCCCATGCCTCTACTGGACAAACTGAAAATAAACATCAAAAACCTTCAAAAACAAATAATTCATTCATTAAAAATAATTTATAATTCACCATCATTGTTACTTATAGCCCTCCTAACCAGCAAGGCTCCTCTCGAGTTATTCATGATGCAAACTGTCTTCTCAGTCAGGAGACCAACATGATTATCACAGTTATTTTGATCCATATTCAGATCACATTTACTCTCTCGATTATTCATTGATTTTAGGGACAAGATATTTAGATTCCACTTCCACATGAAGTGCTGCAGAGATGACGTATCTTTGGAGGGAAACCCAGGAACCTAGCATCGCTGTGGTTCCCTCGACAGACAGCCAGTTGGATTATTGCAGACAGTGAGACTGGCCCCCTTTCACAGTTCATCTCCTAGAAGCAAAATAGAATCAAATCAACAAAGCACTGCTTTCACTTTACTGTCGTGCTACATTCCTGTTAATGAAGAACTGTTCAAACGAGTGACATCCATTATATTACTCTTCTACTCTGGACTGCGGGTTTCTCATAGACTCTAGCATGACAGCTCCCCCAAAGTAAAGCCAAAACATCTTGAAACGGAGCATTTGCAAATTGGAGGGCGACATACCTCAAGACATGCTCTGTGTGGACGTTGCTGTTTTTTATTCCAAATATTTGAGGATGTTCTAGTGTAGAGAAAGAGTTTAATTTGTCTTTGTCTGTTTCTCATTCAGCACCACAGTTTCTACGACTTCATTGTAACCAAAGCCAGAGGCAAATCTGGTAAGTGAACAACATCTTTCAGCCCCATTCTCTTACTAAACTGTGATTTGTTTTTGTTACACTTTTAAAGAACACCAAACATTGCACCATGAGTATTTGCTCCGTACTATATATGGAACACCATGAAGTTGAGCTGTATATCCTCCCACAGGTCCCCTCTTCAGCTTTGACGTCCACGATGACATTCGACTGGTGAACGACGCCACCGTTGAGAAAGACGAGGTGACGATTTTATTTTACAGCAAAAACAAGAGATTGTGAGAAGAAATGAACAGAATTCTTTGGTCGATCTGAACCACTGAACCAACCTTGATGTCCGAAGGAACTAAAGATGGTCAACAGAACATCTACGTATCGGTCAAAGGCCGTTGTTACACTTTCAATGCGACCCGTGTCGTCCGATCACCATTAACTGTCGAGTCTGTACGCTCCGAGATCAGATCGATCTGATCGGCCAGGCCTCGTGTCGAGGTGGCACATCTGATCACAAAAGAAGCATTAAAAAGAGGAGTGTAACCACGGCCAACACTGAAACCCTAACAATTACCAAGACCACTGTTTTCTTTCTGTTCTTTTTAAGGCTTAAATGCGTGAGTGGCTTACAATATCTCTGCTTTATTTATTGCTGGATGAATGTCTGGAAATCTGTTTAGGAATTTGGCTGTTTTCTTTTTATACATTTCACGATCGACTGCTGCACCTGTTAGATTGATATTTTTGTCAATGTAACGTTCCTGCTAAACAGTCCTCTGCTGCCCATATTCACGGTGGAGCTACTCACACGACTATGAAGCTCAACTATGTTTTCTTTGTCATCTTATGTCAGTAGGTCAGTTCATACGTCTCAACTTGAGGAGTGGATTCTTTTTTTTGGGGGTTTCTGCGTTTAGAGAGCTAATCCAGTCTTATTATTTTGCCTCAAGTCTCATGCAGGTAAAGTGGTGCTGAGGAGCTGGTATGAGAAGAACAAGCACATCTTCCCCGCTAGTCGCTGGGAGCCATACGATCCAGAGAAGAAATGGGACAAATATACGGTGAGGGTCTCTAAATGAGGGTCTCTAAATGAGGGTCTCTAAATGTGGGTCTCTAAATGAGGGTCTCTAAATGAGGGTCTCTAAATGAGGGTTGGTTTTTTTGATTTTGCGTTGAACTTAAATGGCGAGGATTTAGAAACTGTTACCAATCACAATGTTGACTGTGACGAACCCTCCTGTCTTCACTTTATTAAACTATCCAGAACTCATTTAAAAGAACAAAACCTGTTGAGGTTGGTCTCTGTTAGCTGCACAAATCTTTAACCTGATGATGTGCACGTTTGTCAGATTTGATCATTAGCATAACCAGAAGCAATTGGAAGTGTGGTTGTTTGAGGTTTGAGGTGCTTATCCACAGTCGGAGTATTACCTGCAGTAGGTGGAGAAACAGACAAGCAAAGCAATGGTACTGCTGTAGACGTATTTTAGACACCTAGATGAATCTATATCAGTGAAAGTGTACGTTACGTTTACAATGTTATCGCCGGTCTACCAGCCCTGTAAGATGGGGAACTGAAGCCGCTGTGCTTCACACAGCAACACAAACAAACCAACCGCTTGGTAGAACAACAACCCCTGTGTTCTGCGAGGTGAAAATGTCAAAGGAGTCTTAAAGAGAGCATCGATAACGGCATCAGTTCCCCGTCGGCAAGATAAAATGGTAGAAATATTCGTATTAGAGTGTACACTTAAACTGAATCAGCATGCTCTCTTTCATGCCACAAGACTCCATTAAAAACAACAGTAAGTTTACCTCGTGGGACACGAGAGCCGCTGGTCTACCGCTGCCTTGAGCAGTTAGTTTGTTCGTGATGTTGTGTAAACCACAACGGCTTCAGTTCCCCGTCTGTCTAAGCGTTGGAAATATTCCAAAGTTAGCGTATATTTAAACTGATTGGTTTTAGGTGTGTAGGTAGTACATTGCTTTGCTCCCATGCTGGTACTTCTGTCTGATTCTCCAACTCCAAACTACTGTAGGCAGTAATACACTGACTATGGAGTAGTACCTCATATAACCCAACTTCAAAGAACCCAAACTCTCCCTTTGTCTCTAGTCGGCTTTATATTTAATTGTATCCAGTCTGATTGAGGCTTTGTGATTTTCGGCCCTGTGGACTGAGGCAGCATCTGTACTTGTTTTGTAAATGATGATAAAGGACAGACTTACAAACTCGGAGGTAAACTCTGAGATCATGTTTTCACAAAAACGCATGTGGCTGAAATACATCTACACATGTCAGGGAAAAGAAGAGGAATGGAAATGTATACTTTTAAGCTCTCATCGGGGAAACTGGGGTAACAGCCCTGTGGTTGCAGTACATCACCGCTCCGTCCGTTCCGATTGTTCTGTGAGGACAGAAAGCTCCCCAGCGTGGTGGAGCTGCCAACTTCTTCTTGCATGCGCACGCTATGGCATACCACTGGCCCACCCAGATGCCTGTCACACACACACACACACACACACACACACACACACACACACACACACACACACACACACAGAGACGGTTTTTCTACCACCTGTTGATGAAGAAATAATGTTTAATTTAAGGTCAACTTCGGAAACATAAAATCAAAAACACTCAAGACCGCGTGACTAGATCTGCTGAAGAAGGGCACAGATATGTTTAGATGTGTATATTTCTGTGACATGCTTCAGCCCTCATTTTGCGGTTGTTTGTTTTTCAGATCCGGTGAAACAGCTGTCCTCTCCAGCCTCTGGAATCCCAGATGCAAACTTGTTGTTGTTAACGTCCTTCTTATTTTACTCTACATATTTCATCAATGCTTTGTCAGGATTTGATCAAAGTATTGATTTTTTTTTATTTATTTTTTTTACTTGGTATTTGAAATACTAGTTTTCCCTCCAACATGTATTTGAACTACCAATGCAATGTTTCCTGTGAAAACAAACCCCACGCTCACATGTGTACAGCTCATGAACATGTCTCAGCATCGATGCATAATAAAATGAACTTGGCTCCCGTTGAAAGGATGTTTGTCATTCCTTCACACTTTTAGGTCAAGTGAGAACGCGTTGTTGTTATCCGTGAGACTTTTGGGATCCGAACCCACTCCGTGCCTCCTGCTGCCACAGCACAAAACCAACAAGTCAGGCAGCGTGACTATTAACAGAAAGAACGCTTTACCTCCGCCCATAGCCTGAAGACACCACTCCCCCTCATCATCTTTTCTGCTTCCTCCCAGGTTCCTGTCACTTACTCTCCCGCACCACGAGGACACTCTGACTTTAGATTCCACCTTTCGCACCGGCTGTGAGGCTTCTTAGTCCACTCAGTGTGTGTGTGTGTGTGTGTGTGGGGGTTTGAGGTTCCAGTGCTCACAGTTGGACCATGCCTCGCTGGCTGTAGCAGCATGTGGAAGACGACTCTTGTTTTGTACCAGCTCCTTGCACTAGGTCGGCCGCTCCGGGCTCAGGATGACGTCCCCGCCGCCGCTGCCATCACTCCCCAGGACTGCAGTCTAAACTGTGTGCAGCAGGTAAACAGGATAATCGCGTTACGCCTTTGACATACGCGCAGACTAAGTTTTCTGTAATGCTGAGCTAAGATGTATACTACTTTTTGAAAAACATGCTGCTTCTTCTTCCTTTGGCCTGCCGTCGACAGAGGAGGAGCTGTCCTCCTGCTCAGACAGCAAACATGGACGTTGTGTTTGTGCTTTAAAGTTTAATAACTGAAATTCTTATCTTGACGAAGTAGACGTTTCTGAATCTGCACAGCCGTTGGGGATTCATTTGTAACTGGCTTTCATCCCGCAGTACATATATTACATAAATGGTTCATTTTCATCTAACACGTCATTGTGATTCCAACAACGTGAGCCTCAGATTGAGTCTTCGCTCCAACTCAGCGGTTTTGTATCCAGAAACCTGAAGAGACAAAATAAGTGTGTCTAGTTATTAAACATCTATTTATGTGACAATATATAGATCTGCTTTTTCTTCGATGTTCTTCAAAGCGTTATTCATTTGACTTATCGGAACATTCTACCTGACTTATTCAAATAACAAACTCTTTGGTCGACTCAGTTCTAACCCAGAGCAGTGGTTCCTAACCTGGGGGTCAGGGCCCCCCACGCGGCCGCGAGAGAAATCTGAAGGGTCACGAGTGACGAGAATGGGAGAGCAGAAGAAATATTTTTCATGATGTAACATCATTTTCTCTGACTTATTTTCTAATCATTGATTTTGCTTGTGGATGACTGGACATGTTCATGTCCTGATGCCCCGAACCTTTTAAAAATCCATCAAATCTGAGGAGGAAGAATTGCTCTTTGGTTGAACAGGACAACACAACTTTATAAAGGGTCCCAAGGGAAAAATGGTTCAGACCTACTAACCTAGAAGACGGGTACTGTAATCCTATGCAAGCTTTCTAGGTCGTGCAAAATACAATGAAATGCAGACTGATACATTTGAACAAAATCCTGTCCCACAAGTAACCCTGAACCAAATTTACCAAAACATTAAATCTATATATAATATAATAATAGAATATAATTCTATATAATGTCTGAGGCATCTCTACTTGACTGGTAGATCATTGTTTCTATGGTCAGATTATGCATACAATCTCTAATCCATAGATTGACAGTTGTATAAAATAAGATAATCCTTTATTAGTCCCTCAGCGGGGACATTTACAGGATTACAGCAGCACAGTGGACAGTGCAAACAAGAGACAGTAAGAAAAGAAACAAGATTAAAACAAGTATTATAAATAAGTAATAAAACGGTAAAGAATATTAAATAAATAAAAGTAAAAACCTATAACTAAAAATATTATATATACAGACAGGATATTCTTTTATTGCACGGTGTTTTTTTAAAATATTGCACAGATGTTTTTGTGTTGTGTGGTCCACTGGGAGTACAGCTGGTTGTGCAGCCTGACAGCGGCAGGCAGGAAGGACCTGCGGTACCTCTCCTTCACACACCGGGGGTGAATCAGGGTGGCTGCACAGAGCTGCCAGGGCGTCCCACATGGGGTGGGAGGTGTTGTCCATCAGTGATGAGAGCTTAGCCATCATCCTCCTGTCTCCCACCACCTCCGCCATATCCAGTGGACACCCCAGGACACTGTTGGCCTTCTTGACAAGTTTGTTTAGTCTCTTCCTGTCGGCTGTCGAGATGCTGCTGCCCCAGCAGACCACTCTATAACAAATGGCTGATGCTGATGCACAGAGTCGAAGAAGCACTCCTGAGGACCTCCGCAGATAGTCTGCTGTATACGTCTATATAAGATATAAATCTCCAGCCAGGAGCTCATCAAAGATGATTGTGTTTTTGCAGCTTTGGGAGACGCCGCAGTACCGCACCAAATAGAGCTTCTTCGGATATTTTTAACATGTCAGAAAATAAGTTGAACTATATAGATCGCCCAAAAAATCTGTTAATTTATCATTTAATTTGGTATTTAGGTTTAAATTTGACCAATTCAAATGGTGTTACTTTATGTTGTAAAGGAAACTAAAGAGGATTGCATCATATTTAATGTATTGCCACATGTCCTCAGAAAGCTTAGGAAGAACAAAATCTCGAATTGCAAGCACGTTTCTGCAGAAAACATCTCAAATGTGCTCGGGACTGGTGTGTTATCTACATCTTACTCACACGTCTAAAAGATCTCTTTTCACTGAAGAAAGGTGCTTTCCAAAGTTTTTTTCTACTTCAATTGTTATAGATACTGTATCTCCCAGCATCTCAGATACTAAACAATTTTGTGTTTGTCATTTTCTAATATCTACAAGGACGAAACCTCCCCCTTTACTAAAGATCAGACAAGATGTTGGAAGCACATCAAATTTAATTCATCTGTGTAAGAGTTTTATTTAAAAAAACCTGTTTCCCCTTAGAGGGCGCAGATATGTGATGAGATTTACTTTGGCAGACAACTCTTGAGACACACTCGTCCCTGTGTGTCCTGTTAATTGAGAGCAACACCCACATTGTGAGTGTGCCTGTTGAGGGCCTCTCGCGCTAGGAACGTTTATAATGATGTCGGCTTGCGTGCAAGCACTTAGTTAGGCTACTTAAAGGCTGACGGTTAGTACCCAGCCTGACAGGTTAACTGCCATTGCGTAAACCACCACGCACACACACACACGCACACTTTCTCTGTCGCCTCTTTAATCTTCTCTACCTGTCAGTCTATTTAAGGTCAATGGTATGGTAATGATATGCTATGGCGTCTCTACACTTGCAGGGCAAGTCGGCAATATGCACGAGTGTACTTTTAATAATATTTACTCTGTTAGAAGAAAGGTTTCCTTCTTAAAACAGTTTGACTCGCACATTCTGACATTACTGAATCATATTTTGGTTTATGAATTCATGCCTTCACTATGAATTAGTTTCAACTAGTTCAGGTTATGTAATTTGTTCCAAAACAGAAACCCGATACTGTGAATTAGAACAACAAAGGGTCTGTTTCTGAATGTTTCAGAAACCTTTGTTTTTTGGTTCAGACATTCATGTTCCAAAGGATGAATGGTATAATTTAAATTTGCTAGCTACGCTCAGGTCAAAATGTTTTGTTTGTCCAATACTACATTTCAAGAATACGGTTTGCAAAACTACAAGTCATTCCCATCAGCCTCAGCCATAATCTGATTGGTGCTAAGCAGCAAATGTTAGCTTGCTAATAGACAAGGTAAGTGCAAATGAACAAGGTAAATGTTTTCTGGCATTGTGATTGTGGTCTCCTGAGGCTTCACCTCTATTAATCATGAGGTCTTATTGACGAATGCAAACCGAAAGCTCAGATCAGTGTGTGTCTGTCCCTCTCAGATGTTTTGTTAAATGAATTCCGAGATGGCTGGAGCCAGCTGATAGCAAGCCACCCGCAGTCGGGAGAGACCTTGATTCACGGTTCCTACCGATGCTGCAGTGGATGTAGTGTATCCACTGACGTCACAGTTTATGAGATTGTTGTGATCCAAGACAGCTAATGTTTTTGGCATCCGATCACGTCTTAAAGGGTCTTATTTTTTCACTTACCTGTAGTGCTATTTATCAATCTAATATAACATCTATAACAATGTTTCATAATATATGGTTTTGTTCATTTCTTTTTTTTCTGCTGTGAATTCGTAATTTCCCATTTGGATAAACAGAGTTTCTTTCCTATCTTGCCTCTGATCCAATCCTCCTTACTCTTGGCAGCTGAACAAGAATGTGCTCAGTCCTGGAATAGTGTTGATGTGAGTTTAATTAAGGTGATGTTAAAATTCAACACAATTATTGTGTCTGTTTTTCTTGGGGCGTACGACTGTGTGCATATCTGTTTTTGTGCTGTGTTTCCATTAGTGTTGACCTTCGTTCATCCAGGCTGTTCACCTGGCGTGAAACTGACACGATTTGCAAACAACATACAATATGCATTGGTAAAAAATGCAGTTGAAAGTGCTAAGTCTGAATTAATTATTGTTTTCTCCTCTGCAGGGAGGACCTGGTTGTGAATACTGCAGAATAACCAGAGCTGATCTCAAGAGGGCTCTGGGCTTTAACTCCATCAAAGGGTTTGGAAGTAAGTCTGATTCCGACGGGCTGCACTGGAACTCACCGCTTTGTCAAGCCTTCAATGCACTGAATCCTTTATTGCGTAAACATATTTTGGCAGCGGTGAGATGTTCTCTACAGAGTCATTTTTGTCCATAACCTGAAGTGACACTTCACTGCATCATAAGGAGCAGATGCATCGGCTTCACTTTTCAGACCTTGAGGTTGCCGCCTGCTGCTGGCATTGGCAACCATGCTGCTAATATTTTATTTTTATGCAAAGATCAACAACATTTGGTCCAACTGGAGTCACGTTAACCAACCTCATGATTATTTTTAGCCAAGCTAGCTGTGTAGCTCTCTGGGTGGCAATATCCATTCGTTGGTCGGTCCACCACTTTGGTTCAAACTAAAATATTTCAACAGCTATTAGATGTATTACCAAGAAATTCGGTTCAGACTCTAACATTTCAAAGGATGAATGGTTTAACGCTACGCTAGCTAGCCACAATCAGGTCAAAATATTCACTTTTCCATTTACGTATTTTAAGAATAAGGTCTGCAAAACTACTGACATTCCCATCAGCCTCAGCTGTACTTTGTGTTCGGTGCTAAATAGCTAAGGTTAGCATGCTAACTCGCTAGGTAAATGTAAATGAACAAGGTAAATGTTTCCTGTTTAAACATTAGCATGTTAACATTGTGATTGTGGGCGTAGCAATTAAGTACAGCCTCACCGAGCAGCTAGCAGGGTTGCAGACTACTCTTGCTTTGATATACTGAGACATTGAATGTATCCATTGCTTTTTGCTCCTCAGGTTGCATTCCCTGGCCGTGTTTTGAGTTGCTTGGAAGAGAAGACCGTAAACTCTGTCAGCACTACGTCCAAGCGCCGAATGATGTGAAGGTCGAGTTAGTAAATGAGCTAGACCCCAAATCGGACACCGTTGTTGTCTCCTGGAAGCCCAGCTACTATGGTATGTTGTTATGGATCGACAAAGACAGTTTCATGCACGCACGTCATGAAGTGGTTCGGTTGGTTTTAAAGTCTCTAGGCCAGGGGTCTCAAACTCAAGGCCCGCGGGCCGAATCCGGCCCGCGACGTCATTTTATGTGAATCCGCGAATCTGCCAGCAAAAAAAAAAAGTAAAAAAATTAATTAAAAGTTAGACTTGATAATAAAAATATCCCCATAGTCGAAATTATGAGATAGAAAGTCATAATGATGATAGAAAGTCAAAATGATGAGATACTTAAACACACAGTCATAGAAGCAGCTCTTTGGCTGGTTACCCTACATGTGACATGTAAATGGATTGTGAGTACATTGAAGATACTTTAAACTGGCTTTAAAACACATGAAATACTTCACGTGGGATTGTGCAAACGCACCCTTGAAAGGATTTTAAGCTTTGAACAAAGTTATTGTAATAACTTGTGTTTGATATTTGTCTTTGCTATTTTCTTTAATAGTTTGATCTTTGATAGAGTAATGTGGGTTTCTTAACCCTAAAGTAAAAGGATTTAAGTTATAATAACAGAAATGTGCTTAAATATATTTTTACATTTATATAACTGCATGTACAATATTTTAACACTTGAATAAACAATAATCAAATGCAGAGAGTTATTTACCAATATGTTACGAGTAGTTACATTTACAACCGGCCCTTTGTGGGCGACCGTGATGCTGATGTGGCCCAGAGTGAAAATGAGTTTGAGACCCCTGCTCTAGGCAGTTTTAAAACACATTCATAATGTCGGGGACGAGTTGCCTCACCAGAAGTAATTTCTCATATTAGGGTGACATAAACAAGATTTATTTCAGGTGAAACACAGTGAGTTATTACTGAAAGGTAACAAAAGTATGACTCGCACAGTGAGAATGCTTCAACGTGTGAGAGACAGCTCCATTGATTATTCAGTGTATGACTGGGTCTTTGACAGGTGACAGTGTAACAGACTGTCAAGTCAAAAGCTTAATAGACCATGAACTGAGCTGTTTGAAGCACATATAGCGCACCTACGTATTTTACATTATTATCAGTATATATCTGCAACTTGGATGTTCAATTGCCGCAGACGTCTGTGATGCCAATTTCACTTTGCGCAGGGATCGCCTTCCTGCGAGGCTTTCAGGTTTCCCTCCAGGCCTTGGGAGGGACCAGTGTTGCCTGCCAGCTCTTTCTCTTCCACCGAAACCTCTCCCTCCCTGCTTCACATGCTCAAAGGGTAGGTAGGGCCCCGTCTGGCATGTTGTTTTTGACACAAATTCTTGCTACAAACAAAGTTTCGAAAACCGTACTTTTCAAATAAATATATTTCTATTCAGAGTGGATCCTTAATCTTTCCCACTGCCTTACAAAAGAAAAACAAATCTTTTCGTACTCACAAATCATGACCCGGCGATTGTGGAATGATGCTATATTTTGGGGCACATAGCAGTGGCATCATCGTTCTAAAAACTGTAAAAATATGTGCTGAGAGGAAACAGCTGTGTGTCCTTCAACTTTTTGTTGAAGGACACCCAGAAGCTGTAAATTTCACAAAGGGGGCTTTTTATTTATATCGCTTTTTATTTTTCGAGAATGTCCAGGAGGACTTTACGTCCCACGTCCTGTACTACGTCATGCACCATTGGATAAGATCCCAACTAGGGAAAAGGTAGACATGCACGCTCAATATTAACAGGTGATAGTGATGATAATGGAAATTCAATGTATTTTATGTACAAGTATTATTACACATTATTAGTTTATCCCAGCTTTGACAATGAAAGAAACACATTGTTGCGCTGTCAAAAAATGTTTCGGTAGGAGCCGGAGACTGTATGTAAGAAGTGGACGTAGGCATCGTGACGTCACCCATTGGTTTGTGGACCGGCGTTTTGAAGCCTTGAGTTCGGCGAGTTTACCGTCACCATCTTGGATTAAGGAAGTTATCATATTTGGAATGCAGGGGAGAGACGTAGAGACGCCGTCATGTCAGATCTAAAAACAAACCTGGATGCGTGTCAGCAGCAGGCCTACGTCAGGGAGTCAAAACGTTTTGTTTCACATGACTATGCCATTACAATAGAGAAATTGTAAATGCTTAAAAGAGAGTGCCTTGGATTTTTCTTGCGGTTATATTGTTGCGGTGTATTTGCCCGTTACTAGGCAACAGTTTGCTGTCCACTTACCGTATTTTCCGCACTATAAGGCGCACTTAAAAGCCTTTAATTTTCTCAAAAAACAACAGTGCGCCTTGTAATCCGGAGCGCCTTATATATGGATCAATTGGTTAATTGGTTGATCCATACTGGTTGTACACGGCGCTCTGTCAAAATGTTTCAGTACGACTGGTAAACTACAAAGCCGCACCGCGGTAAACACCGGTACTGTGCTTACTCCTAGTCCAACACCACTTGTGTGTATAAAGACCCCAAAATGGCACCTTTCAAGAGACACGCTTACGACGCTATTCTATTCTATGCGCCTTATAATCCGGTGCGCCCTATATATAAAAACAGTTCTAAAATAGCCCATTCATTGAAGGTGCGCCTTATAATCCGGTGCGCTTTATAGTGCGGAAACTACGGTACTTCGTTTCTGTTGCCTTACGTTTTTTACATCTCTGTCCACGCGTACGTTTGTCCATCCGTGCCGTCCATTCTTGTGGACGCAAATTCCCAGGAGGGCATTTATTACATTTTCGCACAAACATCCACTTAGACTCAAGGATGATCTCATTCGATTTTGGAGGTCAAAGGTCAAGGTCACTGTGGCCTAACGTCTGCCTCGTGCTCATGATATCTCGGGGACGCCTTGAGGGAATTTCTTCAAATTTGGCACAAACGTCCACTTGAGTTCATGTTGAATACCTTGAAAACAACTAAACATCATAAAAAACGACTAATTGACTAAAGAAATCTTAGTTGACTGAGACCAAATTGACCGATTAGTCGATTTATAGACTACCAGGGGGTGGCCCTAAAAGTTGAAGATAGGGGACCTATCACATTAATGCCGTTCTAAAACATTAATAAAGCACGTGTCAATAACTCTCCTTATCAGATAAAAGTTTGAATTGAAACCAAGGTCACGGTTGCCGCTGCATTCTGCAGGTGTACAAGTCGGACCCTTTCCCCGGCCTCTCCCTTGGGTCCCAGTATGCTGTTACCGTCATGGCTCTGCCAGTGCCAGAGGAGTGGGAGAAGTTCTACCGCAGCAAGTTCTTCTCCACCCGCTGTAAGGCAACTTTTAGCTCTGAGACTATTGCCAAAACAATGTTGGATCTATAACAATGTGTACATTGTGGTTCCGCAGCATGTGCAGAGAAGAATGGTCTTGAGCAGTGCAAAAAGGGTGAACATGTTTCTCATTGTTCCCAAATAAACTGGTACAACAATGCCATCTTGTGATGATCACCTTTACATCTGTCATTATTTCACGGTCTGGTTGTTGTAGACTGGTACCCCAAAAACATCGAGGTCCAGCAGGAAGGGAGTGACATCACTGTGACCTTTAACCTGGCTCCCCCAAACCTGGGCATCAGAGGCTACTTCTCACTGTGTTACGCGAACGGCTTGAAGAAATACACAGACATCACACCTGTCAGTGGTTTCAACTTTAAATGAATACCTTGAGTCTGTTATTTGTGTTGTAGAAATATTTGATTACCACTTGAACCTAATCATTTGCTATGAATTTTATTTCCTTAGAATTCCAGCAAAAACCAAACTCACCACAGCTATCAGCTGAATGACCTCGAAGAAGGAACCAATTACTCCTGCGAGGTAAAATGAATTATAACTTCATCTATGCTTGACACTATTTGCATATTATATAAAAACCTCAGGGGGCCTTGTATTAAACATGTGATATTAAAATACTTGTGTCATATATATGTTTTATATGGGCTATGCTACTTCATACATTTTTATTCTTTCTTTCTTTCTCGTTGCTAAACAAATAATCTTAACTCAAGGGTCCACTTTTTTCTGGAGCTTTCCACCACATTTGATGAACTTCATCAGTAGATGGAGTTTCCTCAAGTGTCGTGGAGATGGCCCAGTTCACATTATGTCACCTTTTATGAGATATGGTTGACGACGCCAGAAGTGGACCTTGAGTTAAAGCTGCACTGTTCAATATGTTTGTATTAACTATCGATGAAATGACAAGTGTAATGTCAGAAGCAGTCGCCAATTCTCACTGTTTGCTAATACGTTCACCACCTCAACTTAAGGTGATTCTAAAGTCAGTATTGTGTTCCAGCTAAGTGGCCTAAATCAATCAATGAATGCAGGTTTAAGATCATTTTGTCAAACTACAAGGTGTCCAACGTCAGGAATAACATTTCTCGTGTCACAGATTGCAGCTAATGAAGTGGATGCCGTGAGGAAAACATTCAATGTTCGAGTCTTGCACATTCAAAAAGGTAGGGGAGGTTGTTTTGGTTGCTGCTGATCCTCACGATGTATAAATCTTTTTGTTGTGGAGATATTAAGAGAACGAAAAATATAAAACATTATTTTTTAACACGAGTATGATCGGTCCCATCAGATAAGCACATTACCCAAAATGTCTCTGTTACTGAATTGTCATGTAATCTCAACTCCCCCATCCTCAGGAGGCTCCCTGCCACTCTCGGTCACTCCCTCATTGGCTCTGATTCTTCCACTATCCCTGGCCGTGGTAGCCATGTTTGTAGTCTTATTGGCTGCTCTCACCAGGAGGCCCAAGTTCTGGATGAAGAAACTTGACATCAAACCAGGTGCCAAGACAAACCAAGTGCTTCGTGTAAAATCACTGTTTGCATCTCATGAAAGCTAACTGAATAAATAATTGTTATTAATTGTAAACCCGTTCTTTTTACGACTGTGTTTTCCTCTTCGTCATCACCGAGCAACCAGATTTCTGTTTGTCATCCATTCAGATGTTATCAAGCAGCATCAGGAGAGCGGGACTCAGGAGGAAGTGATGTCATTGACCAGGAAGAGGCTGACCCCTCCTCGTCTTCTGATTTGCTACAGCAGCTACGATGGCCCCGCACACGTCAAAGCCGTCATGCAGTTGGGGGCCTTCATACAACAGCACATGGCCACTCAGGTAGCGGACGTGATGTTTCATGATGCATTGTGCTACAGAAACAGATCTTAACTAAGCTAATTACTATATTGTTCAATTCTTTGTTTCTTTAATATGATGTAAATGTTATTAGATTATTTTGTTGTGACCATGTTCTTTTATTTTGCTCCCCAGGTGTGCCTGGACCTTTGGGAGTCTTTGAGCGTTGCTGAGGAGGGCAGCATGGCCTGGCACTGCCGGCAGATCCGGGACAGCGACTTCATCTTGGTGATCTGCTCACCGGGCCTCAACCATAGGCCGAAGCCTCCAGGTGGTGGCGATGGCGGCGGCGTAGACGAGGAGGCAGACGGAGGGCTCTGCTTCGGGTCCAACGCCTTCAGCTCCAACGCAGCCGTCCAGCTTATCGGAGAGGAGGTGGGCCGAGCCAAAGCCGGGGGCCAGGACCTCTCCAAGTACATGGCGGCCATTTTTGATTACTCCGAGGAAGCGGACATCCCCACTGAGCTGAGGCTGGTGTCTTACTATACGCTGACAAGGGACTTGCAACTGCTCTTCTCACACCTCCATACAGTGGCTCTGCACGGGCCGGGGCATTACTTGAAGATCAACCATATCTCAGAGGAAGGGTATACTGAGTTGCCAGCCGGAGAAGCTCTGCAGTGTGCTATCTGTGAGGCTCGGCTGGCAATGACGGCAAAGAGGCATCACTCTGTGGCAGGGCTGGGTGTCATTTAGAAAATTAGGACGCTTGTACCAATACCGTTAAAGTGATACCGATACCAATACCTTATTCGATACCCAACATATGAATGGATGCTGTGTGCGTGTGTGTGTCCCACTGGCTAGCATATTGCCGCGGCCCTGCACAGCGATCATACAGCGGTTACTGCTGTTAACCGCATTCCCAGACCGCATCGGAGCGGAAGCGTAAAACCTCGGTTATACTTTTCCGCTGGGACGATCTTGCGGACATGAGCTGACGTGGAATCGTGACGAGGAAACGTTTAGATCTTTTATACACCACGCATTCTCAAGACCGCGTAGCTAGAAATCAAAGGGGGCCGCGTCTGATGGTGTGACGGCACTCTGGCCGCACCAACACTCGTGATCCTCGAAATGCGGCAAGCATGAGTCACGCTCAACGCCTCCCAAGTCAGCTCTGTCAGCACTGATATTAGCGCCTTTAGCACCGTTAGCTACTCTGACGTCTCGGTGTTCAGAGCCCGCTGTATGGGTAGTAGCTGCTGCGGTGGTGGACCAATCACACGTCGCATTAAATTAAGGAGTGCTTGTAGTGATTGGCTGCAAGCAAGACCGTACAAATCGAAGCTGTGAGAGTCATACTTCTACAGTCCCTGCTAATGTGCCCTTAAGCAATCAACTAACTAACTGATAACCTCTGCCTCAGCTGTGCACTTTGACCTCCAAAGTGCGTTTACATGCCACATGTGTGCGTACTGGAAGGATTTGTAAAATAAGAACAGCGTTATGTGTGTCATGGTAAATAAAGTAAATCTCTAAATAAGTCTTACCGATGTACTTGGTGGACATTTCCTCTGTTTTCTTACTATGTCATGTAAAAATAAGTATATTTATAATATAAGCATTGTCATGTGTTTATATATTAACTATACTTACTATTAACTATCTCATACACAAGTTATTGAAGTTATTCTGTGATAACGTGTGCCTTGAAGTGCACATTGTTTAATATGTGCATAGTTAAAGTCTTGGCTGTTGTTTATTTATCCATGTGCATCGCTCATATACTTAGGAATGGATTATTAAGTCATATTTATTTTACTTTATGCTGATGCAAGGATAAAAGTGAGCTGTTCTGTATTTTATTCTATATATGGATATATGGATTTGTTATCGTGTATCTAATAAAACAAAGTGTTCTCTGGATCATCAAATATGTATCCATGACATACTTGGCCAAAGAAGATATTTCACAAACAAAGAGTGCTGATCATCAGCAGGGCGAAGATGTGAAAGTTACATCGGGCAGAAATAAAACCGGGTCTGATCCATCAAGCGTAACTTTTAAAGTTCCTGGTAGTAGCTTTAAGAAGCTTCATGTTAACCCGACCCGGGGGTAAAGGATCTCACAGAACGCTGGATCATGTTACATTTTGACCTTTTTATTGAATTCAACACCAAACAAAGATAATTATGCGTAGGAAGGAACTGCACAGCCCCAAAGAACATGTTGGTCTGTTAGTGTCTCTTTCTTGACCGTCTCGATGTGCGCCGATGCTGAGAGCTTCTTCGGTGCGTGTGAGCAGCTTCACAAACTCGCCACCACAAAGGAAGCTCAGAGCGACGTCTTCATCGCACAGGTGGGTTAGTGGCACTCCTCATCCTCCTGACCAGGGCTGCCGTCTTCTTCATCCCAATGGTGACACACTGGTTTTGGGGTCTGGAAGCAGGTCCGGTGCGGAGGTGTGTTCGGTGGACTGCTGTGGTTTCTGCAGCTTCCTGAGATGTTCGGCTGGCTGACGTCGAGTGCATCAGGAAAAGAGTCCTGCCCTGACACCCAAAAACAGATCATTAATATTGATACATATGTGATGAAATAACATGATGATATGTAGAATATTTAATCTACAAACAGGATGTAATGAGCTACTATGAAGAACATTCATTGTCTGTGATTCTGGCGGTCCCTGTGGACTAAAGCGGTAGTGTTTCTGAGCGCCTTTAAAAAACCTCACATTCTCATCATGTGTAGTTCAAATGACTTACTTGGTGGACTGAAACACCTCTGCTGTCCAGTTTGCCCTGCTCATCCTCTTGACTGCTGGGGGGAGGTAGGGTGTTGGTGGGGCTGGCAGTTTAGGGATCCAGCTGATGGGGGTCTGGAAGACAGTTTGGTGTTCAGTGGGCTGCCACAGCTTCCTGGGATGATTGGTTGGTTGACATCCACCCTCAGGAGACACAGGAGTCCTGGCCTGACATCAAAATATTACGAATTGAAAGATAAATAATGAATAATGCATTAACTACTAATAATTAGACTCGTTTAATAATGTTATTAATGATCTCCATACCTGTATCTCAAGATATCTTCACCTCAGTAAAAAAACAAACAAAGAAATCAAAGAACAAAAGAGTGAGTGATCTTTAACTTATGAGTTATATTAAATGAATAAACAGGTATATCACATGTAAGGTCACTTTCTATCCAAGTCAGAATTTTGTCCTCACCATTTTCCCCAAATGATCTGGGATCAGCAGGAAGCCCACTGAACCTCAGAGCAACATGGCACACATAGGACCCAGTGGAGATATTTCAATCTAATACTTCTACTGGCTCCTATCAACAAAAAGGAGCAGTGATACGGATGTAATCAGGCCTGGATCAGGAAGAGCGGTCTCCTCTTACGACCAGACCTGAGAGGAGGGTCCCATCTATCTGCTATATGTATAGTTATATTATTGTCACTGCACAGGTAGTCCCATTAATATAATGGAAGTCCCATTGTTCCCTGACCCTGATGGGTTCCATATTGTTCCATATCTAACCCATCCTAAGTATTGTTGTGGGATGCTGTAAAGCGGTCGGGGAGCCAGTTGTGCTTCGGTGTCTCCCTGCATGCAGGAGTTGGGAATCGCACCGCCAACCTTGTGGTTAAAAGCCGACCTGCTCTACACTGAGCCGCAGCCAGAAGGATGAAAGGTGAGTTGGACTCATCCCGCGCTGTGTCTCCTCACTCCTCTTGGGTCACCGATCGTCTTCCCTGACAGGCTTTTGTTAGATAAGACCCGCCTCCTTGACGTTCTGAAACCAATGAATAGGAAGAATAACTACCATGTGACCGTAAAGTAAATATTATATATATTTTATATTATTAGCAAACCAGTAATAATAATATTAAATTAAACCAAACCAAACCCGGGGTGGAAGACGCGACCCAGGGTGCTACCAGTAATGCCGGACGCAAAATACGCGACTGCGACTGTCTCCAGATGGATTGTCAGTCCTGCTGCATACAGAGCTAAAATCCTAATCTGAGTCGCTGTCATCGTACCAGTTCGGGCTCCTAGCAACGACCCCCCAGCATCGCGCCCATCTCCCGTTTGCGGAGGATCCGAGGCCAGACGTCGACGGAGGGGCATCGCCGTAGCAATGCTCGGAACTCGTCTTCTGTCTCTTGGGGGGATCCCTCTCCTCGTCGCCCTCCTCCCTGCTCCTCCTTGTGGAGGAGCAGGGAGGAGGTTGAGGGAGTCGGCTTTTTGGACCTGTCCTCTTCTTCCTCAAAGCATCCTGGATGCTGAGGTGGTTGCTGATGCTGGTCAGGTTGTTGAGGCGGAGGAGGTCGCTGATGCTGATCAGGTTCCCGCGGGAGACCTCCACAGCGAGGAGCTCTGAAGATGTCGCCGTTGTCTTCAAACTCAAACTCATCTTCATCACTCCAAAAACCATCCTCCCGATCGCCAGCGTCCTCTTCCTCCTCAGACGACATGCTGTCGAACCCAGAATCTCGCTGATCCAGTCAGAAGCTTCAGACCTGCCAGACCAATCAGCACTGTCATCTGTGACTTCTGAGTCTTCATCACCTCCATCCTCTTTATCGCCGCCTTCATCATCTAAGGGGAGATGGTGGATGCCCTGACCTTCATCCTCTTGTTCCATCTTCCTCAGGAACACCGATGGCTGCTTCTTCGGGGTCTTCGATGTCAAAGACGATCTCCGCTG
This sequence comes from Anarhichas minor, assembly GCF_050575085.1. Classification (NCBI taxonomy): domain Eukaryota; kingdom Metazoa; phylum Chordata; class Actinopteri; order Perciformes; family Anarhichadidae; genus Anarhichas; species Anarhichas minor. The sequence goes on along the minus strand of NW_027466466.1, from coordinate 2,514,730 downwards.
GCTCGCCGTCGTACCTTCGTACTTACCTTCGTCGTCATCGCCGATGATCCTGAGCACCTCGGGGATCCCTTCGGCTGCGGAACGTTCAACGATGTACGAGACACCTGTGAGGAAACAAAAAGTTAACGCACGGAAAGAGCCGAGTGCTTCTTGTTACATTTAAATATTAGTGACAAAACAAGCAATAATCAAAGAAAAGCTGTTTTTAGTTCAAACGTTATGAACAGATTATATCTCATGTGACCTCGTCACTTCCGTCTGAAACATGCTGAAGTTCTTACCTTAACCTTACCTTATATTAAAACAAGCTTTCCTGGCCAAGTCCCCCTAAGAGCACAAACATGACGGTTAAATCACCAACAAGACAAACCACAATTTTAAGAGGGGACAACAAGATGACATCACACAGAATGTCAGCTTTTTATCAACAACAAATGTTCAAAAAACAAACATTTGCAGGGACCAAAACGAGACGCGTTACCAGAAAGTATTACCAGACCGAGTTCTGATAATAAAACCGTGTGACAAAGAAAGAGGATCACACACAAGTCTATGCCAAACATCTGGAGCACAGGTTCATTCATAGAAAACAGGTCAAGTCTCACAAAACAAAGAAGTGTTGGAATGACCATGATGATGAAATTGCTAGAGCGTAAGTTGCGGTTACAGTTGGAGATGATGAGTAGAGAGCAGATATGTGTTGTTGTTTTTATCAATGACAGTTTTACAGATGAACTAAAAGGACTATTTACATTTGTCGATCACATCGGTGCATCAAAGCACAGACAGAGTGCAGTGTGACGTCTACATCTGCTGAGTCAGACTATAGCTGGGACTCCATATGCTCAAAACTATTTTCACTATTTTCACATAACATGAATCACACACGTTACATTATTATTAACAATAGCTACAATTATTAGGGTGTCTTTAGCATCAGGTCCATTTAATGATAGCATATACTATATATGATGACTGAAATGAATAGATTAATACTTCATTAATACTTCATTGAACCAGACACGTGCAGTTCAATTTAGCTTTCATTCTCATGAAATTATAGATCTGATTATGCGTTTAATGAATATCTGTACATTAGTTCATAAGGGATGAACTTTAAACCTAAAATGACCCGATGCTCCGTCCACACAGAGGAACGGGGCCCCTCACCTGCACGTTCTTACGTTGGGCTCCCAATAGTTTCATTTTATCAAAATCGGCCCGGTCGCCATCTTATTTTTTTCAAATCCCTGCACCATGCATTGTTTATGTATTACACATGCACGTGTCCCACAACTTTTTATACATTAAAACACACTTATATTAATTTTACACCAAGAAAACGCAGAGATTCACCCAACAGACCACCACATATTCTACTTTTTCACCTTTAGATTCAACAAGTGTGTTCATTTCTGTGCTGAGGAAGCTTTCACAGTTCTCAGGGAGCTTCAGTAAAGAAAGTAAGGAAACATGAATTTAGTTCTCTTACCTCCACGATGGTGGTCCGGGTAAAGCAGACCTCCGATCAGCAGGTGGTCCACAGCAGCCATCCCCTCCAGCAGCTTCAGGTGTAGATATCACTAGTTTGGTTTTTATGTTCTGGTTTTGTTTCCAGATGCTTTCCAGCTTTCAGATCTCCAAAGAGTTCATCTTTCCAGCGATCAGGTCTCTCGCAGGTCAACTCGTGTCAAGTCCAAGTGCAAAGTGAGAAAGAGCAAAGGTCTGCTGACCTCAAGTAACCTCAGTTGCACGTCACCGTCCTGTTGCCATGACTTTCACTGATGCACACGCGCGTGCGTGTAAATGTATATTTTGCCAAATGGATGTTGCCAATTATCCGTATTTATTTTTCATGTCGCTTCGTGGTGGGTCTGGTTTTCCTTTTTGACTCAAAACTGTTAGAAACACACGGAGAAGATTTATATCTTGAACTGACCATATATTATGTTCATGTATCTAACCCGCACGAGGTATAATTTGTCCATTATAACACCTCTGTAATTAGGTTATTACAACGTTTTCACTGACGTGGATACTTTTCTGTAATCTATCAATAAATGATCCGTTCTCATGCTGGGAGTATGATCTCAGTTTTATTTAATGTAATTTTTTTTGTGATCATATTTATATTTTGTACTCTGGGAAAGAGTTTCATTGTAAATTCAAGTAGATACTTTCGATTTCATCTCATGCTTTTCATGGTCAGCGTACAATGTATCCTCTAATTTGATATTTATTCATTTATTGTCTTTTTTTTATCTTGTTTTCTGTTAAATGTCTAATTGTTTAATATTTAGTTATTAAGGAAGGCTTATTCCTGAGAGAGCATTTAAAACTCCAAATGAACCGTGTTCAACGTTTTAGTCTCGATAGCATTATTACTCGGCATAATTAATACATCATGAATATATAACAGCAACCAGATTATATACATTATATTGAATGTAATATAATTATGTCAATAATCATAGACACCCCTGAAGCCAGAATAGATGTGTGCAGAATAGAGCGGTGCTTCCTGCAGCTTTTATGGTTCATTCACCTTTTCTGTCTGCAGCCGTTAGTTCACAGAGTTACTGAGTCAGGTGTTTTTACTGGGGACCCAATTTATTAAAAAATCACAAACCATCTCGACTCAATTCACAACAGTCCTTATTCATAAACCGTGAGAAGAGTGAATTTGTGTGTAAATGAACGTTTCTGACCATCTTTACAACCATTTCCACATCACTTTATAATATCTTTATCTAATATTATAATAACAGGTAAAGCAGTCGTTTAGAAGAGATGTATACGTTTGATGAATCATAACTTTGTTTTATGCATGTGTTATTGAAAACCACAAAAGCGCACAAAAGAAAAAAAAATACATACACTTTGTCTCTTTATTATCATCTCGTAATTATGAGAAAAGATACTAATTATGAGACCAGGATCTCGTAATGATGAGGAAAGTTAAAGTTGGAAAGATTTTCACATATTCAGACTCCCCGGATCAATAAGATAAGATCAGATAGACTTTATTGTCCCAAAGAAAATTTGTCTTGGAAACATACAGTGTCTTCTGTTAAAAAAATACAAAATAACATATTGCATACAGTACATGCACAGACTGCCACCAGCCAACAATACATCTCACACTGCCCATTGTACAACACACCTGTAGTGTATAGTTAAGATACAAATAAACATCAGGGGTTAAACTCTGGCTAGCTTGCCATTTAGGGCTTTGATGGACAGGGGGACAAAGGAGTTCTTTAAGCGGTTGAGCTGCACTGGGGGACTCTGAAGCGTCTGCCTGAGGGGAGAAGCTGGTATTCAGGGTGGAGGACATGGATGGGGTCTGAAATAATCTTCTGGACCTGTCTGATGATAGTTTCATCAAAGACAGCCTGGAGTGTGGGATGCTGTCTGACTCCCATGACTCTTTGTCATAGCCAGGTGATCTGGGCTTTCAGCTGTACACTGAGGTTGCCAAACCAGGCTGAGGTTGCCAAACCAGGCTGAGGTTGCCAAATCGCAGGACGCTCTCAACTATAGCGTGGTAGAAGAGGAGCAACACTTTCCATGTCAGTTTGTGGTCAATGTGTATGCCCAGGTATCTGTAAGAGTCAACCTGTGCTATGTTCTGGTCATGACTAACCACTGGTGAGTGGTCTCCAATGTATTTAAGGTCGAATACCGTCTCCTCTGTTTTCCTGACGTAGAGGATGAGGAAGTGTTTGTCGCACCAAGGTCCTGTTCACCCTGACCTGCTGGGTACGGTTGGTGAGGAATGAGTGGTACCACTTAGTGAAGGCGATGACATTCATCAGCTGCAGTGTTTTCAGGAGAACATGAGGCTGTATGGTGCTAAAGGCTGAACTGAAGTCTACAAACAACAGTCTAGCATAGGCCTTTGGATTCTCGAGGTGTTTAGTCACTATGCACTATACTGTTGGTTGCATCATGATCAGTGCCTCTCTGATGTGTATGCGAATTGTTAGGGATCTAGCTGTGGGCCTATCCAGCCATAGTTTGCTCATAAAAATAACTCATAAGCGACATGTTGTTAAAACACGAACGATGCCGTAATGAACTCCACCCTAATGTTTCCTCAGAAGGAGCTAATAATACTGGTTTCTGTCAGCGGTGAGCGGAGTGAGTAGGGACCGTCTACAAAGAGCAACGCTGAAAAGACACACGGTAAACATGTTCAATAACTCTACTGTCACGTGTGACCAAAATCACTCCTTGCATCAATGAACTCCTCCTGGTTATACTAAAACACTTATTTCAGAAAAAAAACGTGCTTTGCATATTTGGTGTTTTTTTGTTTTTTTGTATTGGGATAAGCATTCCCTAACTTAATTATTATGCATTGTAGTGTCGCCAAAATCCCTTCACACATCAATGGTCTCCTCCTGATTAAAATGTAAAAAAACATAAACCTTATTACAATGGTCATATACATACAGGTACATAAACATCTGACCTCAGCATTTAACCCATAACCTTTAGGAGCAGTGGGCTGAAGCGCCCCGGGGAGCCCCTAGGGTTCAGTGTTTTGCTCAAGGACACCAAGCAGGAAGCAACCTCCGGTTCTGCCAAATGAAGCCATACAGAAGTGTCTTAAAACGGACAATATGAACATTCAGGCTCCCTCGTGTGGCTCAAAAGGTGAACCGCAGATATAAATATTCAATTAAAAGACTGTGGAAGAAATTGTGCAGATTTATTTGGCGACCCTAATAAATTCTCCTGCGACCCAGCATGTGGATCCCGACCCAGTCTTTGAGAATCACTGCTGTAAACTTTGATTGATCTGCAAACACCTTTTCCTCCGTCTCAAGCAATAGTAAGGCTCTTCCCTCCCTGCTCCCCGAACCAAAATCTGAACACAGTACATAAGTGAAATACAAATGAATGTGATGATGATTATAAATGGTGCAACAAGCGGAAGCAATATAATTCAGTGCAAACCAAGGCCAAAAAAACATCTCAAAAGGTGCTGACTGAGGCCAACTGCAGACTACCTGAAGTCATTTGATCTGTTATCAATATGAAAACATGGATTGGTATAACTTTAGCTTATTAAGTAATTCTCAATCTAGACCTACATTTGAAACAATCAGTTGGTGAATTATAGCGGGTGAAAAGTGGAACCATAATTTTTTTTTTATATCACATCAAACAGCGCATGATGATTGTCCATCTCACGTAAAGAAGAAGCATTGACAATGATTTTCGTATGATTCAGTGAACGAGTGAATGAGAGGAGAGGCTGGTCTTGGCCCACCTCCAACCGCAGGTGAAATCCTCACTGGACCCTCTGCAATTTGCATATCAGCCTCATGTGGGAGTGGACGACGCCATCATCTACCTGCTGCAACGAGCTCAGTCGCACCTGGACGGAACCGGTGGCTCTGTGAGAATCACTTTCTTTGATTTCTCCAGTGCATTTAACACCATCCAACCACTGCTGCTGAGTGAGAAGCTGCGGGTGGTGGGGGTAGACACGTCCACCGTCTCCTGGATCACTGACTACCTCACAGGCAGACCACAGTTTGTCCGTCTGGGCAGTGTGCTGTCTGATGGGGTGGTCAGTGGTACTGGAGCTCCACAGGGAACTGTTCTGTCTCCCTTCCTGTTCACCTTGTACACCACTGACTTCCAGTACAACTCGGGGTCATGCCATCTGCAGAAGTTCTCTGATGACTCTGCAGTGGTCGGGTGTATAAGGGACAGACGGGAGGAGGAGTACAGGGCAGTAGTGGATGACTTTGTGGAGTGGGCCGGTAGAAATCACCTGCATCTGAACGTGGCCAAGACCAGAGAGATGGTGGTTGACTTCTGGAGGAAGACGACGGCTCCACAACCGCTGAGAGTTATGGGAGAGGATGTGGACATGGTGGAGGAGTACAAGTACCTTGGTGTCTCCATCGACAGCAGACTGAACTGGAAGGCCAACATCAACGCTGTGTACAAGAAGGGGAAACTTCGATCCTTCAACGTGTGCAGCAAGATGCTGGAGATGTTCTACCAGTCTGTTGTGGCCAGTGCACTGTACTTCTCCGTAGTCTGCTGGGGGAGCAGCATTGGAGCCGGAGACACCAACAGACTTAACAAACTGATTAAGAAGGCCGGCTCCATCATTGGCTGCAAACTGGACACTCTGGAACAGGTGGTGGAGAGGAGAACACTGAAGAAATTATTATCCATATTGGATAACGCGGACCACCCTCTACACCACCTTTCTCCAGCACTTTCTCCAACAGACTCATCCAGCTCCGCTGTCACAAGGACAGATAAAGGAGAACATTCCTGCCCACTGCAATAGACTTTATAATAAATCACCTCTGGCCAGATCACTCACACAACTATAACACCGTTACTCTGTTGTTTGGTTAAATCTTTGTACTATTGTTTAGTTAGCTAATTTAATATTATTATATTTTATTGTATATATAGTACATTTTTATATTTAATATTTTTACAAAGTAAAGTATCTATCTATCGATCTGCAGGTGTTGCTGAAGGTTGCCAGACAAGTGGAAAAGCTCCCGTCTTTTTGTATCTAAAACAATAAACAAAATATGATCAACTTCATCTGAATAAAATTAGATTGTGTTTTCAAGCAACGCATTAGTGTCTTAATAATGAACCTTCCATTTATGTATAATTAACAACTCAAATTGGGATTACGGTTTAGTGACTTGAGCAACCAGACCTGGCAACCCGGTTGGAGGCGTCGTCATTGTGAGCTCAGTCCGGCTCTCTCTCTAACAGACAGCGTGGACAAAAGATGGTGCTTGACTTGGACCTGTTTCGCACCGACAAAGGTGGCGATCCGGAAACCATCCGTGAAACCCAAAGGAAGAGGTTTAAGGATGTAACGCTGGTCGATAAACTGGTCGCCGCAGACACTGAGTGGAGAAAATGTAAGCGCCCTATCAGTTCAGTCATAGTGGCTAACGTTAGCGCGGTGGCTAATGATGCCAACGTAGCGTCAGTGTATCTTCCGCTGGAGAGGAGCTCACGCCCAACTCCTTTAAAAAATCTGGCATTTGTATTGTTAGTACAGAAATATAACTGTTTGTTACATCCCATCTGGGACATTTAAAGACTTCAAGCATTTATAGGACCACGTCTTCTATTCGGTACCTTGAAGTGTTTTAAAACGGCTCAAAAACGTGTTTTTACAACGAATTTGCTTGTTAACTCCACGCGCTGCTACGGCAGTAACGCCGGCTGAAGGCTCGCTCAATGCACTGCGAAACATTTCAGAAAGTAAACTAGTGAACTAGTTAGAGTGCTGCTTGGTGCATTATATTTACGCCGTATTTACCACTGGATACTATTTTAACGGGGTGTAAACGAATGTACCTTGTACAATGAGCGGGTTTTTGTCAGAAGCGTTGGCAATAATTCATAGCCAGATTTGAACGAGGCTTGGCATGATGATACCACAGAGGAAGAGAACAGCACGCAGGGGGGCTAATGCTAGCGCGGCTAGCGGCGTCTAAGAATCCAAATGAACCATATGGTTACTCTCCACGGAGCGAACTGTAGTTACTTAATATCAGGCTGTTAAGAGAGAGAAACCAGGCTGTAGTTAATCACGCATCCCCATAAGTTGTATCGGCGGATACGATACAGAAGGTTGGCTAATGCAGGGGTTAGCTTAGCGATGCCGGCTCATAACGTGAGATCTGATGCAATCCCAGCCTGCAACACGACAGGTCAACCTCGCCCCGCAGTGTAGCTACAAAGAGTCATTCTGATCCAGCATGATGGCACCAATGATTTGTATCAGTGCATTGTTGCTGGTGTTTACGTGACAAAGGTAGTTTTTTGTTTTTACATCTTTTAATCAGTTTTGACTGCGTGAGGGTGAGTTGCCACAGACACTCACACCTGTCACCTGTTACCAGTCCTGCAATTCCAGCTCACTCACACACACACACATGTAAGCACAGTCCCATGCATTGACTGACTTTTATTTAACCTCCTAACAGGTCGCTTCACTGCAGACAACCTGAACAAAGCGAAGAACCTCTGCAGCAAGAGCATTGGGGAGAAGATGAAGGTACGGAAACATCTGGCCATTAAGAAGACACAATGAGTCATTGTTGATGTAGATTGAGACGGGAGGAATAAAAACCTCTGTCAGTATTATGTGTCCTGAGAGGGAGTTCTTCTTTAACACCTTGCTCATGTTGTAAATGCAGAGAAAGGAGCCAGTTGGGGAGGATGAGTCTGTACCTGAAGAAGCACAGAACGTGGAGTCCCTAACAGCTGAAACGCTCTCGGTATGACGGGTTCGTGCTCTAAGCCGCTTACCCCCCCACCTGTGTGGCGGTGCTTTTTTTGCATGTTACACACAAATCTCAACAAAAATAAAAACAGGCGGAACACACTCATTTCTTTCCTCTCTCTCTCTCTCTTGTTTGCACGTCTACACATATATATTTTTTCTGTGTCAGCCCCTGACGGTTACCCAGGTCAAGAAGGTGCGTGTGTTGGTGGAAGAGGCGGTGGAGAAAAGCGACAGCGAGAGGATAAAGCTGGAGGCGGAGCGCTTAGTGTACCTGAGGGAGCTCGGCAACCTTCTGCACCCGTCTGTGCCCATCAGCAACAATGAGGTGAGACGCAGTCTGGTTAAAGGAGCAGCCCATTATATCACTCTGACTCAGTCATACAGTTCAAGTAGCTGGTAATCCATTGATTGGCGTGGTCTTCGCTAATAAATTGGATTATATAACAAATGATGCAGCAATTTTCAGGACATATACCTAAATATAAATATTATGATCTACTACAAATTGTGTATTAATAGGAACAAACACTCAACTTTTGCACTCACAGGGAGTTCTTTAGAGTGTTTCTGGGGGTATTAGAGACTTGAAACGTCGTCGTCTGCAGTTCTGCTGGACTCCCACACACAAGATGCAACACCATGTCGTTTAAATTATCAATGCTGCTTCACACACGGATCAGTCTTGAATTATTACTTTTCTAGCACTTAATCCAAACCCCATGCTTCCTTTTCAGATGTGGATGAATGTATTCTGTCATACGCCATTAGTTATAAACAAGAAAAAAAACAACAAAGACAGAAATATTGTGAAATTCATAGGAGCTACCGGCCGCAGCACGTACGTGCGCCGCCATTGCCGGTACCCATCTCTACCGTAACTGTTCTATTTAGCTAGAGAGAGAAATGAAGGGAATCTTGACATTCAGTTGGTAATGATGTAAAAACAGAGAAAGGAAGCCGATCCTCACATTTTAGAAGTTAGAACAGAGAGTTTTTTGGCGTTCTTGTTCGATGAATGACTCATTAATCATCTAAAGTGTCGCAGATTGACTTTCTGACAGCCGACTAATTATCTTAATGTCATACTCGCTGTTGTTTCCTCCTGACAGGACGCAGACAACAAAGTGGAGCGTACCTGGGGCGACTGCAGCGTCCAGAAGAAGTACTCCCATGTGGACCTGGTGGTCATGATCGATGGCTTTGATGGAGAGAGAGGAGCTGTTGTGGCTGGCAGCAGAGGCTACTTCCTGAAGGTGAGTGCAAATTTAACCCCAAGTTCCCCCAAGTCCTGCACCTCTATGGAAACTACAGAGTACTCAACTGTTGTTTTCTTTCTGCAGTATTTACAAAGTTACCATGCCATAAGTCATAAAAAAAACTAAAAATACGCAAGTTGAATTTCTTTGATAAATGATTTTACAAAAATTGGAAAACAATATAATCTATATATTCAACATTTTTTCAAGTGTTACAAATGTTGGAATAAATTGGAAGCTCTACTTGTTTTATACAATAATCTATTCTCATTTATACAACCTCTCCGCTCAGCAGCCTGCAGTTCAGTGGAAGTTTCACTGAATTCTTTACACGTGACTGTTGGTCTCAGCCGAATCAATCATAGCTTCCTAGTTGTGCTGAGGAGCGCAGAATTTATTGTTTTTTTTTGTTAGTTTTTGGTGAGAGCAAACGGTTGATTTGGGGGCAGATTTTGAATGAGACGAGTAGAATAAAACGGGTCAGAGGGTCAACGCATGCATGACACACACATTAGGATATCACTGCAGACGGACCAACATTCCCTCTACTTTTGAGCTGTTTCTCCCCACATAGGAGAAACATTTGCATCCACAGAAGACTCGTCACTTTTGTGTCCTGCAAATAACGAAAGCCGTTGTTCCTCCTCTCCTCTGTTGTGTTCAGGGCCCCCTGGTGTTCCTGGAGCAGGCCCTGATCACTTACGCCATGAGGATACTCCACAGCAAGAACTACACCATGCTCTACACGCCCTTCTTCATGAGGAAAGAGGTCATGCAGGAAGTCGCCCAGCTCAGCCAGTTTGACGACGAGCTCTACAAGGTACGGAGGCTTTTAGTTCCTCAACTTTCCCTCTCAAAGATATTCTGTCCTGCAGACGAGCTGACATTATTTGAAGTAGTTTGGAAATCAAACAGCAGCCATTGTTTTGGAATGAGATATTCAGGCGTCCACATACTTTTGGTCATGAAGTGCCACCTGGAGGCCCAAACGGAGAACTGCGCATCGTTAGATAGTACTATGATTTCACTTCTTCCCCAAACTTACCTGAACCTGGAAAAATAAAAATACAAATTCAACGACTGTTTTCTGATGACTGTGAACCTTTCTGTCCGTTGCACTCCTTTTCCCCAGGTCATCGGTAAGGGCAGCGAGAAGTCGGACGACAACTCCATCGATGAGAAGTACCTCATCGCCACCTCCGAGCAGCCCATCGCGGCCTTCCTGAGGGACGAGTGGCTGAAACCCGAGGACCTGCCCATCCGCTACGCCGGCTACTCCACCTGCTTCAGGCAGGAAGTGGGCTCCCATGGCCGAGACACCCGCGGGATCTTCAGGGTCCACCAGTTTGAGAAGGTCGGTCGTCTTTTCTGTGACTTTTCATCGTCATCGGAGTACAACATTCAGATAAATAAGTGACGGAGGATCTCTTTGCAGATTGAGCAGTTCATCTTCGCCTCCCCGCACGACGGCAAATCGTGGGAGATGTTTGACGAGATGATCGGGACGGCAGAAGAGTTCTACCAGACTCTGGGAATTCCTTATCGCATCGTCAACATCGTCTCTGGTAGGTCTTCAGCACGCACTCGTAGACCCTCCTACAGTATGTGAATGATGTAGGGGAGGGAGACACCACCTAAAATGTATTGCAGTATGTTTGCGGGGGGGTACTGCGGTGATGGTAATTCATCACGGTATTACAAAATGGAAAAGACATGATTCTACTAATCTCCACTTTATCGGTAAAGTAAGTGAACACATCTTAAAACCCTCTGAACCCAAAACCCACCCGAGGGATGGAAGAAGCATTTATTCTCTATACAATCGCCAAAACTAAACAGTTTATCATAGCCAGAAGCTGTAAAAACATAATCGTCACATTTTCTTCTTTCCCGTGGTCCTTGAACACATCATGTGTGATGACCGCTGCTGTCAGAAAATTCAACCGAACCTAAGCTTAAAACCCTTTTTTCTGCATGCCTCATTAAAAATCTCGCCCCCAATAAACCGTTTCAAGAAACCACATCCTGTAAAAACCATTAAATTCTGAGCTCCTCAGCGAAACTATGAAGCCACGATTGATTGGTCTGAGACAACAGTCACTTTGACTGGACTGCTGCTGAACACGGAGAGGAGGTTGTACAAATGTATATAGATTAATATTCATATATAGCACGTGGACCGTCTATTTTTTACTACACTGGTAACACTTGTGGGCACTTGGAACAATGTTGGATATATAGATTCCATTGTTTGCCAATTTTTGTAAAATCAAACTAAATGAAATTATTATTTCTGGCATTGTAACTGTTATATTGCACAAAAGACCGTTTTGAGTTCTCTCTACTTCTAGCCATGAGTGTTTCCATAGAAGTGCAGAACTTATGAACTGCAGTGAACATCAAGACCACAGAGAGGAAGATGTGACGGAGTGAAAAACTCAGTTTTGGGGTTCAGAGTGTTAAGAATGAAAACAGATACTGGCTCTAAATATGAATGATGATGAGGTGGAGACCGACATGTTTCTGGATGAGCCTGCCCCATAATGTAAAGGTAATGTAGTGAAGACGTACTCTAGAAATAGAAGTTTGTAGATCGTACATTGCAGACATCACATTTGGCTTTAGAAAAGTGTGATCAGTGTTATTCACAATTTTTGGACATTTTAGAAACCAAACGGTCAGCGGAGGAAATAATCTGCAGACGAATCAATTCTGAAAGGAACATATTGTTTACACTCAGGTTTAAGTTTGATATAATATATCCAGTGTTTGCCAAAAGCTTTTTCCGTCGAGGCAATGATTTGAATTTGGAGCAGCCGGGAGGGTTTTGGTTTGCTCCACGTGTAACATGGAACATGTCTGCTGCTCTATGATCACTGGAGAGAAATCAGGACTTACCAGCTGCTGTTGGAGCATGAAGATCCTACCGTGATACCGGCTAACTGTCTGCTGCTCTACGTCCGCACAGGTGCCCTGAATCATGCCGCCAGCAAGAAGCTGGACCTGGAGGCCTGGTTCCCCGGCTCTGGTGCCTTCAGAGAGCTGGTCTCCTGCTCAAACTGCACGGACTACCAGGCCCGGCGCCTCCGCATCCGCTACGGTCAGACCAAGAAGATGATGGACAAGGTGAGGCACGCTGTTCCATATCTTTCTTTTTTTTTCTTTTTTTTTTCCGACAACGCGACCTCGGCTGTCGTTGGGCGGAAGGTTTAATTCCAGAATACGCTCGAGGCTTTATCCAGACTGCAGCTGCTCTAAACACTCCTCCTCTCTGTGCGTCACGCAGGCCGAGTATGTGCACATGTTGAACGCCACCATGTGCGCCACCACTCGCGTGATGTGCGCCATCCTGGAGAATTACCAAACCGAGGAAGGCATCGTTGTTCCAGAGATGCTCCGGCCGTTCATGCCTCCTGGTAAGCTGCGCCGAAGGGTTTCACATCCGGTGTGTGTCGAGTATGACCAATAGATGCTGTGAAGCATTGTGGTCAATGAAGACCTTCAGGCAAAGTGAATAATGAAGGGACCTATTGTTAGCTTGGCTTGTAGTTCTTTTGGTCAATGTATTAATCAGAGCGACACTGATAAACTATTCCTTTAAGGGCCGTCACAGTAAAAACAAAGTGGTGGTGTTTTCCAGGATGTATTTTATTTTATTTCCTTCACCTCCAGGTTTGACGGAGATCCTGAAGTTCGTGAAGCCCGCTCCCATCGACCAGGAGCTGTCTAAGAAAGCCAAGAAACACAACGACGGAGGGAAGAAGAAGAAGCAGGGAGGGGGGGGCCAGAACCTTCCCAACGCCATGGAGACCATGTGCGTCGACGACTCGTAGGCCGCGGCGACCGCGCCTCTTCACCAGCGCCACGCAGGTAGACGCGGGTGGAACGGGGCCTCCCGGGGGGACGACCGTGGGTCAGCTCTGCTGTTACTGTCGTCCTCGTGAAGGGGAGCTCCGTCTCATCTGTGTCTATCTGAATGGAAGGTGTTCATCTCAGCTGTTCCTCCCCACGATCACTTAGAGCGCACTGACGAAGGCCTCCTCCTACATCTACTCTTCACTCTCTCATCTGTCCTCTGCAGCAAACGGACAGATGACACTACTGGTAAAATTCCGGCTTCACATCATTGCAGTAGTTATGAAAACTTAAACATTACAAGCTAATGTTTTCCTCAGCTTTTTGGGATCTGTAATAGACAATAAAAGGTGATCGGTAACTGAAATCTTTACGAGAACGACGCCTGCATCTCTTCTGTGAAACTTATTTCTTTGAGTCTGAAACGGTTTTAAAGTTGATCTAAATTCTACTCTTCAGAAATCAATCAATGATCGGGTATTTAGGCTTCACCTCGTCTTCTCTGACCACAATCATCATCTTCAACCATTGATGACCATAATGCTCTTCCTGGCTTATGATTGAGACATTGTATGAACTCGCTAAAGATATATACGTGTATATATATATCTTTATATATGATTGAGCATTCAAGAAGTGGCACTTATTGTAAAACAAATATTAAAAACAGTTGATATGGAAGATATTTTTTGTGTTTTTTTTTCCAGTGAGTCTACAGTACATGTGGGTTATTTGTGCAAGTATGTGTATATTTACAGTGAATTACTTGAAGTATGCATGTACACCAGAAAGAACTCTAATATGTGATTCAGCTCAGTGTCTGTGGGAACTCACTGGGTTAATTTACACAACTCTGATGTAGAATCTGTTTCTCAAAGCATCTGATAGCAGGAAATACCAGCTTACCATGTTGGGGTCGGCAGCATAGCCTTGTTTTGGCAAAAAGAACCTCAGAATGAACAAATCCAGTCTCCAGTCAGACCATGGGCCCAATCCCACACTCACTCACGGACTCTTACTTTGAGAGGTTTTAGTGTCCCACTGTCAACTCATCGAGTGTTTGAGTCTCTGGCAGACATCTTGAGCCCTTTATGAACCCTTTCCATAAGTCCGCATTAAATGCAGACTTTGCCCGAGAGAATTACCCACAATTCATTGTGGGTAATTCAATTGGGCGTTAAACACGGGGTAACCATGTGGATGGAGCCGTAAACAAAGAGGCCGGTACAGGGGTGTTCAGCCTGTCATATTAAACGTACACAGAAACATTAAGGAGTGAAGATTCAACAAAAAAACACATGAAATCAGAGGATATTTATTTATTCATTTATCAAATATTAAATTTTGTCATTGAAGCTGTTTTGACAAAAACTAGTAAATATATTATATGAAATGACATCTTGTGAGGAAAGCCTGGAAGACGTTCAAATCAGAGTACGAAGTATAAAATACACACAACTGTGCATATTGTTTGTCGTTGTCATGGTACATGATATGTTGCTGTCCCGTTCATATTTACACTATTTCAAGCCATGCACCTCTGATGAAAGAGCAATAAGGAAGACACGAGTTACTCATTAATGCCAACAGACTTTACACCCTTAAGTTTGAAGTGCAATAAAAAGCCGATTTCCTCCGGTGAAAGTACATTTGCACACAGGTAAGATGAATTTACAGTACGTCTTTCATGTTTAAGACATTCATGTCACCACGAAAGTCTTCATTTTTCATCTGTACGTCCGCCTGCAGGGTTCAGTTTGACACCAGACGGGTTAAAGATGAGTGACACCTCGGAGGATGATAATGAAATTTCCTTTACAGTAAAGGTAAATATGGATTTTTAACAGCTCAAAATGTCATTCTGAATGTAGCAAATCAAGTAGAAGGTGAGACACTTGTGATTAATAATGCGACTGATCAATAGCTTGGCTCCGTTTGGCCTGCATTTCTTTCTCCAAACTGCAGTTTCTTGGGCGCGTTGAGGTGGTCCGCCCCGATGGACTACAGATCCTGTCTGAAGCGGCTCAGAGCCTAAAGGTCAGCCACTACCGCTCACATCCCATTTTAGTCGGTTATTCCCCATTAACAGGGAAACAGACCTTCCCTTTATATCATTTCCATGTACATGTTAATGCAACTCTCTGACTTGGATGCTGGGATTCTTCTGCACATCAGTAACTTGTATTCTAGTGGGAAGCTAACTTTGTATCGACTATATTATATCTCTATATGAACGTGTCGGCTCTACAGATGCTGTCACTGACTAACATGACGCGTAATCCATCGACTCTCATCCCCAGACGCCAGATAAATTCTCCTCAGAAAAGGCAGCGAAGAAGAGCAAAGTCCATCTCTTCCTGTCGCTGAGTGGAATCGACGTGTTGGAAAACAAAACCAAGGTGTGTGCCAGTTAGTCGCACAGGTTCGAGGATGCACAAGATTCGATTGCATGTTTTCTTTACTGTTGAATTATTGCTTTTAATCTCCTTGTCTCTCCTACCCTCAGTTTTTGTTGTACTCGTGCCCTCTGTCCACCATTTCCTTCTGTGCCGTCCTGCCGTCTTCGTCCAAAGTCTTTGGGTTTGTGGCCAGACACCCTGCAGCAGACATGAACCACTGTTATCTGTTCCAGAGCAAGATGTTTGTGAGTTAATCCAGTGCAGCTATCCATTCCCTACAGGAGCAATTTGATGGTTTATTGTTTTGTTATTTGAGCGGGAGATCACCGATATTAATATTGGAAGTATGAATTTTTCAGTCTCACGTGCTGGTCTCAGTTATCGGGGATGCCTTCCGAGCTTCAAAGAAGGAGGAGAGCATCAGGGGAGGAAGAGACCTGATCGTGGAGGCCCTCAGACATAAGGTCAGTTCTGCTTTGGATTTGACATCACTATCAGAGCTTGGGTCAGAATTTATTTTGTTCATTTGTTGGTTCTCAGTTTACCTTCGTTTTTCTCATTATTTTCTCTTTTTTTTTCCAGAACAAAATGCTGCAAAGAGAGAATGCTGAGCTGAAGAGGCTGCTTGCAGGACAGACTAACTAACTACAGCTACTAATATATGCGGTTGCACTTCTGCACACAAACACACTAAAACACTTGTAAAAGATAAACTACTGACCCTGTTATATACTGTTTACCCTCATAATGAATAATAGCAATAATTGCTGATGTTGTGTTATTATTCTTTTTCATGTTGACTCAATTGTAGGTGTGTTCTTGTGCCTTCAGGAATAACTAAAGAAAGTCTGAAGTACCACAGAGAAATAATTATATATATATATATATATATATATATATATACATATTACATATTACATTACATTACAATGAAGGGCAGAAAGTTTGATCATATCTACAAAAGGAACAGTTCCATTTGTAGTGTCCTGGGGCCTGTTCCAAAAAGTGAATTTACCAAATAAGCCAGGCTTATTTTGGTTAGTCTGACTCATTTTCAGTTTATTCGCCTCAGTAAAGCAGACTGTATGGTTTAAAAAAAGTAATATATGTTAATGGTTATTCAAAATAATCCAGCCTGGCTGTTAGACGGATCTGGAGCCGGCTAGCTGCACAGAATAGTTAAAACTCTAAGGTCATGTATGTGCCACTGCTTTCATGAACCAGATTCACAGCTAAATTAAACCAGGATAAGTAGAAAATCACAGCTTAATCCACCATCTAATGATTCTGATGCCAGAAACTACTGATTTGCTTCTACACAAGTGGATAATAAATCAAATGTGCATGTGTGGTGTATACTGTATTTTATAGCTTGAAGCTGGTATTGGAACGTTCACGTGTGAAACTGAAACTGTGGAATATTAAACACTGCAAAAACAAACACTGATTTAATTAGTGAATAATACTAATGCTATAGTGTCATTGTCCTTGATATTTCCAAGTGCCTTCTTCATTTCAAGTGTTAATCATGAAAATAAACGTGTGGAGGGCAGAAACCGACTTTGAAAGTAACCAACATTGGGGAGGAGTATATCCAGGAGGAGTGATGCATTGAACTGCTGTAAAACCTCAAAGAAGAAGCAGAATGCATGTTTTTACCGATGGATCAGAAGACCCAGCTACAGACAGTTATTAGTTACAAAATTGAAATATTTCAACGCATTTTTTTTTTTGATGTGTATACAGTTGAGTTGTATGCATATTTTAATATATTTATATGGATTCCAGCTCACACGGGTATCAGAGGGAATAAAAAAAGTGGACAAACTAGCTGAACAAGCACTAAAGAAAAATAATATGGACATTGTATCAAGTATCAAGGAAACAAATATCCTCCCTTATATCGCAATATCAAGGATCAAGGCTGAGAATACAACAGTGGAATCCTCCAACCGGCCTCTGTGAGCACTGCCCGGCACCAGAAACTGCTAACATGCTATCACCACTTACAATAGATTTCAAAAAAAGAATGTTGTGGGGGGGGGCATGCTGGAGGAAATGCAAAGTCTGGATATGAGAGGAAGAGAGCTAAAGAATATTCTGGAGTGGGGCTCAAGTAGTCTGGGCTCTACCAATTTCTTGCGAGTAACGGGACTGATGGGAAACGTTTAGCAGGTGGACAAGGTGGAAACTGACTGAGACCGGAAGGTGGCAGTAATGCAACAAATAGGATGCAAGCTGCCGTTAAACACCACAGAAGAAGAAAAAGAAGCAGAAGACGGATGTACGTGAAGGCAGCACATCATGAACGCAGGTATGACGGAGGGCACAGAGTGTACGCCGGTGTAAGCCCAACTTTGAGATGGATACGTTGAGCTGTTTGGTCTAAAATGTAAGTACAGTGTAAGTAAGCTAACTAACGTTACGGGTGGCTACAGTCACTGAACTCAGAGCTCACTTGTAGAACACCTCTGTTAGCAAACTAGTTCGCTAGCAGAGAACAACATTGCAGCCCGCTAAGGTTACATTTTGACTCCGTCAGCTGTATCGTTACTGGCGGACACAGGAGGGGCATTGTGTCGATAACCAGCTGACCTATCGCTCCCGAGTCAATATGCTGGCGTGTGTATTCATGGCTGAACGGCTCGCTCTCATTCCCACGCAGACTGCCCTGGTACTCGGTGGGAAACTGGCTTGAGCCCTCTGCCATGGGGACACTGTGGTCTCGCAGCGGCAGCAGCCTGTCGCTCCTCCCGGAGAGGCAGCGCTCCGAGCGGCAAGAGGAGGATTCGGACAACGCCTCTCTGGACGGGCTCGTCCGACCGGAGGACATAGCTCAGTTCCCCTACGTGGAGTTCACCGGCAGGGACAGCATAACGTGTCCAACGTGCCAAGGCACCGGACGGATACCCTCAGGTGAGTAGGACCAACGCTAGCGCGCATGAAGCTAAGCACCTCACTGAAGATGGACCCTAACCTGGACACAACTATTGATAATTAAAGTTACACCAAGGCCTAATAAGTGTGACCTTAATGATAAATACACATGTAATACATATTCAATTTCAGACTCAACAATGTTACTTTGTTGTTGTTTCTGCTTGAACCTTTGATGAGCAGACTTTTCTCATAGCATATCATTGAATGCATTGATGCAATCTCAGAGGCTTCGCCCTGTGTCCCAATCAAATGTACTATAATCAGGGAGACACTAATCAGCATGTTGCATGACCCGCTATCTCCCCTCCCGATAGATCAAGTGAATGAACTGGTCGCATTGATCCCGTACAGCGACCAAAGGCTGCGGCCCCAAAGAACGTGAGTAATCTTACGGCGTGTATTGGTGCTGAAAGAGAGAGACACAGTGAGTGCGGTTACTGACAGGCTCAGGCCTCAGGACCTATGGTGAGCTGCCTGAGAACACCTGTTGTTGTTACGACAGGTCAGCTGCCGTAAATCGGTTTGAATGGTTTTTAGTTGAGTCACCTGAACCATTGGAGCAACCACGCTGTACTTTTGTTGTTTCTCATTCATTCCATTTCCTAATGATTCTGCTCGTTTTGAAACTGGTAGAATAGATATCCGCACACTTCAATCTACGCAGAGAACACTTTTATTTCTTTTTAGCTTTCGGTCTAAAGGACCTTCATCAGAGCACACATGGTTCAGCTGGAGTGACAGGTGTAGAAACGAACAAATTACACCTTAATCACTGGATGCAGGACACCTGTGCACACCCTGTTGGTAGAGGCTCCGCCTCCTGTAAGCTACAGCATTAAAGTGCTGAATGTAGTGCTGAGAGGTTTACAAGTGTGTGTGTGTGTGTGTGTGTGTCTCAAGGGGCCACGAGGAGGATCTCGGCCATGCTGGAGAAAGATGAGAAGCGTTCTGTTGCACACTGTACATTCTCTGTAGTTCTCAAAGTGAAGTTGTTTTTATACGTCATTCAAAATGTGTATCCAAGCTTTAGGTGAGAGAGGACCTACTTTTTGTTTGTTGTCGTAGGAAGCTGTACGTGGTTCTGTCGGTGGTGTTGTGCCTCCTTGCGTCCTCGCTCGTGGCCTTCTTCCTCTTCCCTCGCTCCGTGGTGGTGGTGGACGATGGGATACACTCGGTGACCGTGCTCCTCAACCCCTCCGGCATGAACGTCCTCATGAACATGACGGTAGGGTTGTTTCTCATTTTGGAGGATGAAGGTTGTGGCATCACACAGAGCGGTGTTTCTCCCTCGGCGATTATTAAAAACTTCAACTCTCTAAAGTCAGATTTGTGTGGTATGTATAATAAATCTCATTTGTTTGCATCCTCACTTTGTGGCAGAGTGAGTGAGTGATCCGGTTCAGCGGAGTCCTTAAATGAGAGCTCATGTGATGAGTAGATCAAAGGCTCAACGTGTGTAAATGTTTTCTCTTCAGTCGTGCTGATTGGATGCTTTTGTTTTTGTCATGACCGTTAACAAAAATGTTTTTTGTTTTTTTTTAAACCTAAATTATAACTTTTGTTTTTTAAATGTTGACAGAGCGATGAATCGATGCATTTAGAAAATATTTTGTAATAGTGTTGAAAGTAGTTGTTAGTGGCAGCCCTAATCCAAATGTTCCTATAAATTATTAATGTTTCCTGGTTCCTAACTCTTATTGTAAGTATATCAAGAGGGATGCAAAACAACAGTCTAACTCCTCGTATGGGCACACGTACCTGTGATGAATAAATGTCATTCTGGTCTGAACCTGAAGTGTCTCATTGGAGCGGTTCTCTGTAAATAGAGCCTCTGTTACATACGAGAGGCCCATTTTTAATCTCATACAGGATCCATGCAAGACATGTTTCCTTTTGTCAAGCTTCTCTCCTTTTATTTGCTCCCCCCCCCCCCCCCCTCCCCAGAGCACTCTGAACCTCAGCAACCCAAACTTCTTCTCGGTGCTGGTGCAGAGCGTGAGCTGCCAGGTCCTTTACATGAAGACAGTGATCGGAACTCAGCAGCTAGACAGTGTCACCACCATCCTGCCGCTCGGTCACAGTCAGGTGTGTGTGTGTGTGTGTGTGTGTGTGTGCGTGTGTGTGTGTGTGTGTGTGTGTGTACTTTGTGCATACTTTGTGCATAATAAACATTATCACTGGTTGCTCCCGGTACAGAGTTCAGTATGCTAACAAGCACTTTTAAAGCATGCATAGACGTGTTTACAACACGAGCTAAAGGGTTAAATGCTCCTGAAGAACAACACACTGACAGAATGAGGCTGCCGTCATTCTTCATTACTGTCAACACCACCAGGGCTGACTCGTGCTGCTCACTGTTGACTAGCACAGAGATGGGGGCTGCAGTTTATAATCATCCAACAGGACTACAGCACTCGCCAATATAACAACCTAGAGCTGCAACAATAAGTCAATAGACAGAAAAATAATTGCTATTTTGATAACTGATTCACCGTTAAGTCATTTTTAATATAAATAATTCTGTTTTTAGCCTCCCTAATGTGGAGATCTTTAACATTTTGAAGACATTTAAAGACATCGTCTTGGGCTTTGAGAAACCGGGACTGCAGTACCAGCTGATCTAGGAACAGATTGAGCCTTTGTAAACAAATCTCTGGTAGGAATGAATGGCCTCGCTGCTGACCGCCGTAGAGAGATTGGGGACGTATTGTTATTCTTATTGGATTTGTTTCCAACAGCAAAGATGTCGAACTTCATCCTTTGACTTTCCCATCTGCTCCTCACATACTCGAGTATGACGTCGTCCTCGGCTCTAGCTAACGTTAAAGCGTGCCGTTTGTGTCTCCTGCAGGTGAACTACACCGTCAGCGTGGAGATCGGTAGCAGCGCACCCTACGTCTAGTAAGTGTCTCCACCCAAACCTGCCAAAGCTGCTCCAACTGATTGTTCTAGTGGCTTCGTAGAAATGCAACTTCTCTTTTTCTGTATTTGATGATAATCTCCTTTTGAGCTGTTCTCATCGGCTTCAAGGGTCATTCCGGTGGTTTCTACATGTAGACTTCCATTAAGTAGGGAGAGACAGAGACGGATTAATGAAAAATTGGTCGAGGTTGAAGCGGCACAGGTTGAGTCCCCTCCCCCGGCTTTAAGTCCCTAGTGTGGCTCAAGCTCTAAACACGGCGATCCTACGTTTCCCACGATGCAACGCGACAGCATCTTCTGTTGGAGCCTCCCTGTCTCCTAAATGTCTACATCTTTTCAGCTCCACACCTCCAGTTTGTAGCACAGGCTTTTTTTTCTTTTTTACTTAAAACACATTCAAGTTTTTGTGTTTTTTTTGCTGTGTTGGCGATAAAGCCACGTGTAAATTACACAGAGAACACGGGTGGAATAACGCTCCAAGTCAGTATTCCAATCTAAACCTTTTCTGTTTCTTTTCCAGCACCTTCTGCTCCATGCCCAGCATTAAGGTCCACAACATTGTCGTATATATGCAGTAAGTATCTCTCTACCTTTCAGGAGTACTTTGATGCTATACTTAAGTAAAGGTACTGAGACTACTGTGTGAAAGTACTCCGTTACAAGTAGGAGTCCTCTGTTGAAAATGTTACTCAAGTAGACGCTAAGAAGCACTGGCAGCAAACTACTGTTCACTTAATTATCAAAAGTAAAAGTAGAGTTCTTGTTGCCTACTTTCTAAATTTCTGGGCAAAAACCTCAAAAGTGTTATTTCATTCTTTTCTAATCTTTTCCTTGGACATGAGAGGATACTGCAGGTTGCAACACACAAATGTCTTTAGAAAATCCTCAACCAACTACAAACATTTATTTTTATTTATTTTTTTTAAAATAAGAAAACCAAACTAAGGACTAAAATGACTTGATCGTTGGGGAATCATCACATTTTAGAAGCTGAAAATAAAAGTACAAAATCTGCAAAGTAAGTCCAGCTGTCAGATAAACATAGCTGAGTAACGGGAACTCTATTTCCCTCTGAAACGTAGAAGCATGAAGCAGCAGCACTCGAGTGCTAATCAGTCAAGAGGCAGCTTTGTGTTCACACAAGAGCCACTTCCTCAAAGTCAGTGCTTGTGTGACACTGCGGCACCAGTACTTCTAGAATTGTTGCTTTTGTAGTTTAGACAGAAAAACCCACTCCATGTCATCTCCACACTGGAGACTGAAGCGTTCTTTCTGCAGCCTTTCCTCGCTAGTTGTTATGAAATATGACGGCACAGAGAGAGTTATGGTCATTCCTGCTGCCACATCGTTGCTCTTTGTGATAACTATTGGAATGCGCTGCTTGTTTACAGAACCACGGTGAAAACCTCGTACATGGTGAGAACGTCCCAGAACAGCCTGGAGGCCTACCGCTACATAGACTGCGGCTCCAACACCACGCGCTACCGGGCGGCCAGGCAGCACCGCTCGCCGCCAGCACCGCCGCCTCTCCTGCTGTGAGTGGACGGATCACTTCTCCGTCACCAGCGGGCAAAATACCAAATGGTGCTTTCTGTTGAGCTCACTCCGACACAGGGAACCTAAATGTTAACTTGTGCCATTGAATGATGAAGTTTTAAACTACACATTGGTTTTCAGCGGACATCCCAGAATGCAACATATAGGGGTTTGTCGCGGTTGTTGTTAGGCTTATATTTTTCTTGCCACTTGTTTCAGGTGCATTACTGGGGCTGATTGGCTGAACTCACCATGTCTACAATACCAGTTTAATTAACGGCTCATTGAGCCGTTTCAGACCTGCTGAATGTTCCACTGGGGAGAATTTGTCCCGAGTCATTGCAAACGTATTGCAACAGTCTCAGACAGTCCTGCTGACTTTTCTTTAAAAAATGCAAAGACTGACGATTTATATATTATTTTTTTTCTGTTTTTGGATGCGATGCAAAGGAGGGATAATTTAATGGCCGATGTATTTTTTTTTTTTTTTGGCACCTAAAAACTCGGGACACATTCTTAAACCTATTGCTTTTACGGTGTTATTTAACAACGACATTCAACGTATCCCGGATGTTTTTAAATGCTATTAAAAGTGCTTTCACAGCAGGTCTAAGCACACTGCTTTTAGATTCGGGGTGTACGCCCATATTCGTGTCATAGAGGGGGAAACTGCTCCAGGAAGTACGTTTATTACACATCTTGGTGGTGGATTTAACATCACAAAGTATTCTGCTACAGTGGCTGTGTCATAACAGTGTCAAAGCAATTGTGATTACATATTTTTTTTAAAGGGAGTTATTTGTAAATTTGTGAGTGAGAATTTTTACCAGGGTTTTTAAAAGAATACAGTTTATATTGTCATGCAATTAAAGGGACCGTGTAATAAATAAAACTAATGATGAACTCCAATGCTTGTTTCAGATTTGTTTGTTTTTCAATTAGTCGCTGGAAACTAGAAGCCTCGTCTTAAAGTGAATATATTACCTGTGTAAATTAATAATCAATAGCTGCGGCCCTTACCCCAAAAAAACACCGACCCCAAAAGCACTTCAGGTACCACATCATTTCAGTTTAATTCTTTTCTCTTTTTTTTGCATACAAAATAGCATAATGTCCTTTTCAAACATACAAATGTTTCCTTTTTTATGTCTCATACGTTGTCCTATAGCTGCATGTGAAAATATATTACTACATAATACAGATCGACAAGACAACAGACAATATATTATCGCTGTAATACAAATAGTGTTTTTCTAGTTTTTATTTTATTTATACCAAACAAGGCAACACACTAAATAAATGCAATAAGTACAAAAATATAGCTGGATAAAAAGCTTATTAATACAAGAGTGCTTTGTCTTTGGTTAAGTACATCTGTCTTTAGGCCGGCGCCTCGCTTGTGTTTACCGGTCCTCTCTTTGTTAACTTGGTGTGTTTACCGGTCCTCTCTTTGTTAGCTTGTGTGTGTGTGTGTGTGTTTACCGGTCCTCTCTTTGTTAACTTGGTGTGTTTACCGGTCCTCTCTTTGTTAGCTTGTGTGTGTGTGTGTTTACCGGTCCTCTCTTTGTTAACTTGGTGTGTTTACCGGTCCTCTCTTTGTTAGCTTGTGTGTGTGTGTGTGTGTGTTTACCGGTCCTCTCTTTGTTAACTTGGTGTGTTTACCGGTCCTCTCTTTGTTAGCTTGTGTGTGTGTTTACCGGTCCTCTCTTTGTTAACTTGTGTGTGTGTTTACCGGTCCTCTCTTGTGTGAATATATTTTATAATCTGTGGACACCAAACATTTCACAGCAAAGGTGTGCTCCAAACACGACGTGCTTTCCCCATCTAGCTCTTTCACATACCTTTCTCTTTAAAAATGGACATTACTGATTCCCTTACCCGACATTACCTTCCGAAAATACCCTCAACACGCACGCACGCCACTCCCTCACACTTGTTAAAAGTTAAAAACCTCACATTCACGTTTGCTTTCATCAGAGACTTTCGTCTCTCGCTCGCTCTGATTATTAAGTGTACGTGAGTTTGAAAAAACAACCATGATTGTCGATTGTGATTAAATGTGTCACAACTTATAAAAGGTGCTGTCGAAAGGCAAGAGTGGCTGTAAATACGTCTGATATACCTGAACATCTCTAGATATAGGAACTAAATTACATCGTCAGGGCTTTGGCACTGTATATTCAAACGAAGAAAACAGAAACACCTGCTGTGTTTAACGGCAGTTATTGTGTGGAAGTGTTGAAGGTTACAGGGCTCCGTGGGCCCTCGAGCAGTGCAGGGAAAGGTCCTCTTTGTAGCCGCTCTTCACGGGGTACATCCCAAGTCTCTTAATTGCATCCCCGTTTCCCTCACTTGGGTCCTTTCCTTGCGTCTTAGTCCCTCCCACCAGGGATGCATGGAGGAAACCATGCGAGGAGAGAGGAACGAGGAAATATGTTTTAAGAGTCATGAGACGTCCTTTCCTCAGTTGCGTCACGTGAAGCGACGTCTGTTTCTGATGACGGTGGCTGATGATCACAGCTGATCAGCTGTCAGTCGGCTTTAACAGCTGGAGAGACTTTTGATAAGTTTGTGTGTGTTCACATGATCACTGTACTTAATAATAGTAACTAATAATACTAATAACTAATAAAGACACACAGTAATCATCACTGTAGAGGTGTTTCTCTCTGTAGTCTGTTAACAAACTGTGTCCTGTGTTCTGTTTATAAGCACAGGATCCATTTCTACCAGCGGAATGCGACCGTCTTATTTATGAATTATTTGCGTCTGTACGTTTTGAAATTCAGATTGTGAAGTCGATATTAAATAACCCAGAATATGATTATTGTTTCTCTTAAATGATAAAACTCATCAAACCCGACAATCAGGAATGAACAGCCTCACGTGACTGAATGAAATGATGATAAATTATGTAAAAAGTGTTTCGTCTCTCCAGTTCCCTCTGACTTTAATTGTTTCCATAATAAAAGTTCAGATTATGAAAAGACAAATCTTTCTAATAAATGTAGAAAGTTGTTTGTGATCCTTTTGTTATTCAGACTACAATGAACATTTATTTAAACCAGATGTTGAATCAGAAAACGAATCAAATATAAAGCTTGAGTTTAATCTGTGATCCGTCGTCACTGTTTACGTGTTGAAAAAAATCTCATCAGTCCGATCGGCTGCAGCGTCCAATCACATGACTGATGAACAATGAGGGGGCGTGTCGGCCGTCAAAAGACTTCCTGGAAGTCTGTTCTCGTGGGTCCTCGCTCATGGCTCCTCAGAGATCCCTCCTCTCTCCTCCATCCTCACTCCTCAGAGCTAAATAAGAGCTTTGGGACGGCCGTCAATATGGCGGCGCAGAACAACTTCCGGTTCAAGCGAGGAGCGAGGAAATGAGAATTAAGAGACTTGGGATGTACCCACAGTCTGCATGTGTGCGTCCTTAGAGCTGCTGTTTGACACTTCTGTCATTTGTACACTAAGCACCAGTCGGGCCCAGATGATAAAAGCTGTGTTTAACCAGGGCGTCTGGGACTCTGGATAACCGGTGTCATAAAGCTGTTCCATAAGCAGGAGCATGAGTGAGTCTCTGGACACTTGAGCTGCGTTCCAAATCGCAAACTTTTTCCTTTTAGTACGTACTGTTGGAAGCAGTATGCACTAAATTGGGACAAACTGCTTCCTCATAACATTGGCACCTTGAACTTTGCCCCTCTTGCTCTGCAACATAAAGGATTGTGGGTCAGAACAGCCAGAAAATCCCGCTGGCTTGCGTATTGCAAAATGCGACCGGATGTAGCAGAACATCCTGGTATTTTTGACGTACACTGCATTTGACGTACTAAATCTTTCTTCTGGCGTTCCAAATAGTTTAGTCGTACGGGTACTGGAACGCACAGCGAGGCTTTAATTCACCAGTTAAATATTCAAGACTCATTACTCCATACTCAGTCGAGCAACGAGTATCGTCACATTTTGTCTCATGAATCATATGTATTATGCATAAGTGATACTTAAGTACAGAGAGTAAAAGTATAAAATATCTCAAGAAGAGAAATGAATGCTTACTAAGACCAATCTTACCAGAATGATTTACTGAGCTTATTAATGGTGTGCACAATTAGTATGCATCTGTACTTGGCATTCATGAGTCTGTTAATGTGGCGCTAAACGTCCCGCTTTGACACGTGTCATCTATCTCTTGACATAATTATCATGCCATCACGCGTCACTTTGTTTTGTAGTTTTTGTCCAGGTCAGCATCTTGATCCATGTTGACTCTGAGCTGAACCCGCTCTGAAAAGAGAGCCAGCTTCATGACACCAGTAAACCCAGAGTTATGCCCAAAGACGGCTGGATAACCCACTCATTTCTTCTTCATGGCACAGGCCCCTGGTAGATGGTTGTTTGTGTTCTTGGAAAGCTTCAGTGGATTCTTCTGAAGCCTCCCTGTCCTTGGAGGAGTTGTAACACTGAACATATTAGAAACAAATGACATGGAGTGTTATAACGTCAACCAACCTTTCAGGGAAAGGTGGACATTTCAGGAGCAGAGTGGAAAACTGAACAAATGAAAAAGCATCAGTAGGGATCATGGAGTAGGATTTTCAGCCTTCAAAATGGTCTTCATGCCAACTGGTTGACAAAGACTGCGTTAGCGTCACGGCCCGAACAAGCACTGGCACTAGGCCACTTCTGCACAACATAAGCAGTCACTTCTGCCTCCGCTTGTCTGCTCTGAGCTGGCTCTCCTCTCCGTCTCCCTCTACCGGCGCTGTGACAACATGACCTTGTTGATGAAGTTGACGATGGCGGAGGCCGGCTGTTCGGGGTCCAACTCGGCAAACAGGTGGCAGACGTTCTCGGCCAAGCTGCCCGGCTTCTTGGCCACGAAACCGAACACTCTGAGAGGGGAGGGAGTCGAAGGAAGAGGAAGAAGGGTGTGAGGATACAAGTTACTGAGCGTGAGAGGACGCTCCGGTCAGGCTAGAGGAAAATCTAAATGGTGATCCATTTTCTAGGTCTGATCTAAATAGTTCTCTCTCCTGGGGTTTTATTGACTTAAAGGGCCAGTGTGTAGCATTTCAAACAACACACTGGTTCTAGTGCTACTTTGGAGTTTTTACGTTACCTTGAAGGCCACCGTAGCTCACCGGCTCGCTAGTGAAACTGCAGTAACGTGAGCCGCATAAAAACGTGGTACCACCAGCTGCAGTCTGACTTCTGCTGCTCCTAAAGTAGTTTATTATGGTATGGATGGCCTCTGAGCGACACTACCGCGGGTTTTTACAGTCAGCGTCAGTGAGCAGCGGGGTGTTCAGCTGGTTGCAATCTGCAACCACATTGCTAGATGCCGTTAAATCCTACACACTGTCCCTTTAAGAGAAGGGGAAGCATTGTTTGCAGGAAAAATCTTTTTAAGTTCTTTTTTTCATCTGTGAAAACAGGTGGGAAAAACGTTTTGGTAGTGTAAAATTACATGTTTTATCAACATCATTATAAGTGTTTGTTGTTGTAATACTCATTTCAGCATTTCAGGGCTGGAGAGCAACACAAACCCATAAATATACTTCTCACATTAAGTAGGAGTCGATTTTCTCCTCCCATAAATTAAAAAAAAACTTTTAGACCTTTCTATGCCACGATATACGATAAAAGATTGTTGTTGATTGGAGTAAAAAAAATCACCAAATTTTTTTTCGCATCGATTATTTTTGTAAGGAACTCACTTGTTCTTAAGTCATGAACACAGGAGAGAAAACTGTTTAGATCAGAGTTAGAAAATGGATCTCCTGCATTTTTCTTTTCCTCACTTGTCTCTCAGGGCTTCCGTTGGGTTGACTTCCATGAAATAATTAGTATTATGTAATATAGGGGTCATGGGAAACTTGATTTCATTGTTAAATCCTGTTTGCTGGAATTCATATTTGCCAAGGCTCACACGCAATCTGATGCCATGCAGAGGCTCTAATGTCACTTCTCAGCCACGGGGGTTAATCTACACTCCCCTTTATTTTTAAACATGCATCCACTCCCTCCTTTCTCTCCGTCATCAAACACAAACAGAGCACTTACTTAACGGCGGTGTAGTCTGAGTTAGTCCACCTAAGGCCAAGAGAGAGAGAGAGAGAAACCAGACTCAGACACACACACACACAAACACAGGCAGAGCTGCCAAACAGGCCGATGCAGCCTCAGCCGTCATGCTCGCTAACAAAGACAGACGTAGGGTCCATGCGAGGGCTCATAGCAGCAAATGCAGTGAACGATCACGGGTGCAACGGACTGCGGTGGACGAGTCTTTTAGTCCCGCTGATTTGAGGTTAGTTATGGCTCAAACTGCAGCTACAGGAATCAAAGGAGATCATATATATATAGTATTTTCATTGCCTACCTCCTGTCCTTAGGGTCGATGCTGCTAAAGGTTACGCTGCTCACTGGGTAATGTCTCCTGAAGAAAACCCTAGAAGAAGAAAGACACAGATGGAGCGAGACAGGAGAGACATCACTGAAGTGTAATGACAGCACAGCGCGGTAACTCTGTCGCTACAGTGTTGTCTGTTGTTTATTAGGGAATGCCTAGGAAGGACTTACCTGCGCTGGCTGTCGGTCAGCGTGATGCCCTGCGACGTCACCTTGAACTGGACCACAGTGGCGGCGGGACGAGGGTTACAACCCAAGGAAGCGTCTGTCGCCTTGGCGATGGCCTGGGGGCCGGTTAGTGACTCCGTTTCCACCGAGTTCAGGTAGAGGACGTTGCAGGCTGAGGGGGGAGGGGCAGAGAGGCGAGAGAGGTGAGCATGATGACCACGCCTCAAAAGGTGCTTCTGTGTTTCAGGAAGAGAAGGCCGGATGGAGAAGTCACCTGCTCCTTGTTTCAGCAGGTCAGCGGCCGTGCTGATGTTATTCACCGGTTGAACCTCCGGCACCTCTCCTATCAGATCTGAGATAAATAGAATAAGAACGGTTACATCGGAAAAAAAGAAGATTTCCTGTAAAATACGTCAAGTTCATCTGCGAACACGTAGAGCTTATTTATCAATGTGAGGTTTAAAGGGTCGATCTGTTCAAATTTGACTAGTTTCAAACAATTTGTAGATCAACAGAAAATGAATCAACCACTACAGTGACAATCTATTCATTGTATGTATTTGTAGACAAAATGATGAATGGAGAAAATAATCTGGAGATTAATCAAAAAGATGATCTTGTTGCAGCCACTGGAGTACCGACCTTTCTCCGTGATCCTAAGGGCGCAGGGCAAAGAGATGGGCGTGATGGAGTGCTGGTAGACTAATGCAGACAGACTCCCTGTGGATAACAGACAGCAGTAAAAACAGATTTTACATCCCCCAGAAGTAACAAGACGTACAAATAAAAATAACGATCTTTCCTGAAGGTGCTCCATTCCTGGTACTAAAAGTATTGTCCTACACATGCAGATGTCAAGCCGGAGCAGGAAAACCTACCGAAGTAGGGCTCATTCTGGCACCCTTTAATCTTGACTCCTCGAGGGCCGGTTTCTATCAGGAAGTGTCTGACCAGCTGTTCCAGAGGGTCGCTCACTGTAACAGCAGAGATTCACTGTGAACGAGCTGCAAGTGTCATTGTGTACCAAGGACAAAGCAACTGCTGAATAAGTCAAATGCTGCCTAAAACAGTTGGAGGTCGTCTTTACCCTTGCTGCTGTGGTTGTTGGCATTGGGGGGAGGGGTAGCCACCTTCAGGGCCAGGCCGTAGGCCCCCTGGAAAGAGTTGCTGTCCCTGATCAGGAAGGTTCCCGGCTCTCTCTCCTTCAGAGCAGCGATTGCTGCAGCGAAACACAACCAAGACGTTAGGAAATTTATACAGTGAAATGCATTTGTAGCAAACATTTGTTAAAATTAGAAAAAAGACACAAAAAAAGAATGGCCTACCTTGCTCTCTGGAGATTCCAGGCTTGTACCAGAACCTTGAACTGTCCTGGACAAACTTCACACTGACCCTGTTCGCGTTCTCACTCTCCACAGACGCCACTCCGTCGGTTTTGCCTGCGGGGGGTGCAATTTCCCCCACGGTGGGAGAGAACGTGACATGGAGCTGATGCTGGGCGGCGGCGGAGGAGGGAGGGGCGTGGCCCGCGGCCGGCCTCAGAGTTGCCGCCCCGTCGTTGGGTGAGCCCGACTGAACGGGCGGGTGGCGCTTCTCTGGCAGCGGTGGCTGGGGGTGAGGAAGGGGGATGGAGATGGTGGAGTAATTGGAGTAGGAGGACGGGTAGAGCTGAGGAGCGTGAGCGGAGTAGCAGGGCCTCTTGTTGGTGTCCGGAGCGGATGTGTGCCCGGCAGCGCTGTGCTCCGTGCCTGGGTAGTGGTGGTGCGGGGGTCCGTGCTGCTGGATGTGGTTGGGGTGGTGGGGGTCAGGCCCACTCAACAATAGCCTCCTACCCAAAGTGGCAAAGCCAGGAACTGGGGCATCAGAGACCGGGGAGCCCTCCATGCTGCTGGAGGCCGGCTGGGCGGATAAAGATGAAGCTGGGGCGGGAGACGCGGGGGCAGACGTGGCGGTGTGGGTTATCGCGGGTTTTGCGGCTTCTGGGTGTGGCTCCCTGGTGGGAGAAGATCCGGGGACCTGGGTTTGGGTCTGGCTCTGAGGCTGGGGCACCGCCTGAGCCACAGTGGAAGGCAGAGCGGCAGCCTCGGAGGGATGGGGGGTCTGGAGAGCGAGAGGGCCAGACTGGGAGTGTGCGTCTGGTGCCGACGAAGCACGGATCGGGGATGAGGGAGCCCGACAGAGCCGCTGGTTTGATGTGGTCGGCGCTGCAGAATCAAAAGGAGACGGGTTCTGCGTCGCCGAAGCTGGCGGTGTATTTGGGCAACAGTGCTGCTGTTGGGGCGCGGTCGGGGATGGGTCTGTTGGTGCAGTGCAGTGGTTGTGGGGCTCCGTTTGCACAGGTGTGGTTGTGTGTGGTTGCGTATGTCTGGCCGACGGCGGCTCCGTGCTGCTTCTTTGGCTTTCCGGGGATTCCCGGGCGATGAGATCGGCGCGATAGTGTCCGTCCTGGGGCCCGGAAGTCTCGTAGTCACTGCCAATGATGTCTGTGGTCCGGATCTCATACTCCCTCCCTCCTGGACTGGGGCTTAAAGGGACAGACATGAGAATTACTGTCACAGACCTGCTCGTGATCCAGTGAAATGTTTCTAAATGTAAGAATAAATAAATCTTCATTATCATCAATGCTCAATTTTCACCGTGCTGTATCTGGATATCCTATCTAAGGATAAGGAACAGCGGATGATGACTGATGTGTAAATGATGAATGCCATATGATCGGATCAGCCAGATCACATCTGGAGACGGTCTGGCTCGCATTGTGATTAGATCTCTGCCGGGTGTAAATGCGGTCCGATCACATTTGCTTATTAAAGGAGCCCTTCTGTATTTTGCAACAAACAAACAGGCCGGAAAGGTAATTTTCTCTGTAGGGTTCTTTCCATAATGTCATAATAACAATATGAGCCTGTCAGTCAAAAAATGTAGCACTTTTATTGGAGGTACCTTGACGTAAGGAGTTGCCTGGTATGATTACATTGCAGCCCGTTTAGCGGCTGCCAACTGCAGCGTTTTCCCACAATTCTGGACCAATTAAAGAAATGAATGCCCCCCATTAGTCACTTAGACATAAAAAGAACAAAGAGTCCAGGTTAAAAAATACCAAAGTTACCCTTTAATACCAGGTATAATGGCCCACGGATCAGATGCCATTATCCAGATACATTCATTCATGTTTCTCTCCACCCTGGTGGTGAGGAGCACCCTGACTGACGCCACCATCCCTCCTCACTAAGAGAAAGCGTGCAATACCTTTCCTGTGTGCGTAGAGGGCTGCTGGTGTGGACAGGGGTGGGCGGTCCAGACATGTCGGATGGCGTGGAGCATGCGGCGTGGCCGTCTCTGTGGACCCTCTTAAAGGAACCGTGGGTAATGTGATCCCTCCAGCCCACACTTTCACCGGAGCTCCGGAGGCCATCTGAAAAGGACGGGACCAATGGAGAACATCAACAAAAAAAAGGAAGCTCAGTGGAGATATTATGAGCTTATATGAGGCAAATGTAAAATCAAGAAAAGATGGCGAGAAGACACAATTTGTGAGTAATGTGTAAGGCATCTGTCTGGTTAAGCATTACTGATTCAGTGCATGCTGTTGTTGGTTATGGATAATTTAAACATGTTGTTCACATTTGTCAGTGTATCTGATTCAGTGTGACTCACCAGTGTGTGAGTCAGAGCCGTATGACTGCTGTGAGTCTGGATGGTGATGGTTGTGGTCTGCCGGCCCGTTGCTATGGCTGCAGGGCCCCGTCATGGAGGAAGCCGGGGGCAGCGGGGACGTGGACTCAGACTGGTAGCCCGAGGCGTAGCCCCTGCTTTCAGACGGCGAGGGCTGGTACGGTGAGCAGGGGCACACCTGGCGGGGTGTTTGGTAACCGCTGCTGCTGCTGCTGTACTTCAGGTCCATGTGGGAATGAGCATGGGACCTCGACGCCTCTGGATAAGCCGGGTGACCCGATGGCAAGGGGTCAAACGTGAAGGCCGGAAGATCGTGGCCCTGTGGGCCGTAGGAGGCCACGGTGGCCCTCCTGTGCCAATACTCCGCCTCTCTGTCCCGCTCCCACTGCAGCTCCGCCTCCCTGTCTCTCTCCCAGTGGAGGGACATCTCTCGGCCTTGTCTCAGCCCAGGATCCCTCTCCCAGTGGAGCTCTGACCCTCTGGGTAACTCCGCCTCCCTGGCTCTCCTAAGCCCCACCTCCCTCTGCTGAAGCTCCGCCTCTCTGTCCCAGTGGAAGCCGTCACCTTGGTCCAGCCTCAGGCTGTGATAGGCCGCCGAGTCGTCTCTCCTGATGCTGCAGTCTCTGCAAGGGCAGCCAGGGGAGGGCAGGCCACCCATTAGCATTATATCGTGGTAGGTAGGGCTGGTGGAGGGTTTGGGGTGGTGTGGGTGGGGATGGTGGTGGCTGTGCGGTGGAGGAGGGTGGTGATAGGGGCCATAGTCGTCCTCTCGACAGCAAAGGCGACCCGGGGCAGACAGGGGGTGGTGAAGCGGGTGGTTGTGAGAGTGAGGGTCTGGCGATGGGTAGGGGTACATAAGTCGAGATGAGGGAGCCTCCGAGCAAGAGCGGTGCAGGTAGTGCGGAGGGCCACTCTGGCGGTCCCACACCAGATCTGGAGGCGGAAGGTTCTGGTGGGAGTGGGGGCTGTAGTGCTGGCACAGATCCATGTGTGACGGAGGAGAAGCTGGGTTGGGGCTGGCAGAAGGGGTCGCCCCGTGGTGCCCATTGGTGCCGGGGGCCCGGTCGAGGCAGTAACCATTGGGCATGAGGAGGGT
Source organism: Anarhichas minor (assembly GCF_050575085.1). Classification (NCBI taxonomy): domain Eukaryota; kingdom Metazoa; phylum Chordata; class Actinopteri; order Perciformes; family Anarhichadidae; genus Anarhichas; species Anarhichas minor. The sequence continues at coordinate 2,480,167 of NW_027466466.1, read as the reverse complement.
GCGGTCGCAGCCAGGCTCGGCGCAACGCTGGGACCGGTACCCATTCCGGCAGGAGCAGGACCGACTGAGCCTCAGCGTTCCACTTCTCTCGGAGGGCAAAGAATCGCCGTCGTCCAAGATGGCCGTCTCTCGCTCTCCATCCCGGTTTCCCTCTATGCCTCCGAGAAGACGCTCCAGCTCCTCTCTCTCGTGCCTGGTCGGGGGCAGCAGGCGGATGGGATCCTCCTTGCGCTCTGGATGGACGGATGATTGGTTCAAATGGACGGAGTGGCCTGAGAGGGCGGAGTCAGAACCGTGAGCGGTAACATGATCTGGCCTGTCTTCCTCAGGGCCCGCCACTGGGCTGCTGCCATTGGTTGAGGTGAGGGAACCAGAGCCGGGACCTCGGCGCTTCTTTATCTGAGCGTAGAGACTGCCATCTACTGGACCTCTGGTGTGGGCAATATCTGCTGTAAGAGAAAGAAGATGACGACGATCAGCTCTCAAATTGACAGTAGTCATTGGCATATTGCCATTTATGAGCCTGAAATCTACTTGAAGTCTGTTTTTACTGACGTCTGCCAACTTCTTGTACTCATCCCTCTTTAGTAATTACATAAAATCATGCTGAGATTGGATCTGAAGAGAACAGTTAGTGTGTTACCCTCCAGGCTGTCCTGGTATCGCTGGTTAAAGTTCTCATAGGAATCCCAGCGGACCACAGGGTCAGCTGTGTTGTAGTCGACTGTGACAGCCGGGTCGTTCTTCTGGTACTCGCGGCCTGGGGAAAGACACATCCACTTTACTTTACTTTGGCTATTAGTATTAGTGCAGTTGAGCATTTCATTCAACGTATCTTTCACCCATTTGACAAATATGAACTAAACTTTCAAAGTGGAGCAGGTATGAAGGAGGATTTGAAGTAGAGAGAACCCACCTTTCATTTTCTCAGGTCCAGAGGAGAAGACAAACTCAACTGTGGCATCAGATGGAAAACGCTCATCTGGGGAGAAGGGAAGGAAAAACAAAACATAGAGGGAAAAATATGTTCAAATTCTCAAAGAACATGGCAAATATCCCGATATCCTAACATAAAAATAAGGTTTCTCTACATCACAGTCACAGATTTATGAAAGCACGCCGTGCTTTAAAGAAAGGAATCAAACATGGTCTCTGCTCCAATACATCAAATATGCAAATACCTTCCACAGATGTGCTCTGAACACACGATTTAGTAGTTTATGTACATTTGAAAACGAATAGTGTTATGGATTGAAGACCACATACACAACAGACATTTTTCATTTCAGAGAAAGTGAAACCAAGGAGGAAACGAGGTAATGAGCATATTCATTACAGACTTCAGCAACAGGCCGGTGCTCACTAAGCCTCTTTGCTCTCTCTGAGGGGTGGTTAGAGACACTCCCTCCCTGCACACAGTACAACTCATTCTCGATATATACTCACCTCCAGGGAGCTGTTATTATGTCCAGGATGGAGCTTAAGATACTACTATTACGGGATTTATTCAACCACAGTAACATGAGGCCATTCTAGGCAGCAAACCACTGTGAACACATTCCCACAATGGTTATTATCAAGGACTATGTCAGTTAGTTGTATGTGAGGATTATCCTACAACAATTTAAGAGTATCAAAGTATCAAAGGAAGAAAAAAATCCAATCTGGCATTTAGTGAGCAAAATACTTAATTTTACATCTGAAGGGAGACTGCATAACTTTTGATTTTAAGATTTAACACAAACCTAATTTTAGCAACCACAAGAGGTCCTTGACCATACTGATGGGTCCAGCAGTATAGATTAAAAGTGGACGGACAGACAAACATACTCACGCGTGACCAATTACACACATTCAAGCAAGCCTGAATTGGTCAGGTATGGCCAGTTAGCTTAATGTGGCTAATGTTAGCTAACTTTACATGAATCTAGGTCTGGGTGATATGGCCAAAATCTTCTTTCTCTGTATAGGTCATTAATATCGCGACAACGATGTATATCACGGTATAGCATGCTTTCTGGTAATTCAGTACATAAATAGTCAATATGAAATAACCGAATGGCAAAGTCTCTTATCTTGTATGATATTAAAACTAGATTACATTTAATTAAGAACTTTAGTGCAAAATGAACATAGCACTTTGTTATTGGCATTGAACTGAGTGGTTAATGTAAAGTGGGATGTAACTACAAAACCCCTGTCTTCAAATGATACTACCCCAAAATGTTTCACATCAGCTTTTCTCCAAAATGTGGGCTAAACATGTGCTAGTTATTATCAATTTAGATGACGCCATTGTGAATCTCGATATATGTTTTCATCACGATACGATACATGATCATATTGAATTGTCTCCCAGACATACATGAATCCCCATTTATACATCCAGCAAATATGGAGCCACATTAGCAGTCGTTGGTCTTGTTTGTGTCCACTCCAATATTCATTCTCCTTTTAGCTCTGTTTTTGGTCCACGCAAATTCCCTTGAAAAATGACTGGCTATTAGCTGCCATTGTGACATGTCATAACAGGGCGAACACACAGGTGTAATTGATCAAATTTAGTGTGTCAGTCATTCCAGTGAGCCAGCATGCACAATGCCAGGGCCCATGGCCCACCCACATGTGACAGGGCCATAATAAATCTTACTATTCACACCTGTGCTTACCCTGCAATGACATGTCAAAATGGCTGCTGTTAAACGGGCCTATTCATTTCAGTAAGCAGTGGGAAGCTGCAGAGTTGGGTGATAATTCTCTGTGGGTTCATAACTATGCGTGACCCGTTTCATGTTTGAGTAGTCGTGTGATCCATTGTAAATACTAAAAATATTAGAGACTATTATAGATGCTTTAAGGGGATCCTGATAACATTGTAGCCATTGTATACGCCCCATACTACACAGGACACCTGCTTCCCAAAAGAGGAAAAGTTAATCAAATACTGTGGTACCAAATTTACACAGGTAGAGGATTAAAACATGCTCTATACCACCTAAATAAACGTACCAGTACAAGCTTCGTCCAACTCCCCTTTGCCAAACCAGAGCTGGGATCCGTGGATGGTGCAGGTGTGAAACTGCAACCTGAACACGGTGTCTCTGTCAGCGCTCTGGGCTCGCCTGTGGTAGCATTTGACCTGCAGAGGGCGGCAGAGAGGAGGGAAGAGACGCAGCTCAAAATGCGTGTGGGATAACGAGGGCAGTAAATCTGAGGCTTTGTGCTCCAAAACGGAGCGGCACCTACACTTTCCGAAATAACGGACACATTGTGACTCCTTGTTAACAAAGCGCCAAAACCTTTTTCCAGACCAACATGTATAATTCAGAGATGAGATATGGCAAAAGTAAAAAAAAGTCAGTGTATGTTTTATTTATTTAAATATTTCTCCTCTCCGTTGAAGATTAAAAAGCTAATAAGTCATTATTGCGACCCCACCCACACCATGGGTTCCTCTGTTTGTCATTTCCTTCCCATGTGAACTCACCATGATGTCACCCTTCAGCAGCAGCGCCGGTTCGATGGTCACACACAGCCGCCGGCCTCCGGTGCCCTGAAGGTCACTGTCGACAACCCAGCAGACACAAACAAGCCCGTTAAATAAGTACAATATATAAGGAACGCAAGCAGATAGTGTGGGACCAACTGATTTCCTTGTTTGTGTGTCACAGACATTTTCATCATGTTTTGACTCGACAGTGGCTATATTCCAGAGTATCAGCTTGGAAAGGCCTTGACGTAAACAATCAAGTTACAAGATATGAGTTCAAAGCTGGATCGAAGAAGAAAGATGCCCTTTGTGTAATTTCCTTCACTCCAATCTCTTTAATCACTCCATGACGGTGTTGAAACCTCAGCTCATGAGCCAAAAACACCCCGGAGCCAACAAGTACACCCTGATCTGTGCTATCAGTTGGCCATATGACGGCAAGAGAGACTCACTATATGCCTGAAGTGTAGACCAGCTGCATGGACTGGTAGATCTTCAAGAAGGGGTAGTAACCTAAGAGGAGGAAGAGGAGGAGAGAAATTCAGACTGAGCAATCTTTATCGACATGAAGTTAGAGGAATGTGCTGTCTGCCACCCACCCTCCCTCCGGACTCGATCAGCAGATTAAAGATAAACAAGACTAGAATGGTTTGCGTGGGTGGAGGGTGAATGTGACCACTTATGAGCGCTCTGCAGTCAGCAGAGCAGCATCGCTGTGATTCAGCAGGGAAGGCCTGTCAGAGCGCCGTCACATCACATGTACATTTAAAGATGCCTCTTAGGCAAACAAACAAAATGAACTGTGAAGAATCAAAAAGACAATGAGCGTAACCCAGAGACTGTCCCATAGAAGTCTATGGGTGTAACCGGCAAAAAGCCATAAACCAACCTCCACAATGCCGAGGAGGGATTGTAACTATCTGTAAACTCATATTCATAGACTACTTTATTGCCTTTGTACAAGCTCTGTAAAGAAAGAAGTCATGTATTACATGCATTATAAAGAAACTAAGGTTGAATATCCTGTAAACTATTTGATTTGGCTGCAAAATATTTACTCAAATTAAGATTTTTAAGTGCATTTAAAACATTTAAATATGAATTGGCCTTCTTTGTATAATCCCTGCTTTTATAAGTGAACTATTTGTGACAGTCACGTGATCACACACGCCGCACCATCTTACTAAACAGTGCACGACCAAGCTCCGCGACCACTTGCGAAGCCTAAACGCCCCACGCTCAAACGTGATTGGACAATACCACTCGGACTACAAACAAAACCAGAACGCGTCCGATACCAAAAGCTTGTCCCGTTGCAGACAGATTCTACATTCACGTGTAGATATCTGCTTATTAAAATTGATAGCTTTGTAATTACGTTCTATGCATTGGAGTTTGTATTTGCAGATAATGTGATGTCATTGTTACTACTACTACTACTACTACTACTACTACTACTACTACTACTACTACTACTACTTGTTACTGATGTCCACTTAAAATACACCCACACAAACATTAAAAAGGTCATTCTTACTGTGTTTGCTTTATAACTTGTCTGACCACATTTTGTAAACTGGCTTCTAAATTAACTGCTCAAACCATTTCCACTGGCAGCAATACAATCATTAAATGTATTCATTATTTGCTTCTGATTGTGTTGATATTCTGTATGTAAAATTACTATTTAATACTCTAGGTCCCATCATTTTGAGATGGCTACATTGTGTAACTAGAACTGGTGTTTTGGCTAAAAAGACTAAACAAGCACACCTCCTTCGCCCTGGAAGTTGGGGAGTGACGGGATGAGAACTTGGTGGAGGAAGAGAGGGCTGCTGTTCATCTTGATCGCCCCGGACAGAAGGCCCCCAAAGTAATAGATGTACCTGAAAGAGAGAGATTGATGCGATACGAAATGAGTGAGACTAACATGTGGAATAACAATAACAGATGGAGACTTGGATGGAGAAGTGTCTTTACGAGGGTAGAAAAAAGGCTAACAGCCCCGGAGCAGAGGGAGCTGTTGTCAGATAGCCAGCCAGCAGTAGTTTCTTCAAAGGAGAGAGCGAGGCAGGTAGAAAGACAGGAAAAACATCTTTCTGAGTCTTTTCATAAAACCATTTGCCCGTCGGTTTAGGGCATATTTCTTGTGTCTGTCACAGTTGAACTGTATTCAGGGATGTTCTTGAATTAGTTGTCATTGTCTTGACAAGTTTTCTGCCTTCAATATGAGTATGCAGCCCAGTCGCCGGGAAAACATTTTGTAATGGTACGTTTCTGCAAACCACGGATAGGTTAAATGTGGACTTTTTGCATTTTGTTGTTGTTTTTTTGTGGAATTTTGCATTCGGCAGAGCATGTGATGTAGTATATGGAGCGACCGTTGTTAAAGGTTACTTACGTGGTAAAATAACAAGTAAAAGGAAGGAGAAAATCCATAACGGGTGGGTCAAACACATACAGGACTTTCACCCAAGAGATTGCTGTTAGTTTCCCGTGTGCATTTTAAAGTAAACATTGAGTTGTTACTTGATGTTATGTAAAAAAAAGTCTGCTTAGTCTGCATTTATTTATTTATGCTAGTTACGCTACGTTGTTACGCTACATTGTTACGCTACGTTGTTACGCTACGTTGTTACGCTACGTTGTTACGCTACGTTGTTACGCTACGTTGTTACGCTACGTTGTTACGCTACGTTGTTACGCTACGTTGTTACGCTACGTTGTTACGCTACGTTGTTACGCTACGTTCTTACGCTACGTTCTTACGCTACGTTCTTACGCTACGTTCTTACGTAATCATTTTAACACAAACCATGACTGTTTTTCTAACCTTATCCACGTAGTTTTGTTGCCTAAACCTCATCAATCGTTTCATAACGTTAACCACATGGCAAAGTGTGTTTCTGCATGTGATACGAGGCTGATATGAAACATATTTTTTGCTTCTGAAACGTCTGTTATTGAACGTATCCAGTGGTTTGCCGAAACATATAATATCTAAAAAATGTCTGCCGACTGGGTTGCAGTATGAGATTAATGTAAATCTGTAAGTGTGTTTGGAATTTCAGACACCTAGAGCCAGGGCTGGCTGTTTCCCCCTGCTTCCTGTCTATATGCTAAGCTAGGCTAAGCTAAACTAAGCTGAGGTAACCACCTCCTGGTTATAGTTTCATACAGACATGAGAGCAGATCTTCTCATCTAAATCTCGACAAGAAAGCAATTAAGTGTATTCCCCAAAATGTTGAAACTATTCTCTTTCTATCTGTGACAATGCGAATGTATTGTTGTGTATCATTCTCTCTAGTGTATGTCAAATTGACATTTGTTTGCAGTGAATGAAATGGGAAAGCACTTTGAACTTTGTTTCATTATATTATCATTATTTAATCATTTTCTTTACTCTCAATGACTATCACATTGCTTCCTTACATTTATTTTGACTGTTTTCTGTGCCTATTTCCCAGGAGACATTTTGACTCATAGTAGGAAAAACCCATGTGTTACTAATTAACAAGGCCTCTGTTCTATTCAAGCGTCCCAGTAAGCCGTGACAGTGAGGCAGCATGCACAATACCAGGACCCTCAAACTGAAGCAGCAAAATGGAATTTGGCCATCTTATTATCGACACCTACTGTGACATGACAAGAATGTCAGATGAGAAAAAGACCTAAACCTGAGGGATCAATCAAATCCTGCAGATGTACGTATGAAGAGCTCGAAGCTAAAAGCAGTGTTCTCTTTCCCTTAAATAGGATGCATTTAATAACTTCTGTTATGATGTGGAATCCCATAACAACCCCCCCCCTTGCCAATTTCCCCTCACCTGTTTTGGGACGGCTGGAGGGAAGAGGACACCTTATCTTCACAGAACTTCCTCATGGCCAGAGTACTGAGAGCCTGGTCCGCCCTGCACACACAAACAAACACACACACACACGCTTTAAGCCAACAATTTCCATCATGGGACTTGCACCAGACCCTCCACATGCCAGAGAGTACATGGAGAGGATACAGCTGGCATTGGCTACAGGATAAACCAGTTTCCACTGTTCCTGCACAAAATCCACTGGGCTTAATTCATCAAACGCCCTATCAACAAAAGCCTGAATGGAAATCATTGTGCTGCGTATACTTGAATTACAGATCAGCCACTAGATGCACTAGTTTTTAAACACACTTATGAGATGTTGACCTTAAATCCAGTGTGTTTTAGCGCGTCAGTTCAAATAACCGTTAATGTGTTCCATGTGTGGATATTTTGACGAACCAAAAAAATTGTTAAATTGTGGCTTTTGGATGCCTCCACACTCACCCCGCGGAGATCTTGCTGTAGTGCATGTAGGCTGCAATAATCACGCCCGTTTTACCTTTGTGGCCCTGTAGGGAGAGAGAGGGAAGTCATGATGAGCTGGTTTTGCGCTAAGACATCTGATTTCCACAGCTTGTAATATGTGACATTTTATTTCTGCAGGGGTTAAACAGAGAGAAATGATGGAGACACGCCAGGGACAAGCAGCTTTGGATTCAAATTAAAAAGCTCCCTGTGTTTTTTTGTTTTGTTTTGACACTCCGGGTGCTCCGTACTTCCTGACACATTCCGAAGACATCCCAGCCTCAAGCTCCTAATGCGACCCCTCCAGATACCAATAAGGAGGCTGCACTTCCGCTCGGAGCACAAATTACAGCTTGTTTTGCTCCGTGTGCCCCTCAATGGAAGATTCTTCATTGACACAAACTTGTGTTTACTCCCGTCCCTGGCGTGATGTGCAGCTGGGAAAGGATTGCCTGTATAGCTGGAATGTTCTGGGAAGTCAGCGAACCACAGAAGCAGTCTGCTTTTAGCATTTAAATTCTCCTGACCAAAACCAATAAATAAAAACGACCAGACAAGCTGTGTGAGCTCGGTCGCTCTCAGTGTTAGCTGGTCTGGTAGCGGGGAAAAGGTTCATATTGACACTTCTTTCCTTCAGGGTGACGTAAACTGGGAGTTAAACATCGAGTTGACACAGTGTGACACAGATTGTAGGGTTCATTTTCTGGCTCATTGATTGCGTGGTGCACTCTGCAATTTTGGTTTTAGTCAAGTTATATTTTCACTGCAATATCCAACTGAATTTATAGCACTTTTACATCAGTAGTACATCAAGTAGTGAATGGAGAGATTAGGATTGATTGAACGTAAAAGCTAGTGAGATACATTCACACATGTTCATATTGATCCATGATGGCAGCTGCAGAATGTAATCATAAATAAGCATTCAGGTGGTTAGCTGTATATTTCTGTAACATTGTTCCATACTGTGTTAGCAGCCTTTCCAGCTGTCTGCCAGAGGTGGAATGCAACTAAGAACATTCAGCATACTTTAGTATCATTTTGATGTACTTGTTCCTGGGTAATTCATGCTACTTTATACTTCTACCCCACTCCATTTCAAAGGGAAATATTGCACTTTAACTCCATTATACACTTCTGGCAGTAATTTAGTTGCTAGTCACTTTGCCGATCAGGATTTTACACACAAAACTTTACTTCTAAAGATGACACATGCAAACAGTGTAGTTACACAAATCTGTTGCACAAAGAGAACTCTTACTCTTGACAGCTTAATTACATTTTTCTGATGAGACATCTGTATTACACTTCAAATTTTCCACTGTGAAACCTTTTGACCTTTTTTTGTTTGTTTGTTATAACTTAAAACATATATTGAAAATGCTGATGTTGCACAATGAAAAAAATGCTCAAAGTATTCTGTGTACTACAATTCTGCTGTGATACTTCACTCATCACTACACTTCGATACTTCTGCCCGTTTCTAAGCCTGGGAAACAGTGTGGACGGAAAAACCCTGGCGGTCCCCTGAACTCTGACCTTGCAGTGCAGGACCACCACGTGCTGGGGGTCGGAGGTCAGCCACGTCTCCATGGCCTTGCATATGGCACAGATCTTATCCAGCGGTGGGGCGTGGAGGTCGGGCCAGCCAAAGTCATGGACCTGGTGGTTGAGAAGGAGGGCAGAGATCGTGTGGTTGAAGGAGATTAAACCAAAGGCTGTGAACTGAATTCAGTGACGAGAACTACAAGAAGAAAAACTCTACCTTAGTATTCAGCCGGTCGATGTCGTGGCGCCTCTCGGAGAGGTTCAGGAGCTGAAGGAGAAAAGATGTTTATCACCGTGACCAGTTATCGTTTCAGCTGGTTTATTGTGGGTGTGACAGAAAGAAAAACAGACTGCTAATTTGTGGGTTGCTAAGTGTCAAAATCTATCGTCTCTATTGTGCAACAAGCATCCTCAGCTGAATGAAACTCTAAGGAGGGAGGTAGAATCTATGCTACAACAAAACACCACAGACAAACTACTACTCCTGTAATTACTGTGCGGCGCATCTCTGCTCGCTCACCAGAAACTTGTCCTGGTGTTTGGACTTGAGCATGGCAGCCACCTCCTTCAGGTTGAGGCGGTACCTCTGCTCCTCCAGCTTCGGGGGGAAGAACACGGAGATGATCCTCTCGGTGATGTAGGTCAGGTCGAAGTCGTAGTGGCGCTCCATCACTCTCTCCATCACGCGGTCCACGCTGAAGCTCCTGGAGGAACGGGGAGGAGAAAAAAACGTTAAGGGGGAGGGGAGCGGCGCAGACGTGGAAACCCATTGGCGTGATTTGTGTTGAATGTTTTCTGTAGAATAAATAGCTCTTTGGAGCAAAGCGACAGGCACTTCAATAGCATGTTTTCATCACAAGAGATGAATGAGATGACCTTTACCTCGGCAGGGTGTTTCTCTGTTTGGTATAGGTCAGCGACTTGGTGGATCCCTGTGGGAAAAAAAAGACAAGGTTGGTTAATGAGGCCATCCCATAACCCAAATACATGGAGCAGTCAAGCTCAAATGCTTTTATTTTATTTCCACATATTGAACCAATACATCAGATCAACCATACAGTATTTATCTACAGTTACAATCACATAAAAAAAACATGGAGGGAGTAAATTACTAAAGCATTTAAATTGAGTTATCTGGAGATGTAATTTTATTTCAAAGGTTTTCTCTCTGATAGTTATTTAGTGAAGGAACATACTTCTCAAAATCATTGATAAAAGAATACAATATTCTATATTGATTATTTCATAATGTCAGATATATACTTTTATTCTTATCAGACTCATCAGAAAGAAATGTTTTTTTGTATTAAAGGTGCTTCATTCTAAATTCAGAGCATATCTATGATTGAGGGATTGCCTCCACACGCTCTCTTGACGTGGAGCCGGCAGCTAGTAGCTAACAGTGCTGACCCGAGCTAATGGTCTTATTATAAATTTAGACTTTTAAAGCTAAAAATACACGGTAGCAAAGGGATTACAGCACACGGCATATCACCTAAACCTCCCAGGTTCGATTCCGGCCTTGGGACCTTTGTTGCTGATCACACCCCTCTCCACACAAAAATATGCCCTCAAATATTTGCCCTCGCTCAATATATGCCAAAACATTATTCCATTCCATTTATTATTTAAACAATGACATCAGTATTCACATCCCCAAGGATTGAATTCTAATGTTTTTGGTGACCCCCTGACCTTCCTTCTAGCGCCACCACCAGGCCAGATCATCCACTGACACAACACATCAGCTCTGATGGGATATATCAGCTCTAACACGTCTCGTCATCTAGTCGGCAGATTGCCATCAAATCTGCTGAGCACATTCAACATCACATTTTGACTTGAATGACTTTTCATGACTTTAACTCGAGCGCAACCCTCAGAACAAACGTGTCTGACACTTTCCTATTGATTATTTCAGCAGGTTGAGCAGGTCTATGTGCTACATCAAATTCAATGAAGCCACAAACGGGTTTTTCTCTGACATGTTTGGACATTTTCAAGAGGGATAGCATGACACTGGGGGGAGGAAAAAGGGAAGATGCAGAGAAAAAAAGTGTGCGGGTTGGGAGGACAAGGAGAAAGAATGGGAGGTGTGCTCACCAGGTGCTGGATGTGTCGGGACGGAGCGGTCCCTCTACGCTGCTGGATGCGTGGAAGAAGCGGTGACAGAGCGAGGGAGAAGAGAAAGAGGAGGATGGTGGGAAGGAAGTAGGGCAAAAGGAGGAGGTCGAACGGAGGTGAGAGAGAGGAAGAAAAGAGGAGAGAAGGGAGCGAAAAAGAGGGGGGCATCAGAGGAAGGAAAGGAGAGTTAATTAAACAAACAGACTCGCTAATGGATAAACATTACTACTTCCTGTAGCAACATCAACAATTTTCTTTTTCTTTCTTCGAGACTGGAATCCTCCAGTGCTCCAGGAATGAACCCGAGCTCTAACCGGGTTGAGGGCTCATATACCTTGTAATAAGACCAAACGAAGAGGGAAAACTCGTCGTTGTAAACAGAATGCTATCGAGGAAAAGAAAAGGAAACTCACCAGATCATTGGCAGGGACCGGGATGCACGTGGAGGTCACCTGGAACACACAGAGACAGACAGCCACATGTGAATGCAGAGGGAAGGAGTCAGAGTTGGTAGATGATGAAGAGCAAATGCTTCCTCAGACAAAAAAATTAAGATGGAAAAATCCAAAAATAAAACCTAAAGCTCACGTTATAGGAGTAGGGAAATATACTTTTTCGCTTTCTTGCTTAGAGTTGATGAGAATATTCACTGAATATGACGCCGGGGCCAGGAGGCGGTTAGCCTCACTCAATTAGGCTGTGCTGTTTGCTTTGCTAACAAAATATTACCATGTCGCGCCAAACGGATAATTATGAAACTGAAGCGTCTCAGACATAATGTGAGAGAGCACTTTAAAAAAAAGGTAAAAGTGGTAAAAATGCGACTGCCTCACAGTAATGTTAGCTTCCTACAATGTTAGCTTGTAACGTTAACTTTACTAGCTTCGCTAGACTGGCTACGAAAATAAAGTTCCAGCACCTAAACTCCAATTTACTGTTTTTACATTCCTTTTTTTGTACAGGATTTAACAAAAGAGACATAATGTGTAAATTAGTGAATTTTATAGGTGTTGGTAGGTGTATTATTTATACCTTCAAAGCAGACAGAGCCAGGCTTGCCGTTTCCCCCTGCTTCTAGTGTTTGTGCTTAGCTAAGCTAACCGTCTCCTCACACCATATTTAGCCTAACTGACGGACAGGAGAGTGGTATCAATCCTCTCATTCAACATTTGGCAAGGAATTAAATGGATATTTCTTAAAATGTCAAACTAACATCTTAAGATTTTTAAGAAAACATCTAAAAGTCTGGCTAATATGTATCTAGCTTAGCACTGTAGCCATAACGTTTGTCACTCAAGCAAGGCAGGAGACCAAACCTTGTGCACAGGGAGGAAATAAATAATGTACAATAGACAGTAACTGCCTCTGTATTGTTGTGCAGGAAAATCACGTGAAATTACACCAAAGAAAAAAAAATCCTGACATTTTGACATTGTATCTCAATTTGTCAACCGCCACCGGGAACGCTGCCCAATCTAAGATTAAGATAGTGTTTCACCACTTACAGCTCAGCAGTGCAACTTGTTGAGGCCAGGCTGTGGGAGGGCATACACAGAGAACGGAACCCAAACACTGTCTGTGAAGCTACTTAGACGCACTTAAGCGCCGGGTAAATACAAGTGCAGCTGATGTTTGAGGGCATGTCTGTAAAATGCATACTGAGGCCAAATACATAGCTGGAGGAGCACCGGGACAGAAACACAGCGACGCGTCCAACTCCCATCTCTGTTATGGGCCGACAGGTTAGTGAACTGTGACCAAAGCAGGAGCCAAACAGCAGCCCTAATGAAGGGCCACAGTCATGCTTACGTAACACACACACACACACACACACACACACACACACACACACACACACACACACACACACACACACACACACACACACACACACACACACACACACACACACACACACACACACACACACACACACACACACACACACACACACACAAAGCAGTGTTCCCGCAACATAGCCCTTTTTTGGACTGTTTATTTGGATACAGGAAAAGGGCAAGGGCTTGTGTATATCTCATTGTGCACAAAGGGGAAGTTGCACAGGCCCTGAACCTGTGGGTGTGTCACCACAGTGCGTGTGTGGGTGTTTGTGTGTTGTACTGTTAATCTTTCTTTCTTTAGTCTTTCTCAAGCGATCTAGCCCAGTCTCCTACCGATGCTCGTACGTAGCTACAGACATCAACAGGAAGCCAGAGGAACAGATAATGAGCTAAATCCAGACTCTCCTCGTTGGACAGAAGTTGCAGGAAACAGGGTTCAGGTCCGGCTATCAAACGACTAGTTGGACAATGTTCCTGTGTGACTCACTCGCATAATTAATGTTTTTTTTCCATTTCTGTCAGGAATTGAATCTCAAATCGTATCCTGTGTTGTGGTTATTATTCTTTCTTTTTAATTGCCTGCCTGAACCCAATTCACAACCAGATAGTTTGGAGCCGGGCTCTAATTTCTTAGTTCCCTCTGGCTGATGCAGATCAGTTTCATTCTATTTTTCAGTTTTTTTCTTTCTTAAATCAGAGCACAATGCGAAACAATGCGTTGTGTTTAGATAGCACATCTAAAAGTCAAGGTTTATAAAGACAGGGGGCTTGACTCTGCAGCGACATGTGAAACTCATCTGCCATGACACAAATGTGCTTTTTCATCGGGTCTGTGTTCTTTAGAACAGGGCCGGGCTTGATTTCTCGGCCCTTTGCATGCTGTGCCCTGCTCCTGTCATTCTTGTAAACTAAATATCCAACTGTCATGGCAAGCAAGCAATTACCCTACTTCCTGTCCCGGTCAAATGTCTCTTTACAGATAGCAGCACTGGTATTTTTGGTATCATCTGGATTTTTCTACCAAGCGAGGACTATGTAAATTGGGAAAGTTCTCAGAAATCGGAGAGGTTCGGCGAGTACTGCCTGTCAGCGGGTCAGCGAACGCATCATTTCCCGCTTTGCCAGACATTCGATGAAAACCACGGCGCAAAAGTCATGATGAAATCTGGAGGTACTGTTGGAAAATTCCAATTAATTCAGCATTTAAACTCCTCATGAGACAAATAAAAACCTTCTGGAATCATCTACTGGTTCCAGTTTCTCCTTAATCCTGGAAGTAGTCCACATCACTTCAAATTTAAACTTGTTTAAACAAGAGTTTTAAACCCTTAACTGCTTTTATTTCTGATTACAGCGTGAATCAGGAGACACCTGGGTTGCTATATCTCTTTCTAATCTCTCCCTCCTCTCCTCCATTCGTTCCTCTGTTCATCCCTCTCTCCCAGTGACCAGTCAAGGGGCCGGCTGAGGGGCGGTCGCTAAGCCAGAGCAAACACACCGAGCCAGATTCCATCTCCCTGGGCCAACACTTACGCACAAACAGACCTCCACCCATCTCAACTCATCCAGCTCTCATCTCTGTTCACGTCTCTCTTTGCTACGTCGTGTTTCTGCAACTTCAGCTCTTCCAAATCTTGTACTTTAATTTTCTCTCTTTTCCTGCCATTTTTTCTTTCCCTCTATCTTTTCATCTCTTTCGTTCTTGATTCTCTCTCCAATTTCTCCTAACCTTCCTCTCTCTTCCTTTCTTCATCCTCTCCACTTTCCCTTCCCTCGATCTCAACACTCTCCACTTTCCCTTCCCTCGATCTCAACACTTCCTCCCCCCTTTCTTTTCTCCTCTAATTGATTTTCCAACAAACACCTTCCCGTTTGTCTTCACCTTGACAAGCTCGTTCCCTGTGCTTCCCTTTCTGAACCTCCACTGTTGTTCTTGCATCTTTGTTGGTCCCCCGGGTCTCAAAGTGTCTTAAAAAAAACTAGGAGATCAGACAGGTTTGAAACCAAATATCATCGAAAGACCCACACCTAGCTTGTTCTGACTTGCTCCGGTTTCATACTGCCCGTTGCATGTCTAAAATGTTCTTAACAAATAGAAAAGTAAACACTGGAGCAGCCCCCCCCGCCCTTCCTCCATCCCTTTCCCTGCCCTCTTCCCTTCTCATGTCCGTCCGACCAGCCCTCTGTCCTCTTCCTCCGTGTCACGTTTCTTTTCGCTCTGCCACAGCAGCTCTGGCTTCTCCAGCTCTTTGACACACTCTTTGATCCAACAAAGTCAGAAGCAGCAGTGCTAATGGATAATGCACAGCTCTCTGCTCTCAACGCATGGCTTAAGAGCTGTGGGCTCTGAGAGGGATAACTAGGGGGTGAGGTAGCAGCCTTGGTATGTTATTAGTGTGAGAAACGGGCCCGCCAGTCTGAGAGCGATTCAGTGTACATGTGTGAAGAATAACATATATTTACTATGTTATTCATTTGAATGCATCCATTGTGGAAGTTGCAGTTTGATATTATTCAATCCCCGGATTAGAACATCTCAATGGTTCTGTTAAGGCCTGCTTGAAATTCAAATTTCACACTGTAGAAGTGTCACGACCTTTGTTCCTAGAATACGCTGTCCACAGTCACGGGCATCCCTGTTCAGTCCCTCTTTGCGATGTTGTGTTTCTGCAACTTCAGCTCTTCCAAATCTTGTACTTTCTGTTTCCCCCCCTTTCATTTTGTGCCCTCTCTTTTCCTGCCTTTCTACCTCTATCTTTTTTTCTCATCCTCTCTCTTCCTTTCTTCATCCTCTCCCCTTTCCCTCCTCTCGATCTCAACACTCCCTTCCCTTCTTCTTTTCTCCTCTAATCGATTTCTAACAAACACCTTCCGGTCCACATGAGCCATTTGCTCTCCTCATGTCTGACTTCTGCACTTCACACATTGCTCTCGTTCCCGACGCAAACATGAGGGGAACTTCATTGTTTAAGGCCAGCCGGCGTACATTCATCGCCTCATCATTTTATCCTGTCAGACATTTGTGTGAAATTGTTGTAATTAACAGGTGAATTCTTGCGTTATGGCCAGTAAACATGTTTTGTGAGAGCGCAGTGACCTTTGACCTTTTCACCATCAAATCCAGGTGGATGGAAGTTGAAGAAATGCCACCCAGGTGTTTCTGTGATATCGCTTTCACAAGAATAGACTGGATGGACAGACAACCCCAAAACATTCACCGATTACCGACATGCTAATTTGAGCGTTTGGGCGTTCCGGGTTAATGTACCGAAGAAGCTAACCACATACCGAAACAGAGCCCTGTGCCTTCAAGGCCATATTGCTCAAGCTGGTCATGAGTTTGAGCAATATGGTATGTCTCAATGTCTTACATCTGTTTCCTGTCATAGCTCGAATTCCAAACAAATGAACGGTAAAAGGAATGCATGTAAAGAAAAAAGCGGTCTGAGCCAATTAGAATCATTTTAAACAGGAGGAAAATACATAACAAGGAATGATAATGTGTGTGTGTGTGTTGGGACTAGAGGTTGGCAATCACATGCTCTATTTTTGGACATTTCCACGTGTGTATCCACCTGTTAACTAAAGCCCTTATGGTTTTCCTTTGCTCTTGCTCCACTCTGTGTAGCATTCTGTGTCGCTTAAAACCTAAACGTTGTCCTGTGGGCTACACGTGCAAGCACAGAGTCACCTGGCTCGGTTTCACGACTACCCGTCAAATGCACCCCACATGTCTAACGCCCCTTAATCGTGACAAGGTGGGCTTCGGGAGAAAAGCAGAAAAGCAGCCAGCCTATAGCGCGAGGGGACTTCAAGGGCCACGGCTGAGCAAAAACAACACCTCTGGGTGAAACACTTCTATCCTCTGGACTCTGTATGTTATCCGTGTTTTCTTTCCTTCTTTGTATGTTTCAGCACGTGTTTCCCGTTCTCTCACCCGTTCGTCCCTCATTCCCATACTTTCTTTTGACCCCCAGAAGGAAAGAGTCTTTGTCTGCAGCCGTTTCGGTTCTCGCTCCGAGCAGCTGAGAGGGAGGCCGAAGACATCGCAGGTCACGTAGGTTCCCCGCGGTGGAGCTCCAAACACAGGCTGGAAGCCCTGAGTCGGACAACAATAAACGCGGGTAAATAAACAAAGCAGGAAGTGGTTCGGGTTGAGATTGTCGGAGAGGTCGACAATGGGAAAGCCTCCTGTGCACCGACCACCACGGGGCTTTATTACAGATCAGGCATTCCCTCGCTCCGCGGTTGAGCTTCGCCTCAACTGCGTCTCTGTCATTTATCCTGTTAAAGAGAATGCATGCTATTCCCCAGAGCGTAACTTCCCCTCCTCTGCAGCCTCAGTGTTTACCACAAAAAACGCATTCAGACAGACATTGTGCACAGTTGCTTCGATCTCTGCTGGAGCGCCGCGGCTCACAAACAGGCCGGCTCTGTCGTCTTTATTGTCTCCCTGTGATTATTTTTTTTCATCTTCCGAGGAGTCGAATTTAGAAAGACAGCGAGACATTTGCTATCGCTAAAATCTGTGACTCGTGTCCCGCACCAGGAGGTGTGGGCATCAATGGTTGATTTGTCCCTGGCAACGTAGACATCCAAATGGGTCTCTTCCCCGTTAGATTCATGAAGGGCCGATCCCACCAGCCAATTAGTATGTTGGCTGGGTCCCATCTCGGCTAACTTAGCTTAGTCATGCTTATGGTTTTAACTCTCATCAACGTCGCTCACGGCTCTAACTCGAAACACGCCGGCCTATCTCGGCAATTACCAAGGCCGTCTCTGACGAGGTGGCGGCTCCTGTAGTCATGGCCTCTGTGATGTCAAAGCGATACAGTTGGATCCTGTTATCCTGAGCGACTCACGCTGATTATCTGGTGAAGTGCAGAGCCTGCAGGAGGGAAACCAGAGGCCCTGGAGCTCAAGGCCACAAAACTCCAACCAGAGATTACTCACGTATTGATGTCACTCAGATCCCGCCCCCTCCTCCACCGCCTATTGAATTGATTCAGAAGGTTGCTTACAGTAAACTGTTTCAATGCATGGTTCAATACGTTAACTTGCAGCCTTGGCACTGAAAACCGCTAAACGCTAAGCTGCGGCGGACATGTTTTAACAGCAATGAGTGACATATTCCTGTAGCAACATCACAGGAAGCCATCTGACAGGAAGTCTGTCGGGTTAGGGTCAGCTGTGATGTTTGAGCTGCACGTTGGGTGGAAAACACGGTGGTCTTTTTCTGACAATACCGCCATCCTTCAGTCTCCTCATCGCTTCCTTTGTTCCGTTTCTGTTAGCTGGACAAAAAATATATGTAAATGGAGAATGGCTCCAGCAAAGAAAGAACGGGGCTGAAACAGTAAGTTTAGTTAGCAGACTGCTGCCCCCCCTCCCACCCCCACCCCCCCCTCGCGCTGCTGCCTAGAATGCATGTTCTTTACTAAAAATAAAGAGAGGCTGCGGAGGGAGCGGGACTCCAAACCGCATCTGTCCTTTTATGTCGGAGAAACATCAAAAGTTGTTGCTCTTCCTCTCATCCCTGCATCCTCCCCCACTTCCGCTCCATCTATGTGTACTTGATTGGACATCCTCTTCTTGTAAAGAGGAGCAGTTCTCAGCTTGGTCTCATGTCAAATGTTTTTTTTGTACGTGTTCAGCAGATAAGGACGAGAGACAAGGACGGATCCTGATGCGCAGAGGGGAAGCAGGGATTGTAATTACAGTGATACAGGGCTCTGCCAACATGCACCATCTGTAGGATGGTTTATCAGTCAGTCAGTTAGAGTTTGAGTCTGTTAGTCGCATTTGTGAAGAATCGCACAAATGTCGATGGTAATGATAAATCGCACCATTCTGTTATATCATTCTTATTGATTGATGTCAAGTACACCAGGAATGTAACATCTTAGCAAATGTGAGCTAAATGGGTCCATTTTTCTACAGAGAACTAGGCAAACAAACAGCTATTTTTTATCTTTCACCCAGGAGACCGCTGATCGCTCCCCGTGTGAAACGAGTCAATGCTGATTAATTTGTCACGTAACTTACGTAATGTAGTTACGGCACGGATTTATTTTAATCCAAACGATGATATTTCCTAAACCTAACTAAGTAGCTTTGTTGCCTAAACCTAACTGAGTAGTGTTAGTTTCCTGTGAAGACGGAACTTTATTTTGAAAAGACCGTGAGCATGTAAGGTGCAGAAATTGACACGTGTTGCTAAAATGTTACGTTTGTCGTTAGATTGCGACATCTAGTGGCCTCAGTAATTATGACGGGAGCAAAGGAGGAAGTCAGCTGATGTAGTGTGAAGAGCGAAAAAGTCCACGTGGGGAGAAGGTTGGGTCAAACAAACAGAGGACATCAAACAAACAGGACTTTCACCCAGGACACCGCTGTTCGTGTCCCACGTAAAACCAGAAGTCAACATGTTGAGTCATTTAAAGTTCCGTACCTAACTAAACAAACCACAATCTTTTCGTAAACCTTAGTTTTGTAGCCTAAACCTAGCCGAGTAGTTCCGTTCCACAACATTAACCACGTGCTTAAAACTGTGACCTTTTCACAAACGTTAAAAACAACGGTCATACATGTCGTTTTGGGAATCATCTGCAAACAACTTGTTCTGTCATTTAGGTATCGTGTTGGTGAGTTTTTGATCTCATAAAGAAACTCAAAGTGGTCACACGCGGTCTGCTTAGGCATAACGGTCAGACGATCGCCAAATACTTTGAGTGAGTCCGTGTCAATTTCTAGTCTACTCGTGAGCCAGCCAATAAGAGTCCTTGGTTTTCAGCTATGCAGTCATTCAGTGAACCATTTCTCCTGGGTCTCTCTGTCTTTTTCCCCCTGACCAGCGGAAATGCCTCTTCTTGCCTAATTAGGCCGGCATGCCAGTCAACTCGTCACGGGCTGCATTTCACTAATTCTAATCCTTCTTCCTCCCACTGTTACACCTCCCCCCCTCCCCATGTCTTTCCCCAACCTTCAAGTCCCTGCGGACTAGATTTTCCACTTGGGATCAAAGATAAGGAGGAACGGTTATCTGAGAGAAGAACATGCTGGGGTAAAGCGGTTGATGACCTTCTGTACTAGAGTCTGTGTGTGTGTTTTTAATAGAACAGAGATGAGTCAGCTGGAGGCTGTTGTGGCCAAAGATCAGGGAACACAGTGACCGAAGAGAAGAAGAAAACAGACTTCACATCATTACCAATCGTTCTCTCTCTAGGAGGGGAGTTTCACAATTAAGTGAAGGGTTTTTCCAGAGAACTGGAGCAGACGCACTAATGGTGTACCGGACGGTGTGGTAAAATTATTTGTCACCAAAGTTACGGCAACCCCATGCTGGGCGGAAATGTAAATAGAAGCCTGGGGAGAGCGGGATGGTTTACAGATGACAGATCTCCACGGTGAATACGCTCGTGGAGGAGGGTGCAGGGGGAAAGATTAGTACACAAGGTTATTGGTAACAACTGCCAAATGTGAATGAGGTGCAAAGCGAGGGGAAACACCTTGAACTAATAAGGGCTTGTAAGAAAACCGCTCTCTGGAGAAGGAGGTCTAAAGCTAATCAGCTTGGCAGGCAGACCGCTGGGATCTGCTATTCACATATATGAATGTCTCCATCGTTGCAAAATAATCCAGATTTTTAGAACCCAACAGATTGATGGCGTCCCAGCTCCGTCCTGCCTCAGATCTCCCCCCTACATGCCATGTTAGATAACAGCTGAGATGGACACAGCAGCCGGCCTTATCAGACCTCTCCCTTCCTGGGCAGCAGCGATGGAAATCACTATCTAACAACCAGTCAACAACCAGACGTCAGGCGGTCACAGTAAACAACAACCCGCTCCTTTCTGTACAGAGATACATGTCTTTGCTTAATTTGCTGTTTCAGCTTTTCTTTCCAAAAGAGAATAACACTACGACTAATGAGATGCTTCAAAGGCAACAAAATACACCTCAAGCACCTTTTAAGTTTACTAAGTTGTATCTTTAAAGCTATAACAACCTAAGGAAGCTGCTTTGCACTGCTTTAAGGGTTTGTGCTCAGCCAAGTAGCACAAAGGCTGTAGTTTCATTTTAGTGTACAAATACAAACACGCAGGGGGCATGAATAAAAGACACGCAAATTTGAAATACTAGCCTGCGAATATTTTGCATCAAAACTATTATCGACATTTTTTCAATAAATGTTGTAAAGTCTAAGCAACTGTGAGCTATTTTATTGAGTTTCCTTTGAGCAAAATGCTATGAGTGAATTTGAGTTCTCTCTGGTAAACAGTTACGCAGTATATATGTCTAGGGCTTTTATTGTGAAAAGGTAAGAACGGAAGGAGTGGATCTAGTATTTGTGTAGTGTGCGCTTTGGATGTCTTTTCCGCCAAACGTGGATGGTTGACGCCTTTATTTGAGGAGCCAAAAGCTCAGAAAAATCAACCTTGCTACAAAAACATGTTTTCTGTCACTTTTCTGCCTCTGATATTCATGTTCTGTGTGGAGTACTTATGACAGAAATAATAGTTGGAAAAAAATATATTAATCTACAAATTAATGGCGAAATAATTAACATTTCCGGTGTGTTAAGACCGTAACTCTGCAAGTAAGTAAATGGGCACATTTCCCATAATGCCACTCAAAAACAAAAGAAAAACTTGCCCAGAAGCAAACCAACTTGTAAACCCTAGTCAAGGACAAAAGCATACATCACAAGTTGTTGTGAAATGCGTGATTTCAAAGCTTTCTTTCTGAAATCATCCTCAGGGCTCGGCTCTCCTCAGATAAAACACGAGAGGACGGAGTGATGCTCGAGGAATGAGGACCGTCTTTGCCACATGCCTTCGCCCCTAGCCGTTTCTCCTTCGCCCGCTGGCTCGCTGCCTCAGCCTCTATACCCCCTCTTCATCACTTTGGCCCCGGCTGGCATTCTCCCCCTCTGCATCCCTCTGTCTATTCATGGCGCCGTCCCCTCCGTCAATGATCCTTTCACAGGGGCAGCAGCGTGGGGTCGGAGCGCGGCTCGCAGCTCTTTCTGAGGAATGCGACCAAGCGGCCTTCATATGAGCAGAGATGTCCAGACTCCTGCCCCTCGTACTACCACTGTTGTGTGTCATTTTTCACACCTCACTGGCATGACAATCAACTAAACAGCTCAGATATGCATTCACATGTTATTCCGTGGCTATCTCCCAGAGGGCCTGTCCCAGTAAGATTAGCGGATCAGCATCTGGCCTTAACCTTGAATTAGTGGGGTCATTCAACCTGCTACAGAGAAGGTTGTGTCAAAACTGAGGACTTCAAATAGTTTATCATATTACAGTGATCAATACTGATTGATTTACTTAATATCAAGCTGTATTGATTTCATGGAATTATATCTAATTTATAAGATTTACCGGAATTATTACCGGAAATGTGTTACCAATGCTTATTTATATGACCTATATTTAGGTACGTAATCCTTTTATGGCTTACAAGTAGCGTTGCCTTTCACATTTATGTTCTATTTTTCTTTATCCGTTCATTACTTGAGTGTTTTGACCTTGTTTCATGTGACATCTCTCAGGTCACTACTTGAATCCATTTCATTTGGCGGAGCTTGACAGTCGTCATTTTTCCGTCTTTACAGTTTACAGAAAAAAAGGCAAAAGCAAATACAAATGAATGTCTCCTTTTTGTCAATTTTGTCAATTTTTTCACCACAGCTAAGCATAAAAATTTGCAATATTTCAGCGTTTTTCTCTCTAACTTTGCGTTGTTTCCGCTTCGTTTTTTTTATGCGCATATCAAAAAACAAATAAATGAAAATGGAAAGTGATAGTGGATGAAAACGGACGCGGTAATAACCAACTGCTCAGTGGAGAATAAAGGTACAAATTTGGGCTAGTAAAACAATAATGATATCCTCTGTCCCGGCCGATTACAGCACATTCAATACTGTCCATGAGTGTATCACAACTGATGATACACTGATTATTCTGAGGCTGGGCTGTGAAAGCGTGCGTGTGAGGTGGATCCTTACCTTGGCCTCACACTTCCTGTGGGTGGCTGTCTTGCATACTAAGAGGAGTGAGAGTAGAGAAGGAGGGAGGGGGGAAAAAAGAAAGATGACAAAATGAGTATATAGTATGAGTTTAGTCTACATATGAAGTAATGAGGTCAACCTGCTTTGTATTTGTCACAAACAACTACAATCTTTGTTTAGTTGCATGACAAATTCTACAGTGAGACCCAAGTAAAGATCTTGACATCATCCTGCTGTATTACCACACAATACATAATCTCTGCATGCTGAACAGAAACACACGCCGAGATTATGACACGTGTCAAAACACCAGTTCCTTTTTTTGAATGTGCTCTTACAATATAGACCTAATATATAACAGTCCTACTTTGCGCCGACTCGTGATGAAACTCTAGAAACCAGGCGGAAACCTCAGATTCTGAAAAGTGAAGTCATCGTGGATGTGCCTTCAACCTGCATTCTTTCTAATGGCCATCAGGGGGCGACTCCTCTGGTTACAAAAAGAAAATCTGATTTTATAAAAGACTGAGAAAATGACTCTACTTTTCACTTTATTTACTACCTCAGCAAACATTGTGAACATGAGTTTATGTTCAAGTCTTCTTCAATACAGCATGATGTTAATTTAGTAAATTATGGTCCATTTAAAGTAAAATTGACCGAATTTAGTTGTTTCATTCGCTCACCAGATTTGGCATCCGTACTCGTATTTTGTCCGAATGTCAAAGTCCAGTATGATCGACAGGGATCGACAGGATGCAACGTGACACAGCTGGTGTGTGCGCTGCCCTTCATTCATTCATACGTGACACATCCTACATCCTGCAGCCTGCCATGATGATGCTTAGCATGTTTCCTCTTGGTGCTTCAGACTCACTTGGTCCTGAGTGACCCAAGTGCTCTACCACCAACAACTACGCAATGCTCGCAACATTTACCTCTGCAGAAGGAGCCGACGTTGTCCACGTTCTGGCGGCACACGCTGCACTGCCGTTTCTTCTTGAAGGTCTTTTCCTTGAAGACATGGGGCTCTCCCTTCCCCCCCTACACAGACACACACAGACACACAGACACACACATAAGGGAAAACGAAATTCAGGCTCAGTTAGAAACCCGATACAGCACAGAACCAGACGTGGCAACGCAGTCTGTTAGAGCTGCCTACTCTCGGAAACAAATGCAAGAATCCTTGTTTGACCTTCATCCAAGAGTTTAACCCTCTATCCTCCTCCATCGGACAGGATGAAACCAAGAAAGAAATTCAACATCCCCAACTTTTTTCATAAAGAGGAAGAAAGCAAAGTAATGGTGTGTAAGTTAGCGGACTGTAATAATGACAGGAGCTCAGGACTGTCAGCTTTAACCTGTGTGTAAGACAGACTTGGGTGCATGGTATGTATGTGCATAATATGACTACATCCATTCTCTACTCCCTTTGCTTCTTCAACTCCTGTGGTGGTTGTGTAACTGTCTTCCAGTAATAATCCTTGTGGTTCCCGCCCATACCACACTATAATCCTTAGTGTGTGTGTGTGTGTGTGTGTGTGTGTGTGTGTGTGTGTGTGTGTGTGTGTGTGTGTAGGTTTGGGAAAGAGAAAAAAGGAGGAAATGTGTTGGTCTAATTCTTCATCGCAATTCTTTCTCATGTCCATATTTGTCACAATGTGTGTGTGTATACCTCAGTCTGTGCGTGTTTAAGTGTTTGTACGTCTGTCTTTGTGAGGACCAATTTGAATGTAGACGTTTTTTGGAAAGTGAGGACATTTTCGCCGGTCCTCACACCTTCAGAGGGCCTGTTTGAGGGTTCAGACTTTGTTTTAAGGTTTGGGGTTGGAATTAGGTTAAGGTTAGTGGTGATGGTTAAGGTTAGGATAAGGGGCTTGAGAAAGCAGTATTTCAATGAGGGTCCTCACAAAGATAGAAATAAAGGGACATGTGTGTTTGTGGTATTCCCGCCCAGTGCCTCTTTGTTACCCAACATGGGATTGCGTCTACAGATGACTGGGCCCGACGTGACTCTGTGGGGGCTTTGAACATGAGAACTCTAACAACCCAGGGCTAAGTATGGGGATTGCTTAGCATGTTTTCTTGCATGGCTGAATGACGGCAGGAGGAAAGTAAGTGTGGGGGGTGGGCCTGTGAACTAACAGTGTGTGCAATGTAATGCTGAGGGGAAGCATGCATATTCTGGAAACTGGCAGGAATCCAGTCAAAGGGGTAGGACTTGTGGCAGAAAGTGTTTTATCCGTTCACTCCTCAGAGCAAATGAGAGTTGTTGCGACACCAATACTGGTAGGGTAAAGGCCTTCAATACAACCTAAAAAGCTGGACCAGATATCAGCGAGTACGTGAGTGCATGCACTGATTGGATATCACGTCATGTCATATCATTTATCAGCTCATTTATGCTACACAGGAACAACAACACACGTCACTGGCTATCCAATCCGTACATCGTGCCAGATCCGGACTGCACAAGTGCAAACTGATGATGATAATGCACTGTGAACAACACATCTGCGTTGAAATACGTTAACGGAGGATGCATTGACTTACATTATGATGCATTCAAGCTCTTTTCAGGAAAAATGGGTACTGGGCAAAGGTCAATTATGACGCTATCATGATGTGTTCGAATGTAATCTTGTATCATTGTCTGTAGCTTTGGATAATTAACCTGATACACATAAAGCTTTTTTGTTTTGTTTCCTGTGTGCGTGCTATTCCTCCTTGGTAACAAAGAAAGGGTCCTGTTTACACACTCCTTTTCCATTATCCTGGCGCTCTTGGCTCTGTTCTAGGGGCTGGACAGTGTTTGGACAGCTGCCTGCCTGGCATCACCCTCTGCCCGCCGTGTGAAGCGGCAGCTGGCCCCGCTGCAGTACAAGTGTACTACAGCCGCAGCACGGATGGTGGAAGTGGAACTGAGTGGGCGGCTCAGGGGCTGGTGGTGGGCTGTTATGTAACATGGTGTGGTCATGGGGATTGGGATTTTAAAACTGTGTCGTCATTACTTTGTGGAAAATCGCACATTTCTTATGGTTTCATTTATCTCCATTGGACTCAGCATGACTTTGCCTATTCACTTTTCTAGCAGCAACAAATCAAAATCCACACAGACTTCATGAAAGTTCTCGTCTCATCTCGATCCTGTTTTGATGAATCCTTGATTTATCTTTCCTTCCTTACTCCAAGTCCACCCTTTCCTGAACCCTAAACATGACAAATGCTGCTTCGCCTCACGACCAATTCAACGTCACGTATGCCTCGCTCATTATCTCTGCCTGGACATTTATGCCTGCTGCTGACCACACGTGTTGGATATAAACTTTGACCCATTGTCACAAAACACCAAAATTATTCTTGTCTTTTTGTAGATTTAATCTTTAGCATGCCGTCCTTCTATTCCGTGAACGTGTGCAATAATCTTGTGAAGTGTGTGTGTGTGTGTGTGGATATAGGCATGCATGAGTCTATAGACTGTGAGTTTAAAAAAGCAACCAGTTACTGTCACTTAAACCACAGTGGTGATGTGGGCTGAGAGATAAACACATAGATGAGAGGTTGGCAGCATTCTTCCTGTTACAGACACAATCAAGACCACTATATAGTGCAACCACAGGCACTCACGGTCAGACAGTGATACACCACTACGCTACGGGATGCTGTATAAAGTCTGGTGTGGATAAGCTGCCATACTCTGGTTCATGCCATGAACTGGATTTTGAGTATAAAGGCATGACGTGCTGAAAGAAACAATTATCTTCCAAATGTTACAGTTGGGAGAGCTGCTTTTCTGTGTCAATTGCAACGTGATACGTTAGCCAACTTTTTTCCAAAAAGGCTGCAGGTTTGAACTCCGCAACTAATATTCAGAGAAAGTAGTTGTTTGCTGCTGTATTAATGCTCAGAATTTTGAATTTAGCAACTTTAACATTAACATATTATGTTAAGAAAGAACAAACAAATGCCCAACAGAAATATTTCCAAATGCATCATCACCTCAAAATAAGGAAAGCAAACTTGGTTAACTACCAAATCTCTCAAAACAACTCTTCACAACTCGGGAGTCCGGCCAGAGGAAACCTTATGAGGGAGGTTTACAACTTCAACAGAGGAAGCAGAAAACAGCTGGAAGAGTGTAGAGTGTATAAGTACATCAAAAAAGCAACCTGTGATGCTGAGCCCGGTCCCCAGGATAGTAATTACCGTGACCACTGTAATGGATAAAAAACATCTTCCCCCGGTAGAAACATGTGTTATTTGTCACGGAGTGGGTTAATAAAGACACCGGGTTAGATCATTTCTGCTGCCGGAGAGAAAAGAGCTGAACAACAGAATGAAACGTTCAAAACAAGAGCACAATTATCATCTACTAAGCAGGAAATGAACATGTAAATCCGTTCACTCGTGCTGTAGATGCACGCAGGTGAACCAGACCGGGACCATCTGCCTTCACAGACAATAACATCAGCACATGTGACCATCTGAGCAACCAGCTGGGAAACTGCCCACATCTCCACAGAAGTGACTCGAGTTGTAAACAGCCACCTGAGACCACAGGAAGAAAAACTCACGTGCAGACGTGTATCCCTCCAAGACAGTCCGGTGGAAACAGACAGCCTTCCCCTTTCCTCTTTTCTGTCCCCCACCCCCCCCCCCCCCCCCCCTTGAGCCAGGACAGACCCCACCTCTCCTACGCACAAGAAGGTCCTTTTTCTAATATTTGTAGCTTTTTTGGCAAAAAAAAAAAAAAAAAGGAACCAGAGGTTTACTGGAGTCAAAGAAACACTTTCTAACCAGAGACCCCCTCCCCTTTCCTCGCTGACCGTCTGCCACCCGTCACAGAACAGTAGCTGGATTGAACGAGGGAGGGGTCGGACGCTCGTACAACAGACGCACACACACGGGCAGCCATGTATGCGTACGAATGTAAAAAACAAGACACACAGAAGCTATTTGTGCGCACACGCAAACACGCACATCCCTGGAAACTCTCTCGCTCCTTTTCTCTCTAAAAATAGTCTTGATATTTACACAATGATGGGCATTGTGTGGGACTGGTACATTACTGACTACCGGCCTGTGACCTCAGCTTCAGCTGCAGATGGTCAGTGAGGGCACGCATTGAAGGAAGCCTTGATGGGAAAGTCTTCCTACTGATTTTGTCATTAGAAGAACTCTGTGAATGTACCGTTTGTCTTCAGATCACTTTTGTCAGTAGCTTTGCTCAAAACAGAGGTCTGATCATTTGATCACACTGACCTGTTTTCTATGTGAGACACTTGAATTTGAACGTCTCTGATAACCACCAGGTCAAAACTGCATGAAAACTTTCTCATCATCATTTCATCACTCACTCACTCAGTCACTGACAACTGCAACTAACAATATTTTTCTTTAATAAATAAAGATGCTGATTAACTTCTGGATTAAAAGAGCACTCCTCTGATTTAACTTTACTCACGTTGTCGGATGTACGATGGATAGTTAAAAAAAAGATTTTTTTATTTGAGATAATGGGCAAAACCCAGAATGTTTTGTGCATATAAACGTCGTCAATGGCTCAAGTGACATCATGGAAGTATATTTATCAGACTTTGTGCCGCTCCCTCTGCAGCCACAAAAGGCTTTATACAAACTATTTGTTATGCAGTAGTGCTCTGCAACACCTGGAGTTTAATCCAAATGCAGAAAGTCCTGGAAAAACTGACATCATAATATCCTCCATTTTAAGTAACATGTTGAAATTGCTTGTTTAGTCTGACTCTAGATTGTGTATTTAAGTGGCAAAGCTAAATTCTTTGGCAGATCTTCAAGAAATGTGTTCTATTAGCTTGGTGACGTAGGGATGACGGCGGCAACATGCTAGCACTAGTCAGTGACAAAAGCTCTCTGGGTTTCTTTCTATTTTCACTGTACTGGACTGTTTACTCTCCTCCCTGGGTTTTGTTCTCAGGACATCATTTCATTCAACATAGAGTCAATGGAGGGTAAAATGTTCTCCCCTCCTCACTGATAGTTAGCACGCTTGTTAGCTCTGTTGCTAACAAGTATCAACCTCCAGATCTGAAAAGTGAATCCAATGCAGAAGTGACCACAACCTGCATTCTCTCTATTGACCAGCAGGGGCGACTCCTCTCGTTGTATAGAAGTCTATGAGAAAATGACTCTACTTCTCTCTTGATTTATTACCTCAGTAAACATTGTAAACATGAGTTTATGGTCTCAATCTCTAGTTTCAAGTCTTCTTCAATACAGCATGATGTTCATTTAGTAAGTTATGGTCCATTTACGAAAAGGCGAGGCCTCAAATTTGGCAGTCCCAAAACCAACCGGTGATGTCAAGGTGACTAAGTCCACTTTACAGTGTATGGTCGCTAATAGGACAACTATTTCACAAAGGTTATTCAAGACATGCATTTGTTACGGTTCAAACCTTTAAAGATAATTACTTTAATATCGTATAGACGAAGACGGGCAGCAACATTTTTGGTGATGAGTTGATGATTAATCAACTATCAAAAGCGATGCTGATTATTATTCAGTCAGGAGACCAATCAATTAATAGTTTGAGCCGTTTGCCAGATCAAATTACATCATGTTTGGCAAAAGTTTGAGTGCAAAGCACGTTTTCCCACTGAAAACCACATACCTAGTCTACTAAAATAAGAGGGAATAACCTCAAGAAATTAACAGACTTGATCCTCATTTTCCATGGATTATACCCGGAGTCTCATTTTCTGTGAAAGGAACATTAAATGTTCATTAGAAATGGACAACAAGCCAGATCTTTGTAATGTCTGCTTATTAAAGTATGTTTTATGCACTACAACTCAAACAGCCATTCAATTCAGTAGTGTGTTTATGACTCCTCGCATACTTAAACCCCACCCTCCATTGAGAGCGGATCTGGGCATCCGAGTTCCTGCCTCATTCTGTTGGCCATCAAGGCCAGCATGTGTGTTAATAAAATGTCTGTCAATTCACTCGTATGCGAGTGTGCACGGGTGGGTGTGTGTGTCCAAAAGGGTGGGACAGGCTGTGGAGGGAACAGAGACTGCCTGTTCCCGAGGTGAGGTCAGCGTGATGCACTTCCGTTCACTTGGACTCCTGCTGCTAACACACAGAAACACACAGAAACACACACACACACACACACACACACACACACACACACACACACACACACACACACACACACACACACACACACACACACACAGGCACCCAAAAACACACTGACGGCGTCTACCGCGGTTCATAATTAGCAGGACATCTCTGAAGCCGACGGTGGAATCAGATGCTGATCTGTTCTCAACTTTTTTGCCTGGCTGGTCCATAGAGGAAGAGGAGGTTGCTCCTCCTCTTTTTTCGTGAGTAATCGGTTGAAATAAATGATTACCAAATCTCAGTATTGTTTAAAAAAACATTTTTCTCTCTCATTTGCTATGAATAAAAAACATCATTGAAATACTCTGTACGTGCCCTATTTCAATGAGACGTCTCTATTCCACATGTCATGGCATATTGGAATCGGTTTGTAAATTATATGTAGACTATTGGGAAAAAGATGCTTCCTCGTGAATACTAAATTGTGAATAAGGTTAAGGAAATGTTATTCTGATGAGCCAACTGTCTTCCAGCTGTTGGTCCAGTTGGATGCTCCGGGTGTACTGCCCATGACCCTCGGCCCTCTCTCTCTGCCGAGTCTTGGTTTTATTGGTCTCTGACTCCAGGTTTGGAATTTGGAGGTTGTGAGTTGTTAAAATCCTGAGCATGGACTTAAACACGCACACAAGTCTGCTCTTGGCTACATTTTTAAAGAGGTTTTTAGACATCATTTTAGCATGATTTAAAGCATGACCAACTGGGGACTTCCAAAATGTCCCCTGTTGGTGAATGTGTAGTGAGGCCAAAGTCCACTGTTGGATAGGAAGGTACACACGCACGATGGCCTTATTGCTCCAGCAGCATCACCACCAGCGCACACTGCTGCAGTTGTTGCCATTTACTGGCAGAACACAACATCTGTTTTCCCTCAAAATGTTACCCATGTATTGTAAAGGGGTTGTCAGTAAGGGGATGACATCATCCAGGGGTGATGATTAAGTGAAGGTTGAGGATTTTAATTAGGACCAGATTTGATCAGGTTGACCCACCCGCTGGTTTGTGGAATATGGTTTTGAAGCCTTGAGTTCTGCATTTTGGCCAGTGCCATATTAGTTTTTGGATGTCGCCATCTTGTTTTATTGCAACCAGAAGTGACACGAGAGGGTGGAGCTAAGGACAACTGAACACTGAATGAGACATTTTTAGGTGACCAAAATGTTGCACTAAACTTTCATGAACAGAAAACACACTTTGAAAGGCAAATACATGGACAAATACACAGACAACACCAAGCTGCTGTGGTAGTGACCTGTCAATCACAAGGTAGCCCGGCCCTAAATCATACTCTGCTTTATGGTCTGTTTGACTCTAAATGGAGCATCATTAACTAAATGAACATCATGCTGTATTGAAGAAGACTTGAAACTAGAGATTGAGACCATAAACTCATGTTTACAATGTTTACTGAGGGAATAAATCAAGAGAGAAGTAGAGTCATTTTCTCATAGACTTCTATACAATCAGACTTCTTTTTGCAACCAGAGGAGTCGCCCCCTGCTGGTCAGTAGAGAGAATGCAAGTTTTGAGGAACTTAAGTATCGGCTCCACTTTTCAGCCCCTTGACAGAAGTTCTGTTTCAAGGAAACCTGTAGCTGCTCCTGCTGGACTAAAACACGAATCACTTGGAACCATTCTGTTTTATTCCTGCAGGAGTTTTCCAGGTGAGACTGAATGGCTGTAGATTGGAACTCAGTGTAACTGCATCTGGCACGAGGGAATGTGAAACAGACTCTGTTTCAGCCTCTCAGCTTGGCAGTGAACAGGAGGGGGGGGGGGGGGGGGGGGGTGTCCCAAGTAAACCCAGCCATCATGGGCCATTTCTGGACCATCAAACCTCTCAGTCACACCCGATAATTACAAATATAGAATACCGACTGCACACCGGGTACAACATCAGTATTGTGCTGCTGCTTACTCCAGTGGCGCACTCCCGTGTTTTGCTCCAAGGTAACAGTGTTTGTTGTTGCCCATATATATATATATATATATATATATATATATTTTTTTTTTTTTATATACAAGCTCCTTTTTCAATCCAATCAGAATGCCGACTGACCACCGCCTATCCACATTACATACGGTCCACACAGGAGCAGTGGCTGCTGGTGGAAAATGTTCTAGGTAGGGCCATCCTATCAATTTCAGCAAACATCCCAGTATGATTTAATGCAAAAAAATTAAAGTATCAAACACGCATTACTACTTTACAGTTAAATATTTAACATTTATTCCAACACGAAAAAAAGCAGTAAATAACACTTATATAATATAATATAATATAATATAACATGTTTATTTATTGAGATGCCCCTATGGACCTTGTTATAGGAGGTAAGGATCAGGAGAAGTAAACATGAAGTGTAATTATGAATACTGATGTTAAATTAAGCTATCTAAGCAAAATCTTTTTGGCCCCACACTGAATCTATTTGAGGACGCTGATTGGCTAAATTGTATGTCACTCATTTATATCTTTAATCAGCAATTGGCTAAACTGCTTCATAGACCCGCCTCTTTTGGGCAAAAACGATTAGGCCCCCCTAGCTGCGCGTTCTGAGACGTGTCGTGCACACAGGCGGAGAGGACGAGCAGGAAAAGCATATATTTTGCGCAGATATCATATTTTACACATATTACTGGGTACATTCCATAGTTCAAAAACACAAATATCGACAATTTGTATAATTTATGATTATTTTTTCTTTTTTGTGTGGCTCAAGCCCCATTGCCCTCTATTGACCTGCCGCCACTGCACAGGAGAAAAAAGTGCCAATGACCACACCGTTATCGGCAGAGGAAAGCTTGGAGAGGTTGGACAATGTTATCTTGTTGTTAATGCGTAGCCGCTTTCCTCATGTCGCAAAGGCAGGATGGGAACTCTGACAAGGGATCCTGATACGGAGCCAACACTAATTGAGGGGTGTGCGAACCGCCATTAACAGGCATTAATCAGTGCAGCCATGCGTACATACACGCACCTACACTAAAATGTGATCTTGCACACAACAATGACAAAATGTGTTTGTTGAAAGCATCCTTTCAGTGAACTCGTGCTCTTGGTGTGGCCTTGGGAAAATTGTGCATTACACGCATTTGTGTAACTCAAGTCTGCTTTTTCTTTGACAAGGCACTACTTTTTTGACCAAAATTGCTGTGTAACAACTATCTGGGCACGTTTCTTTCCCATCGCACTACAAAATGGTTAGTTAGCAGTGTGAGAAAGAGAAACAAGGTAAGGAGCTCTTGTCCTTGGCTGTAACATTTGACTGATCCATACTTAACGAGTAAAGTTAACCAAAAGACTTTAAGATTTGCTGCTTTCAACTTAAACATAAGTTTTCTCCCTTCAAAAAAAATAAAAATCCCAGTCATTTTCGGTTAAAACCTTGCACACACGCACTCATAAGAAACATGCGCCCCCCCCCCAACATGACTTTGCGACATTGACAATAACTGACCAGCGCTGACGTAACTGAGGGGCTCGTGGGGGGGGGCGCTAAACGCATCATATGACTCTAGTCAGAACACTTCTCTGTCAGTTTAATGAAGTGCGACGCATCAGAGAACAAGTCCACTTTAGTCACCACGTTTTTTTCAAAATGTTTGCAGTGAAATAACAGCCAACACATTAATAAGCATATCTTTCTATAACGCGGGGTTATCAAAAGGAGAATATAGCTTGAGTAAACACACCGCCAGGTCACATTAAATCTCTCTATTGAACAAGCTCAAACCATTTTCTCATAATGGAGCCGCCTGCGAAAAATAACCAGCAAGCCGACAGCTCATACGGGGCAAAACGGCAACAAGAAGACACATTCACCCGAGAGCGCAACTGCGCAGCCAACACATGAAAACTCAGCATCACACGGACATCCAGAAATCCTCCATGCTGACTTTTAGGTAACTGGAACTCAACCGGACCCTCACTTTCTCTCTCCGCGGGCTCACAGACGGTACGGTCTTACCTTGTTCGTTTTCCCGCTAATCATATCCTCTGGTTTTCAAGAGCTGCCCCTCATTCTCAGAGGAGACCCTCAATAACATGGCCTGCCACTGCGATAACTTGTTTTCTTTTGCTCCGGTCCAGCCCCTCCGTACAGGGGCTGCTGGGCGGAGCTACACGCGTCTGAAAAAGCATGTGTGGAGGACAATTACTGGGATTTCAAGCCCCCTCCCACCTGATTGACCACTCTCTGGAGGGGAGCGTAAGGATACTGGATCTGGATTGGCTGAATTAAACACCGATATTCCCTGGAAAATAAAACCTCTGGTGTGATTTAAGTTATTACCGGATCATCCCCCTTCATAGTATCTTTTAATTTTTTCACATCATATCACATACCTTTACAGTATTTTTTTTTTATTGAAACTTTATTTATACAGGTGATCACATTAAAACGCCAGGTGTTGTATTCTCAAGAGAGAACTGTGCAACAGCGATACCACACAAAGTTACAGAGAGACAGCAACAAGTGATGAAGTGCCAAAGTGGTAGTAATACATGAATGATATGGCCGTGCAATATTATGGTCATAAGAAGTTCAAAACATACAAATATAAATAACTGTTAACCACAGAATCAACCCCTTTTCCTTCATAACAAGGTCAAAACTGTGGTAGTGGATCTGGGTGTGACTCGGTCATAAAATAGGCCTTAGCATGTAAACAAACATGTATCCAGCTCACACACACACACACACACACATATTGAGGCGTTTTTTAAATGACGGGCCTTGTGTGCACGAGGTGGCTCCGGGGCCTCCTCCTCTCCTCCTACAGTATAACACCACCATTATTACATGTGTAACAGACATGTTCATGTCAACGAATAGTGCATGAACGTAATGCAGTCCGAACAAAAGGTGTTTTAGTCAAGACACTCTAGCTCAGTGGCTCTCTTAATAAATCTTTGTTTTTTCAAATGACCTCGACCTGATCTACTCTACAATCTGACCCCGTAAAACCCTGCTAACTGATGGTTGGGAGTCCTTGTTCAAAGGTCCCTCCCTCATCTTGGACGCTGTCAGCACCCCTGTTCTCTCACATCATGCCCCCCAACACACACACACACACACACACACACACACACACACACACACACATACACACACACAGATGTGCCTTGATCAACATGCTTGGACACTGCTGGGTAGTGACTAGTGTGCTAGTAGCAGCACCAAGTGGTGGAATAAGAGAAAAGCACCAGGTGAGGTATGGACTTGACAGTTTAAACATGCCTTCTCTGTAGCTTGTGAGTGTCGTCGGAAACCTACAAACAGCTAATAATGCAGTGATAGATGTTTGAAATTAGCTTGAAAACACTAATAAAGCAACTTTTCTTTTTCTTTTTTAAAGGCAAAACCAGTCTGAGATTGATGATATACATCTTTGTGTCCTTACCAACCTTTCTGTGCATGCTAACTGCTAACAGCTGTGTTTACACTCCACATATAGGCCCATGTGTGTACGTGGACGTTCATTCCCGTTGAGACTTTTTGTTTGTTAGCCCGTGATATTCCCCAGCTTCAGACTCCCTAATGCACAGAGCCTTACGTCTGTTGCCTTGATCCCCAAGTCGCTTCCATATGTGTTGGATCGACGTGCAGGTACAGCACATGTGAAACATGACTGTAAGTCACGGCGTATGCAGCGACCCCCCCACCATCCCCCTCAAACAACACATGCAGTAATGCAGTCCATTCCTTTCGCTCATAACCCGAGAATTTCCGGCTCATGACAGAAAAAAGGGGAGGGGTTGGGGAGTTTAAATGTTTCTGGAATTCTTTTGCTGCCTTTTCTTTTGGATTGTTACAGGGTGAGGGGAGGGAGATGAAGAGGAGAGCATTGGAAGAGGGGGCAGGGATGGAATAAGAAGCAAGGTGGTAGAAGCCAAGGTAATGGGGAGGGCCATGGAGGCCACATGAAAAAATACAGAGAGACAGGAAACCGGTACTTGGGATTGGAATGAGTAAAGTGGGGGAGGGTTGTGTTGGAAGAAAGATGGAGATGAGGAAAGAGAGAGGGGGACGCTTTTGCAGAAACACGGAGCGAATCCAGAATCAAGCTTCCTCTGCACTTAGAGCTAAAAGGCTGAAAGGCCGCGGTCGACGTCATGAAGCAAGGCACTCGGTGTCGGTAATTGCTGGGATACCAGGTGTCTGGAACAGGGAATTTGGGAAGTGGAAGGACTTGGATCACGCATGGAGATAAAGAGGTGGACTGAGTGGGAGACGGGGCGAGAGGAAATGAGGGGAGGAGGAGGCTAGAAAAAAGGGGGGGCCGCGTGGCTCGACGAAGGATCGTGTGGGACAGCGCTACGCCAAACACTGATAAGGTGCAGCTGTTGAAGGAGCGAAAGAGCGAGAAAAGTAGTCGGCGAGACGCTGACGTCACAGTTTGTGCCAATGAGGTCAACAAAAATCCTTTCTGTAGGCCCAAAAGACATTACTCAAAACTGGGGCAAACGTCAAGTCATTTTTAAGAGAAGAAAATATCCCGTGCATAGTTTGCCGCGAGGTGTTGCTTTTAGGGGCGGTGCTGGGATTTTTAATTTTTTTTCTTCCCCAGACTTTCCGAGAGAGGAAATGGTTTATGTCTTTCTCTTTTCCCTTGATCAGCTTTCATCTGCTCGCCCGCTACACACAACAACAAGCATTCCTTTAAAAATCCTTTTCAATTTGTGGTCCGATCATTGTTTTCAATCTAGTCGGCCACCCGCCGAGTCCGGAGTTTACATAGGAATTCATCTTTTTTTGTGTGTGTGAGAATCGCCTCTATATTTAACCCTAACCGGTCAGTGCTCCTTCCTGTGTTGGGTGTGTGTTTGTAGTGAATGCCTGTGGCTCAAGGCCTCAGTATTGGTCACGGCCAATCTAAACTTTGTTGCTCATGAGAAATTACAAGGAAGCTGGACAAATAGACATAAAACCACTGTCACAATGCCAGTTCTCTATGTATTTCTAGAGTCAACAACACAAAAAGAAAACAGAACTATAGTGGGATTGCGAAATTTTACTATAGTATTCTCAGTGGTACAAACGGCGTGTTGAAAGAGTAGAATGAACTTAAACTTCTAGATCATTAGCATAATAAATAAGCAACGTTAGAAGCCATAACACTTCCTGTAGAGTTAGGAACAAAAGCAGTATAACTTTACAGAAAAATAAATCAACATATCACCCCTGAACTAGACTAAAGCCACACTTCCACTGCCTGGTACGGCACGACTTGACTTCCTGTTTATTGATTTTCCATTAGAAAAAATTGTGGATCATAGCACCTGGTCTGGTACTTTTTTCTAGTGCCACCTCTGTCCCACTGGTCAGAGAGAATCGTATTTGCGAGACACGAGACTTCCCACACAAACACGCCATTTCTAAATTGGCAAAATACCGTCAATATTAGCCACAACTTTTTTATTTGCTTGACCCAGATTTTACAACATGGCAGCCCATAAAAACTACGCCGTACGATTGACCAAGCGCAGACGTTCCTCTGATGAAAAGGATTTAAGCGAGTGTAGCATTGATGATGATGTCACGGCAGCTCAACTCAACCTCGCTGTGGTGACCAGCATAGAATCCCGCCCACACTGAGAGGGTACTAATCGCAGTGAAAAAAACAAATTATAGAAAAAGGACCTGGCACCAAAAGTCAGTTGAATCAAGTCGGAGTCGAACCATGCGACGAGAGCAAGACATGAGATTCTACAGCCGCGCTAGCGACTCTGTGAGGCTGTGCTCGGAAACAGCAATGCTTTGCACTAAATGCTAACGCCAGTATGCTAATGTACTTACAGTGACGACGGTAACCCCCCGAATGTTTAGCATGCACAATACTACGTTAACCGGCTGCGTTTTAGTGTGTTAGCAAGGTAGCACTAGTTAGCACTAAACACATTTCATGGCAATCCATCCAATAGGTATTTCAGTCAAAACCAAAAATGTCAACCTTACGGTTGCACGAGAGGAAAAGTCTTTGGATCACCAAAGTCATTAGGGCATATCTACTGAATATCATAGCAATCCATCATTAAGTTGATATTTTAGTCTGGACGAGAGTGATGGATCGGCTGACAATGCTATCTGCTAGCGTGGCTAAAAACACCCTGCCATTCCACAGCAATGGAGGCAGTGCTAGAGTATGTTTTATATTAGAATTCAACTGTGACGTGACGTGGGGGAAGATATTCATACTTAACTTTCAATGCCAAAGTGATCTGTTTGTTATAACACAAAAAAAAATATTAAAAAACCTGCATCATTCGACACAGATTGGCACTTTATTTTTCAAAGAGAACCATATGAACTATCGTGTCCAACCACCAGAGACTGTTTATTTCAGGAACCCATTTTTAGAAAGTTGTTTATTGATGCTCAGCTACTCTCCATCAACAGCTGTCCAAGAAGCATTGGACGGTGAGGCAGTGAGGCCTATTCTAAGGGCACAGAATGAAATAAACAAAAAGAAAGAAAATAATATTGCTGACACTGGAGGATGTGTTTGGACCCCACCCTGCAAACTGCAAACATATATACAGCTCTTACGCACAAAAAACATCCCTTTCCCATGTTCCTGATATAATATCATAACATTATGTAATCACACTGAGAGCAGCGTGTGGATCATTTCTGTTGCCAAGTGTTTCCAGCAAGTACTTGGCATGAGTTATGTGTGTTTATGGCGTATACCCGGACATATAGGAATTTAAGTCTTGTCACAACTGCGATTGTCTGCAACTTCACGGAAAACAACCAAAAGTCATAAAAAAAGAGGTGGAACAGAACTAGTTAATGAAAACAAATGAGCATAAATAGATGAGAAGACGTCTCCTCCTCTAGGATGATGGGTGGGATCCAACTGGTTCCCACACCCCTGTAGCGGGGTCAGTCACTGCGGGATGACGTCGTCCAGAGGGCTCCACATTCCCACGCTGCTCGGCATGTGATATGGAGCCACTGGGACTGTGGTGTGGTGCAACAGAGCATGCACGCACACACACACGTTTAGAAAAATGCACGCAAACACATTTAGATAATTCACACATCTGGATGCAAAAGCCAAAGAGACTCATGTGTCCGTATGTGCTTCCATGTGATGTAAACTGGTAGACCTGAGGTCAAGGATGGCAATGTCCTTTTGGTGGCTAATGGCAATTTTACGATGACTCCGGCCAGCTAGCATGCCTCTGTTTTCCCCAGCAGATGCCGAAGGCCGCCACAACAGTGCCATTGTGTCTGCACAGATGTGAGCTCAGCTGTGGTCATCCGCATCATCTTGTAAATCAAGGGGTCGAACAAAACACACACACACACTCCTTGTAAGGAGATAAACAATCCCTCTTCAAACTTCAGATGTCCATGAGGCATATGTAACGTAAATAACATTGCATTGAACTTTGACATACCCAGTTCTTCACTACTGATTCACACTTAATTTTGGTTCCATAAAAATGCGAAGCATCATTTTGTTTCAAAATAAAATCAACTAAGGCGAAAACAAAATACTCAAATGCGCCTGCTCATCTGCTAACAAGAGGTACGTTGTGAACTGAAGCGTCATTACTTCACCTTCTGTGAGAATGCCATAAATTGAAACATTTATGGCAGGGGAATTCAAAACATTCACCCCAAACATGTATTCTTGGAGATCTGCACGATTATCAATTGAATTATTTTTCAAAATAAAAAAACGCATTATTAGATATCATTGGATTAACTTCAATACACCAACCTTCAAAATTGTATCAAAAGAGAACTCCACTGATTTAGCATTGGTTGGATTTACAATCAGCAGTTTCACAAAAGTATCAAAATCTATTCAGCAGAGCCAGAGATATAGTCTTTTTTTATTCCACGTATTCTTATTCCTTGTCAAAACTTGTTGCACACATTACCCACAATTCAACTAGCTTTCCGAGAGTTTGGTCGCAAATTTGCTATGCTAGTAGCGACTGATGTAGCCTCTAGCTGCTAGCCACGAGCTGCTCCACATCATCACTTTTTTCTTTTCAATTTATCAGATTTCACACGACACAGTCGACAGAAAAAATGTTGGCATTGGACATTTCTGCAAACAACAGGATAAGTTGATTGTCGACATTTCTGAACCAAAACAGCGTTTCAAAAATACGCTTCAAATCAGCCTCACATCACGCCTGCAAAAATGCACAATGCCACGTGGTTAACCTGAAACGATTGGTTGGGTTTAGGCAACACAACTGCTACGTTGAAGTTAGAAAAAGGATTGTGTTAAAATATAACGTAACAAGAGTAAAACTGTAACTACCATAAATAAACAACCGTCCGTAGCGGACTTTCTTAAGTAACGTTGCGTAACAAACATAACAATGTTATGTAAAAAAACATAATGTCGCTGCTTGCATTTGGTTTAACACGGGACACGAACAGCGGTCTCCCGGATCAAAGTCCTGTGTTTGTTTACACCCCGTATCTTTCAATCACAGTTGCTCAGTATACTGCGTCACTTGCTCTGACCGAGTGCAAAACACATGTGCACTACTACTGTCCAACACCTGTAAAGAGATTCGTCTATTTTCCCTTAAATGTACCTTTGATCAACAAATAGCACTCTGTGCCATGCGATGTCCAACAGCACTGACTACAAACGCCCAATCACTGTGGACATGTTTATCTAGAATGTCATCACACACTCACGTGAACCCCGCATGCACACTGACCTTCGTCAGCCTCATCCTGCCACTCTCGCTCCTCTCCAGACTCCTTCTCTTCAGGGACGAACTTCTAACCGCCACCAGTTGTTGTGCCTCGTCCTCCCCGCACCAGTCCGAACTCAGGACGCAACCCATGTAGATGGACGGGGGTCCTGGACTCTGGACCCTTTTTTTCCTCCTCCTCTCTGTCCTCTAAGCAGGCTCCAGCTCCGGGGCAGCTGTTTTTGTCAGCTGGAGTTGGAGGACAGAGAGGTCCGTCCCCCTTTTCCTGGCTCTCGTTCAGCCCCGCTGCAGGGACAGAGGGAAGGGGAAGGATACACGCTCTCGATCACCCACCACCCTTCTCTTTTTCTACACACACTTTGAAAAACACCTCTCTCTCCAACTTCGTCATGCTGCAGTCACATGTGGACTCCTCATTTTTTCTGCCTCCGCCCCCCCTTCTCTCACGGTTCTTTCTTTGTTTCACACACTTAAGCTCCCTACTTTACTTTTTCTCTCTCTTTTTTTGTTGTTATTGTCAGTCGATTGCACTCACTACATCCCCCGGGACGCAGGCGCATGACCCTCGACTCGAGAAAGTCAACGCTCAAGGATCCTGCTTCGCTCTCCTTCTCCTTTTGCGTCTTCGCCCTTTTCTCTCACTCT
The DNA here is from genome assembly GCF_050575085.1 of Anarhichas minor. NCBI lineage: Eukaryota > Metazoa > Chordata > Actinopteri > Perciformes > Anarhichadidae > Anarhichas > Anarhichas minor. The sequence goes on along the minus strand of NW_027466466.1, from coordinate 2,438,288 downwards.
CCCCCTCCTGTTGCTCCTCTTCCTCTCTCCCAGTCCTCCCATCCCGAGAACACACGTCTCTCCCCTTTCCTCCTCTTGCTCTTGCTCTCTCTCTCTCTCTCTCTCTCTCTCTCTCTCTCTCTCTCTCTCTCTCTCCTCCCTCTCCCACCTCTCCACTAGGGTTGCCTCACTCTTACATATACAATTACCTCTCTGTTCTCACCCCCACCCACCTCTCCTTCTCAGCGGTTTCCTGCCCCCCACTACCCCACCCCCAGACACAGGCAGAGTCTCCTTTTAGCTCGGCGTACACATTGTTGGTATTGTCCAGAAAACCAAGAAAACCAAACAGTGAGGGCAGCTGTTGGGATGCTGGGCAAACCAGTGATTCAGAGCGGGCCGGGCCCTTCGCTGGCCTGAGCCTCCCCATTGTTTACCATGTTGCAAGTGTGAAACAAGCTCTCTTTCACCCCAGAATGTGTGCACCTAACATATTACAAAGGATGCTAGAAGTTGTACCAAGGCATGTCAGAGGCATCCTTGTCTTTTGTTTTTGATGATTTCTGCCTGAATAACAGAGAGGGATTTCAAGCACAAAGAGGCCCTGTGGATGTTTAATATTGCTAAAAGTGTAAGAAACATTAGCGTCGCTCAAGTTTCTCCTCCTCGTCGGCCTCTTTGCTGTTGTTTATTTCTTCTCCCTAGAGTGGTTTTTGGCCACTGTGCCAGAGCTCACGAGGCCTGGACGAGTGAGACTGTACCCCTTAAAAGGCAAATTCTTGATGCGGCTCCAAAGGCCCCCCCTTCTTTGTGTTTCTCCTCCTTTCCCCTCTGTGACTCCCTCGTTCCTTTATTTTCCTCTCCTCAGACAGAAAGCAGCAGCGAGGCAGTCTTGTTGTTACAGGCACTTTGCCCCAGACAGGCCTTCCAGGTGTCCTTCCTTTCACTCCCTTCCTATACATTACATTACAGTCATTTAGCAGACGCTTTTATCCAAAGCGACTTACAATTCAGATTCTATCATACCGTAGGCACAGCTACGGGGTTAAGTGTCTTCCTCAAGGACACATCGACATGCGAGTCGTGGAGCCGGGGATCGAACCTCCGATCCTGTGATTGATGGACGGCCCTGCTCTCCACTTAGCCACAGTCACCTATACCCTACCATCAATCCATCCCTCCCTCCTCCCACTCACCCTCTGCCCCAGTCCTGTTTCTCCCAAGGCCCCCCCTCCAGTTGACCTCAGCCCCACCTTTTCCTTTGCCCCCCCCCTCCATGTTTGTCTTTCAGGCAAGGTCTCAGACATGAGCTCAGGCTGCAGACAGCATTTAGCACCCCCCACTGGTTTTACATGCCATGAAATGAACTCCTTCTCATCAACTCTGGTCAATAATCCTGCTTTTGCATCTGGAAAGTATAGAGAAAGACGGGAGAGCCATTATCTAGGCCTACTGCCAAATAAGATTTGATTAGGAAATATGGTACTAATACTAAGTCTTTTTGGGCAAAGATATGGCTGCATTCCGTTGCAGCATATTTGGCCCCCGTTAGGAGTCTTGGCAGAAACCAGTTTCAATCTGGATCAGTGAAGATTAAGGAGAGTTTTCCAGGAGTTTTAAGGAGGAATGGAGGGAGAGAAAGGATGTCATCTTAGAAGACTTTAGAGAGACAAGATAAACCAAGTGGAGAACACAGAGCAGTGTCTCCCATATGGAGAACACAGAGCAGTGTCGCAAGGTAGTGACCATGGGTCACACTGTGACCCATGGTCACCTTGTCACAGTGCACACTAGTTACCAGTCAAGAAGCACAGTTTATGTAGAATAAGCAAATAATCGCTACTTACTATTTTACCAAAGCTAGAGGGCAACGGACAAATACCAAGATTGCGATGGCCAAAAAGAAAAATGGCAACGGATAAAAAAACAAAAAAAAACAAGATGGGGACGCTCGAAACCGAGATGGCGATGGCCCAGTTTTTAAGTCCAGGCTTTAAAACTGCATTCCTCTGTGACTATGCATTTCTTATATACAGTCTATGGTTCTTCTTTGTATACAGACATTTTTACGGGGTGGCAACTGGAATCACTCTCATCAGCTCGTTCTTCTTTCAACGCATTGTCGGATGGGCCCCGATGCATCTGCCTTGCATGCAATCTCTATATTTACGCCCCTGAAACAGGAAGAAAGAGAAGGGATGGTGCAATCTGAAGACACAAAGGAGTACAGAAATAGTTGTGACGATGTTGGGGATGATGCTACCCAAACAGTCTACATATGTCAGAACATCTTTGACTGAAGATCAAGTTGATGACTTCCATCATCTCCGATGACACCTTCCCGAAGTTGTAAAATAGTCGTGTGGTGTGGCCACGTTAACGTCTCCTCATGACAATCAACCCTCTCGCACCCTCTATTTGGCCTCTTTGCTGTGTCCAAGCATCTTATTTTGTGGGTCAGTCTTGAACTACACCATAACTTCAGGGTTGGTGTTGGATGTGCACAGTAACAACATTTTTTAGGCCACAGACCAAGGACAGTCATGCCAAGGGTCAAGCTCACATCTCATCAAGCATGAGACCCAAAGGATTTTTTTAAACAGCACAAACTTAAAAAAACCTAAATATACATTTAAAAAATCATATAAAATAAACCAACAAATTGCATTAATCAAAGAAGTTTCATTCAATGCTCAAATTAACCTTAAAACTTCTGTTTTTAAAATCTTGCATGCTTATAAAATAATCTAGTTTAAAATGTCTCTGTAGCTTACACTGAGAAGATGGTCCAAAAACTGTCAAAGCACTTTCAACAAACAAGGTGTCAGTTTAGGTATGACGTACTCAATTTGTCCGCATGATCGAAGGTTGCAGCTGCTGATAGTTTTAGGAGTCAGAAGAGAACATAGATAAGGAGGCAGTACGTCTAATATGGCCTTATATAGAAAAAGTACCAATGTTCCATCCTGCGGTTGTAAAAAGAGGACAAACCAACTTTGTCATACAAACTGCATTGATGTGTGCATAGACCTGAATCAAAGACGATGAACCGGCATGCATATATGATATCAGCATAATCAATTGCTGATAGAATTGTCGCTTGAATTAAATTTTTCTGTAAGACCCTCGATATGATGTTTAATACATGAGAGCTGTGTTTTTCTGGGTTTGTCTTGGAGTTGGTCTGCCCTTAGTGGGCAACAATAACTTAATGCAGATTCAACATGTAAAGGATAAGGGTGGTGATATCTTTCTTGTAGTCAACAAATCCCACCAAAAGACCAGAACCACTGACCACTGAGTATCCAACGCCTGATATATCTTCTTCCTCTGTGCCGTACAGCTCCACTGATGTCCAAAAGCTATTGAAACACATCAGTGAGCCACAACTTTCACATGCAACTAGTACAACAACTGTGTATTCAAGGAAATTATAAAAGAAGGAAGCGTCATTACGTAACTGTGTAACGTGTCAACATTGGTGCCGAGCATATTGCCAAAATTTTAACACATTTTTTGCACAAAATTTGAGAGAGTTTTGTGTGCATAGAAAAAGTCTCTTATTTCAACTTGTACAAAATGGGAGCAAAAACAAAGGATGTGCCTTAATGGTTTTGTTCAGTGCATATGAGGGCGGCAAGGTTTTTGCTCATATGCACCAAGGTCAGGGACATTTGTGACTGACGTCAGATTTGACACAGAGCACTCAGCGACTACAAAAGCCGGAAACAGAGTGTTGTGATCTGAAAGGCTTCTGCCTTAGTCAGCATGGAAAATATGAGGGGGAAACTGAAATATAAGAGCTAAGCTAGGCTACAAATTCATCCAAATCCTCTGGCTGATAGGGTCCGCCGCTGCATTCTCTTGTCTCAGAGAATAAAAACCCTCTTCCAGTAAATGTGCACTGTAACTCTATAGCAGGTTACAGTTGTATTCTGAAGGAGGCTACTGCCTTGTTTAAAAACATATAAAGCTTTCAGTTAAGCTCAAAACTCTGGTACTCATTGTCAGTTTGAACATAAAGAAGTTGCTTGGCCCATTGGTCTTTCATCAAGTAAACTTCCAGTGTTCACACGCAGCGCCTGCACCCCCATCTTAAAGACAGTGCTGTCTTCAATGGCTCACGTAAACTGGTTACCCAGGGAGAACCGAATGGCACTAATGTCAGTACGGCATGAAGCATCAGACATCCCAGCAGGTGTGACACGACAGTGTGATCTCTTGGTAAGCGGTATGAATAGCGCGCCACTTTTAAGGGCTTTTTAATCACTTCAGCAATTTAACCAACGGGTCTCACTCCGAACTTGTCACATACTTGTCATTGTATACATAAGCCTGGATATGAGTCAGCATTTTTGCACTTCCGGTTCCCTTGTCTCAAATTCAAAGCCAAAGGGTTTTTGGTAAGATGCCCAAAATAAGGTCTGTGATTAACACAAGCTTAAGCGATTTTAATGTTTTGTTCTACGATATAAAATACGCCAGTAGATACACCTCTGGTGAATTTTAAAGCTTTTACGTGTCTTAAAAAAGCGGTTGCTAACAAATGTCACTCTAACGACACCAGAAAACATCATCACAGCAAAGTCATGTGACCGTAGTGTAGTTTGTTCATAGAGTTAGCTTTTTCTGCTGATTGCATTCACGCTTCAACAATCATAAAAAATCCCGTTCATTGTGTTGTTGTTTTTAGGGTGACTGTGGCTAAGTGGAGAGCAGGGTCCTCCTTCAATAAGAGGATCGGCGGTTCGATCCCCGGCTCCGCTAGTTGCATGTCGATGTGTCCTTGAGCAAGACACTTAACCCCAAAACTACGGTGTGTGAATGAGTTAGTCTGAGCAGGTGGCACTTGGCTGCCATCAGTGTGTGAATGGGTGAATGATGACAAGTAGTGTGAAAGCGCTTTGAGTGCGCGGAAAGACTAGAAAAGCGCTATACAAGTACAGTCCATTTACCATTTACCGTTTGTAGAGGGAAACAGTGTGATGCTAACTACGTCATCCCTGCAGCACTCTATCGCCTTGGCGTGAAATGACAAATGCAATATTGTTAATACGCTAAATGAATTTCTGTGTTATTCATACATCATTTGGTGAGACCAGGCCGGAAGTGTACAGAGATACTACGAAGTTTACATTATCTGAGGACAATTGCAGCACTTTTGCGTGTTTTTGAACATTGTAGGATGGGCATGCTTTTGCATGCAGATCCTTTTTTTCAACCGATTCTCCGAGGCCTTGTGTGGAGTTTCAGATTCCTGCATTAGCTTAGGATGCGGTGTGAAGATACCCATCACAATGAACTTCATCTTCCTGTCACAATAACAATCCCACAAACTATCCGCGTTCCTCCGAGACAAGAATGTGGCCACTATGCAGGAGTCTACATCAATGGACAATTTCTGGGAAACAAATTGTGGATTAAGTCCACAACAAGGGACACAGAGAGAAAAGACGGTGGAAATCTTTAAGTGCAGGCAGTCGGTCAATGAAAGAACAACATTTTCCTCTCATCACGCTTTCCAGCACTCGAACAAGGATTCGCCCCAGGAATTGATACTCTGCTGTCACACCGCCTTTACTGCTGCTTGGCGATTTAACACGTACCGAATATCTCAGTATTGTGGAAATGGAACCACATACTTTCCCTCCACTGCTGCTCAGTGTGGAAACACAGTCCCAAGGAAACATCAAAGATGGAAATTTGTTGTGTGGACTGAGTTCTGCCTGTTATGTGTTTGTGTGGCCGGTCCTCTCTCCAGGTTCCATCAGTGGCGGGCCGTGCATTTTATACCTGGGCCTTCAGTGCTGTCCTGCAGCTGAAACACCACCTAATAACCTCATGATGGCGCCACGGCTACGGTTATTTGTTTCTAGGGGTGTAACATTGGACGTTAAGATATCCATCATGACTATAGTTTTCGAGCCACGGGACTCACACTGTGGATCTGCCTACCTCTGGTGTCGAGCCACAGGACTCACACCGTGGATCTGCCTGCCCTCCGGTGTCGGACCACGGGCTCCACACCTTCCTGTCTTTATTCTGGCAAATAAAATCAGTTTTACTGTACTCTGTCTCCTGTGGTCTTGCTATTGGGTCCAAACCGTGAACTCCCGTGACACAACCAACAGAAAGGAGCATAATGTGGAGCATGTTTGTGTTTCTATTTAGTGAGCGAGAGTCTGCAGCGGTGCAGTTCTTTTGATTGTTCAGTGTTCTGTGTTGTTTTAATCTGAAACATGTCATTCTGTTTTGTTTAGCAATACATGTACCATGTAAACTTAAATCACAAGATGTTTTGCTCTCTGTTAAGTATACTTTTCTGATATTTCTCGAAAATGCACGATATTACAATTATTTGAAAGTGTGTTTAAAGTTTTAATTTGCACATTGTTAGACGTACGATGTTAGTACATTTTATATATTTACAAATAGTACAATTCTTGGCAGTGTATTTGCAATGTATTATTATATATATATATATAATATATTAAGAATATATTTGAAATTCAATAAAGTGTTTTTAATTACTATCTGGGAAGTTCATTCAGCATTTAGGATACTGGTAATACATTTATAATATTATAATGTATAATAGTATGTAGTGTACAAAGTAATATAGCATAGTAATAAGAAAGTGTGCTTTCTTAGTAATTGGAATAAGCCAAAAGTATAACTTTTGGTATACTATTACCACAATATCAATATATTAATATTGTAATGTTTACATATTTGTAAAACACTAATATATTTCAAATATACTTAAAACACAAAGGTATCATTTAAGTTAGCTATCGGCATGTACATTAGTACATACACAGTCATATACTTAAATTGTACTCAGTATACATTAAGTTGTTCCAATTTAGCACAAAAAATATACTAAATACACTTCAAATTGGGCTTAACTACTATTTAATCACAACTAAAATATATTAAGTACAACATAAGTTGTTCCAAAATAGCACTCTTGAAGTATACTGATGATTAGGGCTTCAAGTATACTAAGATTAAATATACTTAACGTATTTATTGTTCACATGAGGGCAGTCCAAACTGAACCAAAACTGCACATACAGCGTTTAAAGCCCGACCAAGAGGTTCCGTTGAGTAACAGCAGATCAGCAGCAGTAAAAACATCTGTTTTAGAGGATAAAGCCGCTGCTCTTTTACATGTCTGATCGTAAAATCAACTGTGGTTATCTGCAGCTCTATGCTGAGAAACGCGGAGTCCATTAGTGCTGGCTTTATTCAATATTCACATTTTTGTTGTGAACATATGCAAATTAGCTCATGACATAATGGCTCGTTGCAAAAAATAAATGATTTCGGCTGAAAGGAAGTCAGTAAAAAAAACTCACTTTCAGTCAGTCTCTCTCTCCGTCTGTCTGTCTGTCTCTCTGTCTCTCTGTAGGCTAGTATATAGATTATGCCTTAGCGCGTGCACTGTTAGGTGAACAATTTTGCGCATGCACGTGAAAAAGCGTGCATGAGGCGTGTACATTTATTTCTTTTATTTTTTTTCGAATTTGCATAATGATCTGAAAACTGAACTTTTTTGCGCATACATGAGCGTGTGTGTGTGTGTGTGTGTGTATAGGAGTGCGTAGAGGTGTGTGAGACTGAAACTTATTTAGCCTACTCCTATGCTGTAGATGCCTTGGATGTCTCCCTTAGACGTGTGAGCAGGGAGGGGAGGGGTCTGAAAACTGAACTTATTTGTGCATACATGTGTTTGTGTGTGTGTGTGTGGGGGGGGGGGGGGGGGGGGAATTCATGAACCCCCCCCCACACACACTGAAGGCGGGGTATTTGAAAGGCGATGTGTATATAAAGACCACGGAGTCATTCTTCAACCTTTTCGGTGCGTCCTATTTGATTCTGATTGACAGCCGTTCTATCCCCGATCAAGAGGCTATTTTGGAGCGAATCCATCTCATTTCTTCCAACTTGTTGTCTTGCACCGCTATATCCATGGCTCGTGAACAAGTGTGAGTATTTTATTCTTATTTTAATTATTTCTGTGTGTTTTAAAATCAGGATTGTTTTTAAAGTTTATCATTATCAGATCTCATTCTTGGAGAAATCAGTGATGATGATGATACTGAAAACAGGCCTCCAGCTCCAGTGTATGGTAAGTATTTAGTTTTGTGGTTTAAATACTTTTTATTCCATTTTATTTTACGTCTATTTATTTCAAATGTATATACTTGTAGATTCATCAGACGATTTTCAATCGTCTCCGTGACCAAACAGGGCAACAGTGAAAAAACGCCAGAAGACCTCTTCTATTCCGAAACCCAAGAGATTGAAAACTGAGTAATGACCCTTGTCTGTAAAGCTATTTTGTTCTTTTACCACATGAGAATATTCATTTCATACCCTGTAAATACTTGTAGCTATCAACGCACCCCAGCCCGGGAGATTATCCTTAAAGTTTAAGAGGACTGAAAAACCTGCGGAGGAGCGAAAACGGAAAAAAAACTACAAGTATGTGTTCATTAAAGACTAGTTTAATTTACAAAGTTATTTTATATATATGTATATACATATATTTAACTATTGTTTTGTTCATTACTGTTTTGACTGAGAGGCCGCCGCCATACGCGAGGTCCTCTTTATATGCGGAGCCTTGTCTCATGCGTGTGAAGAAATGAACCAGGCACCGGTGGATATCCAGCCATCTAGGGAGAAAACTACAAGGTATGTACTCATTAAAGATGAGTTATTTAATGTGCCCTTGTGTATTATATATATATATATATATATATATATATATATATATAAATATATATATATTTATATATATAAATATATATATATTTATATATATATTTATATATATATATATATATATATAACTATTATTTTGTTTCATCAGGGTGCTGACTGAGAGGACTCGGCCACACGATCCACGACCCGGGTCGATCCGTTGGGAAGGTGTACTACCCATAGCAGTGGAAGCGCTCATCCACGCTGAGCAGACAGCAGAGGATATTACTACACAGATCATCGAGGGACCCTCATCGTATTTTTTGGACCATGGTGTCGAGGAGCGCAGGCCCGAGACTGAATTACCCATAGCGTCAACCAGTGAGTACGACACAGTTTCGCCGCTCGCGGAATTGCCGTTTGATATTGTAGTTTGCGTTTGAGCAATGTATTGGCGCTGATGATAGGTGTATCGATACCCCTGTGACTATTGCGCCTGCACAGGCTGGTGCCGATGTAGACAGCCCCCCTGAGCTATATGATTTGTTTCTTAGCCTAGAACAGGGGTGTCCAAACTTCTTTCAAAGAGGGCCAGATTTGATAATGTGAAAATGCCCAAGGGTCAACAGTCCCTGCTGACATTATTTTAAACAATACAAGTAGCCTATACATACATTGTTATTTAATCATTTTATTTTCAATGACAGCAAATAGCAATGTAAGCAAATGTAAGCATTCATGTGTGAACACATCTCAACAACTATTCTGCCTTTCTTTCACATCTTGAAAGTCAGATAACACAAAGAACAAGCCATCTAAAAGCTAATTACATAGAAACCGATCAATGTTCTCACCTCAAGACAATCTTAAATATGACTTAGTGAGGGTAATGAAAAGTTGTCTCACATTTAAGTTCAACACGCATGAAACAGGCTAACGAAAAAAATCAAGTTGTCTCTTAGTATCTGATGACAGCTCTTCAGTGTTACGAGCCAGGCAAACATTAGCAAACTCTCTTCTTCTCGGGGCAAATATGTTTTCTGCTATTTTCATAACACAGTCTTTGATAAACTCACCTTCCGTAAAAGGTTTGTCATGTTTATCAATTACCATGGCCACTTGGTAGCTTACTTTGATGATGTTTTCATGTGAAAAGGACCGCTGCTGTGAGGCCAAGTTATCTTGGAGTTGCTTCACTTTTCTAGCTCGGTCGCTCTGATAGCTTGTTGTAGCATTAGCATGTTTGGTCTCGTAGTGTCTCTTTACATTATATTCCTTAAACAAGGCAACAGTCTCATGACTAATGAGGCAGACACAGTTGTTTCGGTTTTCGGTGAAATAAATATTGCGATCTCCACCTCTCCTGGAAGCGGCGGATTAGGACTCTCGAGGATATGGGCCCAGTCCTTGAACGCATCTCCAGGAAGATTGCATAATTCATAAGTCATTTGTACATTATTTGTGGTGTCTTAAAGTGGGTGGTTATACCTTGGGTGGGGGTACGATAATAGGAGCCATTATGTCTCCGCCCCGAAAATTTTTAAAACTTAGTACAGATGCTAATGATGTTAATAGGAGGGGTGACCGTGTGCTTGTTTGTGATAAAGACACTCCTGTTGCTGACCATACTTTTTATGACATAGCCCCTACATCTATACACACTCATGGTTCTAACAATGAGGGACAAACCTTGATACAAAGGCTTACTGTACAAGCCCAAAGAATGCGTAGACTGAAGGAACGCATGCTTGCGGCTGACGAGGCTGAGGATGCTGCTGCTGTTGCATTTGATGATTATGCAGCTGCTGAGAAGGGGTGGGGGAGGCATTTTACAGAACAAGCTTTAGCTTATGTAGACGAGGGGTACAAAGACCTACTTGGTGTTATGCTGTGATGAAAGTATGGACTTACAACATACACATAGTACTCCAATGTTGTATGGGACTCATGAAGCAGTCATGGCTATAGATGATTCCCCTGCTGGCAGTGTTTTAAATGTGGTGCTGCGCGGTCCGTCCCTGGCTAGTGATGTACAGACTGTTCTAAATGCAGACGATGCATACAATGTAGACCTGTTTATGGAACAAATTGCACAGGTCCTGCAGAGTAATGATGAGTCGGTGTCTGACGACGACTTGGTACTGATAGTCACTGTAGCACAAAATAGAAGCGGGGGAGGGCTGGGAAATATCCCCTATGATGAGATACTCGCTAAGAAATGTTGTTTTCTATACAACCCCGCACCTCAAGGCGGCCACAATCTATGTTTCTCTCTATGTCTCGCACATTTTAACAACTCCTCTATGACCGAGCATGACAAATTAGAATATGCATCCCTATTGCACAGATCAGTAGGCTTTGATCACATGCACAGTGTATCATTCGCTGATGTCACCAAATTTGAGAGACATCTGGGGGTGAAAATTATAATATTTCACCACATGGGCGGCCTTAAACGACTGCAGTGTTTCCAGACACATGACACACCCCACACACACACCGTCTGGTTATACTTGCACAATGACCACTATTACCTGATTGAAAACCAGACAGGGTTTTTCGGTGCAGGCTATGTATGTAGATTATGTTACCAGACATATGAAACTAGGCTATACCATAACTGTAAACACCACTGCAGTGTTTGTTTCACAGCGTGCCATACGCACTCAGGCCAGACACAGAAATGTGCCGGTTGTAAACGAATCTGTAAATCCCAACACTGTTTTGACCAACACAAACTTCCAGAAGCTGTCCATGGGCTCATCCCCTGTGATGCTATGAAATACTGTGAGGCATGTGGTAAAACGTACAAGACTGTTAAAAAGACAGACAAATGAGCACTCCCTGTTTGTTCACACTGTGGTGAGCGGGTGTTGGAGAGTGATGAAGCTCATGAGTGTTTTATTCAGCCCCTGGAGAAAAAAGATGTGCACACGAATTACATATTGCTCGATTTTGAGACTCGGTATCATAACGGCAAGCATGAGGCAAATTTGTATGTGCTATGGACATGGAGGGAAACAAGTTCTGTTTCAATACATTGAACTTTGTGGATGCTTTTGTGAAGCGTTACAGAAAACCCAAATACCATGGGTATACATTCATCGCACATAATGCGTCCGGATTTGACAATTACATCCTGCTGGAGTACTTTGTCAAACAACAGATTACACCTATGGTGACAATGAGGGGGAGTCGGGTTATACTGATGTATGACAGAGTACTCCGACAGCGTTGGATTGATTCATTCAGCTTCCTACCCATGTGCTTGTCAAAAACACCTGCAGCTTTGGGGTTTGAGGATCTGGTGAAAGGATATTTTCCCCACAAATTCAACACTAGGGCGAATGAATATTACATAGGTAGTTACCCCTCCCCCTCCTACTACGGGTACAATGAGATGTGTGACAGTGACAAAACCTCCTTCATGAGTTGGTATGACACTGTTCGTGGCGACACCTTTGATTTTCAGACAGAGATCAGACGCTACTGCATCAATGATGTAGAAGTGTTACGCAGAGCATGCACTGTTTATCGCGAGTCTTTTCTGGAGTGTACACAACCTGATCCATTTGCATTCACTACACTGGCATCTACTTGTATGGGCGTGTTCAAAACAATGTTTCTCCCCGCAGACACTGTGGCGCTAACGTATGAACGTTAGCGCCACGTTAGCGATACATTGCTCAGAACAAGGCCTACTCTGATGTCTCAATACAGTGGCTTGAATATGTGGCACACACAGAGAACGTTGAGATCAGACATGCGCTCAATCACGGGGAGCAACTGTTTCCTCCGTTCTATGTCGATGGCATTAACACCGCGGCAGACACATGCTACCAATTTGCCAGGTGCTTTTTCCACGGGTGTGTCAAATGTCACGTGCCGTCTGATTTGAATCCGGTCACCAAAGTCACCTATGGCAGGCAGTACAGAGTGTTCACGGACAAAATATACGCCTTGCAAAATCAATATCGTCTGCGTGTTGTTGTGATGTGGGAGTGTGAGTGGACATCATTAAAGAAGTACAGCCTGAGTGTACAGACATTTATGTCTACATACAGAACGCCTCGACCCCAGAAATGCACTCTTTGGCGGTTGTACAAATGCCATGAAGTTACACCATCAGGTTGGTGATGATGAAAAAGTCAGATACTACGACTTTACAAGTCTGTATCCGACTGTTCAGGCCACAAAGCAGTACCCGGTTGGCCATCCGCAGATTATCTTTAAGGATTTCGATTCTATCGATAATTATTTTGGGTTTGTAAAGTGCACTGTCCTCCCCCCAAAAGGCTTGTACCATCCTGTCCTGCCCTACCGCTGTCACAACAAACTCATGTTCCCTCTGTGCAGCAAGTGTGCTGAAGAGTTGAACCAGACAAGTGCATGTACACACAGTGACAGAGACAGACAGCTGTCGGGGGTGTGGGTCTCTTTCGAGCTTCAGAAGGCGGTTGAAAAGGGGTATCAGATTGTGTCCATTGATGAAGTGTGGCATTTCCCCAACACAACAGATACTCTGTTTAGGGGTCAAGACATTTCTGAAATGTAAACAGGAGGCCTCGGGCTACCCTGGACATGTCAAAACCCCTGCAGATCAGGAGAAATACGTCGCTGACTATTTAGAAAAGGAGGGCATTAAACTTGACCCTAGCAAAATCAAGGTCAACAAGGCGATGAGAAGTTGTAATAAACTTCTCCTAAACTCTTTGTGGGGCCGGTTTAGCATGCGGAGCAATATGCCCTCCTGTGAACTGATCACTGACCCGGACAGATTTATGCAGCTAATGTTTAGCGATGCTATCGATCTGCGGCAGTTGTGTTTTATGTCTGATGAGGTGGCCATGGTGCAATGGCGTTATGCGGATGCCCGTGGTTCACGCATAAAAGATGTAAATGTCTTTATAAGAGCCACGACAACGGCCCATGCTCGTCTGATGCTTTACGACCTGCTAGATACGCTGCAGGAACGCGTGTTGTATTGTGACTCAGACAGCGTTGTCTTCACATCGAGGGCCGGTGACATAATCCCGCCCCTCGGATCGTATCTCGGGGACCTGACAGATGAAATAAACGATGGGGATGTGTGTGGTCTCCCTGAGGAGGATTACATCACAGAGTTTGTGTCGGGGGGTCCAAAGTGTTATGCCTACTACACGAGACACGGCAAAACACAGGTGAAATGCAAGGGCGTTACATTAAACGCAGAAAATGCTTCAGTTGTCACTCCCGAGTCACTGGTTGGTCTAGTCCACGCCTTTGTAGCCAATCAGAATACCAATGCACACATGATGACGGTGTCTGACACGATCAAGAGGGATAAAAAGCAGTTCCATCTTAAAAATGAGACAGTTTTTAAGAAAGTCCAGGTTGTGTACAACAAGCGGCGACTGCTGTCTGATTATACCAGCCTCCCCTATGGATGCTGATCGGGGATTTGATGTAAGGTTGCAACATCCATTTAGTTGGGCCCTCAAACTGTGGAAAGACTTTTTTTGTCAAGGATGTTATTGAAAATGCCTCGAGGGTTATTTCACACCATTTTGATAATGTAGTTTACATTTACTCCTGACCTTTATATAACCTTTATATAACCAACTCCTTCAAATAAGAGACATCAACTTTGTAGACGGTTTACCCGAGTCTCTGTGTGACGACGTACTGCTCCCTCCAGACAAAAACAATCTGCTCATAATAGACGATTTGATGAACGATGCCAGTAATAACATAGAAGTGCAAAATGTTTTTACCAAATATGTGCATCATAGAAATCTCAGCTGTATATATTTAGTACAAAATGTATTCATTCAAGGCAAGGCAAGTCGTACTATCAGTTTAAACACAAACTATCTCATTTTGTTTAAAAAACCCCGGGATAAATATCAGATTACTCTATTGGCCAGACAGATGTTTCCAGGTAATACTAAATATTTTTTAGAGGCATTTAATGACGCCACCTCCCCCTCCTACGGTTATCTCCTCATAGATTATAAAGCAAAGACCCCTGATTATTTGAGACTCAGAACAGCATTGCTATCAGAGCAACAGGTTGCATATATCCCTAAAAAACAAAAGAGGTCAATGTCGTCCCGAATGCAAAGGAATTTGTCTCTGCTGGAGTTGAGATATAAATCGTCGCCGAGCGTACGGAGAGTCATTGTGAGTAATGCAAACGCTGACGTTATTAACTCTCTGTGTGAGATACCTCTCAACGTGTTGAGAGGTAATATTCCTGACAAACAGTACACGCTTTTAAGGAAGAGAAAGACTCTTATCAGACAGGTGGCTGATAAAAAAGTCAAACTTACAAAGAAGAAGAAAACCCTCAATCAGACAGGAGGATTTTTACTGCCACTATTAGGAGCCGCTATTCCATTTATAATCAGCCTTATCAAGAGAGGGAATTAACTATGGAGCACGCCCAAAAAATGTTTCTGGTCCCCCAGCATCAGTTGGATGCATTGAAGCTGCAAACACAGCAGCAACAGCAACAGCAGCCGCAGCAGCAGCAGGACCAGAACACTGGTTCTATAAGACAAGGGGTGCAAAATGAACTTGATAGAGCCATGACCGATGTATTGAAACTGCCTGATACAGACATGTATGAGAAGGCTAAAAAATATGCAGTTATTTTACAGAGATACTTGACTATGGTGAGACAGGGTGAACGTGAAAAGAACATGTTGACCTTGTCACTGGCCCCCGACGAAAGTAGTGGACTCTCAAGGCCCATCGTTTCTCAGGGTGATAATATCGGTAATGATGACATGGCTCAAAAGGATCTGCTTGTAGGGGATGTTATAAAACACATGCCGAAAAAGAGCAAGAGAAATGCTCAATACATTTTGGATGCATTAACTCACGCTAAAAAAACGATATCATGGTCTGAACAGGGTGAAATTATCACAGGTAGTCACAGGGTCAGAGGTTCGCACCTGTATGACTTGGTGAAAAGTGTCACCTCAGCACATAATGTTTTAGACAGTTCTAGACCTACTGGCTGGAGGATTTTTTTTAAAACATTAGCTGCTTTAAATGTACCGTTATCAGCCATCCCCAACACAACGGTGCGTAGGTCTATTGCCGAATATTAAATGACTGATGATGATGATGGGGTTACACGCTCTGGTGAGAGTCGTTTTACCCCCAGAGTGGACCGATCTCTAGATGCCTCACACGTGTATAGCACCCCACTTAAGACACCAAAATCAAAAAGGAGGGTTGAAACATGGCAGAAATTTTGATGTCTTTTTTTTTTTAATGTCTTTTTTTTGTCTTTCTGCACCCCCCACTGTGACATATTGAATGTATTTAATATTTTGTTTTCCCTCTCTAGCCTCGAATGTATAACGTTTGTTGTTGTTGTTGTGTGTGCTCCCTGAAACATGTGAATAAATGATTTTCTTTGCTGATAAAATTGTCTTTTATATATTTTTTTATTTTTCAAAAGTTATCCTTGTTACTGCACATTTGATCATTAGCTTACACATTGTACACAGGTAAAATGATCACCGCAGCACACCGCAGGTTGTACTTTGTTAACAAAACGGGTAACCATTGCATCATTATTAACAGGGTTATTTCCATACAGGTCTAGCACCCGTGAATAAGACATTCCTTTCTGTATATGACATAGAAAAAACACAGTGTTGCCCACATGTTGTAGCAAAATTATTCTGAACCTGTTTCCTAGAATAAGATACATCAGTACAGTTATTCTTGAGGAAAATACCTATTGCCTCTGGAAACATGACACTCTCTGGAGGGTTCCCAAAACTGTCAAAGAAATAGCCATGCCTGTGTTTTGTAATATAGATAGCCAACCAATGCTCCCCCGGCATGTTAGAAGGATGCGTGTTTACAATCACCATTGACGGGTATTTACACTCAGGGGATTTTGGGAGCTGATCGCTTGCTAGTACCCCCATAAAGTATGTACCATTAATAATTCGCTTTCTAACAACACTAGTCAATTCTATGGTATTCATAGTGTCTTAGTAGTAATCCAATAACACTTGGCGTCTGTTTGATATCTCAATAACTGAGTCAAAAACAGCATAGCATATGAGATTAACTGTGCGTGGTAGAGGTACTCCAAACGCACATTCCCCGTTTTAATTAGCGAAACATTCCCTGAGCACCCGTCATCGGGCTCCAGATTAAAACAGAATAGCGTGTAGCCGACACCAAAATCACTACGAGTCACAGCCAACGATCTGTCTTTTAAATGACGACCTGTTGTTTGGATCATCTGGTAATATTCCCTCGCATAGTGACCTCTCTGGAAGTTTGGTTGAAAAGGTTTCGCGGGGTAGGAATAGCCATCGGCACGTAGACTCATGAACTCTGTGTCATAGTGTCCAAAATGAAAGGGGTTACGTGCATAGCTCCCTGTGTAACCCTCGTTGTCGACAAAACCTATTATAATGAATTTAGGGACCTGCCCCATGTAGAGGTTTTCCTGCTTGCAAACTCTTGTCCCAGCCGGGATCGAGAATGTTTTCAAAGCAACTCTGTCAATAGCATATTTAGCATTCGTATGCTGTAAAGCCCTGCTGTGAGCCAGTCTGACTGAAGGTGCAACAGCCACTTTTTTCACAAATATGCTGGCTGACACAATCTTAACAATGTATTCATCAGCTATCGCTGTCATCAGAGATAATTCATCTTTAGAGCGCATACATTTCAGAGAAATATCAACACCATTGAGTAATAGTTTTTCTTGAAAAAACAAATCTGCATGTATTGGTGTAATTAGCTCCATATAGATCAAATTGACCTGGCTTGATTTGACAAGATCAAGTCTTGTTTAACTGCTAAAGCCTCATACGTAGCATTTATGCACAGTAAAAGGACTGTGGATTTTGTCCACTGTGACTCCCATTGAAAGCGATATCTTCATGGTCAGAGTGAACAGGTGGATGATTACAGCAGTAGCTGTTTCAATATGTATACATCAGGTAAGTATTGAATTTAGACAGATCTGAAAAAAAGTGAACTTATCCTTTAATGTAAAGATTTGAATGCTGTTACCCCCTCACAGTAATTGCACATCAGATGCAATTTGATAAGGCAAATGTTTGTAGGAAGTGAGGGGCTCATTGCAGACGGTGGATGACACGTTGTGTTCAAAGACTAACAAGTCCCATCTATTGTTTTTTTGTTTTGCATTCTGATGCTGCTGCCTACATCTCCTAATGTGAAAATCCAAACTCCTCCGCTTGCAAAAAGAAGTCTGGTTGTATAGAAGTCTATGAGAAAATGACTCTACTTCTCTCTTGATTTATTACCTCAGTAAACATTGTAAACATGAGTTTATGGTCTCAATCTCTAGTTTCAAGTCTTATTCAGTACAGCATGATGTTCATTTAGTGAATTATGGTCCATTTAGAGTCACATAGACCATAAAGCAGGGTGTGCTTTAGAGCGGGGCTACCTTGTGATGGATAGGTCCCTACCTATGATTGGTCCAGCCCCTAAATAAGCTGCTATAGGCCTAGACTGCCGGGGGACTTCCTAGGATAAACTGAGATCCTCTCTCCTCTTCTCGCTCTCCTTCTGTATCAATTCATGTCCCATTAATGCACATTACTAACTTTGCTTCTTCCAGGAGTCTTTGTGAGACTACTGAGCATATACTGTAACAGTGGCATCTTGTGGTCAAACTCAATAAAAAGACAAACCCTCCACGTTCTTCCACTCAAACATCACCAGGGAGCAGTGCAGGCCAAGAAATCAGAAGGGTCACTCTTCTCCTGCTTTCAATTTAAGTTTCATTTCTCTGAATCTCTGCTCTCAGTTTACTGCCGTTACTGCATGAGTTTCATTTTTCCACCGTGACTATAATCGGCCAAGGATTTTTTTGTTTCTGAAATACGTGTAGCTGAACTATCCAATGGGCTCTGGGCTTTGCACTTGAGGGGAGGATCAGTGAATGGGAGAGAACAAGTCATATATTAGTTGTCTAAAATAGATCCCATAGAGTCAAATTTTACTTTTCCCACTTAGAGGCAAACCTTAGGACAGACCTTTTATGATGTATTTGGTGGAGTGTGAAACAATATACGGGTCAATTGTTGGGTGTCTATGTTATCAAATGACACAAAAATGCTCAGATTCTTATTTATATAGGAAAAAAGAACATTTCAATGTTGTGTGGCTTGAAAGTAGCATGTGCACATGTCACCTCAGTCCACTGTCCCTGAAGGGACAGTGGACTGAGGTGACACCAGCTGCTGAGTCAACGTGTCACAGGGTTGTCATGTTCATCTCCTTTCACTGCCACATACACGTATAATGACAAATAAGTATAATGACAAATAAGTCAACATTGGGTTAGAATAACAATGAAAAAGGCGTTTCTTAAGTACACATGTTGTGTGACACATAACTCATCGTTGACTTCTGGTTTTACACGGGACACAAACATTAGTCCTGTGTTTTCTAGACCAACCCAACCTCCTCCGCATGCAAACTTTGTCGCTCTTTATACTATCACCTGTCGGGCTCACGATTACAGAGATTACTTATACAATTGATTACATGAGTTATAAACAAATTATAGTGCATTACTTTTCATAGGTAAAGCTGCAAACAGTGTATGAGAACAGCCTGGTCTGAATAGGGAAGTCTACAAAAGTGTGTTTATAGGGGCCATATAATCTGTGTGAGCATGAGGGTGAACCTGAGAGAAGATGCCGCCCACAGAGAGAGAGAGAGAGAGAGAGAGAGAGAGAGAGAGAGAGAGAACACAAAAGAACACCAGCTCAGGACGGTTTTTCTTTCTCCTCAGATTTTTTTCCTGCTGGTCATCAAAAAGCCGAATCCTGAAAGTCTTAGTAACTCCCAAACAGTCCAGTCCTTGTTTTGACAACAGTGACTCCCCCACACATTCCAGCAGTAGCTGCTGGACCTGAGCTACTGTAGACAGTTTGATATGGTTTTCATTAATGTACCACCAAGGATGCTTGTCTTTTTGTTTGGACAGTACAGTTTCTGTCTGGCTAATCATACACCAGCAAAAAAAAAAGAAAAAGAAAAAAAAAGGGAACTTGAATTTGAAAAAGAAAATGTGAATTTACTGAGAAAGAATCCATTATTCACCCAGTTAACTGACATGCTTTTGCAACTGCAGTCGGGACAGTCACATGGTGCACTTCCCATTCATTTTTTAAATTGTCATGACAACGCTGGAGAGCATAAACACACGAGAGTTCCCCGTCAGCAACCGACAGGAAATGAGCTCTATTATTAGAGTGAATGAGACATACAGGGATAAGAGGGAGGGAGAGCTTTCACACTCATACAGACGAGAGTGTGTTATAATAGAGCAGGACAAACTCATTAATTAGCCTGACAACGCTGCGGTTCACGCTGCACAGAGGGCGAGTGTGTACGTGTGATTGCTCTTTAAACACTGGACTTTGGTCCCGTTCCTGTGCGGGAAGCCTTCGTTAGCGAGATAAGACACTTTCTACAATGCTGCGATGACTAAAGAGACAGTCGGACGTTGGCGTTTTAACCCTCCGTACACACACACACACACACACACACACACACGCACACACGCATACAACTGTGTTGATGTGTGTGGCGCGGTTTGGCTGGTCCCAATATCATCATTAATTAGAGGGATGATCTGTTTTTGTGTCTTCCCCTGCCAGAAAGCTGTCCAACCAAAAAAAAAAAACACACATGGAGCTGGGAAAGACATACATTATTGTACTATGAATAGACCATGTGTGTGTGTGTGTGTGTGTGTGTGTGTGTGTGTGTGTGTGTGAGTGTGTGGAGGCGATGTGTGGAAAAACTCCCCAGAGTGGTTTTGACTCTGTCATTTTTTCCCCTGTGCTCTTTTTTCTTTTTCTTTTCCCAGAATTGAACTTCAGCAGAGGCCTGTCATGTAGTAATACGCGTCCCACAACTTCATTGAGATGAACCCTAAACTAAACACTAAAAGCTCCTTTAAGGGAGTACTGGTGTTATTGACAAAGCTTCAGTCAACACCTCCTAATTGAATTTTAGTCTGACGCTGTGAACAGCAGCTCGTAGTTGATGAAACCTGTGATGATGCTGATGATGGCAAAAAAGAAATAATGATGTGCTGAGGTGTGTTCGAGGTCACGCTGGCAGAAAGGCGCCACAGCTCTCCTCCCACAATGCAACCTCTGGTCTGTGTACTCCTGGTAAACACACTTAAAGTGGACTAATAATGTTTTTTTTACTAGATCATATGATTAGATTCTATGTGAGAGGATTAGCTCCTTGTGATGAACTCACAAAAAATGATCAACCGACTCTGTAGCCCCCCTTTTCAGTGTCTTATCTCCTAACAGCTCACTGCTTTGACGATGTGGCCCACAACTTTACTCACATCAACCTTGTATCCAGATGCAGCAGGCAGCTGTTTTACATTGACTCATCTGTTAAACTATTACGGAGTGTACGTCTAGGGCTTTTATTGTGAAAGGTAAGAACGGAAGCAGAGAATCTGGTCTCCACAGCCTTCAACAAGATTGAAAGGAGTGTTTTGGTTCAGATATTTCGAGCATCAAAGTACATTTTGAATATGTCTGTTCCGTACAACGTGATTGGTCGATGACTCTATTCGCGGTGCGAAAGCTCAGAAAAATCAACCCTGTTCAAAAAGTTAAAATAAATATATAAATAAAATAAAATAAGATTTTCACGGCTTATTCACGGCGTAATATTCAGTGTTAAAGTACTCATGACAGACACAATAAATAAACTACAGTTAATGCACCGTCACGGTTAAGACAACTAAAACACTTCGTTAAGCTCGGAGAAAGATGGTTGAGGTTCCCGGCACACTCAGAACACACTACTTTCCACATTGGCACAAAGCAGCGGCCTACAGGACTGACTGCAGATGCCAATGTGATTATCCCTCCGGAGTGAAAACATGGCTTGATTTGAGTGAGACCTCTGTGTGGCTCCTGGCAGAATCGTCTCTCCAGATTCCTCAGCGTGAAGATGCTTCAGAAAGACTCTTTGCTGAGCTTGAACTGAAGGGCTTTCAGACATTTCAACCACATTACCCCCCCCCCCCCCCCCCCCCTTTTCAGCTCGCTCTCCGGCCAAGCAGTGAAAGAACGACATTGTCCGCATCCTTTTTACAGTCTGAAGAACAAATGAATCAGCTAAATTGTGCCAAAGGTTTCATAGAATATCTTGGTCTTAGAGTTTGGTTGGAAGCATACAGTATGGTCTTTGTATTGGTTGATTTATGGAGTCAAGCACCGTTAATTTCGCCCCTGGAAGTTGTTTAAGGCCATGCCTGTAATCATGTAATCACACTAACTACGTGTGAACGTGTGATTACGTTCACACGTTCACACGTAATCACACATTAAGACATTAATGTCTTAATGTGCATAACACATTAAGACCTTTAAACCTGCGGTGTCCATGCACAGAACAGGCAAACAAACAGCTGGCACAGAGGCACTCAGTAGTTTTGCAGTTAGCCTTTAAACTCAGGAGCATGAGTTACTGTGGGCTCTGACAAGATCACAGATAAAATGATGAAGGTGATGTCTGGGCTGTTGCACAATCGAAGGAGATGATCTCGTATTTGGTCTGTAACACATATGCTAACATTGGGTTAATGTTGATGGGAATAGTTCGACGTTTGGGGAAATGTGCTTTTTTGCATTCTTGCGGAGAGTTACAGAAAGAGATCAATACCACTGTCTTGTCTTTTGTGTAACCAGGTGGCAACTTCTGGAGAGTGAAGCCAAAGCGGAAGTGCCTTAAACTTGCATTCTCTCACCTGACAAGCAGGGGGCGACTCCTCCGAATGACTCTACTTCTCTCTTGATTTATTACCTCAGTAAACATTGTAAACATGAGTTTATGGTCTCAATCTCTAGTTTCAATTCTTCTTCAATACAGCATGATGTTTATTTCGTAAATTACGGTGCATTAAGAGTCAAATAGACCATAAAGCAGGGGATGCTTTAGGGCGGGGCTACACAGTGATTGATAGGTCCCTACCTGAGCCCTTATACGGCATCTCTCCTAAACATTTTAGTCACTTTATGACCCATTTTCTCTTGAAAGAGGGCTGTGTGCACCAAAAATGTAAATAGAAGACAAAAAAGATATTATGAATCCACATGCCTTGATGATGTCTTCTTCGCATAGCCTGTCCATCAAGTGTTTTTAAGCTCAGTAAACACTGATAATATGTGACCGTAACTCTGTGCGGGACATTGGAGTCTACCACGGGGCCAGCACCAATTATCATCCTGGATAAATAAAGGTTCAAATGAAGACATGGTCATCTTTTAGGACGCAGGGTGGAACTGGCGGATATGAGAGTGGTATCCACCTCGTCACCTGACTCTCAGCAGAGAGGCAAAGCGTCCTCACATGCGTGTAATCTCCCACATGCTCTGACGACGTCGCCATGTTGCTGAGTGGCTTCACGGCGAATCCCTGCAGAGATAACAACGTGTTTGCCTGTTCATCATCGGAGGCCGTTCAAGTGAAAGGCTTACCGTGGCACTCAGTCACTTTAATTGACTGCTGCCACATTTATATCTTGCCTTATCTCAACACTTTCTCTATCTCTCTCGCCTCTTGTCTTCCACTCCTAAACCTCTTTCTCTGCTTTTTTTCCCTCACAAACTTGGCACGCAAAAACAGGTCTCATGAGGTGTTCCGGAGGTCTGGCTCACGGACATGTCAGCTGGGTTCATATTCTGCTTGGAAGTGAAGAAAGACATGAATCAGAGAGAGGAGGAACTAGATGTCCCTTTTATAGCCTCACATTTATTTATCCCTGATTTGACTCTAATACCAACTGTTTCTGACTACCTTGAACTATGCTTTTACAACTGCCATGTTGGTGGGTTACACCACCTGTGGACACAGAGGTGGCGTGTGAACCCCTCCGGTCAAGGAAAGCCGGTGGGATTATAGTATCACACAGTGATGCCATTCTGGGTTATACAAACTGA
Source organism: Anarhichas minor (assembly GCF_050575085.1). Lineage (NCBI taxonomy): Eukaryota > Metazoa > Chordata > Actinopteri > Perciformes > Anarhichadidae > Anarhichas > Anarhichas minor. The sequence continues at coordinate 2,414,610 of NW_027466466.1, read as the reverse complement.
CATCACCACTTTGGAGAGATTTCCCAAACATTCTTGTTATCGTTTCATTAAGCGTCAAACTAACGCTCTCTTTGAGAAAGGCGTTTTCTTTCTGTTGCCAGGAGACCAAGCTGATTTTTGTTTTTTGCAGTCCCTGGTGTTTTTGACACGTGGGTCTGTTGTCGTCCGACATGCCTGGGCTTCGGACAGGGCTTCTCCTCTGCTGTTTGGAGACAGAAGACGGTGATCTCATCTTTAAATTGGATCCCATTGTTGTGTGTGTGTCTTTGGTTTAAACAAATGTCTTTTTTGTCTCGACAATTCACGGGATAAAGGAAGAGCTGTGAGTGTACCAATTTTTGGGATTTAAGGGGGTTTTCAATGTAGTCTGGAGACCGGTTTGAAAAGAAATGTTCCCCGGATAATCCTGTCCAGTGACGAAGATGAATGAGAGAAAAGCCAGACATGGTGGTAATACCTGTAGCATAATTAACAACAGACACAAGCAGCCACATAAAAGGTTTAAGTGTCTCCTCACCCTAAAACTAATGTTCAAGTAAAGACAGCAAACAGACAAAGAGATCCAGTAGCAGCTCAATGTGATCAGGGCAAAACAAAAAAATGTGATCCGATGTGGAAGGTGTCGCTTAGAGATTTCAATTGCGAATTATGTTCCTGTTAATTGGTTTTAACATTTCTTCTAATCTATATTCTGGCAAACATAGTGTAGCATTTAGCGTCTAAAGAGTTAGATATGTCCGTCAGGAGTTGGTGGAGACCAAAGAAGTTTTTTTTCTGGTGACCCGCTTTTTAAAAATGACAAATCATCGCGGAACAATTCAAAACAGTCCTTAACCATAAATGCCGAGAAGAGAGAAATTGTGCCTGAATGAATGTTCGCGACCATTTTTACGGCCATCTTCACATCACCTTATATTATCTTGAATAGGTAAACCAGTCGTTTAGAAGACATATACGTTCGATAAAATGTTTGTTTAATGCATGTGTAATTTAAAAGATATACACGTTAAATAAATCTGACTAAATAAATGCAATTTAGTCAAGTTAACAGGCTCTTGTTTTCTTCCCTCTCTAAAACAAACAGAATTCAATGTTATAAGTAGGCTACAAGTATCAGAACAATACGAACATTCAGGCTCCCTCATGTGGCCAAAACGTGAACTGGCGATCCAAATAATATGTCAAACACTCGTTCGGACCAATCGCGAGCCGAGCACGGCCACAGCTTGGTAGCGAGAGAGAATCACTGTCAGTCATGACATCACACCTTCTTCTTTTTTAATGCATCAAATAATTAATGAATTTAACAGAAAAGTGAAGACTTAAACATACATCAGCATGATAAGAACTACCTAAACTGACACAAACATTTGTTGGGAAAATTGTATTTGATGTGTAGTATGATGTTGTTTTTGTTTGGCCCATGTCCCATCTGCTAACATGGAGGGAGCGGGACTTATGCCCAATATTGCAGCCAGCCACCAGGGGGCGATCAAGCTGTTTTGGCTTCATTTGTGGGGAGTTGTCCACGGATGTATACAGAGAAATGGATACAGCGTTGGAGGCGAGCTCCTGTTCATTCCTATGAAAGTTGCTCAGTGGCACATGGAGCCAAAACGGCTCGACATCTGAGTTATAAAATGACCCAGATCTTCGGGTGTTCTTCCTCCCATGGGCCCATAGAACAAGAGCACCGCCTAACCCCGCCTCCAAACCCTTGTTATCGGACTCATTCACATGAACAGCAGCAACAAAATTACTCTGGATTTGGCCTTTAGTGCATTTTACAACTTTTTGAGAGCTGATTTAAATAGGGGCTACTCAAGTGTTCGCACTGGGGAGTTGATTGAGAAAAATTATCCACTGAGTTTCAGACTTCTCTTTCCCAATGTAGGTCAATGGGAAAAATGTGTACTTTTCTTCTGCACTGTCTGTTTTTGCATCACCCATGTGGTTCTGTTTTGTTGGCTTGAACATAAAGTGGACAGATCCTCTGTTGCTGTGCATCAAACTCAAAAGTTGAAATGTCAACACTGCCATATTTGTTTCACGCTTGGAGTCACATGTTTTGCGTCAGTAGCGAGCCGAACACGAGGTTATTCCTTTCACGCTCTCCCCAATAGGGAAGCTGCACTCTCCTGTCTGCTCTTATAAGGAAGGTTTGTTGTCCACTAAATTGAGCACAGACGAAGATGTGATGATCTGCGGGTATGCAGAGGTGAGGCCAACCCTCCAGAGGCCTCGGTGAAGTCAGATGCCTTTAAAATGAGATCACTGCAGGAGTCCTCCCTTACATAGTCCAGAAGCACAAAGTGTGCCCCAAAGACCACAGGGAGACCAGAGCGCTATTTAGTCTGCTTACGTAACAACACGGCGTTTGAGCCAAGACTTGATGCTGTGATCAAGCTGTCTGCTGCGATTCAAATTCATTTCCTCACACTCGTTTGAAGTTTCTCCTCATTACTGTAAGGATTTGTTTGCACAGTGTGATTAGAGGGAGCATTGGCCAGAGGAGAATATCAGCGCTCGTTTTTTGGCGTATCCCCAGTTAAGCCCGTAACTCTTCATGTGCCACGGCTACTCTCCCGTAAACATGTCATGTGGTAATCTCCCGGGCCGTGAATGTTTGTCAGGACAGATAAAATACCCCGTTCCCGGACTCCCTGCCCTGTATCAGGTGGATTAGTTAATAAGTACATGCACTGTGTTGAAGAGGACCGAAAGGTCTCGCTGTTTACCTGCTTTCAAAGGTCACAGGCTCATGTGCGTGTGCTCAAATGCTAAACCGCTGCTACCTTCCTGTCTCTCTCCTTCGTTCTTACCAAAGCCCCCCTGCCCCCCTTGTTGACCTTCGAGCAGAATTTTGCAACAGTCCAACTCCGTGTGGGTGAGTGAAGAAGGGCCGGGTTCCCAGTAGCAGCGAGAGGCCTTTTTTGGTCATATCCCAGTAATCAGGAGGGCTCAATAAGCCAGCTGGAAGAAGTCTGTGCACTCAGCACGGAGCTGCGTTACTGCCGCTTGACCTATGGCAAAATTGATCGGCATGCACTGGGTGTCTGAGAAAGGGCTGTTTCTGAGATCAAGGAAATAGTTATGACCCCGGTGATTAAATTCAGATTCATAAAACAGAGGATGTTTTCTTTTCCCCCCAGGGAAAGGCATCCTAAGAATTTGATTTGCTTCGTTGTGTCTTGTGATTCGACTTTTGCACTGCTCCACAGGGGGGAGTGAAGTGCTAATATTTGCAGCTGATAACTAGATGTAGACACTAGTTATTATTCACATATTAACTGTCCATCATGTGTCTCAGAAACGAAAGTCACATCAGAGAGAAGAGCGTGCTTCCCTGTATCACTTGCTGAAATCCAGCAGCACATCCTGTACAGTGAGCTTAAAAACTGTGGCACTTCCTGTCTGTTAGTCATCCCTAAAAGGGGCTCCCTTGGGTACGGCGCTTCCAGTGGGAAGGATGTGGTAAAGTGAAGGGGAAAGGGTGGACATTTACCGCAAATTGTTGCTGTTAATGCTTGACCCGGCTGGGGGAGTCCCACGCGGATCACACAAATCTAAAGTACGATTCCAACGTCAAGCTTTTAACATAATAACCAGAAGCTAGAATTTGGGACTCTAAGAACAAAAGTTAAAGGGCCGTTGGTGTGTGTGTGTATGTGTGTGTCTGCGTCAGGAGTTAAGAAGCTCTCTTGCATGACTGGTCCGCAGAGGACTGTGATGGTTTAGTCATGGCCACGCAGCCTTGTGAGGTCACAAGGGAGGTGTTGCTGCGATGACAGACACTGGCTGGCCTCTGTTAACACTGTAGGTGGACCGCTACGCGCAATTGGACTCAAATGCAGACACGTAAAGACAAGCTAGGACACACACATGCACTTAAATAGATCCAGTTACATATCCAGGATGCATTCGGTTTAGACACTAAACAACAAATAAGGAAATTGCATGATTCTAGAGAGCATCATTATCCACTATTCACTTCTCCTGCCCATCTGATTCTTTCTCTTCTCTGCAAAAACTAACCGCAAAAGTCTGCTGCTGGAGCCATTGAACTAAAATAGTAGTAGGACGGACATCAAGCTGTTTTCCATGGTCGTTTGACTTGTGCAAAAGAAAATGGCGATTGTTGTTAGTTGTTCTGGTGAGAGCACACATCAGTAAAGTGTTGTATCTCGTCAGGGAAGAGAGCGGACGCAGCTATGGAGATGGACGGCTGGTTAGCTAGCTAGCCTGTCTTTCTCTGAGGCGGAGAGACGGTTGCCCCGCTGTTTGTCTAATTTTCCGCAACCAGTGTAGCTTGCTTGCTAATTTCACCATGCTTTACTGCTGCACTGGACACAAAAAATGAGCTGGACAAAGTTAGCACTGATCTGGCGATAGCGATGGGCTTTCCTACGCTGTGACAACAGTGTGTGGATGAAGCATTGAGTTGTTAAATTTGACCCATATACTTTTATTGTGTCGTAAGGTTACTACTCCACTGCAGGTTTTTTGTCGTTACCGCACAACCTCACGTCAGTCAGCCCTTAAGTCGGTTTAGTTCATACGCAAGTTAGCCCGCTACAACGGTCCCAATGGCAACAGTACACATTAAAAATGGCCGCCACTCCGACCATCCTGCTCTGTCCATTTGAACGGGAATGTCCTTTCTACTCCGACTCTGTTGCTATGGCTGCAACATACAATCTGACAGAGCTCTGTCATCACTGTGTCACCGTGGCAACCGAGTAAACAGAGAGCAACAGTATCCCTGAATGGCCCTAACCTTTGCCCCACGACTGTACAACCATGCAGCAGCAAGTAAGATGAATTGCTATTCGTTTTCTCTCCACGTCTTTGAGCTTGTTCCCACTCAGTAGACACCCAAGTACCCCCCAAGACATCCTGGGTATACAATGATGTCGGGGGGGGGGGGGGTCTTTTCTTTCCTGAGAATATATGAGCAAGTAAAAGGTTTGAAAGAGATACTTCTTCATGAGAGGAATGGGGGGCGAGACCAAGGACTTTTACTAAGAACAACAAACAATGAGCTGCTCAGAGTGTTTTAATGCAACAACCTCCTCTCACATCTCTCTAGAACACCACCAACAGCAACGCCTCATAATGTTGCTCAGGTCCACTGTGTGCTTTGTCACAGACATGGGAACCGATTTGGGATTTTTCTGTTGGGTAACTGGGTGCATATCATCCCTGTATTTAGAGCTAGAGTTGGTTATTTTCTTCAAAACCATTTTTTTGGTAATGTTTGTTAAAATTACCTTTGCATCCCGACAGCATTAAGTAAAATCAAATGCTCTGGCCCAAAACAAAAAGCTAAATGATCTGTTTCTATGGTCGGTGTGGCAGAGGTCAAGTCTTGCCTATCGTCGAATCATCTATTAAAAAAAAAAAAAAAAAAAAGGTCATTGATCCCCTTCTTTTTAATCTTTAAACATCAACATGTTTGTCCGAGATACTTGTGTCTATCTTTTAGCTGTTGCTGTTATCTTTTGTGTGTGGGCTGTCCGTATTACTGAAACTAAGAGGAGCAGATCTATGAAGAGACACAGTTTGTTGTTGTTGTAAATCAGGACTTTTGGTCCTGATTCCATTTTCAGGCAATCTTCAGACTGAAGGGAATGACAGGGAAGAGAAAGGGACAGTCAAGGCAAGCTGCAAACTGGGTGCCGCAGATTTAAATGTCTATATGGTGTTTTATTCACGCACGCTATGGAGATTGATTGAAAGCACATGAGTTATGTTCTGTTTTTTATTAACAGTATTATTATTAGATTAGAATAGGTTATATATCATGATTTATTAGGATAAACGAAGCAATTTTATGTAAAGTCAGAAATTCAGCTCCCCCATATAGACAGAATGGAATGATCCTTTGTTTCATAACCACGTTTATCTGAGACTGTGTCAGACTGTGAGAGTGGTAGTGGAATCGGGTTCCTCAGATCGAATCGTCCACTATTTGGGATCACCAGCATTTAACAGCCCCATGTGAAGACTGAAGGACAACAAGGAGAGAGACCACGACCCCCACACTAACATTGTGATCTGCATGTAGCTTTTGTATGTTTGTTGACTAGATTTATTTTGCCCGTAAATAAAATCTATGTTCTTTATCTTTGTTTGGCAGTGTGCCTCCAAGTAGGTTGGTCGGTCCACCACTTTAGTCCAGACTGAAATACCTCAACAGCTATTGGATGGATTGCCATGAAATTTGCACACACATTCATAGTCCCCTGACTGAAGTGAAATGTCTCCACAACTACTAGGTGGATTGCCATGAAATGTGGAACATGTTTCCCTCGGGTTTGTTAAAACGTTGGGGATCCTTTGATTTCATCTAGCGCCATCATCAGGGGAAAATTCTTTGGCTGGTTTCACATGTAAAATAAAATGTTGGTATTTTGCGTGCTAACGCTCAACTTAAACAGGAGCCAATCTGTTTTGCGTAGTGCAGGTATGTTCACATCGTTGGTCGGACCTTGTTTTCTAGAAACCATTTGGATATGTGCAGGCTGGAGAACCAAAGCATTGAGCTAAAACCGGTTATAAACTGTGGATTTGGTAGTTAATTCTTAGTTTTAAGCAAATAAGCACATACAATTATATCGCTACTGTATTAGGAATTTTACAATTTACAGTATTTCTCTTTGGATACTTGATGGGCCAATCAGTGCATACATTAAGTTATTTAGTGCTTATCCATTCTCATTTTTAATGACATGCTGCGTGAAGACAGAAAGGGGCTGAATATGACACGTTCCCATGCAACTAAACTGCATTCTCAATTAAGTTTTGCGGGAAATTGTATTTTCTCAGGGATTACGTTCACAGTTTTAAAGACGTGGTTAAAGGAAAACAAGCAAAACTACTTGGTTAAGTTTAGTTAAAAAAAGAAAACAGGGTTTGGATTAAAATAAGTATGTTTGTTACAGCTGTCTCCTGTTTGTTTGATCCATCCATCCACCCCAACATGTGACCTTTCACAGACTATGATTAGAAACATATTTGTCATAAACAAACACAATCCGGTGGAAAAAAACATTTACCTCGAAGCGTAATTGACAATGCAGTTTTGTGGTAGTGGAACATTTTTAGGAGATCAGGGTGGACATAAATATACTAACAAAAAAGAGTTGGAAAAAGTTTAGTTCCCAAAGTCACACCCCTTGTGTTCCTCATTCTCACTCTCTGCCTCATTTACTCAGATTTAGATTTCACGTGGGGAAACAAGCCAAAGCTTTGTCAAGATTACGTTACACTGGCCTTTTGTATTCCAGCTCAGGGCATGAAGATGAAGCATGCAGGTGTGCCTGTGCGTGTCTCTAAACTGTGTGTATGTGTGTGCATTTGTGCCCATGCGTCACCCCTCATGGGCAGGCTGGAATGACAGAGGGTCATTCCAACCTTTGCAGCTCTTTGTACACAGACTCTCCCTTCCTGTGATGGAAATTCCTCCCGTCAAAAAATAATTCTCCCAAACCATCTCTATAATTAGAGCTCCCTCTCGGATCGCATCCTGCAGTTAGTGGATTCACTGGGGTTTGATAAAGATAACTGATAAAGAAACAAAGAAGTCTGTACAAATGGCCATGGTTGTTATGAAAAAAGTGTTAATGGTTTTAATTTATTTTATTTTTTCAACCACCTATTGTCCTCAGTTGGCATCATGAGCATATTTAAATTATTAAATTATTTTTATTATTATTATTTGATTGATTTATGTAACCTACGTACTTAACCGCGTATGTAAGCTACCTAACAAGCATGACAAATGTACTCATTTGAACTTAAACCAGGATGTTTTCCTAAACCCAGTAGTTTAGTTGCCCAAACAGGTTCTACACTGAAGGGGCTCTATTTTTACATAGTCGACTTTTTATTTTCTTATTATTTTAATTTTAATTTTTGAGTCTCAGTTTGGTTACGTTTAGGGAACAAAAGAAAAAGATACATAACGTATAGGCTACATTCACACATGCAGTGTCTAAAGTGTGCCTGGGTCGGTTGCAAAGAGCATATTTGGCTGTGGACACCTGGGTGCTTGTTTCTGCCATAGGTACACCCGGGTGTAAATAGCCACATTGGCTATTCCGCCCAGATGCAAATAGTATTGTTGGCAGTTCCTCTGTCCTTTTTGTCCTTTGTCCACAGTATCATGAAAGTGTGACATAGCATACTCTCGTGGTATCCTGTATGGATTGGTGGCACAAGCCCGTATCAGCTGTGCCCTGATCAGCATGACAGCTGAACAGAAATCTGTTATTACACTGTATCCTCAAAACTTCCCTATCACTTAACAGAGCAGCACAAACTTGCAGTTTTAATCATTTACCCTTTGCTCTGGAATGTGAATTAGTTACTCACTGAAAAAAAACGCCAAGGTTAATGAAACAGCTTTGGATAACCAGAATTTGAAAAAGGCAGCTTGTCTGAAAGGGAAAGAAGAACGCTGCTCTTTCACGAAGATGAAGCATTTAACTCGTTGAACTCAGCTTCGGCATATTCTTTCTGCAGCAGTTGTTTCAGGCCTGGTTCATCGCACCTCGTTATTTTTAGCAGAGCCATAGCCGGTAATCATCTCGCTCCTTATGGGTGTACGGCCTGCGACTTTCTGGTCACAGAGTTCTTTTTCGGTTAGTTTCCACAGAAAACCAGACGAATGAGTCATTTGCCGGGTTCAGCCAACTCAGCTTCAGTTTGGGTTTGGATTTCCATCTCTCTCTCTCTCTCTCTCTCTCCCTGCCCACTCTACAGGACTGGAAAATGAAAATGGGGAGAGAAACCGGTGGCTGGATGGCACACTGCCCAGTTCTGTTCTTACTTAATCTGCCCCCAGCGCCTCCTCCTCCTCTTCCACATCTCATGCTCTCCCACACTCCTGTTTTGCCACTTTTCATCTATCACTCTCTTTCGATTTCTTTCTTTTCCCTTCACATTCACTTCCCCCCTGACCCCCACTTTCACCCCTCCACTGCCCGGGACCTCCACCCCTCTTACGCACAATTGGTAGCTCAAAATAAAGGCGAGACTTCCAGTAACTGTAAAAAAAGAAAGTTTTGTGTTCCCAGAAGTCATTTCTGGGTGAAATCTTTTGTATCTTTACTAATCTGTCATGTTCTGTGATGTTCTGTGAAGATCTCTTTCTGATGAGTTGAGATCATTTACTCGCCACCGTTTGGCTTTTGATTGCAGCCTTTGATTGGGAACACTTCCTGTGTTTATTCTGCCAATCAGAGTGAATCTCCTGCAGCTATTTTTAGTTATTCGTTTTTTCCTCTCTCCCTTCACTGCCTCCATGTCTCTCCGCTAACTTTACCCTTATTTTATCCCGCCCTTCGGTCTGGGTGTCCTCATGTCTCCCAAACTTGTCCTTAGACACACAAACACACACACCACACCCTTCTCCATCCACCACTGCTCCCTCAACCCCCCCTCCCCCCTGTTTTGCTCCCAAAACCTCAGGGAGCACTGGTCTGACTCACGCCCGACACACCTAACAGATGTGTGGAGTAGAGGGAAACATCAGGAATGTGTTTTTATGTGGACGGAGAGAGAGTGAGGGATGATTCACGGTTTATCTATGCTAAGCCTATAAAATATTTTACTGGGGAAAAAGGGAGAATGAGATGAAACAGTGGCCTTGGACTCAGTTCTGAATGAGCTCCTACACTCCAGCTAAAACTGTTTATCTATACTCATGATAGCTGCTGATAAACCTTTACAGGCCTCTTCTTGTTAACGTTAAATAAAAGGATCTAAATTTGAAAAAGGAGGTGGTTCGGGTGATGCAATGCACCTGCAACACTTGGTATGTGGAGTTCAACTTTAACATGTCAAATGTATTCACAATTTTATTTTGGGGGGCGGGGGGGCAACATTGATCTGAGACTTGGCTGCAGATGCTCAGGGAGGAACACATGGCCAGCGCATTAAGAATCACATGTCACCACCATTACTGATGCTAAGATTGCTGTCCTTTGTGTATTTGTCTTTTGGTGAGACCTTTTAATGATAATCTTCCATGTTCCATTTTTAGACACAACGAATAATGTGGATTTTGTCAGCCATCTGTGCATAGTGTAGTCCTCTAAGGACAAACACAGGACTTTCACCCAGTAGGCTGCTGTTCGTGTCCCGTGTGAAACCAAGTCAACATTGACTTAGTTTAATTTTGTCACGTAACTTACGTAATGCTGTAACAAACTTACTTATTTTTACACAAACCACGATTTTTTCCAAAATCTAACGAAGTACTTTTTTTTCCATAAGTAAGTAAACCTACGTTCAAATTTTATTTTGAAAAGAGAGACTGTATGCATGTTAAACTTGCACGCCGTCCCTGCAACGTCCAGACCTGGAGGGGTACCTAGAGGGTCATAGTTTGAAGCGTATGTCACTGATCAAAAGTCGGTCATTTCTGAGTTGGGAGTGAAAACGTATTTGCCAATAAGCCATAACGAAAGTGCTGAGTGAACTGGAGCTGGAGCTGTTTTTAGCCTCGTTGCAGCATCCAGTTTTACGTGGGTTGCTTTGATTCTTTGGTGATTAATGACAAACGCAAAGTGAATCCTCAAAGGGCCTCCTCTCTCCATGCAGAGAGAAAGGTCTTGTTGAGCCAGTTCTCTGTGGGGCCTGAGGAATTACAGGCTTAAGCAGAGACATGCACTGGTGTCCTCTGTCCTATCTCATCTATCTCCTGTATCCGTCCGTCCAGCGTCCCCTTCTTTTCTATTCTGTCTCTGGAATTCCCTGTGTCTCTGGTCTAGTCTGCCCAGCCTCTGTCTGGCTGAAGGGGGTGGCAGAGCCAAAGCTGCAACAAAGGCTCAGAGTGTTAGGGAAGACAGCTTCACGACTTCACTCACAATAACTGACACGGGGAGCTACACACACACACACACACACACACACACACACACACACACACACACACACACACACACACACTTTACATAACAGCCGTAGGGAAACTGGCACAAATTTGGAAACTTTCACTTGTTGTCAAATGCAGTTGGGAAACCAGTTTTGAAACAGATCTGGCAGAATGATTAATGAGGCTGTCTGTGGAATGTTGCAATTGAATATTTCCAAAAAAACATGAAATTGTGATGATGAATAGTGGATTGATTGCTAAAGGTTGAGTTCAAGCACATAAGCTGTCCAAAAATGTCCCAGCCAATTACCCAAAGCTGTTGCTCCCCACAACATATGATTAAGTTATGCAGCGATTCATCCGAGACCAAAAGAGGCTGTATCACACAGGAACCAGACGGACTAATGTGAACATAAATAAACAGAAAACAGAGACACAGCACTGCTTGGACAAGGCATGGGAATAGGGGCCTTCTGCCTTTTACGGGACAGGGCTTAAGAACCGCAGGTCAGAATGTGCATTTCTCAGAAGCTGGAAGAATTTCCCGCACAAACAGCATACTTGTGTGTGTGTGTGTGTGTGTGTGTGTGTGTGTGTGTGTGTGTGTGTGTGTGTGTGGGAAGTCGAATTACTGTATGTGTGCAAGTTGAAGCTGTGGAATGATATACATATAATCATTTTCAGCTTCTATATTTCTTTGTTTCACTATCGCATTCTAAAAGTCTGTACTAGTTTAAGGTGTATTATATTTGGAAATAATTTCCAAACCTTTGAAAGAAAGAAACAAACAACAAAACATTTGGGAAAACAAGTTTATTTGCGCTCTTTTCTTTAGGGTTAGATGAGAAGATTGACTGCGAGCAGCTGGTTAGCGTAGCTTAGTATAAAGACTGGAAGCAGGGGAAACAGCTATCTTGACTGAAGTGGTTTTGTTACATTTTGTAATGATTGTTTGCTCCTTAACACAAAGACTTAAAAAAAAAACAGTCAGGCAGAATGGTATTCTTCGTATTGTTTATTTTATCTTTGCTACAAAGGTGTCCCCCCCCAAATCAGTTTTTAATTACCAGCAACCTTTTCACTGGATTTGACGTCCTTGCTCTCTGACACCACTTTGCCATCCACCAGATTCTGAGTGACTGTCACCACTCTGGTCTGGACCATCTTTTGATCAACTGCATCCTCTAGACTGTAAGAGTGAACAAAACAGCAAAATCAATACAAGGTTGTTTATTTGTAATGAGTAAAACTAAACGTAGTACTCGTAATTAGATCCTTCATGACACTATTTTTGCATCAAATATATACTGGTTCTTCAACTTATCTGGTAAGGGTTAGGGTTAGGGTTAGGGTTGGGTTGGGTTAGGGTTAGGGTTAGGGTTAGGGTTATAATATAATAACCCTATAAGTTATATATGGGGGTTAGGGTTAGGGTTAGGGTTATAATTTAGCAGTTGAAATTAGAGCCATGGGAAGAGTATTGACGGATGAACTACTACTTTCCATATCAGCGTCCCTTCATGTTTGCATACAGCTAATTTGAATCAAATTTGCACAAGCCTCCCCGAGATGACCAAATGAAATTGTTCTGCTCACAATGCAGAACAATGCATGTTTGGCTTTCAGCAAAGGTATGAACGAGCAAGTTTCTTCCTCATACTCACACAAAGTCCGACTCGCCGTCAAGCAGCCTCCTGTACTCGGCGATCTCGGCCTCCAGTTTCACCTTGATGTCGAGCAGGTGCTCGTACTCCCTTGTGTCGTTCTGGATGTCGGAGCGGATGCGAGTGAGCTCCTCCTGCAGCCTCAGGATGACCGCGTTGTACTTCTCCACCTCCATGTTGTAGCGCATCTCGATGTCACGCAGGGTGGCCTCCAGGGACGCTTTCTGTCAAGAGGCGAAGAAAAAGCGTGTTCGATTAATGCATGACTGGTGATTGGTCTTGGCTTTCTTGAAAACATTGATATCAGTCATGTCTGTACGATAATTATGCCCTGATCACTGACCACAAATGTTCTTACCAGACTAAGTGCGGACTGCATTTCAATGTCCAGTCCCTGATACCTCCTCCTAGAATCTGACATCACGGTCGTAGCTTCCTTCAGAGCTGTTGAGCTCTCAGTCACTTGGAACTGCACCTCTGTGATCTGGACACAAGATAAAATACTAATAGTACATAGAATAGGTACTTAACAAACAGAGCTCGTTAACCCAAAGCAAAATCTTGGCATTGACGAATTACCTGAGAGTCATGCCATATTTTGAGCTCCTCCTGGTTCTTCAGGGCTATCTTCTCATACTTGGCCCTCATCTCCTCCATGATCTTGGCCAGGTCCTGTCCTTTAGGAGCGTCAACATCCACACGGACGCCAACCTGGGTGATCTGGGCACGCAATTCAGCAACATCCTGTTGAGGGGGAGGGGGGAAATAGTCAGGCGGTGATTTCCTGAACAAGGTTAGTGGGGTTATCCGGTGCAAGGAGGTTAAGAGAAAAAAAAAGATTGCCATAATGTTGAGTAATTATGGGTTAATATTGGGATTACTTTTCTTTTTGAATTGCTATTCCATCGTTCAGTTGGATTAGGCCAAATGCAGTTTTCGTCAACACAAATAATTTCTGACCAGTGTCCCTCACCGCCTTGTGGTTCTTCCTCAGGTTGATCAACTCTTCCTTCAGAGACTCGATGTCGCTCTCCAGGTGCAGGCGAATAACGTTGGTGTCATCCAGAAGCTTCCTCAGTCTGGCCACATCGGCCTCCACCATCTGACGCATGGACATCTCGTACTCCATCCTGACAAATCAAACCACTTATCAGATACGTTCACACCAGATGGAAAGCTTGTTTGATTTTGGATGGAAAGCTGATGAACACTCACTTCATTCTGAAGTCTTCGGAAGCCAGGCTTGCATTGTCGACAGCGATAGCGAGATGCGCGTTGCCATTGATCATGTTAAATATCTGGAAGAAATTAAATTTCTTCTTGAATTTTCAGTGTGTGAAATGCAAACAAACAGTGGCACTCTATCCTCCCACTGCCAATTTGATGGACAGCAAACTGTAACTTTCACTTTGATATATTGTGCATATTAAAGATTTGCCTTTGATAGCACGCTGTAAGTCATAAAATAACAAAAGGGGTTATCTCTCATAGCTCGACACAGAGGTGAAGATAAGAGTGTGACTAGATGTAATAAATGTTGTGAAATCAGTCAGAGGGATCCATAAACTCTCAATGCCAAACCCATCACGTATGATAATAAAAAAGTGCCTCAGGCTGGAATGGCTTTTGCTCCAACATCATGTGACGAATTCAAGGGAGCAAGTGGACATAGCATTGAGATCTTGGTCAATTAAAAGTCCCAGCACTTACACATAGATTTTGGGCACCAGTGTGAAATGACCAGAACACCTCAAGAGACCCAGATTTATCTCTGGCACTATGTGGTAAGGTAGAATATAAAGAAACCTTTTTGCTTTCAATTGATGATTCGCAACAGGTATCATTAAATATTGACTCACCTTGGCCCTCAGCTCCACGATGATTGCGTTGTACTTGCTGAAGTCCCTCCCATCCATGGGGCCTTTCTTCTCGATGATCTCCCTGATCTTGATCTCTAGAATGCCGTTGGCCTTCTCCAGACTCCTCACTGTCTCCAGGTAGTTGGCCAGCCGGTCGTTCAAGTGCTGCATGGTGGTCTTCTCGTTCGTGATGGCCAGGGTTCCAGAGGTGGACCCAGAGGACAAGGACTGGTAGTCATGCCCACCCCCGAAGCTGCTGCCAACCCGATTGCCGTACGCCGTGGAGATCCTGATCCCATGGCCGCCCGCTCCGCCGCTGACACTGTGGGCGTAGGACCTGTCCATCTGTAGGGTTCTGGGAGCGGGTGCCGAATGGATACCAAAAATTGGAGAAGTCTGGCGTCTGATCATGGGCTCCATCGCTAAAAGAAGTGTGCTGATCAATCAGAGGGAGAAGCCGTGTGTCCTGGCGCAAAGGGGTTTGGCAGCTGAGAGGACGGAGGCAAATCTTCGGGTCTTATATATCACTCTGACAGGCAATATTCCGTCCTGCCACTCCTCCCCTATCTATATTACATTTGTACCTTTAGTCCTCTTGCTTAGACTTTGTCCCCAAAACACCCACTGTGAACAAATCAGTCAAAGGCAAAACAGTACACTGACATTTTCACGTCAGTTGTGTGTAGTAAATAAGCTGTATCTATAGTAACCATGATATCAACAGCAGCTTAAAGCATAAGGCTGACCACACTAAATATGGATCTTATTGTCAGCAGATTCCATGAAAAGACAAACAAAGAAATGATCCTATATAACAAGTATTCTCTGTGTATTAAAAGCCTGATATATCTTATTCCTCTATGCCATAGAGCTCCATTGTTTTCCAAAAACTTTTAAAAACACATCAATGAGCCACACTGGGTAACGTGTTCCTTCATTATACTTTTTTAAAATATTTTTTTGTGCAATTTGAAGTAAATCATACAGCATTGTGATGCATTTAATACTCACCTGGGTCTTCATTACAGAAACATATCTTAACTGCTTGTCTTTTCTTAAGTTTCATAGATAGGAAAAGTCTTCCTGTTACAGAATCAATTCATAAAGTCAAGGCGGTGTCCTATCCTATCTCAGACCTCTTATCTTATCTTAAGAAATCAAAACTATAGCTGCAAAGGCCATTCTTCAATTGGCACTCATCCTGTCATGCCTGTATCTATGTTTAGGATATTCATCCGATGGCCTGTATCTTTGATCAGAGTGGACTGGTGAGCTACTCCAGATGGACAAGCAATAACACCAACGGCTCTAGACACAAAAAAGTCAGGTGTTTCATTTTAGCTGGAGTCAGAGGCACTAAATGTGTCGGTGGAGGAGAGGAAACCCCACTTCTTCTTAAGTAATTAATTGTCTTGGTGGTCAATATACTGTATGTACCCATTAATGCATGGTCTGGAAAATGAAAAGCGTTACATGGTTTAAGTAGCCTTTCAATCATTATATTTCGGTGTTCATGTTGTTCCCCATTTACATTGTCTTTGCCATACAGACCGAACAACAGTGCTCCTGCTATTATTGGCAGCTATCTTGAATTCAGGACAGGCTCAATGATATCCTAAACTAGGATTCCTAACTTATTCTACGATAAGAGAGGATTTTTCCTAGATGCAGTTAGGAAACATGTTAGAAAGTATTGAGGGACGGACTGGTTTTTTTCATGGAATTTGTGGATAATAAGTGAAGTATAGAATTACACCGGCCTGATCCTTTAACTGAACGGGTTACATTGGTACATGCTATTCCTAAAGTGTAACAGCAGTAATAAATAAGGCCTATAAAATGATTGTGCAGCGGTTTATGATAGTATGAGAATGTATTTTGATAGTTGCGTGTACTTCTACGCGGTGATCGCGCATTTGCACTCTTTCCCATCCTGGCAAAGCAGCGTTGTCATTGACACAGGGTGTTAATGTTGCTCTGAACCCAGCAGTGAGGTATCCTTTGATGATTTTGGTACAGTGGTTGTAAAGGTAGCAGTACAACTTTCAAAGTGGGGAGGAAACAGACTGCAAGCTAAAGTGACCAGAATGAATGAGCTAATGCTCATCATACATGAGCTCTGGGGCTTGATTTAGTCTCACATTTAAAGTCCCAGTGAAAAGGAAGTTGGAGCGTCTTTAGCTTCTGTACTGGGACGTATTCCTCTGTGAACTGTTTGAGCCATGTATGCAGTTAAAACAGCGATTTATATCAAAACCTTTGCGTTTGATTGAACCACTAAAAAGTGGGCGGGCTTAGAATGTAGCGCGACACGGAGCTAGAGGACTGCTACACCACACACACCTGCCTTGATGCTAAATGTTACAGATTGATTGATGGATGGTATATCATTGGCTGGTACTAGCGTACGTAAGCACACGTCATATTTCATATATGACTGGATTTATACAATAAATACATTTTTTGATTGCTTTTTTTGCATATATTATTAAATAAGTGCACAATATGACAGGGGACGTGATCTAAAAGGGTTGAAAAGACATTTTCCATTTGTTTGCCATTTATTTGTAGTTTAGACACCAGCCAAGAGTTCAGTGTTTCACACACTTTATTCTTCTCAAGAATTCACATGTTGCTATTGGGAGTAAATGCTGTAATCACTCCTGCCACTATCCTCTGTCTTGATATGTTAGATTTATTCGTGTTAAAGACATGTCACAACTCATTTTTAGTTTCAAACAACAACACCATGTTCACACCAAGATAAATTTCTCAAATGGACTTTATTGATATGTGGGAACATCACAGTGTAACAGGCAGATTTAACTGGACAGAAAGAAAACCGAAGATGATGACGTGTAAAGCATGTTTGGCATTTATTTGGATTTTATTACTTTGAAATATTCACTTACTTCAATTAGTTTTGCTCTGGGAGAATAAAGAAAAAAGCTCAAATCTCTCCAATTTTAAACTTTTGTTAAGCATCTGCGGGTGAAGACAAACTCATAAATAAATCATGATGAAATAAATAAAAGATGATTCAGTTTTCCTCTTATCCAGTTTTATTTCATCGGCCTGTGTACACCCATGAAGTCAAACAAATTGCAGCGTCAGCGCTTAGTGCTCTGAGACTAAGAAGAAAGGAGATCAATTTTGGCCAATCATATGTGAGCTTTAGGATGCGGTGACGGTGATTGATGGGAGTGTCAGGCGGTTGCTTCCGGGATTCAAAGGTTCTTGGTTTCTGTGCTGGAGGACACCACCTTGCCGTCCACCACGGTCTGTGTGACGGTCATCACTTTGGTCTTCACTGTCTTCTGGTTCTCCAGAGCATCCTGGAGCCTGAACGGAAACATCAAGAACAAAATTGTCAGGTAGTTCCTGCAGACAGATTCAATAGTTTGCCTTCTGAAGGGTTGGTTTTGACAACTCTGTCATAAGATTCATTACGTACGAGAAGTCTTCCCCGTCCAGCAGCCGTCTGTACGTGGCGATCTCAGCCTCCAGCTTCATTTTCAGGTTGAGCAGACTCTCGTACTCCTGCGTCTGCTGCTGGATGTTGTTGCGCAGCTGCGTGAGCTCGGCCTCCAGGCCCAGGAGGATGGAGTTGAGGGCCTCTATCTCCATGTTGTAGCGCATCTCTGTGTCCCTCAGCGTGCCCTCCAGAGAGGCTTTCTGTGAGAATAGGCAAGGGGAAAGGAAAGAAGGGGTTAAAGTGATTCACAGTGAACACAACTCTGCTGAAGACAGCTCCATAGCGAGGGGTCACCGGAGTGTAAAGCTTGTGTCAACAGAGTCGTTGTGAGAGCCTTGAAGTGAGAGCGCTGAGTTGGCCGTTGCGGCGTGCGTTGGGGTAAATGAAGTGTGTGCTGACTGAGTGCTTCTCACCATGTTCCTCTGTGACTCAAACTCGATCTCCATGGTTTGCACCTGTCTGCGCAGGTCGTTCACCTCTGTCTGGGCCCCCTTCAGGGCCTCTGTGTTGTGGCTGACCTGGGTCTGCACTTCCGTTATCTGAAATAAGGATTGAGATTAAAGAAATACGTAAAATTTTAAGACCACACTAATGGGACTTTGCACTTGATAGTTCCCTTGTTAATCGTTTACCTGAGATTCGTGCCATGTTTTGAGTTCTTCCTGGTTCTGCAGAGCCATCTTCTCGTACTTGGCTCTTATTTCCTTCATGATCTCAGACAGGTCCTGTCCTTTAGCGGCGTCGATGTCCACGTGGACTCCGGACTGAGAGATCTGGTTGCGCATCTCCATGACTTCCTACAAAAATAAATGTGGATAGGGGAGTTCAAAGACAAAATCACAGATCTAGTGCACTCAGTCTCAACTCAAATACGGCAGCTTTCTCAGTGGTCCTACATGTCAAACTATGGCGCTCTACGTGGTCATCGTTATAGCCAGAGTAAAGGAGGAAGTCAGGTTACGTAGTATTGAGAGCGACAAAGTGAGTTTCACAAAGGAGGCTGCTGTTTGTGCCCTGTGTAAAACTAAAAGTCGATGTTATTTTAAGTTATACAACAACACTACATCCTGTACATAATTTGGCTTATTTAAGTATGTCACATATGTTACGCGCGTGTGTGAATCAATACTTGTTTTTATTGAGCTGTGACCCAGCTCTGTCTGCCAACCATAATCACGTTATGGTTAGGTAAATATACAGGGGGTGCATCTTAACCTCGTACAGTAATTCCTTCAGTAAACTAATGGTTGCGTTTTGGCTTATGCACTTAAATGATAGTTATTTTAATTCTTTGGTGTTCTCTCCGTTGCCAAATATGGACGGGGACCATTTTTTTTTTACGATGAGGCTTCCCACAAAATTCACATAAAAGACATTTCAGATCTCTTAACGAACCACCCTCTTCCCACTGTCGTTTACTCCAGCTTGAGTTCAGGAGCGCCCTGCAGCCAGTTGAGTACGTGTCGGCTGCAGTCGTGGCGTCACACTCAGTGATGATGTTGGAGGGGATTATGAAGAGGTAAGCAAATATTTATTCAAGCCTTCTGAAAGGCTTGGCTGCTTGGTGACATGATGTCCAGAGGTCTTTTAAATTTGGCTTTTGTTTGGATTTCATTAGACTTTGTTGAAAGCAGCACTTAAAAATGTCAACATCGAAGACAGCATGAATACAGCTTTGACTTTCACTGACAAAACGTACGAAGCCACAGCTTCAGTTTCTGTCAAAGGTCAAAGGTCTTCTAGATGTAGTGACCTTTTGAGCCAGTGCTGCCAGCTGCTTTCATTGGAAAAGAGTTGGCCACACTGGGCTGGGTTTTTTAATAAGGGTTAAATAATTCTTTAAATCTTGCTCACTCTTGTTAGTTTTCAAAGATTACCAACCCTATCTTTAAAGTTTATCCACATTTGAATCAACATGTGACAACATCTGTGTGGTTGTTTGCCATCATACTCACATTTTCGTGGTTCTTCTTGAGGTGGATGAGCTCCTCCTTCAGGGTTTCGATCTCGCTCTCCAGGTTCATGCGGCTCATGTTGGTGTCGTCGATGAGCTTTCTCAGACCGACGATGTCGGCCTCCACGGACTGGCGGATGGCCAGCTCGGACTCATATCTATGGCAGGGCAGTGAGGGTACAGTCAAAGCCTGGTACAGGTGCTCCCATTCACCTCATTAAACTTTGCTAACTGAATAACATAATGACCAAAGCTACTGAATGGACCAACACTTGGTCGCCAACGATCTTTTTTTAAGGTATATTTCCATGTTTATATATATGTGGTAAGTATTTGCTCAGCATACAATATTCAGCACAGCTGTGTTTGCCGTGACATTTAAGTTACGACACAACTGAAAGGGCTCCGCCGGCCGTGATGCAAAGGTGATGAGTTATGAACGCGACACCGTGCACGGTGTGCCCCGCAGCTCTCTGGCTTCGGGCTTTACAGTCGGCGGTTGGAACTTACTTCACCCTGAAGTCATCGGCCGCCAGGCGAGCGTTGTCGATGTTGAGAACCAGGCGGGCGTTGTCGGTGGTGGCGTCAAACACCTGGGACATGGTTGACAAAATAAGGGGGGGGGGGTTTAGGTTTGCAAACTGAGGATGGGCAGCACAGACAACCAACAGTACAGAGCCGTCAAAAAAGTTATTTTATTTATTTTTTAAATAAATGTCCTTTCTTTGTTTATTTTTATCGTATCGATTGTTTTATCATTTCATCGGTTAACATTTGACCTTAGTTTGTCTTGCTATGTTAGGCGTCTCTGTTGAGCTTTGTATCGTTTAATTGCCTTGCTTTGTCTGTCAAAGCACTTTGTAAACTCTGTAAAGGCGCTACATGAATAAAGTTGATATTATTATTACTTGGTTAAATGTCTTTATTGATATACTGTAAGTAGTAATGGGTTTAGCGTGAGAGGAAAGAGTACCAATATCTGTGCAAATGAGGACAGCGCGAGAGGTCTCCTTCAGGAAACCAGATGGTTGCAGTATTTGCTTTAGCTGTCACGGTACGGCAGATAAGGGCCGGTGAGCGGGTGGCGTCCAGGTGACAAAGTCCGCGAGCCAATCAGCGGCTGCCAGGCAGCAACTGTCCTGTCTCTGCCGTGGAACAGGATCTATCCTGTCAGCAGGGCCGAGGCGGGGGATTTGCATGAGGAAATTGGTGATGGTGGTTGTGTGTGTGTGTGCGCACATGCACGGTCATGTGAGAGCATGTGTGTGTGTGTGTGTGTTTGCATGGTTAGTTGACTGTGTGTGCTTTGCGCTTTGAGTCTGTGTTGTCTTACATGGGGGCGGAGTGATTTTTGCATCACTCCAAAAGAGAAAACAAATATGAGGCAATTTGAACCCAAGGCTGTTCTCCTCCCCTTCTGCCCATTTCGTCTGTGTCATCATTTTCAAAAGGAAGGTTTGCATTTTCTAAATCTATGCAGCTCCCACGAGGAAAAGGTTCAGAAAAAGCCCCCCCCCTCACACACACAGTATTTAGGTGTTGCTCCAGTTGGCCCCACTGGAATGGTCCATTTGGAAACCGCACTTTTCTACAAAGTATAATGTAACTTTGAATAAAGAGCATCGGCAGGATGAGGGTCACACAGTCCAGTTCTCTTTCAGTCAATACTGTCTTTTTTTTCTTCCTCTTGCACTCAGTGGGGGAAAAACCCAGCATAAATAATTAACTAATTTTCCCGGGTCGTGTAATGTCTTCACTTACTTTCAGTTAAAAAAATCTTTTGTGCGTATTTGGGGCGTGACAGGTAAGTGTGAAGTTAATTACGCTATCAGATAAATTGCTCATAAAAGAAATTCAAGAAAAGCTCCACCGTGGACTATTTGATTCACATTAAGTGAGTTGAGTTGTTCTCCCTCCCTGCCCTTATCACATTCTATTTAATGTACACACAGTAGCAGTGACTGTACTGAGTGCCATTGTCCCACCAACAACACACCAGTGTTTGTGTTGAGCTAATCAAAGTGAAAACAGTTAGTTAAAGGTTGTGATGTATGTGTGGCCCTTTCAAGTCCCTGGACTCTCTTGTATTTGTCTCTGCTTTCCTGTTTCTCTGACCCCCCTCTGATGCTCCAACATTCCTCCACCATACTGTTTCCGGTCCCACCCCTCGCCCCCTTGACCCTGCCCCCCCCCCCGCGTGGGCAGGCACTGGGCCAAGCAGCACCGATGGGGATGTGTTTAGGTTGGTGGGAACAGGACGTTTGTGGTGTAAACACCGTCATGACGTGTTGTGTCTGTTTTACACATTTCTTGTTCAGCCCTACTTGCATCACATCCTTTCAAAACAATCATCATCCCATAAGTCAGCCTGGGTTTCATCTTTCAATTCCCTCACTCCAGTCGACACTTAACTAATCAACACATGCCTGCTCCCTCCCGTCTGCTCCCGCCCCCCTCACCTTCTTCCTCAGGTCATCCAGGACGGCCTGGTACTTGCTGTAGTCCCTGAAGTCGGGCCCACTCTTCCCCAGGGCCTCCTTGATCTTGATCTCCAGCTGGTGGTTGGCATGCTCCAGGGTCCTCACCGTCTCCAGGTAGTTGGCCAGCCGGTCGTTCAGGTTCTGCATGGCGAACTTCTCGTTGCCCATGATGTCGGCGCTGTTCCCGCTCACCTGCACGCTGCCGGAGAAGCCCCCCGCCCCGGAGAATGCCGCCCCCATACCGGCTCCCAGCCTGCTGCGGCTGGTGGAGGAGATGCTGATGCGGGACCCACCGGCCCCGCCGTGGATGGTGGGGGCCCCGTAGACAGGGCCGGAGGCGCGCTGGAATGACATGGAGGGAGTCTTGCTGCTGGTGGAGGAGCGCACAGAGTATGTGCTTTGCCTGGAGGTTTTCATTGTGGCTGGAGAGTGTGGGACTCAGTGAGAGAGACTGTGAGTTAGAGAGAGAGAGAGAGCGGCTGGGTAGGCAGAGACAGGAGCTCACAGACACAAGGCAGGAGGAGAGTGGAAGCTGTTACACTATATAAACCTTGAGGGCCCTCAGGTCCGCCCCTAAAAACACTCCCCCCCACCCTGAGTCACCTCCCTTTTTTCCACTGGCCTAAACCACGGAACTGCTCACAGCATGCCTTTGTCCTTCACAAGCTTCCAAGAGCCCAATTCTGAGCACTCAATGGAATTCAATAACTTGGAGCTAGACATTTTTACTAGACATGAATAGTGAATATTGCTAGGACTTTACTGATAGGACAGAAAAGTCCCAAAACATCATTTTATGTTTCAGCAATTCCCTCGAAGATATTAAAAAACAAGAATACATTTTTTCTTGGTTTTTGGACGACAATGGAGTTGTGTGACAATGAAGCGTTTAATTATGTTAGCACTCAGCAGAGTGCAGATCTCCCCCACAATAGCCCTCCATCCAGACCGCAAGCGTATCAACAGCAACAGATACGCTCTATATATTATATATATATATATATATATATATATATATATATATATATATATATATATAATCTCTGTGCAGTTGAACTGCTGTTGGCTGCGTCAAACTTCACATTGACCGTTTAACGCTTCCTCTGAACAAAATCTGTCAGTCCTGCTAAGTGTTTTAAGAATAACGAGGAGTCAGCGGACAGCCACGACATGTAAAAGTCAATCAAATATGTTGTCACTACAACATGATTTTCAAAACGCGTTGACTGACTGCAACCGCGAGAGGCCCACGAGCGTACGGTCGTTAATGAGCACAAAGAATATTAGACTGGTGGGTCCAGCAGCACGTGAGATCAGCCGTGGACAGACACACACGACCGAAAACATAATCGCCTGGTTGAGATAATAAAAGTTAGAAGGATGAATTCATTTTCAGTTTTAGTCTCTTCAGGGGAATTGTTTTTGATAAAAAGATGAAATAACGGCAGCAATACTCTTTGAAGATTGATAACTGGGTATGAAGCTATACGGGGGGGGGGGGGGTTCTTACATATGTGCAAGGTATCCCACAATCAAAACACGTTACTGGTTGTGTCACACTCCCCGCCCTAGATAACAGCTATACATTCATCACCTTTTCGAGAATGTCTTGCAATCGGCTCGGTATGTTACCGCAAAGGATTTCATCAGCGTCTTAAGTCACTCTGGGAGGGTGAGATCAGGCCGGGTCACAGCTGGAGAAGTGAGACGTCTCATTCGACTCCAGACACTTGATGAAAACATTTCAAATTATACAGTATGTGCGTCAAGTTTGTCATGAAAAACAAATCCACTTTGTAGATACACATTGTGGAAAAGGAAACATCTGCACTCACGTGTAATGGCTTTAATGGTCCATACATGTTTTATCCCAGTAACTAGAAATCACCCATAATGTACTTTCCATCAACAACAACAACTGTGTTTAACTGTAAATTTTAAGGTTTGTTTTTATTGTGTAATATGAAAGTCTGTCCGGAGATGAATGGAAACTAATGGCTTTTGAACTTTGGAAAAAGTACATCTAAACAAGATCTAACACAGCATGTATTTTAAAGAAACAAAAGAAGATCAGCAAACATGTAAAGTACATGGTTTGTAGAAAAACACCAATGGTATGGTCCCTTTAAAGCCTTGATGTGTGATCAACCTGGAGTTCAATCAGATAAAGGTTTTTAAGGTGTTAGGTGGCTCCAGATGTTATGCACAGTACAGTATGTTATCTATCCTACGTAGCCGGATGTGTGTCTGATTGTCCCCCTCCCATGAAGGATATGGTCAAACAAAGGAACAATTCCACAGTCACCTTTGTAGATGTGTAGGAACAATGACTTTTCTAAACCGGTAAACATATTCCAGAAGCCCCCTTGCTGTTTTTTAACACAAGTACATTCCACACACACGGTACGTCTAGTTATTACCGACTTATAACAAGGACAGAAAACATCTTTCTTTTGGGTTCTTTGTAGTTTCATGTTTACTTTCGTTGGTCATTTAAAGTTAAGAAAAAAAAAAAAGCATGGAAGTTTGTGTCACCAAAGCTTAAATTTGAGGGTTAAAACCATTAAGCAATGACAAATATCTGGATATCATATATATCTGTGTCTGCATCAACTTGTTTTCGTGTTTGTCTGTAGTCGTGTTCGGTCCCATCCTTGTCTACTCGACTCCTCTGTTTGTTTTTCAGGAAGGAACACGCGGCAGGATATTAAAGTATAAAGAGCTCCTGATGAAAAAACAACACTTGGACTGTTATAGAGCATGCAAACAAAAGGGATTCCTGCTAACCATAGCAATACAGTGGCTTTGAAAGAGGTAATACATGTGTTATATTAATGATGGTACAAATGCCAATTATTAAATCCAAGTCAATTTGTAAGCTCTTGTCGAAAAGTTGAAAAAAAGGCTGGGTTTATCTAGACAAAGAGAAAGCAACAGGGAAAGGGGAGACAGAGAAGCAGAGACAAAAAGAAGAATTTTTCATCAACGGATATACATCAGACATCCTGAGTTGTTTTTTTCCCCAGAAGTGAGTAATCCCAAATACAGACAGAACCAGCATCAGTTACGAAGGGTCTTTTCTCTGGTGAAGAGGGTTTTCGTTTGTCTGGGGTTGACAGTGATGACTGCGGTGTTTTATCTAGACCCGATGGCTGCCACGCCCGGCACAGAAAACAAGATTAAGGTACAGAGATGATCGCCCGTATAGAGAAGATAAAGGTGTTGAGTTTCAAACCCGAGAGTAAGATAAATGATGGGGATTACTGCAGGGTTCAGTATCAGTGCTTTTCCCAACAACAAAGAGTTTTTTTTTTTTTACAAGGTTATTTAATGGAAGAGGCCATTTAGTTCAACAGTTTGGGAAAATTAAGAGAAGAAGATAGATACCGCTCTGATGTCTGTGTGGTAAGAGCCCGGACATGGTTAGCTTAGCTTAGCTTAGCATTAAGACAGGAGGCAGGTGGAAAAGGCTAGCCTGGCTCCTTCCAATGTGGAACGATATGCCTACCAACATCTCTGAAGGTCACCATTTCATTTTAATTACGTTTTTTTTCAGTTTGTTTGACATGTAGGGGAAATCGGGCATGGTTGTTATTTGGGGTAGTTGTAACACTTTCAATTTTCCAAACTATGAAAAGGTTACAAATCACCTATTTAACTCTGCACATGCTCAGTTTTGTCCTAGTAAAGTATAGCAACCTGTGGCAGACACACCAGTTAATAAGGAAACATGTTTTTTTTAGATAGCATTGCTTACTTCTGCAGTTCGATTTTGCCATCTTGCAACCATCCCCGGTCTCCCCTATACAAACAGAAATGTACAAACAATATCGTCACAGTGAGGTTGCCAGGTATGGTCTCGTAACGCCTGTAAAGAGTCCTATACTTAAATATGTGCTCATCAAATACATCTGGAAACCAGCTGTTTTTAAATTGGTGGGATTTGGCTGTGTTGGATGGCACATTTTTAAACTCTGAATAAAGTCATGCTAGCTGTTTCGCCAAGCTTCCGGTCGTTAATGCTAATTGCTAAGCTAATCCCATTCCCACTCCAGCTCAGTGGTTAAGGCAGATATGAGGTGGCTATCTACCTTTTGGGAAAACAAAGGAAAAATAGAGAAAAATGTATTTCACGGAACAAATTTGTTTCTTTGTTCCAACAGGTTTAATAACATCATGAACACCTTTCATCCAGGTGTGTGAAGTACAGTAATGTTTTTCCTCTTCATTCATATTTCATCTTGGCAGGACTTCAATGTTATTGCATGTCAGATGTCGGTAAAACATTAATTCCACATAAAATGAATGGTCACAGCATTGGGAAAACCACCCATGTTATGTTTGATGTGTTATGTCCTTCGTCACAAGTCTTGGCAGTTAGCAACGCCACCTAAGACTTACTTCAAAGGTTCTGGCCAATTATCAAGAATTTTTGTCATGATTGTGATATACATCACCCACCATGAACGGTTCCCCTCCCAGCTACTCTAATCTCTGCTCCTGTTTTTGAGGCAGAACACAGTTTGTTCCTGTACATATGAACAAACTATGGACTGCTTCAGATTTCTTGTGTTTTAAAGTTGTTATTATGTTTGATTGATTCTTTATGAATGTACAAAATGAGTAAAAATATACATTATAAACATACTCTACATACGCTAACCATTACAAGTATTTTTTTTAAACTCACTTTGGGGGACTGCCGGTAATAGTCAGCAGTCCATTTTCATTTTCTCTTTTATTTTCTCAGCTGTCTTCACTCCAAGAGCACTTTATTTCTTGTAAACTATGATGAACAGCAGGAAACATAGTATAGGCAGCCACATACAACACAACCGCATACAATAGATGCAATCTGAAAAGACCGAAGCATAGGTCTTAAATGTTCACATAGACAAAGTAGAAAGGTGCACTCAGTAGAGTGCAGATCGAGGCCAGGTGTGTCTTTAACGACCACTGCTGTATTGTTTGATTGAATGAATACAATTGTTGTCTAGATGGGGGGACAGGGTGTCTAGACACTGATGGGCTATCAGGCATCGTAAAACACATTTCCTTCAAACTCAAAAACAAGTGGCGATGTATGCAGGCAATGGGCTCAAAGTCATCATATAAAACATGTCATGCAATCTTGCAAAAAACAAAATTAAACTCACTAATGTACTCAGCAGTGTGTGTACTGATAGTTCCGTTAGCTGCCAAAAACACAGTCCAAAACAATAAAAGTGAGCCAACTGTTTTCCCCCTGTGCTGTGGGCTAGGAGTAGTGTCTGGAGGTCGGAGATGTGTTATCACTAGGGGTCACTAGTAGTGAGTGAGGAGTCAGCAGGCAGTCGATGGCAGTATAAATGTGTTTTATCATAACTGGGCAACCAAAAATATGATTTAGTTTGCTGCATCAGAATGCAAAATTAGCCGTGAACAGACACAGACGTAAACACTCCTGGCAGAGACAATAATAATAATAAAACCGAGTCATAATCAAGGGTATGCGTTTAAAAATGAAAAACTGTGAATGTTTAATTAAATTTCTGTTTTCAGACACATGGATTTTTATATGGAAGAGCACCTTTAACACCAATATAAACGTCAATATGCGTCCCAGTGCTAGGTATGGGAGGGGCCATGTTAAACCTTTGTTTAACACTACCCCACCACCCTTATCAACCTTGTGTAATAATGCTATTGACGCTGAGTCTGGGAAGTCACAAGACAGTCACACCTGCTGTGCGACAAATGCTCCGCCAGGCAATGCTCTCACTTTGGCTCGATATGTGGGCGGGTGAAAGAGCCAAATGTGTACGTCTATATATGGTATTTATAAAGTCCGTGTGAAAGCCACCTCCACTTTTCACTGTTTGGACAGTGCTGTGTTTGGTTACAAGGGTTGTGTTTGTTGTTAATGCTGAATACACTCATGAGTTTGACTCATGATCATCTGATTTTGTGTTGAAACTGGAAAAAGAGCTTCATTTCGTCTGGGTCGAGCTGCTCACACAGACCGTTAGTTTTTGTTCAGCATGACCATCCTTGCTCTGTTCTGACCTTAGGGGTCAGAACACCCACAAAAATAGCTAAATCCGCCCTGACAGAAGCAGAGTAGTCTCATTGATGGGATGACCAAGGGATTGTCCAGTAACTGACCTTGGGTCAGATACTGACCAAGCCCTTGGCTATTTATCACTCATTCAGTAGGAGGACAAAACACCATAGATGATTTCAGTGGAACTCCCATTAAGACTCCAACTGACACAAAGGCCTACAGTCACAGCGTATTCACTCACTTACTGTCAGTGTAAATATATCGTCTGACAGCATTGTACCTATGTGACACCTCTGACTGAATGTGAGAATACGCGGCACTCTCGCTAAAACTCAGGATGCCATTGTGCGATAGTAACATCATAAAGAAGCTCATAATGACCCACTTGGGTCACGCAGATGGAAAACACTTGGCGTGCAGACAGTTCACAGGTGTGTGGAACATTCCTACCAGGTGCAGTGGCCCACTGCAGACGACGCTGAATCACTGGTCTGATACGAGACAGATCTGGTGTCGGGAAATGTTTGTCTTCCTGTTGTCTGTGCGTGAGAAAATGACAAGCGCGGAAGTCATGTCAGAGGGTGTTTTTCTTCTGTGCCTGTAAAACCAAAACAATGTGTGCTGCTCAGAATTAAAGGAATGACTGCTGCTCGAGTCCAAGAAGGTAGGGGTGGGGCCAGGAGTTGCACGGCACACTGACACGCTTAACAGAGTCAGAAGCTGGTAGTTGGCTTGTTAGAATCATGGATGGATTCCTGAATAGGCCTACTGGTGCAGGCCCAGGGCCCTGGACCAATCCTCTCTCAGAAGAGACTGATAACATTTTATGTTGGACATTCAATGAAACGTAAACCACGTAAACAAAAATACATACAAGGGATGCGAAACAACCACAAAGAAAAGCATGGACAGAGTGAAAAGAGTGGACAGATGCAGAGATGGAAGGTGAGGCCAGAGGTGGACGGGGTGGGCTGAAATAAAAAATTGGGTATGTGGTCTTCAGGGTGGAGCACTGGAAAAAATAACAAAGGAAAGGTGCAAGTAGGGTGTCATAGGTTGTGTGTAACAAGGTTGTATTGCAAACAGTTGAGTGTTATAAAGTAAATTTAAAAAAAATCTAGTCTAGGTCTAGTCTAGGTTTAACAACAGGATTTAACGTAAATAATAAATGAAATCGGAAAAGGTGGGACTTGAATCTGAATTAAAGGCTGAAGGTTATGACTCAAGACTTGGCTTGGAACAGGATACTCTATCAGTATCCTGTTCCAAGAGCGTTATGAAAATGAATCCCTTGCGTTTTCTCCGCCGACAAAAACACATTATGTTTTCTGCAACTGAAGCGGCCTGCGACCTGACTTTACCTGTGCTCACAGACACGAAAAAGCGAGGGAACATTTCAAGAATACTTTGTATTGATCGAAGGCAAACAGGTAATACGGAGACTTTGTGTTTGGTGAAAACGAAAAAGTAAACACTTCCTGTCTGAGCTTCAAGCCAGCGTTCATTCTTCAAATATTTTTCCTCATCCTCAACTAAGTGCTTTAAACAAAACAAAAATGATGAATCATGCTTTCGTTTCCGCGAGCATACTGTATGAAAACAAATGAAATATGTTGTCCATGAATGTTTTGCAGACACCTTCAGCATGGACACACTACAGATACTTTCATCAATCCTTATGTTGATAAAAAAACAAACTGGAAGGCATTATATTTCATCTCGCAAATAAACAGTATATAAACATCTTAAGCTGTTTTTGCATATTTGTGTGTGTCCTCTCCCTTATATATTTGACAATACCAAAACAAAATATTTCACAAAGGAGAGAAATTCAATTTTAAGTCGGCATGTGTGAACATCAGTGGCGGGCTGTCAGGGCCTGCAAGGCCTTCTCTGTTGGCCTAAACAGAATCACAAAGTTATAGCTATTTTATAATTTAATAATTTTTCTTAAATACACTACATGTATTATAATTTATAAAAATATTTTTCCCATTATCTTATTTTCTCATTGCACAGCTACTGTCTTCCTCAGTTGCTCTGCTTCCAGTGCAGCTTGTTTTAAGTAGAGCTTTTATCCAATCGGATTTCACCTCTGTGTCTCTAGGTAAGAACAGAGACCCAGGCCTGCAGACTCACAAGTGAATCCCTTTGTAGTTTAGGTGAATGGGGACGATATTGTTGATTGTCATAGTCTTCAACCAATCAGATCTTTAGTTTGACATGTTGGGCGTATTCTTTGACATGTCAGAGCCTTCTAGCTGGCCTAGCCATACGTGGGCTAGCGTGACATGTTGGGCGGTGACAATCCCAAAATCTGCTGCCTCTGCCGAGCGGACATTTTCAGCCCTCAAACGCATTAAAACGTATTCAAGAAATACAACTGGGGAGGCTCGACTGTCTTCACTGATGTCCATGAATCGAGAAGGACTTCTTACTGCAACTAAAACGCACGGATATACTGAACAACTGTGAGATTAAACTCTTTATTAACAAAGAAAGGAGGATGCACTTTGTCTTTAAATAGTGAACAGCAGCTCTGGTAAGTTAAATGCGTTTGTTTTTACATCTGCAGTAGCTTTAATATGCTTGTTTATATATTATTATTTGTACAACTTGTTTTTAATGAAGATTTTTGTTTGGTTTAATATGTGATAGGAACCATTGTTACGTCCAATGTTGCTCTGGGGACATATTTAGCCGGTGCCAGTGTTGGCAACTTGGCGACTTTCTCGCTAAATCTGGTGACTTTCAAAACCCTCATGGCGACTTTTTTTGTCAAAAGCTACTAGTGACTTGTTCTGGTGTTATTGGAGAGTTTTCTGGTGTTTTGACGTTAAAGCACGTACGTTCTGCACTGTCGTGAACGAGCAGCGGGTGCTGCCGTGAGCCCCTCTGCCGCCGCCCACAGAAGCCTCGCGCAGCAGTCAGAGCAGAGAGGAGACGCACTCTCGGCAGATAGTGTATCTACAGGTGTTGGCTTCATTTTTACACGAAACAAATAATAACCGTAGCTGTGTTTCAGCTGAAGGACAGCAGTGAAGGCCCAGGTATAAAATGCACGGCCCGCCACTGGTGAACATACAGTGTGTTGTATTACGAACAACCCAAGGTTGAGAGTTGGGGCTTGCACAATGTATTTGAAGTTCAGGGCAGTTACCGGGCGGAGCCGGGGGGATGAAGACGTCAAGCATCACAGTGTGTTGAGGAGCTGGGAAGATGTTCTACAGAGGAAGAGTGATTCATGTGGAGGATACTGGGCGGAGAAGTATGTAACTGTAAAGAAGGAGGAGTTCTGAACAGGAACTTTATGTGTTTCTTGGAGAAGGACTTGTGAGGACAATGCAGGAAAGGTGTGTCAACTCTCGGGAAAGCTCTGTTGGGCGGAGGTCAGCTCAGTGTTGATGATTGTTCTATATGAGCATTCAGAGAGCTCTGGATGGGAGTAGTTTGTAATCAGGGAAAGGCCTGGATCCCATACATACAACCCCATTTGTCTCACAGTAAGCTAGAAAATGTAATCACTCACACACAGTAGTGAGCACACACGCTGTCTAAATCACTTTCTTTTCAGCTCCACTTCAATACACTCAGACATTCTTAGCCGCTCTGTCTCCTCCTCCTCTTCCCCATCGCAACCCACATTCCCGCTTGGTAATTTGCTCCCAGAATCCCTCCCTCTGACGCAGAGCAAGGAAAAGAAAGTTCCAAACTTTGCCACGTTACCTTGGAGACGAGAAATAAATTTGCACAGTTAATTTTGGGGAAATTGCTACGCTCAGCTCAGGCCGTTTGAGCAAATAACGCTCCCCCCCCCGGCTCTGTTCCTGCACGGTGGGCCATGCATAGACACTACTTGGCAAATCCCAGGCGGAGTCGACACACCGCATTTCACGAGCACGTGCGAGGAAAGCAGCAGCCGGGATCCAGTTTTTCAGAGCTGCCCCCCCCTGCTCCCCTCTGCGTCCGACCTACTGCGCTGGATGTTTTCAGTCACAATGGGTTCATTTGAGTGGACAGGCACAGTGTGGAAAATAAAGTCCTCCAAAGTGGTACGAGTGTCCCAGTCAAGGATTAAAAAAAAAAAACAAAAAAAAGGAAAAGAAGGGGGGGGGGGGGGGGGAGTGAAAGAATGAGCACTGTCTGGTCTCAAAGAATGTTAGAACTGGCCAAGTTTGGCTCTCAGAAGAATCAGCCATTGATTGAGATGTGTGTGTGTGTGTGTGTGTGTGTGTGTTTGTGTGTGTGTGTGTGTGAGCATCAAGTGTTCCTGTTCACAGCACATGCTTTTGATGTGAATCCAGTTACATCCTTTTATCCATGCTGGACAACCTGGGGTTATCCTACACATGTAAATGATGGTTTAAAGTGAGACTATGTAACACAATCTTCCGCTTACAAATGAAAAGTTGAATTCAAACGCAATAAAACAAACCTGTGCTTAATATAATACACTCAGGGGTTTCACTTGGTCTGGTATGACCAGTAGCTTATGGTGGCTAATGCTAGCAAACGTTAGCAAACATTAGGTAGATAATGCTATATAACTAGCAATGCGGAGTCAGATTGCGGTCTTTTTTTTAGTCTTCCCTACTTGCTGTGCTGATACATTGTATCCTAGCTACTACTACACTACTAGCATGTCGACGTAGCCTGTGTAGCGAAAACAGCATGTTAGCTTAGCGTTTGTAGCAACTTCAGACCTCCGTTAGGGGGTATGTTCAGATCCGGGGTTTCACGATAAAACAGTATTGATCAAGGGATATCTAAAAAAATAAATAAAATGAAAACATGTTAATCATATCATGTAAATGATCCAGCGCCTTTTTTTTAAATACAATTGAATGAATTTGACAGAGAGCATCATTTATTTTCTTAGAAATTTCTATAGATATTGCGATATAATCTATCGCATGAATTCTTTTGGCCATGATAACTGTGTAGTCAAAATGTGATATTGTGACAAGCCCAAGCTCGGATGTGTTCAGGTACAGTTTTGAATGTAGGTCACCAGCATTTTTGGCAGCGCTCAGAGCCCACCCTGTACTCATTCACAGGGCGTCAAATACCGACGCTTTGTCACGCCCCATGGCGTCTGACACCGACACACAAGGTGCCCTTTGGTGTCTGTATGAGAAGCCATGCGCTTTCAAGTTACTGTAATGTAAACCCATCCACGTCATTATTAGAAGCTTAGAGGAAAGCTCAGAGAGAGTGATGTCTTAGTATACAGACCAAAAACAAACAAACACAGGGTGGATGTGTCCCAAAGTGAATTACATATTCTTTCTGTATTTGTGTTAAAATGTTATCATTTTACTTTGTTCCTGAGTTATTTTAAGCCTAACGATGATGTTTGTCCTAAACCCATAGACCATATAAAAGAAGTGGACGTAGTCACCGTGACGTCATTCGTTGGTTTGTGGACTGCCGTTTTGAAGCCTCAAGTTTGGCGTTATCTTGGATCTTGGATTACGGCCATCTTGGCTTTTTGCAACCAGTGAACGGAAGTTACCATATTTGGACTGCACAGTAGTGACGTAGAATACGACTCTAGTAGTGGCAGCGACCTGTCAATCACTGTGTAGCCCGCCCTAAACCATACTCTGCTTAATGGTCTATTTGACTCTAAATGGACCATCATTTACTAAATGAACATCATGCTGTATTGAAGAAGACTTGAAACTAGAGATTGAGACCATAAACTCATGTTTACAATGTTTACTGAGGGAATAAATCAAGAGAGAAGTAGAGTCATTTTTTCATAGACTTCCATACAACCTGGCTTCTTTTGGTAACTACAGGAGTCGCAAATTTAGAACATTTCAGCATCCGCTTTACTTTTCAGAACTGGAGGTTACTGCCTGCCTAATCCTTACGTAGTGGTTTTGTTGCCCAAACCTAAGCAAGTGTTTTTGTTTGAATTCAACTACGTGTTTAGCGGAGCATCATAGTTTGACGCGCTGGGCTACCCAGTGTGTTAGAAGGTGATGCTAAAGTGACCAGGTGGCAAGAATTGGATCATAGTGAATGTTAAAATAAAGGTTATCAGTAGCTAAAGTACAGGAGAGTCTTAAAATCAGCGGAATTACTCAGTAATATAGTTTACATAGCAATACCTATCTAAAGTTTAGGTAGCTTACCCACTAAGCTACTGGTCATACCAGACCAAGAAAGTATGTATAGTATGCATTATTGTTTATTTTATTGTCCAAATGTAACCTTTCATTTGGAAGAGGTAGAATGTGCTATATCACCTGCATACGTTATATTGGCTTTCTTTGTCTAGAAATGAATTAAAACGTTACTGCTTGAAGTTAATATCAGCAATTATTATCAATTAAACCATTCTGTAAAGGTCAAAACAGCTCATTCATAAGACAGAAACAGACACCCTCAGGGGAACATCACCCTCATTTTTCTCCTGGCTTTTATCTGTTCTCAAAGCCGGCAGTTATATTTGTCTCATATCTACCCGGCTTTTTGCAAGCTGTGTATATATATATAGGTACGGCGGCTGACTCATTCCTCCCACCTAATTACCTCCCGCCTGAAAAGGCGGCGCCTGGCATATTGTAGGATAAATGGATTTCCAGCAAGGGAGGCCACTTCAGGGAAATCCCTCTAAAAAGGGGATATCCCCATCCCAAGGAAACCCTCTACCTCCCGTCCTCCCCCTCCTCTTCAGACGACCATATGAAACCATACGACCTTCCTACAGCTTTTCAATCCTCTCGTCAGTCTTTCCATCCTTTTTGTTCCATGCCACGCAGCTGTGGTCGGCTGCGTATGGTTTGAATTCCCTCCAAATGGCGGGAAAAAGTATTGCTTTCTTTTCCCTCACTATTCCTCTTGCTGTGGCCTTATGTGACTTCTATAATTTGCCGGCAACAACATTGCAGTGCACACATAGATGGGCGGTGGGAGGAAAAGAGGGAGCAGAGGAGAGAAACAAAGCTGGAGTGAGAAAGAGAGGAAGAGTCGATCGGGGGAGTTGACAAATATTGCATATGTTCACGAGTTGCAGCATATGCGTATGAAAATGCTAAATTACAATCTGCAGCCACCTCAGTGCCCCTCGGGTGGTGCTGATGTCTGGTCTTTGGGTAATTTGTCTGTCTGGCAGCCATATGTTGGCATGTTGGGAAGTCAGCCATTCGCTGACCTTTTGAGTCCCCTCCCCGCACGTGATGGAAAACGCTTTGTGGCTTGATAAAACGTGTTCGCATCCTCGAATCCTGGATATTTCATGCGAAATAATAGAAGGGCAATGCTTTAGTCTCAGTTGTCTTTCAAGTGCATATTTTTTCTTCTTTCTTGATTTAGTGGAAGCTTCAAGTGTGTGGGTGGGTGTTGCCTTTGGCAGTGGTTGGTAGACATTTGTGCGTTATGTACCGTTAGTAATTGAAGACATATGTCCCTTTTATCACGTTAAACATTTGGAAAGACCAATCGTTCTCTTAAGTTTTTGTTTCACTTGGAAATTGGAAACTAGTTCGCTTAAGTTGCTAATGTTGCTCATGACTACGGTTACTGTCATCAACCGCTTGCTTTGATCAAAAAGCTTGGGACAGAATCATACAAATGCTGTTTAAATCATTTGCTACAATTAATAAAACAGAGATGTGGACTCAAGTCACATGACTTGGACTCGAGTTGAACTCGAGTCACAAAATGAATGACTTTCGATTCGTCCTTCAAAATCAAAGCAACGTTCAACTCAACTTGGACTTTAGCACCAGTGACTCATCAATTCACGAGGACTTGAGCCTTTTGCTTTAAAAATAGTTGATACATTCCCTCAAGCACAAAGATTGAAATGTATGTTATTATAAAAGAAAGTGCCTGAATCAACTAACGTTAACGCTATTCGATCCCTGCAAGATTCCCCAGCTCCATTTTGATGAATCAATCGATCAAGTTGAAGGACAGAACTGTGAAGAACGTAACGTAACGTTACTCAGCGCCAGTTGGAAAAAACAATAAGCAAAGATTTGTTTGCCTGGAGAAACTACGTGGTTATCAACAAAAAAACAAACTGCAGTATGCAAAACCTGCAGATCTAAAAGTTACTGACGGAGATACAAGTGGCATTACATTAAGGAACCCCTGCTGCTGCTTTGCGCCTGTTATGGAAGTCCCAGACATGATGAAAAACCAAGTGTCAGTCAAATGAATATTAATTTACTTCCATGGAATAACTAACGTGCAGATTCACAGAGCAATGGGGACGATTCACAAATGGGGCAAAGCAGCAGATAACAGTTAGTCCCTGGCTCGACTCCACTGCTGCCGTTGGAATTAAAGTGATTTTATGAAATATTTCAACGCCCGCCCACCTAGCCCTTGCATCATCTAAATTACAGCACCGACAAAACATCTTGCCATCCTGAGGAGCGACAATGTAGCAGATGCTGTCACTGCGGAAAGATAAATGAAACTTGAATTTCCTCTTTTTGGTAATTACTGTTTTGGCGATAAAACTATTCACAAATCAGAGCAAACACCAAGGAGATATACGTTTATCAAAGATTTATTTTTATTTCTTAAAAATAATAATGTGTGTTATTATTGTATGTTTGTTTGTTATGTGTTTGTTAATTTTTTTTTTGAGTGCGTGTGCGCTTATGAGTGTTCTTCTACTGTCTGATTACATGTGTAACTTATGGGTGCGGAGTTTACGTCAGTTTGTCATTTCTCTTGACCTTTGACCTGGGAGTGGCCCGAGACCACGTGGAAGAATGCAGAAGTCTGGCATCCCCTCCTCCCTTTCCCTCCTGAAACGGTCTCACTTCCCAAATGCTTGAAACTCTCTTTTTTTTTGAGACATTGTGTATTTTCCGGTCTTCTCATTTCTGTCCTCTTTCATCTACTAGAGGTAATTCGACCCTCTTATCCGTCCTCGGTCTTAATTGCTTCCGACCTACTATCTCCTGTCCGTTAATATTTTCTCTTTCACTTCCATCAAGCTACAACTACATATTAAACTTTGCTGTTATATTCTGTCTACACTCCCTTTTTTCCCTCCTATCGCCATCTGTCTCTCAACCACCACCCTGTCTGTTACTCCCTCTCTTCCTCCCCCTTCATCCCAACCAGATCTTATGTGCAGCATTCTGAGTCCTCTAATCATTTCCTTGCTCTTAATGTTTTCTTTTTCCCTCTCTTCGTCCTCTTATTCTTTTACCTCCCCCCTCTTCTTCCAGCTTCCCCCCTGACCTTCCAGCCATGGAGCTGTGCTCGGATCCCTCTCTGCACGCCCGTCTCCCCCACAGGAATGTGCTGTTTGTACATAAACATAACAAGAGGAGTGATAAGAAGGTGTCTGCACAAGGACAGCATTCTGATCGGTAACACAATACTGTCATGGGAACTGTGGAGGAAGCAAGACAGGATTCACCATTTAATTCTGGGTTTGGGTTAAATGTGTGTGTGTGTGTGTGGGGGGGGGGGGGGGGGTTCCTGAATGTTGGGTCAATTATCAACTATTTAAAAAAAGAATTACTTAATGAAACGTATTGTGTCTGTAGCTCGAAGCCCTCCAGTTCTGAAAAGTGAAGCCAATGCAGAAGTCCCTTAAACCTGCATTCTCTCTAATGACTCCTCTGGCTGTAAAATGAAGTCTGGTTGTATAGAAGTCTATGAGAAAATGACTCTACTTCTCTCTTGATTTATTACCTCAGTAAACATTGTAAACATGAGTTTATTGTCTCAATCTCTAGTTTCAAGTCTTCTTCAATACAGCATGATGTTCATTTAGTAAATGATGGTCCATTTAGAGTCAAATAGACCATAAAGTAGGGGATGCTTTAGGGCGGGCTAAATGTGATTGACAGGTCTCTACCACAGCTTCTTGGAGTTGTCTGTGTTTTTGTCTTACTTTAACCCTTTCTCAATGACTTGTCAGTTAAGGAAAGTTAATTGCAACATTTTGGTCAACTAGAAATGTCTTATTCAGCGTTCGGTTCTACTTAGCTTCATCCTGTCATGTCACTTCTGGTTGCAGAATACCAAGATGGGCGAAGGTCAAAATTCAAAATGGCGACAGCCAAAAACCCAGCTGGCAAAGGCAAAAATGCCAAACTTCTGCAGTCATTTCAAATGTATTTTCTCTCAACCGTTGCTGAGCCGACAGCTAACGCTGCTAACTGTGCTCACAGTGCAAACTACTGGTAAAGTGTGAACAGAGCTGACAGTGTTAGCCTGAGGAGGAACAGGGCGGGTGGGTGCTACACCTTTGCGGCGATGCCATCAATCAGGACGTCGTATGATTGCAGTGCAAAGCAGTGGCCGTGAGCTCACCAGTGGCGCATGCTAACATGCACTGACATGCACTAAAAGCATGCCCGACTGGCCCCGGCTATGTCAACAGAGATAAACGATGGACATAGCTATTGTAAGTACTCTTAGATCTCAAGCTATCAGCTTGTGGAAGACTCAGATGACGTCCAGTGAGTGCACACACATTTGATTTATTGATTGCCGTCGGAATATTAAGAGAATTTCAACAACCAACTCAATGTTGTGTTGGTGCTGCACTGACCCACGTTTTGGTGTGTAGCTGTTTTGTATGTGGATAATTATTGCAACATTGATGCAGAAACTAAAGTGATAAGATAGTAGATAGTCGAAACTAATGATGTCAGTAATATGACAGACAGACATTTATTTGCTTTGTCGGCACTCTGCAGAGACAACACACAACCCTTACCCTTTTAAGTATTGACCAATGGTTTACTGAGTAACCAATAGAGAGACCTTGAGTCAGACTGAGCAGCCGCTGAATGCAACTACTTAGTCATGGATGCCTGCGCCAATCTTCTGTGATACAACAGTTGGGGACGCTCCGGTCTCCGTGGAAACAAGGACGTAGCGACTGACTCATTGACCGAAATGGATGAACCTTCAACTTCCCTTCAAAGCAGGATCAACATCCAGCCTATTCTCTTGACGGCAGACTTTAACATCTCCGGGATTCTCGTTCCTCCGATGCACAAATCTCCAAAGCAGGGCATTACATAACGGTGTCGGATTAAATTCAAACACACATGCGGCCACACAATGGCTGCATTTTCTTTTGCCACCGTGCTGAACAGACAGCTGGCCGTCGCCATGGCAGGAAACAATGCATGAATGTTTTACTGAAATCATCAACATTTCAATGAAATCATTGCTTATTTTTTTAAATGCAGAAAACATCTGTGCTGGTTCAAGGAAAGCGTTTGCGTGAAAATAACTTCAGGGTTTCCACTTTTTCAGTGCACGCCTCCATATTTTATGAGAGCGGCTGCAGCAGAAGGGGGCAGTATAGTGCAGGTGTTTGGAGCACAGGTAGAGCGTCAGGTGAGCCACATGATACATTCCAGATTTTTGCACTCCCCCACAGTGAGATCAATATCTGTCCTTTATTGTGTAATGTTGCTCATGCGATGTGGGTTAGTTTTGGGTTATTGAAACTTTGTGAGTGTGTGAGTGTGTGAGTGTGTGTGTGTGTGCAAGAGAGAGAGAGAGAGAGACATCCATTGGAGGACAAAAAGTAGGCTTATTGGAATTCGAAAGCGTGGGCGTGGGGGTGTGGTCGGAATCAGCGTTCTTATCAGCGGAGGGAGCAACATTAAAGGTTTTGTGACTGGTTTCCAAAACAATTCCTCATAAAGAAAATAAACCCCGGACTGTTATCTCAACACAGCATACTGACTGGGTAGGAAATAACAGGTCTGCACCCCTCCCTGCCCTGTTGTTACCTTCCCCTCACTCGGCCTTGAGCTTTCTGATTTTACCCCTTCACATCCCTTTGTCTCACTCTCTTTTCTCTCCCATTGGCTCGACTTTAACTCACTTGTCTTTCCCTGCTCCAGAGAGCAGCTCTCCCTTTTTGTGCATAACCATCAGCAGCACCTTTCCTCCCCCTCTTGAGACCACAACCAATGCTGTTAAACCCGTCTGCCTGGTTTACGTTTTTTTCGTCCAAACAGTATGTGCAGTGGTTGTGACCGGCAGATTCTTTTTCTTTGGGGGGGGGGGGGGGGGGGGGGGCAATGTGGAGAAGAAGACGGAGCAGAACAGATATTAAGGAACAGACATAGACTGTGTCGGTAGGTGGAGTTGGCAGAGGTGGAGTTAATCGTAGAAAAATGACATCAGCAAGCTGGAGAAAGATTAACAGGCCGCGAAGAGAGTCAAGGCCAACTTCTGTGAAGGAACAACTGGAGGAGCAGAGTCACAAAAACACAGATGATAGTACAACATGCAAAATAACTGTTTAGGGACAAAAATGTGTCCCTTTTGGAGTCAAATTTACATTTTATAGGACACTCAAATTTGTACGTATAATTATTTCCTATGTATCTGAATATTCATAATCTACTAATATAACAATAAGTACAATAACAAAATCTTTGTGTAATATATTATATTTTGTACAATAAACAAAAAGCAGGAGTGCCTGAAAAATGGACTCCTTATCATCAGCCTCAGTCTCTCCCATGGTCAATATCAGAGGAAAAATGGGCCCTCGCCGCGAAGATAAAGAAATGAAAGAAACCCACAAACGTGAAGTTACATTACAGTCCTGCATCAGCTCAGCAAACACCACGTTAATCCACACATCAAACTCTACTTAAGTCGCTGATGGCTGACAAAGATAACAGTTGTTGCTGGCTGTCTGCACTTGTAAACTATGTCTGCTGTAGTAAACTCGTTATGCGAGTCATAACTCGTAATAGTGCAGCTTGGTCAATGTTAAACTATCATACCAGAGGCTTACAATTGTAGAAGTGTAGTCATAACCACGAGAGCATAGAGGCATACTTTTATATGAACATATAAACAACTCTTGGACACGCCTACAAAGCTACCTCCAACGGGTTTCTCTTTCTTTTTCAAGCAAGCTGAAATGTAAGCTATGATGCATGGAAGGGGGTATGTGTCCATCTGCATGAAAACAGTTAAGGCCATACACTAAGCTAATTAATTATATAACTCACTTAAGTTACGTTACTTAAGTTACTTACTTGCTTACTAGTGCGTTGAAAACGACTTGAACACAGTATACCTTAGAGAGAACGACAGCTGTGCGTGTGAGTCATCAGCTGCATAGCGTATACGTCTTGGCTGGATTGGCTGGAAAGAGGTTACGTGAGATGATGCCTAAACATGGAAGTAGAATTCATATTTTAATGTCCAGAAATGAATTCAAACACACTACTAATTGTAAGCGTCACAAAATGGTGAAATTATAGTACATTATTGCACTTTTGGAATTATTGATCGCACATCGAACAGAGTGTAAAATGATC
Organism: Anarhichas minor; assembly: GCF_050575085.1. NCBI lineage: Eukaryota > Metazoa > Chordata > Actinopteri > Perciformes > Anarhichadidae > Anarhichas > Anarhichas minor. Next base: position 2,372,955 of record NW_027466466.1, on the reverse strand, counting down.
GTAAAACTACGATAATAATCGTACATCTGGCAACACACTTCAAACTCTGACGCTCTACAAAACCCTCTAGCATCAGTTTGCGCGGTTCAATTCACATCTTTCTAAAATAAACTTCTGTGTTCACAGGAAACAAGGTTGAGAAATTAAAACCACTTGGTTTGGTTTCAGGAAAAGATCGTGTTTTGAGTTAAAATAAGAACGTTGCGTAATTTAGTAGGCTGCCTTATGCAGCTAAGTTAAGTTGGAAAAGGTGGAAATTCAAGCTTGTGTCATGACAAAATGTGTACGAAAAAAAATGCACTCTGACTGTTGTGCGTAAACCCTGCTTTCACAAAACTACAAAATAGGTGCAAAACCCAAATGACTTGTGTCCAGCTATTGCAGTGCGACTGCTCTACAGCGCCATCAGCACTAGTGACAGCAATAGTTTGCACTCACATGACATTATACTCAATTCATCTTTACAAATAGTGCAAGCAGCAGCAGCATCTGCAGAACAGGGATGACAGAGAAAACACTACTGGTTAGAGCTTAACACTCTTGTACCACTGACTTTATAAAACCAGGGTGTCTACTTCGTCTTGACAAACACTCATATTTTTTAAGATAAGGTTGAATTGTAAAATTGTGTTCGTGGCTGTGTGTGAGGGCGTGAACATACCGACCAGGTGCAGACCCGTATCAATAATTGATACTGTCAGTAGAGAGACCACAAAAGGTGTTGAAGTATCAGCAGCAGTCATGTGATAGTTTTACTCGCTACACTCTCACACGGAGAGGTGCATGAACACGGCATGCAAACACTCAGTCTTCACCTTTCTATTAACTCTCACAGCAGAGGCCTTGTTGTTGTTGATGAATTATTTATGGTAATAAAATGAAGTTAAATAGATGCAAATTGGACTCGAGGCAGTTCAACTGCTCATCTTGGAGTCCTTTGATGGGTTGACCTTGAATGCAAAGTTCCCGACTTAATGAGCAACATTTTCAGGATAAAAAAGGCAGAACAGAGTGGTGCTGGGACGACGTATATTTTTAGGGTTAGATTTACACTGGTTCCAAAGCCAGTGGGATTCTTAAATCAGATTTTGAATAATTGCAGAAAACAAGATCTGTGGCAAACAAACGTTTATGACACTCACACGTTTTGTTCAGCAAGATAATCTTCACAAATGAACACCACTTTTATTATTTTTGAAGGATAATAAGGCTATAATCAAACTACACCACGGTTACATCAGCATGAGTATAAACAACAAGGCTGTAAAGGTGGACTAGTCAAAGGGATGACATTAAGTCGTCTCATTTAGCCACCTGTCAGCAACCGCCTTTTTAAGACGTGAAAAATATTTAAAAATGTACAAAAGAGGTCTTTACTGATGTATTTTATGTTGTAGAACTTTAAAATCTCTGAAGTTCATGTGAGCCAATGACGTTATTTCAGGCATCTAAAACACATTTATACAAATCGAGTGACTTCGAGATGACGGAACTGTAATTTCCTGCTGTCATGAGCTACATAATTTTGTTACACAATGACATCCAGCCTCTCGAGCTGTCTAAAGAATCATTAAGGACTTGTGTTGCTCTTCAAACCCTAACTGCATGTGGGGATGTTGACAACCTCCGGTTCTGCAGAGTGAAGCCGATGCGGAAGTGTTTTAAAACTTGCATTCTCTCTACTGACCAGCAGGGGGCGACTCCTCTGGTTCTATAGAAGTCTATGAGAAAATGACTCTACTTCTCTCTTGATTTATTACCTCAGTAAACATTGTAAACATGAGTTTATGGTCTCAATCTCGAGTTGTAAGTCCTCTTCAATGCTGCTAACAGAGCCATATACTCTACGTCACTCCTCTGCATTCCAAATATGGTAACTTCTGTTCATTGGCAGCAAAAAACTACAACATGGCTACGGCCGTGATCAGAGATGGCGACGGCGAAATTTCAACGAAGTCAAGGCTTTATAACAGCAGTCCACAAACCAATGGGTGACATCACGATGAGGACATCCACTTCTTATATACAATCTATGCTCTAACCGCCCCCCCCCCCCCCCCCCCCCCACACACACACACACCTGAAAAAATATTCCCCTCCCCTTCCATCATCTCCCTGAACAAACCAACCTAACATCAACACATTTTAATCTTGTCTCCTACATTATTCTTCCAAGCACTGTTCAGTGGCGACGCGTCCTCGACTCTTCTACTTCCTGAATGGACAATGATCCTGGAGGTTAAATTTTTACATTGACTCACGCAAACATACACACACACACATTCCACAGTTGCTAATCCAATGTTGACCCAATTCAGGCAGGTGGTTGAACCTGTCTGTTGCAACCTTGAATCCAATATTATATATCGTCTCATCCATTGCCACAGGAGTATCACTTGTGTGTGGGTGTGTTTCATTTTAACCTGTGCTACCAGATGTGACAGACAACACACACACACCCTCAAATGGACTAACAGGTCAGGAGAGTTGAGTGATCAAACTGCTTATCTGGGTTGGACCAGATTGGTCTCCACCATTGTTCTGCGTGTGTTTGTCTGCATGAGGCCATGCTTTGCAGCGAGAGTCTGCACGACTGTGCAGTATGTGGGTTTTGGGTGCCACAGCACAGATGTTATAAGGGAGGTTAGGTAATACCCATAGTTCAGCGAAGCAGGGTTCCCCTCCGAATGCCCCCTCCCCGACCTTATGTGCTCACACACACATGATACACGCAGAGACCGCTCCCTGACAGGCCCTCTCCATTTGGTTTGGGTCAATCCTAATGCACTCCAAACATCTGAACTGAATTGTTGAATCGGGCGTGGTAGTTCACTGGAAGTAGCAGTTAGGCAATACGTGATTAGATAATATGTAATACAGAAGTGATGCAAGAATAGAACAGTTATATGAAGGTGTTTGACTGGTATCTGACTTTATTTAATATTGTAAAGCAATGCCGAAATAGGACGTTATTTTAAATATCTTAAAGCAAGACCAGATTTCACAGGGCATCCCAGGACTTATGGTCTTGACTGTGAATTCGTCCAACGGTATGTTTCATCCTGGGCCAACATGGATGCGTGGGTGCAGTCCAGAGCTTTACCGACAAACACATGCACCCAAAAACAATTCAACATGCACCCTTTTCACATTTTCCTTTGCTTTAGTCACCAGTAGGGTTGCCTCCAATGCGTTGACCCTGAAGATAAGAAAGCAAGTTTAAACACCCCCTTCACTGCCAGCTTCGGAGAGCAAGATTACGGGTTGCAGATAGAAGACAAGTGAGGAATTGGACACCTCACATTCTTCCCTGAAAGCCATAAATCTGGCTCTCTCTCAGACTCTTTTTTTCTATTGCAATTTCACTTCATTCCACTCCCACTGCTTATCCCATAATCCATGTTTATATTCCCAACCTTATTGTTTGCACGAGAGACAGTTTGTGAGGTTGCGAGGGCTCTCTCTCTGTTTCCCTGCAGTTTTCCTTCTTGTTATGGCGCTCTGCAGCACCACCTAATACCTGTAATTCATTGCTACTGTCACACCACAACCTCTCGGAATAGGTTGACATTTTGGGAAATATCCTGATTCCCTTTCTTGCTTAGAGTTAGATGACAAAATCAACACCACTCTCATATCTGTCCGATGAATATTAAGCTACAGCTAGAGTGCTGATAGCTTAGCTTAGCATAAAGACTGGAAGCAGTGGAAACAGCTAGCCTCTGTCCCAACATACCAAACTTTTGCAAACGAGATACATTGTGTTAATTAGTAAGCGTTTACAGCAGGGGTGTCAAACATACGGCCCGCGGGCCGGATCTGGCCCGCCACGTCATTTTATGTGGCCCGCGAATCCGTCAGATAAAAAAAAGAAAGAAAAAAAAAAAAAAAATTAATAATTTAAAGTTAGACTTGATAATAAAAATATCCCCATAGTCGAAATTATGAGAAAGAAAGTCGAAGTTATGAGATAAAAAGTCAAAATGATGAGATACTTAAACACAGTCACAGAAGCAGCTCTTTGGCTGGTTACTGTACACTTGACATAAAATGTATTGTGAGTACATTGAAGACTACTTTAAACGTGACTTTAAAACACATGAAATACTTCACGTGGGATTGTGCAAACGCACCCTTGAAAGGATTTTAAGCTTTGAACAAAGTTATTGTAATAACTTGTGTTTGATATTTGTCTTTGCTATTTTCTTTAATAGTTTGATCTTTGATAGAGTAATGTGGGTTTCTTAACCCTAAAGTAAAAGGATTTAAGTTATAATAACAGAAATGTGCTTAAATATATTTTTACATTTATATAACTGCATGTACAATATTTTTACACTTGAATAAACAATAATCAAATGCAGAGAGTTATTTACCAATATGTTACGAGTAGTTACATTTACACAGTCTTACATTTACAACCGGCCCTTTGAGGGCGACCGTGATGCTGATGTGGCCCAGAGTGAAAATGAGTTTGACACCCCTGGTTTAGAGGGAGTCAGGCTAGCTTCCTCCCCTCTTCCTACAGCCTTTATGCAAAGCTAAGCTAACCATTTTCTGCTACAGTTTCACATATAACAGATAGAGATGAGAGTATCTTCTCTTCTAGAACCGTGTCAACACAGGCAGCCTGGTCTCACCAAATGGTGTAGGAATAACACGCCAATTTCTTATTGCTACTGATGTAGAATAACGAGCAACATTAAGAGCAAATTACGTAATATAAAGAGCAAGAAAGGCTACTTATGGTGGGCGGGACCAGAGGTTGATTGGTCAAAACAAACACAGGACTTTCACCCAAGAGACCGGTGTTTGTGTCCGATGTGATATCAAATGTATTCTTGACTTACGTTTATGGCGTGTTTTGCGTACTTATGTTACATACATTTACAAACGTATTTTATGTAGTTTACTCACTAATTTTAAGCTTGACCATGATGTTTTTCCTAAGCCTATGCAGTTTTACCAGTGACCGTTATCGTAGTTTTGTTGCCTAACGAGTTAAATGACACGCAAGAAGCTAAATATGCGTATCATGGCACGTTCCTAAAGTTTGCGTGCTATTTATACGCCATTTCCATGAGTTCACGTTGACACAGGAGGTGTAACATGAGCCGCACGTTTGCAGAGCAGCAGCTCCTGTGTCTACAGGATGCGTTCAGGCACAGTATTGAGTGTAGGTCACTTGCGCTCACAGCCCAATTTGCAATCACTAGGGAAAATAGTCATAGTTTTTAAGCGTGAAAGTTGACTTTGGATCGCACGACCATAAAACGCAGCTGAAACCAATTTGTTGACGCACTCAGCAAGAATGCAAATGAACGTATTTCCCACAATTTCGAACCAAAAATGCATGTAGAATGCATGTAAAGAATACCACCATTCCTATCGAATTTTTTTCATCTAACAGAACTTTTGCTGAGCCCTGCCGTAACTCACCTATTGCCACACGTCCTGTTGCCATGCCACCGTATTGCAACCCCCCCTTTCCTTTCTCTATCTGCACTCACACACCCACAGTCCTTCCCTTCCATCCCTAATGACCTTGGCTCATTCCAATCCTATGCCATCATACCTTCTTTTCACACAGGCCCTGCAGTCCACTAGTTTTCCTCTCTGCAGTAAACCAAGTTTTGGACAAAGACTCTTTGGTGTTACTCTGGACTCTTTGCCCACTGTTCTCAGCTACTGAACAGAGAGAAAAAGCATAAAAAAGTGGATGGAACTGCCAATAAATTTGGTTTCTTTTGTGCAGTTAGCAGATCTTGCGCATACTCATTTATCCCATCATGCGTATTCCATTGCTTAAGATTGTTTCACTTGTGGGCTCATTTTCATGTCTTTGAACAGCGCTAAAGTCTGTAAACTCTGGAGCAGACAGCAGCCAAGTCCTTTCTGCTCCACATATAAGTCATTATGAGTCACTCCTGGTCAGGACAGGAAGCACAGATCCCAATTTGAGGCTTCGATTTTGAGATGCTCAGATGATTTGGTTTTGTGCCACTTCTTTTTTCTCTTCCTCACGGCGGAGCAGCCATGAGGGAGTGAGTCACGTCAGCTTTATTTCCCTTTTCGGGTGTGCCTGCACCATTGTGTTTCTCTTTTTTATTGTTCTCCTCTCACCGTGCCAATGTACATTTTTGCTTACTTTGGAAGGCGTTAAAAGCCTAATTGCATAACCACATCTCAAGTTATGTTTTTGGGGATGAATGTGGCGTGCGAGATGCCGGCATCCACGTTTTTTTATGCTTGGGAAAATGGTAACATTTTGCAAATACAGGCTGAATTGTGATGTTTGAACAGCCATGCCTTTGACCCCACAGGAATCAGAAGTGCTAAAAGTGCTTAAGAATTCCCGGTGAACACCTCAGAGGCCAAACACTGGTTGTTTGATCACCTAGTGTTCCAAAACCACACAAAAAAAACCACACAGGTTATCAGTGTTACTTATCTTATTGTACCGGTGCCAAGGTGACACACCTAGCAGCAGTACAATAGCAGTGGGATTACCTTTTATGCCTGTGTTTAAGTTAATTCTCTGATCTCCTTTGTTACACCAGGTGACATATATAATGTATCACAGAGTGAAATCCAATCACCCGCTTCAGAAGAACCACAATTCAGGTCCCAATAGTCCAAACTTTCACCATACATCAGTTTGCCACACAGCCGTGATAAATTCCTCACACTTCGGTAAATGAACACAACCACCCTCAAAGTCATGTAACAGCTGTGTGTGGATGTAAATAATGCGGTGCAAGTTGTTGCCGACTTTGGAGCGCATGCCCGGAGGGAAGTTTTGCTGTCTCGTCTCTCCCCTCACTGTATTTCCAAAGTGTAGCTTTGTGCTTTTATGGTGAACAGAGCCGGGAGCTCTACTTGACCTTTCTGGCATTTTTCTCATAACTCTGTTATCCTCTCTCTCTTAGTAAGGGGGCGTTTGCAAGAAAGTATGCCTCTACAACGCTCAACCGTTCTGGTTTTAGGGGACGACACACAGATTCTTCATATATATAACGTCACGATGGAACATCTCACCAGTTTGTGCTCTTCGGTGTTTCACGACTCAACATACTGTACAGTGGGGCGTAGACATTTGTTAACAGCCTGCCCATTCGCCAGGAATTTTTTTCTTCTGTAAATCAGCATTATTGGTGGGTGGCAATGGTGGTTGACTGTTCAAACACAGGACTCTCACCAAGGTAACTACTGTTTGTGACTCATGTGAAACCAGAAGTAAACGTTGACTTAATGCTTGTTACGCAATGTTGTTGTACTTTTCATGTAACCTTACATAAGAAAGTCCAGCAAGGGAAGTTGAGATTTATTTAGTGGTTACTTTGTTACGTTGCATTGCTGCATTGCTGCATTGTTACGTTATTATTTTAACATAGACCAAGATCTTTTCTCACCTTAACCAAGTAGCTTTGTTGCCTAAACCTAACTAATCGTTTCAGGTTGCGTTTCCTCATTGATACGAGGCTGATATGACATGTATTTATGAGACGTTCAGAAACATCCTCAGTCATCATATCCTATGGTTTGTATGATGTACAATGCCAACATTTTTCCTACTGGCTGGGTTGTAGAGGTGTGTGATCATTTCACCTATTTCTGTGATCACAGGTTTGGCCTGTATTGTGTACCATTTTTTGTGTTCAAACACGTAAAATAAGTTTTATGTGAAACTGGTTATGCTGCCATTTTGACTAGGACTCCCCTAAAGAAGAGATCTTTTATCTCAACGGGACTTTCCTGGCTAAATGCAGGATAAATAAGATAAAATAAAATACCGCCCACATTAAGTGGCCTCCATTCTGTCTTTCAACCCCAATTACGCCACATTACAGCAACATGAAGAGGGCCTCACTCAGCAGTCAAACATTAGAGTAGGCCCAACTTAAACACTACAATCAGGCTCTGTATATCCTACTGTTCTGTGTGAGTTTCAACAGAGACACACCCAGCTGCATACAAAGCAAGCAAGACCCAAGCTGGGACCTGAATGTAGATATACTTATATACTGTGGGTCACTATAGGGAAATGGCTTGCCTGAAGACAAAAGAAAAAAAAGTTTTTTCTATTTGCGTTTCTGTTCACTATAACCACCCACCTGTGACCGACCCACCCAGCTCTTCCAAGATCCCAGAGATAAAAACTGTGTGAAAACATGCTGTGGAACAGAGATTGCACATGGGCTCCTGTACTCCTGTAAGGTTGCACAAAAATTCCCCGCTTTTAGCAGCATATTCTTGTCTCGTACAACTTGTTCCGATGCTAATCCATTTCTTTGTACCATACATGGTGTTTATTTTTTGCTGAATGGCATATTGTCTTACTAAGGTCCAATAAGGCTACAACGTGAATATCAGATCACAAGAGGCATAGATTGAAATATAAATCTCGAACACCTCTGTGATTTCAAAGTGAAATATGCAGACGTCTATAGTAGTCATGTTGAGAGATGCGAGGCGAGACAGATATAGTAAAGGCGGTGGGGAGTGTCCGAGGATTTGATCTCCAGAGCAACGCATTGTACCCGCTCAGTACTTTTAATGTCTGTCTTGTCTGCAGAAGACAGCAACCAAAACACATGGTTCCCAGGCTAAAACACTGTCACACGCCACAAACTAGTAAATCTTTCTGTTCAACACTTGATAATGAGATCTTTTGTGAATGCCTTGAAGGGCAGCTCAAAGGAAGGGATTTACAACTGCATTAGCATAAACATCTACGTGATGCCAAAAAGTGTATACATTGATGTACACCTCATGTGTCGCTGTCTATAACAGTGTTGGCTTGTGTTTGTCAGTTTCAGTGAGTGCGGATGCATGAATTGTAGCGCTCGCTGGCGGTTCATTTAGGAGGTCCGTCAGAGTCGGAATCTGATGCAACATAAATGTAAGTTTACAGCCAGCAAACCCCGACAAAGATACAGGTACAAACTCATCGGATTACTGATGCACACAAGCCAGTTGTAGTGCAAGACGCATTAGAAAGCAAGAAACACACAATTTATAGTGAATGTCCCATTCAGATCCTGATGGCAGCAGCATGAGCAGATAGTATATCTCTATGACCCATTACAGTATGCTATAGCAGATAACGGGTATATGGTTTTTACTGTTTCAAAAGGCAAAACAAGCTCTGTTCTAAGAAAGTTAACTTTGTATTTAAAGTATGAGGGGAGCAAAACTAACGGGCGGCGCCAGGGGGGAAAAACGCAAATGCGCATATTCAGTGGGCCTCATACCCAGAAGTAAATAGGGAAGCTAGAAACCTTTTTCTGCATATGCGCCAGGCGAGCAATTATCATTGGACAAAGGGGATGTGGTATTCAGTTTCTATAACACACCCATGAGACAGTCTCGCCGAGCCAGCCTGCCTGAGACTCTTATTTTCAGTAACTTTTTGAGTGAGGGGTGTTCAATGAGAGTTTTGTGTTAAAATCTGCGATCTAACCAAATTCCCAAGTATTTACAATGATTTATTGTATCAATTAGATTTCCATGGAAAGCATGCATGGGAGTAGGTTTTTTTCTTGAACAAGCTTTTAATCAAACACAGATGTCTGGATTCAATCAAAAGCAGACTGTAATTTGGAGAAGGCGTGGTTTGCAGTAGAGACGTTCCCAACTGACTACTCTACTTCATGCTGACGACACCAGCATAAAAATAGAGTGGTTATTTGGGAAATACACATTATACCGTATATGTGTAGAGTAAATAGCAAGGGACCCAATACCGTGGGGCCAAACATCTGGGGACAACAACTTGGAACTGTGCTAGAAAGATATGACTTGAACAGTCTGTGAGCAGAATCCACATGCCTGCTCCTGAGCGTACGTTGTCCCTGCCATTGTCGCATTGTGGCGCGACGACAAGAACATGGCTGTGGTGGAACGTGATTGTATGGGGGAACACAAGGCTGGCTCAAGACAGCCAGCATGAGAAGGCTAACAAGTTAGCAATGGCTGCTGAATTGGTCAATGAACTAAAACACTTCAAAATGCTGTTGACTGGGACTTTAGTCTCACCTGGCTGTGTCTTAATTCCAACTAGATTATGACTCTCCCTCCTTACTGCAGATACAATGTGTCAAGGCTTTACCACCATAAAGATGGGTGATGATGTATGAATCACACAGCATGCCGAGTGAACAGTTGAACCAGCTATGAGCAGATATGTTTGGGCCTTTTACAGATTTAACCTGACACGTGTAATTACAGATGTTTGAACACATGAGTAATTCAGACTCCAGACACTTGCAGAGGAACTGAGATAAACAGACACAAGTACACACACTATCCTCATAAAGCAACACAATATATGCCCATTGCCCAAAGCCCCACATAGCCCCTCTGCCCTCCATAGGTTTCACCAAACCTCTAAAACATTTGTCATTCAGCAATGGCATGAGAATGAGCTAAAGTTAGATTTTTATCAGTGTGATACATACCGCTTGTTGGAGTAAGTGTCATTTATCCCTACTAGGTTCTAAAATGCTCCTCTGACATTCTCAACGCAACCCCAAAACACCCTCCTTTCCAGGCTCGACTCCAAGGTTTTAACTGTTACTTTTCTTTTCTGTGCTCTTTTTCAGCACCACCGAGCCTTTTGGATGCAAAGCGCTGGAATTTGAACCACACTGTTGGTATTGTTCAGGGGCTCCATGGGGGTGATCACATCTCAGTTTATGATGCTTAGGAGAACTGCTATTTTAATAATTAAGTTTGACAAATATAGGATTTACAACAAAGTAGAGAGCGCGTGAGGGGGAAGGATTTCTTGTTTCGAGACTCCCTGCGTTGTCTATTATTGTTTGAATCTAGGATCTTTCTATTTTTACCATAACAATTAATTTATGCTATTTGAACAAGCAAAACAAAATATATTACATATTATCAGTATTTTCAAACCGTATGTCTTACTGTTACATGAGTTAGGCATTTGAAGATGAGGAAAAACCTTGGCAGTAATGCAAGAAGCCTACTGTAGGTATACTTACCTAGGCATGAATATTCCTTATTAATAATCTGAAACATGAAATTGGAAATATATAGATAAATACGCACAGTTTTTAGATGGAGCATGAGGATTGAAGGGGATGAATCGAAATGAAAAGACTTCAAGGACAACTCTACAACTGGTGTCATTTCTTTTATGTCTTTTTTATAGTCAGAGTTTATTGTCGAAAAGCTGATAACAGAGCAGTTTTGGTTATTTGTAGATGAAAACACTACAATAAACTCAACTTTAACTGAAAACGTAAAGCTTTTTAGATCTGCAGATTACATATAAATGTTGATAACTATATTTCAACTTGCAGAAGGTTCTACAGGACCTCCTGGACATATCAAAGGAAAGTGAAGAAAGTGCCAATAAAACATCTATATATATTAAATTGAGAATGTAATAAGTCAAAACTAGAGTAACATGACAGCTTTTTACTTATCGTAATATGATCAATTTAACTTTTTAATGTGATCACTGAAGAACTCACGTTCCTTGACTTACAACATATTTTGCACAATTGTTATGCAGCTGATAAATTATACTATTTGATCTAAGGGCAACTTATTCACACGTCTAAAAACTGCCTCCACTATAACCCCTGGTGAAGAATGAGCTCAATACGTTACGTATTAGTCGGCCTTATTCTGAGTTGCATAACCCCCTTCCTTTGAATATCTTAAGCATTTCTGTTTTCCCTCAGACATGAAATGAACAGTCATACAGAGTTAGACAAACCACATGCCCAGACAGCTACCACCAGGGCAGCAGAACACACACTATTGCATTCTGTCTTGTTTCTAGGGTTTTAGCCAGAGGGTCGCTACAGAGTGACTATTGTCTGGCGTGCTACAAAAGACACATCGTCAATGAAAATCTTCACGTTTGACTCACAAATCTATCTGTTACACTCGGGCAGTTGCAGCTACATGCAAGCTAAAACAAGGGGGTCTATTGTAAGCAACTCTCTGATTAGAAACACATTCTACTACCCGAGGTCAAAAAAAGGAAAAGAAAAGACAGACTCCAAAAAACACACAAATTTGTAGACTTCCTTTCTCCGCTTAAAGCCTCTGCCAATGTTTATTTGTCTTTGCATTGTTCTGCAGCCTGGAGGGACTGCTTGGCTTATCAGTTATTTTGTTCCCAATAAAACAAAAAGAGTGTCAAGGGAACACTGAAGCTTAGACCGTGAGTTTCAGTGCGTTGACACAAATCTGTTCTACACGATGACAGCGTCTGTGAATGAGTCTCCCTGTCCGGTCTCTTGCCAGAGAGGCGACTTCAAATCCCCGGTGATACCCGCCCGCTGCAGTGTTTCCACGCATAGCTCCATACAGCACGTAGTAGTTACACATTGTGTGGCTCCATGTATCTCCGTATCCACGGCAACCACACTGAAACCATTTCCATATGCATCTGGCAAAGTCATCATTGCTCTGCGGCAAACCCCGTTGCCACAGCGACGGTGGGTGTGGCGAGGGGTAGAGTGACATGGGCGGTGGGCGGGGAGGGAAAAAAGTGTTATAGAGGGATCATACGGGGACACGCACAGAGAAACATATGAGGAACATGTGGTTTGTGTGTGTGTGTGTGTGTGTGTGTGTGTGTGTGTTGATGGAAACAAGATGGATAAATGAGGAAAAGGTCCTCACGTTCACGAACGCACGCACGCGCGCCACACATAAAGTCTTTGTTTTATAAAATCAGGAAATGCTACGCTTCAAAAAGAGAGGAAGGAGAGCGCAGGAGACAGAAAATCAAATAAGGAAGCCAGCGTTTTGTGGGCACTGGTGAACTGGGCGCAAGGCCCACTGAGCTGAGTAGGATCAGCTTTTTCCATGGAACATGTTGGTTTTTCGCTCCGCTCCTCTTTTTCCCTGCAAGTTTTTTCTAACCCACGCTTTATTTTATTCGTTCGAACTGCCATAAGGGAGTTATAAATATCAGGCAGGATGATGGATCACAAGAATTATCTTCCAAAATAGTAGTAAAATACAGCTTGATCTCCGAAGATAGCGTGATTTGACCAATGGAATGTAAAGTCGATCTAGATCCTCTGCGTTGGTGGACACACGAATAGGGACTTTCACCCAGGAAACCGGTGTTAGCGTTGACTTTTGGTTTCACACGGGACACTGTGTGAAACCATGATCTTTTCCTTCCTAAACCTAAACCAAGTAGGCTTGTTGCCTAAACCCTTTCCTTTGGTGGCGACACATTCAATTCAATTCAATTTATTTTTGTAAAGCCCAAAACCACAAATTACAAATTTGCCTCAGAGGGCTTTACAATCTGTACACATGCAACATCCTCTGTCCCGGACCCCTCACATCAGAACAGGAAAAACTCAAAAAAACCTAAACGGGGAGAAAAGAGGAAGAGACCGTTTAACACTTAAGTTTTAACACCATCACCACCACGTAATGCGCTGTTAAAAGTATCATCAAACTTATTGTATCTTTTGAGTAATGGTCTCTTGTTATTATTTAGTCAATCAAATACGCAGTTTTTTTTTGTTTTTACTATATATTCCTGGCTTATACAGAACCACAATACTTTCTCAGTGAGTCAGTAGCCGGGTGACATTTACATCTGACACTGGCTGTTACTCCCTGCTGGATGACGAACATAGGGGTTACATAGCATACATGTGATGTTTGTTGTCACTACATTACTGGGAAGGAGACCGCTTTCTCACATTTTCCATTAAATTCATCTCATGAAAATACTGAAAATGGTATGACTTGAGGAATTGCCCTTTATTTCTAATAGGAGAGTTTCATTTCAGCAGACAGTCTCCGAATGTTTGTTCGCTATGGACGTGCGAACTGCTGCAGTTCTCTCCCAGAACCCCCATCCACACAGGCTGTTATGCACAGTACGTATACTGTTCAAGGCATAACACAGTTGGATTGTGATAATACTGGTGTTAAATAAACTAGATGATCTTTCTAACATGAATCTCAATATATTACGATGAAAGAGAGAGTATATCTGCTTGTGCGTGTGTCTGCATACAATTGCAGGTTTTTTTTCTATGTGGTGATTCTATGTGGTGATTCCAGTAATGATTTGCTGCAGCAAAATTGTCATTTTTTTTTTTTTGCATTTGTTTGCTTGCCAGTGTACATCTTGGTGGCATCCCTGTGCTGTGCAGATCAGCCAAGGACAGACAGATGAGGAATATTTATGATGTGACGCGTGACAAAAAATCCTGGAGAACTTGCTGTTCCAGAGGAAAGCGAAGAAAACAGGCCTGTCTATCTATCTATCTATCTATCTATCTATCTACCACTACTTAATGCTATAGAAGGCTCAGCTGCAACACAATGGGGCTGTAGCACAAAAGGGTCGTTCAGGATGCAGGGTTATTATTCTGTATCCTGCCAGGAAAGGCTGCTGGACAGCTTGAAGTTGTTCTTAAACTTAAGACACACTGCAATGAAACCACCCAGTTACAGTAATCAGCCCAGTCGTAGTCGAAAAAAAGGTTGGCGTTGTACGTTTCTGCAAACCACAGATACATTGAATGTCGGCATTTTTGCATTGGGTCAGAGAAAGTGACTTAGCATGTTGAGTCCCTGCTATTGAAAGTTACGTGGTATAATAAAGAGTTTAACAAGCGTGAAAGTTCCCTAAGGCCGAGACGGAGGTCAAACAGGACTTTCACCCAGGTAGACTAAAAGTAAACATTGTTTTTACACTTCTTACGTTACATGACAAAGTTTGCTAACGGTGGTTGATATTTATTTACGCTAGTTACGTTATTACAGTTCTAACGTAACATCACGTAAGAAAGTTCGCTAATGGTGGTTGTTGTTTATTTATGTTACGTAACATCACAAAAGAAAGTTATTTGTTTGCGTTAAGTTATGTAAGAAAGTCCGCTAAGGGCAGTTATTTATTAACGCTAGTTATGTTATTACTGCTGTTACGTTATGTTGTCACGTCACCATTGTATCTCACCTTTTAAACAAGTAGTTATGTTGCCTAAACCTAACCAATCGTTCCACAATGTTAACCACATGGCATTGTGATTTTGTGGAATTTTTTTTGGGGGTTCAGAAACGTCAACATTCTACATATCCCCTGGTTTGCAGGAATGTACAATGCTAACATTTGTTTTGGCGACTGCAAACTGATAACAAACTTGATTTTGGATGCTTGCGTCAAGTCAAAACCCAACATGACTCCTGACAATGACACATTTTGTGTGTCGCGACAAGTTCACCCTTCAAATGCCCCGATTTTGACACAGTTTGTATGACGACTAAAGGCCTTTTCACCTTTTTTGTGCGATTAATTCGCCCATCAATATATTTTTTTTGTATTTTCATGACAAAAACTTTTGTTCATTTCAGCAGACAAATTTTACATTGCAAAAAAAGACATCAAACATTCCTGTTTGGCGGAAAGGGTTGAGTCATGGCAATATTTATGAAACCACAACACGGAGACTCTGTAGTATGAACGAAGATGGTAAACTTTATTGCTGCGCTCAACTTTGACACAGGCAGCGCAGACCAGGTCCCTTCCTTCTGCTTTTACCTTTCACAATAAAAGCCCCAGACATATAAGTGAAGGCCTTTACGCTACAGACGTTTCTCTGCCCTGTGAGTCTTTTGTGGTTGAGTGGAGCACAGAGGTGAGTGAGAGTTACATGCATCAGCACACACCCTCAGTCCTTTGCCCACCCCCCCCCCCCCCCACTACATTATCTCTGACGAGTCAGAGAGCTGACAGCGATAGATCCTTTAAGATGTTTATAGAGTGTTACAGCACACCCAGGGTTAAGGTCCATCAACCAAGAAATATCAGCGGTCTGCTAAGCTTGGGACTCTCTGATGGTGTAATGACAGACTAGGCATGTAACGGGTCCCGATGAAAGCCTCATTACCATTGATTGAGCTGAATGGAGATTATGGCAGGCATACCGTGATACGGCTACCGCCCTACGCAGAGTAAATACCTGACACTCAAAATTAGATTAAATCACCTCGTCACAGAGATGTTGTTGTCGTTGTTGCACGCATTTGTAGTGTCACTCAGTCAGTCCAAATATGATTGGAAGCCTGCTTTTACCGCTGTAATGAGAAACTGAATGAAGCAGAGGCTTCAAGGAAAATGCCAGTTGTGTGTTTGTTGTAATGATTGTTGGGTTAGTTAAGTTTAGTATTGAGTGCTTGATGTCAATAGTGACATTCCACGTATGCGT
Organism: Anarhichas minor; assembly: GCF_050575085.1. NCBI lineage: Eukaryota > Metazoa > Chordata > Actinopteri > Perciformes > Anarhichadidae > Anarhichas > Anarhichas minor. The sequence continues at coordinate 2,356,723 of NW_027466466.1, read as the reverse complement.
TTATCTCCCGAGCACACAAATGTCAAAAGGGACAAATCTCATTTCATGATTGATTGTGATTGAAACTGATATCGTGTTTTCTTCTTGTGTCATAGAATAGTTTCCTGACCCAAGAGCAGTATTGAAACCAGGGTTGGTACTTATCAAACCCCTTGGAAATATGCTGACTAAATGCGTCTATTTAGTGTAAGAGTATCATTGAAGAACAGGTCTCAAGTGATCACATGTATGCTTGCAGCAGGAATAGCCAATCAGAGAAGAGGATTTGCCCATTTGGCATAAAAAATCCTTACATTTTATTCAAGTGATGAATGTTGTCCTGAAAAAAAAGAGTGTTTATGCAAACTGGAGGTGCAGGGAATTCTGCTGCTGGTAGACGAGGTGCATTAGAGAAATCATACAGCGAGGGGGAATTTAGTACCACACTGTCAAATGCAGACAATAAAGATGCAAGAAAAAATACTACAAAGCAAATCAATACGAGTTCACACCCCTGATAACTGCAAAAAAAAAACGTGTTAAAAACGTGTTCTTATCAAATGTTCAAACCCAATGCAAATATTAGGCTAAACTACACTATTCTGAATTCTATATATTGCGTAACGTACTCAACAATTGAATCAAAAACGTGTTTGTGGTCACCTGTTTCTAAACTGTTGTCATGTTGGAAGTATTTCTTTTCTACTTTTATCGTTCACTTTCAGCCTGATCAGAGGAATGAGATTCATACCATCAACCAAAGATCATTTCATAATTCATGGTGGAGCTGCTGAAATTCAACTTCCAAGCGCTCTGAGAGAGATCTGTTCTCGTTTCCGTGGGTTTTGAATGAACATCCCCGCATGACTCAAAACCTGGTGACAATATAAGATCACCATCATTTCACTGCAGTCATGCGCATTTCACAACGCAGAGCGGGGATTGCCCTTTGGATCTGTTTATTTCTGTTACTTACGGGATTCTCAAACTCACAACATCGTATCAATATTGCCACATGTTCTTTTTTTTGTCAGAGTCCGTCCCTTTGAGCTTTGCAACCCCGTGCCCTGCAGTCTCCAGTGCCTCGCTCATGGGCTGGCATCCATTTTGGCTGAGAGGGGACAGGGGTGGGATTTTATTTGGGTGTGTTTCCATGAGGATAATGAGGACAAGAGCTAACGGCAGGCAAACAAGGAATGTTAGAGAAGGTGGAGGGGAGAGGATATGGTGGTGGAGGGGGGTTTGGATGGGTAACGCCAGGACTCATGACTCATCGTGGTGAGGGACTGGAGGAGGAAATAAATGAGGGGGGGGAGGAAAGGAATGCAGGGCCGGTATTGGTGGAAGGACGGTTGAGGGTTTAGCCGCCATGTATGCCACCATAGCTACACGCTGCTGCATGGTGGGAAGCATGATTCAGTAACCGTGCATGCAGGAGTGATGGAAGCAATAGTGGCTCTGTTATCACTGTGGCGTAAGAATTTTTTTGCAACGTTTGCACAGTGAGTAGTTCTCTCAGGAATACGCATCAGTAATGAATTATAGACAGACGTTTATAGAAAATAATGATGCACCATAACTCTGAGGTGCATGTTGTGTAGCCAGATATTGACACACATGAGCAAACAGTTGTATATCAGCATAGATAAACTGTAAAAAGCCTCGGGCGCAATGGAGTTAACCTGACATACCTCTTGTTTGACAGCTGGTTAGGGCAGTTCACCTGGTTTGCAGACACAAGTACACAAAACTGTACATGTGGTATGTATTATATTTAGAGCAAGGCAAGGTGCTGCATACAGGTTGCCTGCAGCAGCCAAAGAATTTTGAGCCCTAAAGCATCCAAAACAGTTAAACCTCCACTAAATACATTAAATACACGCTTGCTTACTGTGGAATTTCCCAATTGCTTCTGAGCATTATATTTGTTTAATTGGTGTTTTTTAAAAGAACAAGCATAATTTGTCTTGAGTGGCGTTGCTTACAACTGAGTTTGACGTGCTAGCACAGCTAGCAAAAAGGTGCTATATGCCAATCGGTATGACATCCAGCTGCTTTTCCATACAGTGTTTATAATTACTCAAAATTACTCAAGGTTTGACTGGGAAAAAAAGCTTGTTTGCTTTCTTGCAGAGTTAGATTAGCAGAAGTGGAGCTACAGCACACAGCCGGGGAGCTAAGGTTAGCATAAAGACTGGAAACAGCCTTGCAGTAAAACCCCAGCAAAGGTCAGCCTACCAACACCTCTTATTAACAGATTATACAAATTACACATTCTCACTCCCAACTTGTTCAATGCGTTAGCTTGTAAATGACCTTATGCTTTGAACTATGACCCTTCTAGCGTCAGTTTTGCTTGTGTCAATTACAGCTTGTTATATTTATACACTGTCTTTTCAAAATAAACTTCCGTTTAGGAAAAGGTCATGTTTCGCGTTAAAATAAGTGTACTTGTAGGCTAAGTTAAGTATGAGACATGGTAACTGTACACAAAGTTATACAACCTATGTACCGTAGTTGAGTTCGGCCTTTTGGCCGTCGCCATCTTGGATTTTGGCTGTCGCCATCTTGACTTTTTACAACCAGTGAAATGAAGTGACCATATTTGAACGGCAAAGGAGTGAGGTAGGGATGCCGCATATGGCTCTCATAGCGGTAGTGGCCTGTCAATTACAAGGTGTCCCCGCCCTAAAACATTCCTTTCTTTATCATCTATCTGACTCTAAATGTACCATAACCTACTAAATGAACATCATGCTGTATTGAAGAAGACTTGAAACTAGAGATTGAGACCATAAACGCATGTTTACAATGTTTACTGAGGCAATAAATAAAGTGAGAAGTAGAGAAATTTTTATCATAGACTTCTATACAAACAGACTTCTTTTTGCAACCAGAGGAGTCGCCCCCTGCTGGTCAGTAGAGAGAATGCAAGTGTTAAGACACTCCCGCATTGGCTCCACTCATCAGAACCGGAGGTTGTCGCCTGGTAGGACCACTGACCAAGCAACAATATTTGACGAGTTGGAAGTGAGAACAGGCTGCAATTTTTTTTACTAATTTGTTAACAACAATTTGTGGTGTTCCACTGTGTTAATTGCTACATCGTTTTTCAGTAAACAGCTGAGGGATGGGAAGGCAATGAATTTCTTAGCTCGCAGGCTAACTCTAACAATGTTCATACATATATGTATAATAGTCACGAAAAAATCGAATTGGAATATGAGTCAGCATGCTGCAGCCAAAATGTAGCAATTATAATATAATATGAAATGTAAGATTAAATAGAATATGGTACAGTAGTAGACAGAAGAACAGTTATAGGAAAACCTGTAAAGTGAAAAATTATAAATTTGGAAATAGTTACATGATCTAGTGACCGTCAAACTAATAGAAAGGATGGTGAAGGGTAAGAAAATGGTAGCAGAACAGATGTAGATTGTTGCCAAATTTACAATCATTGTTGATTGTTAAGAGATAATCAGAAGTACGTACTTTCCCACCTTCCCACATACACACACACAACATTTTTTTATATAGCTGCAGAATATGAATGATTTATATTTTCAAGAGACCTGTTGAATCAGCTGTTTTTGAGCAGTTTTTACTAGAAACACACAAGCACAGGAGATCAAAGAAGTACAACCACTCGACAATCCTCTCAGAAGACCAGGTTTTCTCGAACAACAAAGAGAAGCCTATATAGAGACCAGGTAACGGTTTTGAGTGACTGGACAATGTGTCATAGAAGTGTAATGTTACAGCCCTGCCTCCCTCTCTCACCCAGACTCGCAGGCCAATGGCAGCACACCACAGTCCCCACCCACAGCCACAGGCTTTAAAACTCCTCGGTCGGTTTCTTCTCCTTTCTATCCACTCTGGTCTCTTTCCCTCTGCCTGCCTGCCCTGCCTGCATTGCCAACCGAGTCATTTCGGTCTGACCTTCCCAGACTCATCCAGAAGAATCTCCTCCAGATTTCAGAATGACCAGTTACCAGAGCAGCTACAAAGTGAGGAGTTCCAGTGCCCCGCGGAACTTCAGCAGCAGCTCCTATTCCGGATCGGGTGGCATCAGCAGCCGCAGGAGCTACAACGTCAAGAGTTCCTATGGAGGAGGCAACAGGGGCTTCGGGGGCATCACCAGCTCCTCCGCCTATGGCCTGAACTCAAGCATGGGCGGCGGTGGCATGGGCGGCGGTGGCGGCATGGGCTTTGGCGGTGGCATGGGTGGATCAAGCATGAGTATGGGTTACGGCGGTGGCATGGGTGCTCAGGCCCCTATCACCGCCGTGACTGTGAACAGGAGCCTTTTGGCCCCCCTGAACCTTGAGATTGACCCCAACATCCAAGTCGTTCGCACCCAGGAGAAGGAGCAGATCAAGACCCTCAACAACCGCTTCGCTTCCTTCATTGACAAGGTATGAACTTGTAATCGAGGGCCTGAATATGTTTGGGTTCTCTTCACAAGGACAGAAACTTATTTTAAGTGCGTGGAAAGCTCAGTCACGGTGTAGTCAGAAAAGTGGAATGTTTCTCTCCAGCTGCTGAGAAACTGTTATGCAATATTTGATATAGAGGTCCATATGTTTGCCACATGTCTTACAATGCTGATTTCCCCCACTATTTGCTAGCACTGGATAAAGTTGATCCCCCCCTGCTCTCGCCACCTCCCACAAAGGCAGAAAAAAATAAAATGTGCCGTCGCTCAAAGTTAAGGTTAGGCTGTCTATCGTTTGGCTCAGGCTGCCCTTTTATAGTGATGAAAAACAGACTTGCAGTAAAGGAGAGACTGGGAAAGACAAATACAAAGAAGGAGAGAGAGAAAGCTAAGGGTGTGTCAGGGCAGAGCTCAGGGCTTGTGATACGAGTTACCTTGGGAATGATCCCTCCCTCTGCTGGGGTGTGGCTCTTTGTGCTTCCCTGGTGGCCCCCACCCCTCCCAAACACACACACACTACACGCACACACATACACGCACACACACACACACACACACACACAGTCACTACTGAGTGCCATTGTTACCTTTAAAGATAAAACTTTCTTTCACAGTGACACATTTTAGTGTCCATTGGGAGTTTGTTGACTTTTAATCATTCAAATCAGCATGTTATACTCAGGGTGGTGTGTGTGTGTGTGTGTGTGTGTGTCCTCTGAGGCCTCGGCAGTGGGTTAATAATTAAAACGGTTTCATGTTCTGGTCAACGTCAGCTGACTGGCTACGTTTCAGCTCTCCCTCTCCCTCTCCTGTCGCAATGATTGCAACAAGGAAGATAATGCGCGTTTTGCATGCTTCGACACAAAGCAGATAAACCTCCTCCCTTCTATCACCTGTTATCTCGCCGTGTTTACGCCGGTTCAAATCAAGAAGTTCTTGGTTGGATCCCACCTGTATTGTGCATTGTGTCAGATCAGGGTTCACAACCTTGCTTTTTTACTGTTCACAAATATGCAAACTTCATTTTTCCCCCTCCTCCTCCTCTCCACTCTCTGCTTTCCTTCGATCATCACCTCGATAACACAGTTAAATATTTACCTTCCTGCATCTGCCTGCCTGCCTTCCTGTCCAAAAACAGGAAGACATGCGGGAGAAGGGTTAACTGGCCCTGTTCCTCCAGCTACTTTTTCCAAACCTCGTCCTAGCCCCCTCCCCCTACCTCCTGTCAGGATGCACTAGGTCAGGCCTTCCTTTGGAAAAGCCCGTTCCAGTCTGAAGCCAACAGCAGCTTACAGAACTCCAAAGTTAGATAAGAACAACAATGACTGGAGACGGGGATCGGTAGGCATGGTGAGGTTGATCCTGATGCTTGAGTATTTGGGTGGCGATGTTGTTTTGACACGGCAGAGCAGTTACATCATACCTTTTCGTAATAATTTATAACTGATGACAAGGACTCCGTCTTCACACTCATTAACACCATAAACAAGCCTGTTAGAGGCTTTTTGGATTGGTTGCTCACTCACAACTCATAATAAATACCTTCTTTTTCCACGCATCAGGTCCGCTTCCTGGAGCAGCAGAACAAGATGCTGGAGACCAAGTGGAACTTGCTGCAGGGACAGACCACCACCCGCTCCAACATCGATGCCATGTTCGAGGCCTACATCTCCAACCTGCGCAGGCAACTCGATGGCCTGGGCAACGACAAGATGAAGCTGGAGGCCGACCTCCACAACATGCAGGGCCTGGTGGAGGACTTCAAGAACAAGTAAGTGTGCAGGGCTGCAATCATGGGCTTAAAAAACGAACTGTTCCATGCAGAGTCGGGCTCGTTCTGCCGCATAAAGAAGTACACTGTTTATCTACTATTCACCTTTTTCATTTCGGTTGCACTGGACGATTTTCAAAATGAGTAGAATCTTCATTCATAAATAAAATACAGCTGGAGGTTTTTTTTTGTGTTTCGAGACTAGCCTCGCAGCGCACTGAGCTCGCCTGTTTTCGGACTACTCCCGACATCTGTCCATTATCTTGCGTCATACACAAACTGTAGGGAATTACAGCACCGAGGAGGCATGTTCCAAACACCCATTGCAATACATTACATGTGACCGAAGGTAAAAATCATTTTACAGAGTTGGCAGAGCTTTACACGCACATGTCTCCAACACAAACAGCTACGATAGTGCCAGACATACTGGGCAGTTGTGCAGAGACAAATGAAGCGTATCAGCTGAATTCAGGGGGGGAGGGGGGGCGCTCCCTCCAGGGAGAGATGTCAGACCTCTCAGGCTTGGCCCTCAGTCAACCTTACTTTGTTTAAGGCAAATGTCCCAAAGGAGTTCAAGAGTCAGGGATGGACTACTGGCGCCTCCTAGTGTTGCATTGGTATATAAACTAAACAGGAGCATGAGATGAGTCTCTATGTGAACATTCAAAGCCTCACCATGAACTGTATTGTTTTCCCTCTCAGGTATGAAGATGAGATCAACAAGCGCACAGAGTGTGAGAACGACTTTGTCCTCATCAAGAAGGTAAACATCAGCATTTACTCAACTTGCCTTTGAGTTGGCAAAATATAACCTCTCTCCTGAAGAGTTCTTTGTGATGCCCTATTCTAATAAAACTTGTATCGGTTCCAGGATGTCGATGAGGCCTACATGAATAAGGTTGAGCTGGAGGCCAAGCTGGAGAGTCTGACAGATGAGATCAACTTCCTGAGGTCGATCTATGAGGAGGTATGACACAAAAATCATCTCAGTGGTGTTGTTTGTTTACCTGATTTTCTCAGAATCTGTTTAGCATCTTAACTCGCCTCCCGTGCCGGCCCTTGAAGCGCACTTGCCGGATAGGTTTCCTCGATGAGGTGGGGTTTACCAATCTCTCTCCTTGTATTTCTTCAGGAGCTGCATGAGCTCCAGGGACAGATCAAGGACACTTCAGTCATCGTGGAGATGGACAACAGCCGCAACCTGGACATGGACTCCATTGTGGCAGAAGTCAAGGCTCAGTATGAGGACATCGCCAACCGCAGCCGCGCCGAGGCGGAGACATGGTACAAAAGCAAGGTGATTGGGAGCTCCTTTTGAATTCTTATTATGTCCGTGTTTCTGTCATTTCTTTATCTAGAGAGATACATACGGTGTGTGTTGCAAACCCTACTTGCCATGTGTATCGGTTAAATTTATACTGAAAGGAAGCTCAGTAGCATTCATTAGTTCATGAGTTAGCACATGCAGTGTTCTGATCGATAGGGTTTCCAGTTTGTAATGTCTGGTATTGTTTTTTGTTTAGTATGAGGAGATGCAGACATCCGCCAGCAGATACGGAGATGACTTGAGGTCGACCAAGACAGAGATCTCAGACCTCAATCGCATGATCCAGAGACTGACATCAGAGATTGATTCCATCAAGGGACAGGTATGGAAAAAAAGTGTTTTGGCGACATGGTACATGAGCCATCATATATCGTTTGTTATTGTCATTTAACAATCAGAAGAGTGAACAAAGCCTTATTTTTTTTGGTGGGGCATTTTTCTTCTCCCAGCGCGCCAACCTGGAGGCCCAAATCGCCGAGGCCGAGGAGCGTGGTGAGATGGCAGTGAAGGACGCCAAGGCCCGCATCAGGGACCTGGAAGACGCCCTGCAAAGAGCCAAGCAGGACATGGCCCGCCAGATCAGAGAGTACCAGGACCTGATGAACGTCAAGCTGGCTCTGGACATTGAGATCGCCACCTACAGGAAACTGCTGGAGGGAGAGGAGGACAGGCTGGCGACTGGCATCAAGTCCATCAACATCTCCCAACAGAGCAGTAAGTCATCGTCGTCGTCCTTGCCCTCATTGACTGAAGTCTACTTCTAGCCGACCAACTAACGGTCTTCATTGATTGGATTTTGTTACATTTCTTTGTCAGCTTCCCACGTTTGACTGTTTTCTCCTGTCTCTCAACAGCAAGCTACGGTGGTTACCCCACGGACAACGTGAAGAGCAGCTACTCAAGCGGCTACTCCAGTGGTTTCAGCGGCGGGTATGGAGGCGGATATGGCGGGAGCATGAGCGGCGGTAGCATGGGCGGCGGCTACAGCAGCGGCGGCGGCGGCGGCTACAGCAGCGGCGGCGGCTACAGTAGCGGCGGCGGCGGCGGCGGCTACAGCAGCGGCGGTGGCTTCAGCAGCGGCAGCACCGGCGGAGGCTACAGCACCACCCAGAGCAAGAAGAACGTTGTTATCAAGATGATCGAGACTAGGGATGGAAGAGTGGTGTCCGAGTCCTCTGAAGTCGTTGAGGATTGAGCTGTCAGGTTTAGAGGTGTAGATACCTGTCTGCTATTATCTCCTCTGCCTCTCTGGTAGTTTTGTACTTACAGTCCCCTTCCCCCCCCATACCCCCAACTATGAAGTAAAAACGCTTGCCAGCCACTCTCCTAAACATTTACATGAAGCAATAAATGATTCTAACACTACCAAAGATCTGAAAGGGACCAAAGAATTTATTTTGTATGTATGATGTCCGATTGTCTGAACTAAAACAAAGTAGTTTTGTCACAGAAAGTGAGATAGAAACTGGGCAAATTGCAACTAGGAAAAAATATATATATATAAATATATAACACTCCCTTGAAATCTATGAAACAGCTATTCCATGCACAAAGGGCTGTTTCCTTCAACATGGTGTTGCGTAGACAGTGGTGTTGTCAAAGGAATGTGAATGTGCTGAAACAGTGCTCAACCAGTGTCTTAAAAAATGTCCTGCAGTAGGTAGTGCATGTCTTCCCTGTGTGTGTCCTGTAGCTGAAACTGTTTGACCCCTTAGGAGGCTGCCCGCATCATACTGTTGTCCTGAGGTGCTGTTTTTGCTACCAAACCAAATAAAAAAATGTGTTTACTGAAGGAAAATTATGCGTTTGTTTTAATTTCTTGATGCCGATGACTCAAAGAGAGATGTAGTTGAAGTAAATTAGAATATATCTGAATCTGACCGGAATGAATCAAAGTACTGAAGCAGTCCAGACTGTAATCAGGGACAGTTCTGAGTCATTCTTTTAAATCCAAAGGAAAATTAGAAACTAACACTATCTTGATTAATATGTTTGAAAATGTACATGTATCGAACACTAAAAGCTTCAGTGCGTAGCATTTACTACTGGCAGAAAGGGAATAAAATATTATGAAGTATGTTTTTTTTTTTACCCGAAATAGTCGGGCATGTTCCTACAGTAGCCCAGAACGGATAAACCAAACACTGGCTAGCGAGCCAGTCAGGCTTGCATCGACCACAGTATTTCTTCTACAGAAGTAATAAGTTTCAGTCGGTTCCAATCTTTAACCTTGCCACTAGATGCTGCTAAATCCTACATTCTGTCCCACATGTAAAAAAAGAAAAATGAACACACCAGTATCAGTAACAGCATTATTAGCTGATCCGGATTAAGGTGAGGGTTAGGATCTATCAAATCTTGTTTCTTTTGTGATCATGGTAAAAAATTATTCAATGAAATGACACTTCTCTGGCCATAGTGATCATTTCAATGAAAACATACAATACACCTTTAATACTCTACATAGTAACATAGTGTGAGATGTGGTCACAGTGTACTTAAAGTAATTAAAAGACAGTTAAAGGGTAACAGAAACCTAAAATAGTGGGCAAATGAGGAGCTAACTCTGTGTTAATGATTAGAACCTGTTTATTTATGGGTTCACACCCAGTTTAAACTGTGTTCTATCACGGAGAGGGAAAAAAGTCCTAATAAGGAACACTGCTATATACCCTGGGTGTAGCCTTTGATGTTTTATTGACAGTTCATGGGTCTAATTAGCCAGTTAACAGCTCGTTGGGAGAGTGCCGACCTCTGAATAGGGTCTACTTGAGTTCAAAAAGTCGGCACTCTCAATTTGTCTACGGTATAGACCTTTTTCACCTGACATTTACACTTACAAACACGATTTAATGGATCACCGCCATTGCCGGAATTTTGCAAAGCAGAAACTATTGCGTTTGAATTGTAAAGAAGAAGCAATCCTGTTTTTGTAACTTATTTTTGTAGATGTTTCACTGTTAAATCACATTTAAACTTTATCATCTCCTAAAGTTATTAAGAGGATCGTGTTAGCAAATTAGTCCAAGGAGCTACGTTTTTAGGTTAGCTGACGGGGAGCAACATTAGCCTTCATTTGGAGTGGTGCAATTGTTCACTTTGATCGTGACTTGAAGGGTAACTTTGATAAAATTGTTCAAGCTGGATCCTATTTAAATTTAAATAAGTAAATAATGTCGACAATTATTGAAATTGGAAAATAAGTGGAAAGGACCCTATAGAGACATAAAACATTTGTTTTTACCTTTCGCTCGATCAGGTCTGTTTGTTATTAACTGATTGGACTTTGCAGGAGACACATAATTACAGTGCCTTGCATAAGTATTCACCCCCCTTGGATGTTTCATCCTTTTGTTGCTTTCATACATGAAATCATGGTCAATATAATTTGGCTTTTTTGACAAGAATTTGCAAAAAAATCCTCTTTAATATCAAAGTGAAAACAGATTTTTACAAAATAATATCAATTAATTAAAAATATATGAGGTAAAGTAAATGATTGCATAAGTATTCACCCCCTTCAGGTCAGTATTTAGTGAATGCACCTTTGGCTGCAATCACAGCACTGAGTGTGTGTGGATGTGGATGTGTCTCACTCAGGCTGGCACATCTGGACACTAAGATGTTTCTCTATTCTTCTTCAAAACAGCTCAAGCTCTGTCAGGTTGCTCAGGGATCGGGCGTGAACTGCTCTTTTCAAGTCCAGCCACAGATTCTGGATTGGATTGAGGTCTGGGCTTTGACTTGGCCACTCCAGAACATTCACCTTGTGGTCTTTGAACCATTTCTGTGGAGCTTTTGCTGTATGCTTGGGGTCGTTGTCTTGCTGGAGAATAAATATTCTCCCAAGTCGTAGTTCTCTTGCAGACTGAGTCAGATTATCCTCCAGGATTTGGCGATATTTTTCTGCATTCATGTTCCCCTCTACCTTTACAAGCCTTCCAGGGCCTGCTGCTGAGAAGCATCCCCAGAGCATGATGCTGCCACCACCATGCTTCACGGTGGAGATGGTGTGTTTGTGGTGATGTGCAGTGTTTGGTGTTCACCAAACATAGCGTCTGGTCTGATGGCCAAAAAGCTCAATTTTTGTCTCATCAGACCAAATAACCTTCTTCCAATTGACATTGGAGTCTCCCACATGCCTTTGGGCGAATTCTTTCTACAGTGTCTTTCTCTTTGCCACTCTCCCATACAGCTTCGACTGGTGAAGAATCCGGGCAACAGTTGCTGTATGTACAGTCTCTCCCATCTGAGTCACTGAAGCTGTCAACTCCTTCAGAGTGGTCCTAGGTGTCTTGGTGGCCTCCCTCATCAGTCCTCTTCTGGCCCGGTCACTCAGTTTGTGAGGACGGCCAGCTCTAGGAGATTTAAACAAGTGCCATACTCCTTCCATTTCTTAATGATGGACTGAACTGAACTCTGTGGGATGTCCAGTGAGCTGGAAATATTTTTGTAGCCATCTCCTGACTTGTACTTTTCAATTATCTTTTCTCTGAGTTGCTTGGAGTGTTCTTTTGTCTTCATGTTGCAATTTTAGCAGGAATACTGATGAACCAGAGACTGGACCTCCCAGACACAGGTGTGTTTATACTACAATCACTTGACACACATCAACTGCACTCAGGTCATCTCCATTTCACTACTTGTGACACTGCTGGCATTAACTAGCTGGACTTCTGTTGAATTAGGTCAGTCACTTTAAAGCGGGTGAATATTTATGCAAACACTTATTTTACACTATATATTTTTAATTAATTGACATTAGATTGTAAAAATCTGTTTTCACTTTGACATGAAAGAAGCTTTTTTTGCAAATTCTTGACAAAAAAGCCAAATTATATTGACCATGATTTCATGTATAAAAGCAACAAAAGGGGAAATCATCCAAGGGGGGTGAATACTACTGCAAGGCACTGTATATATATATTGGGAAAAACATGACTCTAAATGAAGTTTCCTGCATTTTAAATATATTGGTTGGCATAGCCAGACAGCTTGAATGTTCGGACAGCTTGGAATGATGAAATGGCCAACAAGTCGTATTCTGGTTTAATGAGGAAATTTCTACCGTAAATGTGTTTTTAACTTACTTGTTTGTGCGGAAAATTTCATTTTGAGGGGAAAGCGTCTTTGCACATGGCCAATATTTTTTTTGTGTTGGGTATTTATGTATATATAAACTGATAAATCATGATTATGCAATAGGGTGGTTGGTTGTGACAGGCAGCTTGAGTGTAACAGCATCCAGGTTAAGATAATAAAACAATATTTCATTTTCTTTTTGCAATTGACCACCAGGGAGCAATGTCACACCACTAGAACTGAGTATGTTACCCTGCAGGTCAGGATGAGCTCTCTCACAGGAGCCCGGCACACACTCTTGGTGTGTGTATAGTCAGCGCAGTAATAGTTTGAACATTTTGGGGGAAAATAAGGATCTATTTTGCAATATTTTTGTAGGCTAATTTATTTTGCATATGTTAAGCATGCTGCAAAGACGGCTTGACAATTTGAAAATGTTTTACAATATATTGACAAGAACTACCTGGGCAGTCATTTTGACCGTTCTCAATTTTGCAATGTAATAACTTTGTCTAAACTAAATCCATGTAACTACAGGATATATTTTATTATTATTTTTATTGTATTGTGATGAAGTGATTAGAAAACAAGTGCAGACAAGAACATGAACTCACAAACAGCTATGGGGATAATACAGATATCCCCATACTCATACTTACATACATACACATATAGAAGATGAGGGAAGCAAAAGGAGTAAACAAAATATAGATAATAAGATGGTGTAAATAGAGTAAATTAATTAAACAAATTCCAATTAAAGTACACATAAATATAAGATAAATGAATAACCCAAATAAATAACTGAATTAAAAAAAAATCTTTAAATGGCTATTTAGTGGCTCCCTTACTGGTCTGGTGCCTGCCCCCCATACATGATAATAGCCATATTTTATTCTAACATTGTTATTTTATTTAAATTACAAAAACACAAAATAGTCCACAACCGTCATATAGGCTACACCGCGTACATTATCATGTGTTTTCAGGTAATTAACGGCCGGTGGCAGGGGAGGGGGGGTGAGTATGGACCTCAAGTGTGGACGTGATATAAAAACATTCTTATGATCATGAAGCCCAATGTTCCTGTGCACTTCTCTGGTTCGTCAGTGAAGTGTATGAACCAAACTGCAGACTGGAGTCTCTGAACGGGTCAAACGCGGGTTGAACGTGCATCGGCAGGTCGCGTTCAACCCGGCGTGTGAACTGGCTGTGTTGTCACTGCGCTGTATCTTTATGAACTATGGTGATCTGACCGTGGATCACATCTCTCGGCAGCGTCCAGGCGCCGTCTCACTCCCTCTTCCTCTTCCTGCACTTCTCGTAGGCCTGCTCAGAGAACTGAACATCCAGTGGGCCAACTACTATTTTCCAGCAGAACGGCACCAGTGGAATCACTGTGCATACTTTTGTGACATTCTGTGATGTTTATTGACGGAGCAGCTTTGACCGACAGAGGCACTGTAGCCTTCAGTGTTGACTCTCGACCAATAGTGCTGTGGGCGGGTCATTGAGCGAGGCGCCATTAGAGATCCATTTATTCTTACATTTTATAGTGATTCTATTCAGACAATGTATAAGCGGTCGTAATGACCGAAATGGTCACTAGTAGATATATAATTCGGGTAGTTCGAGAGTTAAAAAGCGGGCCGCATATCACCGCCACCGCCCAGAGTCAGATCAGCAAACTTTCTGCTGTTAGACCCAGCGCTCAGTGAAGCCCCTGCAGCTTTTGCAGAAAGTGAATCCTGCAAAGTCTCTTTGCATCACACCAGTAGTCCTACAGTCTACACATTTGTATTGCAAAATATCAGCATCGACTAAAACAATCGCGGCCTTTTAATGAAGATTACCCAGGAGGACGGATCAGCGAGATCCAGCATTTCATAAGGGAGCAACCTGAGCTGGCATCCATTCCCTTCTTTCCCACAAGGAGGCAGCATTGTGTTGTTTGTCTCACCGGCAGCCTACACAACAGGACCCTTTTAAAATCCTGTACCAGCAACCCCTTCACATGTTGGTGACTTGTCGCTGTTAACAGTTTTGAACATGAATGTTGTCAAATGGTTCTTATCAGAAAATGTCCAACATTTTGCAGGAAATGCGTCTCAGATGTCGATCCAAAGTCTGCATTTTGTACGGGCACATGCAGGGCGAGGTATGAGAAGGGAGTGTCTTTGAACATGAACAGTAACTTGACATTGTCTTGACTTGACAGCAGGGGCGTTTCTAGGATTCAAAGAAAGGGGGGGCTTAGCCCCAAGGGGAGCGGGCGGCAATTTCCATTGTTTCAGACAGGTCATAGATTGGTTCAATGAGAAAGAGTGTGATTATGCTCTGTAGTTTTGCTTGCATTCAGTATATGATAACACAAGAGACAGAATTTGAGGGTCATAGTGAAATTTGACAACACAAATATGAACTTTTCTCTACATAAAGAGAGAGAAATAATTTTCCTGCTTGTAAAGGAAAGACGGATAAACTAGCTTTCATATCCACGTCACTCCCAAATCCTAATTCTTAAAGGGACCGCACACAATGGATGGAGAATGGACCTGGCAGTGTCAACTTTTGAGTTGTTTACTTGTTTTATTATGAGCAGAAGGGAATAAGATTTTGATCAATATTTACATCTATTTTGTTGTCCGTGTAGTTTTTACATACCAGTGATATTTTACGCTCATTTGGACACTATCACTGAGATAAAGATGAACTAGTTCAGTGTCAAATATACCATTCAATGGGAAAAAAACATGAATAACAAAAATAAAAAATCTGGTCAATGAATTGGATGATATACTGGTACAATAGCGTTATGAGGGACACTATGACATTTAGTTTTCACTAGCATTAACTGATTATAAACAACAACATTCTATAGTGACTTACTGTTTTGAAATACTAGAGAGATATATTAATGCAAATACAATATTCCCTTTCATTTGCCTCAAGTAAACCTAAATTTAAGCAAGTAACAATCGTCAACAACTACAGATAGCCACATTCTGTAACTACCTGTACTTACAATTTCACTCCGTGGATCATTTACTTTGAGCTAAACTCCTTGGCTATAATCCTGGCTGTCGTTGACGAGAGGGATTACTTGGCAGAGTGAGAAAGCCAGCGCAGCAGCCTCCCCAAGGTCCTAGTGCCCGGGGTTTATATCGTTAAGTATGATGTTAGGCTATTGGATTGTAATTTGAAGGGGGAGAAAACATACAAACCAGAACGCACGCACATAACATGTTAGAGTTATAAATAACTTGTCCATGTGAGAAACAATAGTTTAATCTAATGACATTACAAAAATAAAAATAAAAATAAAGATAATCTTGTTTTAAAGCCAATAATGCCAAATTAATTGGGGTGGGCTGAAGAACATTTTAGGCCTAAAATAGGTCTAACGACGCCCCTGCTTGACAGTGTTTTAAACCCCAATGCACTCGAGAGAAGATGCAACTACACAAAGATACAAAAGTCTCATTAAGTCAAATATATGCTGCTTTTCTTTACACCTCGAGTCAACCAGCATCTGTTTATGCACATTAAATATACATGAGGTGAAGACTCCAATCTGGAGGTGTGTGTGTGTGTCTTTTGGCTCCCTCTTCGTGTGTTCATACGAAGATGGTTATGTAACTTGGCTGCCAAACATGTTCCATCATTTACACACAGGTAGACCTAAACCAACTCTGTGTGTGTGTGTGTGTGTGTGTGTGTGTTTAGATGGTTATGTAACTAGGCTGCCAAACAAGTTCCATCTTTTACACGCAGGTAGACCTGAACCAACTCTTTTATTTATTGTCTTTGACATGGGGGGCACATGTGACAGGATAGCCCTAATCCTCTTCCATATTATTGGGCGTGCTGGTTTCTTAGACTAAATAAGAATATGTTTTAAGTCTGCTTTATACCCCTGCGTTGGATTGCCCACTTCCTCGTAATGTGACTACGCGGTGCAGCCATACAGACCTCAACAACTGTGATTGGCCCGCTTGGTGGTCGCTCTTGGGCATGAAGGTGACCGTCGCTTGTTTTCCGTCTGTGCTCCAAACACGGTTCAGTTCTAAAAGTAAATGAGGTATTTTTCTGTAAAAGTGCAGCAATGCATTTCATCTTAAAGCTCTACAACATCTGTCTCTTTGCTAAAGAAAGATTATTTCCATGACACTCCCCCCCCCCCCCCCCCAATTAGTTTCATCTGAATGCCACAGTTCCTCTGAGTTGATTGGAGGTTATTCAGACCACCTGTCGGCTCCGAATGAGAGCAGCTGGATGCATTTCCCCTCCTGACCAGTCAGGGGGTGACGGCGCTCTTTCTTTTAGGGCTTAAGAGAGTTGGGGACCCGCACACCCGGGGCATTCTGGTCCTTCCTCGACTTAATGCAGACCTCATTGCAGCAGAATCAGCCAGAAACTCTGCTCTTCAGGCCCCTTGAGACGTCTTTGCTGTGTTAACCTTTTTCTGATTGAGTGTGAGGTTTGAAACTCAGCTGGAGTGAATATTAAAGAACACCTTTCCTCTCGGTTTCCTGCATCAGAGCAGACATCCGTGCTATTCCTGCAAGAGTTTGTGTTTGTCTAACGAATACCTAACATGCAGGATTTATTTTGTTTCTTTTCATTGAAACCCCCTTTTGTACACATTTCCTTATTATCAAAGAGGCTTCTTATTATTTAGTGTTTTTATTGAGGAGGCACTTGTGTGATTTTTTTCTTCAGGTAAATGTTTCTGTGTTATGTGGTGGGAACTGGTTCTCTGGCTTCTTTTCCGATCAGATGAACTCTGGGGAACCGTTACCGTCGCAACAGTAACCGTTGTCCAACATTCATTGGCTCCGACATCCAAAGCTGTGCGTCCAGCATGATTGCAGTCGCCGTTGTCAACACAGCGGCTTAGAAACCCCTCACCGTCGCATGAAGCTCTAGTGTAAGTTCAGTCAGGAAGACTCTACTGTTGCATACTTAGGCCTGTAGTTTAGCCAATCATGATGTCAGCTGTTCTGATCAGCTGGTCACATGCATCCGATAGCACAGCTACACGCCTACATTTTTGACCAATCATCTCGCTGCTGTCTTTAGATAATATTCTCTCTCTGCCTTTCATGCTGCTTTCACACGCACCCCTCCACCTCCCCATCGCCTCCCTTCACAGATCCACCAGCGTCCTCAGTCTATCTGATCTCAGCAGAATCATCAGCCTCCAGCGGACTCTGTGGGGGGGGGGGGGGGGGGGGGGGTTATCTTGCTGCTGCTGAGGGCTGACTCCCCTCCATTACAAATCTGCCTGTAGAGTCAAAGAGCCAATGACTAGACAACTAGATATCTATGTGTTTTCTTTACAAATAAATACATAGGTCAGTTTTGACCAGGAACACGAACACATGCTATTTTGTGGCACAATTAAAAAAATTTAAATGGTTTCAAAACAATTTGACACAGCAGAGCAAAGACAATTTCAAAATGTTTAATGTTGACAAAAGTAACAAAAACTTTTTAAGTTACTACAAGTAACATTTATTTTGTGTTGAATTTGGGGGTCCCTGTCGACGAAAGAATTGAAAATGTTTCCGAACACCAGAGTCCCTTTTAGAAAACCCCTCATTTTACTACAGCAGGGTCTGACAGCCTGCTATGCACAGTCCTGGTTCTGGTTCTCCCCTGCCTCCCTTCCCCTCAGCGATAAGTTTCACAGTAAAACACAAGCTTTCATGCTTGACTTGTATGTTCTGTCAAAGCTACTCTTACACTCTACTGATTTTTAAAGGCACAAGTATTTCCCACATATTTTGACAGTGCAGGGTATTAGCGTTTTCACTCACAGAAACTGGGACAGCAGCCAAGATGCCACATCATAAATCTTGTGTGTCTAATAAAAGCAAATGGAAGATAAAGAAGCAGGTGTCACTCACTTCGTGCTCTGTTATGACAGTCGACGACAGGTGTTTTGTTTTACGCGTCATCTGACTGTTCTGTCAAATACAGTTCAACAAGTGTTCAACTTTAATTCATCTGTGTTGTATGAGGATTCGGTTTGTCCTTTAACAGTGGTGGAAGAAGCCCTCAGATCCTTTACATTCACAAAGGTACTATTAGTATAGAGTTAAAAAACACTCATGTGGTAGCTGACGTGCAGGAGAGGAGCTGCAGGCGGATGCACCAGTTGAACCAGTTGAACCAGTTGAACCGTTTGGGGCTTAAATGGAACCGCTCCAGAAGCTCTTCTTGGACTACATACGCGAGTACTCTACCAAAAGCCAGGCTACTGGGGGGCTAGTGGATGCAGCTTCTGATTATGAAAAAGCCTTGGCAGAGGAGGTACACCCTATGGTGGTGGAGACCTTTCATCTTTTCCAGTCCTGCATTCAATATCCCACCTCAGGAAAGACGCAGCAATCAACAGATTGTTTACTGTTTGCATTATATCATTGGATCATTGTTACTCATGCATAAACAAGTAGAGTAGAAGACGTTCAATCCTGCATCATAACTAATGTCTGTGGCCCTGTCTGGGTTGACAGGTCTTACTACTGGTTGGTCTCTTGGTCTTGGTCATCTAATGGAGGAGGGTGGAAACAAGGCCCCCTAACTGGTTATTTCAACACACAATAATGTATCATTATTTTATAGATATGTTTAGAATGCAAAATCTGGATCTGTAGAGTAATTAGGGGGGTAGCTGTCGGATCAATTTAATAGAGTGAAAATGTACTCTATTGCCCTCTAAACCGTAATGGAGTAGAAGTATAAAGTTGCATCAAAATGCATAAGTAAAAATACAAGAAACTCAAAACTAGCTACTATGGGAAACTTTAACCTTGTGTTGGTTTTGGCGGTCCCTGTGGACAAAAGTGTTCGTGTTTCCAGACTCTCTTTAGAAAACCTCTCATCACTGCAGCAGGGTCTGACAGTCTGCCCCGCCCAGTCCTGGTTCTGGTTCTCCCGTGCCTCCTGGGCCTCCAGCAGCGCGATGGCGGTGTCAGCTCCCAGCGGAGCAGTGAGGAGCAGCTCTGCTCCTGAAGGAACCTCCCGCCGGAGCTCAAACTCAGGTCAGCGAAGGTCAGCGAAGCCGGATCTGGGTCTGTCAGTGGTGGGCTGGACGCTGCTGGAGGGCCCCGCTGGAGAGGTTTCTGGTGAACCTGAATGATTTCACCAGAATCAGACCTGACAAGCATTATATATAACTACATAGACAAAGCCAATGGTCTCGTTTATTCATGAAGGTCATATAGAGGCATCAGTATTATATTCAGACTGTTTCACAATCAGGTAAAAGTTCCTTACAGTAACTTTAAGTACAGCACTTGACTGATTGACTTTCTACCACTGGCCTGCAGTGCACACTTCACTTGTAAGATTAGCTCTATGCTTACATATACACATTCATAAACTTTATCACGACAGCTGAAATTCTCCTCGAGGTGTTTTTACATGATAATCTCTCCAGGGGCCTTTCATGTCACCCAGAATCCCCCATATATTTTGTATAAAACTAGATGAAAAATGTCCGATGAGAAGCTTTAAGAGAACCAAAGGGACTTCTCGGGCGTGTGGGGGCACAGGACAGAAACCATGTCAGCACTTTCATTGTCATCTTAACAACTGACTCACCCAACAGTTATTACAGCTTGCACATGTTTCTGATCATTGCCTGCAGGCAAGGCTTGTTTTGTTTTGTTTTTTTACCGCTACCAACAGAAAGCAGGTTCAGGCAAGACATCGGCATAAAACCAGTCAGATTTGACTGCAGTTCACACAAAAAAGGAAAGTAGCTCTTAATAAGAGTTCCAGGTGGATTCATTCTTGTCAGAGCCTGTCTTCATGCAGAGGCTCTTGCAGTGCACGGCAATAGCAGTGATTTGTAGAACGCACAAATCCATCTTTAACAGTCTTCTGTAGTTTTCTACTCAAAGTGGGAACAAATAATGCAAAATAGCCTAAAAGTGAAGTGTTTGTGCATGTTTGCGTGGGCGTGAGTGTGTGCATGGTTGTGGGAGAAGGGTGTGGAGGCATAAATCAGAAATAAGAGAGGTTGATTCCAAACCACTGGAACATGTCGTAAAGTACAGCAGATCAAACAGGTTGTGTGGAGAGGAAAGCTACAACAGGGCACCCAGATCTCACAAAAGATGTCAGGTTAAAAATATATATTCTTTTTAATTTAAAAAAAGTGACTGTACTTCTGGTTTAGTTCGGCATCATGGCAACAACCACAAAGGAATGTACACACCCTTGGGAGGGGTTATTTTCAGATTGGCCTCAGATGTAAAGACATTAAATCAGTGCAACTAAATACTCTCTGTAAACGTGCTGCAACAACGGATTAATGCTTAAAATATATATAACATAAGGTGACGTCTTTTCAAACTTCCTCATTTGAGCGAAAGTAGAGTTATTTATTTTTAATCCATCAAACACATTGCGGTGCCAACTCTGTTGTGCAACATGAATTACTAAACTATGTGACCAATGTACAAGCCAAGATACTTTAGAGTTATCGCTAAAAATGGCATTGATCCAATATGATCATGAAGGGTTTAACCAAATACAGTTCTTTATTTCTTATTTTACAATAATAACTCATCCAGCTGTCTTTGTGTGCAGATTTGCGGTGGTGTGTGTTCCTGTTGTGACGCTCTGAACCATCGATGAGCTGAAGCTTTCTGTTTGTTCAGCTGTCGTTATCTCGTTCAACTTGGCTCAGCTGTTTCAGGGCTATGAGACCACTGAAGTGACTGACTTGGACAATATTTACTAATCACAACACCCACTGATCTAAAATCACCTTCACCCAGCACTTAAGGTACATCTTTTGTTTATTCATTTTTTTTACTGTTAATTTTCTTTAACGCCTCCATGTTACTTCCAAACTCAATAAAATGATGACGTTTCTGATCCTGAATAACGTTTCATGAATACAATTCATATCAGCCTCATATCACGCTTGCAGAAAAGCACTTTGGCGTTGTGAAAACGATTGGTTGGGTTTCGACAACAAAGCTACTTGGTTAAGGATTCAAAAAAGAATAAATAGGAAAAAAGAACAGAACATAACAACTGCAACAACATAACTGCCAAAAAATAAACAACAACCTCTCTTAGCGGACTTTCTTTTGTAACATAACGTAAAAAAACGCTACGTAAAACAACCTTGTGTAAAAAGCGTAAAATCAACATTTTCTTTTGTTTTCAAGCAGGACATGAACAGCAATCTCCTGGGTGAAAGTCTTGAGTTTGTTCGTTATCTACCACGAAACTTTAACAGTCGCTCAATAAACTATGTAACTTGCTTTGACTGAATGGAAAAAAGGCCACATTTACGTATCCATAGTTTGCACGTTCAATGCAAATACTTTTAAAGGACCAGTGACACAATGGGACGCATTGAAAGAGCAAGTCTTGTTAAAGTGCCTTGCAGCTTTAGGAAAGGTGTAGTCTCTGAAGTGAAAAGCTCACACCTGTATCTCCTGCTTGATGGGAGTCGACTGAATAAAGAAAACACTGGATTTCGTTCAGACCCTTCTACTCACAGCTCTGTGAAAGAAAATCTGGGCCTTATGACTAATTTCAAACAGTTTCAACTGCCAAAACAATGAGTGGCTGATGTGCTTCGTTGACTATGAGGCATTAGTGTTGTTGAGTTCCCATGAAGAGGGATTGGAAGAAGGAGGAGGCCTGCTCTGCATCCTTTATAAGATCAACAACCAGTATCAACCGCCCTACCGTAGTTCATTACTTCATCCCTGACGGTTAAACCCGCCACATTAGTAAAATCTGCAAATTTACACAGCATAACAGAGATTGAGGGATCTAGAGCCGTGTTAATTATGTAAAACAGAACTATGGTGATACCCATTACATTTCAGAAATCGAATGCAGAAATTGTTTTCATGTTAATACTCAAGTAAGGAAGTTTCATGGTGATATCTGTTGGTTATTTTACCATATTCCCCTGTAGTGTCTTCAAAATGTATGTCCTTTTACAATACATATCATTCAAGGCCTGTTTTTTTCTCAATCTGAGCCAGACATCTCCACTTCAGCAGCACTTACATACATCACAGTTTCCACTTTCATTCCTATCTATATTTTGAAGACTTTTTAATCCTAAAAACATGGCAATTTGTTGACAGTATTTTTCGATTTATGGAGTGATACAAAGAGACATCCAAAGTCCCCTCAGTAAAAAAAATTGACCAACAAAATGAAACGATAATGTTGAACCTGGCTTTATCCATTGTTCAGATATCTGCTCTGGAAGTGTATGCTAATTGGCAGATATTTAATGAGATAATTCCTCATTTGCATACTTACACATAACATTGCAGAAACCTTGTAATACATAAAACAATTGTAGAATTGAAACTGGGGAAGTTTCATGGCGATATCTATTAGTTAAAACTTTTACCCAAATAACATGTAACGTCTGACCTTAAATTAAAGTTACCAAAGACAAGAAATGAGGTGATAATTTAGATTGACTGACTGAATTGTTTGTTGTTGTTTAAAATATTTCTTTCATCATAAACCTGATAGTGTCAGTTGTGGCTTCAGTATAGTTGATAGCCAACAGGAAAACTTCGTGAAAGTGACTCCTGTGGAATGCAGTTAATTGCTCGGTATGTGTAGTTAAACCTCCTGGCCTTTTTTGGAATGTGTTGAAAGCTGGAATGAGTTGAACCATTGGAGGAGAAAGGGAGAGAGTGAAAAATGAAATGTGCCCTTTGCAGATAAGCGTAGAGGTGTGGTTTTACCTTGAGGTGGTTGGCATTTTGTTCTGACAGAGCTGTCCTATATGTCGCCCAAGGCGTACGATGATGTACGGTAAAGGCCAAAGAAAAAAGAGGATGGGCTGAGATGACAACTCGTACAAAAGAGGGAAATGGTGGGTCGGGACTAGGTTTGTCAAGTTGCATTGCTTAACGCAGTCCCTGCAGCACATATACTTACCCATTGCACAGATTTGGTCTTTCAGTCAAAAAGTGTGATTGTGCAATGCAATAGTTACTATGTAAGTTATCAATACACAGTGAAATGTACTAACATTTGGGTGAGCATTGTTATTGGAAGCCCTGTATTGAGGATTAATGATAACTTTATCCCCATTTATGACAATTCAGGTTTGAGAATGCAAAAAGCAAATATGTCCATGATTCAGATGTAAGTGGGAAAGCTTGTTTACCAGGACAATTCCTACTGAGGTGATTAACCATGGAGGAAAAAGAGCAAATAGTAAAAAGTACCTTCGTGCAGTGAGTTCATGGGAGGTGTGGGCCAGGGTGGGGCGTATTTGGAATGGTGCTTAGCGTAACCACCTTGGTTAAAAAAAAACAACTCCCAGCAATTAAAGCATCTACACTATTTCATCTCACTGAACTGAACTTAACTGTTTGCCAACATCAACAAACAGAAAGTTTTTTGATTCAACTAACAGCTGGCGAGATCGCTGGGTAAAAGAAGCCTTGTGTTGATTGTTTGTGTAGTTTTCTCTTATGCAACCATGAAGAAACCGGTCACCAAGAGAGCACTTTATGTGCACAGCATGAAACAGATATTCCAAATATTCTTTTTTAAAACTTGTTGCCAAGATACAAAATGAGCAGGACATTTTCACAAAGTAAAAATCAAACAAACACCAGACTTTCACCCAGTTGGCCACTGTCCCGTGTGAAACTAAAAGTCAACGTTGACTTGTTTTACTTTACTTATCTAACTTAGTCACTTAAATCGTCATGTGAGTCGTTAGTGAAGTTAACATCAGCCACAATCTTTCACGACACTTAACTTAGTGGTTTTGTTGCCTGAACCTAACTTCCTGTGAATTTGGAAGTTTGTTTTGAAAAGATATGTAATCAGTGTATATTTACACGCCATAAACACATCCAAAACTGTCGCTAGAGGGGTAAGTAGAGTGTCACAGTTTGAAGCTTAGGTACACCCACCAAGTGTTGATATTTGTTATGTTGGGAGCGAGACTGCGTTGAAAAAATGGCCGTATAGGACGTCTGTGCAGGCAACATTTTACAACCCATACTTGCGTTTATTGTTAGGTGGCGATCTCTTGTGGGCATAGTAATTATGGCTGGATGCATGGGTGGGTCAAACAGACACAGGACTGTGTGAAACCAGAAGTCAACGTTGACTTATTTTACTTAAGTTAACTTCCATGACGTACTTTACTTGCACTTCATGCTAACTTAAAAACAAGCTGTGATGTATGCAGGAAATCGCCCTGAAGTGGTCGTATTAGACATTTCATGCAAACTTGCCAAAAACAAAATTTAACTTACCAAGCTATCTGCCCGCTCTGCAGCGGCTGAGTTGAGGCGAGGTACAGCAGTTTGTGTACTGCTAGTTACATTAGCCGTTAGCAGTTAGCCAAACACACTGTCCAAAACAATAAAAGTGAGCCGTTTGAGTTAAAGCAATAAACCATTGTGGGACATTGATAAAAGCAACACAAGTGTTACAGCATTATTACTTACTGGCCCTATTTTTGGGTTACCCAAAAGGCAATGCAGCTTGCTGCAGCAGAATGCAAAATTTGCCGTTGACAGACACAGAGGTGCACACTCACGTAAACGATCGATTGCATGATTCTCCTGGAGATAATAATAAAAAGAAATGTGTAGGTAATTTGTATTTTTGCTGTTTAAGTTCCACAATTGTACAGTAGCAGGGATATCTCCGGTTGCGTTATCAGTATACTTTACTTAAAGTGTCACAATAAAGCCAGGGTGATCTTTGTATTTCAAGTTGCACACAACCCGCATAAAACCGCATTTGTACTTCTAAGATTGGCTTCCCAAATTTCAAGAAAGTGAGATTCAATGAAACAAATTTGTCGCCAGCCACATCCAACCACATTCATCCAAAATGGACAATATACATACTGTACCTTCTGAGACTGTCACATAAATTGACTTCATCATTTTCAGGGAGCGACACAGTGACAGCTTGGAATTAAAGCAATAAACCATTGTGACACTGATAAAAGTCACCCAAGCGTTACAGAGAACGCTGAAAATTGCTACGTACTGATACTGACACATTACTGAAATGATTTGTTCAATGTTTGACATGCAGACCATCACAGTGAACGTAGATCTACTGTCATGGATGAGGCACAGCCTACGGGCTAGCCTGCTGGAGCCGTTGTGCATGGTGCCAATGATGAGAAAAGTTATTTATATAACAGCTGAACTGTGGCAAGTTTCCTCACGTTCTGAGAGCGAGAAGGTACACAGAGAGTGAGTCCTTCTCCAATTCATCCCTGGGGTACATTCAAATGAATAGTTTGATGAATAATCTTCATTTGTGTGTGTGTGTTCATTTTAAATCCCATGCGGTGTCAGGACATAATGCAGTATGATTTATGATGTGGAACATACTTGTTATATGCCTGAGGTGGTTCTAGTTATGTAAGCTTATAAGTCTTGGTGCTGACCTGTCCAGCAAGTTTGCAGCATGAGTTTGTTAGAGTGTGTGGGTCCATACCGTAAATCTGTTGTTTCTGCATCTTTCCATGCCACACCTACAATCAGAGATGCATTAAATTAACAATCTTAGACATTCTTTGACTTGGTTTTTTATTTAGATTGTGTTATTGGTTCTCATCATTCGCATGTGGTGTTGCTGCACTTCATTTTCAAGAGGTCACTACCTGTAAATGAATCAGTGTGCCCAGTACCATAGTATTCTATGGACCAACCCGTTCTCACTCCCTGTATTGTCAAATCCCAACGCACCATTATTTGGTGTAATGAGCGTAAATTGTACGTTTTTGATGATGATGTAAGATTATTTTGAGACATAAATTTGACACTATGCATGTTATGAGTGCAAAAGACACCATGTATGTAGTAATGAGAGCAATCTGTAATTTTTCTAACAACAGAAAAGTTTATTTTGAAAAGACACTGCATGAAAATTGAGTAAACTGTAAGTTCCCTGTAAACACAAAAGTTTATTTTGAAAAGACACTGCATGTAATGAGAGATACATGTAAGTTTCCTGAGAACATGGAAGTTTATTTTGAAAAGACTATGCATGTAGTGAGAGCAAACTAATTTTCCTGTGAACACTGAAGTTTATTTTGAAAATAAACTATGCATGTAACGAGAGCCAACTGTACGCTTCCTGTGAACACCAATGTTTAATTTGAAAAGACACTTTGCATGTAATAAGTGAAATCTGACACCACACATGCTAGAGGGGTACCTAAAGCATCATAAATGGAAGCGTAGGGCCACTGATCAAGTGCTGCCATTTGATGAGTTGGGAGTGAGAATGTGTTGCAAGGATTCCTGCTAGTTGCTACTACTGGCTGACTGGCCTTGAAATGTGGTGCAGGCTAAATATACATAGTGCCCAAAGCATTGCTCATGTTGATTTTGGTAACCCTTGTGTCTTGTAACAACAAAATGCCAGGCATCTTAGTAATTGGCACGATGTCAAAGCCTCATGGGAGCTGTAGTTGTTGAAGCATTTATTTTTCTTGAGAAGTTTTCAACTCTTACTAATCAGTCAAGGTGGATGATATCACCTGAAATCACAATTATTTGTCACATTTACCTCGGTAACAATTAATACTTTTTTTTTTTTAATGAAATACGTCTGTGCATATATACTGTATATTTTACTGAACGATTGACAAAAAATCATTTATTACGTTGCAAAGCAATATTTAAGTTACATATTCAGTAGCTTGGAACACTTGGAACAGATTGCAACCAACTGAAACCAGTGTATTACCGTGGCCGAAGCAAAAACTTGAATGGCCTTATCTAGAGCCAGCGTTTGGTTTGTCTCTTCTGGGGCTACTGAAAAAAACATGTCGGTGTGACACGGCGGACTCCATGAAGAGGACCCACTCCCTATATGGACGTGAAGAGTTCAGGTCATTATACTGATCTAGGTTTATATGGCTTATATGAATCTAAAAGCTTGGGACAGGATCATTGCTATACAAATGCTGTTTAAATAATTTGCTTAAAGTAATTGAGTATTCATTCTTACAGTGTTCATTTTGGGTCTTTTCATACATTACAACACATGGAATTGTTGTTGTTTTTACTTTACTCCTATGATACTTTGCCTCGTGGTAACCAGTCTAACACACTATGCCTTTTCAGTGATGGCGAGTCAAGGTGAAATCGGCTCCATTTTACATCTCTTGGGACAATTAAAGTATTAGATTTTAGTAACACTATTAAAGCATCTGTTATTTCATTCCATCAGCAGGATGTTTGAGTGAATGGAGTGAAAACATTTCAACAAATCTGCTCTAACCTTTGAGAAAAGAATGGGGTCTTGTTACTTTGCTTTACTGGTCCAGGGATGAGTTATAGGTGACTTCAGAGTCAACCCCCGCCACTGCACTCAGACATAGTCAGTATACAGACATGATACAGGGGAGTAACTGCAGGGAGTGACTGCAGCAGTGCTTGCAGATGTCATGTGCTTAGATTATTTTGTCGACCTACCCGTCTACATTCAGGAAGCAGGTATTGTTACCAGGGTGTGGTTCTTCTTTCCCAGCTCTCAGAAACAGTCACTGCTTTGATGCATGAGCACACGCACAGAGCTACCCTGTTTTTTCTTGTCAATGAAGGCAGCGAAGAAATATGCTAGGACCTTGTTCCACGCTGCAATCTTCAAGTTGAAGCTTTGCCCTAGCTGTGCCAGTTTGCCCTCTGGCTATCTCTGGCTGGGTGTGGTTGTAAAAGATTAGAACTGCGGAAAGGTGTATCCTAATGAATGGCACATTGTCAGAAAGCTTATTGTGCCGCATTCGTGGCCTGAAGAAGAAGAGACAGCAAGGTCATGGGTTAAAGATGCTGCTACTCTTATTTGATGGGTCTGCAGCTCTGCACTCTGCACGTTGATTTTTGAAATAAAACGACTGTGAAGTGTTGAGCCTAATTTTGAGGGTAGTTGTACCCAGGAGCTGTTTTATACCTAGTCCCCCTAGCAATGCAAATACATTGAACACATTTAGATCAAATAGGGTGATTATATTTATAGTTACGTTAACATGGACAATGTCCGTTCAAAAACCCGGTCATTAAAATTGTATTAAATGCGCTGTGAGTCTTACACATGAGGCAACGTTGCTGTGTTCATGGTAGTTAACCTTCTTAATTCTTCTGAAGGTGTGGCAACCATCATAATCTTCCCTTTATACGGTGGAGAGAATTCCCCTCTGGCTTGATGGACTCGATCCACTAACACTCCCTTGTAGTGGCTTTTGTAGAGCAAAGTTATTAAAAAAGGCTGTGTCTGTGTGTGAGTGTGTGTGTGTGTGTGTGTGTGTGTGTGTGTGTGTCTGTGTGTGAGTGTGTGTGTGTGTGTGTGTGAAAGAGGGAGTAGTAGAACTGAGGGCAGTAGCCAGCACCACGCCTTAATCATAGAATGTAACTGTAGCACTGACTGTTAAGGGCTCAGCTTCACTTTACTTACACAGTCTGTCCAGATCAAATCGGGGACGGCGAGCTCAAGCACATTTATCTTAGAAATTTGTATTTGTGTTGCTAGACTAAGGTGGTTCAGAGAATGACCAAATACAAAGTTGATGTAAAATTCACTTTTAAATAACAATTTTACATGAGTTTTTTCAGTCTAAAATAAGTGTGTGCAGTGTTACAACTGGTCGTACTCATAGGCAACTGCTGTAAACCATGTTTATTGCATAGAGGAGACAAACTGACCTTTATAACATTTCCCCTACAGAAATAGTACAATAGAAATGAACAATTGAACCTATGCTAATGCTGCGTTCACACCAAACGCATCGCGAATTATTTGCGCGAGTAGATTACATACAAAGTCTATGAACAGACGCGATGAGACTGGCACGGTGCGAATTTGCGATGGCGCGGCGCGATTGACGCGAATTCGCGTCCAACGCCAAATCGCCCCAAACGCGTGAGTTGAAATTTTTCAACTTCGGCGAAATATTCGTGTTACGCCCCGGCGCGATAGCCTATCAGCGTTTCTCCTGTCATCACTGACTTCCTGCCGTTGTTGAATCAGGAAATAAATGCTGTAGCCGTCTGTGTTCACCCAGAGCTCTACGATACCTCATATCAATAGAGACCGGACCAAACTATGTGTATAAATGTGTGTGTGTAAACCATATGGTACAAACAATGAATAGACGCTGCCGTATTTACGTCTAGATGACATTATTCTGAGTGTTGATGGAGCTGCTACAATGTTAGCATAGCCTAGCACCGATCCATCTGAGCTCCATTGAGAAGACAAGTAGCCTACAAATCGGCATCATTACGTAGTTATTTCGGAGTCCCTTTTTGTCGGTTTATTGCCGTTAAATCACAGCCAAATCAGTTTATTTTGTGTTCATACAGCTGTAGTAAACAGCGACGTGTGGCTTGCTAGACACAGTGAATACAGCTCGATAAAATCCACAGAGCTGCTCTGGACAATATTATGAACCCAGACATGACGGCGTTTAGTTTCCCGGGATATCTGTGACTTCCACAACACGTACTAAGCAGAAATAGAGGTTATTTTTTCCATGGTTAATGGCGGACAGTTGAACGGCTTTCAGGGCGATAAGCCACGCCCCATCTCCAGCGCGATTCGCGCGATTCGTGCGAATGAACACAAATGGTCCCCGGCGAGACCGGCGGCGCGAATGGCGTGAATGGCGCGAATGGCGCGAATACGTTTGGTGTGAACACGGCATAAGTCCCCAACGCAGACAGGCCAATCATAGCGTAGCATCTGCTAGTCAATTGGCCCGATAGCATTTTATAAGTAGAAGATTCATTGGAGATGAAACAAAATTCGGCTTTGTCACAAATTAGGTAATCTACAATACTAGATGTTAGCAAAGCTATTTCCCCAGTCAGTTTAGAGGTTCTGTTTTATCAGCCATTCACAGTCAGCTGATCTGTCAGCTGTGAACTGAAACTGGTCGCACCCACACAATTACATTATCAATGCACACCAACGAAGCCTTAACGCACTGCACAACCAGTAGATAAGAACTGTAGTGGTACAAACTGGCAATTGCCAAAATTATTTTTACAAAAAGAATAGCTATATTGCAAGGTCTAATAAACTGCAGGTGATTCTGGCATAAAAAAACGAAACAGTCAACAGAATATCTACAAAATCAAATGCAACATCCATGTCACTCCAGTAGGACTCACTGCTTAGCAGCAGATTATTCAGGCGTCCCGTCTCCTTAGGACTTCACCTTCTTTTCATGTTTCTCCACACAGGTAAGGGTTGATTGTTGTTGTCACTTATTAATGCACGTCCCATTCCTCCGTTTTGGCAATAGGTAGTTGCTTGAAGATATTAAACTGAGTATCGTACAATGAGCTTTGGCTTACATTAAGAAGCCCTGGTGCACTTGTAATTGAATATAACTCTAAATAAACCCAACACAACAATACGAGAGCAACTTTTCCAACAGATTATGAGTGTAAAACAAAGTGAGACGTGACATTGTGTTCTACAAAGTGTATCTCAATGGGCTTGACTCGTCGACTTGACCACTGAGGTGTGGCACATTGTGCCAAGTCAGACGCCAGATACAGTGTCGGTTACAAATTACAACCCTCTATGATACAAGCACTGTACCAATTGGCATGAAGAGCAAGTATTGCACGTCAGAAACAACTCATCCTCGTTTAATTACACTGTGTTCTCTGCAGTTCCCCTTGCCAAGTTTCAGTAGAGTAAACTCCCATCTCAAGGCTGGTTCTCACAGAGAAAAGGAGCTTGTGAACATTCCACGACATGCGCTGACTAGAATGCCTGAAATGTCACCTGTCATATCATGTGAGATCAAATACAATCCTGTAGCAGATTTGTGGGTGCTACTGCCTGAAAGGAAAGGTTAATAAGCTTTTATTTCATAATCGAATGTCTTTCCGTGGTATGCATTGGTGATGCTTATTGTGATGGCTGCTGAGTTTTTCTGCAAAGGTTAAAAATGTAATTGTTGAGGCCCTCATTTTAACACATCAATTATTGTTTTTGCAGCAGGGATATGTTCATCATAGGGCTACTATATATGCAGACCAAACATGCAAACATTTTTATCGCTTTATATTGTTTACACTTCTACATCAAATCCTATGTGCTTGAAGTTGTGGACAAATGAATCTTCAGAGTAAAGGCCTTTGTACACCAATTCCATTTTTTACATTTATGTTTTGTAAATCCTTCATCAGATACAAATGGTTATGCACAGAAACAGAGTCCAATGCGTTTTATCATCCTTTTTGTTCGCAATACGAAACTAAATGGAGTTATGAAGCAATGAGGATGGATCATCCCAAACTAAAGTGGTGGGAGTCAATGGCTCCTTCCCCACTTTGTTTGGTGATCAGTTCCGACTATCCATCTGGAGTTGAAGTGAGTTGGCTCATGCGGAAAAAGGCATAAAATAAAACATGTTCCGAGAATTTTAATGACGAACGAAAGTTTTGGTGTCGGTGTGTAAGCGGTATTGACACGTGGGGTCATATATATTCTTAACCATCCGACAAATTTGGACAAAAAATACATTACGTCATTGATATTACGTCATCACTGTCCCGCAAAATATTTGCAAAAATGTCATCGATTTAGAATGTTCGATTACCATCATCTGTCAGTACCATGTATCCGTTTGGGCCTAGTTCCCTTTCCCCTTTGGATTTGAAAGCATGAGTGGATCTCATTACCTTTTGTACGGCAGTGGGACCAAGAGCAATGAAGCACTCAGAGCTTGTGCTTTGGCAGCCCGCATCACTGCCTTCCAAAGTCAGCAAGAACAATAATGTATGTCATGGATGGAAGATGGTAGATGGCTGTGTCGCACAATCAGTTCACAGTTTGGATAGATTCTTGTGTATGAAATAAACCAGGTTCACCTGGTTGGTCTCACTGATTATTGAGGCCAACCAGGTCT
Organism: Anarhichas minor; assembly: GCF_050575085.1. NCBI lineage: Eukaryota > Metazoa > Chordata > Actinopteri > Perciformes > Anarhichadidae > Anarhichas > Anarhichas minor. The sequence goes on along the minus strand of NW_027466466.1, from coordinate 2,324,190 downwards.
CAATAAATGCAAGGCAACAATCTTTCCCCAAACACAATAGAGGGGTTTAGTTGCCCAGCCTTAACCATACTTTAACCATACTTTAGTTGATGTACCTATTATGTGGGAAACAACTGCAGATGCACCAGCAAACAATGTTAGCAGATGTGAACATATTTTCTGATATGTGTTTCCCCCAAAACTTGTGTAATGCAAAGCTGGATGAAGATGCAGTATGTTGCATGTGAATGTAATTCTTACACGAGAGAATGTTGGAAGTGAGAGTGAAGTACTGGCATTTTCTTTTGGGGTGTGACTCACTTGTGCCCTTGAGCTCATTTAGATGCTGCTACAGTACAGTACAGAGGCCGGTAAGCCAACACCTACATCAGAGTTGTTGAGATGGGTTTCAACAGGTAGCAACCATTCCAATTATGTCAGAGCAATGAATCTCGTTTGCTTTTAACTCCTGATGTTCTGTTGGCTGCAAGCTGGCAGTAACGCAAACAAGATCCAGGTTGAAAATGACATTTAGAACAATTAAATCTTTTAAAAAGGTGCAATTAATGTTCATAAAGTGTAACTAAGTTTTAAAAAAAAGAAGTAGTGACGCTAACTGAACTTTGGTGACCGTAGCAAACTGTTAAAAGACATGCCATGAGTATTGATGAAGACTGTGTACAGTGCCCTCAAGCAACTACAAACTGCAGGCTTGAACACATAAATAACAGGATGGTGGAATTCAATATATAACTCTGAAATTTGAAAGCTATTGTAGGTCTTCACATATTAATCTTAAGATCCCTTTATTTGTCCCCCTTCACCTCTGTTTTAAGACATTTTTCGTGCTCTGTATGAGCTCTACTCGATGTGCATCTATTGAGTTCCCTGCAGGGAACCTCCTGTAAAACCAGTTTCCTCTGAAGGGTTAATAAGGTGTTCACTCTCTTCATGTTAATACTAAATCTAAAACAACTTTTACTTTTGGTGCCATTGTTTGAGGAAGTGAAAGTGAACCCCCAACCACAAAAAAATCAACACCACCAACTATTTCTTGAATTGAATTCAGCTTTATTTTTATAGTCTAACGTGTCATGTTTATGTCACTGAGTCTAACTCCATAAAAAGTCCCAGATTATATTCATCAAACATGCTTTGATACCCCATATGTTCTGTTCTCTGCTACAGATATTCCAAACTCCGTGAAGAATTCTGTCAATGTAATGTTTTCATGCTTCTTGACATATGTATACGAGAGAGTATGAAGTAATGCAACTCATTTTGAGTATGGAACAATGTGTAGGAATCTATGGACTAATGCATTGAGACAATGTGTTTACATGCATTCATTCAAACATATGCTTTGACAACTACTGGTCACTTGTTTCGCAACTTCAGTGAGATTTTACCAATAGAAACTTCATTGATAACACCTTCATATTTATTGACCTTGCAAGATGTGGAGAAGCAGAAACTGTTGGATCAGTGAGTATACAGGTCCCAAACCTTGCAGGACACTCCAAGCAAAACTCTTAAAAATGTCTTTGCAAACAAGTCTTCATCCCCAATCTCAACCATGCCTCTGCTGCCATTCCTCTGCGAGCACCTACATGTTGTCGAGCCCCGATCGCTTTACAGGGGTGGCACTGTTACCTGTCTGACAGGCTGAGCTGCTCCAAGCCAATCCACCTGCCTGCAAGTGCCCCTTCCAGGATACAGGTAATTGGAGGAGGGTTGAGGGGCGGGTGCAGAGAAGGTGGAGCTCACTGGGACCTCCTCCACAGTTGAAGGCAGATAAAAATCCATCACGGACAGGGAGAAGATACTTAGAGGGACTTGACTCTCCTCTTCGTGTGCTCTGCCAAACCTCTTTCTGCTCCCCTTTTTCTCTGTGAATCCTTCCCTTTCAGAGGAACTAAAACCAGCCATGTCGAGAAATTACAGTGGAACGTCCATGAGGAGCATGAGTACCTACGGCGGCAGCGGCGGCGGTGGTTTTGGTGGTGGCGGTGGTGGTGGTGGCGGCGGTGGTGGTGGTACCCGAGTGTATTCCTCAAGATCGATGATTTCCAACAAATCTCAAAGGGCGTCAACCGGCATGTCAATGGGTGGTGGTTTTGGTGGTGGAGTTGGTGGTTTTCGGAGTGGAGGTGGTTTTGGAGGTGGAGGTGGAGGTGGAGGTGGAGGTGGAGGTGGTGGTGGAGGCAGTGTTTTAGGCTTCAACTACGGTGGTGCTTTTGGCTGCGGTGTTGGAGGAGGCGGCGGAGGCATGCAGACCATCACAGCCGTCCAGTCCAACCAGCAGCTGCTGACCCCAATGAATGTTAACATTGACCCCAACATCCAGACCGTCCGGACCCAAGAGAAAGAGCAGATCAAGACTCTGAACAACCGCTTCGCCAGCTTCATTGACAAGGTGAGCTGCCCTTTGTACAACGCCATTAGAAAATAACGCTGAAAAGCTGCATTTACATTGACCATGAAATGTCATAAATATGTTTTGAATGTGACAACTGTAATTTGGTTGAACAACAGATCTGATGCACTGCACAGTGCCCACAGTAGAGTTAATTGGTTTGTCTTTTATAGCTGCAACAGACAGTCTCCAAGGGGCCACCTGGACTCATTAAATATTACACAGCAACTGATCCAAACCTGAATAATGTGCACATCATTTAATAAGTCGTCCAAAACTGACTTCTCATCTTCTCACGGCAATACTGTGCATCAGCTAGCCTCTGCACTGCCGCTGAAAGCAGACCTGTTCTCCTTTTAACTTATCTTTAACCATAATTGGCCCTTGCCAGCTGTCTCTGTGTAGAGTGAGTGGACGGAATCACTAGAGTGGTCGTATCCAGTGACTGGTGGCTCTCAGCATGAGGGAAAGAAGGCATCAGGTTATCTCTTATTCCCATGGCAACAAGGACTCACAGGCTTTTAACAGTGCTGCAGGAAGTGGGCCGCATCTATGCACTGCATAATACAAAAGTCTCTGCATGAACGTTTGTCATTTATTTCAAATGATGAGGGATGATTTTTTATTTATTTGACCAATCTACACTTTTATGAATAAATGAGACCTTGTCTCTCGGGCAGGAAGGACAAACAAGTTAACTACACCCTGCAAGAGAAAATTCTCTGTTAGCTTTTTCTGCAGTGTGTTTATGCCACACCTCTCATTGGTGGTCACACGGGTGATCTGATCCCATCACGCTCATTCAAAGTAGAATTTGGACTATTTGATGCTTCAAAACATAGTGCAATTAAACATTCAAACGAGCTGTAGTCGCAAGAAAGCATGGAGTGTTCGTGGAACGTTTTCATTTTCTATGAAATGGAGTCATCACACAAATGGTATATGTGATGTCGATGTGACAGTTAATGGCATCAGGTATGTAGCATTAATTACTGAGGGCAGAGGCAGGCAAGTTCACTCAGTGAAAGTATGCATCCTGGAGGCGAGGGAGCGGCACGTTGGGGCTTTAAGGGGAGTGGCTAGACTCAGGTGTGGCACTGCCTTTGAAAACAAAATGAAAAAAGTTTACAGGCACACATACCCACCCAAAGTGAAGGGATGGGCTCTACATTCTCCAGGGTTTTAAAACCGGATGGCAGGGCACATTTTCCATGTCTCCTCTGAAACGTGTTTTTCAGGATCTCGTCAGGTGTTCTCAAATAATGATCTCATTAGAACAAGTGTCAGTCCAACAAGAGCGACAGCACAGCGGATTACGTCTGGAGCAACCCTGCCCCGAGGGGTATTTTAATATGGCAGCTGCCAGCACTGCTGCATACAAGAGCCTTTTGTGTGGGTAAGTCACACACAGGTGTGGCTCAATGGATCACCTGAGGAAAGTAAAACAAAGATGACAAACATCTTTTATCGCCTCACAGTGAGCGTGTCTAATCATGAAGAAAAGCGACTTCTTTCCCTTTTTTATTTGCAGTTTGCTGAAAGTGATGAAGTGAAAACAGGCGTTGCCAAGCGCAGAAATATATCGATGTGGAATATGTAATCTGATTAATGTGGTCTTGCCATCAAAGCGTTACTTTCCGCCAAGTGAAAGTGGATCTAAACATGAAACTATTTCCCCATTTTAGGTCCGCTTCCTGGAGCAGCAGAACAAGATGCTGGAGACCAAGTGGAGCCTGCTGCAGGAGCAGACCACGTCCCGCTCCAACATTGACGCCATGTTCGAGGCCTACATCGCCAACCTGCGCAGGCAGCTGGATGGACTCGGCAATGAGAAGATGAAGCTGGAGGGAGAGCTGAGGAACATGCAGTGCATGGTGGAGGACTTCAAAAACAAGTGAGTTAACACCTGCACAACATCTTCGAAAAGCAACAGCCGAACTGCAGCGGTTGATGCCCGCAGTCTCTTTGTCCACCAGCTAACTTTTTCCATTGTTTTTGTGTCAGATATGAAGACGAAATCAACAGGCGTGCCGGCGTGGAGAATGAGTTTGTTCTCCTCAAGAAGGTGAGAGTTGACCTCCACCATGTCATTAACTGCAGTGGAATAAGTTATTGCCTTTTCCTCTGACCAGTCACCAATACCGACCGCTTCCTTGTCCTCTGCTTGCAGGATGTAGATGGTGCCTACATGAACAAGGTTGAGCTGGAGGCCAAGGTTGACTCCCTTCAGGATGAGATTAACTTCCTCAGAGCTGTCTACGAGGCGGTAAGAAAAACGAGCCACACCACAGTCTTATTATGTCTGTTCCTTTGCTCTTAATTCTTTTTTAGAAGCCATTGAATGGCACAGATGGGCACGGATACAGAAGAGAAATAGATGTCGTACTGCCTTTACTCTCTAACCTTCTAATTTCATTTTTTTAAGTGACATATATCTTTTGTGCAGGAACTGCGTGAGCTCCAGGGACAGATCAAGGACACCTCAGTCATCGTGGAGATGGACAACAGCCGCAACCTGGACATGGACTCCATTGTGGCTGAAGTCAAGGCTCAGTATGAGGCCATCGCCGCATCCAACCGTAGAGACACTGAACAGTGGTATCAGCAGAAGGTCAGTAGAGAGAGAAAGTAATGTCAACAACAACTCCAGTATGAAACACATCCTGCTAGACAAGTCTGTGTAGAGTCTCTAATAACAACATATATATGTTTTTTTTCAGTACCAGGAGATGGAGGTGAATGCAGGCCAGGCCGGAGATAACCTCCGCAGCTCCAAGACTGAGATAGCTGAGCTCAACCGCATGATTAGCCGCCTCCAGAATGAGATTGAGTCAGTCAAGGGACAGGTTAGCTAAAAGTTACATACATTTATTTGTTATTTAAAAAAAACTAATGGTGACGATGTAGAAGGGTTTTTGGATGACAAATATCGCTTCTGCTAACTTTTAAACCTCGCAGCGCGCCAACCTGGAGGCCCAGATCGCTGAGGCCGAGGAGCGCGGTGAGCTGGCGGTGAAGGACGCCAAGGCCCGCATCAGGGACCTGGAAGAAGCCCTGCAGAGAGCCAAACAGGACATGACCCGCCAAGTCCGCGAGTACCAGGACCTGATGAACATCAAGCTGGCTCTGGACATTGAGATCGCCACCTACAGGAAACTGCTGGAAGGAGAGGAGGACAGGTAAAACCATAGCTGCTTAGAACTCACATGACGTCTCGTCTTCTGAAACACTAAGAGACTGCAATGCATCACATTGGGCAGGCAGCAACATCAGCAGCTAATATGGATCCTTTGTGTATCTCTTTGCAGAATCACCTCTGGCGGTGGAAGTGCAACCATCCACATACAGAGCTCTAGCTCCGGTATGTATCAACATATATCTTTAAAATTCACGTCATTTGTAAGCCAGTGCATGAAAATGTAAAAGTAGAAATGAGAAAGCTATCAGTTTGACTGATATGATTTAATTGAAACTCAAATTCCTCATCTGAAAATGTTTTATTCTCATCACCAGGTGGAGGCGGCGGCTATGGTGGCGGCGGCGGCTATGGTGGCGTCGGCGGCGGCTTTGGAAGCGTCGGCTTAGGAAGCGGCGTCGGCGGCGGCTTTGGCGTCGGCGGCGGCTTTGGCGCCGGCGGCTTTGGCGGCGGCGGCGGCGGCGGCAGTTATAGCGCCAGTAGCGGAGGAGGTCGCAGCAGCTATAGCAGCAGTGGCGGCGGCGGCGGCGGCGGCGGCATCATCAAAATGAGCAGCACCAGCAGCTCATCGTCCCGCCGTAATTATTAAAAACAGCAGCCATCTTTCTCTCCATTCTTCGTCTTCTACCCTCATTTTCTTCTCCTCCTCATGCTCCCCTCTCCCTGACAACCCCTCATAAAAGCCTTCAAATATCCCCATCATCTCACTCCCTGGAGACACAGCAGCCTCAGCAACGTCCACATTTGACCATTATCAGCAGGCAGATCCATGTAATGGAACATCTGTTTTTTTTACTGTGTTGCTACTCCCTCTGGCACCACATATTTACAGAGAGTCAAGTCGAGGCAGAGTAATTAGTGGACCAGAAACATGAGTCAGCCCTCTCTTCCTTAGATCAGTCAGCCTGGCTGTCTTTTGGTTGCTGGATCCGCTGTCATGCAGACAAGAGGATACTTGTAGTGCCGTGACAGAGAATCCTCAAAAGGCAACAATACTTGCACACAAAATGTCAACAGCAGTTCTTACATTTGCACAGAAGGAGATCAGGATGTTTATGTTCTTGCATTTATGAAGCACACATGGCATAACTCCTCTTTTCTGCAAAGTCTCTTCAGTTGTCTTACATCTGTCATTTTGTTGTGTATTTTGATATCACATAAGCAGCCACATATAACACTTTCATAGTTGTTTGTTTGGGATCCTCTTTTCCTTCTCCTGTTCTGAGAGAAAATACTTTCATTTCCACTCTGAATGAAAAAGAAACCTGGATTAGGCTGACTGGGAGAACCAGATTCATTGTGAAATTTGTAACACCAAAATGTCTGGAATAAATCTGATTTCATAATCATTTTGGCAGTTTGGTTTCCTCTTTTTGATCTTTGGGGTACTCAATACAAATAATTTGGGTTTATGACAACGGTTGGCTTAGGCATCAGATTCAGCTTTATTACCAAGTATGTGTACAATTACAAGGAATTCGACACTTCGTCTGTGTTGCTCTCAATGTACATGCACAGAAATATAAAAACTGCTAAAAAACAAAGATAACAAAGCTGAGCAAGAGTTAACATAAACATTTAGCCATTACTGACAAGTAGTGAAAGAAGAGAAGAAACATAATGTATAAATGGATACAAAAGTCTCTTTTTTATATATACATATGTATTAAACAACAACAAACAATGGCGACATCCATATATTTAACACACTTAGATGTTCTGTTTGCTTGTTTGCACTGTGGTTGTATGTGCCTGATGCACATGTCTTGTATTTCTCATTCCTTATTCATTATTTACCGATATTCTCCACGTATATTGATTATGTATTGTAAAATTATGAAGATGATTTACATTTTGCATTGTCCTTTGTTGGCAATTGATGTGGTTCTTTTGCTTCTATTTTTCTTATATCTTCGTAAGAGCAACTGTGACATAACAATTTTAGTTTTTGGATTTTCCTTTCAAGAACACCGTCAAAACACATCCCCGTCCTCCACACAGAATCTTTGCTGTGATATAGTGCTGCCCTCTAGTGATGATTCCATGACACCTTGTGCCTGTTGTGTTTTTAACCTCCATCCTTCTACCGTTCATCTGTAAAATCATAATCAACAACTTATTTTCTACAACGTTTTATTTTGAAAACAATTGAGTGTGTTCCAGCAGTAAATATGATCGAAAAATAAAATCCCACATGTAATTGCCGTCCATACCCTCTTTCATATCATGAATATGTTACACAAAAACAAACACGCACAATTACTGTCCTTGTAAAGTAAGATACAATTTAACTAAAGAGATTTTCATTATAAGCCAGGCTGGTCTTTCTATTTTTCTTTCTAAACACACACACACACACACACACACACACACACACACACACACACACACACGCAGCCCACATCTTTGGTAATTGACTTGTCCCAACTGATATTTTCACACACATTTGTTTTACCATCTACTTTGCAGAAGTCAATCAAACATTTTGTAGTAAGCGAAAGTTTATCCTTGACTTTGTACATTGAAGTTTTATGAAATGATCTCAACGTTAGGTCCTTTCCATACTTTTTTCATAGCCTTGAACCTCGTCTCACTATCGCTAGATGGATCGAAGATCTAACATTTCACAGAAATAAAGAAATGTGGAATGTTCTCCACATGAAAACCATGAGATGCAAGAGAAGTAAATGGACCTTGATCTAAGAAGTCAATATATTTGGCAGAAGACAGCATTTTATAATTCAGTGGTACAGTGTTTTTGACAAACTTCAACATGCAGGCCAACTGCTACTGCTGTCTGAATATCACAGAATAAAAACAAGCTAAATGAGAGCCTAACCTCTGTTTCATACTGTCCTCTACAGGCCACCGTACCAAGTACAGCAACCCTATGAAATGCATGTTAATCGTGATGCAATATCAGATGATTTTGATGTTGTTTTGTGTTCATTTGTCTGACAGTGTTGCTGGCCTTTAGAGAGGCGCCGGCCCATCACAGCGTCCTACATGGCTGTCTTACTGGGGTTGTCAGGGTCGAAGGTCATGATCTCCATGTGGATAAGACCTGATTGGATAAAAAACTAAGTAAGCAGTAGTTTAAATTTCCTATAAAAGCACTAAAACATAGATTTATTTTGAGGAAATATGGCACAGAGTCTCCTGAGCTTTCCCTTTTAAAATACAGGGCATGGCAAAACCTTACTCTTCCACTCCCCGACGGCGAGCTCCAGGCTCTCGAAAGAGTCGTCGTAAGGCTCCGAGTCTGGCTCGCTCTCCGGGTCATGATATTCAGCCAGGAAAGGGTGCGACAGTCCCTGCTTCACTGTCAGCCTCGTCTCTGGGTCCAGCAGTAACATCCCCTCCAGAATGCCTACAGCTGGAAGCATCAAGATAGAAAACAATATGACACAGAAAATATGTATTGTTTTCAACCGTTACTTGGCCAAGAATCTGAGGATCCCAGCTTTTTGACTCAAAAGTAATTTTTCAGTTAAATCTTTTCACTTACTAGAGTCATTAAAGGTCCACTGTGTAGGATGCAGTGCCATCTAGTGGCAAGGATGCAGATTGCAACTGAATGAGAACCCCTCCTCTCCCCTTAGAGAAGCGCTGCCCGCTCCCTTTCGGTGACCACGGTGAATAGTAAATGGTCTTGATAGCTCTTTTCTAGTCTTCCGACCATTTAAAGTGCGGTACACTACATGACAACATTCCCCCACACAATCATAAGCTAATGCTCACTACCTCACACACCAAAAGCACAGCCTTTGGGAGCAATTTAGAGTTCGGTATCTTGCCCAATGACACCTCGAACCCCCGATCTTCCGATTAGCGGACGACCCGCTCTTCCTCTGAGCCACAACCACTCACCACTCACCATATTGGGCTGTTCACACAGCAGCAATTTCTGCGTCTGGTCTTTATTTTTTTTCCACATGGCGTGAGGGAATCTGGCAAGAAAACACGCTGATAATCTACTATAAACAATATAAATTGTATATTATATATAATATTAATTTTTACATTCAGGTAACATAAAAACACCAAAGGCTCTCCCTAGAGCCAGTGTTCGGTTTGTCCGTTCTGGGCTACTGTAGAAACGTGGCGGTGCAACATGACGGACTCGCTCGCTGTGTAGATATGAAGGACTCATTCTAAGGTAATGAAAACACAAGGGTTCTTATTTTCAGGTGATTATGTAAACATAGTTATGAATATTATCTTCCATTTCTGCGAATAGATCCTCCTAATTCCTACATAACGGGCCTTTAAATGTCCTTATTGTTATAAATATATAATAAAGTGAACTAGAATTTGCAACTACAATAAAGTTGCAGTTTGCATCCACGTCTGTCCAAAGTGTCATCACTTTGTCATTGTATCTCCTTAGACATTTGTACATAGACAATTGTAAAAATGAACTTGTGAATTAATGAGTTATGGTCAAAAGAAAATTCCGCTGAAGGCGTTCATGAGATACCATGAGAATGGAAAGGACGTGAGGTCAGTGACCTTTGCCTTTCCAAATCAAATCTGTTCATCCTTCAGTCCAAGTGGACGTTTGTGCCAAATTTGTGGTATATTTCAATGAAAAAAAACAAAAAATTAACTTCAGTTTGAAGTCGACAAGCAGAGGCAGTTCGGCGCACCTTCCTTTAAGTTTTTCTTCTTCTGCGGAGGAAGACCCAGCACGTACGACTGCGCCTGGAAAACAATTCAGTCCAAAGCACGAGCTTCAATAAATAACAGAACAGAACATGACACAAATAGTGAGGAGAGGCAAAATAAAACAAGGTACGTAGACAACACTTACGTCCTTACTCTGCATCTTCTGTACCAGGGAGGAGTCTGGCGTTCCTGTCAGACGGAGGATCTTTTTCAGCTGGTCAATACCTGAACAGGCTGGTTCAGGAAGCCTCATAAATATATTAAAAATCATATTGTTGGTGGAGGGTAAGGATGGAAAGGCTCATAATGAATACAACAATAATCAAATATCTAGTTAATAATATATGGAATATTAAGAGATACTCATCTAGTACTGTACTTCACCAAAGGTGGGGGGCAGCACCCTGCTGGTCAGTAGAGAGAATGCTGGTTTTAAGACACTTCCTAATTGGCTTCACTCGGCAGAACCGGAGATTGCCGCCTAAGTTCATCCTTGAGTCCAGGTGTTTGTGCAAAATTTTAATAAATTCTCCCCAAGGCGTTCCTGAGATAACAGAGAATGGACAGGACAGACGTAGTGCATGGACAACCTCTGCTGTCACAGAGGCAGAATGAAAATAGAGGGCAGAATTGAAGGACCGTGGGCCAGGATATCCTGACTTTTTTACTCGTTTAATAAAGGAGGAAAGTTACTGGGATAACCATCCATCCATCCATCCATTTTCCTCCGCTTATCCGGGGTCGGGTTGCGGTGGCAGCAGGCCAAGCAGGCTGACCCAGACTTCCCTCTCACCGGCAACATGTTCCAGCTCATTCTGGGGGATCCCGAGGCGTTCCCAGGCCAGCTGGGAGATGTAATCTCTCCAGCGTGTTCTGGGTCTTCCCCGGGGTCTCTTCCCAGTTGGACGTGCCTGGAAAACCTCCAGTGGGAGGCGTCCAGGAGGCATCCTAATTAGATGCCCGAACCACCTCAGCTGACTCCTTTCGACGCGAAGGAGTAGCGGCTCGACTCCAAGCTCCCTCCTGATGACCGAGCTCCTTACCCTATCTCTAAGGCTGAGCCCGGCCACCCTAGAGAGGAAGCTCATTTCGGCCGCTTGTAGCCGCGACCTTGTCCTTTCGGTCCCGACCCAGAGTTCGTGACCATAGGTGAGGGTAGGAACATAGACCGAGTGGTAAATTGAGAGCTTTGCCTTCCGGCTCAGCTCCCTCTTCACCAAGAGGTCCGGTGCAGCGCCCGCTTTACTGCTGCAGCCGCACCGATCCGCCTGTCGATCTCCCGCTCCATCTTACCCTCACTCGTGAACAAGACCCCGAGATACTTGAACTCCTTCGCTTGAGGTAGGCACTCCGTCCCCACCTGGAGGGAGAAATCCACCGGTTTCCGGCAGAGCACCATGGCCTCAGATTTGGAGGTGCTAACTCTCATCCCCGCCGCTTCACACTCGGCTGCAAACCGCCCCAGTGAATGCTGGAGGTCACGATCCGAGGAGGCTAACAGGACCACATCATCTGCAAACAGCAGAGAGGCGATCCCGAGACCCCCGAACCTGACGTTCTCCACCCCCAGTCTGCGCCTAGATATCCTGTCCATGAAAGTCACGAACAGGACCGGAGACAAAGGGCAGCCCTGGCGGAGGCCAACACCCACCGGGAATGTGTCTGACTTATTGCCGAGAATGCGGACACAGCTCCTACTGCAGTCGTACAGAGACCGGATCGCCCGTTGTAACGGGTCCGGCACCCCATACTCCCGCAGCACCCCCCACAAGAACCCCCGAGGGACCCGGTCGAAAGCCTTCTCCAAGTCCACAAAGCACATGTAGACTGGTTGGGCAAACTCCCAGAACCCCTCCAGTAGTCTTGCGAGGGTAAAGAGCTGGTCCACTGTTCCACGGCCGGGACGGAATCCGCATTGCTCCTCTTGAATCTGAGGTTCGACAAACGGTCGGAGCCTCCTTTCCAGCACCCTGGCATAAGCCTTCCCCGGGAGGCTAAGTAGTGTACTGAGATAACCCTGATGATAAAATCATTTTCTTTGTTTTTTTCAAATGTTTTCATATTCAATTGTCAAGCTAATTTTGAGCAAACTTTTGAATTGTTGCAAAATTAAAGAAATTTCCATCAACTGGTTTGAAGTGAAACAGAGTAGTAGAAGAAGTGAGGTCGCGAACCTCAGAATTTTGTTCCAGTCGAGCAAGTTTGAATTGTTCTTTCATGTCAGCTTAGTATCGTCCATGTTTCATGCTGTCCGGAGACGAAGACAAGCGTTCACGAGCAGAAGACTTCGAGCAGAAACAGCTGATCAGTCAGATTTAAATGATCTGATGAATAATAAAATATACATCCCACTCTTTTGACCGCCCTCCTCTCTCTCCCTGGCCAGTAATCATCTCAGCCAGGATGCAGGCGGCTGACCAGACGTCCACTGTGAGCGGAGAGAATTTTAATAATAAAAAATGTAATACTTTGTCGTAGCTGCAATATTCCGTGATATTTTCAACAAACTGAAAACGACTTGCATGAAAGCGAGGTTACATTATTACCTGTTTGGCTGTAGTGCATCCAGTTGAATATGACCTCTGGTGCTCTGTACCAGCGCGTCACAACATAACCGGTCATTTCACTCTCCGTCTGTCGTGCCAGGCCAAAATCCAGGATCTGGGAACAGTTACAGTTTAGATTTCCATTTCTGTTGCATTTGATGTATCTCAGTTCAAGTGTATTGCAAGTCATGGATAGAAGATTAAAATTCTAAATAATCTTACATTTGTAGTCGGAATTCATCATCATCTTGACCTTTGGTATCTTGTATTTCTTTTTTTTCTTTTTTCTTTTTTTTTTTTTTACCGTAAATGCTTTTACCTTAAACTTACCTTTAATTCACAGTTCTCATCCACAGCAAGGTTACCAGGCTTCAGATCCTAAAGTCCAACCACAAGAGGTTTCTTAATAGCACAAAACCTAAATACACACTGAAATTAAAGAAAGTTAAAGCAATAGTTTGACATTTTGGGTGTTATACTAGTTAGCAGCCGGTTAGCTTAGCTTAGCATACAGAGAGACAAGGGGAAACAGTTAGGTAACAAAACTCACTCCAGAAGTCCTGTCCAGCCAACTAAGAACACACATCATGCAGCTATATATGAGACATGTTTGGAGTTACTGGGAGACACATTTCCCCAGCAACCCAAGCTAGCAGGTCCCAGACCAGTTTGTCCACTGCAGACTTTAATTTCATATTAAACCTCCATCCAAGTCCCAGAAAGACAGCAAACGAGCCAACCCCTAAAATAAGACACCATTAGTGTCATAATTAATGTCATGACATCGTTTCAAAATGTAATCCCTTACTCTACTCTTTCAAAGACCGCATTGCTTAATCACGGGAAATCTGTACAAAATCATAAAATTGTGAGAAGCCAAGTTGTGGTTCTTGTGGGGCGTTATGGGTAGGATGGAGGGGTGGAGTGATTCCAGGAAGTTCCTAACTGTTCCCCCAAAAGGTGTGCTAAGCTAAACCAACTCCTTATAAATACTGTATGTATTTCAACTGGAAGGCCCACTGAGTAAATTGGTCGGTTGTAGATTGTAAACACAACATTCAAAGTTAGCCCCTCCTCCCCAGCTCAACAAGGGAGCTAGCAGCTAGCGACCTGAGATGGCACCTTTCACTTAAACGCCTTTTTAAACTACGGAGACCAAAACGGCAATTTTGTACCAGGCACTAAACATGTTTATTTCTACTATAAAGTTTGGCATTTTAACATTGCGGTCTCAACATATTGCCTCAAGTGGCAATTTGAGTAACTGCGATTTTTGGCACTTGAGTGTTGGCTTTTCTTTCTCAGCACATTCTCAGCCGCTTGGCAGATACAGACACCACCACACACTTCTAGTCAGTCATAAGTAATGATTGAGAGGGATATTTACGAGTCTATACATTGTTTTTTGGAGGAAAATCCTACTGATTGTGCCTTTAACTCTTGGCAAGAAAGCAAATGGGTATGATGTTGAATGTCAACATGTCGAACTATTCCTTTAAGTGTACAATTTAAAAATCACATTAATTATGGTAGCGTTTGAAAAAAGAAAGTAAATGGAACCAACCCGATGAACGATCCCTGCAGAATGAATATACTGCAAAGAAGAAAACAGATTTAAGCACACGGTATAAAACAGCACAAATGGACAAACTGCACACGCACAGAGTGTAGCAGAGCGGACCCACATGGATAATGACCCTCTAAATGGCCTGGTGTGGACTTACGCATCACCAAGTGGATTGTGAGGGCTGTGTTTTGTGTATTTTCCAGCCCTCAGAGCAAATCCAGACTGCTCTCACGCCACAGAAGAGCGCTTAAACACACACACACACACACACACACACACACAGATAAGAGGAAAACATCTCGGGATCAAAGAAGTTTGAAGCTTAATTCGAAGACAAAAGGGGCTTTTTACGAGAAGTTAGTCTTTCTTTCCGGTTTCCAACGTGCTTTCTCTTTCGTTTCCACTGGCCACTCGTAGTTACACATTGACTCGCGTTGAGTGGAAGGGCATAATTGAGGGTAAAGCAGTCAGTCAGTAAACTGAAAATGTTTTCCTTGAGATGCCAGGAACACAGCTGACCTTGTGTATTTCAATGCATTCCTTCTGGAGTTGACAGGCTGCGACCTGCAGCACACACTGGGGTGGTTTGCAGCAACACGTGAGGTCTGGGACCCTGGCCTGGCCTAGAAATGTAACTTTGGACCTCGCAGGTTGAGAGGTTTTTGTTCTTGGTGGGGCGTTCACTGTCAGGTGGATGTTGTACTATAGGCTGTCCTGGTGAAGAGGGAGCTCCAGGTTCTGGGATTATACTTTAGATGAGGGATCACCTATGATCATGGACTATGGGTTGTTACCAAAATAAATGACCAACGCCTATGTAAGTGTTCAAAATGAGTTTGGTTTGCAGGCTGTCTGGTCTCTACTTTAATGGTGTAGAAATGAGTTCCCTTTCTATTTGCTTCCCATCAAGACATTTGAAGTTTCCGTTGTGGTTTATGGGGTAAAATAAAACACATCTTGGATGTGCTCTGGTGTCATTTGAAAAATGATTTGTGCTCCTTATATCTCTACTACATAGTAATATCTGAAATAAAACTTTCAAATGACTCAGGGCTGATGTCCCCTCTGTTATCTGGTAGCCCCCCCCCCCCCCCCCCCTCCCTTAAAGTCAGTGATAAGATTAAATAGCTTAAATAGCCGACATGTATAAAACCATGTGATGCCAAGTATTGAAACACTGATAGTGGACAACAAAAAGTGTTAGTACTGTAATAATGACTTATGTGTGTTGGAGGTGGGTCACTGCAACTTTAAATGCCTTATGTGTTTTATTATGTAAAGTAAAACATTTTAATGTCCATATGGGGGATAGTTATTATACCTATAGGATGGAATTCATTGTGAGTAACATTATTATTATATCCAGTATGTTATGACTTCAGTCATGGATGTTTATTAGACCAAAAGATTCAAGCACCTTGCACATTTCTGTCCACAAAAAAAGTACTTTCTTTCCTTGTTAGAATAGCCGAAGTCATGCAGCCCCCCCTCCTCCGGGCAAACTCACCAAACTGTCCCGTAAGCTCCGGAGCCGATCGGCCGCAGCGCCGCGTACCTCTCCGGGACGTCCCACGTCGTTTTCTGGACCTCCACTCTGAGGAAGCCCGGTCTGACGGGGGAACCCTTCAGGGGAGACTCCATGGCGCTGGCTCGTTTCCCAGGGTATGGGTTTTCAAGCAATAGAGAGCGTTCTATTTGTAAGAGCTTTGGGATTTTCAATCTGGCAGGTGAGAGGGCTCGCGGTGTAAAAAAAAAAAAAAAAAAAGGTAAGAAGGTAAGCGCTCGGAAACGCCCCCTGTTCCTCCACTGCCCTGCACACTCGGGTCGTCACATGGTTGAGCTGTCATTCCCACACTGAGGACAGTGAAATGTATCTGCCGTCCGAAACATGCCGACAGATGTGCTGCGTTAAATAAACTCGAAGCCATTCGAATAGGGCATAAATAACAAGAATATATAGCGTGGCGCAAACACAACGCGTGCGGGAATTAATTCTGCAAAAAGTATAATATTGATGAGTGAGGAAAACAATTCCCAGTGAGCACTAACCCGGATTTCAACGTTGATTTCTGGTTGAAAAAGCGTTGATTTGGGGTTTGAACGTCTTAGACCTATTTTCACCGTCTTTTGAACCGGCTAAATTACGGTTACAATATCAACGTGTCACAAAACACCAATTTCGTTTAAAATATTGATGGTTTGTTCAGTTGTAGGTTGAAAGAGACGCGAGTTTAATTACTTTAAACGTATTTCTCCAAAATCATATTATGCTGGCTGGCGATATGTGGTCTACATGAAGACGCGATTTCAACGCATTTAATTTTTCATATAAAACTTCTTAAATATGGAACTATAGACTGTGTGCTGTCAACAAGAAGCTCCCAGGACATCATAATGAGAGCAGAGCACATTCTGTCTGTTGTGAGGAATTTAAGTTTTGAAGCTCCTAATTATGGATATTGTGTGACAGTGTATTTACTTGTAACGGTTTTGAATCAAGGAGTGTTGTCATTTCATGCATTGAGTGAAAGAGGGCTGTTTGAGGAATGTGCTGGAGGGGGGGTTGTGTTGTACTGCGGTCAAGTCAGATCTGAGTGTCTGCTGACTTGACCGCAGTGTTGTACTGGAAGTGGCTGGGTGATCATGATTTTAGAGGCTTACTAAGAAACCACATCCACATTTATCAGTTGAAAGCCAGTATTGGAAATCACTTTGAAATCTGGTCTAAACGTGAACGTTGAATCAACGTCTTCAAATAGTCAGCTAAAAAACTTTCACTTTTGAACCACTTTTAACCTGTTTTCAACGTCACCATGTTTTCAATGTGGAAATGTTCTCAGATCAATATGTAGCAACTAAATACTAGTAACACATCATCAGTTTCCACTTACAGGACAAAAGACCAAGTGACACAGGCAACAGTTCATTTGTATTTATTAAGCACAATATAAATACAAACAATGTTCTTTATATACAAGTTCACCTGCTAGCATTCTGCTGGACACACACGTGCAGCTGCCTGTTTATTGCTTCACTTAGAAAGCACAGAGGATGTGCTTTGACAATGTTCATTGAACTTGACACGAGTTCAGCGGCTTTTTAGATGTGTGATTAGTTTTCTGGAATTCCATGTCATTGGTGGGTTATGATGACGATGATGATGATGATGACGATGATGACGATGATGGGCAATGATGGAGTTGGGGCTCTTCGCATCGCAGCCGGTCACCCGTAGACGTTACCGATGTGTGGGTGCATGCTGGATTTTATTTCGGGAAAGAGACGGTGGTTTAGAATGTGATCAAAGCCTCTTCGAATATCAACTCCCCTTGTCGTGAAGCAGTCGCTGTTTGAGTGAAGGAGGTTTATGAGGCACATTTCATACACAACCTTTTGTTAAGATTCTTTTAAAACCCTTAAACTTCATTCCACTCTTTTCTCTGCTTTTTGTGGATTTTTGTGCTCGGGGTCCCGGCATCCAGACGTCTTTGAATGACTGGCCATCTGCTTGCTAAGGGTCTGCTCCAGACACGCGGTATCACGTTACCCCCACTTGACTGTGTGTGTGTGGGGGGGGGGGGGGGGGGGGGGGGCGTTATGAAAGTGTTATGGCGTTAACAGAGACGACTGTGTGTGGAGAAGTTCGATTGTTCGCAGACGAACACAACTGAGCACATGAATAAATCATATTGTGTGTTAACTAAGTGAAATGCATCGTGCTTTTCCCAATCAGCTGGCAGAACGCAGCTTCCTTTCTTTATCCAATCACAGCAGCCTCGTGGTGTTAGTCACGTTCACTGTCCAGGACATTACTTTACAACAGGGGCATTTCTAGGTTTCAAAGAAACGGGGTGCACTTTTTTTTTTTGGAGCCGCGAAAATCCATTGTTTCAGACAGGTCATAGATTGGTTCAATGAGAAAGAGGGTGATTTTGCTCTGTAGTTTTGCTTGCATTCAGCATATGATAACACACGAGACAGAATTTCAGGGTCATAGTGAAATTTGACAACACAAATATGAAGTTTTCTCAAATAAAGAGAGAGAAATAATTTTCCTACTTGTAAAGGAAAGACGGATAAACTAGCTTTCATATCCACGTCACTCTCAAATCCTAACTCTTAAAGGGACCGCACACAATGGATGGAGAATGGACCTGACAGTGTCAACTTTATATCGTTCAGTATGATGATAGGCTGTTGGATTGTAATTTGAAGGGGGAGAAAACATACAAACCAGAACGCACGCACATATGTTGCATGTTAGTTATAAATAACTTGTCCATGTGAGAAACAATAGTTTAATTTAATGACATCACCAAAATAAAAATACATTTTTTTTTTTTTTTTTTTTAATGCCAATAATGCCAAATTATTTAGGGGGGCTTCAGCCTCAACAACTGTGATTGGCCCGCTTGGTGGTCGCTCTTGGGCATGAAGGTGACCGTCGCTTGTTTTCCGTCTGTGCTCCAAACACGGTTCAGTTCTAAAAGTAAATGAGGTATTTTTCTGTAAAAGTGCAGCAATGCATTTCATCTTAAAGCTCTACAACATCTGTCTCTTTGCTAAAGAAAGATTATTTCCATGACACTCCCCCCCCCCCCCCCCCGAATTCGTTTCATCTGAATGCCACAGTTCCTCTGAGTTGATTGGAGGTTATTCAGACCACCTGTCGGCTCCGAATGAGAGCAGCTCGATGCATTTCCCCTCCTGACCAGTCAGGGGGTGACGGCGCTCTTTCTTTTAGGGCTCAAGAGAGGTGGGGACCCGCACACTAGTGATGGGAATTCCGGCTCTTTTTAGAGAACCGGCTCTTTTGGCTCGGCTCACTAAAAAGAGCCGGCTCTTTCGGCTCCCAAATGGCTCTTCAGATTTTTTGGTGCTTAAATTAATTTATTACCAACAATAATGTAAAATTATGCGCAATATGAATTACTAATGTAAAAAAAACATGCACTATATCAAATGTTTATTATATAAATACACTTTTATTTATACACTCTACAGAGTGATAAAAAAAAAAAATTTGAAAGTGCAAAAACAAATGTTTAACTATTTACAAATGAACTTAACTAACTTTTAACTATTTTGGCCAGTTCTTCATCAATTGTCTTCTGTCTTGCTGCGGTCATAGACTTTTGCAAAAATTGGCTCATAGAGCTCTGGGTTGTACTTTTAGGTGGTTGTGGTGGTGTACTGGACGATGCTGTAGACACTGCAGTTGCAGCAACAGTTGCAGTAGACATACTGGCACCTTCATTAATATCAGGTTCACTTGCTTGTCTTTTTTCTTCCAATTGCACTGATGGATGAACAGTTCTCATGTGCCTGTGCAGGTTGTTTGTGGAGCCAGCTCGATATGAGATTTTAGTCTTGCAGACTCTACATTCTGCCTTAGTTTGGTCAATGTAATTGAAATGTGTCCAGATTTTGCTGCGTTTCCTGTTGACACTCATTTTCTCAACTCTCTCCTTTTCTCCCTCCCTCCTGTTCGTGTGCTTGCTGTGTGCTGTGCTGTGTGTAACTCCCGCCCCTCCCCCCTCTGCTCAGCGCAGGCACAGCGACGACACCACACATATTGACCAATCAAATGCGGCTTGTGAGAGAGAGAGAGAGAGAGAGAGAGAGAGAGAGAGAGAGAGAGAGAAACAAAAAAACAAAAAAAACAAAAACAAAGCGGCTCCCAATCAGGAGCCGGCTCCCTTCGTTCACGTCAAAGAGCCGGCTCTCAGAGCCGTTTCGTTCGCGACCGACACATCACTAGCTCCCAGGACATCTTAATAATGAGAGCAGAGCACATTATGTCTGTATAATTGTAACCAAATGAAACTATTGGGTCCGCCGGACCGGTAATGGGGTGCACGGGCCCTGATTTGCTAAAAAGATGCACCTGCTGGCAAATCGGGGGCTTTGTCGTTCTCTCCGGTGTCACGAGCGGGTGTGCCGAGTCTGCTCGCGGTCTTCGCCGCCACGAGTGGGGGGTGCCGAGTCCAACTACTTGCTCTCCCGCAACAAGCAGAGACATAGCGTGAGGCCGCATGAGAAGGTGCGTCGGTAGCGCAGTGTCTGGGAGGCATCCGTTACGGAGGGGACAGCGTGTGATTGGGGGATGGCTGATTCGGGTAAATATATTTAGAGTGGAAGGGTTTTTCTTTATGTATGTCGTATGCTGGGGGAATTGGGTATCAATTCAGAAAGATGTAATGTTGTATGTGTGTTTTTTAGAGCTTCCTGAGCAGTGCACCCAATGGTAGCTGGGGGGGAATCCAAGTGGGGGTGGCTGGGTTGCTGAACATTCGGTGGGTTGAATTACAATCTTTTTGGGTTTGTTTTCTGTTTATTGGCAGTTGTTTGTGATTACTTATGTTTTCATTTATTTTCTAGTTAGTGAGACGCTGCCTTGGTCTTTTGTTTTGTTTCTGTTGCTTTAAATTGTTTGTGATGCCGATCTGAGCGCATGGTCTGTGAACTCCTCCTGCCCGCTAAACCAGCTGTCACTGGTTGCTCCACACAGTTAGATTTGTACCAATAAAAGAGTTATATTTTTATAGCACTGCTTCCTGTGTGTACGTGCCTTTACGGTGTTTGAACCGGGTTTCTGTGGTAACGGGGTGCTACATAATCACGTAAGTTCACGTAAAATACAACTCTGTGTTTACTGCTGTAACACGCATGCGCACGGACTCAGTGCATATTTCTAAGTTAGAGACGCTGGCGTGCTGTCTGCACGATGCTAGCTAGCTTACTGAGTTGATGAGCGAAATGAACGAGCTGACGGAATAAACGAGGCCTCACGCTAACGACATACTCTGTAAGTACTTGAACTACTTTATTCCAATATTGCAAACCGAAATATCATTACCAAACCATTAATATCATGTTATGCTCATCATGGTGGCGAGGCTGCTAGCAATTGTAGCGTTAGCATGTTACGAAGGTAAACATAGACGTGTGTTAGTTAATATTGGAGACACTTTCTTTGTGGACTGTCCCTGTAGCCCAACGTCATAAAATAGAGGACATTTCACATGTAAAATACACGTGTATTTTCCGTATTTTTCTTACTGTCCGTAGTACTACGGACAGCGAGTGGGGCTGTACACATTTTAAATACTTGTTTTATTTACAGATGTCCAGCTTGAAAATATGGCAGACCTCCTGAACCGGCTCCTGTGTGGCTTTGAAAACGACATTTAAGAAGGAGAAGGAGATTATGGTTTTATATAATGAACATTGTTTATATTGATATTGTGCTTTAATAAATACAAATGAACTGCTGCCTGTGTCACTTGGTCTTTTGTCCTGTAAGTGGAAACTGTTGATGTGTTACTAACATTAAGTATTTAGTTGCTACATATTGATCTGACAGCATTTTTTAGCTGACTATTTGAAGACGTTGATTCAACGTTCATGTTTAGACCAGATATCAACGTGATGTCCAATACTGGCTTTCAACTGATAAATGTGGATGTGGTTTCTTAGTAAGCCTCTATATCATGATATTAGCACAATGTAGAGGACGAAAAATTATAGTATTGCAAATCACGTTTAAATCTGGTCTAAGCCTGAACGTTTAATCAACGTCTACAAATAGTCGGCGAAAAAACTTTCACTTTTGAACCAATTCTGAACGTCTTTTCAACGTTGGGCGTAGACGTCTTTTAAACGTCTATTCAATGGAAAAATGCTCACTGAGCTCAGTCTATCTGATCTCAGCAGAATCATCAGTCTCCAGCGGAGCAGCGAGGAGAAGCTCTGCTCCTGAAGGAACCTCACGCCGGAGGTCAAACTACGGGTCGAAGGCTGTCAGCGAAGCCGGATCTGGATCTGTCAGCGGTGGGCTGGACGCTGCTGGAGAGGTTTCTGGTGAACCTGAATGATTTCACCAGAATCAGACCCGACATGCATTATATATAACTACATAGACAAAGCCAATGGTCTCATTTATTCATGAAGGTCATATAGAGGCATCAGTATTATATTCAGACTGTTTCATAATCAGGTAAAAGTTCCTTACAGTAACTTTAAGTACAGCACTTGACTGATTGACTTTCTACCACTCGCCTGCAGGTACTTGTAGTCAGGGGCGGACTGGGGGAAAAAGTGGCCCGGGAGTTTTACTGTCAGACCGGCCCACTCAATACCGCTGCCCACTCAATGCATCGCACGTATCGACCAGTCAGTGGCCTACTTGGAAAAATACCCATACACTTAACATTATTTTGGATGATTACAAAGAAATTATATCATATATGTTTTTTTTTATAACATTTGGATCCACCAATTTGCCTGGATGGACACATGGAATAAAATTATACTGTCTATTGTAGCACTCCAAGGTAGGTATAGTTTGCTAGATGAATATGCTTAACTCTGGGCTAGTATCAGATGGTTATACGCAGTGGTGGCTGGTGCAACATGCTCTAGGTAGGGCTGTGCCACATCCAATCAATTTCAGCAAACATCCCAGAATGATTTAATGCAAAAACATTAAGGTATCAAACACGCATTACTACTTTGCAGTTAAATATTTAACTTTTATTCCAACATGAAAAAAGCAGTAAATAACACTTTGACAAACACGTCAGGACATCTTATTTGTGCCAACCACACAGGGAATTCAGTATAATATAATAATATATAAATCATATAATAATATGCTGTATAATATAATAATATATATATCATATAATATAATAATATATATATCGTATGATATATATCATATAATAATATATATATCGTATAATAATATAATAATATATATATCATATAATAATATTCACTATAATATAAAACACACAAATATATATAATTATTTATTTATAACTATATATAATTTCTCAGCAGGTGCTTCATGTCCCTCACTCCCTTACTGTCCATGCTGGATCTGTCCCCGTTGTTTTAACCTCCTCCACCCGGCGTCCTTGCGGGGTTCAGGCACCCTGAAAATGTTGTCCGGAAAATGGATTTATTGTTTGCTAAATATTGTGGAATTGTAATTTTTTTTACCGGATTAAACAGCAACGTATGGGCAACACTATCATATAAGTTACTTTTTACACACTCCAAACACAACTATAGACTACTAATATAAGCATCTAGAAAACGTGTCATAAAAGGACGAATTTGTGGCCATAAATCGCCATCATATTTAACTGCACATCGATTTTGCACCACGAAGCTAGCGGCTAGGCGGCTAATCCGCACATCGTTTAGCAATAGCATCCAACACAGAACGCATAAATACCTTCGGTTTTTCTCTCCGTGAAAGCAGTAGAAAGCTGTGAGTGGACAAAGGCACCAGGGCAGTGGTCTTCAGTGGTTGTTGGACAGGTTTTATGAAATATTAGTACAAAATGATCGAAAATGATCCGTTTTACTGTCATGGTCGCCAAGTGCATCCTATTTACAGCCGAGCTGTTTCCGGTAGAAGGGGGGTCAACCCACATCGGGCCAGCGTTCAGACCTTCGGCCAATGGAATTTTACGCTCGGGGATACGCGGCACTTCTTGCAACTTTACTGGCTGAAAGTTCTGTCAATCAACACCCGCTTTGGCACCCGCCTTCCTGAGACTCTGACGCTTCGAAGGCGGGCTCATTGACTGAAATCGACAGATGATAGGCTGAGCTACAGCCCCATACACACACATCAACTGAGAAAACCCTATAGATGACAGCCAGAAACAGGCTATGAGATGACCCTTGCTCTCAAAATGATTCCTAACAGCTGTATTTGGATGTTGTGGTATATTTTCAGGTCTTGCACAGTACAGCGAAGACCCCAAGTGTATTTGTCTTAGATGAAAACCAGATGTGCAGGAGACCAGGGGCAGAAGGGGGGATGTGTAGAATGAGGAGGCCACATACATTCTCTTACATTCCGCCCAGATGTAAACATGACATGTACCCTATATAAAGATGAAGCGAGCGCCCTAGAAGCAGGGACTTTTCGGATTCGACTTGAGACCTCCGGACGATCTAGACGTCCATAATGGCATGTGTTGCTTGTTTGTAATAAACTTTATTATACCAGCAAGAACAGTGTCCACGGAGCATCCTTCCTCATCACTTCAACAGAACTGTCGCATGCAAGAGACGACATAGATGGCGTCACGAACAGGATCGGAGGTGGCCTTGCAGTTTCCTACGACGACTTCACATACGGTGAGCTCTCTCGATTGAATGCTGGTCATTAATTGGGGCTGTTATGTGGAATTATTATGTGGAGTTGCTTGGACACACCGTAAATTAAGAACCTTCTTGTTATGGACATGTCCTGTTGATTTGATGTTTAAAGTGAGGCTCCGTGCTAAATTTAATGTAAAAAAGGGGGAAGATAAAAAAGTGAAGAAAAAGGAAAAAGGAATAGTTTAGAATAGCTTCATGGTAACGATAAGGTGTGCTAAATAGTATCGTGCAAGATTAATGAAGAGGGGCCCTCAACTTCTTAACGGTAAGACACATGCATATTAGTCACCGTGTAACGATGGCTCTGACATAGTCCGGAATTAAGTTAGAAAAACAAAAAGGGGAGAAACCTGGATCCAGGTAATTTGAATAAATAAATGTAAAAGGTTAAAGGAAAGAGTGATAAGGAAATAAAGGAAATGATCATATGATTGAGCCGCAAATCAGATAGGTAGAGCCCTCAAGTGTAGGAGCATGTAGTACGGGCCGCGTAAAACCTGAAACGACATCTTATGGTCAGTTTAATAACTGGAGAGTGTAAATTCACAAATTCGTTTGACTGTTACCACTCTGACATTTGTTGACGAAAGGTGTCTGATGCAGCCTCTCATCGAATATTTACACCTCAGAGGTAGCATGAATTTTATAAGAAAAAGGAAAATAGCGGCAAAAAGCATGCTGTGTGAATGAAGACTAAGAGAATGTGTGTGTGTGTGTTTACTTTGGGATTGAGCAGAGAGGGAGAATGGGTGTGCGTAGAAGTGCTGAAAATATGTGTGTGAAACTTAGCTGCTGATGTGTTCCAGATGTGTACTATAAAAATGCATAGGATGAGAATAGATGTGTTAAACGAAAGAAAAAACATATTATGATTGAATAAACGTACATAGGTGGTGATTTGAGAACGGGACATTTAATAATTTGAAAGGACAGATATGTGGCCCAATGTATTTTATAAAACAATGAGCTTCGTTTGAGAAGACGTAATGAATTGAACGATGTATTTTATAAAACAATGAGCTTCGTTTGAGAAGACGTAATGAATTGAACGAGTCAGTAAATAAAACATGAGCTCTTCTTAAAAGGGACGTAAAATAACAAATGAGCTGTTAAATGCACAATGAACTTCGTTTTACTCGTCTCAAAATTCCCTCCAGATGCAGGTCGGAATGTGAGAGTGGAAAGGCGTTAGGTGAGGATAAAACTCTCTTGGGAGATACAGAGAATTTCGTTGCCAGTTGAAATGCTGGGTTCAGTTGGAGTTCACTAAATGCTACAATGTTTAGGTAAGGGGTTCAATTTAGGAATAATATTTATGTAGGCTGTTAAAGGGAACTAAGGGGTTCATAAGAGACTAAATCATTGCCTGTTTCTTGTCTGTTATGCCATTTATGGTGAATGAGAATTGAGAAGGACAGGCAAGGCAGTGGACCGGCACATCACGGAGTGTGGCTGGCTGACGTCCACGGGGAGGCTTACGTTTCAATCTACTAAAGGCCGGTACAAATTTATCTACAGACTCTTTAGCAAAAACTCTTTAGCAAAAACACTTTGTATGTGTTCTCAGTCGTAGGTAATATCGATGGTACACATATAAACCTGCTTTCATTTATAAGCCTAAGAATACATGCTCTAGGCAGATAGGAGAAATAAATAAATAAATAGAAAACTTGGCAACTGATTGACCAGTTAATGCATTTAATTAATTAATGGCATATGATTGTTTGGTCTAACCTCTGCTGACAATTGCAGATGTCCATTTTTGTTATTGTGCGTGGTTTGTTCTGATCTGTGCTGTGGTGTACATCAATATGGTGACTGTCTGATGATATGAGCTGAATATTGGATAATTGATTGATTTGTTGATTGATTGATTGATTGATTGGATAATTTGTTGATTTGTTGACTGATTGGTTTGTTAATTTGTTAATTTGTTAATTTGTTAATTGGATAATTGGATAATTGGATAATTTGATAATTGGTTAATTGAAGGGGGAAGTAATCTAAATAGCCTTGAGTAGTTTTAATTGTAGCAATTAATTCTTAAAGTACAATAACGGAAAATAAGAGGAAGTCATTATAATGGGAAAAAAGAACACAAAAAATCCAAAAGTAATCACTCCTGTTGAAGTGGTACAGAAGAATAATCCTCTAATTAGAGGCATTGCAAACATTGCAAAAATATCGGAAAAATGGCATAAACGCTGGCCTGAAATTGACCAACCATGGCCAGTGGAGGGGACTCTTAACCCAGATGTAATTAAAATAATGCTGGTACTTGTATCCACATACAAGGCAGAGCAAAAGAAGGGAAAAAAGGGGAGAAAACGCAAGGAGAAGAGGCAAGTGGAGCTTGGCATTCTCCAGTTGTTTGAAAATGAGGGACAGAAACTGATCAAAGCTGCAAACGATAAGAGGGATAAAGATGCAGAAGAAATAAAACAAAATACAGAACAAACAGAAAAACTGATGAAAGCCACCAATTCATTGTTCTCACATATGAACCCAGTGAAGGGACCGCCACCTTATGAGGTAGGGACGAAGTCCAAGAAAATCTATCCTCAGATCCCAGTGATCAGTCAGGAGGGTGACTACCGTATCAGAAACGAGGAGGACATAATAATAGAAACAGGACGAGCGGAGACAACTATAACGATGCATCCAAGATCCAAAAGTAAGAAGAAAACAAAGTTTGAAGAAGGGAAGCAAGGGCGGAGCCATGGATACGAGAGTGACCAAAGCGACCAGGACGGGAGCAGGGGAGGATATGACCCTGAAGTCAGGCGAATGCTGGCCAGAGCGGAAAGGAAAGGAAATGTTAGCTCTGATGACAGTGAGGAGGAAGAGAGCCATGAAGAGGAAACCCGGAAGACTTTAAGAAAGGTCGAAATAAGCATAGACCGATGCATCCGTGAACGACAAAAAACTGATAGGCCAGAAGAACGAAGAGAACTAGAGTACCAGCTGGAGGAATTGCGGCTTCGGAAGGAAGAGGTAGAGAATGCAAACTTCAACCAATCTGCCACGAAAGATAGAGTGCGCTCTAGAAAACAGTCAAATCCCAGCAAGATGACTCCAGTGGTCATCCGAGGACGGAATTTGGAGTATAAGCCTTGGCAGAGTACAGATATGTCAAACATACTTGAAAAGTTACCTACTCTTCAAGATGGAGCACATCCTTGGATTTCGAAGTTGGAAGAGATCCTGGTGGGAGAGCAACCAGCCATGGGAGATATCAAGAGACTCTTGGCCAACCTCGTTGGAATTCACGCTATGGGAGAGATTCTACAGAAAGCTGGACTTAATCGATATGTGGGAACTGCTGTGAATGATTCAGAGCTGTTTGCTGCAAATAGAGGTCAAGTGTGCAGGGCGCTGAAAGACACATTTCCGACAAATGCACATCCTGACAATATTTTTATTGAACCACTGGGACAAGAAGAAAACCCGAGGGCCTATGTGTCGAGAGTTCATCAAGTGTGGAGAAATGTCACAGGAAATGACCCGGATTTGAATCAAATGGAGCGGTCAATTTTGCGAGCCAGAATACAGAAGGGGTTGCCCCTGCCAGTGAGAAGCAAGTTGGCAGAGGTGGTTGGTCTTGGAAGCATGACAAAGGGTGTCTATACGGATCATATAGCCCACCAAGTGGAGCTGTATAGGAAAAAGGAACATGATCAGAAAGACCAGGACCAAGAGACCCTCAGGAAACTTAATCAAATACAACTGACGGATAACAGGAAGATGGAGAAGAAGCAGGCTCTGGTTATGCAGAATCAGGCTCCACTAGATCAACTAGTACCACAGCCTCAGCCGAACCAGGTTCAGCTCCAATCGTTCCAGCCACCGCCGGTGAGTCCATTTGTCTCTTACCCACCGCCAGCTTTTGATCAAGCGCAACCCTGGAGAGGAAGAGATCAAAGAAACTTCGGGAGAGGAGGAAGGGTTAATCCAAACTTTCAACAGCAATCAAACGAATGTTATACTTGTGGACAACACGGCCATTTTGCTCGCGAGTGCAACAGGTCAAGAGGAAATTTCTACAAGTACTAAAGGGGTTCAGCAACAATTTACTACAGTAACCACTCCAAGGGTGATTAGTACACAGATGAAACTTGTTACGTTAGTTCCAGAAACAACTAAGAATATTCATACAACTACTCAGACTACTACTCTAGCTAGGACTACAAAGGGGATGAATGCTACAACAGTGACAACATCTGTGGCACCCACGACATTTGTAAACATAACGCGGACATCTAATATGACATCTAGGACGTTTAAGGATGTGATTAATGCAACCCAGAAGCTAATATCAAAAATAGAGCCTAGCGTGAACAACAGTAATGACATGGTTGAAGTTAGAGAACAAAGGATGGAAGAGAAGCATGGAGAGTCATCCATGACAGCGCAGAGGACTATTTCAAACGTAGATAATAACTTTGGTGACTCTGATCAGGCACCAGAGTACATGATGGATCAATACCATACAGTACAAAAGAGGGACACTAAATGGAAGGCATTGCAGTGTTAGTTCTGATTTTGGTAGCGCTCGTTCTGTCGTTGTGTGTGATGTTTTGTTTTTGTACGCTGTTGTTGACCTTTGCAAAGGCAATGATAATTAGATGGGTTGGAGTTGTGCTACCCGGCGATCAAACTCTGATGCCATTATTACACGAAGCTGACACGGACATGGATGAGGATGACGCAATAAAGATCGAAGTGGTGGAGGAATTGATTATAATCCTATTATTTACCTGTTATTGCTTGCGTAGTTTGTAGTGTTGATTTTGTTTTGCTCTTTCGAGACTTTGTTTAGTCTCGAAGGGGGGGTATGGAAACAAATGAACAATATGATTAATGGACATTATGAGTTATAATCTCACATTTTACTTATAGAAGTGTTCTTATTCGGTGTTTGATGTTTTAATGTGTATCTGTTCTGTATGCAAAAGATACTGGCCTTCTTTTCTTTCATTCTAGAACATATTGGGGGAAGACCACTGTGAGGGTGGTGGATTGTCAGGGACTCCGAGGGGCTGAATGGATTCAGACACTTCAAACATGAAAATACGGATGGTCTGAAGGACTCTGAACGTGGACTGGCGATACAACATCCAGATTCAAGACATCATCGATACTACACCTGAGTCACGGCTGCTGAGAAACTGCAGCGTTATACAGTCTTATGTCTTCACTGAAATGTTACATTAGTATTATTAAAAATGAATTTTCGTCTTTGTGTATTAAATGCTTGGGAAATGATGGTTTCTAAATATAATGGGACCTCGGATGTTTTCTTTTTCTCGATGTTTAGGGACAGTGGGGTAGGCAGGAAAAGGTCCATAGAAAGGTGCGATGGGTCGACCAGCCTGACTTTGGACATTGTTTTGTTTTGATTTGCTGAGTGTTCCATATGTATTTGCTTAAGTCATTTCCTTACACAAATTGCTAAATTTCTCATTTCAGTGTTTTGGAGTATTACTTATGGTTGCCTTGGCAGAGGGACCGTGAGAGAATTTTCCTGTTTACATTGTTTAATGGATATTTCAAGAAAAATTAGCTGCCTAACAGGTTTTTCACTCTCACTTTTATATACTCCGTACCGTTGCTTTAATGTTAAAATGGACGGGTTGTTAATTTTGTCATGATTATACACTTGTATGTCTCTTCTGTTATTTTTTCGAGACTTTCTGTAAGTCTCGAAGGGGGGAATATGTGGTATATTTTCAGGTCTTGCACAGTACAGCGAAGACCCCAAGTGTAGTTGTCTTAGATGAAAACCAGATGTGCAGGAGACCAGGGGCAGAAGGGGGGATGTGTAGAATGAGGAGGCCACATACATTCTCTTACGTTCCGCCCAGATGTAAACATAACATGTACCCTATATAAAGATGAAGCGAGAGCCCTAGAAGCAGGGACTTTTCGGATTCGACTTGAGACCTCCGGACGATCTAAACGTCCGTAATGGCATGTGTTGCTTGTTTGTAATAAACTTTATTATACCAGCAAGAACAGTGTCCACGGAGCATCCTTCCTCATCACTTCAACAGAACTGTTGCATGAAAGATACCACAATGTATTGAATAATATGAGTGATAAAAAAAAGTGAAATATATAGTTATATAGTATATAAAAGTACAATGTAAGAGCTGCAACAGCTGGTTCGAAAATGACGACCTCGCGTGACCTCTCTGTACTAAAGCCTCTTATTCTTCACTTTATCCCAGCCAACCTTTATTCTACAACTACTGATCGGTTGTGCTATGATTTGAGAGAGTTTGAGCCAGCCAGCTGCATTATTTCAAAAACATAATATCAATAAAAGTGCTTTTTTTCAGGCGAACCTGAATATTTCCAATTTGAGCTGTGTAATATCTTCATGCACTATATTAACCAGCAACATATACACAATACTACCCACTGAACAATCTCACCAGTGTTGTGATCTGATTATAGCATCAACAATTATTAAAATAGACCTTGTAGTTACAGAACTGTGGTCTCCTTAGTATGGGTATCATTTTCGAGCAGAGGGCTAAAAATAGGGCTAGGGGCTGAAGAGGAAAGCTAAATAAGTTATTAGCATGACGTCATCCAGCTAGCCAAACCTGTCTGGTGTACAGCTACTGGAGAAGCTTCGCATGTACTGCTTCCCTTTCCCGCTAGTCTGCTGTCTGATTGTGCAGTTTCTCCGCCAAAGTTCTCCTCTCAAACGGCTCTTGGGGGAGCAGTGCTCGCGCTGGCGCTCGCTCGCCTGTAGAGACTAGTCCGGACGGAAACGTGCAGCTTGGGGCAGAATCGATTCTGCCCCAAGCTGAATCTATTTGAGGACGCTGATAATAATATGTAAGATTAGCTCTATGCTTACATATACACATTCATAAACTTTATCACGACAGCTGAAATTCTCCTCGAGGTGTTTTTACATGATAATCTCTCCAGGGGCCTTTCATGTCACCCAGAATCCCCCATATATTTTGTATAAAACTAGATGAAAAATGTCCAATGAGAAGCTTTAAGAGAACCAAAGGGACTT
The DNA here is from genome assembly GCF_050575085.1 of Anarhichas minor. Lineage (NCBI taxonomy): Eukaryota > Metazoa > Chordata > Actinopteri > Perciformes > Anarhichadidae > Anarhichas > Anarhichas minor. The sequence continues at coordinate 2,292,591 of NW_027466466.1, read as the reverse complement.
CTCGGGCGTGTGGGGGCACAGGACAGAAACCATGTCAGCACTTTCATTGTCATCTTAACAACTGACTCACCCAACAGTTATTACAGCTTGCACATGTTTCTGATCATTGCCTGCAGGCAAGGCTTGTTTTGTTTTGTTTTTTTACCGCTACCAACAGAAAGCAGGTTCAGGCAAGACATCGGCATAAAACCAGTCAGATTTGACTGCAGTTCACACAAAAAAGGAAAGTAGCTCTTAATAAGAGTTCCAGGTGGATTCATTCTTGTCAGAGCCTGTCTTCATGCAGAGGCTCTTGCAGTGCACGGCAATAGCAGTGATTTGTAGAACGCACAAATCCATCTTTAACAGTCTTCTGTAGTTTTCTACTCAAAGTGGGAACAAATAATGCAAAATAGCCTAAAAGTGAAGTGTTTGTGCATGTTTGCGTGGGCGTGAGTGTGTGCATGGTTGTGGGAGAAGGGTGTGGAGGCATAAATCAGAAATAAGAGAGGTTGATTCCAAACCACTGGAACATGTCGTAAAGTACAGCAGATCAAACAGGTTGTGTGGAGAGGAAAGCTACAACAGGGCACCCAAAGCTTCACTGTCACAGTGGGACTCTCAGACACCCATACAGGTGTAAACAAAAAAACAAACAAAAAAGTAACTCGCTGTGTGAACAATTGACCTCCAACTAATTTGATTTCACTCCAATGGCTGAAGATTAACTTGCATGGGGAAGTCAAAGCCGGATCCAGTTAAAAATGTTTTTTTTTTGCAAACCTCGGGATACGTTGAAATGTTACGGAGCCCCGGAAGGGACGTGAAAGGGGGAGGTTAAAACAAGAACGAAATATGTACCTTCGTGAGATCTCACAAAAGATGTCAGGCCTGAAGAAGAAGAGACAGCAAGGTCATGGCTTACAGATGCTGCTACTCTTATTTGATGGGTCTGCAGCTCTGCACTCTGCACGTTGATTTTTTAAATAAAACTACTGTGTTGAGCCTAATTTTGAGGGTAGTTGCACCCAGGAGCTGTTTTATACCTAGTCCCCCTAGCAATGCAAATACATTGGACACATTTAGATCAAATAGGGTGATTATATTTATAGTTAGGTCACAATTAGGTTCTGTGTAGTCAATGATAGTCTTACAACCCAAATGCTTGGGCAGATACTTGGTCTCTTCCCTGTTGATGCTCTCTACCAGACCGATACTGCACGCACTTTCACTTTTTGCTTGTTTCTGGGAATTTTTCCTTTAGTTCGGAAATTCAGGGTGTGAAATGTATGTTCAGTTGTGTTCAGATGAGTCGATAAACATGGACAATGTCCGTTTAAAAACCCAGTCATTAAAATTGTATTAAATGCGCTGTGAGTCTTACACATGAGGCAACGTTGCTGTGTTCATGGTAGTTAACCTTCTTAATTCTTCTGAAGGTGTGGCAACCATCATAATCTTCCCTTTATACGGTGGAGAGAATTCCCCTCTGGCTTGATGCCACTAACACTCCCTTGTAGTGGCTTTTGTAGAGCAAGGTTATTTAATAGGCTGTGTGTGTGTGTGTGTGTGTGTGTGTGTGTGTGTGTGTGTGTGTGTGTGTGAAAGAGGGAGTAGTAGAACTGAGGGCAGTAGCCAGCACCACGCCTTAATCATAGAATGTAACTGTAGCACTGACTGTTAAGGGCTCGGCTTCACTTTACTTACACAGTCTGTCCAGGTCAAATCGGGGACGGCGAGCTCAAGCACATTTATCTTAGAAATTTGTATTTGTGTTGCTAGACTAAGGTGGTTCAGAGAATGACCAAATACAAAGTTGATGTAAAATTCACTTTTAAATAACAATTTTACATGAGTTTTTTCGGTCTAAAATAAGTGTGTGCAGTGTTACAACTGGTCGTACTCATAGGCAACTGCTGTAAACCATGTTTATTGCATAGAGGAGACAAACTGACCTTTATAACATTTCCCCTACAGAAATAGTACAATAGAAATGAACAATTGAACCTATGCTAAGTCCCCAACGCAGACAGGCCAATCCTAGCGTAGCATCGGCTAGTCAATTGGCCGCATATGTGATAGCATTTTTAGTAGAAGATTTATTGGAGATGAAACAAAATTCGGCTTTGTCACAAATTAGGTAATCTACAATACTAGATATTATCAAAATATTTGTTAGTGTAGCCGGCAATGAAATGTCCCTCCTGGGCTACTGTAGAGCTGGGTTGGCCTTAGCCCCTCCTACTTCCTGGTTCCCAATTTGTTTGTTCCACCATAAATAGCCATACCATGAACTGCATCTTTCCCTCTCTCTGACCCCCAGGCTCTCGGTAGGTGTGAACTTTAGGTTTTTAAGTGAGGCATATTTGGCGTGGGTTTCACCCTTTGTCTTACTTTACTCTCGGTCCAGCTCCAAAGAGACTCCCACTTCCCCGTCAAGCTTTCCAGATGGGTGTTGTGCAGTGAGCAGGCAGGAGACGTTGACTGCCACTGCTGTTTTGTTTAAATTATCAATTTAGTTGTATTCATGGTTTTGTGTTGCTTGGTTTTGTTTTACATGGTTTTGCCTCTTTTATTATAACCTGTGTCACAGGTATATTAGATGTATACCTTTTTATTGTTTTTAACATATTTAATTGTTTGTTAATAAATGTTTTAATCTTGGGGTAATCCTTGGTCTCAGTAAATCATTTACTGCCACATGTACCCTTAAATATAATCTGTGGGCTTTTTAGTGGTTTGAGCCGGTATTAAAGGTGCAGTGTACAGTAAATTCGAAACTCAATCCGTGCCTTGCCGTGGTCACATTCGCAAAGCTATTTCCCCAGTCAGTTTAGAGGTTCTGTTTTATCAGCCATTCACAGTCAGCTGATCTGTCAGCTGTGAACTGAAACTGGTCGCACCCACACAATTACATTATCAATGCACACCAACGAAGCCTTAACGCACTGCACAACCAGTAGATAAGAATTGTAGTGGTACAAACTGGCAATTGCCAAAATTATTTTTACAAAAAGAATAGCTATATTGCAAGGTCTAATAAACTGCACGTGATTCTGGCATAAAAAACGAAACAGTCAACAGAATATCTACAAAATCAAATGCAACATCCATGTCACTCCAGCAGGCCTCACTACTTAGCAGCAGATTATTCAGGCGTCCCGTCTCCTTAGGACTTCACCTTCTTTTCATGTTTCTCCACACAGGTAAGGGTTGATTGTTGTTGTCACTTATTAATGCACGTCCCATTCCTCCGTTTTGGCAATAGGTAGTTGCTTGAAGATATTCAACCGAGTATCGTATAATGAGCTTTGGCTTACATTAAGAAGCCCTGGTGCACTTGTAATTGAATATAACTCTAAATAAACCCAACACAACAATACGAGAGCAACTTTTCCAACAGATTATGAGTGTAAAACAAAGTGAGACGTGACATTGTGTTCTACAAAGTGTATCTCAATGGGCTTGACTCGTCGACTTGACCACTGAGGTGTGGCACATTGTGCCAAGTCAGACGCCAGATACAGTGTCGGTTACAAATTACAACCCTCTATGATACAAGCACTGTACCAATTGGCATGAAGAGCAAGTATTGCACGTCAGAAACAACTCATCCTCGTTTAATTACACTGTGTTCTCTGCAGTTCCCCTTGCCAAGTTTCAGTAGAGTAAACTCCCATCTCAAGGCTGGTTCTCACAGAGAAAAGGAGCTTGTGAACATTCCACGACATGCGCTGACTAGACTGCCTGAAATGTCACCTGTCATATCATGTGAGATCAAATACAATCCTGTAGCAGATTTGTGGGTGCTACTGCCTGAAAGGAAAGGTTAATAAGCTTTTATTTTAATAATCGAATGTCTTTCCGTGGTATGCATTGGTGATGCTTATTGTGTTGGCTGCTGAGTTTTTCTGCAAAGGTTAAAAATGTAATTATTGAGGCCCTCATTTTAACACATCAATTATTGTTTTTGCAGCAGGGATATGTTCAACATAGGCCTATTGTATATGCAGACCAAACATGCAAACATTTTTATCGCTTTATATTGTTTACACTTCTACATCAAATCCTATGTGCTTGAAGTTGTGGACAAATGAATCTTCAGAGTAAAGGCCTTTGTACACCAATTCCACTTTTTACATTTGTTTTGTAAATCCTTCATCAGATACAAATGGTTATGCACAGAAACAGAGTCCAATGCGTTTTATCATCCTTTTTGTTCACAATACGAAACTAAATGGAGTTGTGAAGCAATGAGGATGGATCGTCCCAAACTAAAGTGGTGGGAGTCAATGGCTCCTTCCCCACTTTGTTTGGCGATCAGTTCCGACTATCCATCTGGAGTTGAAGTGAGTTGGCAAATGCGGAAAAGGCATAAAATAAAACATGTTCCGAGAATTTTAATGACGGACAAAAGTTTTGGTGTCGGTGTGTAAGCGGTATTGACACGTGAGGTCATATTTATTCATAACAATGGGACAAATTTGGACAAAATATACATGTCCCCCTTCACCTCTGTTTTAAGACATTTTTCGTGCTCTGTATGAGCTCTACTCGATGTGCATCTATTGAGTTCCCTGCAGGGAACCTCCTGCAAAACCAGTTTCCTCTGAAGGGTTAATAAGGTTTTCACTCTCTTCATGTTAATACTAAATCTAAAACAACTTTTACTTTTGGTGCCATTGTTTGAGGAAGTGAAAGTGAACCCCCAACCACAAAAAAATCAACACCACCAACTATTTCTTATATTGAATTCAGCTTTATTTTTATAGTCTAACGTGTCATGTTTGTCACTGAGTCTAACTCCATAAAAAGTCCCAGATTATATTCATCAAACATGCTTTGATACCCCATATGTTCTGTTCTCTGCTACAGATATTCCAAACTCCGTGAAGAATTCTGTCAATGTAATGTTTTCATGCTTCTTGACATATGTATACGAGAGTATGAAGTAATGCAACTCATTTTGAGTATGGAACAATGTGTAGGAATCTATGGACTAATGCATTGAGACAATGCGTTTACATGCATTCATTCAAACATATGCTTTGACAACAGCTGGTCACTTGTTCCGCAACTTCAGTGAGATTTTACCAATAGAAACTTCATTGATAACACCTTCATATTTATTGACCTTGCAAGATGTGGAGAAGCAGAAACTGTTGGATCAGTGAGTATACAGGTCCCAAACCTTGCAGGACACTCCAAGCAAAACTCGTAAAAATGTCTTTGCAAACAAGTCTTCATCCCCAATCTCAACCATGCCTCTGCTGCCATTCCTCTGCGAGCACCTACATGTTGTCGAGCCCCGATCGCTTAACAGGGGTGGCACTGTTACCTGTCTGACAGGCTGAGCTGCTCCAAGCCAATCCACCTGCCTGCAAGTGCCCCTTCCAGGATACAGGTAATTGGAGGAGGGTTGAGGGGCGGGTGCAGAGAAGGTGGAGCTCACTGGGACCTCCTCCACAGTTGAAGGCAGATAAAAATCCATCACGGACAGGGAGAAGATACTTAGAGGGACTTGACTCTCCTCTTCGTGTGCTCTGCCAAACCTCTTTCTGCTCCCCTTTTTCTCTGTGAATCCTTCCCTTTCAGAGGAACTAAAACCAGCCATGGCGAAAAATTACAATAGTAGAACTTCCATGAAGAGCATGAGTACCTACGGCGGCGGTGGTGGTGGCAGCGGCGGTGGTGGTGTTAGCCGATCGTATTCCTCAAAATCGATGACTTCCAACAAATCTCAAAGGGTGTCAACCGGCATGTCAATGGGTGGTGGTTTTGGTGGTGGTGGTTTTGGTGGTGGTGGTTTTGGTGGTGGTGGTTATGGTGGTGGAGTTGTTGGTGGTTATCGGAGTGGAGGTGGTTTTGGAGGTGGAGGTGGAGGTGGAGGTGGACGTAGTGGTGGAGGCAGTGTTTTAGGCTTCAGCTACGGTGGTGCTTTTGGCGGTGGTGGAGGAGGCGGCGGAGGCATGCAGACCATCACAGCCGTCCAGTCCAACCTGCAGCTGCTGACCCCAATCAATGTTAACATTGACCCCAACATCCAGACCGTCCGGACCCAAGAGAAAGAGCAGATCAAGACTCTGAACAACCGCTTCGCCAGCTTCATTGACAAGGTGAGCTGCCCTTTGTACAACGCCATTCCAAAAGAACGCTGAAAAGCTGCATTTACATTGACCATGAAATGTCTTATATATGTTTTGAATGTGACAACTGTAATTTGGTTGAACAACAGATGTTGATTATCTGATGCACTGCACAGTGCCCACAGTAGAGAGCGACTGCACAGCGGATTAGGTCTGGAGCAACCCTGCCCCGAGGGGTATTTTAATATGGCAGCTGCCAGCACTGCTGCATACAAGAGCCTTTTGTGTGGGTAAGTCACACACAGGTGTGGCTCAATGGATCACCTGAGGAAAGTAAAACAAAGATGACAAACATCTTTTATCGCCTCACAGTGAGCGTGTCTAATCATGAAGAAAAGCGACTTCTTTCCCTTTTTTATTTGCAGTTTGCTGAAAGTGATGAAGTGAAAACAGGCGTTGCCAAGCGCAGAAATATATCGATGTGGAATATGTAATCTGATTAATGTGGTCTTGCCATCAAAGCGTTACTTTCCGCCAAGTGAAAGTGGATCTAAACATGAAACTATTTCCCCATTTTAGGTCCGCTTCCTGGAGCAGCAGAACAAGATGCTGGAGACCAAGTGGAGCCTGCTGCAGGAGCAGACCACCTCCCGCTCCAACATTGACGCCATGTTCGAGGCCTACATCGCCAACCTGCGCAGGCAGCTGGATGGACTCGGCAATGAGAAGATGAAGCTGGAGGGAGAGCTGAGGAACATGCAGTGCATGGTGGAGGACTTCAAAAACAAGTGAGTTAACACCTGCACAACATCTTCGAAAAGCAACAGCCGAACTGCAGCGGTTGATGCCCGCAGTCTCTTTGTCCACCAGCTAACTTTTTCCATTGTTTTTGTGTCAGATATGAAGACGAAATCAACAGGCGTGCCGGCGTGGAGAATGAGTTTGTTCTCCTCAAGAAGGTGAGAGTTGACCTCCACCATGTCATTAACTGCAATGGAATAAGTTATTGCCTTTTCCTCTGACCAGTCACCAATACCGACCGCTTCCTTGTCCTCTGCTTTCAGGATGTAGATGGTGCCTACATGAACAAGGTTGAGCTGGAGGCCAAGGTTGACTCCCTTCAGGATGAGATTAACTTCCTCAGAGCTGTCTACGAGGCGGTAAGAAAAACGAGCAACACCACAGTCTTATTATGTCTGTTCCTTTGCTCTTAATTCTTTTTTAGAAGCCATTGAATGGCACAGATGGGCACGGATACAGAAGAGAAATAGATGTCGTACTGCCTTTACTCTCTAACCTTCTAATTTCATTTTTTTAAGTGACATATATCTTTTGTGCAGGAACTGCGTGAGCTCCAGGGACAGATCAAGGACACCTCAGTCATCGTGGAGATGGACAACAGCCGCGACCTGGACATGGACTCCATTGTGGCTGAAGTCAAGGCTCAGTATGAGGCCATCGCCGCATCCAACCGTAGAGACACTGAACAGTGGTATCAGCAGAAGGTCAGTAGAGAGAGAAAGTAATGTCAACAACAACTCCAGTATGAAACACATCCTGCTAGACAAGTCTGTGTAGAGTCTCTAATAACAACATATATATGTTTTTTTTCAGTACCAGGAGATGGAGGTGAATGCAGGCCAGGCCGGAGATAACCTCCGCAGCTCCAAGACTGAGATAGCTGAGCTCAACCGCATGATTAGCCGCCTCCAGAATGAGATTGAGTCAGTCAAGGGACAGGTTAGCTAAAAGTTACATACATTTATTTGTTATTTAAAAAAAACTAATGGTGACGATGTAGAAGGGTTTTTGGATGACAAATATCGCTTCTGCTAACTTTTAAACCTCGCAGCGCGCCAACCTGGAGGCCCAGATCGCTGAGGCCGAGGAGCGCGGTGAGCTGGCGGTGAAGGACGCCAAGGCCCGCATCAGGGACCTGGAAGAAGCCCTGCAGAGAGCCAAACAGGACATGACCCGCCAAGTCCGCGAGTACCAGGACCTGATGAACATCAAGCTGGCTCTGGACATTGAGATCGCCACCTACAGGAAACTGCTGGAAGGAGAGGAGGACAGGTAAAACCATAGCTGCTTAGAACTCACATGACGTCTCGTCTTCTGAAACACTAAGAGACTGCAATGCATCACATTGGGCAGGCAGCAACATCAGCAGCTAATATGGATCCTTTGTGTATCTCTTTGCAGAATCACCTCTGGCGGTGGAAGTGCAACCATCCACATACAGAGCTCTAGCTCCGGTATGTATCAACATATATCTTTAAAATTCACGTCATTTGTAAGCCAGTGCATGAAAATGTAAAAGTAGAAATGAGAAAGCTATCAGTTTGACTGATATGATTTAATTGAAACTCAAATTCCTCATCTGAAAATGTTTTATTCTCATCACCAGGTGGAGGCGGCGGCTATGGTGGCGGCGGCGGCGGCTATGGTGGCGGCGGCGGCGGCGGCTATGGTGGCGGCGGCGGCGGCTATGGTGGCGGCGGCGGCGGCGGCTTTGGAAGCGGCGGTGGCATGGGCGGCGTCAGCTTTGGCGGCGGTTATAGCGCCAGTAGCGGAGGAGGTCGCAGCAGCTATAGCAGCAGTGGCGGCGGCGGCGGCGGCGGCAGCAGCAGCAGCGGCATCATCAAAATGAGCAGCACCAGCAGCTCATCGTCCCGCCGTAATTATTAAAAACAGCAGCCATCTTTCTCTCCATTCTTCGTCTTCTACCCTCATTTTCTTCTCCTCCTCATGTTCCCCTCTCCCTGACAACCCCTCATAAAAGCCTCCAAATATCCCCATCATCTCACTCCCTGGAGACACGGCAGCCTCAGCAACATCCACATTTGACCATTATCAGCAGGCAGATCCATGTAATGGAACATCTGTTTTTTTTACTGTGTTGCTACTCCCTCTGGCACCACATATTTACAGAGAGTCAAGTCGAGGCAGAGTAATTAGTGGACCAGAAACATGAGTCAGCCCTCTCTTCCTTAGATCAGTCAGCCTGGCTGTCTTTTGGTTGCTGGATCCGCTGTCATGCAGACAAGAGGATACTTGTAGTGCCGTGACAGAGAATCCTCAAAAGGCAACAATACTTGCACACAAAATGTCAACAGCAGTTCTTACATTTGCACAGAAGGAGATCAGGATGTTTATGTTCTTGCATTTATGAAGCACACATGGCATAACTCCTCTTTTCTGCAAAGTATCTTCAGTTGTCTTACATCTGTCATTTTGTTGTGTATTTTGATATCACATAAGCAGCCACATATAACACTTTCATAGTTGTTTGTTTGGGATCCTCTTTTCCTTCTCCTGTTCTGAGAGAAAATACTTTCATTTCCACTCTGAATGAAAAAGAAACCTGGATTAGGCTGACTGGGAGAACCAGATTCATTGTGAAATTTGTAACACCAAAATGTCTGGAATAAATCTGATTTCATAATCATTTTGGCAGTTTGGTTTCCTCTTTTTGATTTTTGGGGTACTCAATACAAATAATTTGGGTTTATGACAACGGTTGGCTTAGGCATCAGATTCAGCTTTATTACCAAGTATGTGTACAATTACAAGGAATTCGACACTTCGTCTGTGTTGCTCTCAATGTACATGCACAGAAATATAAAAACTGCTAAAAAACAAAGATAACAAAGCTGAGCAAGAGTTAACATAAACATTTAGCCATTACTGACAAGTAGTGAAAGAAGAGAAGAAACATAATGTATAAATGGATACAAAAGTCTCTTTTTTATATATACATATGTATTAAACAACAACAAACAATGGCGACATCCATATATTTAACACACTTAGATGTTCTGTTTGCTTGTTTGCACTGTGGTTGTATGTGCCTGATGCACATATCTTGTATTTCTCATTCCTTATTCATTATTTACCGATATTCTCCACGTATATTGATTATGTATTGTAAAATTATGAAGATGATTTACATTTTGCATTGTCCTTTGTTGGCAATTGATGTGGTTCTTTTGCTTCTATTTTTCTTATATCTTCGTAAGAGCAACTGTGACATAACAATTTTAGTTTTTGGATTTTCCTTTCAAGAACACCGTCAAAACACATCCCCGTCCTCCACACAGAATCTTTGCTGTGATATAGTGCTGCCCTCTAGTGATGATTCCATGACACCTTGTGCCTGTTGTGTTTTTAACCTCCATCCTTCTACCGTTCATCTGTAAAATCATAATCAACAACTTATTTTCTACAACGTTTTATTTTGAAAACAATTGAGTGTGTTCCAGCAGTAAATATGATCGAAAAATAAAATCCCACATGTAATTGCCGTCCATACCCTCTTTCATATCATGAATATGTTACACAAAAACAAACACGCACAATTACTGTCCTTGTAAAGTAAGATACAATTTAACTAAAGAGATTTTCATTATAAGCCAGGCTGGTCTTTCTATTTTTCTTTCTACACACACACACACACACACACACACACACACACACACACACACACACACACACACACACACACACACGCACAGCCCACATCTTTGGTAATTGACTTGTCCCAACTGATATTTTCACACACATTTGTTTTATCATCTACTTTGCAGAAGTCAATCAAACATTTTGTAGTAAGCGAAAGTTTATCCTTGACTTTGTACATTGAAGTTTTATGAAATGATCTCAACGTTAGGTCCTTTCCATACTTTTTTCATAGCCTTGAACCTCGTCTCACTATCGCTAGATGGATCGAAGATCTAACATTTCACAGAAATAAAGAAATGTGGAATGTTCTCCACATGAAAACCATGAGATGCAAGAGAAGTAAATGGACCTTGATCTAAGAAGTCAATATATTTGGCAGAAGACAGCATTTTATAATTCAGTGGTACAGTGTTTTTGACAAACTTCAACATGCAGGCCAACTGCTACTGCTGTCTGAATATCACAGAATAAAAACAAGCTAAATGAGAGCCTAACCTCTGTTTCATACTGTCCTCTACAGGCCACCGTACCAAGTACAGCAACCCTATGAAATGCATGTTAATCGTGATGCAATATCAGATGATTTTGATGTTGTTTTGTGTTCATTTGTCTGACAGTGTTGCTGGCCTTTAGAGAGGCGCCGGCCCATCACAGCGTCCTACATGGCTGTCTTACTGGGGTTGTCAGGGTCGAAGGTCATGATCTCCATGTGGATAAGACCTGATTGGATAAAAAACTAAGTAAGCAGTAGTTTAAATTTCCTATAAAAGCACTAAAACATAGATTTATTTTGAGGAAATATGGCACAGAGTCTCCTGAGCTTTCCCTTTTAAAATACAGGGCATGGCAAAACCTTACTCTTCCACTCCCCGACGGCGAGCTCCAGGCTCTCGAAAGAGTCGTCGTAAGGCTCCGAGTCTGGCTCGCTCTCCGGGTCATGATATTCAGCCAGGAAAGCGTGCGACAGTCCCTGCTTCACTGTCAGCCTCGTCTCTGGGTCCAGCAGTAACATCCCCTCCAGAATTCCTACAGCTGGAAGCATCAAGATAGAAAATAATATGACACAGAAAATATGTATTGTTTTCAACCGTTACTTGGCCAAGAATCTGAGGATCCCTGCTTTTTGACTCAAAAGTAATTTTTCAGTTAAATCTTTTCACTTACTAGAGTCATTAAAGGTCCACTGTGTAGGATGCAGTGCCATCTAGTGGCAAGGATGCAGATTGCAACTGAATGAGAACCCCTCCTCTCCCCTTAGAGAAGCGCTGCCCGCTCCCTTTCGGTGACCACGGTGAATAGTAAATGGTCTTGATAGCTCTTTTCTAGTCTTCCGACCATTTAAAGTGCGGTACACTACATGACAACATTCCCCCACACAATCATAAGCTAATGCTCACTACCTCACACACCAAAAGCACAGCCTTTGGGAGCAATTTAGAGTTCGGTATCTTGCCCAATGACACCTCGAACCCCCGATCTTCCGATTAGCGGACGACCCGCTCTTCCTCTGATCCACAACCACTCACCACTCACCATATTGGGCTGTTCACACAGCAGCAATTTCTGCATCTGGTCTTTATTTTTTTTCCCACATGTCGTGAGGGAATCTGGCAAGAAAACACGCTGATAATCTACTATAAACAATATAAATTGTATATTATATATAATATAAATTTTTACATTCAGGTAACATAAAAACACCAAAGGCTCTCCCTAGAGCCAGTGTTCGGTTTGTCCGTTCTGGGCTACTGTAGAAACGTGGCGGTGCAACATAACGGACTCGCTCGCTGTGTAGATATGAAGGACTCATTCTAAGGGGTGACCGTGGCTCACTGGGTTAAGAGGGTTGTCTGGCAACTGGAAGGTCAACGGTTCAATCCTCGACTGGGATGTGTCACGTGTCAAAGTGTACCTGAGCAATACACTGAACCCCCGGCTCCCCGGGCGCCTGTCATTGGCAGCCCACTGCTCCTATATACAGGGATGGGTCAAATGCAGATACAAATTTCCCCCTTAAAGGGATCAATATAGTATAATAAATTTAAAAAATAAATAAAATAAAAATAAGGTAATGAAAACACAAGGGTTCTTAGTTTCAGGTGATTATGTAAACAGTTATGAATATTATCTTCCATTTCTGCGAATAGATCCTCCTAATTCCTACATAACGGGCCTTTAAATGTCCTTATTGTTATAAAGTATAATAAAGAATTTGCAACTACAATAAAGTTGCAGTTTGCATCCACGTCTGTCCAAAGTGTCATCACTTTGTCATTGTATCTCCTTAGACATTTGTACATAGACAATTGTAAAAATGAACTTGTGAATTAATGAGTTATGGTCAAAAGAAAATTCCGCTGTTCATGAGATACCATGAGAATGGAAAGGACGTGAGGTCAGTGACCTTTGCCTTTCCAAATCAAATCTGTTCATCCTTCAGTCCAAGTGGACGTTTGTGCCAAATTTGTGGTATATTTCAATTTCAATGAAAAAAAACAAAAAATTTACTTCAGTTTAAGTCGACAAGCAGAGACAGTTTGGCGCACCTTTTTCATCCATGGACGCAAACACTTCCTTGAAATTTGTCTTCTTCTGCGGAGGAAGACCCAGCACGTACGACTGCGCCTGGAAAACATTTCAGTCCAAAGCACGAGCTTCAATAAATAACAGAACAGAACATGACACAAATAGTGAGGAGAGGCAAAATAAAACAAGGTACGTAGACAACACTTACGTCCTTACTCTGCATCTTCTGTACCAGGGAGGAGTCTGGCGTTCCTGTCAGACGGAGGATCTTTTTCAGCTGGTCAATACCTGAACAGGCTGGTTCAGGAAGCCTCATAAATATATTAAAAATCATATTGTTGGTGGAGGGTAAGGATGGAAAGGCTCATAATGAATACAACAATAATCAAATATCTAGTTAATAATATATGGAATATTAAGAGATACTCATCTAGTACTGTACTTCACCAAAGGTGGGGGGCAGCACCCTGCTGGTCAGTAGAGAGAATGCTGGTTTTAAGACACTTCCTAATTGGCTTCACTCGGCAGAACCGGAGATTGCCGCCTAAGTTCATCCTTGAGTCCAGGTGTTTGTGCAAAATTTTAATAAATTCTCCCCAAGGCGTTCCTGAGATAACAGAGAATGGACAGGACAGACGTAGTGCATGGACAACCTCTGCTGTCACAGAGGCAGAATGAAAATAGAGGGCAGAATTGAAGGGCCGTGGGCCAGGATATCCTTTTATATAGGATATTACTTTTTTACTCCACAGTATGGGCCAAGCTTCAAGATAGACCAATAGCATAATTTACCGGAACCTTTCCTGGAAAAATCCTTACGTTTTTTTAAACTTCACATCTTTTAATAAAGGAGGGAATTTACTGAGATAACCCTGATGATAAAATAATTTTCTTTGTTTTTTTCAACTGTTTTCATATTCAATTGGCAAGCAAATTTTGAGCAAACTTTTGAATTGTTGCAAAAAAAAAAGAAATTTCCATCAACTGGTTTGAAGTGAAACAAACTGTAAACAGAGTAGTAGAAGAAGTGAGGTCGCGAACCTCAGAATTTTGTTCTCGTCGAGCAAGTTTGAATTGTTCTTTCATGTCAGCTTAGTATCGTCCATGTTTCATGCTGTCCGGAGACGAAGACAAGCGTTCACGAGCAGAAGACTTCGAGCAGAAACAGCTGATCAGTCAGATTCTGATGTTTGTAATTGTGTGACTGTTTGTGAAACTTTGGAAATGGCGCACAAAAGAAAGGCGCATTTGCCGTGTTTCCATCAATGACATTGGAGTTAAATGTGCGCCACATCAGAACTTATTCAGAACACTTTTTACACAATTGAATTGTAATATGCTACTTCAAAATGCGAATTAAAATATGCGAATGAAAACACGGCTCAAGTAGTATTTCGCATGACCTTTACATGTAAAATCCTACAATGCTGCACCTGGTTTCAAAAATGTTCTATATTTTGGGGGGCCCGGGGCAGTATGACTTGAGCGTACACAGCTTTATTACAACACCGCCAGCTGAATGTGTGAGGATACTGTCGTGTCCCGGGAAAAGCACCTGGCCAGTAATCATCTCAGCCAGGATGCAGGCGGCTGACCAGACGTCCACTGTGAGGGGAGAGAATTTTAATAATAAAGAATGTAATACTTTGTCGTAGCTGCAATATTCCGTGATATTTTCAACAAACTGAAAACGACTTGCATGAAAGCGAGGTTACATTATTACCTGTTTGGCTGTAGTGCATCCAGTTGAATATGACCTCTGGTGCTCTGTACCAGCGCGTCACAACATAACCGGTCATTTCACTCTCCGTCTGTCGTGCCAGGCCAAAATCCAGGATCTGGGAACAGTTACAGTTTAGATTTCCATTTCTGTTGCATTTGATGTATCTCAGTTCAAGTGTATTGCAAGTCATGGATAGAAGATTAAAATTCTAAATAATCTTACATTTGTAGTCGGAATTCATCATCATCTTGACCTTTGGTATCTTGTATTTTTTATTTTATTTTTTATTTTTATTTTTTTACCTTAAACGCTTTTACCTTAAACTTACCTTTAATTCACAGTTCTCATCCACAGCAAGGTTACCAGGCTTCAGATCCTAAAGTCCAACCACAAGAGGTTTCTTAATAGCACAAAACCTAAATACACACTGAAATTAAAGAAAGTTAAAGCAATAGTTTGACATTTTGTGAAATACACTCATTTGCTTTTTTTGCTGAGAGTTAGATGAAAACACTATAAACACTCATTTGCATGTTAAATGTGTTATACTAGTTAGCAGCCGGTTAGCTTAGCTTAGCATACAGAGAAACAAGGGGAAACAGTTAGGTAACAAAACTCACTCCAGAAGTCCTGTCCAGCCAACTAAGAACACACATCATGCAGCTATATATGAGACATGTTTGGAGTTACTGGGAGACACATTTCCCCAGCAACCCAAGCTAGCAGGTCCCAGACCAGTTTGTCCACTACAGACTTTAATTTCATATTAAACCTCCATCCAAGTCCCAGAAAGACAGCAAACGAGCCAACCCCTAAAATAAGACACCATTAGTGTCATAATTAATGTCATGACATCGTTTCAAAATGTAATCCCTTACTCTACTCTTTCAAAGACCGCATTGCTTAATCACGGGAAATCTGTACAAAATCATAAAATTGTGAGAAGCCAAGTTGTGGTTCTTGTGGGGCGTTATGGGTAGGATGGAGGGGTGGAGTGATTCCAGGAAGTTCCTAACTGTTCCCCCAAAAGGTGTGCTAAGCTAAACCAACTCCTTATAAATACTGTATGTATTTCAACTGGAAGGCCCACTGAGTAAATTGGTCGGTTGTAGATTGTAAACACAACATTCAAAGTTAGCCCCTCCTCCCCGGCTCAACAAGGGAGCTAGCAGCTAGCGACCTGAGATGGCACCTTTCACTTAAACGCCTTTTTAAACTACGGAGACCAAAACGGCAATTTTGTACCAGGCACTAAACATGTTTATTTCTACTATAAAGTTTGGCATTTTAACATTGCGGTCTCAACATATTGCCTCAAGTGGCAATTTGAGTAACTGCGATTTTTGGCACTTGAGTGTTGGCTTTTCTTTCTCAGCACATTCTCAGCCGCTTGGCAGATACAGACACCACCACACACTTCTAGTCAGTCATAAGTAATGATTGAGAGGGATTTTTACGAGTCTATACATTGTTTTTTGGAGGAACATCCTACTCATTGTGGTTTTAACTCTTGGCAAGAAAGCAAATGGGTATGATGTTGAATGTCAACATGTCGAACTATTCCTTTAAGTGTACAATTTAAAAATCACATTAATTATGAGTGGTAGTGTTTGAAAAAGAAAGTAAATGGAACCAACCCGATGAACGATCCCTGCAGAATGAATATACTGCAAAGAAGAAAACAGATTTAAGCACACGGTATAAAACAGCACAAATGGACAAACTGCACACGCACAGAGTGTAGCAGAGCGGACCCACATGGATAATGACCCTCTAAATGGCCTGGTGTGGACTTACGCATCACCAAGTGGATTGTGAGGGCTGTGTTTTGTGTATTTTCCAGCCCTCAGAGCAAATCCAGACTGTTCTCACAGAAGAGCGCTTAAACACACACACACACACACACACACAGATAAGAGGAAAACATCTCGGGATCAAAGAAGTTTGAAGCTTAATTCGAAGACAAAAGGGGCTTTTTACGAGAAGTTAGTCTTTCTTTCCGGTTTCCAACGTGCTTTCTCTTTCGTTTCCACTGGCCACTCGTAGTTACACATTGACTCGCGTTGAGTGGAAGGGCATAATTGAGGGTAAAGCAGTCAGTCAGTAAACTGAAAATGTTTTCCTTGAGATGCCAGGAACACAGCTGACCTTGTGTATTTCAATGCATTCCTTCTGGAGTTGACAGGCTGCGACCTGCAGCACACACTGGGGTGGTTTGCAGCAACACGTGAGGTCTGGGACCCTGGCCTGGCCTAGAAATGTAACTTTGGACCTCGCAGGTTGAGAGGTTTTTGTTCTTGGTGGGGCGTTCACTGTCAGGTGGATGTTGTACTATAGGCTGTCCTGGTGAAGAGGGAGCTCCAGGTTCTGGGATTATACTTTAGATGAGGGATCACCTATGATCATGGACTATGGGTTGTTACCAAAATAAATGACCAACGCCTATGTAAGTGTTCAAAATGAGTTTGGTTTGCAGGCTGTCTGGTCTCTACTTTCGAAATAGATTGAAATAAGGAGCTAGCTATACCAGACAGAATAATGGGATGGAACTTTTAATTCACTGCTTTAGTTTTGATGGCATTTGAACTGCTGTCACTGCTTACATACCAGCCGACACTTTACAGTACACACACTTCAACTGTCCATGGTCTTTTGCCCACAACTGATATTTCATGTTTTCAGTGGATACACATCTATTTACACTTTAACTGCTTTCAGTGGCTTTACACATCAGTGATGACACTTCAGCTGATACTGCCAGCTCCAGGGTTTCGCCCGAAAAGTTGTTTGGCGTCGTGGTAAAGTATCTTTTCTGACGGGGGCCAGCGAAGGAACGATGGATGCCTTAAGCTAGGGCCCTATCATGTATGTGATGACAGAATCTCAAAAAATGTAGAATAGAAAAACTAGAGCACAGATTCCATGAGACGTATGAGTTGCCGACATTTTGGCTAGCGAGCTAAGGTTGATGGGTAACGTTAGCTTGTGATAAGTTGAATGAGGGTAAAGATCATCAGACCTTCTGTAAAGATGTCAGACCTGCTGGGTTCCCTAACACATTGGCCAGAAAAGAAATGTTAGTGTTGTTCGTTTCTGAACAAAAAGAAACATTCCTTACAACATGTTTCATATCGCCCTCGAATCACATTTGCAGAAACGCACATTGACATGTGGTCAGTGTGAAACGATTGATTAGGTTTAGTTGACAAAACTAGTTGGTTTAAGGTTAGAAAGAAACATCACGGTTTCTGTTAAATAACGACGTACAAACGTAACGTAACAACCGCCCCGAGCAGACTTCCTCACAAGACCAGCGGCCTCCTGGGTGAAGAGACATACGCCTCCATTCCCACTTTGTATATTATTAATACACTGGCGGAACTCCTAAGCTCAAAATGTGATGCCAGTCCGTTCTTCTCAGTGCTTGAACTTCTTTTGAATTTTCAACTCCTATAAACACTTTCACTGCAACTGACCACTTTAGCGCTTAAACTTAAATTCACACTTCAACTATATTCAGTGCTCAGACTTAAACTGAAACTTATTATAAACAGCTTATTTCAGCACCCTTATTTTAACTTCCACTTCAAATTCTGTCACTGTGACTTCACTTTAACTGTATCACAACTTCCACTTCAAGTCATTTCAACATTTCAACTATGTCTTAGGCTTTTTGCTGCGAGCAAGCCTATTGTTTTGTTTTACTGTCTATAGTCTGTAGTATTTACAGGAAATGAATGTTTAACAGTCAAGTAAATAAATAAATATACACTTACTTTGAGTCCTCTCAGCAGCTGGTAGAACAGGTATGTGATGATGCGATCAGTTAATCTCCGCTTCTTCATAATGTGGCCCAGATCCTGGGCTACTAATGGCATTACCATGTAACTGGAGAGAGAGAGAGGGAAGGAAAGCATTGAAAGACAAAATTAACAAATAGGTAAGGGGACATAAAGTGGGCCTGAATACTGTCCATGACAACAGTACATCGTCATGTTGAGGAAATGCACAAACCAACCAAAGCAAACGTGAATAAGCTTGCTCTCACACATCCTTGCTTGACCTTTTCAAACATGCGCACACATGCACACGGGGTTCTCAACAGGCTGCGACAGTGAGCAGAAGAATGTGCTTCCCGAATCCCGACTCACAAGGTTTGGAATTTCTCCAGCGAGGGGTCCGGTGTGAAGACGTCGAGGAGGCAGATCACCTTTAAGAAAAAAACCAGTGATACCATATGTCTGTTATTACACAAATCTATAGAAAGGCTTGCACACATTAGTCAAGAGTTCCCATCCAGTGCAGAGTCCGTAACATTGCACAACCCTGGAGTAACACCTGGTGTAAATGTCATGTTTACAGTGCTGATGTTTCCGTGGCTCCTGCAGCTCTGTTTCTAAGGTATCACAGTCACTGTTATGTTTCTGTCATGTATTATCCAGAGATTGCTTGTAAAGAATTCATGCATCCGGGCACTGATGTTATCGTTCTTGAAATTTCTGTTTATGAAGTTTGGGCTCATGCGTGCAACGGTTCTGAAAAGTGATGCTAATGCTGAAGTGCCTAAAACATGAATTCTCACTAATGGCCACCAGGGGGCGACTCCTCTGGTTGTATAGAAGTCTATGAGAAAATGACTCTACTTCTCTCTTGATTTATTACCTCAGTAAACATTGTAAACATGAGTTTATAGTCTCAATCTCTAGTTTCAAGTCTTCTTCAATACAGCATGATGTTCATTTAGTGAATGATGTTCCATTTAGAGTCAAATAGACCATTAAGCAGGGTATGCTTTAGGGCGGGGCTACCTGGTGATTGACAGGTCGCTAACTTTAACCCTTCCACAGTGTTTTCAGATAACGAAAGTTAATTTCTGGATCACCTGAAAATGCCTTTTTCCGTGTTTGGCTGTACTTGTGCTCCACCCTCTCGTGTCAATTCTGGTTCCGAAAAACCAAGATGGCCACGGCAAGAATGCCGAATTTGTTATATACAATCAATGGAGTGTTGCTAAAAAGTTAGCTTCTCTATCTATTCTAAAAACAAACAAAAAAACTAAAACTGGTAACACATGATACAAAATGAATCAAAATTCTCCATTTGACAAACAAAACACAAAACTTATAAAATGAACTCATTGAAATTGGTCCCTTCCAAAGGTTATCCCAGTAAAAGGAGGTCATGTAGTGCGTAAAGTTCCTCAAAGGTTTTCAGCTAAAACACTGAATCATGAGTGTTAAAGAAGCCCAGTCGTGTGTCTGTAAGCTCCTGAGGTGCTCCTCCCTCGGAGTAGCCTGGTTGACGCGCTTGCGGTAGGCTATGCTAAACTATCTGTGAGGTGTGGTGCTTTTGACACATCACAGAGACCTTTGTTTGCTGATCGATAGCACATTTATTTTCGTCGTGGAACAATGTACAGAAAGCCACTCTTTCTCACGATGTTGTAAAATGTGTATAGTATCGCGGTCAAAACCCTTTGCCCTTCCGGGGTCAAACACCTGACAAACACAGTGATTTCAGGACCTATATACCCGAGCCCCGGACAGGAATACAGCGCCACCCAATGTACACACAAAGAAGTACAGTCGTATTTATAATACCATTTTTGGCTCTAACAATGAGGGTTCCAACAATACACAACACTCCCAGCTTGTCAGGGGGCATTAATGAGATTAAGGGCTCTTGTTGAATGGTCAACACAGTTTGCTTATCCTCCCTGGTTGAGTAAGGACTGAACAAATACAATAGGATCACAACTCCTTGTCTCAACAAAAAGAGTACCTTTGGCCGGCTATTGTACTGGATTGTATCACATCAATTAAATTCTCATGTTGTTGTGTCCAGCCACAAATTTAAGAAGAAACTCGAAGTTCCTACATTTTCATGCTGTATGTGTCGGAGCAGCCTGAGTTCCCTGTAGGCCCGTTTGGTGTGGATGAGGGACTGGAACGGACGATACAGCTTCTTGATGGCCACCTTCTCCTTGGTCTTCTGGTCCATGGCAGA
The DNA here is from genome assembly GCF_050575085.1 of Anarhichas minor. NCBI lineage: Eukaryota > Metazoa > Chordata > Actinopteri > Perciformes > Anarhichadidae > Anarhichas > Anarhichas minor. The sequence continues at coordinate 2,271,810 of NW_027466466.1, read as the reverse complement.
ACTAAGAGAACACAGTGTAAAGGGCACACACAGTGATTCATAATCCAGGGCTCCAAATAATAACCATCGGCATAGAGTCGTTTTTTGTTCATTTGTAAAAAAAATTGATGAATCGTTTCTTCTATAAAATGTAGGAAAATGCCCATCACAAACTCCCAGCGACCTCAAGATATTAAATTTTTGAATCATGTAAACAGAAAATAAATCTGCATAAAATCGGCACTTTGTTTTGCTAAATGACACAAATGATTAATCTGTTATCAAAACGTGTGCAATCATTCTCACTTCTCTGGCGGCTCCATTGATTGACTCGTCATTTCAGCTCCACTGTAATGGTGCAGAAATGAGTTCCCTTTCTATTTGCTTCCCATCAAGACATTTGAAGTTTCCGTTGTGGTTTATGGGGTAAAATAAAACACATCTTGGATGTGCTCTGGTGTCATTTGAAAAATGATTTGTGCTCCTTATATCTCTACTACATAGTAATATCTGAAATAAAACTTTCAAATGACTCAGGGCTGATGTTCCCTCTGTTATCTGGTAGCCCCCCCCCCCCCCCCCCCCCCCTTAAAGTCAGTGATAAGATCTCCTCTGTCAGTGGCTTATCATTAGATAGAATGTCTGAGGTATCCTGGATTCCTGGCTGGGTGTCTCCGCTTCGGTGGAGGAGATTCCTGTCGTATCGGAGGACCTGCATCGACTTGCTGACTTGCCTCGGGCGGACAATAGTGCTTCTGTTAGCAGATGTCAGAGTAATCTGGGACTCTCGGACTGTCTGGGAGCGGAATGCATACTTGAGGCTTAAATAGCCGACATGTATAAAACCATGTGATGCCAAGTATTGAAACACTGATAGTGGACAACAAAAAGTGTTAGTACTGTAATAATGACTTATGTGTGTTGGAGGTGGGTCACTGCAACTTTAAATGCCTTATGTGTTTTATTATGTAAAGTAAAACATTTTAATGTCCATATGGGGGATAGTTATTATACCTATAGGATGGAATTCATTGTGAGTAACATTATTATTATATCCAGTATGTTATGACTTCAGTCATGGATGTTTATTAGACCAAAAGATTCAAGCACCTTGCACATTTCTGTCCACAAAAAAGTACTTTCTTTCCTTGTTAGAATAGCCGAAGTCATGCAGCCCCCCCTCCTCCGGGCAAACTCACCAAACTGTCCCGTAAGCTCCGGAGCCGATCGGCCGCAGCGCCGCGTACCTCTCCGGGACGTCCCACGTCGTTTTCTGGACCTCCACTCTGAGGAAGCCCGGTCTGACGGGGGAACCCTTCAGGGGAGACTCCATGGCGCTGGCTCGTTTCCCAGGGTATGGGTTTTCAAGCAATAGAGAGCGTTCTATTTGTAAGAGCTTTGCGAGTTTCAATCTGGCAGGTGAGAGGGTGTAAAAAAAAAAAAAAAAAAAAAAGGTAAGCGCTCGGAAACGCCCCCTGTTCCTCCACTGCCCTGCCCACTCGGGTCGTCACATGGTTGAGCTGTCATTCCCACACTGAGGACAGTGAAATGTATCTGCCGTCCGAAACATGCCGACAGATGTGCTGCGTTAAATAAACTCGAAGCCATTCGAATAGGGCATAAATAACAAGAATATATAGCGTGGCGCAAACACAACGCGTGCGGGAATTAATTCTGCAAAAAGTATAATGTTGATGAGTGAGGAAAACAATTTTTTTATTGTATGTTTTTGGTTACTGACTGAATCACCGGACTAGTTCATGGAAGAATAACACGGTTCAAAGCAGACTGCATGTTAATTATTTGATTTGTTCAAATAACTGTTATTCATTCTAAAATATGTATCTAAAACTTTTTGTTTTTGTTTATGATGTTCATATTTTTTGTTGAGGTTGTTGGGAATGTGTAAATACAAGTATATGCTTATTTAGTCGGTTGCGTACATTATATCCTGTATTAATAAAGTGGCTTCAAGTGATCTGTTATGTTTTCAAAGGATCCTTTTGGGTGAATCAAACCGACCACAGACCAGCAGAGGGCAGACGCACGTCATTCTGGTGGGCTAGACAAGGAGGGGAGTCCCGACTCTGAAGTCATTGTTCATTTTCATCTCGGAGGATTTCAAAACCATGATTTAAATCATAATATATATATATATATATATATATATATATATATATATATATATATATATATATATATATATATATATAGTATATTTCAGCTGTTTGCCACGACTGAACAAAATGACTATCAATCTAAACAAAGAGTTGTTATCGGAACATACAGTGTGCTGTATATAATTGACTGGTATGGTCAAACAAACAAACAAACAAATCTATACTGGGGGCTGGGAATCAGAAATACTGTTAACCTGTCAGCGTGCACACATCCACATTACTATGTGTTGTTTGGTGGAAAAGCACTTTACAGTGTGAACAGGATCACTGAACCAACACATCATATTATATTTCAAATGAGTTTTAATTACGTTCATGTTTCCACAATCAATCCAGAGTGCCATTGGCAAACTGGGGCTTACTGTCTGAACCGGTCTCACCGCGCAAAACTACAGTGTCAAGCCGACAGAGGCATGGCGACACTTCTGAGTAGCATTTTCAAAATAAAACTTTTATGGTGTAGTCCAGTACAGTGAGGATACAAATTGATGAAGACAAACTGAGAGGACATACTTTAAAGCCAGAAGTATTGCAGAACTCAAACTTATTTTTGTAGGCTTCTTTTGAGTTGTTGTTATCGGGGAATGATATGATGTACCCAGATTGGTTTACTTCACTAAAAATAGCAATACTACAATGTAGAAATACCTTGTCAGAATGTATTCTAAATTTTATGAGTGAAAGGTATTTTAAAGTAAAAAAGAAAAGAAAAAAAGGAACGTACTTATGTATTGGAAGGATCACTTAATGTTGCACTGATGTTGCAGCTGGTGAAGGTGGGGCTAATTGTAATCTATACTAATATTTAACAATTTATTAAAGGGGCAGTGTGTAGCATTTAAGGAGACATATTGGCAGCGATGGAATTCAATATTAATAAGTAGGCTGTGTTTTCTTCAGTGTATAAATCACCGGAAAATAATTGTTGTATTTTCGTAAGAATGACTGCTCTGTGGTCGCCATTTTGAAGCCTGGAAGTTTGGCATTTTGCCCGCGAATTATTTACCTCTCAGTTGCGCTTTAGGGCAGCCCTTAATTATATATACTTGTACTTTTACATATTTTCCTTTTCGGGCTTTATTTTGAAGGCGACCCAATAACATTTCCTGTCCCACCCTTTCTGACTCCGTGTATCTTGTCTCCGCTGTCCGCTGCCTCTCTGACTGTTGTTGAAGCCTCTCAGATGCTGAGACCTGCCCGTCCTGAGCGCGAGCTGCGGCCGAACAACCGACTCTGGTTCTGACACACACACACGCGCACGCACACACACACAGTTTGTGGACTCGGAGTTTGTTTCTACTTCTACAGCGGTGACTTCACATAACTGCGCCGCATTTTTTTTGAGGGAATAACCAAACAGTGTGTCGTGAAGTAACAAGCTGGACTTCATCAGGTACATCGTGCTCGTTGGCTAGCGTGGATGTGAGGCTCGGTTCCAATCAACGCCATGGACGGCTGATTCACACGTCTCCACTGACCCAACAGGTACGTCCAATGCCATCATTTGTTCAAATGGAAAACAAAAAAACGAGAGGATGTTTGGTTCGCGGTAAAAAACAAAACAAAAACTCTTCAAAGCATCAGTTTTACTTGTAACAATAACTTACAATAACTTAATATCGACTGGCTCGGCTCGCTAGTATGCTGCAGGGTGTTACATTCAGAAGTCCCATTGTCATCATGAAGTGTTTCATTAGTCTCAAAATGGAGGGTGCAGAAAGTGTGAAAGCACTTGTTTTTGTTTTTTACACCCAAACACCAGACGAGCACACACTCCGACTAGACTGTTCAATACAATGGGTATACATAGCTTTGGACTGTGGTGAGCACTGGGCTTCACGCCACACACACATGCACACACACTTGCATGCACGCCTACACGTGCACATGCACAAACATACACGCACATGCACATACACATTGGCACACAAACATGCACATGCACACGCATACATGCACATGCACAAATACACATGCACACACACACCATGCACACGCTCTTTTGTCAGCTGATGTAGGAATGTGTGTTAGCCAAATGCCTTGTTCACCTGCTAGCATTCTGCTGGACACGCGCACGCGCGCGGGCAGCTGCCTGTTTATTGCTTCACTTAGAAAGCACAGAGGATGTGCTTTGACAATGTTCATTGAACTTGACACGAGTTCAGCGGCTTTTTAGATGTGTGATTAGTTTTCTGGAATTCCATGTCATTGGTGGGTTATGATGACGATGATGATGATGATGACGATGATGACGATGATGGGCAATGATGGAGTTGGGGCTCTTCGCATCGCAGCCGGTCACCCGTAGACGTTACCGATGTGTGGGTGCATGCTGGATTTTATTTCGGGAAAGAGACGGTGGTTTAGAATGTGATCAAAGCCTCTTCGAATATCAACTCCCCTTGTCGTGAAGCAGTCGCTGTTTGAGTGAAGGAGGTTTATGAGGCACATTTCATACACAACCTTTTGTTAAGATTCTTTTAAAACCCTTAAACTTCATTCCACTCTTTTCTCTGCTTTTTGTGGATTTTTGTGCTCGGGGTCCCGGCATCCAGACGTCTTTGAATGACTGGCCATCTGCTTGCTAAGGGTCTGCTCCAGACACGCGGTATCACGTTACCCCCACTTGACTGTGTGTGTGTGTGTGTGTGTGTGTGGGGGGGGGGGGGTTATGAAAGCGTTATGGCGTTAACAGAGACGACTGTGTGTGGAGAAGTTCGATTGTTCGCAGACGAACACAACTGAGCACATGAATAAATCATATTGTGTGTTAACTAAGTGAAATGCATCGTGCTTTTCCCAATCAGCTGGCAGAACGCAGCTTCCTTTCTTTATCCAATCACAGCAGCCTCCTGGTGTTAGTCACGTTCACTGTCCAGGACATTACTTTACAAGACGTCATCATCCTTCAGTAGTATATTTAAGGCGCTACAGTGCTGCTAATGTGAAAACTAACAAGCTTTAGATTTATAACGTATGCTATTTTTTTCTGATACGGAGTACCGATCTGATACCAGTACCAACACCCGGTCCAGCTGTTTGAGTCAGTATCCCATCGATGCTACACTTGCATGCAGTACACAAACACAGCTCAGCCATCTCATTACCACAAGTGCTCAGAAAATTTAATAATGTGTTGAAGCAAAAGAAAAGATATTTCAAGATAATGCATTCAATTTAGATTTATTTCAAAAGCAATACAAATTTGATTTACTTTACCAATTGATTGAAAGTAAGTTCATACACTCCATGTAACCATTGAACCAACAGTACTATCTATTTATCCTGGACACATTTGTGACTTGTCTGATAGACATCAGTCACTTTCAGGGGCTCCACATAACCGGAGATCCAAAAAAAAAATAGCAGGACTCTTGCCATTTCTGCACGCGGTGCTTTTCAAATCAAACTGTGTGGGGGTGATTATTCTCATTAGGGTGGCCCGCAGGAAGTGGTTAGGCTTACCATCCGGACCTCAAACCTCTCAGACACACACACACACACACACATAGAGGGTGAATGGGTCGCAGGCCACTTCAGCTGCAGCTGGTCATTGAAAAGCCGTTTCTCTGCAGCTGAAAATGACTCTTCTCCAGCCCCGTTCGCCCTGAAGAAGCGATGCTGCTGGGTGCGTGTGCAGCAAGGACGGAGTGTAATGATTCGTAGGTGTCAAGTGTCGGGAACACACCGTGGGTTAAGTCGTTTTTTCCTTACAACAGCGTGAGACTGAGAATTAAAGGGAGAGGAGTGCTGTTGAAAGGATACGGCGAGCTGTAGTAGGATGTCTGATATAATTTTAGCGCTTTTGTCGTACAGGCATGTCAGTCTGCTGGGTGGTGCATTCAGAATGATTGAGTTTCCGATAAGCTCTTTAACTTGTCAATGAATGACTACGATGGTGACTTGTTTTGGCGAGACCGGTATGATTTCATTGTAAATATTAGCTTAACCCTCACGACCGGCAGGAGGGCATCTAGATTGAGCTGATGGAGTGTAAAGAGCCATGTTGATCTTAGGTGTGTATGAGAGAGAGGGAATGCATACATGCCAGATTTTGATGATCGAAGTATTTATGGTGTTCCCCATGTTGGTCACTGCGACAGCTGGTGGTCCCTCATGCTACATTCTTCTGTGTGTGTGTGTGGGTTAGTGCTGTAACGGGGTGTGGGAGGAGAGATTCCACAGAGAACACTTGCTGAGGCAGCACTGGAGCCACAGGCCTCCCTGAGAAGATAAGGAAAAAGCCCAAACCCTCTCCTCTGTGTACCATCATTGTGACTTGAAGCCACTTCTTGATCTTTTTTTTTTTTTTTTCCTTGACAAACATAGTGAAAGTTCTTCTCCGATGGTGGCCCCTGGTTCTGGTATGGCCACTGTCGGCTGGGTAGATTGGATGGCAGGCCTCAAACAGCCCTAGAGGGAGTTTGGCCAACGGGCAGATTGGCAGCTTAGTAAATGCTTCTGTTCATCAGCAGCAAGCGTCGATCCACTGTACTTAAATGGAAATCCCCCTCCGTCTTCTCCTCCTATTAACCACATACCAGAAGAAGAACAGGAGTAGAACGGACATTGAACTGTTTTCCATGGTCAGTTTACAAGCACAAAGGAAAATTGCGGTTGTTATCAGTAGTTCCGATGACAACACACGGTGGCTGGCTAGTTAGCTAGCTGACTAGCTTGTCCTTCTGCAGAGTGACGGGGAGTGAGGCGGAGAAACACCACAAATCCACGCTCCCATCCTAAATCTCCCCATCCAGCAGAATACAACAAAACAACCAAATATAATTTACAAGGGAAATAACTACGAGTTGATCAATCTGATTTATTGATCCCAGCATGCCCTTGTGTAAATAGTGCGTTCTGCCTCTACATTGTGCCCACTTTGTTGTCACTTATGGGTATTGCAACATATTTTCTTTGAGCAATATCATCAGTAGGGGACTTTCAATACAGCCCGGCCCTAGTTGCATATAGAAGTGTTTAAAACATGAAGATCTTGATTTAAAAATAAGTTAGTTTCTAAATGACAAAGAAACTCTTTACTGTAATTACATCAGCGTCTAATATCACAGTCTGGTCAAGATCAACCCTCACCAATGTAATCCTTTTTGAAAATCTGCCCTGCCATATGAAACCCAGAGGGTGTGGTTTTTTATTGTTCAGTTGTGTTCGTCCCATGCCACCAGCCCCGGTCCCCTAAACCAGCTCCCTGGAGAGCCTGCAGTCCAGCCTCGAGACAGAACCCTAGACCCCCAGCTGCCCTCTTCTATACCGCCTCCTCAGGCCCTGTCCACTATAGAACCAGAATATATAGATGTTCCTTGTGTGTGTAATTAAAGCGAGTCATTGGCACGCCTAAGATAACTGGAAGGAAATCTCCATCCTGGTCAATGTTTCATCTGTGTTGTTTCACAATGACTGACAAGTGTAGGTTCCATGCAGATGTTACAGTGATGCTGCTGCAATGGGAACTGAGCACTATACTACTGGCTATTCACATGAAAACCGGTCACGCACCAGTCAGGTCTTTGGGGTCAGATTTTTGGTTTATGACAGTCCCGAGTCTGACTTTGATTACAAGGGGATCCCTTGAATTGGTAGTAAAAAAAACAATTATCACTGATGACCTTGCATTGGCTGATAGTGACCAGGCGCTGATTGATGGTGAATAGATCTGCTACCCAGATGACTAGGGCTGCAACTAACGAGTATTTTGATAATCAATTAATCTGTCGATCATGACTTTAACCTCATCCCACTCTGACGGCCCGCAGGCGGGCCGTCAGAGTGTTAACGGCATATTTGTGTTATGTACACAACTGCTCTGTAACGATGAGTATTAATGTGATATCTCATTAGAAAGCTACGGTTCTTGTAATTCGATTTATGCAAACCATTTCAAGATACAATAACAACAGCAGGTACAGTTAACGTCTCTGTCAAACAAGCACTCCAAAAATAGCCGATAAAATATCGCTGTGACTCACCGATTATGATCCATAACGTGCCCCTTGTGCATGCTAGTCCAGCAAAAACGGTCTTGCTAGGTGGCTAAGGGTCCACTCGATCGAATCCAGTAAAAGATTTAGTCCAAAACACATTAGTACGTCCATAAAGTAAAGACCCACGGGGGGCTGTTGCATCATTTCAAATTAGCCAGCAGATATGATAACTCGCAATCATATTTCGGGCATAATTTCACTTTTCATTGGTTTTTAATCAGATAAAATACGTTCCTCGTGTTCTTGTACAATGCTCTTCTAACACACATTTTGAATGCAGCCGTGCACTGATTATATATGTGTGTGTATATACTGTGTGTGTATATATATGTCTGTTTTTTTTTTTGACTTGCATATTTTATCTATTGTTTATTTAGCCATTCTTTAAATGTGTTGTTTTTTTGTAAAGAGCTTTGATAAGTGCTGTATGATGAAGTTTATATTATATCTATTATTATTTTTATTTGATGAGATTTAGCTCAAGGCTGCACTAAAGATCGCCTTTTACTGATGGTATGAAATATACATAATATATATATATTAGTGCTGGGCAACGATTCAAATATTGAATCGCGATTAATCGCATGGATTTTTTGCGATTAATCGCGATTAATCTCATTGTTATGGCAAAGTTCAATAATGAATTCAAAAGTAGTGTATTGTGCACTTTTATTTTAAAAGTACTGCTATATGAACAAAAGGGCAATAACATTTGGTTTGCAAACACTTTAAACACATCAGGTTCTTTTTAACAGCAGTATTCCCTTTACACAGTAGCAATCATATATCTTATATTATATCATATGTATATTTTCCCTTTAACTCACGAGATGCAGGTAGCATGTTTTATACTTAATGTGAATACAACTCATACTTTGCTGGCATCTTATTCTGAAACCCGGATGTTCGTCTGAAGAAACCGGATGTTGTCTCACGTTAATCTTTCCGCTAACTTTCAAAGTCCTTCGCTCGCTCCCGACCTGCGCCGTTTGAATGCGTTTACCGTGAATTTCAGCATATAGGTGCACTAAAATGTAAGTGTCTGCTGAGTTGACCGCAGCGATGTCCAGTAGTCTCCAGGGAGAGCAACAGCTGGTGCACGTTGTAACGCCGTGTATTCTAACCGGCTGCGGTTTGTATCCACTTCTCTGTAGCATTTGTTAGCTTGTCTTGCTTTTGTTTATCTATACTTCTCCCACACGCTGCATCAACGTAGTCTGCTGAAGACTTCCTCCACCGACTTTCAAAATAAAAAAATGCGTTAACGCGCTATAAAATAATTGTCGGCGTCAATTAATGAATGCGTTAACTTGCCCAGCACTATATATACAGTTGTGTGAAAAAGTGTTTGCCCCCTTCCTGATTTCTTATTTTTTTGCATGTCTGTCACACTTAAATGTTTCAGATCATCAAACAAATTTAAATATGAGACAAAGATAACACAAGTAAACACAAAATGCAGTTTTTAAATGAAGGTTTTTATTATTAAGGGGGGAAAAATAATCCAAACCTACATGGCCCTGTGTGAAAAAGTGATTGCCCCCTAAACCTAATAACTGGTTGGGCCACCCTTAGCAGCAACAACTGCAATCAAGCGTTTGCGATAACTGGCAATGAGTCTTTTACAGCGCTATAGAGGAATTTTGGCCCACTCATCTTTGCAGAATTGTTGTAATTCAGCCACATTGGAGGGTTTTCGAGCATGAACCGCCTTTTTAAGGTCATGCCACAGCATCTCAATCGGATTCAGGTCGGGACTTTGACTAGGCCACTCCAAAGTCTTCATTTTGTTTTTCTTAAGCCATTCAGAGGTGGACTTGCTGGTGTGTTTTGGATCATTGTCCTGCTGCAGAACCCAAGTGCGCTTCAGCTTGAGGTCACGAACAGATGGCCAGACATTCTCCTTCAGGATTTTTTGGTAGACAGCAGAATTCATGGTTCCATTTACCACAGCAAGTCTTCCAGGTCCTGAAGCAGCAAAACAGCCCCAGACCATCACACGACCACCACCATATTTTACTGTTGGTATGAGAAATCAGGAAGGGGGCAAACGCTTTTTCACACAACTGTATATAAAACATTCTAGACCATTTCACCATATTGCATTGCTTGGCAACAGCTCAGCTCCATGTTTACTTCCCGTCAGCTGATCCAGTGTCTCTGAGCTAATTTAAACTAGCCTATTAGCGCTTTGACGGACTCGCGCACGATTAAAAATTAATTTCAAAACAAACTTAACAGACGGAAAAACCTTCTGCCCGTTTCCTCGCCTTTTACGGTGCATCAGTGTAGCAGTGCGTAAGCTTTATCCAACATTAGGTTTACAATGGCGTTATCGGGGAGCCGGGCCTTGGCCGCCGGCTACGTCGATGCGCCACAAAACGGAAAGGAAACGGACGTTCCCATTCTGCCTGTTCCACTTCTTGCTACTTCTGAGCCCTTGCTGCCCAGACTGTTGGACAGTTGCGTTGCATATGTGGGGCCCAGTTGCCTTTTGCCAGAAACAGAAACCCTCTTCCCCCTAAGCTGTTGCCCCCTGGCACCCAGCCACAGGCCCCGGACAGTTGCCTTCTGACCCAGTGGAGCTATGCTAGCGATCCGACTTACTCACAGGTGGGGCATTCCCTTTCCTGAAGAAATGCCGCTGCATTTGTCTCCAGTTTTTTTTTTTTTTGGTGGTGTCTGTTGGTACAGACAGCTGTCACAAATGCTCCGAAGTTTAACCCCACCCAGTGACGTTTCATTTGTCTCATTGTTAGTTTTCAAGGCCGGTCCTGAATTAATTACCTCCGCTAACATGCCCTGAGAATCACCCGTGGTCAATAAACGATCAATATCATTTGCAAACTTGTCAGGATAACAATCTGGGAATGGATTGATCAAAACGGACTCCACTGCTTTTACCGAGCTGTCAATGGAGCTAATGGATTTGGGATTTATTCGTTTGTACGCACAGAAAGCTGGTCCAGAGGCGATTGCTAAGTCAGCTTTTCTTCTCTCATTGTCTGCAGGAGCTCATCCTCAGGTTTATCAGCAGTGGAGGGGGTTCTCACAATCTCAGATTAGATCCTGATAGAAAGTGGAAGGGTTTAAATCCCCTAAGGCTACTCAAGAAAAGAGGATCTTTTTCCTGCATCTGTTTGGATACTCTTGATTAGCCCATTGATTATCTGCAAACCATGCAGTCTGTATTTACTTTGTCTGTGTTAAACTGTCACTGATGTTATTGGAGTTTTAGGACCCATGGGTATTTGGATTTCATTGTAAAATGTAGTTTTGAATCTGTTTTTTGAAATTATTAGTATTACCCAATTAACTTTCTTCTTCTGCTGTATCTTTGCTGATGATGTGACTTTAAAGATATTGGTAGTAGCGCCATTACTTCCAGTGCGGGACGTCGCTTTCATTCCATCGCCCGACCTTATTGAATTGATCTACTCTGCTTCGTTCTAACTCATTTTAAAGTTTCTAGTATTTAAGAGGATTCTAGCAGTGTTTACACTGTGGAATCAGCTTACTCAGTGCTTCAGATTTGTATGTGGCGATGTTGGTGGACGTCAAATCCTCTTAAGTCTCCCGCTGATTAATGAAAAGCTGAGGGAAAGAAATAAGGTTGTAAATTAAACCATAATACCTCCAGGGCCACCCGATATGAAGTCCCCTCCAGGGCAGAAAAAGCCGGCCACTGAAAGCATCACAAGCAAACCCATATGTAGGAATGTTTTGTTATGTCAAAATCAATTCTTTGGGATACTGTTATCTACATTTGTCCACTGTCAAAATGTAGGAGGCCAGAACCAACATAAAACTGTTCCCAAATATCAAGCATGTAAGGTTTTATCAGCCATCAACAGAGTACTAGTGTTGCACTTCATACCGATACTAGAAGGGTATCGCAATGTCACGTTGTTAAAGAAGAAGGTACGTTGCACTGTTTTATTAGTACCTTTCAGTTTTTAAATAAGAGCCATAGGGTATTTCAGATGAGTTGCGTGGATGCGACAGTGTGTGGTGTCTTTTTGTCTCTGGTCTACTTCTCACAGAACTTCATCTGAATTCATTATCATTTTGTGGGGTTTTGTTTCGGAAGCCTTTCCCCGTCTCCTGCTGCAGTACCACTCTCTGCCTGAATCAGATTACTGCAAATCATGTACATTTTTAAAATGTTTGCAAATATTTGCCTTCTTAGATGCTAAAACGTGACCAGGCCTTCGACATCATTTGTGATAAGATTAGTGGTTTGGCTAAAATATGTAAGTTTTGTCACTACATGATTGGCTGTTGGACATTGACCTCAGTGATTATTGACATCTTGTTTATTGACCGTTATACTCAATTCTCTAACGATCGCTGCACAAACCCTGCAGTGTAGGACTTGAACCATGAAGGCATACTTGTTATTCTATCAGTGCCCTCCTCTCCTCCATAGTCTATTGGAAGTAATTGGCCCTATTTCTGCTTGTTGTCGTGAATAGAAACATCTGTACCATACATGGATATGGATGCTTTTTATATCTAGAAAGATCTTGAATTGAGTGCTGTAGAATCTGTCACCATCTATAATGATGTGAATGGAATAGTCCATTCTGTCGTGCTGATTGTTGAGTATAAATGTCAGTATTCCACTTACTGTTAACCAGCCAACGGGAAACGCCGATCTCATTCCATTCTGTATCGAACTGAAAAGTGGCTTTAAACTACCCTTCCCTCCGGGAACTGACAAATGGATGCTTTTATTTTTTTCTGCCAAACTATTCCAAAGGCTTTAGTGAGTGGCTGCTCACTCACTGCTTTATTAGATGAGGAGAGGAGAGGGATACTGTTCCGCGCTCAGCGGTATCATTTAGTAAAGGGCCTTGGAGCGTAGCAGGGAAAAGATTCCGTTTGTTCGCTCCAAATGCTGCAGCTGCAGCGGAAAGAGGAGGAAATCATTTGGAGGGTTTGTTTGACCACGGCAGTTGAGAAGTCTGCCTCGTTTTCTGTGATCCAGTTGGCAGCGAGCCACAGTAAAAACATGCGTGCTTATTAACGTAAAGCCAAGATTGTTGACACGAGTAACCTAGAAGCCCCTGTGGAAATTGTTTTTCTATACTGGATTCATGTGCAGCACAAAGCCAACAAGCCATTCAGAATTTACTTAGAACTGTCTCTGGAATTGATTAGTGACGATATTTATGTCTAGTGCTAGTTCACCGATCTTTTCCTTTTTTATTGTGGATGAACTAAACAATAGGATGGCTCACTCCACAAGTACAAAGAGTAATTAATTTGCACAGGAAATCAATACAGTTAACGGAAACAGATAAGCTACGTATTCAAGAAACCGCTATGCAAACGCATCCGAGCGAACCCCTTCAATTATTAATTAAAATGACTGATTCTTGCAGAAGGTACAGCAGGATTCGCAGCAGGATAGCAGACTCGGTTGCACAAACAAAACCTCGGCCTAGTCAAAGTCACACGAAGACCTTTGAAATCGGCCGGTCAAGGGCACGGAATCAAAAATGTCAAATTTTACAGTGTGTGGCTACTTTATCCACATGTATATTATAGCACTGATAAATAGCATCTGGTTTTAAATGTTTTTTTTATCACAGACCAGCCATCAGTGATGCAACAATGTTTTTTCATTCATTACACCCCTTGCACGCCAAATCAGCTCTGGTTCTTGAACCGGTTTCGTTCAGGTTCTGGAACCAGCCTGCGTTTCCACCAGATATTTAGCTGAACCATTGTGATGAGAGATGCACCAATGACTGGATTAGTCAGTCCCCATACCAATACCTGGGCTTTGTGTATACCGCCTACCAACCTGATACCAGGGTTTGATTGGTAAGCTGTATGCCTCACTGTGTGGAAGTGAATGGGATCGTCCTTTGATGTGTAAGGCAACCTGACTTCAACATGCATTTCCTACCTTTGCAAAAGAAAGATGTACATACATGATCACTGAATTGTTATTTATTATAAAATAATAAATCATGCACCAGCAAGCAGCTTTGTACACAACAAGTTGCTCAAAATTCCGTTCCATTTTGTATAGCAGGGGTCGGCAACCTTTTGTGATACAAAGTGCCGTTTTTAAATGTTCTTGTTAATCAGTGTTTCATATCAACATTACGGTTAACATTAGGTTGAATTACGACATATCGACGTATCAAAAATTGGATTTGCAACAGATGTGGAATTTTATTCCCTCCATATCGGCAACATGCATAGCAACATGCATCGGGACATTGTAATTATACGTGAGAGGACTTTACTAGATGGCTGCCATCCTTATGAAAACATCCACATCAGAATCATTAAACCGACCACCAATCTTGTTCATCAGCAATAAACGAAACAAGTACTAGCCAATCAGAGGCAGAGTAGGGCGGGTCTTAGGAAAAACATCAATCAAACTGCGGTAAATAACGGGCTGTGAAACTGCCAATGGCTCGGAAGAGGTCATTTAAATGCGGACAAGAGGGCACTTCAACATTTCTGAAAAACTCTCTTCCACACTTATTGCTAGTGTGCCATTGGTGCCTAAGGTGTAGAGGATAAAAACAAAGAATAGAGTCGAATAGATAGGCCCCATTGTCAGCAATACCCTATCCAGCTATTTGTGTCAGTATTGGGCAGATATCCGATATCGGTGCATCCCTAATTGTAATCAAGGACGTGTCGTCAATGGGTTGTGTTTTACTATTCACAAAGGAAGTGAACAGCGGCAGCAAGATGGCGGCTCGCACTGATTAACCGGTTCTCTGATATTTTTTGGGCTCCAGTTGGGAACCAACTTTTCGGCTTCCGAACCAATTTAATTGTGGTCGGTATGTTGGTGGTAAAGCGGTATGAGCGGGTGGTTTAGACGTTGAGTTAACGCGTTGGTACCGATCAACAGCTCCTTCTCATGAAATAGATCTTATTTCTTGTTTGAAGAAAAGTAATGCTCAGTGCTTTGTGTAGACTTGTTCCCAGATCCAGCAGTGTGGAGGGGGGGGGGGTGTAGATTTTCACAGTGGTTGCAGTACAGCTGACCACACAGTGAGAGAACAGGAGGAAATGAGACAAACACAGTAACCAGATCTTTATAGTCCTCCTGAGTGTGTGTGTGTGACAGCTTCACATTTCTGTCTTCTTTTGTCAATCGTATGCAGTCATTCAGTTTCACATTCGGTCAAATGCAATTCTACGTTATTCCACTGCTGCGGCGGAATAAGACGGATTGCTTCCCCGTATGAAGGAAATGCAACCGATTTCAGGAATACACTTGTCACATTGTTTTCACTTCTTTTTCCCCCCCGAGTTTCAGATTCAATAGCAGACTACAACCATATTCCATGTAAAGACATTTCACATGTCACAGATTTATAGCCTAGCTGACTTTACCTTTCCTTAAACAATAATGGTCAAGAAGATTATAGTATTCTTACCCCAAATCTCTTCATTGTTTAGTTTTTCCTGTTTGCTCCAAATCTGATTCATCAAACCATCTGAAATGGACCGACGTCTCGTAAATTTCTCGTTATTTCTTATTTTGGCTTCCAAACATAATGAAAACCAGGTCATCGAGATAAAAGAATTAACATGCCGCACTCTGTTTTAGATTGATACTCTTGCCAGGTGCATTTCCTCGGTGGCGGTCAGCTGGAAAAGCCCCGGGGCAAAGGTGGGTCGGCCGGGCTGACCAGTGTGTGGTCTGAGCCGTCGGCAGCAACCCACCCGACCTGTCTCGAAACAGGGACCCCGTCTGGTTAACGGTTCTTTCTGGGTGTGACTTTTTTGCATCGTCATCACCATTTATGTGTTTATGGTTAAAGTAATACATCCTTCAAGATCTAGCCTCTTAGTTTTGCTCTCAAATGGCACCAGATTTATGCCTGTATTTTTTTCATTTTCTCCCTAAATGCATAATGTTTCCAAAGTCAGTTGGTCGGCTAATCTTGTTACATAAGCCTGATCTCAATTAAAAACAATCATGATTATGATTTCTGCCATAATCAGACATTTTTACAGTATTATTACAGTAGCACGCTAGATTGCGCATTGTTGGTATGAACATCTTGTTACTTTTGGACAGAGCTATAGAGACATTTACTTTTTTTAACTTTACTACATAGACAGATGGTAGCTGCTCACTGTGCGTCCTTCTCCAGGTGGTGCACCCCCCCTTCTGTTGATTTGGGTTACCATACCTCCCACCAGGTCCAGCCCACAAGCTATGAGGCGTGCTTGTTATTGTAATGTCATGCCTTCAGTGGTTGAACGCAATATGAGAAGCTGTGTGTGTGTGTGTGTGTGTGTGTGTGTGTGTGTGTGTGTGTGTGTGTGTGTGTGTGTGTGTGTGTGTGTGTGTGTGTGTGTGTGTGTGTGTGTGTGTGTGTGTGTGTGTGTGTGTGTGTGTGTGTGTGTTCCAAGCCTTCAGTGGTCTCCATCAGTTCAACAGTAGTCGGATCAAGTCTGCTTGTCCAGCTGTTGAATCGCCCCCCTACCAGGCTCTCACGCACGCGCGCACACACACACTTTTGCACTGGCTTTCATTCCTGATCCTAAACAAACGGGAACTTTAACCATTGACGAACCTAAATCTTAAGCCAAATTTAGTTTTTTTTTCAGGATTGAGACTTTACACCAATGTCCTCACTTTGAATGTCTAATTGGTTTTCACAAAGCGGGTCATCCTATAGCTGCTCCACACACACACACACACACACACACACACACCGTGGCCTTCAGGCTTTGTGTCCCATCTAAATGGACCTTCCTCTCCCCCATCATCCCCACAGAGGCATGTCCAGATAGGCCATGTCCGTCTGCCCCTCTCCCCTCCCTCTGTCCCTCCCTCCTGTCATTCTTTGCTTCTTTTTTCTTTTTCCCGGGGTCCCACAGTTTGACCCCAGTTGCCCTCGACACATGCATTTCTACAGCGCCCGGCCAATCAATGCGAACTCGCGTGGCCCCCCCGGTGTCAGATGTCGGCCCCGCTAATTGAAACCAACAACAACCCGCGGCGAGGCCAGAATGACCATTTTTTTCCGTGCTGATGTGTGTCGCCGTGATGGATGAATGAGGAGCACGGAGGATCCGTCTCATTCACAGCAGCCGGTCATCGGGCTATTGTTGAGTTGTATTGTTGTTGTTTTTGCGAGATTAGCGTGAAATATTGCACCGCAATCACCTCAGCTGTTACGACAGCGAGATGAAAGTGACTTGAGAGTTAAGTCTGAAAAATTTGATAAAAGTAATATTAGTATCTTACTTAAAGGACAATGGTAGTGGCCATCCATTGCTACAAAAAAATGATCTTTGACATATATTTAGATGCATGTGATTGAGGAGTGGTTTGCGGTTGTTGTTTTTGTCTTTGTTTTAATTTGCTTTCATTGTCTGTTGATTAACCAAGTGTAAAAAGAAGAGAATGAAAAGAATGTTTCGGCATATAAAAGTATAATAAAATGTAACTCAAACAGATGTTATGCTGTCCAAAGTCCAAAGAGGAACCATAGAATTCACACGATCATCTCGCCGTGACACACCGTTATAATTCGTGTCTATATGAAGCACTTGGATACATGACACGAGAGAACTCTCTCGCTAAATGGACTTTCAACACGCGCCGGTTGCGCCGCATCAGGCAGCTGCACTTGCGAGCGAAACTGTTGACAAAAGGGGATGCAAATTGGGCGACAAAAAGAAGAAGCTCTGAGCCTTTTAGCTTCTCTCTGTGCGACCAAGCAGGTGACAACAGCACAGCGCATCTGTTGCTCTGCTCAACGTGGAAGAAAGGAAAGAAGAAAAAAGCGCAGTGCACTCTTTACAAAGTGGAGAGTAAATTATCTACCCGGACAGTAATGTCTGTTAGGGTGTCTCCAGACAAAAAGGACTCGCACACTTTAATTCTGATCTTGAATGAGAAGAAAAAATATTGTCCGCTTGAGCAATAAGAAAAAAGGGGGGGAGGTGTCTTTCAAAGCTACTGTAATTAATCCCAAGCATCAGTCCGACTATTCTCATTAATAATGCATTTCTGAGCCGCAGTCCTGACATTGGGGAGTGGATTCAAGTCTTTTATTCAAAGATTCAGTAACAATGCCAGGCAACCCTCGGAGCCAATCTGCTTCACCCCCCAAAAGCCAGCAACCCCCCCCCCCCCCCAAAAAAAAATCCACGTTTCACGTTCTGCCATGTTGTAGGGTTTGAAACGATAAGGAGAACGGATTTGCATGGCAATTCAAATACATTCAGAGGTCAATTAATGCCAGTCCATTATCTTGTCTTCATACCAAAGTAGAAACAAATAAAAGCTGAAATTCTACAAAACAGAAAACGCAGAACTACTTCCTGGTCCAGTTTGCCGGCCCGATGTGCTGTCTTTGCTACGGACATCTTCGTAACATCAATGGAAGAGAAACAAAGTGTGGACATGGGTCTGGCTATGTGACGTGTCCTACTGCCTTCTTGAATAACTTTACCCAGAAAAGGTTCAGACTGTTCCAATCTGACCAATAAGAAGCTTTGCAGTAGGGGCCTTCAGAGTACTTCCTTTGTAGTACTCCTTTGTAAACTCCATCACAATTACAAGTCCTGCTTTCTAAATATTAAATTATTATCAACAAAGTATTACAATTAAAAGTACTGGTTCTACAGAAAATTGGCCCCAGTGACTGATGTATTATTATTATTATATATTACATTAAATTGTTAATACTAAGTGTACAGTGTGTAAGCAGCATTTTACTGTTGTGAAGGTGGGGTTCAGGCCCCCTTCAAAGGTTCACAAGATGAGTCTCTGGGGGTTGTGACATGATTAGTTTGGTTGGAAATCTGTATTCATATTTCATATTTTGTGCATTTTTCTTTTGGTGAAATATTGGAGAACTGGACATTTCTGGGCCAAGAACAGTAAACAGCGTTTAAAGGGAAATAATGTAAACTAAGAACATCTGAAAGGGGACAAGGGGCCCATAATAGACACTATATAAAAAAATAAAATAATAATAAACTTTATTTCGATAAGAAAAATAAAATAAAACCAAACAAGGCAGATATGAGATAAGACAAAAGGTTATGAGCACAGAGGAGGCAGAGACAATAACATGAGTGAGATCACATAATTAGGTACACAAACTGTAAAAAACAAAGCTATCAACCAACCCTTTTAAGACAAGACTTAAAATAAGTTACAGAGACAAAAACATCTAAAATAGGCGGTACAAATAATTACATTTTGTGTGTGTGTGTGTGCACTATTGTGTTCCAGTCTGTGTGGATCGGTCATAGATTGTGTTTGTCTTTCGCTGGTCTGAGCACAGCCTACACCATGTGGGCAAGCCGCTGCAGCAGTGGTTTGGCTTTGATCGGGATGTTTGCTTCCACCGCACAGAGTCTGCCTTCTTTATGTACTCTTCTGTTCTTTCTCTTTGGTCAATATTGATGTTTTTTTTTTTTTCCTAAACATTTCTGTTCCATCTCTTGTTCACTTACCCTCTCTCTCTTTTTCTTTCTCATTGTCTGACACACACACACACGCACACGCACACACACACACACACACACACACACACACACACACACTCCTTTGTATTTCCTGCCCCCTCAGTCCCTGTTTTTTCATCCACCTCTCCCTCAGTTAAACCCTCTGGTCTGATCAATCATTGATGATCCCAGGTGTCCTGAAACCTCGGGGGGGAATCCTGATTGGCTACATCCCCACACCCACTCCACACACAGACGCACCTTCTGCCCCCCCTCACGGCCCCTCCTTACTTTTTAAGATCAGAGTAAAACCGTACTCTCCAATCTCTCGACTCCTTATCTCACTCTTTACCCGCTGCACACAGGAGAGCCTGCTTCAATTAAAGAAGCAGTGGGGTTTCCTAAGCCATTAGCCGTATTAGTGTTGGGTCCGTGCCCGTGCCCCTTCTCGAACAAAGACCTCTCAATGCTTCCTGGAGCCGTTTGGTTGGCATTTGTCTAGATTTACTGATTTATAGCCCCACACCCTCTTGAACGCCAGTCGGCGGTGGCAGCATGGCCGTCTCATGGTTGATTTCATGTAGCTGGTCTTCCAGGTGGAGTTCACCACACTGAAAATTACCAGAGGTGTGGACTCGAGTCACATGGCTTGGACTCGAGCCACAAAGTTTATGACTTTAGACTTGATTTGACAAAATCCCAAAGTCCCAAAATTCTTTTCACAATCTAAAATCTCCAAGTCTGCATTTGACTTGCCTGTGAAGGACACTTTATTTTGTTGGGTATTGTTTTACATTAAACCTTTAATACACTTTCTCACATTAAACTGGTGGTACGGATTTAAAAGTGTACGGCACACTGATTCATGCATCCATATGGGGGATTGACCTTTCAAAAAAATCCCAAATAGTAACTTGATGATGAAACTCAGGCTTGCACCCCAATAACATATAGGGAATCTGCTACTCCATGAATCAATTCATTCCCTTGAATCAACTAACGTTAGCGCTATTGATTCGAAGCAAGTCAACACCAAATTACCCAGATCCATTACATTTATTTAAATGTATTAAAATGGCATCATATTTGGTGAAGAGCACATAATGACTTGTTTAGGAGTCAAAATTCATGGTTTAGGACTTAGAACATGACTTGGGACTTGCTTGTCTTTACTTGGGACCTGACTCGTGACTATTCCGCCTCATCTTGGAACTTGATTTGGGACTTGACTTGGGACTATTCAGCCTTGTCTTGGAACTTGATTTGGGACTATTCAGCCTCTTCTTGGAACTTAATTTGGGACCTGACTTGGGACTATTCAGCCTTGTCTTGGAACTTGATTTGGGACCTGACTTGGGACTATTCAGCCTCGTCTTGGAACTTGATTTGGGACCTGACTTGGGACTATTCAGCCTCGTCTTGGAACTTGATTTGGGACCTGACTTGGGACTATTCAGCCTCTTCTTGGAACTTGATTTGGGACCTGACTTGGAACTATTCAGTCTCGTCTTGGAACTTGATTTCAGACTTGACTTGGAACTTGACTTGGGATTTGTCAGTCTTGACTTGGGACTTGAATGGAGACTTGCACGTCATGACTTGACTTGGGACTTGTCTCAGGACTTGAGTGCAAAGACTTGCTTGTGACTCCCAAAACAATGATTTGGTCCAACCTCTGAATATTACTACAGCTGATGCCCACAATACAACGATGCCATTGTTGATTATTGATTGGAAAAAAAGATGACAATTGAATGAAAAGAGTGAATTTGTGTGATTAATGACGTGTAGACTCCTCTCCATTCCTCCCTGAGAGTTCTATCACATGCTTAACCTTTGGCAATGACTCCTTTGTCCCCAGATCACAATCACACACCTCAGACCTTCAACACAGCCGGGCTGCCCTCATCAATCATCTTTGATTTTCTGCCAGAGATTCAGATACTGGGCTAATGTGTGTGAATAGGGACACTGAGTGTGTGTGTGTGTGTGTGTGTGTGTGTTTATTGCACGTACGTCCGACTCTCACATGCGTGTTCCTGAGCAAGATGGAGAGAGCACAGTCTATTAAGCATTTGACAATTGAAGACCTCCCACTCTAAAAGACCTGCTCTGATTGTCCTCTCTCCCAATCCCAGGAAGCCGTGGGGTGGGGGGGACAAAGGCGTGTCTCCGGGGGGCGTCCATTTTATTTCTAATGAAGCTGTCCGTCACACGGCTTGTTGACAGCAGGCCAGGATATGACTCCCACCTGCCCACACTCCAGAGCCACCCGTTTGGCTGCTAAATGAGCTGAGCTCATTTTGAGCAACTAGGAAATGATCAATATGTTATGATTGGAACAATCTTCATTTAGCTCATCGGATGGACTTTATATTAATTTGTGATGTCTTTACATAATCAAAACATAATCATTTTCATCATCAACACTAGAGGCCTGCTTGTAACTCGGCTCCAGGGATGGAAATGTTGGTTGGTCAGTCTGTTTGGCCCAGACTGAAATATCTCAACAACTGTGGGATGGATTGTCATTCAGACAGGCTGGAATCTGGAAAATAGCTTTTCAGCAGTATTGCTTAAAATATTACTTGTCAAAATAGTTGACTCATCAGTAGCTTAATCATTACAGCACAGCAGTTGATACCAACAACGTTTCTTTCCTTCCTCAACCATGGTAGAAATCACCAATAGTGCTGCTTTGTACTTTGAAGTCGTTTCTTGGTTCATAGCATCATCCTGAGGCGCACACCGCTCAGTGAATTTCACCGCCAGAGCTACTTGATGCTAGCTTAGCTTTGATGTAATTGCAAGAAATGGGGAAAACGGATGCCAAAATAACTACATAATGATACTGATTTGAAGAGTCTGAATTCATGCTTTATCAGGTCTGTCCGCAAAACGATCAAGCAACCAGTTGTTTTCTGAATGGATCAGTGCTATGCTCTGCTCACGTCGTAGCTGCCCAATCAACACTCACAATAACGCTGTGAAAAGTAGGCATGAATACTGCAGTATTTATTTTAATGTTAGTGTGTTGTTTATACAATCTAATTTTTGTCATCCGGTAGAGCTCTACTATATATCGTTTTTCTCTATTTCTCTTTGAAGAATGAGAATCTCAATATCTATCAGACAGCATCACGCAAATACGTAAAACTCGTTGACTTGGTGTAGATCGTGAACATGGAAATACCATGTTACCAAATACCAAATCATACCAGCGACTTCAAAAGATCAAAGACCTCCAGTGCCTACTACAGCTTCAGAGAAACTCTTACTTGACTCTGTTTTATGTCTTTTGATAGTGTGCTTTCTGGATCTGATTTCTGTTAATTGGTGACACAATAACTTGAATGTTGTATTTTTATAAATCACTAATATTTCTCTGAGGAGTTGTATCTTTCTAAATGTTGTTTTTTATCCTTGTTACGTGACATCAGTGTTCTCTAAATAGAGCATTCCTCTCAGCTTGTGACGCGTTCCTCGACCAACACAGCTCAATAAATGACAGATTTCTCTCTACTTAGATACCGGTCCTGTGACAACATGAAAGCATGATCATTTTAAAGCTGTTTAACCAGCCCTTTCTTATGTAAGGCCCACACTGGGACCAGGAAGTACCCGCCAGTAGCTACCCAATGAGCAAGAAGCATGTAGGACGGTAGAGTGTGATCCGGAATGAAATGTGAATTAGGAACGCCTGTCACTGGTCCCTTTTCAGGGATTCAGTGGGATTATGTCTGCATGGGTGCCCTGGCTGCAGATGAAACGCGTCTGGGATGAAAGTAGGCAGTCTTTGCATGCATGCAAAGCCGAGTGGACCAGCCCCGCCAGTGTCTTATTAAGGCCGAGCATTGTTGTGTTGGTTCTGTTGTGGTCTAGCAGTCAGGTAGCCCCCGAAAAAACCAAGGGGTAGAAACAACTGCTGACAAACACAGAAGGTGCTTTTAGAAATGTCTCGGCCGCGAATAGATACTAAATCAACTACATCGTTTAGATCTTAGAAAGAGTCTCCATCATGTTTGATATTCCTCATAATGGACTTGCTATTAGAAAGTTATTTCGGGGCTGAACCACACACACACACACACACACACACACACACACACACACACACACACACACACAAAGACCTTAAAGGCTGCAGGCGCCCACACTGATATTTGATTTTTCACCGGACAGACAGAACAGTCAGTGTGGAGCAGAACTGACCCAACAACAGCGCTTTCATCAGGCTGCCAATAGAGTAGCAAGTTCAGGTCACCACTCCCAACTGACTGCAAGCCCCAACTGACATTACCTCTCAATGCATAATGCTAATAAGGAAATAAGATGGGAGTAGATTACAATTGGAACAGCTAAAGTTTATTTATCTACAAGCTGCAGCTTATTTGTTTCAACAGACCGAACACCTTTGCTGATAATGAAACGTACATGACCGAGTGATACAGGATATTAGATACTTCATCATTACCGCGCAGCAGAGTTGGTGGTAATTGTTTAGGTAGTTTAGTTCAAGTGCAAAGGAAGACAAAAGAAAACAAGCTAACAGACACTCCACATCATATGCCGTCACTGTGTGTGGAGTCATGAAAGGGAGCTAGAGCAGAACATGGTGACATAGTGGGACCCAGTGTTACGGTAGCAGGCTAGGTTAGCTAACTGTCTCTTTGTTAGAAAGCTAGGCTAACAAAGTGACAGTTAGCTAACCTAGCCTGCTCCGCAAGTTAAGTTACGTAACCAGAAGGCAACGTTGACTTATTTTAAATTATATAGTCATTTTTAGGGATGCACAGATCAGACTTTTTCAGTCCCAATACTGATACATGGGCTTTGTTGTGTATTGTCCATTACGGATTACAGATCAGAAAGCAGTGTTTAATTAATAAGCTGTATGCCTCACTGTGGAAGTTTAGATTGATATCAGTATCGGTGCATCTCTAGTAATTTCAACCCAAACCCTGATCTTTTATTTCCTGAATAGAATGTAGTTTTGTTTCCTGTGGCGGCGACACGTCATTTACCACCACCACATAATGCGCGGTTAAGAGGTCGTGGTAATTCCACGTATTACTTTGAGATTACGTTGCAACGCCGTCTCTCAAATGTCAGTCAACCGCTGCCATGGGAAATAGGCCCACCCACCCAGAGGGTTAACGCTTTAAGCAGCTGCAGTATCATCTTAGTGAACAATGGCTTACTCATAAAATCAGGAGAATTCAGTTCAATTTTAAAGTCCTACATGGTCAGTTGTAACCTCTGGAGTATATTTTTCTCGTTAAGGAATGATGTAATGATATAATGCTGCGGCGGCTACTACAGGACAACAGCCGCAGAAAGAATCCCTGACTAAACATTTAGAAAAATGCATGGCATCCAGATAGGCGCCTGAGATACCGAGCGCGGCGGA
Organism: Anarhichas minor; assembly: GCF_050575085.1. Lineage (NCBI taxonomy): Eukaryota > Metazoa > Chordata > Actinopteri > Perciformes > Anarhichadidae > Anarhichas > Anarhichas minor. The sequence continues at coordinate 2,246,776 of NW_027466466.1, read as the reverse complement.
CAGAGGGGGAGAGAAGGAGGGACAGGCGAGAGGATTGGTCTGGAGGGGTGAGACAAGAGGGGACGCGGGGCTGCCTCCACTTAGCATGTTGTGAGTCAAAGGTTCGCCGTGGGTCACGAACCGCAAACTCATTTATGAATAAAACAAATCATGTTCCTCCGATTTCTTGTTTCAAACTCAAGCATCCCAGTTCCTCTGGGAATACATGGGAGCTTTTCTTTCGGCTTATTCTGGGCTTTGGAGAAAGTATACTGCATTTTTCATAACCATGGAACTTATTAAACTGGAGAGCAGCAGACCAGATTTTCTAGCCTCAGCCCCGGAATATGAGCAGTAATACTACTCTGGTTCGCTACCGTTGGTCTTGAGACATGGCGCTCTTTTTTTTTTTTTTTATTTTTTTTTTTTTTTTTTTTTTCATTGTCAACTTGATGTTTGCAGGGCCCTCTGAATCATAAAATGTGCTTACTCCATTAAAAAAAAAAAAAAAAAAAATGCTACGAAGCATCACTGGCCGAAGTGTTTTCAGACCACAGACAGTGTGACAAGCTGATTAAAATGCCCACAGACTGGGAGAGCAAGACCTCCACTCTATTCACTCCACCCAGGCACGTCGTCACGACAACGACGGACCACAAAGGGCTTTCTTAGGCTATTGAGTTTTGTGAAAGAAGAGGCGGCCATGTCTGTGTGTGTGTGTGTGTGTGTGTGAGACTTGGAGTGGAGATGTGGCTGTACAAGCCGTAGGTGGTAATGTATGCAGCCCGTCCACAAACAAATTAATACGCATGCACGTCCCACTGCCACCTCCTCAGCATTCTGCCACACAATGACCATGCCAGCGTCCTCGATGACGTGATGCTTCATCCCAGCATATGGCCCAACCCCAAACTAGCCACAGACGAGCCGTTTGAGCTTGCTTTGTCTCTTTGTAGACAGAATGCAAATGCCTTTTGTCTGTTTATTTTTCCAGTCGGCTACGGTGATAGCTCCGGGTAGTGTGTTTGGTAGTGGCTTTAAACCTCAATCCCTGAGTCAGGGCAGCATTTGTTCTTCTACATTGGTAGTACCAGTCCGATGAGCGTTCAGAACGGGCCGAAGCTTTCTGAAGAACTCCACTGTGCTCCCTTTGGTCCTCAGCAACACACCTGCCATTCCTGACACGGTTGCGTCACGCACCCAAGTCGTGGCTACTCTGAAAAACTGGTGAAATAAACTCTGATTCATGAGAAAAAACACACCCAAGTATGGTTACTCATGGTCGGAAGCATCGGTAAAATACACAATGAATAAAAACACACTCTCAGCTGGTTACTTGCCATCAGAAACTCTGCTGAAATACACTTGTATTTATTTCCAAAGAGGCGTGATCGTCGCATACTTTGACATAACCACCGCGGTTTAGTGCTGCATGGTATACCGATACTAGAAAAGTATTCTGTTTTTACCTTTCACAATAAATGCCCTAGAAATATACACTGCATTACTGATTATGAGAGGGTACTCAACAAATGGACTAGCAGTACTGCTCATACTTATCCCTGCACGGGTTGAACCTGTTATAAGCAACAGCAAAGATCTAAACTAAGAGTTTCTCAAGTTCTGATTGGATATCAAAATGTATTTACACACTATGGTACAATAATTCACTCCTGTTGGTTTCTGGCCTCTTTTCACATTCTCCACCTTGTATTGACACCGTCAAACGTGTCCTGTTTTTTGGGTGTATTGTGACAACACTACCGCGTTTATAACATGAATGTAATTAGTGGAGGTGTTTTGCCGGCGTTAAAGTTATGAGTTAGTATGGCTAACTTACATTATTTGAGTTAGTTTGGAGTGGCGCTGTTCCTGTGTCAGCTATCAGCCTGTTGGTTGTTATCCATCCAGCCAGCAGGTTATATCCAGCAGCAAAAGGGAACTGCAGGCAATGGTTCCTTGTTTCATAGGTCAGAGTAACTGGTCCTGGTGTGTTACTATGGTACATTACTTTGTTCAGTTTTGGATTGCTTGATATTCATTTCAGGTTTGCTTACATTTAAAGGAATAGGTCAACATTTTGGGGAACATGTTTCATTTGATTTTCTACCCGGAGTTATATGAGAAGATCAAAACCACTCTCATAACTTTCATTACATGTGAAGTTACAGCCAGCAGCAACTTAGCTTAGCATGCAGTTTGGAAAGTTTATGTTTACTTTGATTGGGTATATTAACAATGAATCACTAGTGGTGAAAAGGAAAAAAAGTTATGATGATGTGTTCGAATGTAATCTTGTAGTTTTTGGCGAAACAGTGAAAGTGAAAGTTTTTTTATTTTTTAGTTTTTTTGGATGATTTCATTATGTTTTTGCATTGTCATCCCTCCCTGTTTCCCGCGTAGTCATCGAGTGTGGCCGACCGGCTGACTGTCCTACTGGTGGCCAGAGAGCGGAGGCCTGTAATTGTGGCAGCATTTGTTGGCTGTGCTGCTGTGTGCTCTCCAAGCCTGTCAGCAGAGGCTCTTGCTAAGGATGTGACCACTGGCCACTTAACTCTTTCTCACACACAAAGATAATGAAAGCACACAACCAGCACTATATTCAAACATGCATTTTTAGATTTATAACAGGCATGCTTATTAAGTGGCCACGTTTTACTGCACTCCAGGGTCACTTGGGTCCCACAGCCGCTTGCCTGTCCCCGGTTTAAAAAGTTAAATCGGGCCTCGGCTGCTATTGTCAATCTCTCTCTCTCTCTCTCTCTCTCTCTCTCTCTCTCTCTCTCTCTCTCTCTCTCTCTCTCTCTCTCTCTCTCTCTCTCTCTCTCTCTCTCTCTCTCTCTCTCTCTCTCTCTCTCTCTCTCTCTCTCTCTCTCCTCTCTCTCTCTCTCTCTCTCTCTCTCTCTCTCTCTCTCTCTCTCTCTCTCTCTCTCTCTCTCTCTCTCTCTCTCTCTCTCTCTCTCTCTCTCTCTTCCCCCCCCCCCCCAGTCCGCCTTCCTCCTGACTGCTCTTTGATCCTTGAGTCTGCTGAATGTTGAACTGAAGAGTTCCAGCACATATTTCCATCGCTAGTCTCCTCTCTCCTCCTTAGTCCAGATCAGAAGGTCAGAGGTCTTTTTGTCGGATGCTCAGAGAAACCAGTTGCACGTTACGTCGAAAAAAATATATATTATTCATTTTCATGTTGCATTATAATATAGATGGATGTGTTTTATTAATAACAAATAAAAAAAATGAATTTATGAAATATATATGGTAAATCAAAACAGACTAAAATAAAAAGTTTAATAAAATAAAAGTCATTGTTTTGTTTATTTAAATTAAATAATGATATTTCTCCTGAGGACACTTCTGACCTGGTTGATCATTTAAAGTGTGGGGCTCCATAAAGACGTTAACAGTACATTATTTCCTTCTTTCTCATCAGCATATTGATGAAGCTGCCATAGTATAATGAATGGCCTTTTTGGTCTGCATTGATAATGCATTTTGTAAAAAAAAAAAAAAAAAAAGAGCTGGTGTGTGTGTAAAGAACAAGTCCATTGGTCTCACAGTAGACCTCAGGTCGTGTGTGTCATGCTGTACCAAGCAGCGAGGCATAACACCTGCTTATCCCCAGGGAGGGCGTTACTGTCTCCAGGGTGAAAAGAGCGTGTGTGTGTGTGTGTGTTGTGTTATCTCGACGTGTGTGTAGACTCTTTCTAAGGGAAGTGGCTTTTATCCTGTGTCCGTTCAGCGCAGCCACTCGGTGGAGAGAGCTGTGAAAGGGACACTATTCCCTCCGGCGGCGGACAGAGAGCCCCTTCAGCACACCGGAGGGCTGGGGAGAGAGAGACCCTCTGTGTCTGCTCGTGAACCAGAGGGGGGGGAGAAATGGCCATTGACCCCGGAGAAGGCGACGGAAGTGGAGAGGGGCCAAGCATGTGTGCATCTGTCTCTCATAATATTAGCGCTCTCGCTGATCAAACTAAGTAGGGAGACACAACCAGCATCTACACGGTATGTGGATGTGCTCAATAGATGTAAATGTGGATTTGGAGTGACCTCCAGTTAGTTGCATTTGGTCACGAGTGGGAAGTTTGACTTGGTTTACGCAGGTATTCCCTTTGTTTAGTTGGGTTCACACTCAAAGCTTGTTTTATTTGAGTTTCGGTCACTCGTCGTCCCATCAGGCCGGAGAAGTCATCAGCAGAAAGGGGAACAAGTATGATGGGCGGACTGCCAGCTGCAGTGTATGCACGAATCAGGCAACCCGGGCGAAATGCTTGTGAGCGGTCAACGGTTAAACCGTTGATCATTAACAGCCCTGGTGTATTTGTTTAACTTCAACAAGCTAATTCACGTCACTAAACAACTGCAATCTGCCAACCTTGTGGGCAACCAGGGAGAACCGGAGAGTCCGGAATGGAGGAAGCCATTGTATTAGCTGCGTAACACCAGCATCCAACTTAAAAATAATAATGCAGATTGGAGAGCAATGCCTGTAGAGCTACTCGACATGAACTAGGGCTGAGCCACTGAAACAATTCTGTCTACCACTCATATATTTGGAAGGTTAGAAGAGCAGCACGGTTGAATCGTTTTTAGCATCGCGCTAACCAGACTGAAGTCTCTGGTGGGCATGCTCAATAGTAGCACGCAGCAGTGAGATGGCCAACGAGAATTGTTAAACACTTTACATATTTAATCAACCCTCAACAACCTGACCCATTGTGATAATAAATAAATATATTACAAACCATAAATAACCTTCTGGTTTCTTTAGGGTTCTGTGTTAAGGAGAATACTTTTTTAAACTGTAAATTAAATATTTTTATTATTTTTATTATTTTGTTGTGATAATTAACGACATTAATCAATATGAAAAAACAAAGGTGATAGCTTTTTGGCCATATCGTCCAGACCTACTGCCAACGAAACTCGACACATCCAAGAGCTGCCACTAAAGCTGGATTCATGCTTGGTGCTAGAGATTAACAGTCCAGCCAAAGATAAGATGATGTCATAGGGGGATTGAGATGTCGTCTTTCTTCAAGGCTTCCTTCATGTTGTCTTCACTACCAATAGTTTCCTTCAGCATTAGAAACTTGTAGGAGAAAAAACAGCAAATGCTTTGATTTTCTTGTCAAGAAACAAACATTTTTAACTTAACTATCAGTCTCATGAACACCACTCTAATGCATACGGCAAGTCTTTCCAGACCCGACTTTTAAATCAATCCCAATTGTTAACTGGCCAACGTTTGTGCCTGTTCTGTATCGTCCTGCCTGCCTATGGTCATTGCTGATCTCAAAACACTCTGATGCTCTTCTCTCTACTGTACTCTCTGGAGTGTCGCAGAGTTTGGGGGGCCCCGGGGGACGAGACCCAGCCGACCCACCAGAACATAACAATGCAAAGCAGTGCTCCATGGCTCCAGGCCCACTGTCCCCCCACTGTCCCTCTGCTGCTGACCCCACATATTTTATAGGGTCTTAGGCGTTCAGTGGGCTGTCACGGCTCATTAGGAGCTTTAGAAATGAACTTGCACAGCAGACTCTCTCAGCGATTAATAAACATGGACAGAGAGAGAAAGGGAGGCAGATAGGAATGGTTAGGGCAAAAGTTCACTGAAGAGAGCACATTCTGAGAAGTTTATAGGGGGCATGAATACACTTAGCACAAACTCGTATATATCACCTTTTCTACTACTGCCGATCGGGATGGGTATGTCACCCCGCCATCCGCAGTTAAAAGAAAGTCATTCTGGGTTTAAGTGAAATGTTGAAGTCGAGCTTCTGTTTCAGAAGGACAAAAATTCTGAGTGAGTCTGATCATCTGTCCCTGACCCTCAGTCAACTCACAGTTCTTCAAGTCAAACCGTCTCTTTTTGTAGGCTAGACCTATGATGAAGTTTGTGCTCTGGTCCACTGTTTTGTCTAGGAAACAATTTAGTCAAACACGCATTGGTTGTTTAATATATTGTATAAAGTCGCACCCACAAAGCATCCTTAATGAGACGGGTTGGTGGGACACCTTACGTACTTAGGACAGTCCAGCCGGTTGACAGTCAAACTGGGAGCAGAGGGCCCCATTATTCCCTCCAGTGTGAGAGGGCGCAGCGGGCCCTCAGTCCAAGGAGAGGTCCAAGCAAGGGGTACTGTAAAGCTCCCAGCCAGAGCTGCGAGCCACCGTCACTCCAGGCCTTTCCAAGCCGACTCAGAGCCAGTTGCGCCACACCTCCACAGAGGAAATGCACCCAACAAGGGCCAACATCCCAGGGAGAGGTCCCATGAGGGGATCCTCCACAGCGAGTGGCCATACCTGTTGAATCCCCGGGGCAACCTGCATGGACCCCGCTAGTTGAGAAGATTAACAATATTTTCAGCAAATGACCACATTCGACTATGTAATGTGCTCCGAATCATCGCTGAAACTCATGCCAATGATAGTTCATATGAAAAGAAAAGTTTAGAAATGGAAGGAATCATCGTATTGACGAGTCAAATCTTATTCAACTAAAAGAATTGTGATTCGGGTACAGCCCTAGAAATCACTCATGTGTTTATTCATATGTTTGCTTGCATGTGAACATTTGTTCCATTTTGTGACCACCCGTTCCCCTCCCCAATTCAGTTGACAGTCTAATGGTCTACCAGAGGTTATTTATAGGCGTTGGACTGTGCCCATGCCCGAACATGCTGCATTCCAGACACAACTGATAAGCTCTGGAGATTGTTGGTGAACAGCATGACCGACACCACCCTCTGCTCCTCTGAAGGGTGGCGGTGCTATTTGGATTAAGCACTTCCACAGTAGGAGTAAAATAAGATGTTTCTCTTTCAACGGTAGGAGACCGACTGTGGCAAAGGCCTGGGGTCTCATTTATAACCGTTGCACACGCACAACACGGGGTCTGAAAGAGGCATACGCCACTTCCCACGCATGTCACAAACTTGACAGGAGAATGTGCGTACCTGTACTGAAACACTGACCCATGCGTACGAACATTTTGGAGACACGGGAAATTAGCGACGCACATGGTGAGGTGGTGAAATGAAGCCAGACTGTAGAAAATACATGTGAGGCATCATTACACAAATAATGATGCCTCACATTTAATTTCACTTCATATCACACGTTACTTTGCACTTATATATTCTCTTTATTATAAACCAAACCAGTGTTATTTGGTCTTGTACTAGTGAGCCATAACTATAAGCACATTTCAATTGTTAAAGATATAAACCAACTCAAACCTCAAATCAAATTTCATTTAAGATTTTATCAGCACTGTCTGCTCTCCTCAGAGGAAATGAGATTATCATCATATGTAAGATAATCTCAAATAGCTTTAAAGAACTGCAGAACAAAGAACACTCTTCTAATACTTTGCATATATTACCAAGTACAATTTTAGTTTTCATTAAGTGTTGCTGCTGTGAACACGACTTTCAAATCTTCACCACCTGCACATAACGAGTGTGGAAATTAGCAAAGTGTGGAAATAAAGGCAGTGACGGCTCTCGCATGATCACTCCATATCTTCATTATCAGTCCTAATCATAAAGCCATAAGAATAAATATATATATATATTGTGTTCACCTATCAAACTTTATTTTTTAATGATATCCAGGGTGACGATATCACCGATTGTCACGATCATTTTGGAAGCAATCAGTCGTGTTGCTGTAAACATAAATACTAGGGTGAGACTCGTGACGAGTTATGTTGCATGTTAGATACTCTGCCACTGTTGGGACTCTGTAAATGGAAGAATCAGGAGGGAACAAGTGTTCTTCCTCTCGGTAGTCTCCGTGATTCACCGTAAAGAACTACTGATCAGCAGCTCATTGATATGCAATGTTCATAAGGTGCTTTGCATTGACCGTTGGCGTGTAGAGGGCGGGATGTGAGGCTGAACCAGCTGCACACATTTACAGCTTGATTTGGGATTCATAAAAGGAAATTGAGCACTGGCAGGCGTACGCAAGTTTTTGTGACTCTGGATATTTTCCAGCGTACGTGCATTTCCTCCTTTGCACATACGCAAGCATTGAGTGTGGATCATACGCACTGTTTTCTAAATGTAGTGAATAAACGTGAACCTCTTGGATCCACACTCTCACTGGCATAATGTATCTGCTCTTACTTTAAAAGGCTTAAACGTAAGCTTGTTGATTCATGCCATTGAAAATTCACAAACTTCCTCTAAGAATCGCTTATTAAATGGATGATTATTGAAAGAGCTATCTATGTTGAAGGGTGCTCATCTGAATTAAGTGAAAGTGTCTCATAGCCTCAATGGGTCTCGGATAGCTTTTACATCAACCACATCTGTTCTCTGCCTCCATTTCCACTCCCACCCACACCACAGTCATCAACTCTGATGTTGTGGTAGCTCATAGGAAGCCGTCATTGCTGTTTGGTAAGAGGAAGTTCCCATGGCGATGGGGGTCGTCGCTATAAATATGTTGTCCGGTCAAAGAGCAGGTGAGGACGCCCTGCTCAGAGTAGCAGCGAGAATTCCTCTAGGATTCCCAGGCTCTCTGTTACAGAAGCTTAAAAAGTTATTAGTCTAGCTACTTGACACACTAATTGTTTTTAGATGTAGTCCAAGATACGTTCCCGAATAAGGACAATATGCTTTGGAAAGTATTCAATTATTCCATTCCATCCAACAAGTTGAAGGCGCTGCAAAAGATTTAAGGTATCACCAAAGTAGTGACTGAGGTGACCGTGATTATCTGTCAGTGGTGGACCGACCCTAAAGAGCCACGACAGAGAACTTGTATCTGAGAGCTCTAGATGTTCGGCTCAATAAAACATGAGGTTTGTTTTGTATCTATATTTCATGACGACTATTCTTCCCCTGTCTCAAACCACTGTGGATTTTTCTGTAATGGCCACTCCTCTTGACGCATTACACGCCCCAACTCAAATCCTCTGACAGTGGGCGTGGAGGTTATTACTTATTATACGCTTTATCCTGCTCATGAATAAGTAAAAGAGGAGGCCTGGGACACACTCACCCACTTACCAGACACACACTAAGACACATGCAGCTGCTCCTGGATGGCCCCCCTGGTTATGTACACGAGCACAAATCCACACCCACTCACACAGAGATCCACGTTATCCTCCCTTTCGACACCCCTCGTCCTCGTCCTGATTGCAGCCCCAGGGGGTGGACAGTTAGGTGAGATGGCGCTGCATGTCTGATGTCTTAGCAGTCTATTCACACTGCCATGTGATGGTAATCTTTCTAAACATCACAGTATAGTCATAGCTTTCTCTACACATTTTCCTCCTCTGTCATTACGCAGAGTGTTGGGGCATAAATAATACCAACAATGACAATTTCAATTTAGTTAATAGTCTGTGCATCTTAAGTCCCTCTCACACATGCAGTCCATCCCTGAAACGTTCAGGAACGTTCCCCCGCATGGGCTCGTGTGTGAACTGGAGCAGGAGATCGACATTCAGAGAAATCCGTGCCGTCGATGTCCCACCTCAAGGTTGTTGTTGTGGACGAAAGCAGTATCGTAGCAGGGACTGGACGGGGGACGTCCGCCTGACGGGAGACGCCTTCATGTGGAGCGAGCAAACAAATTACAAGACCCCGCTCTGAATGCCACGACTGGTTCATGGTGTATTTGCGGCAATGCTTGGGGGGGGGGATTTGACTTGTATCGCAAACTTGTTGAAAGTCAAATACGTTCCGAGAACATTGGCACCGGACAAAACCAATTCCTCGAGACGCCTCCCACCGCGTACACCTACATCTTCTTCTTCTCATCCGTTGAGTTTCATGGCGGTTGCACCATTAAGTGTTGCATTACCATCATCTTGCCCCATCTATTCCAGCATTGCCTGAAAGGTTATCCCAGTAATGTAGAGGGAACTACGAAAGAAGCTTGATTCTGTTAAGAGCTCTTACACATCTCTGGTTTAAAACGGGAGTTATGTATTTCTATGCAACCTTTCCCAGTAAGGTCAGTGAGAGGTCTGAGGAACCTGTTCAATAATTAAACAGGTTTTTATCTCCTAATGCGAAAGGCTCTCAGTGTCCACAGACCACTCTCCTCTCCAGAGGTGTTGAGTGATGGCTATCCAAATGGGGGAGTGAGAGTTATTGTTTTTGAATGCTCCAGCTGTAAGGGCCGGAGGCGCTTTGTTAATATTTTAGATCCAAGATGAAACTGACAGAGGGGCGGGAGAAAAACGTCACAAATGCAAATCTGTCCGACACTTGCACACACCACAGAGCCATGCACGTTTAGTTCAGCAAGAACAGCTTCACAAGGCAACATCGTGTAAAAGCAATTTTATTGAGGACGAACAACACGATGAGCCCCAAACGGAAGCTCATCGAGTCCGACTTGTTGGTTTTCTCTCATTATAAAAAAAAGTTTAGAATACATTACTACTCTATATACATACAGTATAGATATATATTTTACTCCAAACAACATTGATGATTGATGACTTTCAAGACATGGGAAGTTTTACAGAATGTATAATGAAGAAGGAAGGTTTCTTTTGAAAAATCTAGCAAATAGATATGGTGTCTGTAGTAATAACTTGTATGGATATTTGCATGTGAGAGACTATTTGAGATGTTTTAAAGCTCTCTGGGATCTCCACCCCTTTGTAAGTAACCGGGAGACTAAACATAAATAGACAAAACGACTCAAATATAAATGGGAGTCGGGACTGAGAACAAGCAGAGCTTCAAAGATATTTCCCTCTACATTAGATCACTCTATTGGCAGGAATGTGCTTGGGAGATGAATATAAGATACATAAGAACACCATCGACCATCGAGGGAATGTGGGAAAATTATTCCAATCGTACGCATGTATTCTTTATATGTAAAAAAAACTGGTCAGATATTTTACACAAACTAGAACAGAAATCCAGAAAAACACAATGTACTCCTGGGAACACGTCCCAAAAGTCTACATAAGAAATTCTATCTTTTTGGGATCCTCGACCAGTTAACAAGAAGTGATGAAAAGATTATAATTGACCCGCAGCACATTATGTCAATATTAATTAACTATTTGTATAAATTCTATTAAATTAAATATTTACTAAAGAATATATGTAAAAACACATTTAAATAATGTAAATAGTCATACGTACTGTTACGGTACTGTAATAGTTAGTCACAGCAGTAGTAGGTCTATCTCTAAGCACTGCGTTGTCTGTTGGTGAAAGATACAAATGTATAGAAAGATCAGTTAAAACAGGAAAATCAATTACCTTGTAATTTAGATTGACATCACTTACAGAAGCATGGTGTATCCAGTAAGATTGCTACTTCATTGGACATAATTTTTCTTTTCTATTTTTACATTTTCTAATTCAAAGAAAAGACCCAAACTGTCTCTCAATACTTTACACCTTCCCAAGCCTGTCTGTGGTACTCAGGCCCAAACTCATTTGTTCCTTCTAAGGACTACATCATTTCCTACAACAGCTTGGCACTGTCTATTTTAAGCAGCAGCAACTGAAACAGGAGTACATAGTGCATGAAAAACTACTGTGTGTGTGTGTGTGTGTGTGTGTGTGTGTGTTTATGATACTGATGGAACATGTCGGCCTGTGCAACAGTGAAAACTTTTTTTTTTTTCTTGCTACTGTAGCTTAAATTCTTAAGAGGTTCTTCTCAGCACATCTTAATGTTTCTCTCTAAAACTCTTAAACTTGCACTGTACTAAACTATATAGTAATGTTTAACCTCAAACATCTGCTAGTGAAGGCCTCTAAACTGCTCCGTTTCTTTCCTCAGAATATTTGCCATGCCACATGGGAAGGCTCTGAACCCCACCCTGCTCTTACTCCTCATCCTCCTCGTCTTCGCCACAGCCCGCGGTCGCTCCTACCCTCGCTTCTCCCGCAATGACACTGAATTCCAGCACCTGGTGCTCCACCCAGACCCCTTTGTGGGGACGGTGTACGTGGGGGCCAGGGACCACCTCTTCCAGCTGGACGGATCGGACGGACTCCTGCTGGAGCTGGAGGAGACGACCGGTCCCGTGAGCGACAGCAAGGACTGCCTCCCCCCAGTGACCGAGTCCAACTGTCCCCAAGCCAGGAGAACCAGCAACCACAACAAACTACTTCTGGTGGATCCGAAGGCGCTGGAGTTGATCACCTGCGGCAGCATCCACCAGGGCACCTGCCAGAAACGCAGCCTGGCGTCGATCAAGAAGGTCCGCTTCTCCACCGAGAGGCCCGTGGACACGCAGTACGTTGCCGCCAATGACCCGTTGGTGTCAACCGTGGGGCTGGTGGTGGGGCTTCGCGGCGGTGAGAGGACAGTGATGTACGTGGGTAGGGGCTACACCGCCAGCCACCCGCCCATCTCCACCCGCCACCTCTCATCAGAGCCCGTCTTCTCCTACGAGGAAACGGCCAAGCTAGCGGTGGCCGGGCGCCTGTCGGAATACGACCACCACTTCGTGATGGCGTTCACACGGCGCACGTACGTGTACTTCTTGTTTTACCGCCGCGACATCAAGTCTGCATCGAGGGAGTACCGGACCTATGCCGCCAGAGTGTGCCTGGACGACACCTCCTACTATTCCTACGTGGAAGTTCCTCTGGTCTGCCGTTCCACTTCCTCTCCCTCCAGGAATTACAACCTGCTCCAGGCTGCCCAGGTACTTTATCCTAACTACTTGGTGTGTCTGAATTTCAAGTCTTTCGGAAATGGTTTAACATCAAGGTATTACTGATCCTGGCTGTGTTGAACGGAGTTGTTTTCCCATGCCTTTGTTGCAACAGGTGGGACAAGGCGTCGGCCGGGAAGGCGAGGATCTGCTGGGAGTCTTTTCCACCCGCGGCGGCTCCACAAACAACGCTGCCTTGGACGCCTCGGCTCTGTGCGTGTACCCGCTGGATGAGCTCGACAGACACATCGACTCCACCCGCGACCTCTGTTACACCCAGGATGGCCGGGTGGAGGGAAGAGGAGAGGTGGCCTACATAGAGTACGAGGTCAAGTCCAGCTGCGCCAACCTGCCTATGGTACGGATACTGCAGATGAAGGACAGGGAAGGAAGCTGACTGTTTCCGTGACGGAAGAAGAGCAAATATTTTGGAGAGATGGGCTTTTAAAACTGATTTTGTCAATAACGAGAGCAGGATTGCATGCTGTTTTTTTTTCCCTGCTTTGACTGCTTGTTAGAGCATGGATGCGGGCCGTATAGTAGGGCATCATGACGAATTATATCCTGCTGTCTCTATGTACTTTAAGTATATTGACTCAATTGGTTTCGGTGGTTAAAAAAAGACCAAACAGAAAGCACAGCCCAGTAACAAGGGATGACTGGATTGCCCAGATTAAGTTTAGCAACAGGAAGAATGAAGGCATTGTAATGAGACCCTGGTTGGAAAGCCCACAACTCCCAGATGCCCCAGGAGTAGCTTTGCCCAGCTGCAGCGCTCCGGTGACCCCCTCTGCTATCGCCCAGGTCCTGCCAGCCCTCAGAACCATTTAATGGGACCATTAGGGATCAATAAACCAAGCTAACCCTGAATCAGCTGTGCTGCTGCTTAATGAGCTCTGACAAGGGAGTTTTTTTAAACCCACTGACATAAGAAAATAGAGATTAAGGTTGAGAGAAGGAAGGGGGGGTGGGGGGGCACAAACATGGGAATAGAACGACTATCACACACAGCGACAGGGAGAAGGAAGAAAAGGAAACGCTGAATGACACAGAGAGATGATTGAATGAGGAGAGGATGTATTAGATCACAGTTCCCCTTGAAACAATGATAAGCCATCTTTCTGTCTTTTTTTTTTTGATAAACTCTCTTTAGACTAACTAAAGATGTCTCATTCTACTTCCTCCTTCAGGGCCAATTATGTGCAGCCGGAGCTTTGAGACTTACCAGAAAGCAGGATTTAAAAAGCGTTTGTTTTGTGAACCCAAAACAGCCAGTGGCCTGTGTCTGCATGAGTCTGCTTTAATCTGTGGCGCAATCCTTTTACGGAGTATCAAGAGCATTGGAAGGCTCCTCGGGCAACAGCAGGAAAGAATGGGAACATGAACTTGTTAGTCTGAAGCTTAGGTGTTTGACATATTAAGAGCAATAAAACAAAAGTATTTTTGGTGCGTTCAGTTTAAATAAATAGGTAAGATCAAGGACAACGATAGCGATCGAACTTTCCCTCATGTGTTGCAGAATACCCTCAAGGCGTACCCCTGCGGCTCCGACCACACCCCCAGTCCCATGGCGAGCCGGGCGCCGCTGGAGACCAGGGCCGCCTGGCACACCTCGGCCGCCCGTCTCACTGCGGTGGCCGTCAGTGTCAGAGATGGACACAGCATCGCCTTCCTCGGAGACTCCAAAGGGACTCTGCACAAGGTAGCTAATTTCCACGTAGTGCTTTGAATTTTTGTTCCAGTTTTCTTCAGGCTTTAAGCATGCCCCAGCATGCACTGGGAGGGAGGCAGGGAGACGCCCTGGGACACATCATTGGGATAACAGAGAAAAATTCAGACCACAAAACAAATTTCCTAATTTTCAGGCCCACCCAATGTGTCTGTCACTGCCTAACCCGTCTAAGGATCAACATGGAGTTATTTCTTAGCAAAGCAAACGCACCTCAGACTACGTAAAGCTTTCGCAACCAAAGTCTTTGCCGTTTCCCATATACGCGGCTACAGCTACTGGTAGATTCCAGTCATTCCAGCACTCAGTTTTCCAACATACACAGACTAGCATACCGCCATGATCCCGTGCCTAGTACATTTGCTTTTTGTTCTGTTCTGAGTGCAGAATGAGGTCATTGGAGACAAGAACAAAAACGTCTTTGAGCATGTGTTAAGATAGTGATATTTATGTATTCTTTTGGGAAGACTGGCGGAGTTATATGCCTTGCTTGTCAAGTTCTAAGTACTGCTTTCTCCAGTGTTGTCCAGAAACTGCTTTGTATCGCCACCTTTTTCAGCAACATCTTTCTGGATCTGATAGTCACATGTAGGGTGATTGTAGACATAACGCTGCAGAGGTGTAGTCGGTCTGTTTTTACAGTGTGTGAGTGTTTGATGTGTGTGCAAATGAGAGAGAGGGAGACATTGTGCTTTTCGGTAGCAGATCAAAGCAGCACTCCATGTAGCCATCTGAAGTAAGCTATTGTAACAGGATTATGGTATAACAGCAGGACAAATTCCACAGGGTCCAGATACGTGTGTGTGTGTGTGTGTGTGTGTGTGTGTGTGTGTGTGTGTGTGTGTGTGTGTGTGTGTGTGTGTGTGTGTGTGTGTGTGTGTGTGTGTGTGTGTGTGTGTGTGTGTGTGTGTGTGTGTGTGTGTGTGTGTGTGTGTGTGTGCAAACGTTTTCGACATCCTACCTACCAGTGTATTTGGTATGGACAGTTAAACTGGGGACACGATTTGTGTTGCCAGCTTGATTTTGATACAGTTGCAGTCGATCTACCCAAATGTCCTGTAGGAGTTAAAAGAATAGTTTGACGTTTTAGAAAAATCCTTTTTCTGAGAGCACAGCTCTATAACGAGCGTCGAGCGTCCCGAGAGTTAACGACGCTCATGTTCATTAGTTGCAAACGGATATATTCAGTTCACAAAAAGAGCAACCTTTTAGTGCGTTCATGCACAACACTGTTTCCCAAAATGTTGAGCTAGTTGATCAACCAATATCTTCCCGTTTGTCTCCCTAGCTTAATCCAGTCACACACCTGTTGCACAGGTATTGCATCTTCAATACAGCGTCGCATTCTTTACAAAATGTGACATGCAAAACTGCATAAAAGTCGCTGCCCGTAACAGAGCTACTTCCCATGATGCGTTGAGTGCATCCCCTAATGGGACAACTGATTCTCCATCCTGTTCACAGCAATCAAGTGAGAGCCTTCTGGAAAGAGGCACGGAAACCTCTGCTAATCCCATCAACATGAGGTAACATGAGAGTTTGAGGGCCTGGGAATCACTTAAGCCAGAGGTGTCTTCCTGTGCTTCATATTAGATTTGGCTTTGCCGTAATCACATTCACGGCCACTTCTGCTGCGATTCCTGCACAAGTGTGATTTGATTTGCGTTTGAGTTGTTAGCCAAAGAAGATATTCCTTTTGTATTCTTCTTCTTTCCTTTTTTCGTCAGCTGTTCATTTGAGTCTTACACCAACGTGTCTGATGTTTTCCTATACAGGTATATCTGGGCCAAGACGGCCAGGTGGAGGTATACGCGAACACGACAATCCAGCTCAACTCGCCCATAAACGGTGACCTTTTATTGGACCAGACTGGAGCACACATCTACGTCATGACCAAAACTACTGTAAGTATACAAATGTAACACTTAGAGGTGGTGAAATGCCATTTTCTGTTTATAGCCTTCGCTTTTCTTTGAACTACTCAACAGATGTATGAACAGCCGTGCCCTTCTTGGTGCGTCTGCCCATTAAACCACTCGCCCAGATGTCTCCATACACAAGATCTGAACATGGCTTGTTATTCATCGTCAGACAAATGATCGTTTGTCAGAGTTTTTTCAGGCTTTGATACTTCCTCAAGCTGTGTCTCTCTCGCAGAGAAATGGGATAAAAGAATAAGAGGCAATGAACATAAGAGAAAACCGAGAGGCCAGCTGGTTGTGGGGGTCAAAGGCCACTAACCCCGCTGCAATGGGTACAACAGTCAGCAGGAGGTGTAGGTCAGAAATAACGATGGTATTGATCAGGGAAAGTGGCCTCCATTGTGTTGGCACACTCCCTACTGAGTGTGGAAGCCATAGATGCTGATGAATGGGTATGGGAAACTGCCATTCTATACATTGAATGGCTAGTCTCAATCCCAGACCACTGAAGGCCTTCATCTAATCGAGTTATATTTAACATGAATCTATAACAAAATATGATCACAAGCATTGCAGTTGTCTTAGAGCTACTGATGTGTGCCATGAGCTGATTTAAGTTTAGTTTCTTGGAGTTAGAAATGTTATTATATTTTGTGTGCGAGTGTGAGCAAAGACAGTGAAGCACAGATTCTCTGGCTAGATAAATAACACAATCAAAACAAAGTAGAAAAAGATAAGATTGAATAGTATATAAAAAAACAACTATAGCAATCACTACTTCGTAGCTATAGCAAGTTTATTTCTATGGCACGTTTTGTACACAAAATTCAGTGTGCTTTACATAAATAAATAAAAAGAATCATCCGTACATAAAATGTGATTGAAAGATCATTAAATAGAGCATAATGTAATTAAAAGACAAAACATATAAAATATGGTACAAAATAATGAATAAGTACATAAACAGAATAGAATAAATACATTACACAAACATAGCAGCTACATTTCTAGGCACATGAAAAGAGAAATATTTTATTTGGTGCACATCTTGTGGCAGTTTGTTCCAGTTGTGTGCTCCATAGCAGCTAAATGCTGCTTCACCATGTTTTGTTTGGACTGAGTCCATGGATCTAAGAGCCCTGCTCGATTTATATCCTTTTAGAATATCAGAAATGTATTCCTAAACCATGATTTTTTGTTTTCTTTGGAGCAGTAGTTTAACATATCTATTCTGTAACTAACTGGAAGGGAAGTCAGTGTAAAACTTTCAAAGCTGGAGTTCTGTGCTCTGTTCCCGTAGTCCTGGGTAAAACTCTAGAAGCAGCATTCTCAACGAGCTGCAGCTGCTTCATGCTTCCTCTGGGAAAACCAATTAAGAGGCCATTGCAATAGTTCATCCTACCGGAAATAAAAGCATGGATGAGCTTCTCATGGTCACTTTGGGACACCAGATCTTTCTTTCTTATTCAGATGATGGAAGGCTGTTTTAGTAGCTGCTTTGATATGACTGGTGAAAATGAGATCTGAACGCCAGATTTCATGCTTGGTTTTTGGTTTTTAGAGCCCGAGATTGGAGTTGTTTATTAATAGTGATTATCTTCTCTTTGTTGGCAAACACAATAATGTCATTTTTTCCTGATTTAGTTGAAGGAAGTTTTGGCTCATCCAATTATTTGGATAATGGTAAGAGGACTAGATATATCTGAGTATCATCTGCATAACTATGATAATTAATGTTGTAGTTGTGTGCATGCATGTAAATGAAAGAAAGAAACACAAGTTGGTTATCTAGGAATTCAAAAGTCTGAGAAAAGCCAGTAAGTGAACCTTGAGTTTTATTTTCAGCTTGCAGCTGGCTTAAAAACTCCTTGGCCTTGAACATTATTTAATCATTACTTGCCTGTACCTATCCAGGTAAGCTAGTTTGCTACAAGCTAAGTAGTATTGGCTACAATGAAAGCAAATATAAAGTCATTTTTACTCTATCGATTATGTTTTTTTTAAAGAGCGTTGCATATGAAAAATGGAGCTGGAAACCATTGAAGCGAATTTACGTGTCCGCACAACCAAAGTGACGACACACCCTCGGACACGGACCTTGCAGGGGTTCCCTGCGATGAGTTTTTTGCATGTCCATGCACATCCAACATTTTTTTTAAAAAGCGGATGCAAACGGGCGGAGCGTAACCAAGGCCGAAGTGCTCTCCAGGATTTGGCGAATAGTTCTAGAACGGCAATGATTATTCTGCTTACTCAGTCAGTATGTAAGTCTATAACGATATGGTTGACAATCAAAAGAAATCCAAGGCACTCTGATGTAAGTTAAAGATCTTTTATGAGGTCTCATGCCTTAATGAAGGACTCAGATTTCTCTGAATCGCTAACCACAAGGTTATTGAACTCCACACTGATTGTGAGTGAGCTGAGCAATCATAGCTTTGTTCTTGTTCATGCCGGGGAATGATGAATGATGATGCAGTGAGTTTCCAAAGATAAAGTAGTGCAGCAGCTTTTGCGATGAAGTGTGTTAGAATGTTTTACTTTATTAGTCTTATGAGGAGACCGTGAAGGTGAAAATGATACGATCACCACTAGCAGCACACCCCTGGTGTCAGCCTAAATTCACCACATGGATCTGTCTTCGAGTTCTCACTTACCTGTCATTTTCAGGTCGAAAAGCTTCCGGTGGCAGAATGCGGAGACCACCTGGACTGTCAATCCTGTCTGTCCGCCAAAGACCCCTACTGTGGCTGGTGCGTCCTGGAGGGACGGTGAGTCAGTAGACATGTAACGGCGGGGCTACTGCCAATGCTCACTTGCGTCCCGTCCCCCCCCCCCCCCCCCATCTTCTTTTGTCTGTTCCTTGTCTCTCTCACCTCTCCGTGTTGTTTCAGGTGTGGCCAGCGTTGGGAGTGCCAGCGAGGGTCCGTGCGGGGCCAGTGGCTGTGGAGCTTCAACCAGACGCAGCAGTGCCTCGGTATCCAGCTCCTTAGCCTCTACAACATCAGCCGCGGGGAGAAAACCGATGTAATGCAGGGGGAATCTGTTTCCGGTCACTTTCCTTTTCTTTTCCATCTCGCTCCTCTCTTTTCTTGACGCCCCTGTCCCATTCTGTCTCCCTCCCTTCAGATTATGGTGTCGGTAGAGGGCCTCCCAAGTCTAGGAAAAGGAGAGGCCTACTCTTGCTTTTTCCAGGACACGGAAGCTCCTGCTTCACTCACTGACACCGGTGTGATATGCTCGACCCCTGAAGCCGGCAGCCTGCCTCCCATTACTCACGGAGATGGTGAGTACTTTCTGAATTTGGTCAGTAATTGTACCCAATGGGACACCTTTTTTTTTTTTTTCAGTATGCACAAAACATTAAGGGTGTCACGATACTCCAAATATATGATTCCATTAGACTTTCAATAAAAAAAGGACTGACAGCTATGCCATTGCTAGGTTATGAAATCTTGATTTCGTCCGTCCGTCCGTCTATTGAGCCGCTAGATGGCAACAGCATGCGTGGTGGTGAGGCGGTGTACAGTACGATACGGTGCATGTATGATAGCCTGCAAACTGTAGTTTTTCTGTCAATGTTCCTTGTTTACATAACTTCTGGGGGAAACCAAATTTTGCCACACTGATTACTTCAGGGAAACAGGATTTTCCAGTTCTGTTGTTTCTCTGTCATCTCAGAATCCAGCAGTGGCTGGACTCTAGAAAAGTGCAGATGGAGGCTACCAGTAAGCTACGCTACTTCGTAGTTTTTTTTTTCAGAAAAATGGACGGGGGCGGGAATATAAAAAACTACTGGGAGAATTGACGATCCTGCTTTTCATATCGAAGCGCCATTTTGATCGATTTTCAATAGACACTCGAAGTTGCAACACCTCTATGTACGCAAAGTTGAGTGCAACAAGGAAATTTACAAAACTGCCAAAGCAGCACTGTGATGCTCATAAATAATGACACACAAGCTGGTCAGATCCTTTGAAGTCGACATATATTCGTTCTGATGCAGAGTTCGTGATGGTGGCCCTGTCGCTGCGTTTCACTAACGTGACTGTAGCGGAGACCGAATTCACATTCTACAACTGCAGCTTGGTGCAGCAGCTCTCTGGACGCAGGCCGTGAGTACACACACACACACACACACACACACACATCGATGCATAGTTTATTTTTTTAAATTACCATTCCTACACATTCACTATATGTTGTTTGGGGGAAAATAGCATTTTTTGTAACTTATGTTTTTTTTGTTTGTTCTGCCTGTACCCGTGCTGTGTGCTCCGCTAGATGCCAAGGGTGTGTCAGCAGTCGCTGGGGCTGTAACTGGTGTATCCACCAGCACATCTGCACGCACCAACACACCTGCAGCCGTGGGGTCACCATCTACAACCACAATGTGAGTCAACGTTGAGTCTGTTAAATAGTATTACCTTATATTCAGAGGTTTTTATTTTTATTTTGTCAAACATCATTAACATCAATAAGGGGGCACATTATTAAGAGTATAATATAATTTGCAGCCTCCGACCAAGGAACACATTTGAATCAAAACCTTTGTCAAACTGTTTTAACAAAAGCAAAACATTACATCCTTTATGAAAGTAGGGTTAGTTGCAGGAGAGTTGTTAGACTGCAATAGTTTTAGCTAGGTGTTTACTGTATATTTAGTGTCATTAAAAGGCACTAGGTTTGTTTTGCTGAGCATGTATCATACTGCACTGTGCAACATGCTGCACATATTAGTGTGTTTATGTCTGTTCACTGTTTGGTGTAGTTTGTCTTTTTTACCATAAATCTTTCTTTTTTTTCTCCACTCATGAGTTGCTTCTCAATGTATTTGCATACCCTTTCTGTTTTATCCTAATTTTGTCTTCCCCTGCTTTTTTTTTTTCTTGTCCCCCTCCTGTCCTCGCTTTGTACACTTGTGCTTCTCCATCGTCAAGTTCAAACCGCCAACACCCACCATCCCACCACCCACCAGAAATCTGACCCCTTTACCTCCTACTGTCCGTGCTGCTGCAACAACAACACAGCCATCACTCACAGAGACTCCTACCCCCACCACAGCAGCTGTCCCTTTAACCTCCACCGCAGTGACACCACCCACCACCCCTACCACCAAGCCCACCTCCCCCCTCACCCTGGCCGCAACCTCCCCCTTTGTCGGGATCTTCAGCCAGGCCACTACGACGCACACCGATGCCCCCACCACAAGCGAGGGAACGACAGAGGGAAACGGCGGCATTGCAAGTTTCTCAGAGGACGAGGAGACCGAAAGCTGGAATATCACTGACAAAACCCCCCACACTACGTTACCCAGCAGCACTAGCGAAAAGGTAGACCGTGATGTGGGGTTTTTAGAGCCGTCTGGCGAAGCGTTAGGCTCTTCCTCCGACGTAAGCCCGACCACCTCCAGAGAAGTGTCCCGTTTAATAGACCTCTCTATCAGCGACGCTAAGGACGCCATTCCTCCGGTCAGCTATGAAGAGAATGACTCGCCTCTGTGGTTGAGTGAGTGGGAGGAGCCCGCCGTGGACTCAGCAACAGGTCCATCCGTTGCTGGCGCCAGCGAAAAGCCGCCCATCTTCACACAACCACCTGAAACAGTTATCGACCCCATCTCTGAGTCTGCAGCAGACTATCAATTAGATTCATCGACCAACTCTTATTTTCCGGTGAGTGCAGAAGCCTCACGTGCAGCTAGTCTAGAAATCTTACCGCGCTCCAGTTGCCATGAGAAACTGTTTAAAGTCCCAGTGAAACGACGTGTTCCACAGTTCATATCTCAGCGGTGTGCATTTCACCTGAGGGGTCTAAATCAAATCCTGTGCATTTGATTGGACCGCTAAAGAAAGTGGACGGGCTTAGAGTTTAGCGCGATACGGAGCTAGGGAGGACTGTTTGCTCCTCACACACACACACACCTCCCTCGTTGTTGAGAGATATGGGAGGGACACTTCCCCGCATTACATGTAGAAGAACGGCACCAGGCCTCCCTCCGTGCCACCAGCGCCCGAGCTCCGCTCTCATCCGGCGGACATCCGCTTCCCTTGAATGAGTAAGACCTCAGCCACATTGTTTTTGGAAATGAAAACAAAGTTTTTACCCACAGATATCCAAACACACATTTGTTACTATCTCTCCTTATTGGTTGTATTAACAATCAACAAACAGCAAAGAGCGGTTTTATATGACTGGTTGGGCTAGCTAGTCGTCCAAAGTCTCATTTGATTGGATTATTTTTTAATAATTCTAATTGCCCCTGAGTGCAGGATGGGTCATCAAAGATTTGACATCATAGCAGAAGCTAAAGACACTAACTCACTCTTAAAAGTGAAACCAATGCAGAAGATCCTTAAAGCTGCATTCTCTCTAGTGACCAGCAGGGGGCGACTCCTCTGGTTGTATAGAAGTCTATGAGAAAATGACTCTACTTCTCTCTTGATTTATTCCCTCAGTAAACATTGTAAACATGAGTTTATGGTCTCAATCTCTAGTTTCAAGTCTTCTTCAATACAGCATGATGTTCATTTAGTAAATTATGGTCCATTTAGAGTCAAACGGACCATAAAGCAGGGGATGCTTTAGGGCGGGGCTACCTGGTGATTGACAGGTCTCTACCACTGCGTTGTCCGGTCTGTTTGTCCAGGTTTTTTTTGTCTTACAGCTTCCCCCTTTTCACAGTGTTTATAGTTCATGAAAGTTATTTTTTGTGATTTCTGGTTGCAAAACACCAAGATGGCAACGGACAAAATACCAAACTCAATGCTTCAAAACTGCCCTCTCTAACTCCAGTTCCACTGGGACTTCAAAGGAAAGGTTGTGGGAAATACTATTTTGGGCTTTCTTGCCGAGAGTTAGATGAGAACGATACCACTCATTTATACGTGTTAAATATGAAGCGACAGCCAGAGAGCGCTTAGCGCGTGATAGCATAGAGACTGAAAGCCAAGCCGGACAGATTATAGAATGGTATCCATCTTCTGATCTTGGACTAAAAAGTGCATTGCCCAAACTGTGGACATTTTCCTGTAAAAAAACACATGATAATTAACCCAAGAACATCTCAGCCTTAATCAACAGTAAATATATAACTACTTGGTCCTCATTCTACAGTAAGGCCAACAATGACGAATACTGAATTCTGCACTGATAATCTTTATTAGCTCTCCTGTCAACAAGAGAGGCCAATGACAAAATCAATGTCATCTCAGATGCGAGGATGGAACTGAGAAATTCGAGGCACTTAACCCGACAGGTCTTATTGACTCGTCCACTCACTCCACTCACTCCACTCAGCGAGAGCTGCACTTCCTCCCTTGAGCTCAAGAACATCATGACATTTTTAAGTCCACGTTTCTCGCGCTTCACTCGAACGTCTGATGTTTCATCTATGTGGTGTGTTTTTGTGACTGTGGTCGCTGAGTTATTGTTTAAATAGATTTGGAGGAATGGAGAATGCCCAACTTCATAGTTGGTAAGGAGGAATAATTAAGAGAACGCAAAAGTTCTCAGCAGTTTAGATCCACCATGTACAAATGATTATGTAGTGTACTTGTTCACAGAGACCCCTTTGAGCAGGATCTAGACAAAGGTTTATAAAGTGAAGCTGTATCTTTCTCATTGAAATGGTTAATAATGTTTCTTCAGGAGTGTCCATGTGTGGAGAAAGTTCAGGATTCCTCTCTTCTCCCTGTCAACGTGGAGAGGAAGGTCACTCTGGTGGGACAACACCTGAACCTGTTTCAGGTAATGTAGCCATCTACTGTCTTGTCTTAGCACTAAAGGTGGGCTCAGCCATTCTGGAGAAAGACTTGATGTTTGAACTCAACCACCCGAACAAATAACACTCTTCTCCAGATATACCGTCCCCTCTCGCTCCCACTGCCTTTCTCTTTACACACCCATGGCCTTTCCCCTCTCCTGGCTGGAGGACTGTTTGTTTCCCATTCACACTGTATCAACACGGCGCACTCACAGCGCACTGATGGACAGAAAGTGTATTGAGCTAGAATCGTTAGGTGCACCTTTTAAAGCTGTAATCATGCAGGTTATTCATACATCGTATAGCTTCAGCTACAAGGGTTCAGGGATTTGTTTACATGTTATTATCAATAAGTAAGTCTTAAAGGTAAAAGAAATACATATTCTCCCTCTTACCTGTAGTGCTATCTATCTAGATTGTTTTGGCGCGTCACTCTGGATAATCCACAGACCTCCTTGTGAGCAGTTTCATGCTGGAACTCGGGTTGAAGGAAAATAGTTCCTACATGAAACTGCTTCTCCGAAACTAGGCAACTATGTTGACCTGTCCCTTTAAAGTCCAAGAGAAGCTTTACAAACATTTAGTAAAGTACATTTTCTGTTTCAGTTTATATTAACACAGCACATCATAATAAAACAATGATAAACTATATTTGTATAGCACATAATAATAATAATAATAAACTTAATTGTATAGCACATACTAATGCAATATTAATAACCTTGATTTGAATAGCACATAATAAAAAGAATAGTAACAATACACTTTATTTGTTGTATAGTACATAATAAAAATAATATATTAATAATAATTATGTTAATTTGTATAGCAAACAATAATAATACAATAATACCAAACTTTTAGTATAGGACCTTTCATACAAGAAATGCTGCTTAAAGTGCTTAAAGGAAGACAGACATAAAATGAACATTAAAAAATACTAGTTATAGAGATATAAAGGCTCAAATGAGTTGTTATGCATACTGCCATAACAAAACGTGCATTATTATGTAAAGTCTTCACACAACTTCATAAGCTTTTGCAGTGATACATCAGTTCTCACTGTGCCCCTACTGAGAGGGTGTGTCCGTTCACTTCCATGTGTGTGGTGTTCACATGTAGGACAAGAACCTGGACTACGAGTGTGTGCTGGACGTTGAGAATCAGTCAGTGGTGGTGGACGCCTCCGTGGAGCCGGACGCCACTCAACCATCAGCCTTCTTTATCACCTGCCAACCTCACCAGGTCAGAACACGTCTCAATGTAGTGATCCATCTCGTGTTGTTGTGTTTAGTCCTGGGAATATTTGTGTCTTTTTTTTACAGCCCTTAAAAACTTTGTTTCAGATCTTTGAAAGTATTTCTCCAACAACATTAAATATACATGACTTAATAATCAACAATCACAGTACGGCTGTCATAATGTCAGATTTTCACTACATGATAATCGACAAAAGCATTCATGTTAACGATATCATTGTGACAAAATAATAATAATGCTATCAGTTAAATATTCCTTTAACTTTTTTTCTCTTTTGAGGCAAATATATTACACTCATAATACGAGTGTAGGGAGGAGGAGAAAGAGTCTATAACCATAACTGTGTTTATAATATGATTTTTGAAAATAATATATAATAATTTATCATGTTCAATATTAACATGATATTCATATTTCATGTCTAAATATCACGTTTATCTGAGCTCTTAAACCAGGTGTGTCCTCTCTCTCTAAATGTAAGGTCAAGTGATACCAGTATGTTTAAGTCTCATTTTTAGAGTTCTAAGCATATTTTGATGATTATCAGGATCGGATCGCGAATGATTAGTTTGGCCTGAAAAAATCGTGACTTGAAATTTTCACATAGTAATAAGCTGATTGAGAAAAATAGGCCTTTTATATCACAACGTAAACACAATAAATACTTGGACGGGTTAAGTTTTTAACAAAGTCCTGAATTTAAAATGTGATTTTCTTTCTTAATTGAGTTTTTTAGCCATGGTGGCTGTTGTTCCCATGCTAATCACTCAGATCTTCTTCAGTGTATTTCAAACAGTTGGATTTCATTCATCACTCCCAGCGTGACGGCAAATGTACCATCTTTCATAGATTGAGTCCATAGCGAAGCAGCAAAACAAGAACTTGCCTTTATGAACTGTTTGACACCTCATTTGTCAGTCCCGATCTGATGGGGTAACCCCCCCCCCCCCCCCATCCTGTAGCATCCATAAATCCAGTAGTTTGAAGGAGATGTTTTCACAACAACATAAATAGATATTAGAGATGAATTATGAGCTGTTTACACTAACTCTAATAATACAATATAATCATGTACGTCTGCATCTCCATGTATTTCATTAGCTCTCGTAGCCGGATCATTTGACACATGCTGGTATACCATCAACTCATATACCACATCACAAATATGTCTGCTGGTTCTGGTTTCAGTACGCCTACTCTGCCTCAATGGAGGAATACCCGGCCACCATCAACGTGAGGAGGAAGAACTACTTCCTCATCGACAGCGCCGAGGATCTGTACGGTGCGTGTTTTATGCCGGCGTGTCCGAGACGTGTTGTTTGACGCCAAATAATGCCACTCCCTCACAGAATTTTCCCCGTCTCTGTTTTATTTCAGTGACTCTGTTCAATTGTTCAGTGGGGCGGTCGGATTGCAGCCGGTGTCGCACCGCCGACCACAAGTACGGCTGCGTCTGGTGCGGCGGCGCTGCCGGCTCTCGCTGTGTGTACCGGGACTCTTGCGCTGAGGAGGTCAAACACACCTGCCCCGCGCCCGTCATTCACTTCGTAAGTGTTATTCGCCCTTTCTTTGGAACACAAAGGGCCACTGAGACGCTACAGATGTGTTTTTGCTTTGCTTTCTGTTGTTCAAAAATACAACTTTTAAGCCTTTATGATCACATTGTGCTGGCCTGTATCCACTCCATCTCTACTCGACTCCCATTTTCATGTCACGCTGTTATGCTGTCTGAGGCGATGATCAGGATGTACGTTTCAAACATCTGGTCCTCTTGTGTTCCAGCTGGACCCGGTATCCGGTCCCGTGGAGGGAGGGACGGTCGTGACTATTTCAGGCTCCAACCTCGGCCAGAGAAGTGAAGACATCCAGAACTCGGTCACGGTGGCCGGGGTCCCCTGCAGCGTCATCCATAGCAGATACGAAGTCTCCTCGAGGCGAGTTGTGCTGTTACTCAAGGATGGGCAAATTCTAGTTTGGAGGTCAAAGGTCTCACGTCTGTGACGTTCTAGCAGCGTCTCGGGGAGCGCATCGAGTGTAATTCCCTCAAATTTTGCACAAACGTCCACTTGGTGCTTTAAGACACATTGATTAGAATTCGGAGGTCAAAAGGTCACTGACTTGATAAAACATGCGTTTGGTCTGAACCCAAGATGTCATCTGCTAATAAGATAAAAGGCTGACGTGATGGTGGGCGGAGGCACACAGCAGCGATGCGGCGTTTGTAGTTGTAATAGTGACCATCGTACGTCTTGATCCCGCAGGATAGTGTGTGAGACCACGGGCAGCGGAGGAGAGAGGAGCGGCCACGCCTCGGTCAAAGTGAGGGGGGGAGGAGTCGGACTGTCCGCTCAGATCTTCAGCTTCCAGGTAAACGCCTCAATAGTCAGTCACGTTTACAAGGAAAGGAAACTGGAAATCAGCTGACATTTGTTCATGCAGGTTAGGTGTATAACTGCTGCAGAGCTGTCACCACAGTTCTACCACACTGTTTCTGGCGAGCTCACTTCTCTTTAATGTTTAACACCAGATTATTGTCATTTTTAAACTAATAGTCTAAGTATGAAGATAAGAAAGGAAAATTAAATTTTTTCAAACCAATGATGACTACGTCCACTTCTTATATACAGTCTATGGTCTGTACTAATACTAATAAAGACACCCAGTTATATGAATAACATGTAACTTGCATTCTGTATTCATACTGTGTCCATTTTTGATAACAAGATGCGTTTGTATTATTTATTCATGATTTGCGTCTGTGTCCATTGATGTTGTGATTGTGAATTCATTATTTAATAACCCAGAATATGAATACGGTGTCTTTTGGAAATTATTTATTAGGCTAAATGTTTCAGGGAAAATTTTAATTTTGTAACTCGTATCAAAACCCGTCGCTCAGGAAGTATCAGCCTCGCTTGACTCGATGTAAGATGAGGGTCGATTATGTAAAAAAGTGTTTGTCTCGCTTCTCTCTCTCCTTTTTTTGTTCAGTTCTTTGATTAATTCAGACGTTTAACTCGATGGCGGATCAGAGAACGAAAGAAAAAGGCCGTTGTGTTCTCCTCTAGTGCAGAAATAGGAGCTTTGAGAACTCTTTAAGGTGGCGAGGACATATCAAATAAGAGACTTGGGATGCCCCCAAGGAGTTGACAGTGACTGCACTCGTGCATGAAAGCTTTTCAACTTCAAACACCTCTTTTACGGCTGACCCTAAAACGAAGGATTGACTTGATCGCTTGAGGACTTTTATGAGACTTCACTTCATGTAGCCGCAGCACGCACTTTCAAGCCGTGTGTGTGTGTGTGTGTGTGTGTGTGTGTGTGTGTGTGTGTGTGTGTCTGTGTGTGTGTGTGTGTGTGTGTGTGTGTGTGTGTGTGTGTGTGTGTGCGCGCGAGAAAAGCACGACTCCGCCCCTCGTGCAGAGAGAGAGAAGGTTTGAGACGTGCTCTTTTCTGCGGAGATCATTTATAAAGTACCGACAGCAGAACCGTTAACTCCGGACCTTATCAATACTCTGGTATTTTACTAGTTTAGAACCAAGTTTTGGGGGGCATCCCTACACATGGATGTGTATTTTGGATGTTTTCTCTGCACTCGTCTGAATGAAAACATGTTATGGAAGCAGCTCCCACATGGCTTTCATTAATCAGGCATCACTTGGAACTGTGCCGTGTGAACCACTGAAATGCACTGAAGTCACAGCAGCACGTCTCCTCATTACCATAACAGCACAAGCACTGTAGGTTGACTTAATTAATTAGTCCGAGTGACAAGCAAATTAATTGCTGTACTCAGCAGGCTGTGAGGCGACCTTCTAGCGTTTTCCCAGAATGCCCCTGTGTCTCTTTTATCTGCCCGATAAATCACCAGCTCAGTATCGGATTATTGATTGTATGTTTTCTGTTCCTCTCTCTTGTGCATCTTTTGCATTTTATCCTGTACATCGTTCTTCTCCTCGTCCCTCCACCACCAGGATCCTGTTCTGAGCGGCATCTTCCCACAGAGAGGGCCCAAGGCGGGGGGCTCCTCTCTCACCATCAGAGGCCGGAGACTGAGGACCGGACACCCGAGCGAGGTCGGCGTCCTGATCGGAGGAGTGCCGTGCGTGGTGTAAGTGTCTCCAATCCACAGTGATTTAAGACTATTTTGAGTTATTAACATTAAGAGTTATGAAGGCAGACTTTCTCTTTCTATATTTGGAATACAATTGGTAGAAATGTAAAAAATAAATAAAAAAAGTTCTCTCTCTGTTCAGGCTCAACATCCAGGAGGATCAGATCAGCTGTCTGACCAGAGGCAGTAACAGAACAGGAGAGCATGGCATCACCGTGCGGTTTGGTGGCACAGAGCGCCACCTACCGGGTCTGGTGTATCATTACACCCCCAACCCCAACATCTCAATGGCTGCTCCCTCCAAAAGCTTCCTCAGGTGCTTATCAGTCTCAATAACGCAATCTCGACCCATGCACATAATCTAGATTGCATAACTGCTGTGCTGACGTGATAGTCTATCTTAAGCTTGTGGCCTGGACACTGTGACTTTTGAACGTCTTACTTTAGGCAGAAGTATTTGTCTGTCCTGATTGTCATCTAAAGGTCATGACGAGGAATCTTTTTCTTCTTTTCCACTACTATGCCCTTCAGCGGAGGCCGAATCATCAGGGTCTCTGGTCAGAACCTGGATGTGGTGCAGGAGCCGAAAATGAGGGTGACCCTCAGTCCCCCTGATACTCTTCCTCCCAGGAGGAGGAGGAGTGCCAGAGGGAGGAGTGAAGGGAGCCCGACCGGAGGACGGGATCATCAGGGTCCACTGAAGAGATGGAGGAGGATCGTCCCGGAGGCGGACTGCCCCGAGGGTGCGCTGTGTCACGTCAAACAGGTATGAATCATACAGCTGTGTGCATCTGTGAGCTTTTCTTTACACCTGGAAAGCAAATGAGCGTAAGAAAAATAAGGTTGTAGTCATAAATACAATTCAGAATGGAGAGTAGGGATTATGATCACAATTTACCTTTGATTTCTTTTGTCTTTATTATTATTATTTTTTCCAAAACCATTTTCATAAATGCAGATTTCCAAATGTACAATTTAGAACAAAAAAAAATCTGTATTAAAAAAATAACAAAGGATGAACTGGAAGAAAATATAACCATCTTCTCTACCTAAGTACATATGTACATATACAGTATATACAGGTGCTGGTCATATAATTAGAATATCATCAAAAAGTTGATTTATTTCACTAATTCCATTCAAAAAGTGAAACTTGTCTATTATATTCATTCATTACACACAGACTGATATATTTCAAATGTTTATTTCTTTTAATTTTGATGATTATAACTGACAACTAAGGAAAATCCCAAATTCAGTATCTCAGAAAATTAGAATATTACTTAAGACCAATACAAAGAAAGGATTTTTAGAAATCTTGGCCAACTGAAAAGTATGAACATGAAAAGTATGAGCATGTACAGCACTCAATACTTAGTTGGGGCTCCTTTTGCCTGAATTACTGCAGCAATGCGGCGTGGCATGGAGTCGATCAGTCTGTGGCACTGCTCAGGTGTTATGAGAGCCCAGGTTGCTCTGATAGTGGCCTTAAGCTCTTCTGCATTGTTGGGTCTGGCATTTCGCATCATCCTCTTCACAATACCCCATAGCTTTTCTATGGGGTTAAGGTCAGGCGAGTTTGCTGGCCAATTAAGAACAGGGATACCATGGTCCTTAAACCAGGTACTGGTTGCTTTGGCACTGTGTGCAGGTGCCAAGTCCTGTTGGAAAATGAAATCTGCATCTCCATAAAGTTGGTCAGCAGCAGGAAGCATGAAGTGCTCTAAAACTTCCTGGTATACGGCTGCGTTGACCTTGGACCTCAGAAAACACAGTGGACCAACACCAGCAGATGACATGGCACCCCAAACCATCACTGACTGTGGAAACTTTACACTGGACCTCAAGCAACGTGGATTGTGTGTCTCTCCTCTCTTCCTCCAGACTCTGGGACCCTGATTTCCAAAGGAAATGCAAAATTTACTTTCATCAGAGAACATAACTTTGGACCACTCAGCAGCAGTCCAGTCCTTTTTGTCTTTAGCCCAGGCGAGACGCTTCTGACTCTGTCTGTTGTTCAAGAGTGGCTTGACACAAGGAATGTGACAGCTGAAACCCATGTCTTGCATACGTCTGTGCGTAGTGGTTCTTGAAGCACTGACTCCAGCTGCAGTCCACTCTTTCTGAATCTCCCCCACATTTTTGAATCGGTTTTGTTTCACAATCCTCTCCAGGGTGCGGTTATCCCTATTGCTTGTACACTTTTTTCTACCACATCTTTTCCTTCAATTCGCCTCTCTATTAATGTGCTTGGACACAGAGCTCTGTGAACAGCCAGCCTCTTTTGCAATGACCTTTTGTGTCTTGCCCTCCTTGTGCAAGGTGTCAATGGTCGTCTTTTGGACAACTGTCAAGTCAGCAGTCTTCCCCATGATTGTGTAGCCTACAGAACTAGACTGAGAGACCATTTAAAGGCCTTTGCAGGTGTTTTGAGTTAATTAGCTGATTAGAGTGTGGCACCAGGTGTCTTCAATATTGAACCTTTTCACAATATTCTAATTTTCTGAGATACTGAATTTGGGATTTTCCTTAGTTGTCAGTTATAATCATCAAAATTAAAAGAAATAAACATTTGAAATATATCAGTCTGTGTGTAATGAATGAATATAATAGACAAGTTTCACTTTTTGAATGGAATTAGTGAAATAAATCAACTTTTTGATGATATTCTAATTATATGACCAGCACCTGTATTCACACATACATATACATCATTTTCACTTAAAAAGCTCCTATTTCTATGTTTTATTGCTCCTCCCCTCCAGTACGAGACTCGCTGCACAGTCAATGGCTCCACCCTCATCCTGTGTCCGACTCCGGCGGTGGGTCCAGAGGCCAGGAGGGCCCGGGTCAAAGTTCACTTCCTGTTGGACAGCCTCCATTTTGACTTCGGCACCGTGGGGAACGGGGCCTTCAGCTATGAGCCCAACCCACAGCTCTACCTGCTGAACCAGAACGATCCCAGCAAACCGTACCACCACAAACCCGGCAGCATCATCTCCGTCGAGGTGGGCGCCAATAACTACAATGCAGTAATAATAGTAATCCGCACTTAAACTCCCGATATACTTTGTAAATATTGTAGTTTCACTCATTTCAAATCTCTCCGCTCCAGGGAGAGAACCTGGATCTAGCAATCTACAAGCACGAGGTGGAGGCTCGGATCGGGGCGGGGGTGTGCTCCGTGAAGACCCTGACACACAACCACTTGTACTGTGAGCCGCCAGCTCAGCAGCCCTCGGTCACCGCTGGCAAGAAACCGGATGGCATGGACAGTCTGCCTGAGTTCACGGTGA
Source organism: Anarhichas minor (assembly GCF_050575085.1). NCBI lineage: Eukaryota > Metazoa > Chordata > Actinopteri > Perciformes > Anarhichadidae > Anarhichas > Anarhichas minor. Next base: position 2,214,053 of record NW_027466466.1, on the reverse strand, counting down.
GTAAATGTCACCGTGGACCTGGAAGTCAAGTTGCACATTCAAGGATTCAAGGATCATTTATTGTCATTCTGAATCACAGGGATGCACAACGAAATGCAGCTGAGCCCATTTTCACACAAACGCATGACAAACAACACAAAACAAAAGAAAAATCTGTCATACATTCCTGTAGGACATTTTTTTGAATTATCATCATAAGGAATGTAAACAGCAGCAACAACAACAATTCTCTGGGCAGATAACATGGCCGACATCTTCACATTAAATATACTACATGAGGAAAACACTGTCCATCAACTGTGACTGTGTTTGAGCACCAAGCATCATGAGGTGAACACAGTCCTCCTCCTCTGGTCCACCTGAGTCCTGAGTCATCAAGTGCAGCTTGATCCTGGTCCACGATGGATCCAGGTCTCAGTGAAGACCTCCTGCTGCTTTCATCCATCTTATTTTTCATCAGAAATCATAAACCGTTTCATACTCAAGTGTTTGATTCAAACTTGATTTTTTACTTGTTTACTGTGTAAAAAAGTCTCTGATTGTGTTTTCCAGGTGAACATGGGGAATCTGAACTTCTCTTTGGGCAGAGTGCAGTACGACAGCCAGGCCCAGTCGACGTTTCCTCTGGAGGCTCAGGTGGGAGTCGGGGTGGGGGCCTCCATAGTGGCTCTCATTGTGCTCATCATAGTCCTCATATACAGGTGAGCAGACAGCATTTGCTCATTTGAACAGACTGTTCCTTATAGTCCTCAACGGGCTGCTATGTACAGTAGCTGGAATATGATTTTCAGTCATACAAGCTATTCTTTAGGTTTGATTGGTATCTGATTATATCAAAATCTGTCCTGCCGATTCAAATTTTTTGGCAATTCTTTCTATAAGAACTATAATTAACAACAAGGCTCCAGAATTGTTTTCTACCCTGTCCTGAAAAAAATGTCAATCATCCGGAAGTCAGTGTAAACCATCAAAATCTCTAAATGTAATTGTTTTACTTTCCTAGTATCAAATATGATTACTTGCATTAAAACACACAATTCAAATGAGTAGCAAATAAATTATTGCATTTTTCATTGTTTTTAAGAAAACCGTGGCATTAGTAGTTTTAGTGATATATTATATATTAAAGCTACTGTTAGGGTGTTCAACATTCATAATTCCCTCTTTAATATCTATTTTATATTGCTGTAAAAACAAATCTCAACTGTATTTATTCAAGTTTCTGGCCGAAAACTACATTTTCCAGATGTCAACGCATCATGACAGCGGTGTCATTTACCTGCGCCTAATGCTCATTTTTACTGATTAGAGCTCGACAATAACACATCATCGTGCAACTCCATCACTCTGAGCAGCATGATGGGAATGAAATACTACATGAGAAGTCTGATCAAGTGATTTTGGACTTGGAGTTGTGACACATTCAGTTTTCACTAGCGCTGAAGAACTTACACACACGTCGTGCGTGCGTGTGTGTGCATGTGTGTGCGTGTGCTGACGTAAAACTAATATGTGGCAATCTTGTGACCATCAAAAACTTCTTCTACTTTTGTCATTCTTCTTCCTCCTGCCTTCTTCTTCTTCCTTTGTTCTTTCTTTCTTCCTTCATCCTTCTCCCTCTTCTGATAACACATTGCTGGTTTATCTTTTAGCCTGAATGTTGTCTGCATCGTTGTCGTTTGTCAGGAGGAAGAGCAAACAGGCCATGAGGGACTACAAGAAGGTGCAGATCCAGCTGGAGAACCTGGAGACCAGTGTGAGAGACCGCTGTAAGAAGGAGTTCACAGGTACACTCCTCTTCACTCTAGGAAATAACATCAGCTCACCAAAATCAGGAACGATACACAAACCAATGCCCTCATTCCCTTTCCTCCCCTCCTTCAGACTTGATGACGGAGATGATGGACGTGTCCAGTGATTTGGTGGGTTCAGGGATCCCCATCCTGGATTACCGGGTGTACGCCGAGCGCATTTTCTTCCCTGGCCACCAGGAGTCGCCACTGAGACGGGATCTGGACGTCCCTGAGAGTCGCAGGCAGACTGTGGAGCAAGGGCTGGTTCAGCTGTCCAATCTGCTCAACAGCAAACTCTTTCTCACCAAGGTCAGACAACAGGGGAATGGATATCTTTAAATAGAGCAGTATGTCATTCGGAAAGGTCTTTACATCGATATTCCCATCCTCTCTGTCAGAATTAGGGCCAATAGAATAAATAGAAACTGTAATACAGATTTCCCCAATAACTCGCTGTTACAGGTTTAAGTTCATCTTCTTCTTATCCCCGTCGTCTCCACAGTTTATCCACACTCTGGAGGTCCAGCGGACGTTCTCCCCGAGGGACCGGGCCTATGTGGCCTCCCTGCTGACCGTAGCCCTGCACGGTAAACTGGAGTACTTCACGGACATCCTGAAGACACTGCTCAATGATCTAGTGGAACAGTATGTGGCCAAGAACCCCAAGCTGATGCTCAGGAGGTGAGGGCGAAGTCAGGTGGTCAGATCATCGAGGTGTCTTCAGCACATTCGTCCATAAATCGTGTGCTTACTTTCTTCTTTTTCCAGAACGGAATCAGTGGTTGAGAAGCTTTTGACGAACTGGATGTCCATCTGTCTGTTTACCTTTCTGAGGGTATGTCCACTAGTATCTGTGACACCTGGCCAGAGATCAGTGAATAAAGTATTTATTTAGTCAGAAAAACAAACAAAAAAAACCCTTATATTTGTGCAACATAACTTTTAAAATTTGATTTCCTTTTTATTTATCTAAGGACCTCATTTATTTATCTTTGAACCCTTTCTTGAGCCCCAACATGTTATTTTACGGTTTCTGTTTCTTACTAAATCACAACTTTGGTTCTGCAACGTTGTCCACAACAATCAATAATGTTAATATTTGTATTATACACAAATGGCATCTTTTGAGTTAGAAACACTTCACAATAACTCTCCATTGAAGTAAGTGCATCTTTGGTTCAGCAGCGTGACTCGGTCAGGACGGTCACTGAACGACTCCTAAACTGATGTTCTGTAGTGGGAGGACACTGTTGACCTTTCGTCTCTCATGCTTGGCCAGGAATCTGCAGGGGAGTCGTTCTACATGCTGTTCAGAGCAATAAAGCACCAGGTGGACAAGGGACCTGTGGACGCCGTGACGGGAAAAGCCAAGTACACGCTGAACGACAACAGGCTGCTGCGAGAGGACGTGGAGTACCGCACGCTGGTCAGCACACACACAGACACCATATTAAATATATTCACACAGGCCGGGTTAGTCATGGCAAGGACATGAAGGGAATCTGTTCTGTATGTTACAAAAGACATAGCTGACTCCTTCTCCTTGTTTTTCATGATACTTTTCCTAATTGTTTATGGAATTAAAGGGTAACATGTATTTTTCAACCTGGATATGTCCCCATGTTTTTGGTGTCTAAATGACTAATGGGGACAGAAATGTATGGAAGGAGAACGCTGCAGCCGCTAAACTGGCTGCAATGTAATCATATCTGGCAACTTCTCACCGTAGATGTACGTCCACTAAAGTGCTTGTTGTTGGCACTGACAGGCTCATATTGTTATTCTAAGTGTCTGAGAACATTAGGGAAAGAACCCCACAGAGAAATAAAACCTTTTTTCCTTTACTTTGCTTCACCATGTCTCGCACAAGAGAAGTCTCGTTCTTTAGTCTCACCAGAGGTGAATTGCTGCCAGGAGACAACGGTGGAAACCTGAGTGAGAGTCAGAGAGAGGAGTGCCGGTGTTGTCACTTAGTTGTGTTGGAGGACAGAAAGTGCAGCTTCGTGTGATTTTCCACAATGTGGATGTGAGGCGAGATTTCAGAACGAGACTTCTCCTTGAGCGAGACTTTGTTGGACACAATAACAAACAGACGGGATCAAGCTAAAAGGTAAAAGGGAAAGAAAAATGTTTTATTTCTCTGTGGGGTACTTTCCATAATGTTCTCAGACACTTAGAATAACAATATCAGCCTGTCTGTGCCAACAACAAGCACTTTAGTGGACGTACATTGACGGACTACATGGAAGCCCGTTCAGCAGCTGGAGGCCGCAGCCCTCACGCTAATACTGGACCAATAGGACTGAAAGTACACAAAAACATGGGCAAATAGGGTCCAGGTTGAAAAATACCGAAAATCCCCTTCAGGTTAGTTGTTGGCCTTCTTTTAGTACTATTCAAATTTGAATGACATAAATTGATACAGTTAGATGACAAGTTTGACTCAAACCAATATTATTTCCAATATTTCCACCACTAACCTGTTCCTAATCTGTCCAGACCCTAAATGTAGCGATGCCGGCCTCAGCCACCAGCGGAGGCGCCACCACGCAGATGGTGCCGGCCAAAGTCCTGGACTGTGACACCATCACCCAAGTGAAGGAGAAACTCCTGGAGCAGACCTGGAAGGGAACCTCCTTCTCCCAGAGGCCACACGTTGACTCGTTACACCTCGGTAAGTCCAGTTCATTTCACAACACCAGGCTTCTCTTTAGTATCAGAGCAGTCCATCACACAAACCAGTAGTGGTGTAACGGACCATAGTAACGGATCCCCCTCACGGTTTGACACGCATGTGAACCGTGGATTAATGACACACTTTAACATTAACCATCACAGTATAAAAATAAAGTTTTACTGACCAATATTCAGTCAAATATGTGATCAGGACATCTTTTATGCTTTTCTAGTCTCTCATAACGTTACATTGTTAACAAATAATCTGTGTTTAAACTGACAGGAGAGCTGTTAGCATTAGCAGCACCGCTAACGGCTAACAAACGAATATTACGTTCAGGCTCTGTTCAGTTACATTACGATGCAGGCTCTGTTCAGTGAAAATGAGTATTGAACGAAGGTAAACTATAACGTTATCATGATGTGTTCAATGTGATCTCGTAAAATGTAGTGTTGGTGAGAAACTTGAATATATCCAGTAGTTTGTAGGAGATGTTTTCACAACAACATAAATAGATATTAGAGATGAATTATGAGCTGTTTACACTAGCTCTAATAATACATCATTAAAACTACTAATGACTATATTTATTTTAATCCATTAAAATACAATCTTTTACTTCCTTATTATTCAAATTGTGTGTTTTTATGAAGAAAATAAAAGGATCATTTTTGATGTTTTACTGACTTCAGAGCGGTTGAAATGATTTTCTGGATCCTTGTAGACCAGCTGCTATAATCAAACAACAAAGAGATCTGTATCTGTTAATATGGATCATCAATGATCATCAGTTAGTGTCAGCAGCAAAACAACAAGTTCTATTTGCTCTCTTTTTTCTTTTGTGCTGATCCGATCTGTGACTCTAATCAGTGATATGATCTGAACCGCGAGCGTTATGATCCGTTGCACCACTAATAGTTCTAGTGAGTTTGTTTAAATTTTTAGTTTTCTTGAAAAAGCACAAGGTTACTTAACATTTGCTTATTTTTCCCTCCAGAGTGGCGTGCAGGTGTCGCGGGTCACCTGATCTTATCAGATGAGGATCTGACATCGGTAGTGCAAGGCTTGTGGAAGCGCCTCAATACACTGCAGCACTACAAGGTGAGCGCGAGTCACACTACCGCTGAAACACATGCACAACACACTGTTTGAGGCAGGAAGCGTGAACGTTGTTATGTGACTGTGCGACACAGGTCCCCGACGGAGCGACGGTGGCCCTCGTCCCCAGGAACACCAAGAACCACGTCCACGACAGCCACGATTACATGCCTGGAGAAAGTGAGTGTCCCCACTACAGCATTCAGATATGGATGGTTATTAACGGAACCCTCCTGTAATAAAAGTGTCACCTTTAACAGATATGTTGATCGGTGCTGGTGAAGCTGATATTCTTACCTGGTGATCTGATATTGAAGCCGGCACTTTGCATTACTTAACAAGAAAAGTGTATGCAAAATGGTTCGGAGGGCGTTTCAGATTTTTTTCAATGCTTTTTTGACTCGGACTTGAGTTCTACAGGATTCAGAATACAGGATCACGGCCGTCTCGGAGCAGAAGGTGTTTCAGTTCAATGAGTGACCGTGTTAACTGGTGACTCTCGGCCAAATGCGTCCATGGTTTTGATTGAAGGCTTTCTCAAGGACGCCTTCATGTTCTGTTGGTGTTTTTAACAGCTGCCGTCACTACGGGCAACCACGAAGCATTCGGCTGAGAGTCACCAGTTAACACGGTCACTCGTTAAACTGAAACACCGGCGGTGGCTGCCAGCTATTGAATGTGCGATCTGACGGATCGAAGCACTCGTATTTGTAGCACCCGTTTTAAAACCTCATGAAGTCTAACCTCTGGGTCTGTGTGTCATGGTGTTTGATGTCACATGACCACAGATAACAAAGTTGGAAGCATCTGGTGACATCTGACAACTCGCACCAAAACAAACTCGATCGATGAACAGCACTACATTGTAAGGAGGAAAATATGTAGTTTTGAATTTGGGGTGAACTGTTTCTTTAAGTGGAACAACAGAGAAAAAGATTGTGCTCACTGTGCTTACCGAGATGTAGCCGCTCTGCAAGGGATGAACCTAAATACCAAAACAAATGCATACAAGAGGTAAGAAGTGGGGAAACAGAACAAGTTGTTCATTTAGATTACTGTGAAATATTACTTTTGTAGTTTTAACATTGACCAGCAGAGGGTACAAAATCAAAGTATGGTCGTTTGTCAAATAGATTTGCTTGAAATGTGTGTAGATATATTTACTGCAGATTGAACTAAACATATTTTACAATCTGTTAGAATAACAGTTGTATTGATCACTGAGATAGCGTTGACTTTGAATAAAGTTGATTCAAAATATAAAATATATTCAATATAATATAATAATATTTAACTCTCCGAACCCCAAAACCCCAGAAAACTTAACCGAAACTAAGCTTAAAATGTTGATATTTTATTCTACGTCTCATTTAAAATCTCGTACCCAATAAACCGTTTGAAGAAACCACATCCTGTAAAAAACAATAAGGAAGCCATGATTGATACGACTGAGACTAACAGTCACATGACAAAAACATCTTCAGTGGAGATGAGCTTCACAAGGAGCTCAGCAAACTACACTTTCACACACTCACAAGTAGTTTGTCATCGCTGCACACTATGAACAAACACTCATATCCACGTGTGTGTGATGTGTGCCAAATGTCACCACTGTACTAGCTAATGCAGTCGTGTTTTATCTGAACAGAGCGTGAACAACCAGGGGGGGGCGCTGTTTGACTACAGTTGTTCTGTTTTATTGGGTAGGATGAAGTGGGAGAGATGAGTCACTTGGCAGCAGAGAAAAAGCCAAAAACATGAAATACATTATTTTAATGCTGAGACTGTGTTTGCAGCCCAAAAAATATGAACCTTGATTTCACACCGTTTGAAAACACTGAAGTTACCCAAACAAGTGCATGAACACATATATGACCCAAGAAATGACACAAAGTGCGTGCGTATGTGCATGCGCGCACGGGGACACGGGTGACAGTGTCAGCGGGGCAGGCACCACACCAGGCCAGCAAAGAGTTTCAACAACACCTTGCTTTGGTGTATCTTAGCCCACCAGCCGTACTGACCCAACCGTTGTCCCCTCTCACCAGAGACCCCCATGCTGGACGACGGGGAGGAGGGAGGAGTGAGGCTCTGGCATCTGGTGAAAGCCAGCGAGGAGTCGGAGCTGCCTAAGCACAGAAGGGGCAGCGTGAGGGAGCGGGGCGGCGAGAGGGCCAAGGCCATCCCCGAGATCTACCTCACACGCCTGCTCTCCATGAAGGTAAACCAGATGATCAGAGCCGGTGTTCGTCAAGGCCGTGCCAGATGTGTGTAGATGTAAAAAACAAAAACATTTTTACAACCGATTGTCAACTACAGCAGCAACGATCGGGCTCAACATTGGTGGTGGTTGCTCCTCTGTAGATACACTAAGTAAGAATCAGCGTGAGATTTTTCCAGACCAGCAGAGGAGCTGAGTGAGACGACCACGAGTGCAGATTTGTGAATGCATCTGGTTCTCTCTGCTCCTCCGTCTCAGGGCACGCTGCAGAAGTTCGTGGACGATTTGTTCACGGCGATCCTCAGCACCAGTCGCCCCGTGCCTCTGGCGGTCAAATACTTCTTCGACCTGCTGGACGAGCAGGCTCTGCAGCACAACATCGCTGACCCCGAGACCATCCACATCTGGAAAACCAACAGGTAAACCAGTTGGTCGCTAAAAGGCCAGGACCGGTCTCTGGTCACAAGTTATAAACACACTGTTCTAAAGATGCATTTGATATTACTAGTACTTTTTACTTCTAATATCAGAAATATCTATGGTGGTTCCTCCAAATATCACCGAAGCTCATGAACTCTTTTATCAAAGGGTTATTTAAGATACGATGCACCTTTATTGACCCCCAGCAGGGAAAACCAGACCATATTCAGGTTCCTCTCACACTCGTCGTTTGGTTCATTCGGTCAGAAAAATATAAATAATTATAACATTTAGTTTAGGTGTGAAAGCGCCACCAACTTTCTGGTTGTATTGAAGCATCTCTTCTTTTTTTTCTTTCCTATTACATATTAATATACTTTCTTAATAAACATCATAACCAGTGGGTCACTGTTTTCTTGTCTTGCCAAACAGCTTGCCGCTGCGGTTCTGGATCAACATCCTTAAGAACCCTCAGTTCATCTTCGACGTGCAGACCTCAGACCACGTGGACGCCGTGCTGTCCGTCATCGCTCAGACCTTCATGGACTCCTGCACCATCGCCGACCACAAACTGGGACGGGTGAGCTCGTCGTTTCGAGGCACTTCCAATGTCGTAGAAAACGTAGGTTATACAAATCCAGGACGCGTTTCATGCATACGTCTTCCTCGCACAGGACTCCCCCATCAACAAGTTGCTGTATGCCAGAGACATCCCGCGCTACAAGCAGATGGTGGAGAGGTAAGAATATGGCAGCCCCACTGACCCCGGGCATAAAAACATTCTGGAGGAGGGAGGGAGGGAGGCCGAGGACAATCTGTCAGTACCAGACAGAGGGTAGACCAAGCCCGCGAGGCTTCCATGCATGGATGGTCTGAGAGCAGACTGCTACACTTGCTACTGTCTGCTGCGCTTTAAACTCTGCAGATTCCACCCGTGGTGTCTTCAAGCTTTGTGACAAATAGGCCTGTTTTATAAGCCTTACTAGTCTGATCTAAATTTGAAAAAAAGGATAAAGCTGCAGGAAACCGTGTTCTTTATATTCTATAGATTCATCCAGTTTAACCATTCCGATTTCACTGGCTGATGATTGCTGGCTTCATTTAAAGTAACTTAACAATCAATGTAAGACTTGTATTTGCTGATCTCCAGTTGTTTAAAGTCTCACCATACTGCTGTGATGTCAGAGTGTACTCGGTACACTCTGACATCACTGCACGGTGTTGTCGGATGAGCAATCGGAGTATCACAAGGCTTCTCAGCTTGCCATTAAATGAAATAAAATGAGTCTTTAAGTTAAAGGAGAACATATCATGCTCATTTTCAGGTTCATACTTGTATTTATGGGTCTCTACTAGAACATGTTGACATGCTTTAATGTTTAAAAAACATTATTTTGCTCATACCGTCCCTCTGAATATACCTTTATTCACCCTCTTGTCTGAAACGCTACGTTTAAGTGCCTGTCTCTTTAAGACACCCTCCTGAAAATAAGTCAAATTTTCTCTGATTGGCTTTCGAGAAAAAATGCGGCGTTGACTGAGTTGTCTTTATTCCACAGTGTGTGGGTTGTCAGGCACTTAAGATGTTAGTGCACAAGCACGAAAGTGAGTTTTTCACAATATGTCCCCTTTAAAAGAAGTCTGTCGGGCCGAGTGGTTCCAGAGCAGCTGTACTTCTACATGTACAGCACATGTATTTCAATGAACAGGCCGAACAGCTCATCCGTACAGCAACACTTCTGTTTCCTGCTCATATTTAAAGCTGCTCTAATCATTATTTTATAACGACAACGGCAGAAACAACTATGTGTTCATGTCTTTGGACGAACCCTTTCACGTTACACAGAGAGAATAATCACCCGGAGCAGACTCCAACTTCCAGCCCATATGTAAATACGTCAATGTTTGTGTTCACTGTAGCAAAAAAAATGTTATTGCAGGTTTCAGATGAAAGTATTCAAAACATAAATTCAATTTGTGCCATTAAAATACTGCCATGAAGGGGCTCAAGACACGCAAGGCTTCAAACTCCATTGAATTTCAAATTCAAGGTTTTGGGTATTTCCTGTAAAACAATAAAATAGCAGAAAGAGCATCTGCTGTTTTTATGTCATCAGTAATTCCATTCAGTTCGTTTCTGTACACGACTCTCCTCTCTCTCTCTGCAGGTACTACGCAGACATCCGTCAGACCATCTCCGCCAGTGACCAGGAGATGAACTCGGCTCTAGCCGAACTCTCTCGTGTACGTTACCCGCTCTTTGTTTTTCGCATTTTAAAAGAGTGAAAGGCTAACGGTTGAACACATGAATCATTTCAGGTCCTGGAAGTTTCCATCTGGGTGGGCGCCTGACAAGCTAGATGTGGAGTGTGAAATAAAATATGAATGACAACCGATGCAGCTTTTAACGGCCTCCCTCTGACGTTTCCTCTCCTCTCTGTTCTTTTTACTCTCACCAAACAGAATTACGCCGCCGAGGTCAACTGTCTCGTGGCTTTACACGAGCTGTACAAGTACATCAACAAATACTACGATCAAGTGAGTATAACGTACAAAAATACAAAGAATGTCGTGCTGTGGTTTGGATGCATCTCGACTGCATGTCAAAGTGATTGAATCTCTGAAATCGTGAAAATACAGAACCATATTAGGTAAATAATAACATACATAACATAAGCCCCGCCCCCTATAGTTACCAAGATACAGTGACACGCTGACATCACATTTTTTAAAAGACGATTCCTTGATTTCAGACTTCTCCGTTCTAGTTGGCGACTGTCGATTCTTTTCAGCTGCAATGAACACTGTCCATGGCAGGTCAGCTGGCTAGTTAGTGAAGCTAACGTTAGCTTCACGAGTAGGTTGTCAACACAGTCTCGGGCCAATATTTAATTTCCAGCGGAGTTGTTTTAAAACAAGAATCAAACTGTTCAAACTGAATCGATCTACTTCACACTTGGCGGGTAGGGCTGCAGATATACCGTCTTAGCATCGACATGCGTCACAGCGAAGGACGTGCGACGTTGGCAAATGAACTCGTCAAGCTATAACTTTTTTTTACTGCTTGAAAAAACTTTTGCTCTCAAAGTCCACAAGATGGATACATTTTACTTTATGTACAAAATGTAGGATTGTTCATATTACAAAATTATATAAAAAAATATTGCAACGTCAGGTTTTTCCAGTTTCCAGTCCAAGTGTATTACTGGGGACCCGAGGACGTACAGTGAGACGTAACCAGGCGCAACCTCCGGTTCTGGCGAGTGAAGCTTATGCAGAAACTTAAAAGGTGCATTCTCTCTACTGACCAGCAGGGAGCGACTCCTCTGGTTGCAAAAATAAGTCGGGTTGTATAGAAGTCTATGAGAAAATGACTCTACTTCTCTCTTGATTTATTCCCTCAGTAAACATTGTAAACATGAGTTTATGGTCTCAATCTCTAGTTCCAAGTCTTCTTCAATACAGCGTGATGTTCATTTAGTAAATTATGGTCCATTTAGAGTCAAATAGACAATAAAACCATAAAGCAGGATATGCTTTAGAGCGGGCTTACTGTGATTGACAGGTCACTGACACTACGTCACTCCTCCGCATTCCAAATATGGTAACTTCAGTTCATTGGTTGCAAAAACAACATGGCGGCGGCTGTAATCCAAGATGGCGACGGCAAACTCGCTGAACTCGAGGCTTCAAAACAGCAGTCCACAAACCAATGGGTGACGTCACCATGACTACGTCCACTTGTACAGTCTAGTTTCAACCCTTGAACTTTGTGTTTATTCGCCTTGATGTCACCATTGTCATAAGAAAACTAGCCAGGAATGCAGACCAATACTCTCGTTAAATTTAATGTAAGCTATAAAATGACACCGCCCTCCAAACTCTTTAAACGCAGAGTATCTCTCTTACTCAAGCACACTGTTTCAAAGTGTAGACACTGGGGGAGGGGTTTAGCTAAGGCCAATTATATATGCGTTGCTCAAATCCCCTCAGCCTTTCACTTCCACTCATAAAAGGATAAGCCTATTGAGGTAATTACACAATACTTCCTAAATGTTGGCCGAACCTAATGGCTTCCATCCTGTCAGATCATCACAGCCCTGGAGGAGGACGCCACTGCCCAGAAGATGCAGCTCGGTTACAGACTCCAACAGGTCGCTGCCGCCGTAGAAAACAAAGTCACAGACCTATGACCCAAAGGACGGGGTACAATTCATCCTTTAACCTTGAAGTGATGGACGATGATGGGGACGAAGGTTCTGTCTCCCGGAGAAAAGTCCTCCCTCGTTTTTCCAAGATGAAGGAGGACAACGGATCATTGTGGCACATGCTGTGATTTTGCTGTCATTTTGACGGACTGATTTTTAGCGAAGGGACAAATGATCTCAACAGGATCACTGATACTGGGCCATGTTTCCTGTCCCGTGTCCAGGAGGTACAGTAAGACCCCCTTGGAACTTCCACAGGTCCTAACACTGGGAGGAAAGTGACACAGCTGGGGGGGAGGACCTGTGAAATGAAGCACATTAAAACAAAGGGATTTCATGACACCTCTCGTAAGGATTTCCCATGTTGCATTCAGACTAAAGGGAGACACAATATGAGAAGCGATCCTTCTGTTTTTTCCTCCGACTCTACGCGTCTCGGTGGACTTTTTTCTGACAAACTGCACTGAACAGTCCTGCAAGCTTCCAGCTCCACGTGTTAGTCCTCTGCTGTAGGCGTGCTAGTTGAAGAAACCGTTGGACGAGGAGGGAAAAGGGAAGAATTAGGACTCAAATGTCGACAGCTGTGTAGTTTTCCTCCGATGTGTCAAAGTCTTACATGAAGGACGAAGCGATAATGGCAGAGCACCCTGGAGGCCTGTCCTATTGGAAAACATGTTTTCATTCTGCTTTTATCTTCCTTAAATCATTCTACGAGTCTTACTCTTTGACCTTTTATTAGCTGTTGTTGGGCAGCTTGTTGTCCTGTGTAAACCGTTTCCCTTTTTTAAAGCTTCACATCGCCACTTGTGCTTTTACCGCAATGTCTACATGCTGCCTGTAGTTTGAACTGAACACCGGCATTTTGTGAAGGCGTTGATTTCATTTGGTTGAGGATGTGGTACACAAATACTATGATGACCTACTGCTATTGTGAATGTTCCTTTTCTTAGGCACAGATGTTTATCCAGTTTGTAGACTATGTATTACCCCGGACAATTTGGCGGAGGAACTTACAGCTAACTCGTTAAACTGATCCGTCCTTAGAAACCCACAAAGTGAAATGAATTACATGCACTAATTCAATGAAAACAGATCTTGTATTGTATGAAAGATCAAGCCGGACTTTTTGGATAAGAAATGCACAAATAGATGAATACTGTCTAAAGGAATTGAGGAATTAGTAGGTTTTACTGCCTCTTCAGTATTTATTTCCCTTCCTCATTTATTATTTGTGTAATTTATTTCCCTTCAACATGATGCGTTTGTGTGGTTGACAGTATTTGAGGTGACTGTAAAATACATGTTGCAGAATTACATCGCTACATATTTATACAGTTACCTTGCATATAGGTGCATTTCACAGATGTGTTTATATAGCTTTGTCCAATTCATTTTTAATTCTTTTTTTTAAATTTATTTAAGTCTGATTTGATCTTCCATATTAATAAGATGTGTCGCTACTGCCTATACTTTATGTTCTGCTTTTGAATTTCCACACAGCCAGTTCCCAAAAGCTTGGTTATGTCTTCCCCCACTTAATTACACATTTGGCTATTGAAATGTAGTCTATAACTATTACTAGTACCTTTTAATATTATGGGCTTCTATTGATACTGAACAATATCAAGGAAACAGCTCCCTCCATTGGATGGTTGTTATCCACCAACTCTGCCTCTGATTGGCTTTCCCTGATGTCCTTACCCTAAACTGACCTAATCTAACTACTCATGCCTAAACCTAACCCAGCCAACCAACAAAGGCAACGATTACTAAGAGGAGAGTGGTGCGTTGTGCCTTCACCAATAGGAAACAAAATATTTGGAAATTGCGATGACATCATTCTGCAATAATAATTAGCAATGTGCTTCTTTTTGCAACAATGGGCCTTCGGAATAATGTGCGTTTGGTTTCAGGAGAACGGGCTTCCCTCCTCAGTGGGACATTTTTTGGACTGTCTAGTTTTCAGAATAATGGACTTTTGGAACAATCGTGTGCCAGATTTTGGACCGCGTTAAGCAAAGCTGCACTTATTCTTCCATCTATTAGAAAGTCCTCCCTTTCTCTCAAGACTTAAATCAGACAATATGTTTAATAAACAAAGGTGCCACATGTGAAAGTCTTTTACTAGTTTTTTCAAATTTAATTTATTTTGTATTTATTATCTATTGCATATGTTGTTGGTTATTATTTTCCGATACATGTAATAATACTGCTTATGCCCCTCTGAATCTGAGAAGATGTGTGTATTTTAAAGAGAAAGCAAGGGACCTTTTTTTACCTCATGGTGTTTTCTTTTTGTCCGTTGTCCTACTCTCAAGTCTAACTCAAATTCACATCAGCTTTCCTGAAATTCTGAAAGTTTCAATCTCTCCTTTTATATTTTGCATCCATTTTAGAAGCAAAAGAGAAATATGATTTTTAACTTTGCATTCAAACACCATTCTTTGCACATTAGTGTTGCTTGTGTCTTACTTGTGTATATGCAAAGCTCAGATGTGTGTACCATTTTCCTGTAGATGCATTCTGCTGTTAACTACTCCTGACTTAAGTGTTCTCTGACTAATTGATAGGATGAACCTAACGCTGACTTAATGTGACGCAATAAAGTGGTTCCGATGTTAATGAATGTCTCAAGTTATCTTCTTCTTACTTAATGCAGTGGAGAGTGTTGATGGTGCCTCGTCGTCAGTCCGCTGCTGATCCAGCTAAGAAAAAAAATGAAATCCTTTGAATCAAAAAAGCGAAACAAATGACTGCATTTTAAGTATTTTTCAAAATGACACAGGCCAACTTATTGTCGTAGAAAAAGATATCTTGCGGAGAGTTGTTTTTTAGCTCGACCTACGAATGTCCAGCAACACAAGGGATCAGTGCGTCTGCAGTGCAGAACTACTTGGTTAGGTTTAGAAAAAGAGTAAAAACGAGTTAAAATAAATATGTTTGTTAGGTAACTCGCGTAGATGAAAGTTAGCTTGTAAGTACGCAAGTTGCATAACAAAAGTAAACCTCATTGGCTTTTTGTCGAGGGAACCAGTTTGATGCTATAACTTCCTGTTGGCCTACAAAAATACCTCATCCCTGCAGCGCTCTACAACACCATGAGGTAGACTTTATTGTCCTGAAAAAAGTCTTGGACATATAAATCACTGCTGTATTAGAAAATGCTAAATAACATGGTGCATATGCTAGTTCACTTGCATGTGTGCACACACACACACACACACACACAATGCCAAAACAGTACATGCATAGACTGTTATAAAATAATAAATCGCACACTGCCCATTGTACGACACACCAGTAGTCCTCATAACAGTATAATAATGGTAATAGTACAGTGTAGCCGCTGTTGGACACCTAGTGCAGACCTGAACACTCCATGTCAGTTGTAAACTGACGCCCGGGTATCTAGCAGAGTCGACCTGGGGTGTGTTCCAGTCACGGATTACCACAGGTGAGTGGTCTGCCAAAAAGTGCTAATGAATTAGCATTGCTAGCTTAGTCCTCCGAGTGTCCCACTACTAGGCTACTATAGCAGCTAGCTGGGTACAGATAGTGTTAACACATGTGTATGGTGTCAACATTGTCTAGTTTTTACTCTGTGTCACTAGTTCACAGTATTCCTTCACATCGTATAACAGATATGAGGCCAAACAGCAGTGGATTTAAAAGGTTTTTATGCAGCCAATGAGCTGCAGTGAGCCCTATTGGTACAGGTAAAGAGAATACTATGAATTCAGTTATTATTGTTTCTGTATCGCAGACCGTATACGGAGATACGAAGCGAAACGTCTTGCAGTGAAAATTACACACTCCTACTAAACCATCTGCCGTCGATAGTGTGAGTGGTGACGATCTGTGTTTTTTTCTTTTTCTTGTGGCTGGAGGCTGATGGAATCTCAAATCTGGCACCCTTTAAAATGATGTGTGTGTGTGTGTGTGTGTAACCATGTATAGTCCATGGATATGTGTCCACGCTATATAGCTTATGATAAAGAAACAAGATGATCAACCAGCTGCCGTCACGCTTTTATTTCCTTTCCAGTGTTTTATGATAAATGTCTGATTATATATCGAAATATGAATTTAGTGTGACGTTTCAGAGTAAAACTGGAACAAAAACATGAGAGGCAAACCTCTCTTATCACCTGATATTTATCCCCTACTAACCCAGTGATCTAGATCCATGCAGGTGCTGTTTGGATGTCTCTCAGCACACACACACACACACACACACACGCTTCCTGCTTCTTTGGGAAGTGTCTTATTAAAGCTCTCTAAAAATGGCAAACAGTACCAGCCAGCTCAGGCTTTTGAGCTTAAGACTGGACCAGTGACATGCGGTTCGTGGCTGGTGAGGCACTGACTCAGATTTACAAATATATGAACCCAATAGAGGAGCTTAAATCACCATTCAATTGGCAGCTTGAACATTGACTCCTGGTTGTTTTTCATATCGGCATTCTTTACGCACACCAGTGGTGGGCCGTCAGGGCCTGCAAGGCCTTCTCTGCTGGCCTAAACAGAATCACAAAGTTATAGCTATTTTATAATTTAATAATTTTTCATAAATACACTACATGTATTATAATTATTTTTCCCATTAGCTTATTTTCTCATTGCACAGCTCCTGTCTTCATCTGTTGCTCTGCTTCCAGTGCAGCTTGTTTTAAGGAGAGCTTTCATTACACAAACTAATTAACACCACCAACATTTTGCATTTAGCAGCAACATGTTCTATATAGATACAAATAAAAGTACAAGTCAAAGAACAAATATCCTCAAGTTTGACTTTTTTAATTTCTGAAAGTGTTTTGGGTTCCAGTCCTGCAAAAAACAAGAAGTCTCCTGCCAACAATTTCTTTGGTTCACCTGTTTCACAGATGGAAAAAACAACTTCGAATTAACCTATCAACAAAAAAACACCTGCCAAAATGTTTTAATAAGAAAAACTATACTGGTAAAAATTGTTTTTAAGTCATAAACACAGGAGAGAAAACTTAGACCAGAATTTTTTTTCTTCTCACTTTCCTCCCAGGGCTTCCGTACATCCTCCTGTTCTGGTAAAGCATTTTGCAGGGAGCCAGTCGGCTGATTGATTGACACGTCTCTCCTTAACTGAGACACGGACAGGGACCCTTCCTGCCTACACTAGTCGCTCATAGCTGGACAAACTGTCAGTTGTCTTCGCTGTGAAAAGTGACAAAAAACAACAACATAGAAACAGTTGCCCCTAGTGGCAACAGGAAGTTATAGGTTGTGTACTTTGACATCCTGCTCCTCACAGATTAATCAGATTCTTAATCAACTTCTTAATCATTGCAGCAAAAACACACTGTGGCCACGAGCCACGGAGTCCAGGTAGATCCTGTAGGTGGATCAGGACTCTGGTCGATCTGCTTGTTGGATTTCAGACTCGTGGCTCTTGTGGTCCGATGGTGGCTGGGTGTTGGACTGTGACGGGTCCGCCAGCTCCCGCGGTTCAGTCCTGGACTCTGACAGACTCGGCGGTTGTCCGGGGCCCTGAAAAAACTGAACAATGGGTCTCTGGTAAAGAGGGGTGGAGTAGAAGACGTCAACACACAGATTAACACATGGGATCGACCCCTTCGAGCGCCAATGTCTAATGCGTAACGTCACAGAGAAGAAAAAGATGGATGCCCAATTTTTAAAAAAAAGCTCCTCAGCTGACCTTCGTTCTAATGACTTTATTGTGATACTTGATATCTTGTTGGACGGGGATCCCATTCTCAAGCCCGAGGTTTAGGAATGTGTGATCCCTGCGGCCCAAAAGGTCAAACTCCCCTTGAGACGGGGACGGGGGGGATTCAGCAGCTGTCACTCCCTCTCCTCCGTCGGTGTGGCCTCATGCACACTCCTCATCATTTAGCCCAGCTCAGATCTCTGTTGAGGCTTTCCCACAGTAGCAGACAGAGAGAAATGGAGGCTTAGCGAGACAGAGAGAGAGAGAGAGAGAGAGAGAGAGAGAGAGAGAGACAAACCAGACCAGGAGTGACTGGAGGACATCAATGACACAGTGAAGCAGGTAAAGGCCTGGCAGGCAGTTGGATTAGGAGTCTGCAGGAGGGTCGGCCATGTTTAGACCCTGCTGACTGGCGTTCCCAGCCCCCCCCCACACACACCTCTCAGCTGCTCAACTGTTTTCAAGGGGTGCAACACTGAAGGTGCTCCAGTTTCACTTGCAAGATTTCATCCACCACTTTCTTAATTCAAGGTACCATCTCTTTGAATCCCTCCACACGCTGCATCTGCTGGACCGCACCATGCAGAGGAGTCCCCACTCCACGTACAACACTGCTCAGCAGACTCACGCGTAAGTATGACAAATAAAAATGGGATACTGTAGAAAACATTTTCTGATTGTACTTGAAACACTGGAAGCAAGCGGATCATTTAACTGTGGACAGCGTGTGTTTTAAACCTGAAACACACAACTCGACTAAATGCAACTTGGCTGGTGAACTTATTTTTTGCCATGGCAATAGCAATGCAGTGGAGCAGTTAAGTTTAGCAACGCACAAATAAAGCATGCTGATATTATTTTAGACATCACAGAGGTGACTTAATGCTGCAGTTGGTAACTTTGATGAAAATAACGTTTTTTGTCTTATTTGCTCAGACTGTCGCTGTATCCTGACAGAAATACATGAGACAGAAAATCAGTGAATAGAATCAGGCTCCTCTGTTCTGATTGGTTGTTTTTCTCCAGGTACGGTGGAACTTTGCAAATGCACTAAAAAAGGAGCACAAAAAGAGGCAGAGCAACTTGGTGTTCATGTGCTCGTGTCAGGATTTAGTGACAGTTTGACCGGGCGTTAATTCAATACGATAATTTATCGTGTGTCGTGATTGATTCCTACATCAAGATATCGTGATACACACGTTCTTTAAATTCATAACATGCACATACCAACTTAAATCTCTCAGAAAATCATTACCACGCATTGAAATGCAATTTACAATCAGTTAAGTTTGCACAAAAGTTCTTAATTAATTAAGAAAATAGTCAGTGCACAGGAGTAAACAAAAATAGGCTTTACCATGTGGTTATTTCATATGGACTATAAATGTATTGAGTTACCAGAAATCTTCAATTTTTCTATTGAAGTTATCTACTGTAGCTTTGAATGTTAGTTGAGAGTTTCAGACAGGATATCAAAGTGTCACCAGTCTTACGCACAGAGAAAAAAAAGAAAGCCATCAATTGTCGAAGTGAGCAAAATTCCACATTGTGCGCTAAACCTAAAAACAAGGGTGCCATACCGCACACCAACCTCCACTGCATGTCCCTCCAGCCACACAGAAACCTGATCTGTGTTCAGTATTCTCAGCCATGACGTGACCCCAGCCGTCGCTACAGTCGATACCCACAGCAGCTGGGAGGGAGAGTTATCAGGTTGCGTGAACGCACGCTGCAAAATGATTTACAGTTGAGTCAGAAATAATGAAACTTCCGATGCCGAGTGTCCACTCTCAGCCAGGCGGTCGGACAAGTTTCCATGACAAGACCATGTGGAAACTCTAAAAGTAGTTCAACTGTCCCAGGTGCCCCCAGCAACTCGACACTGACACACACACACACTGTAAGCAGAGGATGCACAGGCAGTAATGAGACTATGGAAGTTTTCATGTGACGTCGGTGTGTGTTTGTTTTGTAGGTCGTCTAATGACTTTGAGGCCCTAGGACGCCATGAGCAGCTGGATCCTAAGGACAGTCAAGACTCTGAGGACCCAGGAGAATACTGTTCTGGTACATCAGAGCCTCTTAACTCACTCCATCATCTGCCGATGTACCCATTCACCGCTGCCAATGTCACCACACTTTTATCCTAAGCCCCTCCATCCCATCAGAGCAGCCCACATCTTTTATACAGTATATTGCTTCAAATGAGACAGGCTTATCTTATTTAATTAAAGCAATATACTGTTTCAAAAATATATGTAAAATAAATATTTCTTTATTCTGATTGGCTTTCATTTCATTGAAAATTTGTTGAGATATTTCAGTCTGCACCAGTGGTGCACTGACTCCTTAGAGCCATGGCGCTCGCGTGGCTGAAAAGTCCCATAGCAGTGTATGGGCCGTTATCTTTTACTCAACCCGGTCAACAGTAAAAAAAAAAAAAAAAAAATGCTGTTATGGTACATTTGTGCGAACAACGGCATGCGTTGAATGTCGAAGTTTCTGAACCAAAGAGGTTTCATAAATACGTTTCATATCAGCCTCGTAAAACACAATGCCAAATGATTAAAGTTGTGAAATGATTGGTTAGGGTTTGGCGACAAAACTACTTGCGGTTGGAAATAACTTCATGGTTTGTGTTGAAACGATAACGTTACGTAATGACCGTAAATAAACAACAACCGCTACATTAAACGACAATATGTAAAAAAATGTAAAATCATAGTTTCACATGGGACACAAACAGTGGTTACCTTAGTGAAAGTCCTGCGTTTACAACCAAACCCACCCGCCGACCCGCCCTTTGTGGACTGTCTTGATTCTTATACTCGTTATTATGCCAAGTTAATTTCAACAACGTTCGCTCAATATACAAAACATCTACATTCAACGTATCCGTAATTTGCAGAAACATAGGAGTCAAAATGTCTTCCTGGCGACTGGGCAGTTGTTACCATTGGTGATTATAGAATTGTGACCAAGATGTATTGAGTTGGACATTTCACAGCGTGAACACACTATACTATTATATATCACTAGAACCCGCCGCATCCTTTTGAACCTGCCATTTTGACCTCTTGCCAGCTGTGCAGGTCTCTGCCTGTTCCTCTCCAAAGCAGATAAACTGCTGAGTGTGTGATACCACACATCCCTGACACAGTAATAAATCATACACCACCATATATATATATATATATATATATATATATATATATATATATATATATATATATATATATATATATCATGTCACTCTGAATAGAAATGGAGATTCAATTTCAAGAGTTCTTGATGATATCCAAGACGTTTGTCTCATGTCGACTGAAAGAAAACTGATACAAGCTTATGCATCCTAATGTTTCAGTGTCCCGCTGTGAGATTTGACTGTCTCACTGTATAAAAATACTCACTGCAGACATTGTATAGCTTAGAGGAAGTTATAATCCCAGAAATAGCTGAAGTGCCAGAGTGTAGTCCTCGCTCTCTAAGCTTTCTAAACGACAGATGAAAACTACTGTATGATAAAAAGGTTTCACACGTCAATCATGGAATAATACAAAAAGATAATAGATGCGAACAGATCCTTTGTAAGGTTTCTCTTGTTTTTATCTCAGGTGGGTACCACCCTGTCCAGATAGGTGACACCTTCAACAGACGATACCAGGTGCTTTCCAAGCTGGGCTGGGGCTATTACTCCACTGTGTGGCTTTGTCTGGACCTCAGGTAGGTTTAATTCAGGTAGGACTGTACCAGGGGTCAGCAACCTTCACTATCCAAAGAGCCATTTTGCCCCATTTCCCACCAAATAAAATTTGTCCGGAGCCGCAAAAGCTATTTGATATCACAGCTTCTAAAGTTTTAGATATAGTTATATTATATATACAAAAACTATAGTTTGTTGTATTTATGAAATTATAGAACAAGAATAAAGACAATTCTTGACATTTTATTGCTATTTTCAGTGACACATTATCACCTCAAACTTCAAGATAAGAGGTGTTGCCTGTGCAAAAAATTAAATAAAATAAACAGCTATTTATTTTCATGTTATTTTTTGTCAAAGCCTCAGGCCATGTCCACACTACTGCGTTTCCATTTGAAAATGCATATGTTTTGCTACGTTTACACTGAGCGTCCACACTACGCCGGAGTTTTCAAAGCACCAAAGACGGATATGTTTGAAAACTCCAGGGTTGCTTTGTCGTGTGGACGCCGGCGTAAACGCATACATTTGGAAACGATCACGTGTTCACTACTTGATTGGTTCTTAGCAGTCACGATGTGTCCTTCCCTGATTCATCACACTATCATGTGACCCTTACCCGGTTTGCCACAGTAAATATACATAACCACACCCCTATTTCAACCTTCCCGCCCCTTCTAATAATTTGTGTACAGTCCCTTAGAAAGATTTTTTTCTTTTTTTTAACGCAATTTGAAATGTTGAACTTCTCTTTTTTTTATCTGATTATCATACATAAGTAAGATAACAAAATACATGTTTGTATGACACTAAAGCGCAGCTTTCATGGATTCAGCAGAGAGCAGGATTCTGTCCTGTATCCGAAAAACAGATCTGATCCACCATCTGTGTCAGCAGGCTCAGTTGGCGCGTTGCTGTGAAGGTGCTGAAGAGCGGAGCTGGCTTCACCCAGGCA
This sequence comes from Anarhichas minor, assembly GCF_050575085.1. Classification (NCBI taxonomy): domain Eukaryota; kingdom Metazoa; phylum Chordata; class Actinopteri; order Perciformes; family Anarhichadidae; genus Anarhichas; species Anarhichas minor. The sequence continues at coordinate 2,191,274 of NW_027466466.1, read as the reverse complement.
GGACAGGACGAACTCGCTCTCCTAAGATGCGTCAGTGACACGTTCTTTGTGCTTTGCCTCTCTAACATGTCCTGATATTTCTGTCAAATGCTATTTCTCTTGATTTTTTTGCCTTTGGGTTTAGAATTCTCTTCCCTTGTCAGACATCTCCCCTTTTCACTTTTATCTCAACACTTATTCACGCTATTCACAATAATGCTATCCCTCTCTATCCATCCCTGTCCTCTTTATTCTTTGCTTTCATCCCCCTTCTTCCTCTCACCGCTCCCCCTCCTCCTCTCCGTTTAATCAGGCTAGTGGTCCTACGAGCAGGCATCCTTCCAGTCGAAGGATCGTTCAGCTGCTGGATGAGTTCAAGCTGGCCGGGGTCAACGGGGTTCGTATCCTTTTTATAGACAAACCGTTTCTTGGGCGTCCACTCTCAACCCGACACCGGGGGCTGAAGAGCTTTTGTCTCTAAAAGAGCCACTAAAAAGCCTCTGTCAAATGGTCGGAGTGTCAATATCAACTATACAACAACATGTATTTGATTTATTTCTGCAAACTCAAACAGACTGAATCTTTCAGAGATGTAAACAACAGATGGCATTATGTCGCCTCACTGAAAACAGTCTTGCATGGCATCCATACACTGTATATAAGAAGTGGACATGACTAGACTGCCATTTTGAAAGCCTTGAGTTTGACGATTTCGCCGTCGCCATCTTGGATTACAGCCATCCCTATGTTGTTGTTTTATGCAACCGATAAACGGAAATTGAAATGCGGAGGAGTGAAGTAGTGATGCTGTTTACGGCTCTGATAGAGGCAGCGACCTGTCAATCATAGTAAGCCCGCCCTAAAGCATACTCCGCTTTATGGTTTTATGGTCTGTTTGACTCTAAATGGACCATAATATACTAAATGAACATCATGCTGTATTGAAACTAGAGATTGAGACCATAAACTCATGTTTACAATGTTTACTGAGGGAATAAATCAAGAGAGAAGTAGAGTCATTTTCTCATAGACTTCTATACAACCACAGGAGTCGCCCCCTGATGGTCAGTAGAGAGAATGCAAGTTTTAAGACACTTCCGCATGGATTTCACTTGGCAGAACCAGAAGTTGACGCCTTATTGCATCGTACAGTAAATGCTGCTATTCAATAGCTTACATGTAAACGATCTCAAATGCCTCCTGGTCAGACATGTGTCTAGTGATGGAGCTGCTGGGGTCCGACCTGAGAAGTGTTTTGGGGGCTCCTGGACTGATGCGGCCTTCAGTTAAACAAATACTCACTCAGGTAATTCTCATCTCTTTAAACCACCAGTTCACCCTGATTGAGTCAGAGATCAGAAAAAAAGTTCAGTACTGGTTGTATGTAAGGGGAACATCATGTTTGGGTTGTGTCTAGGTTCTTCAAGGCCTGGATTACCTCCACACTTGGTGTAAAATCATCCACACGGATGTCAAGCCCGAGAACATCTTGCTGTGTCTGGAGGAGCAGTCCCACAAAGTACCAGCGGGGAACAGCAGCTCCTCCTATGTACTGACTGGGAAAGAGGCCAAGTCCACAGGCACATTCTTTTTTAAATATATAAAAACAGTTGCTGGAGATTGTTTAAGAGTGAAGTCTCAAGGCTGGACTGTCTGAGCGGCACAAACTTGTGTGCCAATGACATGCTTTGAAAGTACAGTCTCTGCTCTGTAGACACATTTTGTAAATGTTAGGGGTTATCAAACAGGTTGTACTGATATCTAAACTAAGAAATAACAAAAAAAAAATGTTTTGATGTATCCAATCCAAAATATCATCTTGGAAAGAGTCAGATTTTAAAAACATGATTTATTATTGTTTCTTCCAGAGAAGGAGCAGGTGAAGCCGTACACTTTAAAGGAAATTAGAGTGAAGATTGCTGACCTGGGCAGCTCCTGCTGGGTGGTCAGTAGTTGCTCTTTCACACACAGTCATTATACAGTTTGACGTAGTACATTAGCCAAGTGCTGAATTTGTTTTCAATTTCTAGACCTACAAGAAGGGTCCATCTGTACAAGACATTTGACCTCATAAAAGTACAAAGTATGTAGTTCGGAAACAAAATTTGTCTTTTTTTTTCTAATGGCAATGTAAACATTGTAATGGGAAAGGGGTCGCTCATAGTGTTGAACATACAATTAATTATTTCTATTTCATTATTATTTTGATCACTATCATCGTCTCAAGCCGCAACAGGCAGAGCTTTTAAGCTAAAAAACTCAAAAACCCACCACTCTGCTCCACAGCCGACAGAAAAAGTAAGAGATTAGCTTGTGAACATTGTTGGGTATTTAGAAGTTAAGGAGCCCGACATCGCTCTTATGAGTTGGTGGAGACCAAAAACAGAGCTAAAAGAGAGAACCAGAGAAATACTACTTTTTTGTGGAAAGAATATATATGTATATAACCTATCTTATTAAACATTCAGAGCGAATTACGTACTATAAAGGGCGAGAACGTACTTTTAAGGGCGGGAAGGGGGCGAAGGGGTCAAACAAACACAGGACTTTTAATTCAGCCGTCGTTTGTGTCACATGTCAAACCAAATATTGAGTTATTTTTAATGACGATGTTATGCCACGTGACGCCACGTCACTGAGTCACATGACATTACGTCTGTATTAAGTTACGTAACAGATATACTTATTTTAACCCAAACCATGATCTTTTTTAACCAAGTATTTTTGTTGCCTAAAGCTACGAGTGACGTGTTACAAAGCTAACCACGCGCAAACCTTCTGCGTGAAGACACCACAGCTTCTGCCCAAGCGACAAATTCTGACGACAAGGGAGATCATGTTGGAATGCTAATGTTTGCTACTTAACTGCTGGTTGTGTAAAGAAGCAAGTGTTTGCTAACAAGTTTGCCATATAGTTAAAAGGTAATAATATGTTAGTGTTGTTCACAACTTGCTTCCGCTGACCCCAAGTGGCCAAAAACAAATGTTATTGCAGGTTTAACAGTCAAAAACATAACACCTTGTGGAAAAAGACACTTTAGACCTTACTGTCTGCTATGTCTGTTTCTCTTTCTTGGACCAGTACAAACATTTCTGTGAGGAGATTCAGACCCGTCAGTATCGCTCACTGGAGGTTTTACTGGGATCTCAGTACGGTCCTCCTGCTGACATCTGGAGCGTCGCCTGCATGGTGAGGGAAAAAACACATGATACTAAGGTTTCACTGTGTGAAACATTCAAACCCACAATATTAGTTTTGTGGGGAATTTCGTACACATTTTTCAAAAAATTTGACCCGACTGTATCTTTGGGATTTACACTAGATTTTTGCATAAAGTTCTGCAAGTTTCAACAAAGTTTGTCTGCATAGCAATAGCTTATAGTGACTGACCCACCAGTAGGTCACTAGGGTGGTAATCTATAAACAGATTCTGCATTTATTGAGCCATACAAGATGTATAATGTGCATTCAGATTCATCCTTTGGGAATCAGAAAGGTCTGTACGAAGGTATGTGCCAATCCATCTTGTGGTTGCAGAGATGTTTCCCAACTTTGACCTGCTAGTGGGTGCACATGTTGAGTAAGTAGATAATCAAATTTCATGGCAATACATCCAACTGTTGTTGAGATATTTTAGTCATGGTAGCCATCCAATGAAAACACCAATAGTCCTGAAAAAGGACCCTTTGGACTGAAAGCCCAGCCAATTTCCCCGACATCTAACTTCCATTATTCTGAAAGGCCATTGCTCCGAAAATACACACTCATGGCAAAGTCACGATCCACCCTATTCTTTCTCTGATTCTGATTCTTTCTCTTACCCTGGTATTGTTAATCCTAAACATAACTAATCTCACTCCTCATGCCTAAACCTAACCAACCCAACTAACGAAGGCAATGAGTACCAAGAGGCAGAATGGTGGGTAATGCCTTCGCCGGGAGAAAAAAAATCGGGAAGTTCCAATAAAGTTATTCTGCAGAATAATTAGCCATGTGCTTCTGTTTGTTGCAGGGAGAGTGTGTATTTTTGGATAATGGTCCTTTTTTTGATGATAACGGGCTGTCAGATAAATGGCCTTACGGTCAATGTGACATTTTGTGGACTATCAGGGTTCCTGATTAATGGGCGGTCGTAATAATGGGCAGTTTGCAGTTTGCCAATCAGTGTGGTTAACATTGAGACGCTAACTGGGCCACACATCTCACCCTTTTAATTGTCTCTTGCATTCTCTCAGGCCTTCGAGTTGGTTACTGGAGACTCCCTATTTGAACCCAAAGCCAGCGAGTCCATTTCCCTGAAGGAAGGTAGGTTTAGTTCAGTGTGCTGACGCTGACATACGCATGTTTGTCACAAACACTGACACAGGAATAAATAAGATTACACCGTGGCTACTTGGTAAATATTGATGCAGTGCATGCTGACTCGTACGTGTGTCCGTTCCACCTCAGACCACATAGCCCAGATCATGGAGCTGCTTGGTAAAATCCCACCAGCTGTTGCCTTGTCGGGTAAATACTCTGCAGAGTACTTCAACCGCAGAGGTAAGTCCACAACTTATTTTTGATGTATGTCTTGTGGTATTTATTGTAATTATACTTTTAATTGATATCATTCCAGTAAATAATTTCAAAATTGCTACTGGTGAGCATCCTCCTGTAATACTGGTTGCGTGTCACCCAGGTGACCTGCTTCAATTCGGCCCGCTGAGGCTCTGGAGCCTCTTCGACGTTCTGGTGGAGAAATACCACTTCCTGTTGGAAGAGGCCACTGGATTCTCAGACTTCGTTCTTCGCATGTTGGACTACCATCCGGAGAGGAGAGCTACCGCTGCACAGTGCCTCCGCCACCCTTGGCTGACCTCCTGATAGCCTCCCAACAGACCCCACAGGCGTCGTCTCCCATCTGCCGTCCTCGCGGGCCAGACGCTGTCAGGAGCTCGGCCTGGCTGACTTGTGAACGTATACCAGCCACAAACTCAATCTGTGAGATGTTAAAAAATGCACAGGGCATCTTTGAGGTTTTTATTGGCCTACTATCCAAAGACCTACTCACTTTAATTAGTGAATTCCTGTAGAATGTGGTGTTTTCCAGATTCAGCACCAGATTCAGAGTAGGATACTCTTCCCCTTTATGCTGCTTTTTTTATTTGTTGTTTTACATAGATTTTCTCTAGTGTAGCTACTATAAGTCTGACTACCAGACTTTTGAGTCCTACAAGTAGCTCCAGAGAGTGATTTTCCATCATCTCTTGCTAAACTGACAGGCCTGACACGACTAGCCAGTGAGAAGTTGTCTATTTGATATAAACTATGAGTGAAGCTATTATTCAGTGCGATTAATTGTGAATTATTAAAATTATTATTTTTTAAAGTATACATTTCATGATCATTCATATTGTATGTACTTTAGAACTAGGGTTGGTAATCTTAAGAAACTAGCAAGAGTATACTGGATAATTCTTGCCAACTCTTTTCCAAGGAAAGTCGCCAAGTCGCCAACCCATCCCTTCAGGCCTGCCTCAAAAGCCACTTCTCCAAAAAATGAAAGTAAACAACGAATATGGTTATTGTTAGTACTCACAGCTGTCAAACTAGCATGGATGGATGGACAGGCAGGTAGCCCATCCAATATGCGATAGACACAGAAACCAGATTTCTTTTCATTAGTATTTGATTTATTGATGGCTGTCGGGATGTCAAGGGAATGTCAACAAATAAAAAAAATGTTTTTAAAGAAGATTGCCTATTCAGTAGCTTTCTTAGTAACGTAATGCTGTCCTATTATAACAGGTATTCATACATCATAGTGCCGACTATGGGTAACATTAGTTCCTTTAATACTATAACAGTTCTTCTCATTCCACTTTCATGCACAGCCTAGTTGCCAGAAAAATGTTGGGATGCCGCGGGACATGTTGAATGTCATTTCTGAACCATAAATAAGTTTCATTTCAGTCTCGTATCACGGTTGGCACAATACCACATGGTTAACGTATTGAAGCTAGGGTTAGAAAAAACATCATGGTTTGTGTTAAAATGATAGCGTAACAACGTAGCGTAACAACGTAGCGTAACAACGTAGCGTAACAACGTAGCGTAACAACGTAGCGTAACAACGTAGCGTAACAGCAGTAACAACAGTATACACCAACCGCCTTTAGTGGACTTTCTTACGTAACGTTACTTAACAAGCATAACAACGTTATACGTAACAAGCATGAGTAAACATTTACTTTTGGTTTCACGCGGGACACGAACAGCGGTCTCCAGATAAAGATGAAATGAATCATCATCTGACTAGTCGTGGTTAACTTGATATGTGTAAACTGTGACCACTGGGTTTGTTATGCTATGCAGTACTAACCAATGTCAATTACTCCCAAAGACACCATTGTGAAGACATAACTGCATTTAACATTGTTAAACGCAACAAACGAGATTGAAGTCAAACATCGGTGACCTAACCTTTAGTTGGGGATGATGCCCCCTCTTTCATTCTCTTTGGTTCCAGCAGGACCCTAAGCATCAAGTATGATTTGACTTGTCAATAAAAAACAAAAAAGATATCACGGTAATGCTGTCCAGAACCAACACTATATACACAAATACACAATATGTACTTTGTAGAACATGCATTGTCTACAGTTTCATCATAAATTCCTGCATGTCAACGTATCCAGCTGTAGGCTCGGCACTCAGCCAGCGAGTCCTCTTTATACACCACAGTGTAACCGCACTCTGTCCTGATCCGACGACACTTCCTGGGCCAGGAGGTGGGCTTCATTGGCCTGGAGGGACAGAGAAGAGACCGTGTCAACTATTCACCATGACAGAACTCCCATGAGCAAGACTTTTGTTGAATTGAAATCCATTAATACGACCTGAAGTGAGTGATCTACTCACGTGAGGCAGTAGGACCCAAAGTCATGACAGAAGCACTTATCGCAGCCTCTCCGGAAAGACTCTCCTGCTTTGTAGTGCTTGTCTTTATAAGAACAGACGCCTGTAGGAGGAAATGAGCACCGGTATAACACATCAATCTCTTGTGTGTATATTTATATTTTCCCTTTTCTAATTCGAGGTATGACCTGGTTAGGTGAAAGTCTTTTACAAGAGGTTGCTTCAAAGATTTGCAGATTCAAAAAAAAATATGCACGACGAAATACATAAAGCCCTCTTGCCCTAGGTCAGTCACAATACAATCTAGCGACCTCCCATCCCTGCAGGCTGCTGGAGTTATTCTCGTGGGGTTTGTCATTGACCTTTGAGGGGGATCAATAGGAACACACTGCTGTGAGGAGCCCCAAAGGGTTGAATGCAAGGTCACTGTACAGAGGACATTTGGTTTAATGGCTAGAGGTAAATCACAACAAGAGTTGATTTATGCTCCCACGGCGGAAAAGCAGTAACCCCTGGACTGTGCCAGGCTGCACAGCTACAGGATAAACAAATCGCTCTACAGGGAAGAAGTAGTCCTCACCTTTTATGTGGTACACGGAGGCTTCCGAGTATCCATCGTTCAACAGAAGAATGAGAGGCAAGCCAAACGCAAACAGCAGCGGTAGAGAGCATCCGTAAATGTTACTGAATGAAAGTAACATTGTCCAAACACGTATATTATTAATTATAAGTCTTCCGACCTGTTTTCTTATTTCTTAAAAACAAATTCTGACTGTCCAGTAAAAGTCCTTGTGATGGCTCAGTAGACACTGGCTAATATTTATAGTCTCACATCACAGAGAGAAATAAAGAGAGAGAGAGAGAAAAAGCATCTCCACATGTTTAGTTCCCTGGTTTCCTCCCAGTTTCCAACTTTTATATTACAGCGAGGCGTGTTTGGAGATGTACTCATGCATCCCTAAATATTACCTTTAGCCCTGCGTGGGTGAAAGGATGGCCGGCACTCCAACTGGACGCTCCAGTGGAGGCCTTTGTAACCACCTGGGCTTTTCTGGAAATCTTATGTCAGCCTCTTCATCATCTTACCCTCATTTTATCTTTCACCTGCACATTTCTCCTTACCCCTCTTTCTATCATTCCCTTCCCTCGCCACCTCCCAATACACCCTGATGCTGACTTCTAAAGCCAAACCTATTTTTTAGTGAATGCTGACGTTGTCGAAAACAGCTACTCTTTGTGCTGACATTGTCCCTTGCGCAAAAGGGAATTGGTTCAAGCCAAACAATTCCAAAACTGCATTCTGAAACATCAAAAATGCATGAAAAAACATTGAAAACTTCCAAATCTATTTTCCTCTCATTCTGTCTCAAGACACAAGTGTTTTATGGTAGCACAGCTTCGGTTTCCTTTGCAAATTGGAAAGCTGATATTTTATATAATGCATGCTGTCTGAGTATAGAAATGAAGACAGTGGCATGGTTGGCAGAGGACATTGTTCTGCTTTTAACTGTTTGCATATGCTGCAGTACATATAGCATGAAGCAAAGACCACATTATTGCCAAGAAAGTATGTAAAATATTTATTTTGTTGTCGCTGTCAACTGCTACTTGTAATGTCGTCTGATATCCAGAAAAAAATTGGAGGGCAAAGTCCGTAAGTCTCCATGTATAGATGTTATGTCAAAAATATAGACCCAAAGGGCATTAACTGCTGCTCTCTGAGTCTCTGTCACATACGGGCCTATTTTACTGCATGTGTAACCAACCACAGGATGGTTCGTGGTCAGTCTCTTCCTTCCTGACAGCCTCTGGCCGGTAACCAGCCGACACACCGTGCTCCGACGAAAGACAAAACAAACAGCACATGAAGGTACTGGAAGGAACTTGCGGTGGTCGAGGGGCTCCAGCTAGAAAACCACCACTGCCTCCTCGTCGCCCCGTTTTATTCACACAGGAAACATTTTCACGGCGTGCGGGGGCTCACACGGCAAGAAGTTTATGTTTTCTTTTCTTTTTACTTAACCAGTACTGGTTGGACACTTTGCACGTTCTTCCTGTGTCTGTATCGCTTTTCAAGGTGGTCCGGTTTTCTACCGCTGGGATTCTAAAACTTGCCTGTAGGTGTATCCAGTATCCAGAGAATAACCGCCGTATTGGAAGACAATGCGCTTGACATGATTTATCTCCAAAGCCAACATTTGGTACTACACTGTGTTGGAGGATGTGGAGGTCGGCATGGTTGACTTTCATGCAGGAGACTGGAGTTTGAGTCCTTTTCATTAATTTGAACCATAATCTCTCCCCAGACCCAACCAGGTGTTTTAGTTCCTTAACCACCTTTATTTGCCAGACCCACAGTCTTTCTCTAACCATAATCCTTCTGTAGTTGCCACAGATATTGCAGCAAGGGAGGATTTAAAAACATGTTGGTATTGGTAACGGTCCAATATCAATGGTGTTGTCGTCTGGGGATTGGGTGCTGGGATAGGATCCAGAGCTAGAAAATAGATGGATGCAACATTTTGATACTTTCAAACCAGCAACAATAGATTGTATTTTTATGCCAGTAAATCACTACCTTGGAACCTCGCCCCATTTGGGATACCGGCAGGAAGTCATAATTTGCAAAGTATTGGCCCTACTTACTAGGTATCTCTGTGTCACGTCCACGGCCGTACATCAGTATTATTCCCTCGGGTTTCTTTTGGGCTTCTCTCTCCTGCCGTGTCCCCTGTTGGGCTCTCTGTTTGCATGTATGCGTCGGTCCTTGTGATGCCTTTCCCTCCTTTGCCCATCAACACAGCTGCTCTGGATCAGCCTTGTTTGGCCTTCCCCACTCCCCAGAGTTCGTCCCAACCAATCAGCTCTCTGCGCGTTCTCCACCCGAATCACCTTATCTGCCTCACCTGAGCTTCTCCGCCCCAATCTCTCCACCTGGTATTTCATCCCCTTGTCAGATTAGTCGACTTTAAGTCCTGGTTTTCAGTTTGGTCTTGGGTTTGCTCTGTAATGGTCAGTTTCGTCTTGCCTGCGTGAACTTCAAATACAATGATATCTTCAAGTTCCTGTTGCCTGCAGTCTCCAGAGTTTGAGTCCATGTGCTCCACTCCTGATGACACTCTGAATAGCTAAAAAAAGAATAAAATGATGAGGGAAAATACCCCGTCTGCTTTTCAAATTTTCCTTTGAATACAAACTGCAGCGTCTCTTACAAAGTACATACAGTTGCATGCAGTATGCATTCAATTGGGACATACTAATTTTTATCCTTGAACTTTGAATTGCTTTGAATTGGATTGTGGGTCAGAACAGCCAGAAAAGCATGCATATTGCACAATGCAACCGAATGCAGAGCATCCTGGTATTTTTTGGCAAACTGCATTTGACCTACAACTGACACGTCCAAAACTAACCCTAGAGGCGTATGTAGAGTGTCAGTTTGAAGCGTAGAAGCACTGACCAAGCCGCCGTGTTGGACACATTAGTGTTTGAATGTTTAGTGACATATTGTGCAATATTTCACCCCTAATAGTCACCCTGTTATTTGCATGAAACCCCAGCAATTGATGGGTCAAAGTCAAGAGATTATACGTGAGCGATGCTGACTGTGGTAGGTTGGCCGTAAATGAGAGTTTGTGCCTCTGGAGTGCTAACAGTGTGGTAGGTCAAAGTGGGACTGAGGGCATGAGAGAAGGACCACACAGACTCCCAAAACCACTAATGATCACAATGTTATGAAACGGTGTGGATCCATCAGTTACAAAGCTTTTCTACTAGCCTCACAACATGCTGCTGTGATTCTCTCAGCTGTTAAATGTATTTCTATGCACCAGTTCATCAGAGATACATTAATCAGGAATCCATCGTACAGAATGAGATAAGGCTAAACAATGAAAAAAAACAGCAATAATATTGTTTTTATACAATATTATACTGTTTTATAATCCCCACTGTTTCCAGACTTTTGCTATAGAGCAGGAAATTGCAGTTTTAGGTAGGATGAAAGATGTCCTGCCATACCTCCTTGTCACTATCTTGCACTACCACTTTTAACTATAACTAGGCTCCCATGGTATGTAGTGTACTGGTTTGGGTCCCTGCAGGTGAAGAATTAACTTAAATGTCAGTTCCAAAACCCAAATGGCAGTGAAACGTTTGAGGTTTCTAAAAGTAGAACTTTGTTCTTTCTAGTGGAGCCAGCCTTGCGGTGTATAAAGTCTCTTCCTGCTTCACAGCTTCCAAGTGGATAAAACACATAATTCAATAAATAACACTGCTGGGTGACCGTTGTGGTCGCTCCTAAAAGCAGACCACACAGAGGAGAGATCCGCTGATGAATTGCAGGTATATCACTATGACAGAGCTGCGGATTCTCAAGCTGCAGGCGGTCTCGAGGCCACGCCACCCTCTTTGGTGCGCATCCGTGCGCAGTGGCCCCTGTGTGATATTTTTGGTTGTGTGACTCAACCTCGACACCACAGCAGAACTGGATGATCTTGCTCGGCTGTTAATTACATAAGTAGTCCTATTTTGAACACAACTTTGTGTACGATGAAGGATACAGGCATCAGGGCCTTTTTTATGGTAGAAAATAATGTGTGAATAAAGAACTGTATACCAGAACGTTTTTTATGGCTTTGATTTAAAGGAACAGCTTGTAGCATTTAGGGGGAAAATATTGTTAGGAATGTGATATCATTAATAAGTATGTTTTCTTTAATGTATTATCTCCTGAAAATAAGAACTTTATAATAAGCTGTTTATATCTACATATGAAGCAGGTCCTCTTCACAGAGTCCACCACGTTTCTACAGTAGCCCAGAATGGACAAACCAAACACTGACTCTAGAAAAGGCCATTTGTTTATTTTTGTTTTTTTCTGTCGGAAACCTTATTTCTCCTACATCAGGGGTCACTAATAGGAGGACTGCGGTCCGGATCCGGATCCAGACGATGTTGTATCCGGACCCTGGACCTGAAACCAATAGATAATTGAGAATTATTTAATTTTTACGGAGCGCTTCAATATTAACCTTCGCAGCTTTGCTGGCCTTTACGGCACTCGTTCAGCGGTCCAGGAAACACACCAACCAATTACATGCGTTGTAAATATTCTCACATGATGCTACTCAGCCAATCAAATATGTCTATCCTGATAAACTTTCCGACTCGAGTGAGATTCACATACACTGGGGAGACGGGCGAGAGACCGAGTAGTCAGAAAATGAGTGTTATGTGAGTCACAGAAGTTATTTCACATGACGTTCTCTAAAAAGAGGAACGTGGACGGCAAGACCAGAGCCTGAACAGACTCTGACAGGTTAATTCTTCCCACGGGCAGTTCAAAACCAGTATGTCTTACATGTTCACAGACCGTGGCGATTATTAATAGTGGTAATGTGAAGTGCTACTACATGACAAACGTACCCACTCAATATGATCAGAATCAACACAGTAGTTCACTGTCCAACAGTGATGTTACCAGAGAGGAATGGAGCTGAAACAAGTGGTTTCAATAACCACAGATAAAGTCCCTGCACACACATTTCTATTTTTAGAAGATACGAATATAATATCGTGGCTTTTTTGGGTGACATCACCTCACACCTGAATGAACTAATTTTAAAGCTGCAGGTCAATTGAGTTCAGCTTATTTTTCGAAAATGAATTACTTTATTTTAAGATGCACATTTTTTAAAAAGCTTTCTGTTATGCATTTAATTTTTTAACCCAGCCCTTATCTTACTTGAAATGAAAGATCATTTATATATTATCCGAGTATGTATATGTATGTGTATGTATGTATGTATTTTAATTCATCCAGTTTAATTTGAAAACTGACAATAAATATTGTTGAGGTATTATTCAATTGAACTTTCTATATTTGAAAGGACAGTCAGTTGTTGACTACATACAGACGTAATACAGCTGTTGGCTACTTCAATAAATATGGGACTAAATCATAGCGCAAGTTAGACATTATTGTGATGTTCCGGACCTTTGCATGAGTAAATTCTCTCTAAATGGACCTCGTGAATTTTAATTGATACCCCTGCCCTACATGTTTGGCCCACAGGAAAAGATTAGTTGGTTGTAATGTGCAGCCTCACCACTAGATGCCGCTAAACCCTACACGCCTGCCCTTTAAGTATCCACATGATTCATTGATTCAGCCAGGATAACGTTATTGAATGTAAAATATCTTTTATTCGACCTTTCTCAAAATGTGTTTTTTTTAATAACAGAAATTGTCATGGTGAGTCGCAATACTATTCACAAATAGGAATTAATTAGACATTACAATTTCCCAAATCAAAATCATCATAATTAATGAAAAGCAATGAGCCTCTTTCAGACTCTGTCCATGATCAAGCAACCTTATAAATAGACTTTTATGAATTTTTTTGGGGGGGGGGGGGGGTGTTGACGTCCCGACAAGCAGTCATCCATTTGTGAGTTGAAATTGAATCTGAAGATGTTAAATCCGATGTGACAGAAACAACAATCATCACACATCGTACCAAAATACACAGAAAGTAAACCGTAAAAGAAAGGAAAGATTCTGCAGTTAACACATAAAAACAAAGATCTCATCAGAAGTACTTGACAAATATCACTATATCATTCTTTAGTTATACAAAACAAAAACGGATTATTATCATTTTTTTTTCATGTTAACAGATTATGTTGGTATTTTGGCAACATCTGCCTTTCAGGAGTTAACAGAAAATCAACTATTATCATAACTTAATCACTGGACTTTGCCCCTGACCCGTCCCACCCCCAACATTATGTCTTTATACATGATATTGCATGATAGAAACCATGATGAAATCATTGACATTTACACAGTCTGCAAACATTTCATTTGCCGCTAGAGTTTTCACGTCCTTAATAATCTTTTGTAATTCAAGATTGAGGTAAATTCAGCTTTTGGAGTCCAATCAAACTCAAAATAACACAATGTCAAGTGACGTTTTTAAAAAGTTCTACATCAAAATGTTTCCCAGAATCAAGCTAAATAACTGTGTGTGTGTGTGTGTGTGTGTGTGGGGGGGGGGGGGGGGGGGGGGGGGTTATAAAATACTTAATTATTTTAGTTTGAATTGTTCGACTTGAAGCTGAATCGACCTCAAATCTGCAGTAAAACCCATCTCGGTCAGTGTGTCTTCAGTAGGAAAAACAGCTACAGTGTCACTGCTTGTTTAGCTGGTTCTGCAGCACGTCGGAATGAAATCAAGAGTTCTAGAGGCACCTGGAGTGGTACAAATATGTGCTCATCGGGGTTTAAGGTACTGTCAGTTCCTCATTAAGGTATGTTTCAGTTCATCGTCGAGGAGACCTGACCAGTGGTCACACAGGAAGCCTGACATGACCCTTCGGTCTCAGGGCTTTTCTTTTTCTTATTTATTTCCTTTTTCTTGTAAAGTATGTCCTGGGCCCGTGAAAGAATTCCCAAATGAGAGATGCACGCTATAGCAGATGTCTTAATCACAATATATTACCGCCTTTGATATATTCAGATATAAAAAAAAAAAAAAAAAATCACCATGCTGACGTCTCAGCGAGTACATATCAAAGCAAATTTCTTGCAATACCAAATGGATGAGGTTCGTAGATTCCACTTCAATTGTTTCTACCGTATCTTCTTTTTCTTTTTTTTAACTCTCTCACGGTCACTTCAAGGCTAAAGTGAAAGAAACTTTTCTTGAATGAGGGGCCCACCACTTCCACCCCAACATGGTTGATAGACGTAGGCTAAGGTCTGTGCAGGACAGCATTGTTAGATTCAGCATAAGGGCTGTTTTCATATTGTCTTAAAGGCCCAGCTTGGAAAAACATAGTACTACTATACCAAAATGTGTTACAACTAAAACTGTACTAACAAGGGACGTGTGATGTGTCATTCGGCCCAGATGACCACATCACAACACTGAAAAGGCCCGACTTGTGTTTGTTAATCGTTTCCGTCATGAGCCTTAACTACAGTACTGTGTTCACAGCTTCCTGAGAGTTAGCTAGCTACCGTTCTGAAAAAAACTACACATCTAGCTATCTGCTCATTATAGTGTAGGGATGCACCCATAACCAATACCTATTAGGCCAATATCTGGCTGAAATTAGGTCTCCTGAAAATTACGGCCTTGTTCATCGAAAACGTTCACGTTCAGGGAAATGTAATTTCACCCCCAGATAAGTTTCTAATCATAGTCCATAGAACTCCATGTCGTGAGGAGGTTTGGATCAACATTGGACTTTCACCCAGGAGACCGTTGTTTGTGTCCCATGTGAAACCAAAACCAACGTTGACTTCTTTTACAAACTCAAATAAGGTAACAAATGTAATTTCCTAAAGCCAAATTCATGATGTTTTACTAAACATAACCAAAGAGCCGTGTTGCGTTTTGTTAACCGCATGTTTTAAAAATGCGACCGTGAACCGAAAGACAATACGTTCCCCTCCAAACGTAATATAGAATGCAGTTCAGTTGTATGGGAATGTGATTTTGTAGGAGACTGGCTGGCTTACTGTTTATTAACACATTATATTATGTGTATGGAATGTCAAGGTCACATTGTTCCGATTTGTAACTGCTTTATTGTTTTGTAAAAGCAAACGGCGTCCTCTGATATTTCAACGTATTTCAACGTAACACAACTACTTAGTTAGGTTTAGGAAAAGATCACAGTTTGGGTTAAAATAAGTACAGATGTGCCGTTTCTGAAGTATGCAAGTTACGTGACAAATAAATCATCGTTGAAGTTCTCGTTCCACATGGAGAACGAACAGCAGTCTCCTGGCTGAAAGACTCCTGCCCACTGTGGGCTTTTGTGGTCTGGTTCATGATTACGTGGATTACATCGGATTTGATTTCGTAAGACATCTACGAAAATACCGAGCGTTACTTTGTATAGCTACGAACGCTGGATGAGAGCAGCCTGGATATTTTAAGATGGATACTATTGTCAACAGTGCCTCCCTAACAAAGGGTAACATAGACTACAGTCAAATATGACGCAGTAAACGTCCATTAGGTTCATTGCTGGAGGACGCAGATCACCGTGTGTGGTTGAACTATTCAGTTGAATGGATTCAATTACTTCTCAGGGTTGACCATCAACCCACCAAATGGGCAAAGCATGCCAATTTCTTATATGAAACAATTAAATTTGTGCTTTTATTACACAACTAACTTCATATCCGTGAAGACTGGGACTCAGCTTTGGTGCCTCAGGAGGTTCAGTTCTAGTAAATCAGCCGGAAGTGCTGCTTCGAGAGGGCTAAGAGCCCCCTGGCGCTCTGGATTCCAGCAGCCAGCTTTATCGTATCATGCAACCGCAGCTTGTCACATGTTAGCATCACATTTCTCACTGATATCATGACAATCGGAGTCTTGCCTACAGAGGCCATAGCTGTGCTCACGGGTAAAATGTTGAGTCACTGACCTCATCCTGGCAGCGCCATCGGACCAAGCAAAGAATGCTCTTGCAGGTATTTTCCTATTTATGGAGCAGGTGCCAATTTTTAGTTCAAAGCAGCACCCGTTCATATGATTTAACAATCAGACATCTTGGGTGTGTCAGCCAATCCCTTCTGGGTTGTCCTATAGAAATTCCAACTTGATCACTGTGACAAACGCGTCGGCACATAATTCATGTCGGAGGTGTTTCTAATCACAACCGCCGACACGAGTGGCTTCGTCTTGAGCGCTACATCGAGGTTCACTGTTGTCGTGGCGACAATAATCTGGGTGGTATCGGTGGCATGTCACAATGCTACATCAGTGATTTTCTTTTTTTGACATTATTATTTTGTTGCTGGAACATATGGCGGCTATTTTATTGGCTGATTCCAGAAATGTTAGACTCAATGGGCCTCATGCAAGAATCCTTTGTACAGTAGGAACAGATTCATTTTTAAATTCAGACGGACACAATTGCAGAGTAGTCCAGACCTGATGCACCAGTCGAGAACAGAAACTCTGCATTTCTCCACAGGGAGAAATAGCTTGTTTGACTAGCAAATTGTAATGCCTATGTTTCAATGGATTTGAAGTTTAAATATGTTGCCAAAATCAATAAAAAAGTTTGCCTATTTCTTGACGGCAACTTCTTCAGTATAGTTGCTGTCAGCTGCCTCAAACTCTTTATGCACATCTCGTTCTTCTAAAAGGTGGCAGGTCGTTTTACAGGGGTCTCACAGTATTGGAACATCTTCTACTGTATAACATTCTCTCATCTTTCTCTTCTTGCATTGAGCTCGTCCCATCTCATGGTCTGCTTTGCTTTAGCTCGATGTTATTTTAGCATCTAACACAATATCGAACCATTCTCTTTTTTTTTGACGCGGTTCGGCACCGTTTCGGGTCCTTTTTTAATAAAACTACTTAAACTGCTGCTTTTTGTCTGCTGGTATCCGACAGCAGGACTTGAAGCTTCTTCTTTTTACTCTTTGGTAACATTTTTGTGAATGAAACTCACTTTGGGGCCGGTGACTATACGCCCTCTGATCTGGATTAAACTTCTCAAAAATTTGCTGAATCCAACGCGGAACGCTCATCCGACATACTGTAACCTCCCAGAGAAAAGGAAAAATTCTGAAATGTTCTTGCATGAGACCCAATAGATTCCAGTTTGGCTACTTTTACGCTACTTTATTAGGGGGAGGATTTCCTGTAGACTCTTGATCTCAGTATTTTTACTATACAAATGTATATTTAACATGGTACGACAGCAAGTCCTTGATACTTGGGGGGTTATTTGCTGTGATTTTTGTCCCGCTGCAGATTCCTGATGACTCGTCGCGTTGCTTATTCAAAGAGGCAAATAAGTGACAACACTTTAAGACAATGCAGCACTTGAGGCTTCCCTCTGAGAGACTCATACAGCCATATTCACCCAGCTTTAAGACATCTGTAGAGTAAACTGATCACTGTATGCTGGAGCCATAAACTGGAGTAAACTGCACACTGGTGAAAGGGGGTCATGGAGGAGTGAACTCGGACGAGAAAAAAACAAAACACAATGTGATTTCTAAGACAATTTAACTTATTTTAGGGTGAAATACTACAATGAGAGGCTTGTTTTGAGGCGGTGGTGATGCAGGGGAAGCAAATTAGTTTTCTCTCTGTCCCAAAAAAATGCAAACACTTTGATTCACAGTCCCCTGCTTCTCTGCAGAACATCCAGCCAAGATATCCGATTCACTCCCCGTTTGTCTAATCCCACCAAATCAGCAGTGAGGAGTCATGGGGACACAATGGGTACTCCTCCGATGCTCTTCTGGCACAGGGAACACTGCAACCAAAGGGTAGAAACACTTGAATGCACTAGAGTGGGATGAGGTTTTGTCGTCGGCTGCGCTTGTCAGCAGTAATGTTATTTACATTGTTAAGTATGTACAGTAGAGAATCTCCCAGAGATGTTAAATATCTGTAAAGCTGCAATAGTATGTAGTAGTATAGTGCTCCTTTGTTTCTAAATTTCCTCACGTCTGAAACTCCTTAGATGAAGAGCCATTCAAGTGTTTCGAATGCTTAATAATGGACCTGCTGCTGTACCACGAGCCTCGACTCTGTCAGTGCCAGTAATCCTCTTTCTTAGAGCCACTAATGTACACAAAGACACAAACTCAAAAGCCGCTAAATAGCAATATTTGAAATAAATAGTGTAAATCATATATGGACATGATGGTTCTTCATCTTAAGGATTGGATTTCTCACACAAATCAAGACTTTAAATACAGGAAATCTTTTCCTTTTTTTTCATCATAAAAGTTTTCGTTGAGAAAGTCGAGTTTTAAATCCACTGTACAACTTATTTTTTGTTGAAAATATAGTTTATCCCACTGTGTTTCAGTTGTTTGTTTGTTCATTTTTTTTTTTTTAAAGAATCCTGTACACTTGGTGTCTGCATTAAGATTGGGTGATATCCTGATCATTGGAGAGAAGAGAAGAAGAGAGGAGTTGTGTCCAGTGCATTGTTGCCCTCAGTGAAGACGCTGCACTCCGTACCTCGGCTCTCTTCTGTCCCGCACCTCGATCTGGAGAGGAGAACACAGAGGATCCTCATTGTACCGATTTACAGAGAGAGAAACATCAAGAATAAACGTTTCAAAGGTAGGTGGTGGTGTCGGAATAATTGAAAAAATGACGTGATCGCCCCCCTCAGGTCTGAACAACAACTCAAAACGTGTTAGCATGTTTAAGCAATTAAATACAAGACATCTCCTTTTAGAGTCCGTGTTGTTTTCCCATTACAAGTTAAAGCTCATCAACACAACAAAGTCGTGCCGTATAAATATCTCACGGGAAAAACTAATTCCTAACTCGGTAAATTGAACCAACGAGAGGAGCAGGTGGATGCAGCGTTTTCTGCACTCGTTCAGTGTCATTCTACTTTCCCATAATAGTCGGTCTACTGCTGGTAACGTCGACTTCTGCTGCAGCTGGCAGCTGATGTTGAGTGCTGTGGGTTTTTTTGGCACGTCTTGGAAAACATTTTGCACTCGTGTCATTTAATGGGCCATTAACACCGAGCGACTGCGCGCCGATCTCCCCTCATGGCTGGGTTGTACAGCTCTTATGTGATTGGCAGCCGCAGCGTGACGTTGGGTTGCGTTACTCCAAAAGTGAATCTCTGTAAACACGTTCTGCCTTTCTATGGAACAGGACAATACATTTGGTATTGCAAGTGTTCTGGTTTTCCGTTTGTAGTCCGAGTAGTGTTGACCAATCACGTCAGAGTAGGCTTTGGCTGAATGCAGGTAAACACACAATTTAGATTTTCATTGGTTTGGAATTAGCTTGTAAGCTGGCTACGTCTCTCAACTCCAACATATTTAACTCTGTTTGGGTAGGCTTTTTTTATTTGAAATAATACTGATAATAGTTCATACATGGTAGTCATATGAGACATATGGGCGGTGGGTGTGTCTATGGGGGCAGCATACGGAGCGATGGCATTAAACAATACATCACTGGTATTACTGTCTCTCAGCAATAAATGATCAAAAAATCTGCTCGGGTTTGCAATCTGTGGGATGATTTATGAGCAGGACGAAGGACCCCTCCACCACCTCTGTCAGCCACATAACGCGGCGGAGCACTGTACTGTGCTCAGAGGCTAATGTAGAATGAAAATGTAGAAGGCAAAAGTCAACTTACCCTCGACACAGCAAAATCTGCAAGGACAAAAAAAAGAACAAAAGTGTTGGCACAGACATGGTGAGGCAAGAGCAGAAGAAGTGCATGCCTGTGTAAAAACATGAATCTGCTTATGTAGGTAGGAGTTAGGCATTTAGGTCATCACTTAATGATGAACTAAATCAATAAAATGACCCTATGTGCTGCCACAGTTTTCATTCATTTAATTTTCTTCTCATTATTGACCTTTGCTTTTTCAACTTTTGTCCGTCACACGACAATACAAATGCTTTCATGGATCGTCCAGAGGTTGTCAGGCAGTTTTGTTTTAGAATTTGATAAAAAGAAGCAAAAGGAAACATTTATTTCTGTGAAAGAAATGCGAGCGAAGCACTAGATGCTTCGAATATGTAAAAAAAAAAGAATCAGTGACACTGTCAATGAGGTTAATCAGATAAAGACAGAAAGACACGCCCACGCTCTGGAACATCTCCAGTTACCATGGAAACCATCGCGGAGAGAACCGAGACGTCTTATGTCACTTTTCCCTCTCGGCCTCTTTACTCCTCTCTTCTGAATATCCCTCAGTCTTCTCTGTCTCATGTCACGGATCCATCTTCAAGTCTTTCACCCTCGCTCTGGTTCTGTTTGTGTTGTTGCACGTTGTGTCAAATCTAACGCACGATCCTCATGTAAGGAGACTTTTTATTGTTTGGCATTGTATCTTTTATTCTTGCCCCTCCAATGCCTTCTTCTGCCGTTCCTTTCCTCCTCTTCCTCTTTCCCTTTTCACATTGCTGAAACAAAGCAATTCAAATGTCCTGACGCAACATCGTGCAAACTGTCAGAAGCCCTCCTGGAGAAACTATTGAACACAACACTGAGAGCAATGTGGCTGAAGTTGCTGAGGTGAGGTTGGTGTGTAGTCTTGTTTTCGACCGGGGCAAATCTTGTTCACGTTAATTGCCTTACAGTTAAAAGAGCCAATGTGTGGCATTAAGGGGATCTATCAACAGAAGTGGAATATAATATTCACAAGTCTTTTTTGTTTGTTTTTTATCAGTGCAATTGTGTTGTTGCATAGAATGAGCCGTTTATATCTACATAGGGAGCTGGCCCTCTTCAAGCAGTATGCCATGTTGCCCCGCCATGTGTCTACGGTAGCCCAGAATGGACAAACCGAACAAACAAACCTGAAGGCCGCCGTAGTTCTCTGACACAATTGTGAAACTGAGGTAACGTGAGCCGCAGAGGGGAAAAACCATCCGCCGTCCGACTTAGGTTGCTCCTAAGTTAGTGTTATTATGGTGTGGATGCAGCGGCTCATGTTATCGCAGTCTTGGAAAGTGAGAGAGCAGGTTCAGTTAATTGCAATCTGCAACCACACTGTTAGATGCCACCAAATCCTACACACTGTCCCTTTAAAGGCCTAAAAATAAAAAAAATTGGTTGGCCAACTGGGCACCTATAGCGCTCTCCTGTGTCACTTTTTAACATGTTCATTTTAAGTGGGAAAAAAGCAGCCAATAGTTATATAATATTGCATAATAAGTCCTTTGATCGATGTGTACTATTCTTTCAATTTCATCAAATAGCCATACTATTTTTTAAATGTCTAAAAAAAGCTGAATCCAGGCTGATTAGACAATTAAACAGCGCTTGTCTGGAGGACCAAGAAGAGGACAGCCCAACAAAAGAAGAGCATTTAGGACTTGCACATCCAATGTGCGGGAGATCATTTTCTACCAGCGTTATATCAGAGTTAGGGTAGCGGCTCTCCAACAACCCCAGGCAGCCAAAGTCTTCCCACACACATCCCAACCTCATCATTAGTCCTCATCCTCAAAGTCTGTTCTCCTGTATATGAGTAACGCCTGCTGGTTGAAAATACTGACAATAAAGCATAAATCCAATCTCCGAGTTGTTTATAATATGTTTTTCTATCCATACAGAGTTATGTTAGAATAAAATGATTATTCTACCCTGCCATGCAAAACCAATGCCACTCCTTATTTCCATGTCTCCTACATGGATCATAGATTGGTGGAGAATACTGGAGAATGCCTTCACTGACCTTTGTTGTCCATCTGCAAATCTTCAAGATAGAAGTCTGTCTGCCGGTTGCCCAGGACGAAGGCCAGGAAGGAGAGGATGAGGGCGTCCAGGATGCCCATGATGGCCAGCATATAGGCCCAGCGTACAGAGCAGTCGCCCAGGGAGTACTTCCCCGTCCGCTCCCCGCACATGTCCCGGATCACCTCGGCGTCCCATCCGTTGGGGAAGATCATGCAACCCAGCACCAGGCACACTCCTGCAGCAGGACACAGAGGAGGAGAGAAGCAGGGTTAGAGTGTGGAGATTACAGGAGCAAGATAAAGAGAGTGTCATGGTGGTGTTAGGAGTAAGGTTGGAGACAAAGAAAGAGAGATTCTAAACAACAGAAGGGGAAGAATAGAAGTTGAGGGAGAAAAATGTGCTCGACAAATTCAGCATATCTTGAAAAATATGACTAGCTGATAATGAAGCTAGTTTAACACATTTAGATCAGTAAATTAGATAATTAACACATCTTTGATATGCAGAGCAGCATGTGACGCAGGCAGCAACCTCCACGTTGGAAAGTGAAGCCAACGTAGAAGTGCCTTAAACCTGCATTCTTTCTAATGGCTAATGGCAACTCCTCTGGTTGCAAAACTACAAACTTTAGGCTTCAAAATGGTGGTCCACAAACCAATGGACACAATGACTACTTCCACTTCTTATATACAGTCTGTGATTGTACACAGTACAGCACTTAATCTGCATTTAACCCATCCTCGTATAAGGAGCATTGCACAGCTACTAAACAGTGCCCGAGCAGTTTGGGGGTCCGATGTCTTGCTCAAGGGCATTAAGTGCATTGTACAGATTTAAAACCTACAGATCACAAATGAACCTGCATGCACTCACACCCACAAACAACCGGGAGCGCACACAGTACAAAGCCCTCTAGGGAAGATTCATGCATGCGATTTCGACACTACAACAAAAATGGTAATCTATACTTTACACCTCTGCTCATTCATCAAAGTGAGCATCACCGGGGGAGCTGATTGTGCCATACTCCCTGCACACCAGCACTGTTTAAATAGCAGTCAGCCAGTGCCTGAGGGGCTGTAAGTAATCTCCGCCGGGAGATGGGAAACATACATGGCAGACGTCACGCTGCATCTTCATTCCAGACCACACATGTCTTTTCTGCGGGAAACATCACTTGAAAGTAAAACAGATTTGGCGTTGAGTTGAAGATTATTACGCTTCCGTCCAAAGAAATGTTCAGAAGATTCAACGTCCGCAACTTAATTGGTGTGCAACTGTGAATATTTTGAATGCCATGTGTGCCTGTTGAAGGATGTTGGGCTGCGTTCAAACACTGTAGCTGCTGCGTGGAATGAGGCGTATAGTAATCGAGAGATCACGGGCCGAAATGTAGAACGGAGGAGTAAACAAGGAGTTCAGACACACTACTGATCTCTCTCTTGCTGTCGATACAGAGATGTAAGAAAACAAAAAGATTTCCATTAGCTGATGCATGCACTTCCAACTGAAATGATACATAACAATTGTTCTTTTTATGGGCGGGCCTGTGTTTGTGTTTGACACACAACATAAACCAACTCATGCAGGTAACCGGAGCTTACGAGCTAAGGACAAACAGCAAGTGGTTTATTTAACCAAATAGCCATCAAGTCTGCAAACTGATGTTAGCTTCAAGCTTTTTTGACTGTTGATGTTTGTCTGGTAGCTTGTTCAGCAAGTCAGGGTCTGGACCTCTTAATACATTTTAAAGTAGAGATGCATTGATCGATCGGCTACTGGTCAAAACCGCAGGGTTGTCAGAGATCGGTCCCGAGACCGAGACTGATCTCTACTACAACACTGGAGGCTCAACATGCACTCATTAAAGTAATCTAAAGATAGGCTCAGTAAGCTACACCGTTTAAGGTTGCAGTGCTTCAATTTCGACTGCTGCTGGTTAGTTTGGTGACATATAATAACCGAGTAGGTGGGAGGAAGTGAGAGCTTCTGTGTTGGAGTTCAAGGCTGCGCAGCAACATAACTTCTCTGGCAGGCTTTAACTACTTTCCTTTGAAATCATTGGCAACACTGGCAACCTAGCTACATTAATGACAAACTGGCGGCAGAAATGACAACTCTTAAATCGACATGTTTCTTTATTATTTTATTTCCTGGAAGTAGCAAAAGACCCGCAGATCTTTGTTTTTGTTTTGTTCTTTGAGTCACCACTATCTGTTTGTACACGAGGCGACATTAGCCAGAGAGTTGATGTGACTCTCTTTGTGTTGTGTAGCTAAAAGTGTTTGTTTCGCTATCAACTAAAGCTAAAACTGTGACTATTTAAAAATTCAAGGGATTTGATTGGCTGTGTGCAAAATAATTCTCTGGAGAAAATAAACAGCAGCATTCCAAGCTCTTTCATGTTATTGCTACTGAGGTTTTGTGCCTTCATCGGACAGCTTACGATATAAAAATGGCAGGAAATACAGGGAGACAAAGGTCCCGGGTAAGAATTGAACAAGGGCAGGAACACGTTATGCTCGTAGGGTCTGAAGCTGATGGATCTGAGTGTATTACCCTGGCACATTAGTGATTCCCTCTGAAGACCCTGTGTTTCTCCCACCACCCATCCATCATGAGCGAATGGTGGGTGGTGAACTAGTGGCAACATGATGAGGGCGGATATTAGATTAGTCACCACCTCTCTGTGCACAGGAGAGCACCACGCAAACACGAGGAGTCGTATCTCAGGCCGAGACACACGCAGCTTGGAAAATGCGACCGCTCCTCCGACCGACTGATTGCAGGCATAATGAGAGAATGTAATGGAAGAGAGCATAATGACGATAACACGGTAAGTAATGAGAGAATAGAAGAGCGATGGAAGTAATCATCGGGGGAAATCATCATGGTATTAGCTTCTTTTATGACCTTTACGCGAGATATTAGCATAGATGAGAGCTGATAGAAATCATTAACTGAGTAATGAGCGTCGGGTTACATGTTTTATGGCTTTTTGATGAATGTTTCCTCATCTGGCATGAAACTTGTCCGACGTGGGCTTTCTGAAAATGTGGATGCAGAGCCGTGTCCTGACACTTCATTCTCCTTAACCAATCATTTCCCTTTGTGCTAAATATTAAATCTTGCTTTGGTGGAACAAACACCAATTTTGTTCACCAGCCGAAAAGGCACAAGGATTTATGTATTTGTGCTGTGAAGCAATTCAAATCCCATTTTCTGAATTTAAATCTGAAACATTTCCAAAGTGAAGGTGTGCAGTGGTGCTTAGGAGTCCAAGTCGACCACTCCAAATGCACTCACGCTGGTAATTAAATGTATCAACATTCAATACGCTGTGGCGTTATTAATCAATTCAGACTATGTTACGTTCGCACTGTATCAGCATCGCCTATAAGTCACCAGTGAAACAAACGCCACTGCTGAAAGCTACTGATTCAGTAGAGTTGGATCAGATGTAGAGAAGTCCTTTCTTTGTGTACTGCAGGGCAGTGTGACAGTAATGACCGCCGTGACGTACTCTGTGCCCAACTCCTCCATCTGCCCGTCCCCTCCATCTTCAACTCAAATGTTAAAGTGGGCACCAGCGGGCTAAAAATAACCTCCCACCTTCCAACAGCCCTTTGAAGTCGTTGGGGGGGATTTCCCCCCGTCTTCCTCCCTCCCCTCTACTCTCTCAAGACACTGCATGCTGAACTTGGAAGGGAATAACTTCAAAGGCAGCAAGAGGAGGGATCGAACAGGGGAGAGGGGAGGATGGGAGGATGGGAGGGAGCGGAGGGACACGGAGAGAGAGAGCTGAAGAATGAAAGGGAAAAACGAGTCCTGTGAAGAAGGGGAGAGAGAGAGAGAGAACAAGATGGCTAACTGCTGCTCCGCTCCATTATGCCATTTTTTTCCTCTCAGTTCTTCACTTCTTGTCATCTCTTGTCATCACAAGCATTCGCGACCCGTCAGCTGTTAGAAACAAGGCTTCAAAGCAGATCGCACTGATGAAAACATTCTGAAATGCGTTGCCTGGACACGTTTGTGATCCAACTAGGTAAAATGACTGCGAACCAATTTATTTATAACGCCCTGAAGTTATTTATGGACTTATTACATCACCAGTTTGTCAAGACTTTCTTATCTACATGTCCACACAAATCTATTTCTTCTAGACGAACAGACAAAAAATTATTACAAAAGAGGTCCTAAAATACTATCAGTGTGCTATATATATATATTTATGTAGTACACTGATGGTATTCTAAGATTCAGTGTGAAGTATTTTTGATGGGAGCAGATCCAGGCTCCATAGTATTCCAGAGCAGCTTGACTCTGTGTATACAGCCGGTGTCATGTGCCCTGACTGAGTTGCTTAATTATGCTAGTATAATGCAACGTAGTGCACATACAAAGTAATATATCTACAAATGCGGATTTGAATGACCGTGGATCTCCAATCAAGACAAACAAGCATCCATATTGTCATCGCAATGCGGCTGTTGTTCATGCCAGTGTGAAAAACTAGTGTCAAGGCTAGAATAAAGTGGTGACACCATCATATTTGCTACCAAATGGACTGTACTTCCTACCATGCTTCATTGAATTTAAATACATTTAAATTAAATTAAATTCCATGTTATGGGCACAGCTTTTGACCAAAATCTGAATTCATATATTTTGAATAGACCTACACCTCTCACTGCTCTGCTCACTATAAATAAAACTGATATTTAACTGTTTATCATTTGTGTTGGGAGTATTAATTAAGTGGATGAGTGACTGATTTTGGATACAGCCATATTATGTTGGACTTTGAGAAGAGTCAGCTAACACAGGAGGCCTAGCGGAACACGTCAGTTGCCTGTGTAGACGGATGGGTTGAACAAAATGGGGGCGTATCTGTTCTGTGGCACTCCTGCAAATGCCCCAACAGAGTACATTTCTACATTCAGACGACAAACCCTCCATAGTTATTATAACTCTTGGTCATTGGGAGCAAAACAGTAATCAGATATTGTTATTATAGAGCGACAAAGTTCGTATTGGGTGAGGGTCCTGGTACGGAAATATGGATTAACAAAATGGCAAACTTTGCCACACAAGACTGCTATCCGTTTCCTGTTTCCTACCGGCAGTCGCAAGAGATTATGTTGTACGTGTCTGCAAACCAAGGGATACGTCGAATGTCGATGTTTTTGACGCAAACATGTTTTATATCGGCCTCATATCACGCTTTGCAGAAATGCACAATCCCATGTGGTTAACTTTGTGAAATGATTGGTTAGGATTAGGCATCAAAACTACTTGGTCAAGGTTAGAAAAAAAAATCATCATGTGTGTTCAAATGTTAACATACCAACTATAACAATGTAACTAGCGTAATTCAATAACAACCTCCCTTCGCAGACTTTCGTACGCTAAGTTACGAAACAAGCCTGACAACATCCGGTAACAATGTAACTAACGTAAATAATTTACAACAGCCTTGAGTGGACTTTCTTATGTTAGGTTATGTAACAAGCATAATAACATCCCTTAACAATGTAACTCGCTTAAATAAATTACAACTGCCTTTTGTTGACTACGTAACAAGCGTGACAACATCACGCACCAATGGAACTAGCGTGAATGAATTACAACCACACTAAGTGGACTTTCTTATGCAAAGTTACATAACAAACATAACAATGTCACGTAACAAGTTTAAAGGTTAACTTTTACTTTTGGTTTCACGTGGGACATGACCAGCAGACTCCGTGTTGAAGGTGATGTGTTTGTTTGACCCATCCACCACCCCGGCCACCTTCCTTTAGCAGATGCTTTCTACACTCGTTATTATACTACGTAATTTATCAATAAGTAGAATATTGCTTGATATATTACATTACATGTTTGGACAGACTGTAAAATGTTGACATTTAATGTATCGTAGTGGTTTGCAGAAACATACAAAGCCAACATTTTTTCCTGGCGACTGGGCTGGACAGTCAAAGTTGTTTTCTTTTAACCGCGACACGACAGCAATCATTCCCCTCACCTTAACCATGAGGGTGAAGGTCTCCTAACCATGACACAGTAGTCATTTTGAATCAAACCAGGAGGTTTTTCTTACCCAGACCATGACCTTTCCTTAAACCTAACCGAGTCATGCCGCCAGATCAGAGAATCGTTGTATGTGTCGCTCTTGAGGTCAATTAGAAACAACGTGTTTCGCCTTTCAATTTGGAGGACTTGCTAATATTAGCAACCGCAAGCTATTGGTCATCCTAGTGAGTGTATTGAACTCAATACATATGCATATACATTCAACTTTTAATTTGTAAGAGTACGATTTTTTTATCTGTTAGTTCACAAGTTACATAGTGACGCTTTAAACCTTATTCAGATTAGCGTCCCCAGTTGAGGCGATGATTAAGACGAAGTGTTGTTGCGTGCGGTTTTCACACATCTTATCCAGTAATTTAGAACATTGGTTAAATTGTTCTATATTTTTGCTGAGGCTGTGGTGCAACTTCTAATGGAACTTCCAATTTTGCATGGCCTTCTATAGTTTTAGAAAACCCCCTAACCCATTTGAAAAGCCGTTTCAAAGTGATCAAAGTCATCGTGAAAGTCTGAAAGTCCGAAGTCCAATGGTTCACACCATTGGCCTCTTCGTGGAATCAGTTTTGAAGTCCACCACAGAGCAGCAGAGTGGAAAGGTGTGAGCAAGACTCTACTTCTCACTTGATTTATTACCTCAGTAAACATTGTAAACATGAGTTTATGGTCTCAATAACTAGTTTCAACTCTTCTTCAATACAGCACGATGTTCATTTAGTAAATTATGATCCATTTAGAGTCAAATAGACCATAAAGCAGAGTATGCTTTAGGGCGGGGCTACTGTGATTAACAGGTCGCTGATGCTACCAGAGCCATATACGACGTCTCTACGTCACTTCTCCGCATTCCAAATATGCTAACTTTCGTTCATTGGCTGCAAAAAAGCCAAGATGGCGTCGACAAAATCGTCGAACTCAATTCTTCATAATGGCAGTCCATAAACTAATGGGTGCCGTCGCGATGACTACGTCCACTTTTATATACAGTCTATGACTTAAAGCTACTACGAGGAACTTTCATTTTGTCTTGATTTTGGCGGTTCCCTGTGGACAAAAGCGGTAGCGGTTTCTGAGCACCAGACTTTAGAAAACCTTTTGTTTTACTGGAGCTGGGTCAAACCTGTCCCGCTCAGTCCTGGTTCTGCTTCTCCCGTGCCTCCCCTCCCTGCAGCGGTGCCCAGCAATACGGCCTGGGTCTCCAGCAGCTTGGCATCGGTGTACAGGGTGTAAACACTAATACCACATTTTAAAAATACTCTGCTGCAAGTAAAAGTCCATAAGTTTTAGCATCAAAATATACTAAGTACCAAAAGCAAAAGTAGGCCTCCTCATTCTGCAGAATAGCCCATTTCAGAATACTACATAAAAAGACAACGCATAAGAATTATTGATGCATTTATGTGTTCAATTTCATGTTGCAGTTGATGTAGGATGTAGTTCGTGTGATGGTCAGGGAGATGGATGGGTGTGTTACTTTCATGCAGAACACTGGAATTTGCACCCTGTCACTTACATCAATGTCACACAAATAATAAGTTAATAAGTTGACTGTACGATCTTTCCTTGATCTCAACAAAATGTTTTCGTTGCCGAAACTAAACCATTCATCTGTATCAGATGTGGTAAGAAGTGACTTTTGACAAGAGTCCAGGGTGCAACAAAGTGTCAGAAGATTTAAGCAACTTTTCCGTTCCGCATTTCTTGGAGACGGAGCTGCTCTGGGGGCATCTAGCATCTAGTGTGGAGCTGTTGGCTAATAATGTGACATATGGATATGAATATTAATGTAAATGTGCACTGAATGTGATGAGTGCAGACGAGTGAGTAGGCCACTTGAAAGAATCGAAAAATTGTAACTATATAATACAGACGTACTATAGGGCATTATAATGCATGATTAGTTACATCGACTGTTACTTAGCAGATGATATAGAGTCGATCACAGACATTTAGCTAAGTGTCACGATGCTGATTCGCAGATATGTTGCAACTAACTAACTACAGTCTGTTCTTAAGGAATCTATCATTGTCTGTTCATTAATAAGCTTTTCTTAAGATCACCACGCCCGGCACCGTGTTACTGGCCGTTATTGCTACTTTACCACCGAGGAACAAGCAGTAATGCACGGCAACAATCCTCACGGTAAACAGCATCAGCATCAGCATCACTTCGGCGCCGAGTAGAGCGCACACCACGGTTCAGACTTCATCAATAAACAAGATTTTACTCAGAAAAAACAGCAAAAACACATACCATCCTCACTGTCAACTGTTTGATCACAGTATGGATGAAATCAGCATTATTGCCAGTTTATCCCTCAAGCTAGCATTAGCAGAACAGTCTGTTGCCACAAATCCACCACACTCAACTAGCTGTTCACTGTCACTCTCGCTAACACAGAGAAACACACCAACAAATCATTTAAAACAAGTTGGTGTCCAGTTGTAGATGTTCCATTTCATTCTCACAAACCTACTAATGACTTAATGACAGAAGAACACATTCACAAAAGCGTTTCTGTCTTAGAGAGTCTGTCCACCTGATATTTATTTGCAGTAGTATAGACTTAGACTGTAGCATAGAATCCCTGAACAAATTTAAAAGGGGACACGGATATCTCTCATTTACAGAATGCTGCCACTTGTGACTCAATTTTGTCAAATGAATCAATCTAAACAATAAAAAACGTTGTTTAATATATTTCATGTCACAGTAGTGTGAAACCCAGTGCTGGTCAACGCCCCCACCCTCCCCATTAAACCCACTATTGGTAACAGCTAACCAAAATGCATCACAAGCTCTTAGCCGCAGGTTAATACCTGCCTTAAAGATGCACAAATTACTATTCTTATGAAAAACTATTTATCAAGTTGCCATGTATGATGTGAAAAGTTTTGCCCGTAAGTCAAAATGATCACCCACAGTCCACCTAAGCTCTACAGAGCTTTTGGCTCCTTGTTTTGGTTTTGTGACCGCCCGACTCTGCTCTCATCAACCCCATTTCTGGACGCAGCCGTGCACTACCTGCCCATCACCAAACTAAATCGTTTTTGTTTTGCAACTAGTCAGTGAAGGTAACAGACAGATGCATCCCCTCAGGAGTTGGTGGAGACCAAAAATAGAGCTAAAAGAGAGTGAATAATGCACTTTGTCAGGTGGCCACAAAAATTATAATGTTCTTATTTGTGTGGTGTCTATAGGGGACTGTTTTGTTCATTTCATAAGGTCATGTGTTTTCAGATTGATCCGCTACCCCAAAAAGTGGCCCAAACAATGAATGATTTAATAGCTTTAATAATGTAATGCCAAACATGATGTCCAATCCTTTTAGCTTGGATGGTTTTTCATTCTCGCTCTCTATTCCTCCAAGTTACTATTTCCATGTTTTTTCTCTATTGCTTTCATACACACACACACACACACACATACACACACACACATACACACACACACACACACACACACACACACACATACACTCAAACCGACCATTCTCTGACAGGTCGTTTCTCCCAGGACAGCTCCTCCCCTGAGCCACGGCCCATGTCCTGCTTAGTTCTGTTTAATATTGCAACAGACAGGGAAAGACGTTAAGGAGAGATGGAGGCATGAGCTGATGGCGGATAAAAAGAGAATCATCAAGCTGCAAAGGCTTGTGGCCCACTGAGCTTTCCTGGTACCTCAGTTCTGCTGGAGGGATGGAAGGAAATGATACAAACCGTAAACAGGAGAGGAGACGGGGGAGGAGGTAGAGAAGATTGGCGAAGTGAACAACATATTTCAAGTGCATTGACCTTATGGGCCAACTGAAAATGTTCAGCTCATGGAAGCCAACACCCACTGTGTCACTTTGCTCTGCCAAGAGGTCTGCGCCCCAGTGTTTTGGCCTCGGTTTCAATCTTTCATTTGATTGAACCAATAAGTCCAATTAGTTGACCACGATATAGATTTTTTTGGCGTACTTGTTGCTGAATTTCCCTAATTTGAGAGAACCATTCTCTTAGAATTCTGACATGTAGCTACAGGAGTAAAACCGCTGTCCTATGTGGACGTTAAAACTTTACTGTACTTAAAGCTGACACAAGGGTGAATGGATGAGGACATTTTCATTGGGTGAACATTTTGGTTTCAGCTTCCTGTTGCAGTAGCATGCTAGCAGACCATCGCGATCGGACACCCCAAGGGCTCCCTAATTGACACTCTCAGTCCATTTGGCCTGTATCTCAGCCACCACCGCTCCAAATTGGCCCTCGCTGTATTTGCTGTGGTATACTCTGTCACTGCGCCATGCCAGGAGACCTGCCGCGACGCCCAGCAGGGCAGAGTGGATGATTAAACTATCATCTCCAAGGTAGCGAGCAGCATTAGGCTGTCTGCCAAGCCCATTAGACAATTTACCGCCATCACACTTCGCACGAATCCACTGTAAGGACAGTAGTTAAGTTTCACAAACTCTGACATGTACACCCAGATTAAAGGGAAGGCAAATATCAATTTAGATTTAGAAACAAAGAATGGAGGTATATCAAACAAACACAGGACTTTCACCCAGTAGACAGCTGTTTGTGTCCTGAATGAAACTAAAAAAAACAACTTTGACTTCTTTCAATGTTACATTTAAATGTTACCTACATAACTGAAGTTACATAACAAAACCTACACATTTTTAGCCAAACCATGAGTTTTTACTAAACATGATCAAGTAGTTTTGTTGTGTCTATTCGCATTATTGCCTCAACTTTGTATATAATCGTGCTGCGCAAAAATGTTCGCTTGGCAGGAGTTTTATTTGTAAAGGGGAGATTTTACGCTGCAGCTTTGCTACTTTTACCTCTGTAAAAAGATCCACCGCTGCTTTTCTTTACCCAGTGTCTCACTTGATTAATGGTTTGTGAGACCTGGGTTCAATTCCTGTGAAGTCATGAAGATTTATAGAAAAATAATCTGTACCTCCGCTATTCTGTCTGATTCATGCTGATTGTAGAGCACCAAAACCCTTTCGACACACTCGGCAGAACAGAGGACGGAGTGGGCAGATGAGGATGAGGAGAGGAACAATACAAGAGGAAAGAAAGTGCTGATCTCCCTCTCACTCTCTCTTTCCCTCTCTGTCTCTCCCTTCCTCTCTCCCTCCCTCTCATTTAGTATGCTGACTGTTTCCGTACAGAAAACTGACTCCCACGCTATTCTGCCTGGCCTATTTATCAAATTGATCGGCTTATGAAGGAGTCGGATACACACAGGAGGCTCACTAGAACTGTGCATATGAGAGAGATCGGGGTAGGTGCTGCTCTGGCTGCTCAGAGGTTAAGTCCTGCTGACGTGGTCACTTTACTCTCTCGGCCACGAGACGTTCGATCACCGTGGATTCAATTTATTCCAGCCATTTTTTTTCTGAGACAACAACCGTTGCAAACAAATAACTGGAGATCAGTGTCATTTAAAAAAAGACAGTAGCAATAAATCAGACCAGAATGTTCCTGTGTGGATTATTAGAATAATCAGTCAATATGAGCATCAGAGTCTTTATCCTGAAAGTGGAATAAAACTTTAAAAAGTCATGAAAGAAGAGCTGAAGTAATCACTTTAACAATCAATTAGTAAGTTGATCGTCAATCATCTGCAAGGATTATTTCAAAATTGATTCGTCAAGTCATTTTTCAAGCAAAAATGGCAACAAAACAATAGGATCTGATTCCAAATGTCAATATTTGTTGGTTCTCTGTGAACTGATCATCTTTGAAAACAAGATATTATGTCACCATGGGCTCTGGGTACTTGTGATATATATATTTTCTATTTGCTTGTTGATTTAATTGATTATTTATCGAGTAATCAACTTATTTTTTTATTTATTTTTGAAAATAAGTGTTAGTTTCCCCCATACAGTACACAATAACGTTTGTAGATGGACTATTAGTAATCAAATGAAACCCGAATTTGACACACACAGTATATAATAATTTTGGTTGTTGTTGATAATGTATATTGTTATTATCCTATCTTGTTCAAATACCTTGTCATCAATATTACATAGTCATATCTCATGTATATTAATTTTGTGTTCTCGACAATATTGTGAAATTTTAATATTGTGGAGGCTTCAAGTAAACCCAGTGGGTTTTTCTGTATCTCCCTGCACAGTGATATTATTTTTCTTTGTTATGTTTGTGTATTTTTTTAATTGAATATTACTAAATATTGGTAATATTAGTGACTAACCATTCCCTATAATGTTATCTCATGTTTCTCACACAACGCCACCTCCATCTCATACAGCTCTGGCACCTCCACAAACCTAAACGTGTCAAAGTTACACTTGTCGCCATCGCTAAAGCTGTATTGTCCGTGAAGGTATCACTGCAATCTGCACACGAGAGCAGGAGACAAAAACATCATCGTCCTAAAAAAATAAAGATGTACATGTAATCCAATCGACCTGGATTCACCCCATATCAAATAGCGACGTAAGCCCCAAACGACATCACATAATACCGCGTTGTGCACGGTGAGCTGCGAATGGATGAACGAATGACATTTGCATTCATTAAAAAACATCCTAATTAACCGCAACAGAAAGTGGCCTGCGCCGCTTTCAACCGAAGCGTGTTGGTTTTCACACAAATGGAAAACCTGCCGCACAAACACCTTTTTTAATCTCACGTCCACCCGCGAGAACTCTCACGCGATACGACATTTCTACAGGAGCGCGAGCTGGTGCCACTCCAGTACACTGACCTCAGAAGTCCGTAATGATGTTTTGATGATGTCACACCACTTAGTCTCTCACGCGGGTGGTGTGTGTGTGTATTCTGTGTATAGTCTGGAATAAAAATAATATATGTATTTGACCTACTAGAGACCTACAGATTTTGGTGGATCAGGGACTGAAAAAGGTGTCAATGCAGCAGTGAGCTGTGAGTAAAGTGATTATCTGATCAATCCGGTTTTCGGAAAGTAGAATGCATTCATAAAAAGAAATGCATTCATAAAATATTTCAAATTGTGATATAACACTAACACCACTGGATGCAAGGTGGCGGTTCGTGCAGTTAAAACAGGAGGGTCAATGAGTTTAGGATGGGGTTTACCCCTCATCAAAAGGTATTTTAAATGTAGGCTAAGTGACAAGGTTTGCCCTACCGCACAGCAGCTGCATCCAGGCGCAGGTCTTGTAAACGGTGCAGGTGTTGCAGAAGAAGAAGAGCGCCATACAGGCGATGCAGGCGAGGATCAGCACCATGGAGAGTAGCACGAACACCGCGGCCGCCTTGAAGCCGCCGGACGGGATGGAGGCGAAGTCGGCGAAGCTGCCCGCGCAGGTGAGGTCCCGGCTGGGCGACGGCCCGGGGCCCACGCAGTAGTGGAATAGGCCGAAGTAGCCGGTCTGCGGCGTGCTGACGCTGTCGCCGATCCAGTAGGGCTGGATGAACACCACCACGTTGACGATGGCGAAGCAGATCGTGAAGATGGCCCACAGCACGCCGATGGCGCGGGAGTTGCGCATGTAGTTGTCATGGTAGATCTTGGAGGCTTCTTGGGAAGGCAACATGTTTGGTTGTTTTGTCTTTATTTTCTCTCCTTGTATCTCTCTTTCCACCCCCTGTCCTCCTCCTTTGTTTAGACTCTTACAAGAAAAATCTTTAAATAATGCCCCCTTTCACTAACCCGATTTTTTCCCCCTTCTCCAGTTATCAAAGCGCCCTAAATTCCCCCCCCCCACACACACACTTTGGCTACCTGTTATGTGGCTGTTAAAGGCTTTTGAAACAGGCCTACCACACGGTTAAAACGCAACCTGCAAATATGTAGGTGATATCACGAGGCTAAACATTGTAAAAAAAATAATAAGTGAGCAGAAAATGCTACATTGAAGCAATACAAAACAAAACAAAAAACATAGCCTACCTACACCACTAATGAATAATTGACCGAGACCAGTGATTCAACATTGCCGTCTGAGGCGCGTCTCCTCCTCAATGAATGATTGAGAACAAAAAAATATATTTAAAAAATCCATCCAAACAGGATTTTTCTATTATTTCACAGTGGGCGGGTGGGTTGGTGGGCGAGGGGGGGGTTAAAGATGCGGTCCTTCCTCATCCATCAGTCCAGGTCCGTCTCCAGGTTGTCCTTTTTTATTTACCATTCGTGGGATGAGGACGCGCCAGCCGTGGAGCCCGTTGTTACGGGCATCCGCAGGGGTGCTTCCCCCCTTTTCCCCCCTCTGCTCGCCTTCAGCGTCCGCGCAGCATGTGTGTGTCGGGTGGTGGGGGCGGGGGGTGGTGGGGTACCGAAAGAGGATGGGAGAAGAAAAAAAAAAACAGGTTGTCAACGGGAGCCCTCTGTCAAATGTCAACAGTCCTTTCTCGTAAATCCGACATCCTCCACCGTCTCGACATCATCAGCATGTTTCTTTTTTGTCGTAGCCGTATCCAGTATGTCTCCGCTCTCTCCCTCTCTCCACCTCTCTCTCTTTCTCCGTCCTCCTCCTCCCGTTTCTCTGCGCCCCCCCCCCTCCTCCGGAAGATGCTGATTGTACTGATGACAGCGATGAAGCGCGTTCTCGTACGCGCGGGCACAGCAGTAGCAGTAGTAGAAAACGGGGATCAAAGTGCATCTCCGCCGATGAGACGTTTCGTGACGGACACGCGTGAGATCATATACGTTTTGGCTCGGGGAGCCCCCCAATGTGAGAGGATGCGCGTTCACTGTGCGAGATGGAGCCAATCCTGAAATCTTGAAATCCAAAATACTTCTGGTCCTATTATATTAGCTCCTAATTAGCGAATGCAATGGTGCTAAAAGTGCTGTAATCCTTTCAGTTCAATCTACAAATATGTGAAATGAACAATTAGTGTTCATTATATGTGGAATGTCAAAGGTTTTTATCTTTTATTTGGGTCATTTTATTGCCTTCAATATCTTTTGCAATTAAAAGCAAATACATATTGGCAAAATATAAAGTATCAGAAGTAAATGTACTCAATGTGCAGGTGAATAGCACCTGCCAGTGTCATATTAATAAATTGCATATTTATATTATATTATTGGAGGATTATAACTGATTTTCGCGTTATAGCTGGTGGATATGAAGATACAACTTTATACGGTTGGTAGTTTTATCTATAACAACGTATCATATTTTATAAACTTATTTAATCATTTTGTATGTAAAACCTGAATCTGCAACATAACTACCCATGCCTGTAGTGCAGTAAAAAGAACAATATTGTCTCTGAATGTAGTGAAGAATAAAACTGAAATACTCAAGGAAGGTAAAATTGTACAGTGCTTTATTAAATGCATTGTTTTCATTTAATTCCACCACTGCATTTGTTATGCTGTTACACGTGAGATACTGTGGACCACATCTGCCTATAGTTTATATGAATTCGGTGTTTTACATGTGAAATTGATTTTTATTTTTATATGTGACGTCTTTTTTAAACGTGAAAGATAAATGGCTTTAGCATGGGAAATTATCACACGAATATGTGAATGGTGTGCACATCCAGTTGGGTACAGGTCCTATGAAAATAGGAGTAGAATGGATATTCAAATCAATGTTGCCAGATGGTCAGAGCGGCGGCCATTTTTATGTGTACCATTTTAATGTATAAATTTGTACAATTTAACAACACAATGCTTCACCGACACACTCTTGTCACACCCTGTAACCAGTGTAGCATTAAAGTGTAGAATTAGTAAGCTGGCTAGCCAGGTTGGCTCATCTTCAGTAACCAGTGGTGGAATTCACACTTTAATGCTAACATTTAATGTAGCTGTAATGCTGTAATGTAAGTCTGGCTAAACAAGACTAGAGACATGCTAGCGTCAGCATGCTAACGGGCTTATAATGACAAATGCTAACAAGCTGGTGTTAAGCGGGTATAATGTTTATCATGTTCACCATCTTAAGTGCGTTAGCATGCTAATATTTGTGAATTAGCATTAACACACAAATAACAGGCTGATGGGAATGTCATTAGTTTTGCAGGTATTTGGTCATACACCAAAGTACTGGGCAAATCAAAATCTTTACATGGTGACAATGTTAGACAAAAAAGTTTACCAAAGTTATTAGAATTCATCCTGATACGTAAATGTCTGAGCCAAATCTTGTGGCATTCCATCCAATAGTTGTTGAGACCAGACGGCAACCTTCGTTTCTGCTGATTGAAGCCAATGCAGAAGTGTCTTAAAACATGCATTCTCTCTACTGACCAGCAGGGGGCGACTCCTCCAGTTGCAGAAATTAGTCATATTGTATAGAAGTCTATGAGAAAATGACTCTACTTCTCACTTGCTTTATTACCTCAGTAAACATTGTAAACATGAGTAGAACATTAGTAAATTATGTTCCATTTAGAGTCAAACAGACCATAAATCAGACTATGCTTTAGGGCGGGCTTACTGTGATTGACAGGTCGCTGCAGCTACCAGAGCCGTATACGGAGTGTCTCCATCACTTCTCCGCATTCCAAACATGGTCACTTTCAGTGGCAAAAAACCCAACATGGCGACGGCAGTAATCTAAGATAGCGACGACGAAATCGCTGAACATCGAGGCTTCATAACGTCAGTCCACAAACCAATGAGTGACGTCACGATGACTACGTCCACTTCTTATATACAGTTTATTGAAGGTATACAACATTAGCTGAAACCAGCATTGTGGTCAGTAAGGGCAACGTTTCAGAGAAAATCACAAGGTAGCCCCGCCCTAAAGCATACTCCTGTTCATGGTCTATTTGACTCTAAATGAAGCATCATTCACTAAATGAACATCATGCTGTATTGAAGAAGACTTGAAACTAGAGATTGAGACCATAAACTCATGTTTACAATGTTTACTGAGGGAATAAATCAAGAGAGAAGTAGAGTAATGTTTTCTTTATAAAATCCGACTTCTTTTTGCAAACAGAGGAGTCGCCCCCTGATGGCCATTAGAGAGAATGCAAGTTTAGATGTTGCAATAACTGTTGAAGCCTTCAATTTCTGTCCATTAAAAGCTCTGTTTCTCACTCTGCACCTGAACCTAGCACATTTATGGAAAACTAGGCCAACACAGTTTGCAAGGGAGTGTATGCTTTAGAGGTGGAACATACAGAGACTTTAGTGTTAGATTATCACTATGGAGCCCACATTTGATCCTCAAGCAAGTTGTGTTTGAGTTTGACAAAATAAAACACGTCAGTGGAGATCTCAGAGGACCAAATGCACATTCCCACATGTCTCCACACGCATGCTTGACAATTGACACAGAAACCCGATTAATGATGCACAGGCTCAATTCTTCCTGTTGTACCTTCTGGCTGCGCTGTTCTTGTTCCGAACACACGTAGCACATCTGGATGCTGTCCAAACAAACATGCATTTTTTTGCCGTCTTACTTTCACTGCACTCAGACTATCTTTCTTCAACCTCGGGGGCCTCCTGTCATCTGTTAGCAGCAGCAGCAGCAGCGGGGGAGTTGACAAGCTGCGTTAGTGTGTTTCTGTGTGCCTGTATTTTTCATGTGTGCATGTAGTAGCGCGTGGGGGATTCATGTGTGTGAGCCTGTGTGTGTGTATGTGTGTGTGTGTGGTAGTGTGTGCTACAATTGGCAGAGTGAGGGCAAAAAGGTACAGCATGGCCTGCTGAAGTGAAGACATGTCAGCGGAAGAAAATAGACTTGTACACAGCGAGGGGACGCCTCTCGGGGAATGAGAGGTGTTTTCAGAGAGGAAGAGAGACAAAAAACAAGACTTCTGAATTGTGTGTGTGTGTGTGTGTGTGTGTGTGTGTGTGCGTGTGTGTGAACGTCTGCATGACTGACTGCACTCGTGTGTAAAAATTGTCAAAGGCAGGCCAGTCTTATATTATATCAAACGCTGTATATATTACACATATTTAGACAGTATGCAGTATGTATGTTTCACACAGTATTTCCGAGCATGTTTCCATCTCAGCACACAGTGCTGCGTGGTCGTTCACATGATCTTGTGTTAGGTTGCCACCTGTTGGCATAACAGTGAACTGCCAGTGTGTTATGGGGAAATAACAGTGCACAGTTGCTTCCCAGTAGTGATCCATCTTAAAGCGTCTACAGTGCCGTTAAAACTTCAAGCATCAGCTCATAAGATCCAGAAGATAAGGCTCACGATATCTTGTGCTTCCATAATTGTCAATAATTGGACAATAACAAATATTGTCCAATGAAAACACCTGAATCAACCACCTGAGTCAGTGTGTCTCTCAATACTTGTAAAAGGCCTGAAGTGCTATTAAAATGTCTTCAATTAATCTTTCAAAAGTCTCCAAAAATGCTAAGACGTGTTTTTCTGACAATGCAACATAAAAACTCAAAATAATTGGTGACATCTATTAGATTAATAATTTACCGAATGCCTTTCGCAACAACATGAGCCGATCAGGATAGTGGAAACAACAGCTGGGATGCTCAGAGCAGATACACTGTCTGTCAGCTAGCGACGACATGGGGAAGTGTTTTACGTTACATAAACAACCCGAAGTAACTGATCTCGTTAATTTTTTTCTGCGACTTTGGTTATTGTAAAGTTGGTCTAAAATATCAATGTGAGTACAATTTTAAAAGTCTTAGTTCGTTGTAGTAACTTTTAAGTTAGATTTATCATTTTGTGTTGATTTTGGCACTCCCTATGGACGAAAAGTGGTAGTGTTTCCGAGCACCAGATTCCCATTAGAAAACCTCTCATTTTACTGCAGCGGGTGTTTGACAATCTGCTACGTGCAGTCCTGGTTCTGCTTCTCCCGTGCCTCCCTTTCCTCTAGCGGGCCCAGTAATACCACCTGGTTCTCCAGCAGCGTGGTGTTGGTGTTATCTCCCAGTGGGTAGCTAGTCCAAGCTCTGCTCCTGGCCGGAGGAGTAGTTGTTGGGCATGGAGCTCTCCTCCTCCCGCCAGAGCTTCCGACTGCATGTCGAAGGCGGCAGCGAAGCCCGATCTGGGTCAGTTCCCAGATTCCAATTGTCATCTCAACTCTTTTTTGACAAAACAAAAAACACCTAAAGAATGTAGCAAGTTTGTGCAATTCAGGTTGTTTTATCAATTATATATATATAAAAATATACGTATACAGAAACAAAATATCAAAGTATCATGTGGGGGGGCTCCCCATCAAAGTGTTGTCATTGATATAGGTGTAAATGTGTGTCTCTATGTGGCACCAATCAACAATTTCATTTCCCTGAAGTGAAAACCATTCATGTTGTTCCCCCATCTGAGCCTCTTATTCACAGAGAGCTTCAGTGGTCACGATCGAGGTAGATAAACAAACAATAAACGAGTAATGGCTTTGAATGAAACATGCAGTTTGTGGTGATTCCTGCAGGTAATTCCTTTCTTATGAAGCTCGGATTGAGGCTACAAACAACTTGAGAGGTTTTTTTTAAACTGCATGGACATAAACACCAGAACTTTTTTGCTGCCACAAACAACAACACAGCTTCACTTAAGTTTGCCCTCACGGATGAGAAATTCTATATACATTGCTCTGGTTAAAATGCTTACAGCCTTGCATATAGAAAACAAAAATTCATGTTCATTTCCCCCTCTATCTGGAAATGAAATGGATGTTGCATCCTGTGAGACGATAAAAACACTGGAACAGATCCAAAAATCAAGCGCATATCCTCGTGCATGAGAAGATGCACATGACTGAACATTCTAAATGCCAATAGCTGAGGTTGAACCAAATTCCATACCAAATATCTGAGTTGCAGTGTGGTGCACTGAACACTGGGAGGAAGCATTTCATCAAACCTGGCACAGTTAAAGCTCAGACTGCTCTTCATTTCAAAGGACGTTTTTTTTCTTTCATACAGTTCCAACCACTTTTTATGGCTTTCTGCTCTTCATATTATGTCACACTCCTCTATCTAAAGGACTAAATTCAGCTCCAACGCTCATTTTCCATTAATCAATTAATAAATAACTCTTCGACTTTCTGTTTGGGTGTTTTAATTTTTAATGGTGAAATGTGAACACAATTGTGTAGTAAGATAACCATGAAACGCACGCCACACCCTGAAACGTGTGGCGATGCTTTTGTTCCAGTTGTCTCTTGTGCTAAAGAGTCGGTCCAGCTGATCACAGGCTTGGCACGTCGGCAGCGGTCGTTCCGAGTTGGGGCCACTGGAACACACAAGCCCTGCGAATCAAATATGCTGTCACATGATCAAAGGGCGTTTCAAACTGGGATCTGAGGCGGAAATTTGCAAGTGGCAATGTGTTGCAACGCTAGACACTCTCACTCAGTGAGGAACCAAATGTGATGCTAATGCTAGCTGTGGCTAACCCCATTCCCTGACCAACATATCACCTAAGTAAGTGTATATCAGCTATATTATCATCTTATCCCAGCTGCTGGGTGATCTCAAGCCATATCGTGTCCTTCATTTGGTTGTTGAGGTAATGGTCGATGTATTATTTTTGTACAATACTAGGTGTTGAGGGTCCAAAAGGATAATACACTCCTGGAGCTATACCTCAGATATGACATCACTTGGAACAAATGATTTCATTGGTCAAACATATATTTAGCAGGTCAAAATCTGCTGAAATTGTGTTCCGTTTGAATATTGTTTCCCACGCACAAATGTCCCGCATGGGTGTGCAAGCTTAGAACCGACAAAATCAGTTTTTATAAATATGCATGACAAAATTTCAGATGAAAATTTGTGCTTAAGAAACATGTACAAATGTGTATATAAGAGGTGAACCTAATCATAGAG
This sequence comes from Anarhichas minor, assembly GCF_050575085.1. Lineage (NCBI taxonomy): Eukaryota > Metazoa > Chordata > Actinopteri > Perciformes > Anarhichadidae > Anarhichas > Anarhichas minor. The sequence goes on along the minus strand of NW_027466466.1, from coordinate 2,148,321 downwards.
ATGTCATCCGTTTGTTTGTGGACTAAGGTTTTGAAGCCTCGAGTTTGGCATTCTGGCCGTCTCCATCTTGGTTTTTTTGGAAGGTGGAGCTAAGTACAACCAAACGCCGACAAAAATGTTACAATTATGAACTGAAAACACACAGTGAAAGGGTTAAAGTTGTAAGACGAAAACACCGACAACGCCGTGGTAACAACCTGTCAATCCCAAAGTAGCCCCGCCCTAAAGCATACTCTGCTTTATGGTCTATGTGACTCTAAATGGACCATCATTTACTAAATGAACATCATGCTGTATTGAAGAAGACTTGAAACTAGAGATTGAGACCATAAACTCATGTTTACAATGTTTACTGAGGTAATAAATCAAGAGAGAAGTAGAGTCATTTTCTCATAGACTTCTATACAACCAGAGGAGTCGCCCCCTGGTGGAAATTAGAGAGAATGCAAGTTTTAGGCACTTCAGCATTGGCTTTAAAGCCGAGGCCAGTTTATTCACCTACCCTTGCAGAAAATACATTTTTGAGGAGCACCACATTCTTACCCGGGCTTCTAGCACATTTCCTGGACATGTACTCCTTTTTTTAAACATTCATTACATTTTATATTCCACAGCAACCTGCATCACCTCCTCAACTCCTTCTAGACTGAGTCACACAGTCAGACATTATGTGCTTGCCTTGCTATAATCAGCATGTGCGTTTGAACCATGAGGCATCTCACTTAGCACACTCAGTCTGGCTCATCATGTCCTAATCAGAGAGGATTGTGAATGTGGCAGAGAGGAGACGTCCTACATTCAGGTCTGTGCAGTCTGGAAAAAAATTATTGAAATTGCTTATTTAAAAGGCATCGAAATGTCGTTGCATTATTTATCTTTATCTTAAGCAAGCTTGTGACAGATTATAAAAAAATGAAATAAAAAAGTGCCTCTCTCTTTTCTTGTCATACTTATATTTCTTGCTTTTACTCTTTTATTGCTCTGACTGATTATTGATCACAACTTTTTCCCTGAGAGGGTTGTAGAGCGCAGTGCCCTGCGACGGGACAGCAGATGTAATGAGGAATGGAAAAAAGAAGCGAAAAAACACGAAGAATATCAACAAATTAATTTCTCCATTTACTTTGTTTTTCTCTTCCTTATTGCTGGAGGCCGTCTCTATTTGGACGGCTGCTGTTTTTCTGCTGCAAAATGGAAACTAAACAGGATTTCTTCCTCCTTGAATAATTAGCTGCTGCTCCGCTCACACACACACACACACACACACACACACACACACACACAGGCCGCTGCTCTCTCGTCCAACTACTTTATTTATAGATCGTCCAGAGACGGGAGAGAGGAAAATGTTTAAATAACTCGACTTTCTTCCCTTTTCTCTCTTTCATTCTCTTATTTCCTCTCTCTCTCTCTCTCTCTCTCTCTCTCCCTCAATCCTTTCGCTGCTGCTTTTCCTCAGCCCATAAAACAATTTGATTTCTGTCTGATCAGCTGCAAAATTGAGTGGATCTGCACACACACATGCGCGCACACACACACACACACACACACACACACACACACACACACACACACACACACACACAGACATTGAATGACATCTATTTGCCATTTCTGGTGTGTGACAAGGTCAATGGGTCAACTGTCACACTCACTGTTCGTTATATCTGCACCAACACACAGATTTGAGTTATTTTAACTTTTATTTTATTTTTTACTTTTTTGACAAACTGGAATAGTCCAGGTGCATGATGAAATAATAGCAATAATAATAATAACAATAGTTTAGCAACTAGCGAATACATATCTAAACATATATACACCTGCGCACACATACTTACATATATATACACATACATACGCTACAGCTTCTACATGTAAACAAATATACACATGTACACAAAAAAGAATATTTAATAATGTATGCAACATATATATATATATATATATATATATATATATATATATATATATATATATATATATATATATATATATATATATATATATATATATATATATATATATATATATATATATATATATATATATGTAAAACAGAATTAAATAAATAAATGGATATTAAATAAATAAATAAATACAAATAATGAAAGAAACTGACTTTTACAAAAGGGCATTTGTATCAGTGCAGGATTAGTTACAGATGAGCAGAGCAATGGAAGTCTTGGTAGTACATCACAGTTTTGTTACAACAACCCATCTCAACTGTTTAAACCGCTAGGAAGCGTCCATCTTCAGTTGTTGATTTGCAGTCACTTTCTCCCACTGAATGAACCCGTTTCAGTCTCTGAAACCACCGACTTATGGTTGGTGGTTTTGCATCTTTCCAGTTCAGTTATCATTTTCCTGTTAATCATTAATCTGCAGTATATAACTCAGAACCAACACACAGATTGACTGATGAATCAACTTACAGGAGATTGAGTTGCATCTCCTTTACTCTTTCTACTAAACTTGAACCTTGCCTTTGTTTTGAATCTTTTGTTCACACACTCACACTCCTTCTTTCCTTTTGTCTGATTCCCGAACACCTTTTGCATCTTTGTTTTCCAAAAATACAATATTTCAAAACATAGCTTTTTTTTTATTCAGTAGCTCGGAAATGTAATTCTGGTGTTTGTGTCACCATGGGAGGCTTTAAAAGAGTGTCATGATGCTTTCAGGAGAGCTGACTAATTGGAAATTACAGAGAGGCCTCTTTCCAGATTTAGCAGCGCAGACGCCTCATTAGAATATGACAGCTTTTGCTGCTTCTGTTAGGCTAATTGACCGAGCCTCACTGTTTGATTACCTACTCCAGTGAATATATTCAGCAGTACATGATGTAACCGATTGCTTTTACAATGTTAGAAGGGGAGAGGAGGGAAAGCGTGACGGTGTGTTCTGTTCGGGGTTCCCACAGGTGAATCTGTAGAACTTTTAGAGCTTTAGTTTTTACATTGTGTAATACCCAGACGGCAACCTCCGGTTCTGCCGAGTGAAGCCGATGCGGAAGCGTTTTAAAAATTGCATTCTCTCTAATGTCCAGCAGGGGGCGACTCCTCTGGTTGTATAGAAGTCTATGAGAAAATGACTCTACTTCTCTCTTGATTTATTACCTCAGTAAACATTGTAAACATGAGTTTATGGTCTCAATCTCTAGTTTCAAGTCTTCTTCAATACAGCATGATGTTCATTTAGTAAATGATGGTCCATTTAGAGTCAAATAGACCATAGAGAGGAGTATGCTTTAGGGCGGGCTTACTGTGATTGACAGGTCGCTGCCGCTATCAGAGACGTGTACGGCGTCTCTATGTCACACCGCCGCATTCTAAATATGGTAACTTTTGTTCATTGGTTGTAAAAAAAAACATCATGGCGACGGTCGTGATCCAAAGTTGGTGGCGATAAAATCGTCGAACTCGAGGCTTCAATTACGGCTTCGGTAGTGGCAAAAAAAATATTGGAGTCACATGTCTTCCGAACATTCTGACACTAAAATGTTAAACACACAAAAATAGTTATGATTACATACAAACGTAAACACAATCCACTTATTAAGACAAGACTCACAAATATATATCTGATGCACACACAAATGACATGAGCGTACCCCCACGAACTGTAATCTATTACATCAACTGCTGACTTGCTTCATAATACAAAACCTTTTCTGAAGTATCTCAACATGTAAATTTGAATATTTTTTTTGGTGAAGATATATGTTGAAATAGTGATTAATGGCCTCCAGTATCACTCAAGTCTCTCCTCATTGTCTCTAATCCTTTTCTTTTTCCTTATTGTAGCTTCCTAATTAAATATTATTCACAATTAATGAAGGTATTCTTTTTCCATCACTGTCAATGTTACTCATAAATAAACTGAATTCAAGCGCCGGCACATGCTGCACAACGTATTAGCAATGCATCTGTATTTATTTTTAAGGATACAAAACTTATTCTTACACGGAGAAGAGTGTGAACTAACACATGTGGCCATGAAACGTCCCCACGTTGATAACTAACATTAAGATGATTATTTATTGGGTCACAAGTTTTCTGAAATTGTATGTTTAAATATGTAAATGAGGCATTCTCATATTAAATATGTGCAAATGTTCAGATATTTCTAGAATGGAAATCTGAACATTGGATAAATTCAGGTTCAAAATTCTTGTTTCCTTTTGTTGACGTATTAGTCAAAGGTTTTTACAGAGGGATCTTATATCTCTTTGTATCACTCCATAAATCAGAAATACTGTCTGTAAAATCCATTTTCAACCATGCTTTTAGTAATAAAATGTTGTATAAATCAGGCACTGAACAAACCCCTCTGTAAAGAAAATGTTCATAATATAGAGAGGAATGAAACTGGTAAGTTTGATGTAAGAGTGAAGTGGAGATTTCTGGTTCAGAGTCTGAGAAAACAACTCATTCAGAAAACGGGCTTTGAAGACATTACAGGTGAATAGAGTGAAACATAGGTTTCACCATGAAACTTCCCCAGTTGATTACTTACATTAGGACAAATCTTTTTTCGTAATACAAGTTTTCTGAAATGTTATGTTTTAGATATGCAAATTTGGCAGAATCTAATGGTAACTTTTGGTGAATTTAGGACAAATAGAGACTCAAACAGACAACGTATTAAAATAATCGCCTGAATGTGTATTTTTTATGTTTTCTTTCCACTATGGACTAAAAATAATGAATAAATAGCTGAAGATCATCATGGGGTGCCTCGACATGATGCATTATGATTGAATGCGTTCATTAAAATTGCAGGATGTATCATGGACTCCTGTTGCTATAGCCATTGACAAATGATCAATGCTCCTCCATTGGTGATCTAATTATCACCACCTGAGAGAGAGAGAGAGAGAGAGAGAGAGAGAGAGAGAGAGAGAGAGAGAGAGAGAGAGAAAGAGAGAGAAAGAGAGAGCACCGGTGCCTCCGGTTGGCCGCGCTCTCCTCCTCCTCTTCCTCAGCGCCGGACAGAGACACCGGGGAGCGCACCGTAGACGCACGAAGGATGAAGGAACTTTAAATCTGCCTCACAACTTTCACTGCCTCTCTCTCTCTCTCTCTCTCTCTCTCTCTCTCTCTCTCTCTCTCTCTCTCTCTCTCTCTCTCTCTCTCTCTCAGTCTCTCTCTCTTCCTCCTCCGCTGCTCCACAAGCGTCACATCTCAAGAAGATTTCTTCGACAATGGATTTACCGCAATCACGATCCTGTTGTGAATGATCACACCTTCATCATTATCATCATCTTCTCCATCTCCTCCTTCTTCTTCTTCTTCTCGCTCTGCGGATGCTCATTAGCGTCGCGAGCCGCGATGATGGCATCGATAGGGGAATTCGACCCTCTCAACACCAGAGTCCCTGCAACTAAAATAGAAGTTACCGTCTCGTGCCGGTAAGGTCAAACCCCCATGCAAATACACACACGTGGATGTAAACGTGTACAAGTGAGATTAAAAGTGGGCATCGTGTAAAGAAATGTATAAAAATATGTCTGATACGGAATTCAGATGAAGGTGCGCGACAAGCGCGCGGCATCAGAGTGACAAAAGTTAATTACGTGTGTGTGTGTGTGTGTGTGTGTGTGTGGCGAATTTGGTTGTGCCTTACTTCTAGTGTAACTAATGGACACCCTTTAACATTTTCTTTTTTTACTCTCACGATTTAAATGTTAAGTAGCTGTCCAATGCATTTGCGTGGATCAAGACAACAACATCTTAATATAAAAGACATGCATCCATCCCGTCGGCTGCCTCCCAGCATGCATCAAGGTCATTAAAACCCTCTTGATTTCTGCACAAGGTCCAGCCAATGACCCTCTGATGTTCACAGACGTGCATGGTTGTGGATTGATGCTGAGCACCAGGTCACAGATTTAAGCATGATGCAATTTTATACATTTAACAAACACTGTCAGTAAAATCATCATTAAAAAAAAAAAATTGATTCCATCTCCCCTGTGACTAAACATCACACCTGGCCTCTCTGCTCGGGTGGCAGGCTGCCCCTCGGCTGAACACTCGCCGGCTGAACTGACCGGAGCAGTAGAAACGCAGTCATGGGTTTCCACAGACTGTCAACCCGCCTGGTCTGGGGTCTGCCTCCTGAATAATGAATGGCATGCTGCTCGTGTGTAGTCCCTACTGAGATCCGCCAGACACCTGAGTCAATCTGGGAGAGGGAGTGGGCTTCCGATGCATGGATGATGGGGGTTCTTTGTGTTTTCATCCCCCCCCCACCCCAACAAAAAATAATACAAAAAAGGCTAGAATTACATGTCAGACGTCTTGGACTGACCAAGGTGGAGCCTATAGTTGTTCAATTTATTTTCTCCATCTTTTTGAATGGAATCTTTTTGTCAGGCTAGTGGACAGAAAACATCCAAAATACACATGAAGGTGTTTTTGTTACTGCATTTGTCTATTTGAGTCTCTAGATTTCTCCTAAATTCACCAAAAGCTCCCATTAGATAATGCCTCATTTGCATATCTAAATGTAAAATAGCAGAAACAATAGTCTTAACGTGGTGATAACTTTTAGTATTTCTCAAACACTGGCTCAGGTTGTTGAAACAGTCTCAACACTCTCTGTACTGTAATTGTTACAGCTGTTTGGTGGGGCGTCACAACTCTGCTGAAATTCAATTCTGTCGTGAACGTCATTGTTCAGACATTTGGACTTCTTGTTTTGAAAAAACGAAACAAAGAAATCTCATTCAAGGATTGACCCAAAGCGATTTTACCCGATTCACCTGTAGTGTCTAAATATAATACATATATTTAAAGGCCGTTTTCTCTCAGACTCTGAGGCAGAAAATCTCAGCGTAAGTAACACTTACAAACTCTCCGGTTTCATTCCTATCTACATTCTGAAGGTTTTTAACGGGGGGTTTGTTCATGTATCCTTCATAGCCTGATTTATATCAGTGTATTACTAGAAACATGGCCAGAATGAATTCTGTAAAAAAACGTTGACTCAAATATGTCAACAACATGAAACAAGAATGTCAAGCCCCGCTTCGTCCAATGTTCTGATTTCTGTTCTGGAAACGTATGAAAAGTGAGTGTCCAAAGGTAACAAAATCTGCCTACCGACACTAAATGAATTACTTCTTCATCTTTCTCTTCATCAGACTTTGACTAGTGACCTAGTGTACACTATGTTTCATGGCTTACTGTTGCTTGAATGGCAGAGAAAAGGGTTTAGCAGCACAGTATTTTTAGATGTTAGTTCCACACAATTACTCAGGGAGCAATGTAAATCTGCCCATGACCTCACTATCGGGGGCTGAGCTGAGACGTTCAGAAACACTCGGGGGAGCGAAATACAAAAGGGATAAAAAATGGAGTTTAGGAAATGTAAATGAATGAATACATTGTCTCAAAACTATTTAAAAAAGGGCTGAAAGGATCCATTGTTACCGGAACTTTTGCTGTTTCCACAGGAGTCTGCTGGATGTCGACACATTCTCCAAGTCAGATCCAGGTATGTATGAAATCGTGCTGTCTGAGCTGCATTAATAGAACACTGTTTGTTTTGTCAGCCAAGTTTGCTTTAGCAAATAAATTATTGTATTACCAATTTGGATATTGAACTGAATATCAACTCTATCTTTACTGTCAAAAAACGTGAGATGCATTTTTTTACACGTTATGTGTACACCAGCATTCTTTCTTACTGGAGGAACAGCAGTACGATATAATGGATGGTGTTTTGCTCTTGCACTGGTAAATAACCCAGAAGGCCAGAGGTATCGATGGGCGACACATCTGCTGATGAAATACAAGAGTGAGGAGGGAGAATAAAAAACGAGGACGGGACTAAGGAGGGATGGAAAAGTCAAGGTTGAAGAAAGGTCAGGATGTCGTGAGGTTGGCTGAGTTTTGGTATGTTGGTGGTAAAAAAAGAAAGAAAAAATATAGTGGAAGGAAAAGGGAATAAAATGCCTGCCTCTGAAACTCTATATACCCATTATATTACCCTTGGCTATTCACCCCTTGCATACTGTCTCAATAAATACACAAGGCTGATGGTTTTCTTTAGGTATTTAGTGTAAGGATATTTCTCTTAAGCAGGACTCTGGAGCTGCAGATGTTAGCCAGGTATCAGGTATCTGAGCTCTGTATAATTTGAAAATAATTACATTTGCATCTTTCAACTTAAGACCCAGGAAACCAATGAAGACCAGAATGTCTTCATGAACACCAGTAACAAATGTACATTTGGAAACCTTAACGGTTCTCTATACAACAATCAGAACATTAATTGGTTTTGTTGCCTAAACCTAACATTGGTTGTGTTGCCTAAACCTAACGTTGGTTGTGTTGCCTAAACCAACGTTGGTTTTGTTGCCTAAACCTAACGTTGGTTTTGTTGCCTAAACCTAACGTTGGTTTTGTTGCCTAAACCTAACGTTGGTTTTGTTGCCTAAACCCAACGTTGGTTTTGTTGCTTAAACCCAGCGTTGGTTTTGTTGCCCAAAGCCAACGTTGGTTTTGTTGCCCAAACCCAGCATTGGTTTTGTTGCCTAAACCCAACGTTTGTTTTGTGGCCTAAACCCAGTGTTGGTTTTGTTGCCTAAACCCAATGTTTGTTTTGTTGCCTAAACCTATCGTTAAATTGCTTCCATGGTGGCAGCATGTAATTTCACACATTGCGTGCCTCCACCACATAAAGGTCATGGTCATTTCTCTTATTTCTGTGAGATCACGTTTAAACACTGTTAGCTCTGTCAGCACTGTTGCTGTTCTTTGCACTGTTCTTGCTGTTAATACTCTTAGTGTTGTGGAGGCAATCCCTCTGCCCAGAGTATTGAATTTACCACCTTTAACTAACACAATCAACAATGTCAGCAAAACGGGATAATCGTCAAATCAAGGAATGTACCGATTGGATGGTATCAACCTGCTCACAAAATGACATAAATGGTCAAATATAAAATACCAATTGTTCATTTAGATTTGCTGTTATCAACACAACAAAATGTATTTCGTGCTGCTTGTGTTGTGCTGTGTTGTAAAATCCTGACAAAGTTGAAAATAGGGCGAGAAAGAAACAATTCACTGAACGCTTTAAAGTCTTGTATACACTTTAGAGCAGCATTCTCTTACACAAAATTTTAATAAAATTTATATTAAAACTGTCTTTCCAGCGGATGTAAGGTTGTGTATATGATGTCAGCATGTTTGCCTCCTATTCAGCAAAAGCCGAGGCCGGAGACATTCTGGCCCCTTTCAGAATGCCAGCTCAAATCCATTTTTTTCTGGCATATCCAGATTGTATCCACATTTATTTTAGAAATCTGGAAAGCAAAAATATAAACAAATGAAATGCCATTTTTGCAAATAGGATCCAAACCACATTTTGAGGTGGTTTGAAATGTGATTATAACTGTGATGGCATTTTGGACAGACATGGACGTAAATTGTAACATGACATGTAAGCGGAGACATGCAACTGCTAGACCGTTACTCTATTTTTCTTTTTAAATCCTTGATTCTGGGTTGTGAATTGCCGACTAATGCTATAGTGGCCAATGGACTCTCTGCAGGAAGCGGTCTGGTTGTCACTCTGCCAGCAACTCACGGAGAAGCTCTGAAATATTTATTTTATTTCCAAAGCACAACATCTTTCCAATTGAAGAAAAATACAGGAATAAAACATGAAGAGAGACAAAAAGGGCTGAACGGCATTAAATAAACACAAAGAGCATGGTACATGCTGTGGAAGTGCTAGTTGGAGAGCGAAAGTAGGACGGAGGATCTAAGTGCGGCGCTTCACTTATTCGGTGCAACTGTAAAACACTACTAATCAAACTTGACTGTCTGTTACAAGGGATCAATTGACGCACTTTTCAAGAATTGTCATAAGCAAGAACTACCTTCATCTCTAGCTGTGTTTAAATACATAATAAAATAATATTCATTTTTAGCTTCACAGATGTCACAGAACACTAATGATCACAGCAAAAAGTGTGGCAGACAAGGCTGTAGAAGAATGCCAAGAAAGTGCTTTGGTCAGAAAACGAATGACAACAAGACTGAGTGCGTTTAGCCCTCGAAAAGAGCCGTTTCAAAGAACATTACATCTTCTCTTCACCTGGCAATCCAAACTGCTCTTTTACAAGTTCTAGGTGTTTATCCACTTTTGCCCTCCTGATCCTGAAGCTTTCTACCGATTGAAAGTCCGGCGGCAGCAGCAACAGAAAAGCAGAGCGGTACCTTTGAGAGCCCCTCGGGTGCAGCTTTCTCTGACAAATGTTAACCCCAAATCAGCCAGACAGTCAGGCCTTTTTAATGAGTTACACAGGTCACAGCTGGAGAGCACAGCTGTCTTACTCCTCGCCCGATCTGGTCTCAAGGCTCGGGTCATAATGCCCCGTGACTGGCCGCAGATGTGAGGGCAGCCTATGGAGCTACTGGGCTCCAACCGGTACAGACAGGGAGAAGTGGTGCATGAACCTTCCCTTCAGTCCACAACATAAGCCAATGAGGTGATGAGTTATCAGAGCTGCCTGTAGAGCTGCTACATTGATTGACAGGTCGCTCCCACGGCTTTGGCCCGTCTGTGTTTTTAATTGAACCCTTTCACAGTATGTTGTCAGTTCATGAAAGTTAATTAGTAACAATTTCATTGCCTACAAATGTCTTATTCAGCGTTCAGTTGTACTGAACCTCTCGTGTCACTTCTGGTTCCAAAAAAACAAATGGCCACAGCCAAAATGCCAAACCTGAGGCTTTCAAACGGTAGTCCATGAACCTGTTGGTGATGTCTTATATAGAGTCAATCATATGCATCTAGAACAAGTTGAACTATAAAATGAAAGGCCTCCTCCAATGAAAATCAAGTTTTTAACCTTGTGAACATGTACATATAATTCATATGCTAATTATGACAATTTCACACGAAAGTCAAATAGGATAAAAGGATGTAAAAAATCTAAACACATAACAAATTCATAGATACACACATACTAAATGAAGCAAAGGTGAATTATGTTGAAGCTAATTCAAGGCATGAAGGGATTCTTTTCATGATAAACTAAATGTAATTCTAATGAACAGAGATGCGTTTTAAGGAGGTTAAATCAATGCCTGGAGAGGACCTTTAAATTATCATGTTTTCTATACTCTCTCGTTTAAATTCATTGAAAAATAAAACTGTACATTTGCTTATGTGTGCAACAGTATTACAATGTTTGTACAGTTAATTTACATGTGCTGTATTGATACAGTAGGTTGGATGTGCAATACTAAGTTAATCATGCACATAAGAGTGTAGAGGATAACGATCACATCAGAATTATGTAGTCTATGTATTTTTTTGCATTCATATGCACACTAATTAGGGTGATAATTGATAGTGTTTATTAATAGTGTGTATTATTATTAGTATGGCAGTGGTTGCTAAGACAGCTCCACAAGGTGATCTGAGTGGCATAGATAATCTACAGTGAACAAACGACCAGTTTTCTGTACATAATGTCTGACTCATAGACTGTATATAAGCAGTTGATGTAGTCATCGATACATCACCCACTGCTTTGTGGACTGCAGTTTTGAAGCCTCAAGTTTGGCAATTTTGCCATCTTAGCTTTTTGCAACCAATGAACGAATGAAGTTCCCATATTTGGAATGCAAAGGAGTGACGTAGAGGCTTTGGTAGCAGTAGTGTTGGGACCATGTGCTTGGCTTCGCTATGTGCTCTTGAGACAAAGAGATCTGGGCCTGACGATTCTGCAGGCAAGGCCCATCCTAATTAGGGTAGATAGCATCCAATCCCCCACCAGAAAAAAGTTCACATATAGGTGCAACGCTGTCCTCCCATTGGCCAATGCTCACAGACACCCCAGGTGCCCTGTGGATCAGCCGTGTTTCCATAAAAGAGTCTTTCACCCCCACGTCTATGCCATTCCCGTCCGACTCACGTCGGAAAAGGAGGCACGCAACGTTGCTGTGATTGAAAATAAAATCCTAGGTTAAACAGTTTTACATTCGCTGGACGAATCTACTGGACTGTTTGTTTTGTTTTTGTTTTGCTTCCTGGAAGAGGAAGCGGACAATTTTCCTGCAGAAGTGAAGAAAGGGATTCTTCAGAGAGAGAAACACACTTCTCCTCTCCACCTAAGCCGCATTTGTTCCAGCCATAAGGAAAGAAAGATTCCCTTAACGAGCCAAACAGACGCACAGAGTTTTATCACCGTGCCGCCTGAGTCCCGCCGTGGAACTCATAGAAGGACCACATCTCCGACCACGAAATCTACTCATAGTAAGGCAAAGAGTTTGGGCAGATTTAGTCTATGGTGTTTATTATCTTGTTTGTGTTCTTTAAGTTACTGTGTCATTTTTATAACGTAGTGTGCGTGCTCAACAATCGCCGAGATTAACGGCCGAGATCGTGAATGCTGTGTATTTCAATACTGCTGCAATCGTGTTGAGATGGTTCACCGCTGGTGAGACCGGAAGTTGCTGTTTCATCGGTTCAAAGGTCAGAACCGCGGTGGTGCGAATCACAGCATAGTGCTCAGGCACCCAAAGGTTAATGTGAACATTAACTGGGAAGTTATGAAGTTATACAAAGACCAATGGACAGCCCCCCCCCCCATACATTTGTCCACTAGTATTTTCATGAGATGGATCACAAACTCTTAAACCCTTCAGTTACAGTGACAGCTGCTCCCTGCTGCTGGCGTCCAGCCTTTACGATTGTCAAGTCTCAGCTGTTGGTGATTTGGCAGCAAAGTAACACAGGAGCAAAAATGCCATGACAGTGCTCTGACTGCCGTTTATGACAGGAAGGAAGTAATTAACAGTGTGGGTGCCGTACAGGAGAGAGGAGATTGACCCACTCAATCAGTCACTCTTTTTCCACCTCACATGTCAACGTTTTAATCAAATTATACACGCTATTCAGAGCTTCTTCTATGGGAGGAACTACTGTAGACTGATGCTGATTGTGGAAATGCTAAATATAGTAACATCAAAGGACAGAGAGGACAAAAATACACAATATAAAATCAGACTGAAAAGAGTTGCTTGACATCACACAGCTGAAGGTGAGTTAATCACTCCATTCTTATGTTAATATTATTCAGCACTAATAGAGAGCACCCAGTAAATGGGTCAGCTGTCTATAACCACCTCAAGATGGTCTATGGGGGCGGGGGTGAGGAATATGAGTAGTCCATTTTATTTGAATCTTTTATTTCGAGGTGTAGAAGCTTAAATGGAACCTCAGGGAGAGCCCTGACCGAAAAAACGAACCAACTCTGAACAGAAATAAAATCAGCATACTAAAAAAAAATCCCCCCAAAAGTAGGAGGAAAGTAATTAAAATGGCTGCTCTACTTTACGCGACTACTTGGCAAGGAGTCAAAGGTGGTAAGACACAACAGAGAGAAGAAAAAGTCTCTTCAGATAATGACCTGATAAACTGAAATTGAAACTGCACACCTCAACACACACATTCCATCCCGCTGTTTTCAATGCCAAGGGCCATTAAAGTGCCTTAATCAAGTCACGGTGGAGGACACATTGGCATTATTTGATCACTGGGACTCACTATTAGACATAGGTCACCTGAACGGACCTCAGATGTGTTTTTTTAGAAATATTATATTTAGTGAAACATTCGACAATAAATCATGAGCCAAGTTTTTTCCAAATTTTAAACAAATTTCTCGAATATTTGCGAAAGATTTGGATGCCAAGAAACCATTGCAGACAAAGAGTATGCAACAAGATGGTGTAGTTTACAGCTATTTTAATTTACTTCCATAACTGAAATTACGACGGAAACATACTTATCTTTAGCCAAACCATGATGCTTTAATATACAAAACGAGTAGTTGTATTGCGTTTTTATTTTGTTTCAATTCACAACATTACCACGTGTTTAAAACTATGAACGTAATCCTGGAGAAAATACGTTTGTCCGTCTTTTCAGTTCATTTGGTCGCCTAAAAAATGTCTTATTCAGCGTTTGGTTGTACTTAGCTCCGCCTTCTTGTGTCACTTCTGGTTGCAAAAACACAAGATGTCGACATTCAAAATGATAAACTCGAGGCTTCGAAAGCGTAGTCTACAAACCAATGGCTGACTAACTCCACTTCTTATATACAGTCTACAACACATAACAAATAACACACACACAGGGTCACAATTGCAAAATAATAGAACCAAGCTCATCTCGGTAATTGTGAACACCGACTGTGGAGATATACAAAGAGGTGACTATACAACAGGGCATGGCAGAACATTTGGCAAAGCAGAGCTTTAACTGTGAGCTAAACCTGCGTACATTTCTAAATATTTCTGTTTCCAATATCGCTGCACCAACTTTTCCACCTGAGCAAACACCCATGTGGTTTAAATGACATCGTCCCGGATCTCCTGTTGGCTTTGTTGAACCTGTTAGGGCGGGACAAATGGCACCTTGGTCACTCTTATTGGTGGGTGAAGATTTGTGACCTAATGAATCCCGTCAAAGCTCCGGCCGTCCTTCAATCGGGGAAGACAAGACTTTTTTTTCATGTGCTATAATAATTTTTGTCCAATGCTTCTAAAATTCTGATATCAAAAGAATTTCTGTATATCAGTCAAGGTTTTATTTCTGGTCCACAAGGTTATGATCTGTTAAAAGTATCTGCCCCACTGTGCCAGGTGTGACGTTGTTGCAGAACATCTGCTCAATCAGTGAAAGTGAAAATAGGTGTTTTAGGTCCAGACAGATGTCAGGTCCCCTTTGCAATGAGTGACTGAGCTTTACTCAATTTGTGTGAGGAAGAGTAAAGCCTCCGCAATAGCTGAAAAAAGGGACGGGATAAATATTTACTCAAGGTCCACTTACTAACTTCTTTTTTTGAAGCTTTCAACCATTTTCCGTTGTCTTAATCCGACGAGTTCAGTTCCTAAACTCAAGAATGAACTTTCGCATTCCAAAGACCAAACTACAGAGAAGCACGCTGCAAGCAAAGAGAGCCAGAAATAGCCAGCGAGAGCTTCGGAGGCCACGCTGACGAGAGTGCAAATTACCAATGTGAGGCTCCGAGGGATCAAAGTTAGTGATCAATGACAGAATCCACAGTGCAGAGAGATAACAACACCGACATGAAAGACGGGAGCACACGATTGCACATTTGGAACACGTACAAAAACAGAAGGAGAGAGCAAATTAGATACAGAACCAACCCCCCAAAAAAAGCTTCCACACTTTGATGGTACTCAGACGATGCTCTGTGATACCCGTTCCTGATATTCACTCTCATTCCAGTGCAATGTTGAATCATTGTTTTGTGTCTTACACCTGAGGTAGTCAGAGCCTCGTTGGCCCTGATTCGATTTTCCTCAAGAATGTGACAGGGAAAATCATACGCGGTTTTGTTTTGTTTCTCTTCTGCGTCCTTGTGTTGCGGCTCTGTGCAAGAATGCGCCGAGATACAAGAGCAAAGACTCTGAAGCACTTCTCCTTATCTAATTTATCAACGAGTCAGTGTTTGCCCTTGGGGACGTTGTATCACGTTGCCTAGTCATTGTGTAAATTAAATTTATTACTCTTACTTCGCCATCAAATTACCTGATGCCTCTCGGTATCTGCCCACACGCTCCGGATCGATGCGTGTCTGGAGGAAACTGGTGTTTCATGTTGGAAATGTTTGGCAAAGATGCTGAATAAGAGATGACATACTCTTCCTTCCTGCGAGCAAGAAAGCTTCCACTTCTTTTCACTTTTCTTATTCTTACTTAATTTATTTTGTGCTGGGTCGCATTGCGAGTGTTTTTACTTTTAATTTGACAGTTATTTAATCTAATATGCTTTACAAAGACCATGAACTCCAGGCATGCAATGTTCAGGGTTGCAGCGCTGAAATTGCTTCTTGGGTCTCGATTCGTTTTACTTCCCTCTTATCTCAAACTGTCTCATTCTTCAGCCTTCGGTCTCGCCTACTTCGGTCTGTGATCTTGATCTTTGCCTCTCCCGCTCAACAATGTTGCTGGGGGATATCTCATAGAAACGCAAATGTTTATAATGCTGCAATAATCCATATTTTTATATCAACATTGGCTTGATTTACTTTGTGTTATGTGAAAGAGGTCCCTTGTTGTTACAAACCAACAGAGATTCATCACCAGCTCTGCAGCTCTCCCGAGCTCCAACTCCAAGCCGAGTTTTAGCTTCTTGAAGCTTTTCGTTTTGTTTGTTGGTTTTGGTTTGGCTTCAATGTTTTTGGTTGAGTCTCACTGTTCTCATCTTCTTACCCTACTCACCCCCCTCTTAGGAAACATAGAAGCTGTCTTACCTAATTTATATAGGCTGCTGGGATCGTAAGCAGCCAGAAAGAAATTCTGGCTGCTTACTTGACAGATTACAGACGTGGCATATGCGCACGGGATCAAGATCACAGAATTACAAGAGGTCCCCAGGTAACGCTTGTCCAGTTATATAAAGTTTGTTACGTAACTTCTTACAAATTCTACGTACTTAAAAATAAATCAATGTTGAGTTTTGACACCAAAGAGATGGATATTTCCTTTAATTGAGACCAAAACAAAGCTAAAAAGAGGGGAACCAGAACTCATAACGAATGCTAAGAAAGGATTTGCTAACTCATTATACAGCTCAACTTAATAATATGACTAAACACGCCTTGGCAACAGCTTCGACACCAACACGTGCGTAATAATCGAATCAATCACTTGTTGATTTTTTTTACACTGATATTTTGCTCACTGAGGATGACAGTTATGTAAACCTTTTTTTTTTTTGGACAGCGTTCATGAATGCTGTGTACCAATTTACACTGTCAGTCAGAGTGTAAGAGTAGGTGTCACTTGTTTTTTAAATGATGGATGTTTTCATTTTGAAACAAAGCCCCTTTCATACACCATGCTCTGACTTGCCGTTAGTCAGCTGGATGTACTCACGCTGTCGTATTCCGTCCCGGCTCGGGCCGGGTTCTAACATATTCTAGGCATGCGTGACCTCAGACTCAATGATGTCGTCCTTGG
The DNA here is from genome assembly GCF_050575085.1 of Anarhichas minor. Classification (NCBI taxonomy): domain Eukaryota; kingdom Metazoa; phylum Chordata; class Actinopteri; order Perciformes; family Anarhichadidae; genus Anarhichas; species Anarhichas minor. The sequence goes on along the minus strand of NW_027466466.1, from coordinate 2,131,297 downwards.
AGAGACGCAAATGGCTCTGGTGCCAGTAAAAGTCATCTCCATTTGAACTGAAGAATTGAGATTATGGGCTGGCAAGAGGGGGGCAAAAAGTTCTGTCATTCGGTCAGAGACAAACTCATCTGATTCGTTCTTTGGGAGCCAGATTAAAATAATGGAATTTATGAGATATTTTCCTTCCCGTTCCCAACCCCTTATAGATGTACTTCTTCTTTTGTTTTCCTCTCACTGAATCCACCCTTTTGCTCTTCAAAAAGCGTCTTTTCCGGCTCCTATTATATCACATTGATACCATTTCAGTTCAGAATTACTAGAGAAAATAAAATAATATCACTGACATTGGCTCGTTAAAACTCGAAAGCGTGAGAGAGAACACTGAGGCGATCTTACAGCCGCTCCGTGTGCTCAGTGTGCAGCTTCCGGAGCTACGCACTACTTGTATTTCTATCCAACCACCATCTAAACCTCCATCAGGCTCCCATATGAAACATCCCACTTCTCTTATGTAACATCATTTGCCACTGGAGTGCTGGCAGTTTTCATCCACATGCGTGAGCGTCTCACTCCATTAAAAATCTGTATCGGAGAGGACGGCCTTCCCGCTCCCACCGGTCCGGGAGTAGTTCAGATAAATTGCAATTAAAAGTGTATCAATTCAATGAGGATTATTAATTTTCTCCCATTGCCGACTCACATTTGTTAAATTTACTACACTGCGTGATGCTTCCTGCACATTTCATTTCATCTGCTTTAGGATTGTGACTCACTAGCAGGTAGGAGTTATAGTATATTATTAGCTATAGCACAGCAGGTGTGGTTTTAGCTCTGAGTGTGTTCTTTGTCCTGCTGTGGTTTTACAAGTACTCACCTTGGAAGACCATATTCTGATACATGAACTACATGATTTACATGAACTACTTTTATGTGACACACGAAGTCTTTGTTGTCACGTTTGCGGTACGGGTGTGATTTTCTCTACGAGCTGTTAAGTATTTGAGTATGAAATTTGTGAAAATTGCTTTTGAACAGTTGGTAAGGCAGAATTTCTGTCACGGCACCAGATGACAAACAGAAGAAATGATGATTATATTTTCCCTTCATAACACTTCCTCATGCATTGTATACACGTTATGTTGACAAGTTCCACTTCAACAAGCAAGGTCAATTATAATTTGATTAAGGCAAGGCTCGAGTCATACCGTCTCGATAAAGGTCACTGGTCTCTAATTACCCTCGAGGCCTCCTGAGGAGATCTGAGGAAAGAGTGAGCAGCCCCCCCCCCCCCCCGTTGATTCAGACGTCCATGGTCGTCCGTCTCACACCCGAGGCATTTAGCAGCCATATTCATTTCAAAACATATCCCTTCTGGGTAAGGAATGTGTCCATATACCGTACACATGACAGTGATATGACAAAGCAACATTCAGCTGTTAAATGCTTAGCTAAATGTGAATTTACTGTCCCAGCCTGTTTCAGCTTGAACACAACCCCTTCACAAACAACCAAATGATGATGAACAAATGTGTGAAATAAAAGCCGGTGCTGCAGTTTGCTGGTTGTTTCTTTCGATGCCCTTGTGTTAAACACGGAGATGGAACCAACTAGTTAAACGCTAGAAATAGTTACAAGAAACAGTGGCATTTGTGTTTTTATTGATTAATACAGCAAAAAAAAGACAATGTATTTATGATCATTTGAGATAGATTCATGAACTTTGGAAAGATATTAATGGTAAATGGACTTGTACTTGTAGTAGCACTTTTCTAGTCTTCAGACCACTCAAAGCGTTTTACCACAACATGTCATCATTCACCCATTCACACACTGATGACAGGGTGCTACCATGCAAGGTGCCACCTGCCCATCAGGACTCTAACTAACCTCTTACACAATTTGGTTCAGTGTCTTATCCAAGTACACATCAACATGGACTAGCGGAGCCAGGGATTGGACCGCCGATCCTCTGATTGAAGGACAACCCTGCTCTACCACTGAGCCACAGTCGCCACAGACAAAGAGCCATGCTAGCTGTTTGCGCTGCTTCCAGTCTTTACGCTAAGCTAGGCTCTGTACTTGAGTTACTTCAAGGAACTTTTATTTAGTGTTGATTTTGGCGGTCCCTGTGGACGAAAGTGGTAGCGATTCTGAGCACCAGAGTCCCTTTAGAAAACCTCTCATTTTACTGCAGCAGGCGTCCGACAGTCTGCGACCTCCCTTCCCTCCGGCAGGCCTGGCAGTAGGGCCTGGGCCTCCAGCAGCAGTGGTGTCATGCGTCGGCTCCCAGCACAGCAGCACGGTGAAGCTGCGCTTGCCGCCAGAGCTTCCGACCGCAGCGACTCCATATCTGGGCCGGTCGCATGCAGGAGGCCTCGCTGAAGTCTTCCCTGAATCTAACCGATGACAAGTATTAATGACAACAAATTATACAGTATAGAAATATACAGTCTCCAAGCTGATGGTCTCGTTTACTTGTGTTGGTCACATAGACGTATCAGTATTCAATTGAGACTGTTGCATGACAAGTAACAAAGTTCCTCACAGTAACTTTAACAGAAACAAAAGAAGTGGAATGGCTCTTTTCTCTCGCTCTTGGAACAATAGTGAAAATGTTGCTCTTATCTTGAAGTTCGACTCCATCTGTGTTCTGTTCTGGGTTTTTCAAATGGAGAAGCCCAACTCAATCATTAGATTGCAAATAAGCTAAGCAATGTAAAATCAAGTTCCTTAGTTCAAGTGTACGCTCTATTTAGAACATTTTCACTGCCTTACCTGGCCAATTATGACAGGGAACTCTAGCGGTTATATCCCTCTCCTCTCCGAAGCCAGCAGACTCCTTTCGACAAAAACAGTAATTTCACCTCGCAGGACAAGGGAGTTGCTGGTCTACTGCTACCATTGTTTGACCGACTGATCCGAACTAACGTGGCGAGCACATTGCTAAGCTCCCATGCCGGTACTCCTGTCTGCTTCTCCAAACGGGGAAAGTGCCGACCCCCGCCTACTCACTGTATACACTGACTATGGATAATTAGGCTACCTAATGAGGGGGGCTAAGGCTCTCATGTGTAGAATATCCAGGATATCAAGGATTTAAGAAAGGGCTTGGGTAAAAAGAATTTTGATGCTAAAACCTGCCAAAACCAAAATTTAAATGTATGAATTTGAAAACATAAGGAACTCAACTGGCTATAAAATTATATAAAAACATAAATACATAGTACAGAGATTTTTGCCCTTTAACAATGGACCCACACAGAATAATGTTCCGAATGCAGTTCCCTTTGGCTCGACGGAGCTTTTACTGTTTTTTTTGTTTTGTTTTTTTCTGGCCTGAAGCTGTACTATTGTTTTTGTTATTTATTGATTTTATTATTCTTTTGGGCGATCCACACCCAACACCAGAACTTTATTTTGAGAATCAGGATCTTTGCGGCGTTGCTTGTTCATAAGCAGGCTTGATTTTCACAGAAAAAAAACAAAAAACGAAACCCTTCTTGGTGCAGGTTCTCTCCATATATTTGCTTCCAGCTGAGCAGCTTTGTTATAGCTGCTCTACTGAGGTTTAAGAATTGGCCTCCACGGGTTTTGGGGCTCTCTGGCTTTATCCCTCTCTTGGCAGCAGATCAATAGATCAGTGGGGGTTTGCGTGAGAGGTGTTTGTGTGAGGGATTTCTGACGGACGAGCCATTCTTCTCCATCTGAAATCTGTCACCGCCTGACAGTGGATTTCCCAAACATCTATCCATCTCATCGCATTACCTTCATGTCCTCTTCTTCTATGTAACCCCCCCACCACCACCACCATTCTGTCCTCCTTTCAGTCCTCCCTCTTCATCCTGTCCCCTCTCTGTTTCACCCCACGGCGGGCAGCTTGTGCCCCCCAGCCTGTAAGTAAACCTGTGGTATCCTGTCTATGTCTGTCTACTCTCTGATTATATTATTCTCCTGCAGTGTAAATCCAAGAGGCAAGCTGCCAGAAATCCCCAGTCGCCAAAAAAAAAAAAACCTCACACAGGTGACTGTTGCTGTCAGCTCGTTCGGCATTAGCCCGATGAGTCCAAAAGTGCACTCTGCCACTTTCAGTGATGGGACGGGCAGTTTAATGCAGACGGGATTGAAATGCCTCTTGGTGTGCTTGCTGGAGATTACATTGCAGTCTGTTGAAAATATTAATTCGATGTGAAAACTTGCACACTAATAGTTAAAGTGGACCAAGTTTATTAATAGAAATGATTAGATTATTGCAATTATAATCTCTGCCAGGAGAACCATGCGATTGCTCGCGTGTGTGAATGTGCACCTCCGCGTCTGTCCACGGCTAACCTGTCTAATCTGCTGCAGCAAACTGCATAGTGTTGGGTGCTCAGCTATAGGACAACTGTGGTTGTTGCAGAGCTCTGCGCTGTATTGAGTGCACCTTTTCTTATTATTAACAAAATGATTGTCGTTGTCTCTTCTGCAGCCCTTATTTCTGATTATTACCCCACCGTTACACCAAATGCAATTCTGTTGTTCAGACGATAACGTCAGGTGACTGGGCATCCAACAGCTACAGAGGCAGTATCTTCTTGTGTGTTTGACAAGACAGGCCGAAGTAGGCAGAATACAATCCTTGACATTTTCTTTTTCGATGCCTCCAAGCAACCACAAAAGTTGGTTGTACTCTTGTCACACCACAGTGAGAGGGAGACAGAACACAACACACACATCTTTCGGGAAGTATTTTCTTCTTTTGTGGTTTTATTTGTGGTTTTATGCAAAATTGGTGAAGGTTATTAGAATAGCATATTTTGAATTAAATTGCTGGATTGTTGGCAGGTATACATTACTGACTTGTGAAAATTACAAATAGTCTCATAGTAATGCTCGCCTGGGAAATTCTTGCTAGCGCTAGCTTTAGGCAACCTGTCCTCACTCCCAACTCGTCAAAAAACGCCGCTTTGTCAGCAAACCTCTGCGTCGGATACCCAGGCACCCTTTGGTATCTGTATGAAGCTTTCTACTACATCAAATGTAAACCATCTGTATCTTTATTAGACGGTCAGAGCAACAGACAGAAAGAAAAGTCTGCTAAGGGGTTGGTTGGAATTTTAGGTTGGACGGGTTAAATAAAAAAAGGCCTTTCACCCAGTAGACTGCTGTCCTTGTCCTGTGTGAAACCAAGTCAACATTGACTTACTTTTCTTTTATAAACTTATATCAATTGCATACTTTACTAACAAACATACTTTTCCGAAACCTAACCAAGTAGTTGTTTTTCAAAAAGAGACTGTATTCAAAGTTCAAAGTTAGCTTTATTGTCAATTCCACAATATGTACCGAACATACAGAGGAGTTGAAAAGACTCCAGTCCAACATATAAACATATAAAGTGAATACAGTGCTTTCCTGTAATCATATAGTAATTGGAAACTCTAGGTTTTTGATATTTTGATATTTACCTGGATGCAAGTTAGCGTTTTTGCTAATCATATAATGTTGCCCATCACAGTGACAATGCCCCCTTTTAAAAGGTGACAGAGGTAGAAAGAGTCTCCATATCTTGTATTAAAATTAGAAGTATGCAGTTATAGACAAGATGAGCATTCAACAGGAGGGATAGGGACAATACAATGGATGTGGGGGAAAACCTTTTTTAAAACAAAATGCCCCCAGTGCACCTCAAAATGTCTGTGCACGACCCTGCTTGTGTTTGCAGGAGATGCATCTTTTTATCTGTGTCACCTCAGAACTTACTTATTTACTGTGTGCTGTTACGCCGCGGCTCCACGTGAGAACGTATTATAATTTGAGCTCACTTCCGATTCATTGGTGTTCAGAGTTGCCTGTGTGCCCGTCCGACTGCTATCAGGAGTTGGAGAGACAACGAATTGCATTGTGATTCGGCCGCTCCGTGGCCGAGCAGATGGGCTCTTTCCTTTCTCGGTCACTTCCCATAAAGCAGGCAATCAGTCAGGTTCTCAGGACACGGCCGACGCCGTGGACTAGTCCGAGCCCACTGTTGGTCTGTGGCGCTGTTACTCTGCAACCTTGGGGAAACATCAAGGTGCTGTGACTTTGATGTCTGATAAAGAGACATAGTCTCTGCATCAATTCAGCTGTTGGGCCAGAGAGAGCATTTGGGTGTGACCTTGAGCCAAGTAGATTTAATCCCTGGAGTGCGTTTGCCTTTATTGTTTCCTGTAGTGTAATCTAATTGAAAGGCTAACATGTTATTCACAAACTGATTAACTTGTAATACCCTTTTAAGCGGCATTGTAAGTCTTGCCCGTACGGTTAACAATCTGACAAAGTGAAGATTGTTTTCCTCTAAAGACGCAATACCCAAAAGGTTTGCTGCCTGCTGCCCTTTCTCTGTTATCTCCCCCTCTGTTAATTGCTCATTAGGAGGGAAAATGCACTTTTAATTGTCTGCCGGTCCAGACAGTCTGAAGTTCGTTAGAGCTAATGTCCAAACTTCACAGAGGCACACAGTGGCTGATGGTGCCTGTCTAGACACAAACAGCAACACTCGGCTAATTATTAATACATCCCATAAGAGCCTTTAGTGAGTGTTGTTTGCTTGCGTGTGCAAGAACTTATATATCCAAACATGACAACATGATGAATTTGTGGGTTGTAAGTCTATTTATGTAGTTGTATTCAAATTAAAATTTGTCTTAAGAAGACAAATGTACGGTATGGTGAACAAACAACGGCAAGACTTTGTAAACAGTAAAGCACAATTAATGACTGGTCAGGGGACCCACACTTTAACTTTATCTTAGACTTAAAGTGAGGCGATGTCCCATCCCCTTCTATTGTCCCCCATGGAGCTTTATTTCAGAAAAAAGATGTACTATAGTGAATGGCGAGAGACTCATCATTTTTTTGACCACGTTTGAATTGTGCCATGAATTACACCGATGGTGTTTGTCAATTTAAAAGATAATTGCAAGTCAAAAAAGTAGTACCATTTAGTTTTGTGGGAAACCGCTCAGTGAACTACATCAATCGTCTCGCACAATATCCGTCACCAACACTAGCTAGCTAGGTAACGTGGCTTTGTTCCACGCACAAATGACTGTTGTCTTTCATCCAGAGACTACCGATCGTTTTAGCAGCTGCGAAGCGAAAAGATGAGCCTGCTGCTAGCGCAAAGAAAACCAAATTGCTCGGTAGATAAAAGCTCAGGACAAAAACGTCTTTTCCATCTCTAATTGGTCTCTCTCATTGGTCAGAGGGTGGTAATAATAATAATAATAATAAAAAGTCAGACAGATAAAATAACAAATACTTTGCTGGCAACATTGTTCAGGTCATATGTTTCGTGATGTAAGCCTTCAAAAGTATTTCCTTGTTTTTTTACTGAATCATTCTTACAGTTATTACATCAAACATTTGTAGTCTATTGTTGTCTATGTTGTAATCTATTCTTTTGTCTATCTATTTACTGATATAAACATCATAACATGTAATATTTCAGTTAAATGTGTTACTAGCATGTTAATACATTAAGTAACATTAAACACAATGTATTGTTGAGGCTGTTCGGAATGCCAATATTTTGAAAAGGCATTAACCAAAAGGTCGGTCACCAAAATTCATCATCTGGGGAACAAGAATATCTGTATCAAAATTTGGGGCCAGTCTATCTTGTAGATGTAGAGCAACTTTACTGGATATGTGAGAATTTAGACCTGTTGTCAGTAGATGAAAAGTCAGGGGGTCACCATTGTTATTAGGGTCATCATCTGCACACAAGGCAAAGAATCACCGAAGTCGGTAGAATTCATCTTCTGGGGACCATCAATGTCTGTAAACACATTTTGTGGCAGTCCAATGGTTGAGATATTTTCGTCAGACCGACATTACCTCTGCAGAGCCACGCTGTTCCAAAAGTCCATTTGTGACTCGCCTTTAACAGCGAACTGTCATTTTCTTTCGGATTGGACACCACCATCAGCAGGATCATTTGTCCGTGCCTTCAAGGAATCTGTAAAACCACTGTTGCAAAGTAAATCCGTTTGATAACGTGACAGCGCTGTGGTTACGGTTTGCTTAGGTTTAGGGAATGATCATGGTCTGGGTTAAGAGGCACCAAAGTTGACTGACGCTAGGAAACGGGCAATGAACAGTTCTCTCTTATGTTGTCGGTATTGTCTATAATAAGGTCACCTGAGTGACAGGAGTCATAATTACCATGGTGGCTATGGGGCTCTGTCAGCCAATCGTGAACACGCCGTTTTGGGGTGTTTGCTGAAACGACTGATTCCGTCATTAGTCTTCGGAGGACAGTTAGCAGTGAGAGACCCGGGCTATCCTGAGAATAATGCCCTATACACAGCAGTTCTGCCTATTTTTAATTATATATATTGACGGCCGGGGAGAGGCCCGGCTGAAGGTGGTGACAGCATATCTGCGAGGCAGGAAACGTAGAGATTGATTACTTCTGCATTGTTACGCAGGTATGGGAAGTGAGAATGAGCCCAAGAACATATATTGTGTTAATTATTTTAAAGTTTAACTGTACTCCTGTTTTGACATATTTAGGGTGACAGTGTTAATTATAGATGATATAGCTATACTTTTAGCTACGATAGATCTAATGAAAATAGATGTGGGTCTCATTGATTTTCTTCCCCAAGTGTTTGGATATCCGTCAGGTGCTGCAGGTGCATAAAATGTACAAACCATCAGACCAATCATTAAAATTGAATGTCGTCATTTTTTTTCTTCCTATTTTCCTCAAACTTCCCCTTCTTCCTTTTTCTTCCTTCCAGTGGTCGTGTTGTATTTGCAGGCCGTGGGAACCAAAGAATGGAGAGAGGTAAGTTGAGTAACCTTTAGCAACCAATAAATGTCTACCCGGCTGCCACATATGTGGGTGTTTTTCTTCTTTTAGGAATGCTAAATTATCAACTTTAAGAGTTTTCCTTGATGTTAGTTACCTTCAGTCAGGTATTAGAGAGGAGGGGGCGGGGGGTTATTAAGATGAAGTCCAGAGGCAACTCACTGCAAACCCCTCAGAAAATTGCTGTCGAAAATTGAAAGTGTCAACCTCTTCGCTTGCCCATAGGAGTGTAACCACTGTCTGAAAAAAAAGTTATATTCCTGACCTAAACTGATGAATTAATGGTAAAGGTTAAGGAATAAATAGTTAAAAAAGAATCTCATTAATTAAAGTTTCTGATGCTTGACAAAAGTAATTCATATCATTGAGATTCCTTTTTCGGGCTCATCAAATATGCACCAACTGCTCCTCACGACTTCTTTCCTTCTCGCCCCTCTGTCACTCTGTTCTTTTTTTTTTAAGATGGGGAAAGGTGACTTTCCATTCGATGCTGCTTCTTTGAATTTCTTCCCTTTTTTGTTACGTCTCCCCAGCACAGATTTCCACATCATCTCTTAGCCTCGTTTCCCCTCTCATCTCTGACATTCCGTCTTTAGTCGGTGTATTTACCCATTTGCAAATTCAAAGTCAACACTGATGTGTCAGTGCGAGCTTTGTCGTGGCTGATCCGCTCACTTCGGATCACTTCGGATCAGCAGAGTAAACATCGCGCTGTCAGCCGTGCATGCCGTGAACAGATAATTGTGCTTGAACGGTGTTGCTTTTTAGCACCATGGCAATACTCTGTATGTCATTTGTAAATTAAATTTTGTCCTTTGAGGGACAAATCGTGCATTTGCATTCAAAAAACAAATCAATCGGTGCAAGTAGCATTTGTTCAATCAAATCGCTCTATCCCAACATGATGTCTCCAGCTAGTCCATCTTCCATCCTCCGTTGTGGAGTGATTCTTTTTTGCGGGAGGTTTTTGTAATTGTGTGCTTCTTCTATGGCTGTCCCTGCTGCATCAGGTTGTGCACTAATTTGTTTCCTGATCACAGGACATTCTTTTCTTCCCAGCCGATGGATCTGATCCTCCACTCGCTGGCGCTCACAAATCATCCGTGGTGGTCCATGGGGGACTACAGACAACTACTTTTCAATTTGCGTTATCATTCGATAGCAAACCGATCAAACTCGATACTGCTGACCTTCGACCCCCTCTGTCAGAGTATAAAGTGCGCCACAAAGCCGAATTGTGACTGTTAGCATATCTGGGCTGGCTAGCGTGTTAACGGTTAGCTCTCCAGCTGAAGCAGTTCACAAACAGTCCCCATGTCACCAGGCTTCTAGCCTTTTAATGCCTAGGGTCCCCAGATTTGGGGACCCTCGGGGTGACAGACATGTGCACCCCGTGTATAATGCACTGTTGCGAAACAATAAAAATAAAAATAAAAATATAAAAAAAATACCTGTGTAACAAAGAGATTCTTGGCGAAACAACCATGGGAGCCATTTTACACACTGCAAAACACAATTATACATGAACTAAGATCATATTTGGAAGATATCTAGAAGATTTCCCACAATTTTGGCCAAAAATCGACGAACTGTGCTCTTTGTATGATCTCTCATCACGAAGCAGTGATCGCACATGGCGGATGAGGACATCTAGCAGGCTCGTGATTCGACCCGGAAACGAGCAGCGGCGTCGAAATTACTCTCTTTCAAACCGTTCAAAAGTTATGGGTATGCATGCCAACATCAGCCACTGGTCACGAGAAAAAAAATTGGGTAAAAAAACTTACGTTTTGACGGTTTTGGCGATCAAAAACGGATTTATTCCAGCGGATTTCGGAGCAGCTCTGTCCCCCATGTTGTGCTGCATGTCTGTGAGTGAGATCAATGCGCTGGCGGAATGAATGACAAAATGGCAGACGATTCTGTGGGGTGGAGCAATCCATGTAGAGAGGGGGGTTCGCCCAGCATTTTCCGATTTTTAGTCAGTAAACAGACCCGGATACGATCAAACACCCCTGCATGGCTCCCGCTGGACTATCCCGCATCTAAAAATGTCTCACACGAGTAAATAGGCCTTACCAGGGTCACATGACACACATTACGAGCCATTTATTGTTATGAATGACAGATATGAAAAATCATAACTGCTCAAAATTATTCAAAATGGTGTCAAACTGATTTATTAGGATTATTGAACACTCTTAGTGATAAGAAAAGTGAATATATAGTTAATATGTAGTTATATAGTATATAAAATGAGTATACAGCAATGCAACAGCTGGTTCCGAAAATCATAATTTGGATTTTTATGACCATTTATGCTGGCCTTTCTTCACTCAATCGAAGTAAAATATGTTGTGGGGACATGTAACACGTGTTGTTCTATGACTTTAGCATGGTTTTAGGCCAGCCAAGGCCTTATTTTAAAAACACAGGTTCAATGCAAGTGCTTTTTTCCAGGCGAACTTGGAACTTTTTCCATTTGAGCTGTGCCATAAGTCACATCAGTTATTAACCAGTAACATATACACAATATTTACACAATTTAACACATCTCACAAGTGTTACCAGTATTCTAGCATAAAAATTATTAAAATAGACCTTGTAGTTAGAGCTTGGACTCTCTATGGGTATGTGTATGCAATTTTCGAGGAGAGGGCTAAAAATAGGGCTAGGGTCTAAGAGGCTAGAGCCAAACATCTTGCTATCCAATTACTATACCATGCATCATTGATATGATAGGGCGGCAATACTTTTAACTGTACCACCTCGTAAATAAGCTGTACGACACACCTAGTTGCCAGACCTGCAGATTTCCTCAGCAACTATTGTATTGTGGTCTGCATGAACTCCATTTTATTTACCCGAACACAAAGAATGAAAGTCTTTTACCAGTCAACACACAACAACTGTGCACAAAAAACTTAAATCACAAATCCTCCTTTTGTGCACTGCTTCTGTTGTTATTTAAATGTTTCTCCTCAGAGGTTAGCTGGAGAACAGCAAATCAAAGGGGCAGATTAGAGATAGTTGAGAGAAATACAGGCTATTAACAGACTCATTTGATAGACCTATGTATATAGCCTTTGCTGAAACCAATGATTGCCTTTCCAGTTACAAAGCAATTCCCTAACCTTCACACACGCCCCAGCACCTACCAATCAAGCCTAACTGGGATTATGAACCAAAGGTCCCCTGCCACAAAAATAGAAACACAAAGGGGAAATATCATGGGATTTTCCCGTCGGGTCGATACGCCTGGTCGGCTCGGCGGCCCCTTACGCGGCTTTGGTAATGGCTGGGCTCCGGGTCGTGGTTGATAGCCCGGATTATGTGCGCTGGGCACTAAAGATGTGAGTTGAGGTATTGGCAGCACCAAGATCAATAGCTCATTACACGGTGCTGTCGAGGCCGGGCCGCGAAGGTGAGGCTTCTAGTCCACTGGGGGGGGGGGGGTTACCGGTGAGATTTTCAGGCCGATGGAGAGACGGACCCAGAGGGAGGCTGGACCTGGGACTCCGTGACCTGAGTCAAATGTAGCTATAATTTAATAATTTAGCTCTCTGATTTCTCTCGGGACAAAGGAGTTAGCACATAGCACAATGAAGCTCAGTGTGATACAGTGTGGCCGTATTCTTAAGAAAGGAAATTCATATTTATGGATTCCAAATCCTGAAATGGTCCGATGGTAATATTTGTTGCTGCTGAATCTCATTAATTGTATTCACATCTTTCTCTGGTGTATTTTTCTTGATGGGAGCTTAATAACATGCATTGACTCGTGAATCAATGTTGCTATTATCACTCTGCTTTTGTAGTCTGGCAGGACAGAGGTAATCGATAACACTAGGAATCCGGATTTCGTCAGAAAGTTTGTCCTGGATTTCTTCTTTGAAGAGAAACAAAATCTACGCTTTGATGTGTAAGTATTCTTGACAGCATTTCATTAACTCTTATCTGAATGAATCTCGACTCATTTCATTTTAAATTTGGATACATTCTGCTGTGCTACGGATTCATAGTAACCACCCAAAAATAGCAACGCCTTTGATTGCATTTGAATAATTTCCCTCTCTGCAGGTCTTCCGTTTGGTGAAAAGTTAATTTTGCCTGATCAGGATAAGTGATCAGACCAATCACAGATTAGATTAAATGCTGGGATGTCCAATCATGAAAGGATATTTAAAAAAAGGTCACTTGCCAAGGTTGCGTGATTGCCCCACTGATTAAATAAGTGTCTGCATACCCGTTATTCTTAATCAATAACACGGAGATATCACTTAAATGCCTCTGTAGCTGTGTTTTTATTGTTCAGTGGGGTCTGTGTGTCAGAAGATTGTATAGTCTGTTCCAGGAACAGGAACATTGTTTGTGGTGACACCATTATGCTGGTGTTGTATACATAATTTAAAACTGCTTTGCAGGATCATTTCCTATTTGTTTTTATAAAATAGGCTCTATGAAATAACCCAGATACTACAGGAGAATTTCTTTCAGATTTTCTTTTATTCTTGGGTCTTTTGAGATGAGACACACCAGGCCTCATCATTTGTCATGCATTGGCCAATTTATTAGATTTCCTGCCATATTTTCCTTCACAACTTGAAGAAAGAAAACATCCAAACTTAGTCTGTTACGCCGATAGATTTCTCCTAAATTCACGACAAGTTTGCATTAGATAACGCCTAATTTGCATATTTAAACATAACATTTAAGAAAACTTGTAATACAAAGGATAACTGTCTTAATGAATGAAATCAACAGGGGAAGTTTCATGGTGATATCTATTAGTTAAAAGTTTTCACCCCCAAGTTGAAACAGAATAAACTTTTGGAGAAATGCAACATCATGCTGCAGTGGCCAATCACGTGACAGGTGATCCAGATCTGTACAACACAGCTGTGAGGGAACTAAAGACGTAAAATGACGTGCAGTCGCTGTTAACGGGCCATAAGTGATGCTCCCATGCCGCCGCACAACCTTGCCCTATTCGCCACGACGCCCGATTTGGTGTAAATGCAGCGTTAGCCAATCAGAGGCCGAGTAGGGCAGGTCATAACTTAGCCATCGTAGGAAAAAAAACTATCACTAGTTGGATACGTTCTATTGTTTGACTCTGCACCAGTCTCTCCACCGAACATAATGAGGGGTCATTTATTTTGTCCTAGTCCCGCCCTACTGGGCTGTGATTGGCTACTTGTTAGCTCGGTAGACTGTTCTGCTCATTTTACACATGGAAGATTGAATGATTTTAGGGCTTTTTGCCAGAAAGGGATTATTTTAAACCGAACCATGATTTTTTTAATTTAAACTAACCAAGTGGCCTACCTCGGAGATTTCTAGCAGAAAGGGTTATGAAAGTGCAATAAGCAAATAGCTAGCTAACTAGCCAAATGATACAAAATCAAACAAATGAATGCTTTAGCCACCTACTCTTATCACAGTGTAGGAAAGCACTGTAACACCAGAACAACTATGTCTTGCTCATTCTCTGTGACCAATGTAGCATGAAAGCATGGTGGAACTAGCAAGCTAGCTAGTTAAGTATAGCCGACGGCATAAATGGATAAAATTGAATTTCCTTCATCCACACATTATTGTCAATATTTATATTTAGACACTCAAATTTCTATTGCCAGATAATCCGTCATTCACATCATAGTATTACCAGCCAGTACTAGCCAGTCACAGCACAGCTGGGCGGGACCAGGCGGAGCACTCCATACAGAGACGACATTAGCCCGCCCTAACTAAGTCAGCAAATATACTGATCACCCATGTTGAGGTAATAGATACTTGGATTAGTAAGGGCAAAATAGATCAAATATTTTGACTTTAATGTGTTGTTGCCCAACAAAAAAAATGAATCAATGGAATTGTTGCTTTTGGAAGTAAAAGGTTCAGTTTGTTTCAAGACTAATACCAGTGAATCTGTACAAAATCCTTTATAATGCAATGTCACAAGTTCTTCCAATCTTATATCGTCCTATTCCCCCCCCCAGATACAATGTGGACTCCAGAAGCTGCAACATATCCAAACACGTAAGCACAATTTGTCGAACTCAAATTACTCAGCGTTGAACTTCCATCAGCCCTCCAAATGTATCGCATTGTATTCAGCGTTACTCACACCGCTAAAGCTAATTTACAGTGAATGAAGTCAGCGGCTGATGATGATTTGGCATGAATAAATCTATTTGGTGTTTAGAGGGCCTATAATGCAAATCCATCTTGTGACTAAGCTTTGTTTTTTCCTTCTCAACAAATCAACTCATGTGGGAGAGCAGAAGGTGAGTGGTGTATGCAGATAGCGTTATCCTTATGAGTCCTGCTAGTATAATTGCCTATCCTTCATTCATCTTCCTTTTTTTATTTTCCAATACATTCCAGTGTCCCCAGAAGAGTCTTTTGTATCATTCACTTTAATTTCATCATATTTTTTTCTCCCATTCTTTCATTTCATCAAGGACAAAACACCAGCGGAAAGCTTCCCACGTACTCTTGTTCATTTTGTCTGTCTGCGTTTCATCGCTCGCTCAGGTACAGCAACTTTCAGAACACAGCTTCAAAGTGAAAGCATCTGCCGCCGTTGTTCAGGACCGCGGCAGATTGTGCACGTCGGGACATTAACAGCAGCCACAAACATATTCGGCTTTGTGGGACTCACGCCCACACCTGCTCTCTGCCCTCGAGCGAAATTGTGTCGTGTCATCTCTGCTTTTTTTTATGCTGCCATGTGTTTTTCCTCTGTAGCGTTGTGCGGCTGTCTTCAAACTCTGTCGTTCAATGAAAAATGCTGGTTGAAGTTCTTTTTTGACCGTGAGGACTTGCGTTATGCGCAGTCTGGTGCTTTTTAAGAACAATCAGTCAACAAGCAACCTGAATAAGGAACCCCACCAGGACTTCCTGGGCTTGACCTAGTTGGCTTAATGCGTGCTTGTATAAAAGGCGGAATTAAACCCTAAATTGAAAATGTAATTCACAGTGACACTTAAGTAAGATGAAATTACACTTTGATGGAACTTTAATAACTCTAATATCTTTATTGCTATCCCCACGGATTTTATCTTCAGTTTATGAAAAGCACACCAGGCCTAGAAATGTGTAGAGTAATTAGTTTAATGTTCATGTACTTTAATGAGCTGCTTTCCCCATGCTAACAACTCATGAACTAATATGTTAAAAAGAAGTTTGAGAGCTCCAGAAATGAATGGGAATCTGTAACAAACTGAGCACACTGTGGTGTAGATGTGAGGAATTAAGCATCGCACCGTGGCCGCACCAAGATGTGATTAAAGGACAGGTTCAAGTTTTTTCAAGTTCATCGTAAAACAATAGTCGGGTGCGCTTATGAAGATTGAGACAGGTTTTACTTGCTGCGATTGTTCGTTCTGTCCGTACAGGCCATCAAGAAATCCCTTCTAAAAGTGATTTCAATGTAAGTGATGAGGGGACACAATCCTAGTTCTTTGGCATAAACACATTCTAAAGTTTAGCTGAAGACTACGTTTCAGAAGTCTGAATTCAACAAATTAAGTGGATATATATTCCAAAGTTATGGTCTTTTCTGTACTGTAAATGGCTGGACTACATCTTGGTCATGTAATTAATTCTCTCTCTTCTATCTCCCCCCCCCCCCCCCCCCCACCTCCAAGGACTTTCTGGGCCAGACCTTCTGTACCCTCGGAGAAATCATCGGCTCCACAGGAGGGCGGATGGAGAGGACCCTCTCGTAAGTCCCCCCAACAGCATCCTGTCTTTTGTGTCAATGAGACATTTCTGCCCTCCTTCTTTTTCGGTTCAGGTTGTTGAATCGTATTGATGAAAGAAATTATGCACATGAATAATTTCTCGAGACGGGCAAAGTGAGAATAATACGAATCCCCCTATCCGTCTCTCGTTCCATGTTTATTGATGGCTGCGGTGGAAAACAACGCTGCATGAGTCATCTCACTAATGCAGTGTGTATAGACTCACCACGTTTAAATGGCCTCATCTATTATGTTGTTACAGCAGAGTTTGACAGGTCAGATCAGCATCACTGCACACTGAGCTTGCGTCACTTAAGTAGTGATGAGTTTTTCATATGTCACACAAAGCCGACTAAAGGGAAGTCAATATAACTTTGGTTATTGACAGAATCTGCTCATATTTTCTGCTTGGTTACATGTGGATGGAAGAAAGCACTTTATTTCTTTACATAATAAAAGGGGAGACTGCATTGTATTCTTTGTTGTATCTCTCTCTGCAGTGTTGGATAACACACTGTATTCTGAGGAGTGAAAGGAATGCTGGGAGGCAGAGAGATGGGAGGTCAGAGAAGCCACGAGCCAAGTTTGAACCCGTTTAATTGCAAGGATCAGACATCTCATCAGACAGGCTGCAGGGAAGCGCTTCTTCACAGTAACACATGCATCAGCAGCTGTAGCTGATACACAGCAGCACGTTTGTCTGCACGAGTAAAAAGAACCAAGATGTGATTGGTTGTTGGTTTCTGTTTAGTTCATAGCTTTGTAGCCGCAGCAGATAGCAGCTGATCTAAACCACTCCTGATCCCCCTTCTGTCGGAAGGAGGGACCTTATATTAAAAAGGATCTGGAAGTGAAAATTTGCAAGATCAGTTACATGACGTCATGATTTTTAAAGGTTCTGTGTATGGGATCCAGAGCGTTAATATAGCAGCAAAGACCTATTATCTATGTGAGGATATAGTGGAGTGAGATCTACCTGAGCAGGAAATGAAGTCTTCCTGTACGTTGTTGAGGTAGCCGTGCCTGCCGCACGTGCTTTTAGTGCATTTTTTGTGTATTTTTAGTGCATGTGAGTCTCTTTGTCGCGCCCCACTGGCTAGCTAACAGCCGTTGCTTTGCACTGCGCTCAGTCTGCGGTTACCGCTGATAACATCGTCCCATTGGCTTTTTTTCCACACTTAACCAAACAACGGCTGAGTGTAAGTTTATATTTGAGATACAATGTGTGATTCTAGACGCCGGCATCACAGAGGAGAGGAGCGACGTTTTACAGGACCTTATTTAGAGGCATGTTGGGTACCAAGGATATTAATTGGGTTGTATAGTTTCATATGATACCAGTATTTTCTCTCTAGCTTTAAGACTGATCCCGTGGGTCAAACTAACAACCGAGCTATCTCCATGACAACTGACCAAACCACATCCACTAAGTAAGCTAAAAGCTCTGGAAAATGAAGTCTCAGAAATTGAGAGAGAGTTTTTCAAACTCCAAATCATTTTTCATTTGCATTTTGTTTTCTATTCAATTTATTTTCTATCTGCCGTCCAAGTTTGCCAGTCAGCTAATTTGCGATGCCTAAAGCTTCTTTGCCGTTTATTCACGGAGGTTCAGCTCAACAAACGGCGACAGCTCTGCTTGTAAACACATACTTGTATAAAACTCCAATCTGTCAAAGTCAGTCTAGGTTTATACATTTTTTTTTTGGGAATGGTAGCACAGTAAATAAATGACTGCCACTGACTTCAGCTGGACTCGGTGATGAGTCTGGTCGGCTAGGGGCCAGTTTGCGGTCCTCTGCATCGGTCCCCTGCCAGCAGCACTATTGACATGTTTTAGAGAGCTTATCGTTCTCGGACAGACCAAACAACCGGCCGAGGTTACGGTCCGACGGCCCAAATGCCACAGAGCTGGTGAGCAAAGGGGCGGAGAGAGACTAACAGAAGGGGGAGGGTAATAAAGTATTTTACATTTTGGCATCACTGGAATGCCAAAGTGAATGTGATGCCAGTGTCTGTAGACACAAACACAACTGATGCAAAAAAGATCCAAGCTGTCTTTTCTGCAACTTTATGTCTCCATTTAAACTCTGACAAACACAAATGTTGGCAAAATAGATTCATAGATATAACCCCCCCTCCTCCTTTCTTTTGTAAAACATTGAATGGAATTTTAATGACTGGGACAATTACTCACACTCATCACACAAACCCGCCAATTAATCATCTTTGCACCGTATGCAGTAATGGCATTCACCTTGAAGTGAGAAATGAGAAAAGCGACAGGTTACATACAATAAGACCTCTGTCTGAAGGATTCTTATAATGACTCACTCTCTGATTAATGGGGGACAATGGAGCTTAAAGACACTGACGAGACGGGTTTCTCCAGCAGCGGCACAGACAACAGCCCGATCGATGCGCCCAAGCCAACCAATGCGTGCCGGTGGGAAAAAATACTTTATTCAATTTTTCTATGAAATTAGCAAGTATGTGCTTCTAAAATCAGCAGTTTCACACACTCTGTCTTCTACGAAGTCCGCTGCTCTCGAGGTCGGTGTCGCAGGAAATACTTTGCAGCTCTTATTGCACGACCATTAAACTTAATCTTAACTTGATGAATCTGTATGTTTCCCAACAATGGACTTGTTAAGCTCCTCCAAGTATTTGCCATCAGATATGTCGGTGGGATTTGCAAAGCTTACAAGTGGACATTTTATACTCAATGAGAAAACTGCTGAATGCTCTGCCAAGCCCCCCCCCCCCCCCACCCCCCCCCCCCCCCCCCAGCTAACTAGATGCCATTTGGTGCTGTGCAGGTAGCGTGCAGCGGGGTCTTTCACTATAAAGCAGCTGCTGGAAGCAACTCCGACGACAGCAGTGAGAGGGTTCGTCTCCACCATTGACCCTCTTTAACATCGCATTTGAACCCTAAAGTCATGTAATATTGATATAGTGCAGCTTTAAAATGATACCTGCACTCAAATAGTGAGACATAAGTCTTAACACAATGTGGTCTATTCTGAAAGTGTTGTACAATGTTGAAAGTGAGAAATATCAAACTGAAGCACTGACAATTAATATCCCATAATAACCAACAAAATGTTTCTTTTTCGTTGTTGTCTCAAGTGTTCTCTGCCATGCATGCAAAAATAACCAACACTAAAATACCTGGTGGCCTCAATTCTCTTTAAAAGACAACATTTTGAGTTAAAAAAAACAGCCCAAACAATACAGCTGAGATGTGCAACCGTCCCTAATGATCCCTCGATACACACCTTGTGTCTGCGGTCTGGTCCCCCCCCCCCCCCCCCCTTCCCACCACAAGCAGAGCAGCTTGTATACTGCCGGCCTGTAACATTCAGTGAGCAAAAATGAATGCAATCAAAAGGAAAGGCTATACAAGAAGTGTTTCAGGGAAAATGTGCTCAAAAAGTGAAAAGAGGATACAACACAATAAGAGACCGACTGAGCGCGATCGCTCCCCCCCCCCTCCTCATATGGTCACCGTCTCTGATGGCCCCGCCTGCAGGGAATAGACAGCTGTCTGGAGCTTCTGATGGATCAGACGCAGCAAAGCCCCGAGGGGGGGGGGGAAGAAACAAGAGAGGATGAAGGGAGAATGGTGAAGTAAAGGGGTGACCCAAAGCAACAGTGGGTGTGTGTGTGTGTGTGTGTGTGTGTGTGGGGGGGGGGGGGGGGGGTGTTGTTGTAAGCGAAGGGTGAGTGACAACTCAGCAGACAAAAGGAGAGAGGGAGGATGGAGACGAAGAACGGGAACGTAATTCAGCAAAGACGGCAACAGAACATGCGAGGATGGAGGAGGAGACGGGAGGAGGGTGAAGAAGGGAGTGATGAAGTTGGGAAAAGGGAGTTGGTGCGATAGACGGAGGAAGATAGATGCAGGGTAGGAGACATTTCCTGAGAGACAGAAGTAGACAGATTTGTGTTTACTTCCCAAACCTCAGAGTCTGCGCTACGCAGTATGTGCTGTCATTTAGAAGACTCTGGACTTGTGGAGCAAACTGTGAGAGACATACACACACACAAACACAAAAGCTTGGACAAAGACAACACATGCCCTATATATATATATATATATATATATATATATATATATATATATATATATATATATATATATATATATATATATATATATATATATATATATATATATATATATATATATATATATATATATATATATATATATATATATATATATATATATATATATATATATATATATATATATATATATATATATATATATAAACAACCCTGGATTATTGATTTTTTTTCTGCTTTTGCTGTCTTCAAACACACACATAAGGAGTCAGAAACACATATGGCTCTGGTAGCCTCCTCGTGATGGTGGGTGTATGCTTTTATAGGTCAACAGTTTTAGAAATGGGCTTCATGCTGCGTGGCGAACTGAGCACTCCTTTCCACTTACCTGCGTGTTGCCACAGCAACCGAGGGGGGGGGGGGTCTATTAGCCGAAATGTATAACAATGATCCAAAATACACTTTTGAAAAAAAAAAAATGGGGAGCTCGGCGGGATGCATTATATGGACGCCCATACGAGCACACAGCGAAGGTATTTATGAACATGAATTGATTTTTTTCTCTAGAGAAGCATAACCTGTTATATAGACAGACACACACACATAAATAATAATATATAATAATCATATAAAATATATGAATTAATATATACAGTCAGGGCCATAAGTATTTGGACTATGACACAATTTTTCTAATTTTTCTAATTTTGTCAGTCAACATGTGGTTGAAGTGAAGACTTTCAGCTTTGATTCAATGGATAAAACAAAAAAAATCACAATGACCGTTTAACAATCCCACATGCTGCCAGTCGCCCAGATATACAGTAGATTGATGAGGCGGACAGAGGGACGGTGGTGTTGCTGGGCGTATGACGGCAAACCAGCCTGTGTTGTGATATTACACCTGGATTTTCACTATGAGACGTCGCTCAGTGTGTCAGAGGGCAGGGTGTGTAATTGGGGGCAGTAGCTAGGATGCCTTCTGCTCTGTGGCTGATGGAAAAAAAGAACAGCACACGCATATAGTCCCAAAAAACTTTTGGCAAAAAGAAAATACAAAAAAGGAATGTTCAGCCTCCCACAAAATAAGAGATTTTCTGCTCTGTGAGCGGGAGCAAAACAGTGGCAGATTGCAGGCCAGTGTTGTGCTACTGAGCTGGAGGAGGCATCTGCAGATGTCATCTCATCGTGTTGCAACACACTGTGATACAAACAGACAGGTAGGGACACATTATTAGAAAAGTGGCTCCTGCTGTATTTAGCTGTGCACGAGGTCCCAGATTTTCTTTGGTCACCTCAGTGATTGAAGGGAGGTGTCCACTCGGGTGTATTTTAGAAATAACTGTGGTTGGGCAATATGACAATGTGTACTATTGTCAGAAATGTTGTCATATCCCTTGGCTGAATGAGGCTATTGTTGGCAGTGTTGCAAATCAAGGACAGCATTGGATTTTTAGCCATGCTAGTGGCATGGTTCTAGGGTTGTTTATGTCTATCTGTCAGGAGGACCGTCCACCACTATGGCCCAGACTATTGGTTGAATATGATTCAAATATGGAACAGTTATTCATGGTGGAGAGACGATGACTTTGGTGAGATCCCCTGACTTCCTGTAGTATCACCCGCAGGTCAAATTGATCCAGCATAAAATCTCAAAATCTGCTCAATTTAGTACCATTTCTCAGACTCCAGAGAGGATGAATCCTCGTGACTTTCCCTCTCAGCATCGCCATGAGGTCGACATTTGTCGATACACATTTTTTTATTAATGAGAGAAGGGACACCTTAATTGCATAACCAAGTCTTTATACATGGGCAAAAAAGCTGTGACAGCCAAACAGAGATGCTGAATAAAGGGTTCATTAGGGAGCTTCCTGCAGAAACGTTTTCACTGTATTTTTACGGTATATTTCCCTTTCTTTGCCAGCTGCTGTTGTGTCATTGATTATACAATTATGTGAAGTTGTCAAGGTTTTTGACTTAGCTGAGCTGGAAGTCAAGCTTAAAAAAACTTGGCTATAGCTATCTACTATAGAAGCTAGTTGGCCGACCTACTGATCTTAAAAGGTCATGGATTTCATGGTCACCAATTAACATTTACCGTATGTTTGATTTATAATGAAGTTGTTTTCAGACGCCAGTAGGTTTGCCAGATACCTAGCAAAAGACTGAATGGGGTTTATTTTTTGACATCGGTGAAGTTTGGATTTTATTTTTCGGAGTAAAATTCCAATCTCTACATTCAAATTCATTTGAAATCTCTCTCTATTCCTCTCTAACTCTATCTGTCTCTCTGCCTCACACAGACACACAAAGCAGTGATGTCATTGTCTGTCCCCTGTGGTCTGCGTCCCACAGAAGCGTCACCTGCCATCTGGTTTGGCGGTTCAGGTCTCATCTGGATTACTCTGCTGTGACAGGCACGATAGCGAAACACTTCTGCTGCTGTTCTTCTGTAGGGAACATTCAACTTTATCAGGCTGAAAGTCAAATACATGACATTTAATCTTGCCACTCCTGCAAATGTGATTAAAATATAGGTATCCTTAGCACCTGTTGGAGTTGAGCCTCAGCAAATACCACCCTTAACCAGTTCTTGCAGTGTATTACAAAGTGTAAAGAATATGTATAGAAAAGGAAACTATTTTTTTATTAGTTTCAATGTCCCCATTGAAAAATAAATCAACCTCCACAGCAGATGAATCCGCACAGAGATTTACAACCGTGTTTCTTCCAACTGGCAAGAATTAGCTGTTACTTTATCTTGCAAACCAAAGATATGTTTGCAATTTGGCTCTGTTTGAGCATGCAGAAATGAGCCCAGAGCTAGATTCATGCTTGCCAGCTTCGAGCATCTTGGCAAATACCCCCACAATGTTGTTCTGCAACAGTCCCGAATACATCAATCTGTTAGCAACACCACTTGTTGCGACAACAAAGGATATGGACTGCAAAGACAGAGCTTTTTGATAAGATCATTAGGAAGGATTGGGGAGAAAGCTTTTGCAAAGAGAGCGTAATACATTTGGCCGTTGGATTTTAATAATTTTTTTATGTGCTTTTGTTGTAATTATTTGGTAATGCCATTATTTGCCCAAGTATGTGTCAAATTACAATATTGCTTTGTATTGTGTACTTTTCCTTATCTGCAATTAACAGTGTCAAATCATAATACAAATCAAATCAAAGCCAGAAATAAAATAAGTATCAAAATAATGGTGACGATACGCAGCACTTAAAGCGCTTCTCTCTGGCTCCCACAATGTCCACTGCAAATATTTCAGAAGCTAGGCACCTGTTTCTCAGCAGCCACTTTTATACATTTCTTTTGAGTTTTACAAGCTTAAACACACACTTGCAGCTCATTTAGATGTTGTATCCGATGGCTTCTTGCCTTAATTGAATGACGACCTTTTGTTTCTTCTAACCTTCTCTGTTATTATACAATGTAATGAAAGCCGTTCCCAGCTGCTGTCATTGACTATTATTTGTCTGTAAGCATGGTATTTAAATGCTGCAATCAAAGTCCATACTTGTTCTGTTGTCTGACAACAGACATAGAAAAATATGTCAACGTGTTTCCATTGGTGTGCATTTACAGCAGGGGCCCACAGGTTGTCTCTGGCATGGGGCAGCTCTGCACCACTATCCTTTATCTAGTAAAATGAAACATTGAATTCCACATGGTCTCACTCTTGGAAGTGGTGAGAATAATTTTCTCTGGAGATTAGCAATCTTCATTACGAGGTCGGCATCATCTCTGACTGCTGTGATTCTTGGCAGCTTGACAGATGTTTTAGTTTTCCATCTGTTGCCGAAAGACGGGGGAGACACTTTCTTATACACTAGCAATCAGAAATGACCGTAGGTTACACTTTATGAACACTTTCAGTGCTGACTCATTACAACAGATACACTTTGGACTGACTTTTAAAAACGTCGTTGCCTTGCAACATATACAAGATAATGAGACTCTGCAGGAGTTGCTGTTACACAGTCTAGGAGGTAATCCACTAGTTGAGGTGAGGTATTGACCTCCAATGGTTAAGATTAGGCATTGGAATGGTCTACGTTATCCATTGACCTGGAATGGTCAAGGTTATGCATTGACCTGGAATATGTAAGGTTGCGTATTGAACTGGAATGGTTAAGGTTATACATTGACATTGAATGGTTAAGGTAAAGCATTGACCTCAAATGGTTAGCTTGCATTTCGGATTTTGTGTATTCGGAGGCTTGTTTCAGAAGTGCTGTGCACAGCTGTGTGTCTGTCTGTCCCAGCTGCACACACAGGAGAACGAAGGCCAGCGAAACCACATAGTCAATCCCATTGTGTCAATCCAAAGTATCCCTCAGTCCTGCATTGAGACTTACGGACCCTTTGCGTGTGCCATGCAATTCCCATTCAAAAAGTCTCTCTCAGGATGTAAAACACATCTCAAACGTGTCTTTGTTTGTCCATGCAGATGTCCAGCGTGACATGCACAAGGTAACAAGGTCCTTTCTCCTCCTGTGTACTGATGTCAGATTCAGGTTAAGGTGATGTTTTCTGCCACAGCTTGTACCAGCTGACGTTTGGTCACATCCAGGCATGTAACGCTACACTGCTTATTGAACAGAGCTCCATGTGTGGTGACTGGTGTGAGGTGCACACTGGCTGTCTCGGTGGACACACCTGATCTCATTTAATTCACATGTGCGGAACACATTTTGGCTTTTGCTGAAGGTAATATTATTAGTGGCCTAATAGTGGTAGCAATAGTTGCAGGGCTGTCATTTTCATCAAGGTCACAGAATTAGTTTCATGACCATTTGAATTATGGCTGTAAAGAAAAAGACGTTAGCTCACAATCTCATCCATATTTGTTGCTGCAATGATCCAAGGGGCAGCCTTTTGTGTTGTACCTTGACAGAGAAGGTTTGCCCATGGTTAACGTTTTGAAACTGTAGCAGTTAACATTGTAAGACATGGTTAATGTTGCGAAACAATGGCGATCAATGTTGTAACACAGGGCTAACTTTGTCAAACTGTGGTGGTTCATGTTGTAACACATGGTAAATGTTGTGAACCAGTAGCTATAAACATTGTAACATATGGTCAAAGTGGCCAAACTGTGGCGGTTAAGGTTGTAACATATGGCTAACGTTGTAAAACGGTGACGTTTAACGCCGCGAACATATGATTAACTTTGTTAAACTGTGGCGGTTGACGTTGTAAGACACGGTTAACGTTGTGAAATGGTGATGTTAACATTTTAACACATGGTTAACCTTGTGAAACAAGGGCAGTTAAAGTTGTAACACATGATTGAAGTCGTGAAATGAGGGTGGTTAACGTTGTAACACATGGTTAACGTTGTAAAACAGTGCCGGTTAACAATGTAACACATCATTAATGTTGTAAAATGGTGGTGGTTAATGTTTTAACACATCATTAACTTTGTGAAACGGTGGCGGTTAATAATGTAACACATGGTTAATGTTGTGAAACGATGGCGGTTAATAATGTAACACATGGTTAACGTTGTGAAACGGTGGCGGTTAATAATGTAACACATGGTTAACGTTGTGAAATGGTGGCGGTTAATAATGAAACACATGGTTAACGTTGTGAAACGGTGGCGGTTAATAATGTAACACATCATTAATGTTGTAAAATGGTGGTGGTTAATGTTTTAACACATCATTAACGTTGTGAAACGGTGGCGGTTAATAATGTAACACATGGTTAACATTGTGAAACGATGGCGGTTAATAATGTAACACATGGTTAACGTTGTGAAACGGTGGCGGTTAATAATGTAACACATGGTTAACGTTGTGAAATGGTGGCGGTTAATAATGAAACACATGGTTAACGTTGTGAAACGGTGGCGGTTAATAATGAAACACATGGTTAACGTTGTGAAACAGTGGCGGTTAGGTTTTGTCAACAAAACCGTTCTCGCTTTATATACTACATCAGTTGCTCTGAGCACCTAATAATTACGCAGATGTGTTTACATTGGAGATAGTTGAAAGCCCAGTGCGTCTCAAAGGATGCCTTGTCCATCGTATTTGATGACCTGGGAGTGGGACCAGGCTGACTTGCTGGTAAACAATGCAGAATTCGAAATATATCAACAATCATCTTTGCAAATATTTATTGAGGAAGGTCATATAAGAAACCTAATACATGAGTAACACTTAGTGAAGACATGCTTGTTTACAAGAAAACTCCATAGGGAACTTTAAAGGTTTCAGTGGTGGTGTGCTGGAGGGGGAGCATTGCAGCACATTTAAAGATCTGATAATGAGGATATAGTGCTTATACATTTTGGCAAGGAGTTCATAATTGGTTCAAGAGGGGCCTTGGAAAAAGAGTTACAAACAGATAACTGATTTGGGAGTAACAGAGATAAGAGGGGAGTTGCACTGACTGAATAAAATGCATAATCAATGAGTTTAGTGGTTAGGGGCTAAGCACAGGGAGAATGTGGAATAAGCTGTTTTAAAGACGAAATCCAAGGTGAGCTGACCTTCCCGGTTGATCTTTTGCTATAGCTTCATTAGTGAGACTGGTAGTAGCAGTAAAGTCATCCAACCATACATTTTTGCAACTTGATGCCGGAGATGATCACTGAATATTGAGAGGAAGAAATTAGCTTTATTTTAGCTTATAGAGTATCTGGTGATGGTGTTTGATTAGCTACAGATATTGTGTGGGGATTTTTTTCTATATATATATATGTCCTGAAAAAAAAAAGTTGTTCCGAGCGACATGAAAAATAAGGACAATTCGTGTCCCCTGTACACAAAACAAATAGATTGCATTTCGTGACAATTTCATATATAATATTTCATTTTTCGTGCATGCTCCTACACGAGTGACACAAGCTATCAGTGCGTTGCGCGAGCTCCTTCAAAGCAGAACCTGTTCATGCAACAGAAATGCAACAGAAAAGATTGTAGTTTGGAGGAAGTCTGATTCTTACGTAAAATAACTATGTTTGCTACTTAACTGATGTAGGTGGCGTTAGTTAAGTACGTTTGCTTTGTAACAAAAGTGAGGTATAACAACAGGAACAGGCTGTTTTTAACTTCAGGTCAGGAGATTTTTATTGCTGTCATACCTGCATCCACAAACAAGCAGAGGGAATAATCTCTCACCGCACCGAGCTAATCAGTGAAATCACATTCTGCATTGTTTGGTCAGAATAAAATATTTGCACACTGAGCCTTCCATATTTGATCACGCCTGAGTCACAGATCCTGGCCTGAGAAATTACTGTTGGGTAGCTTCCCAGAACAAAAAAAAAAAGAGGCCAATACGCCCATGCAAGGCACTCCGCCTTTCAAATGGTAGCTGAGACCCCGAGGTTAACCAGTGCTCTGTCAAGAGACTACACTTCATTTCACTTCATTAATAGCAGATGGCGGCTCAGCCTGTTGTGTTTCCCGTGAGCTGTTTACAGCTCATGAAATAGCTCACAGCTGCCCCACTTTGATGGTATTTTGCGTATGTCGCCCAGAGTAGCTAAATCAGCAGTAAAAACTAAAATCTATTGATATAGACAGAATCATATAATACACATGTTTATGTTCTAGATAGTTTAACGAATGCAAAGACGATGTTTTGTAAACAAGTTTGACAAATAGCCACAATAAGTCTACGTTTACTTTCACTTCAGCCAATACAATGCTTTAGCCCACCTCCCGATTGTCCACTACTGTTGTGTTGACATGTGTTAATTCATACTTAATGTTGGCATTATAATACCACAGTGTGTAGTCGGTGCACAGCAGCCTGACGCCATTTTCCAAGCTAATTTACCACGTCATGATAGCTAACTAAAGAATATGTCCGCTAGCCGTGATGCTAATTTTCCCTATGGTCAACTCCATTGAGTTATGCTTGAAACATTAGCTATCAAAAAGTCCGCTAGCTGCAGCGCTATTAAGTGTCATGTAAAACCACATTTGATAATGCTAAAAGTGTTACATAAACATAAATACAAGAAAAAAGGGTTTACGATTTTAAAAAACTGCTGATAAGCAGACATTTCCTACCATTTTGGTGTACTAAAAAGATTGTTGTTCATTATGTTTGATGCACTCTTTGCACTATTTGTGTCAATGAGTGTAGCTCAGCTGCTGGCTAAGATGTAGCTTGTTAGTGAATTTCACTGTTAGTGTTTTTTTGAGAATTTTATATTTTACAAGATGCAGCAGTGACTACATTTAGCTCGTTATTGGTGTTTTCTATCATGTACTTCACTGCAATTGAGTTTTTGCTAAAAGTAGTAGCCCTCTAAACTACTCTTATTTTGGTTGGTTTGGGATAAAACTTGTTGTTGTGAGATCAGAGTTAACTGCCTATGTTGAACAACAGAAGTGTAAAGTTGATTTCATAAGCTTTACTCTATGGACAGGAATGCTCATAGAATCAGCATAAAGGTCATTTTATCTTGACCTTATTCATAGGTCAGGTTTTTTTTGAGTTGGAAACCTCTTAAGAGACTCTGGGACTTCGGAGGAGATCGCAGAGCCACACCGTGGAGATTTGAGAGACGAAATCAAAGATTGCAGAGAAAGCCCACAAGATAGAGAACCTGTTGCCAGCAGTAAGAAGGCTGTGAACTAAAGAATACCTCTGTCAAGTGCGGTAGGATCAAACTGTACACACACATCCAGCTCTGGAGACAGATGAACATACATGCCTTTCTTCATACCGGTCCCAGGAGTAAGAACTTTGACTCTTAGCAAGACTTCAAAAATATACCCGGGTCTTTATTGTTTTTTTTCTTTTTCTAATTGTGTAGAAACCTACATTGTAACTTGAACTTACCTTGGGTCCCACAGCGATGTAAAAACCTCTTGAAAACAGAGCTCTAACAAGTCTCCGTGGCCCCTGTACGCATTTCATGATGCGAAACAGAACACGCTAAATACTTTCAATATTTATCAGAAGAGCGGCGTGACATTATTATCCTGTAGTCAGTGTCCAGTATGTGGGGTGGCTGGCGGGCGGGCCTGCAGTTGGACAGACTGTGCAGATAAATTCATAAATAATTCTCCCGCTGTAGCTGCTCTGCCACAGCTGGCGGGCAGCATGAGTGAGAGGATCCATCGATTTTTAAAAACTACGTCATGGAAGACGAGGTGAGAGAGTCTGACAGACTTTCTTGTCGCCCCTCTCTCCCTTTTGCCTCTGTGTCCTTGAATCAATTTTACTTACATGGTGGCTTCGTTTTTCCTTCTTTTCCTCTCACCCTCTGTCAGTTGTCTTGCTCCTTCTGCTCTCTCTCTCTTGTGTTAAAGCTAAGTAAGTTGGTGTCAATGGTCCCTCGGTGGGGCTGTGATTCTACATTCTTCTTCATCGTGACTGAGACGCGGCTGAAATATTCCGGGTTAGTGGACGGCGGCTCTGCCTCCTGGCTTTGCCTCTGCCCCCCTTTTCTAAAAAGTGGAATTTGGGTACCGCTGCGGCACAAGGCGGCAGATGAAAATGAGACAAAATGACTCCCCAAAAGGCACAAAGAGGGCCGCTATGAAAGAGAATAATTACTTATAATGAAAATTGCAAAAGCGGAGGACTTTTATTCAGTCTTGCTTTCATACTCGTGAGATTATTCAAATCAAACTGAACTGAATTACAAATCGACATTGAGATGGCGTGCGCTGCACAGTTGTTTAATGCCGTAACGTGTGCTGTGTCCATGAATTCAAAGCAAATATTCCTATTTTACAGAAATGTGCACATGTGCATTCATGTGTGATGTGTTTATTTGTGTTTATATGTGTGGATATCAAGGACGAGACACATTGTGAGCGTGCATAACAATTTGACTTAGCTGTCACTGTGCTGTCAGCTGTGGAAACGAATGGATATCTCTCAATTCCCTTTTAAAAAGAACACATGGTTCTAGTTTTTCCTCTGTTCTTTGAGCTTAAGTTTTGATGGCAGATGTTGTGCCCGCTGAGTAAAAACCAATGGTGATGGAAAGCACAACAGTTCAGGGACACAAACGACAAGTTTATGATGACAAGACGCTGTTGTCGCGCCGTTACATGAAACTGCTTTAGATCAGTGCCAGCTCAAAGACTTCATCCACATTGTCGAAATCATCTAACTATTCAGCCATGACATTGAGAATCCTTTAGATAACACTGAGCTACGCTTTCTGGACTATTAACACAACAAACTCTGCCCGGCTGGCAGTTGCATTTTAACTGTTGTCTCAGCAAGACTCTTTCCACAATGTCAGTGGCAAAAACAAGCACTTCAGATGGACATACATTGACGGTGCCAAATTGCCCCGATATGATTACATTCGGTTGCCATCTACAGCTCTAGTGAGCTTTAGATTACGGTGCATATATTGCAGTGTACTTATTTACTGGGTATCAATAAAACACCTACTGGTAAATTTGGGGTAACGGTGTTGATAATGCAATAAAACAGGGTTGGGGTTGAAAAGTTAAAAAAAATGTAAATCCCAGAAAATGGAAGCATCCAGATGATAACATTAACGCGAAGTTAAGGACTTCAAAGCTTTGTTTTCTTCTTAAATGCTAGCTAACCAAAGTATATCACCTGCGCGGTTAGCTGACCTCACGGAAGGATTCAATGAAAGAATAGCCACTGAAATGAATATGTACAGTTGTTGGTGCTGTATTTATTGCTGCACTGTCCAGTTTGAACTATAATCTTACAATAATACTGCAGTTTTAGCACAGAGAGACCGGAACGTAATAGTACAAGAATCTTCACAATGTAATACAATCCAAGTGGAACTGCATAAAAACATTACATTACTCATTAAAATACAGTTGTTAAAGTTGATTTAAGAATGATTTTTTAAATTGAATGTTAAGGCCTCTGGTGTTTTCAGTTGTTAGACCTCTGCTCAGGTTGATGGTGGTCCGGAGCTTTGATAGGAATTTATAACTCACAAATCTTTATCGACCAATAACAATTATAAAGGTGTAATTTGTCCCACCCCAATAGGTTCAACAAAGCTAACTGGAGAATCAAGAGGCTGTCAGTCAATTGGCCCCGTGGCTAAACACCGCCCACCACTGCTACTCCGTCAAATTGGTCAGAGCTACGTTTCCATGTAGCCCACACTGCCACTAACTGCACTTCCTGAAGAATCATTTTGACATTTTTGGAAATAAATAGCCAAGATTCCTAGAGACAAGCAGACAGAAGGGTCTACAATATTTGTATTAAGGATATATCCAGGATGTGAAACTGACTCAGCAGTGAAAACAGGCTAAAAAGATGAAAGCTAAAGCTACAGATCACAGTGTAACAGTGAACCACCACATCACCTGGAGATCAAGACTGGGATTGGGTTAGGGTTAGGGTTAACCCTAAACACTGTTCCTGTAAATGTGTAGGTCTTTAGTGACTGTTACTATCATAAAAATACATTCAGTCAACCTTCAGTAGTTAGCGTAGCATAGAAGCGCTACCGCTAGTTAATGATGTGCTAATGTACTCTGCTAATGTTAGCTCATCAGGTTTTTACGTGACGCTAGAAAACTAGTATCATTATTACACAACGTTCCACCATGACAATGGCTCCAAATCCACAAAACAAAGCTGGTCAATGCTACGCTATGATTGGCCAGTCTGCGTTTGAGTCTAAGCATGCTCACACAGTCCTGACAATTGTCTGATCAGTCAGATTAACTGAAAACACCTGTGTGGGTGTTCAGAGGCTTGAAGATAAACTAATGAGTGTGGCCGTGAGTCTGTCAATCACTAGTCTCAGAAGCATCAATTTAAGAAATCAAAGATATCTTGTCTTAGATACTCAGTGCTCAGATGTCGGAGCCTGGCACCAGCACATGAATGCACCTCGTGACAACAAGTGTTCTAGTGCTAAGTTTCTATTTTTGTTCCAGCCCATCTTATGGAAACCCACCTAATATATGTATATTACTGTGACGTATCAAAAGTTTAAGTAACCTATGTTCTGTTGAGTGTGCAACTGTTGCTAACATGTCAAAGGCGGCATTTCACATAACTCATCTGTCTGTCAAGCCTCTTTCATTCATGTGTTATTTATTTTTCTTCCTCTCTCTCACCCTCACCCTCTCTCACCCTTCTCCTCCTCCTAGTCCTTCATCTCTTTAATCTCATCTTTTATTTTCGTAAAGTATGATGAGGCAGCAGCGAAGCTCGGCCCTTTTGTGCCCCAACTGTCACAAAGCCCCTTGTTTCTTTTCTCTCTCCCAATCCGTTCCTCCTTTCCTTTTCCACTCAGTCTACTCTTTAAGACATCCACTCCATATTTTCTGTTCAATTCCTCCCACATTTCACGGTTCAGTGAATTCTTCTTTGACCGCAGTCAGTTTCCGGCTCAGGACTTGAAATTAATTTGAGTTTAAATGGGAGGGAAACGTAAGAAAAGGGGAAAAAAAACACAACCTTTACAAGCTTTGACCTTGAATACATCGTTGAAAAAAAGACTGAGGGTGTGATGGAACGGGTGCAGACATTTTTGTTCTTGTGTGTGAGTCATTCCTCTGATTTGGAACATTAGTAATATTGAATATTGCATACCAAAACAATATGGCCCAATAAGATTAAATGCAGTTCTACATTTAAAAAAATCACACCAACTGCTACTTTTGAAAGGATTCCAGCTTTAACACTTCCCTCTATTACATCACTCGTTTTATTAGATTGTATCCTGCTCAATAAAGCCACTTGATTTGATTAAAACCAAATTCTTTCCTTTGTTTTTCATTAA
Organism: Anarhichas minor; assembly: GCF_050575085.1. Classification (NCBI taxonomy): domain Eukaryota; kingdom Metazoa; phylum Chordata; class Actinopteri; order Perciformes; family Anarhichadidae; genus Anarhichas; species Anarhichas minor. The sequence goes on along the minus strand of NW_027466466.1, from coordinate 2,097,902 downwards.
ACCTCCAATAGAGGTGAAACTCTGAATCACTTCAGAGACCTTATTTGTTTCCTTTATGTATCATTAAAACTACCTGGAGTTTTTGTACATGGAGGTTTTATAAGCCGGTCCTGTTTTGTTTTGTATTTCGTACACAAGCACGTCCACGAGCATGCAGGCAACACATTCCTGCTTCCTTAATGCAATAGGCCCTTTTACAGCAGACATTTCACCTTGCTCTAGTGCTGTGTTAACACCAAACGCAAAGCCTCCAGCTAGTGACGCAAATAAACGCAAACGATACCGCGGTGAAATTCACTCCAGAGAGAAGGAGGGGCTTACCTCCATGTAGATATGGACAACAGACGGTTTAGAGCATTTCTTTCCATCATGTATCATGGGTGAAATAACCACTATTGCTGCTTTGCACATGTTGTGGAAGTCCCAGATACATCGGATAAAAACAAACAACGAACGCCGTCGTGCAACTGGCCTCGGTACCTGGCGTGCTATGCTAGAGTTCACGTGCTATGCTAGAGTTCACATTGATCGACACATAAACTGGTTGTTATGATTAGAAACCGTGTCTAATGAAATGATATTCACTCTGGTTGCTTTATTGTTTGGAAAGTCTCATACATGTCATTGACAAAAAAAAAGAAAGCACCGAGTTAACGTTAACTGGTAGCTCACATATGTGAACCATTCAGACTGTTTCAATAGAATTGCAACAGCTTGGGTCCATGATTACTTCCTGTCAACTAAAGTCAACAGGAAACAAACTGGGACACAATTAGAATGTGTAGGTTTACAACTGTGAATGGTCTACAGCAGAGGTCTTCAACAGGGGGTCCGAGACCCCTAGGGGGTCTTCGGAGACACTGCAGGGGGGTTGGGACATTTTTGGTTGATTAGACAATTTTTCATATTTTTTTCCCCCAAATTTTTTTTCCCAGATTTAAATGTCTTTAAATACACATTAATCCAACATATTGTAGTGAATGGATAAATGGGAGGCAGAAGATGTTATCTTTCAGTCAGAAATGCACACATTCAGCGACACACAGGAGCTCTCTCAAGCTGGGCACCGGTTCACTCACAGTGCGAGACTAGCCTGGACCTGTCCCACCAAGCCTCCTGCACACAAAGAGGAGGACCCGCCCCTATCGCTGCTGTGCCAATCACGAGGCCGCATCTTACATGCTGGCTCTGTCAGGTTCCCCGTGATTGACAGAGAGCCTATTCAGTCCCCAGCTGACTAAGATCCCAAACACAAGGACACTGCAATATTATTTGAAAAGAAGATACCATTGTAAAAAAATAATACATTTTTTTTTTTTTTTAAACAACGACATGTACTTCACCCACGAATCCTTGTGCAATCATTTTTGCAAGATATTCCTGCCATTCCACTGCAGCTCTTATCCACAACAGCCAACTACTGAGGCCAGTATATTATTATGCCAAGTATATGGACATTGTTATGAGCGAAAATGGATCGTTTTGTAACTCGACCAAAAAACATGAATCTGTCCATTATTTTAATAGTTCAGTATTGTATGCAAGATAACAGGTATGTTTATGCATGGCAGGGGCACTAATAGGCCATCACTCATTTTTCGCCACATTCTAAGTTAAGAATTTAAGCCAGTTCAGTTGGCACCTTTGGCAATTTAACAGGCTAACACTAAGGCTAGCTAATGTTACATTATATTCCGATGGGAACTAAGATAAAATGTTTACTGCACAGACGACTGCTTTCGGCCGGTGGCACCTCTGCCCTCTTAATTGCTGCAAACAATTTCTGATGTCCGTTTACTTATTTAGGTATCAAATATGAAATATTTGGCTCTCCTTTTTTGTTGTCACATCCCCCTGCACAGCATAAAAAAGGCATGTTCAAGCCTGACAGTGGGCTTTTACCCGGAACCCAATATGGCGGTGGCAAACAGTAAACAAACGCCAGCTGCACAGCTATCTAATCTACATTACAGGGTTGCTTTAAAATTCATTACTTAAATACGTAAATATCCTATTTATTACACCAACTCAGCACACTTTCTGTCTCAGTTGTTGGTTTGATATGCTGGACTGGAAAGATTCGAATCTGTACGCGGGGTGCTCCTGTTACCACCTCTGAGGTGCCCTTAAGCAAGGCACTATACCTCCATCTGCTCCAGTGGAGCTCCTCAGTGGCCAAATTCGATTGTTGTCATGGTTGGCTGCCAGCATTTGTGCTCAGACCAATTACCCTGGTAGCCATTTAAACACACACTGAAATCTCTTTGAATCCACGTTGTGAGAGGTAACAGGCCTGATATGTGTTTGGAAGGGTGTGTCCAAAATATGCTTAAGATCGACAGGATTTATGTGAGGTGAGTTGGGCTTTTACTTTTTTTAGTTAAATGTGAATGTTAAAAACAAGTTAGGAAATTGAACAGGCCTCAACTTCGCCATTTTCAGAAAAGTAAATGCAGGTATGCAAATTGGAAATATGACAATCTGCATGCTGGGCTGTCACCTATCTCAATAACAGCTTGTAGCTATGAATCTGCTTGGCAATTGTATTATTCATGACATGCCACAATTACCTGCTTTCTCAGTCTTTCTCTCTGTCTTTCTCTCTCTACTCTCGCCCTCAGTGGGATTCCAGGGAAGAAGTGTGGAGTCATTATCTTTGCTGCAGAGGAGCTCAGTAACTGCAGGGTCAGTACACACACACACACACTGTCTCGAACATGCACACAACACAGTGTTGTTGGAACATTTTCATATAGTCTGCATGTTTTATTTGCCCTGATACTGTTGTTATATGGCTTGCAATCCCCCCCCCCCCTACAAACACACCCACACACCAATACACAGAAAGGGTTTCATAATGGGCCAATCTTTCAATGATAAATCATGAAATGTAACAAAAAAATGTCCCATCATTGGGACCCCCAACTTCAAGTTCAGCTTTTCAGGCTTGTTGAGCGCTGATAAATAATGTATGTTGAGTTTCTCAGACTCTCTAAATATGATTAAAATTAACTGTCAAGATGGTTTCGAGCAATAAAGAAAGTGAGTTTTCTCTTCCAATGTTTCCATTCCCCTGCCGCAATAATATATTACTACCAATCAGGCAGTCAGATACAGACAGAGAATTCCCTCTGTGTATATGCGTGTGTGTTTTTCTGGTAATATTTGTATCATAGATCATTTCTTAAATATTGATAATAATTATCAGTCATTGTGGAATGGCAATTTCTTTAAAGCAAATTATAAAGCACATTTGCAGTAATATTCTGGGAGAAGTACATTATAGTAAAATGACCAAAAACAGTTGTCCTCACTTGGATGGAGTAGCACTGTCCACCGTTGGGGATGTAGGAAAGTATGTATGTGTGTGTGTGTGTGTGTGTGTGTGTGCGTGTGTGTGCGTGTGTGTGAAAGAGAGGGTTGGAGGCTTAGACCTTCAGAATGAGGACATTTTTGGGAAGTGAGGACATCTTGGCCAGAGACAGACCCCTTAAAGGCATGTTTGAGGGTAATGTGCTACGAAATGCATTGTGTCAATGATTGTCCTCATAAAGTTAGAAGTACAAGGTTGTGTGCGTGTGTGTGTGCTCCAGAGACCATTACGTGAACAGGCCTATCCTGGTTGTGTTCATCATAATTTCTCTGGGAGGTGTTGTTCTTGACAAGATCCAAATGCTCTTCAGAAATTTTGATAAGTGTGCTGTGTATGTGTGTGTGAGTGAGTGCGTGCGTGTGCGGGTCTAGGCTGACAAACCCTATGACGAGCATAGGTTTCCCAGGTTGCCTTCCTACTGGAGGCAATGACTAAAGTGCCTCATTAAGGGCAATCCATCCATCCATCCACCTATCTCCCCTTCCATCCTTGGTTCCTTCCTTTCTTATCCCAGGCATTTTAATACAGAGGCAGGAATAAAATAGTTTCTCATTAACTGCTGCGACCATGCATCCATATGTATGAAGCCATTCCCTTTGACTATGTTACAGACAGCCCATAATAAAATCTGTTTCTCCCACTCGTAAAATGTGTAATTTAAAAGAAACGTATTGAAATCACTGCAGTCTATGTATGCATCGGTTATCAAGCCTATCCGAACACTGGTGTTTGGGATTCAGATCCATGGTTGCATTGCCATTAAGCGTGAGCTTTTACCAATTACTTTGCATTCTGAAGGGGTCTCAGTTCCACGAATGACCTGTCCCTTTAACGGCAGGAAATATTTTTGCAAAGACAACAAATTGCTGACTTAGACATGATTTTTTTTAAAATTGATGTTCCACTAAAAACTGCTTCTTCTCTCTCAGGATATTGCTACCATGCAGTTGTGTGCCAACAAGCTGGACAAAAAAGACTTTTTTGGCAAGTCGGACCCCTTCCTTGTTTTCTACCGGAGTAATGAGGACGGAACGTGAGTCTGAGCACCATTCAGATATGACCAGATAAGGCACTCTGAACAGACAGGAACAGATTTGATGTTTAAATAAATATGACGGAAGCCTGATTTAAGGGCCGTTTAAAAAGGTGCATGCAACATTAGAGAGCTTTTCCCATTTTTGTCAAGAGTTTCAAATCAATATTTGAGCCTCCTTCAATTGCACACACACCCTCCAGTTTTAAGAAGAAAAAAAAGCATGTGAAATGGCCAAATGTGATTCTGATTTATAATTTTTGAATGGCAAAACTGCTTGTTCTGTCACTTACTTTGACTCACATTATATTTACTTTTTCATCTTTTTAAGGTGGGTTTCAGATACAAAGCATGCTTTAGATAGACAGATAGTATTTTATTGAACCCAAAAGGGAACAGGAAGCTGAAACCTGTTGAAATATATGCAGTCTCCTTATCTTCAAAGCAACCTGGTGGTCCAACAATGTCATTTATCCCTGACATTTTTATGTAAGCCGTGTTGATGTTGCTGAACATCAAGAACAGATTACATACAATGTATTGGACATGATTGAAAAGTGTTTTGTCAGCATTTCGGAGGTGATGAATACATATGTACATGCCAGTAATATCAAATGGCTCACCTGGTTTCCTATACAAATCATTTTTTGTGTGTGATTTGAGTCATATGACGCCACCCATTGAGGCTTATCTCAACCCTGAAGATTATTACCTCCTTCTTCCGCTCTGCCTTGATGAGTTTTCATTTTTTGTAGTAATAATAAAACTGTCTGCAATTCTGTCATGTCCGCCAGATATACTCAAACAGATGTAAAAAAAAAAATAAGATAAATTACAACAAACTGCAAAGGAAGCTGCAGATAAGTGATGTGGGATTATCTTCACAGGCAATGTGAACGTGCTTTCCCTTTAGTGGCCTTGTGTGTGTGTGTTATTTTGCTGGCAGGTTCACCATCTGCCACAAGACTGAGGTGATCAAGAACACACTGAACCCGGCGTGGCAGCCCTTCACCATCCCCGTTAGAGCTCTCTGCAATGGCGACTACGACAGGTCAGAGATTTTATTGCACAACTCTATTATATAAACAAATGGATAGTGAATGAAATGTCATCATGAGGTATTCAATTTCTATGAGAAACTTGACTGTACTGACTTGTATCTGTACAAAGTTTGGTGGTACAGAGGAATGAGCCCCTGCTGAGCTGGAGGGGGGGCTGGTGGTCTGGGGCTGGTTGATGGAGCTGTGGGGGATGGAGTCAGGGCTGTCCCATTGTCTTTCAAATCTACAGTAGAACTCGTTCAGCTTGTCTGCCAGGCATTGGTCGTTCATGGAGTGGGAGGTTTTAGGCTCGTAGTAGATGATCTGTCTGAGACCTCTCCAGACAGAAGCAGAGTCACTTGCTGAGAGCTGGTGTTGCAGCCACCTTACTAAACCTGTATTTTGCCTCTTTATACAAGTCCTTGTCCCCACTCCTAAATGCCTGATCCTTGTGCAGCCTTAGCTGTCTGAGTTCTGCTGTAAACCAGGGTTTGTTGTTGTTATAACTCACCCTGGTGCTTGATGGAACACAGCTGTCCTCACAGAAGCTGATGTATGAAGTCACAGCCTCTGTGTACTCATCCAGACTGTTGGTAGCAGTCCTGAAAACGTCCCAGTCTGTACAGTCTAAACACGCCCGAAGATCCTCCATAGCTTCACTGGTCCACTGCTTGAATTTCCTCACCACAGGTTTACGGAGCTTTAATTTCTGCCTGTATGCAGGAATTGGATGGACCATGACGTGGTCAGAGAGTCCCAGTGCAGCACGGGGGACGGCGTGATAGGCCCCGCTGATTGTTGTGTAGCAGTGGTCTAGAATGTTCTCCTCTCTAGTTGAGCATTTAATGAACTGTCTGTATTTAGGGAGTTCATGACTGAGGTTTCCTTTCTTAAAGTCACCAAGGACAATAACTAACGAGTCCGGGTTGGTCCGCTCCACAAACCGTATCTGTTCGGCAAGTGTCCGCTGTGCTTCCTGCACGTTACCCTGCGGTGGCATGTAAACACCGACCAGTATGAATGAAGCGAACTCACGGGGGCAGTAAAAGGGTTTACAGTTTATAATGAAAGATTCCAGATCAGGAGAACAGTGCTGTAGAACCACTGTCACATCGTTACACCAGCCACTGTTGGAGTAGAAACAGATTCCTCCACCCTGTAGGGGAACTTTGAGGCACAGGCAGACTCTTATGTGGATGACATCACCTTTTGCTGGGGCGGTCAGAATAATGCCAGCAGTCGGTCATGGTGTCCCAGGGACCAGCACTGGTGTTATTGAGACTGACTCAGTTTTCACACAGCACTCTGTTATCTAAGTCAGGTTAGACTGTGCTGAGTGGCTGTGCCAGTCATTCGCTGCCAGATACACACTCCATACAGAAGTGCATACAGTGCCACTTTTGTAAAAACTAGGGAGCTATTATCCTCTACTCCTCCTGGATTTTTGTTAATTATCGTAGGGACTCGCTGTTCAAAATGACATCCATGACCAGTTAGCGGGACGTTCCATCTAAAAGGTTGGAAAGTTTGAGTTAGAACGGTTTGCAAGAGCTTAAGTATACACACAAACATACACACAGGTGTTTTTGACAGGATGTGATCTGATATAGGGCAGACCTTCGGAATTAAAATATTCTCTGTCTATTTCAGGACTGTAAAGATAGATGTCTATGACTGGGATCGAGACGGAAGGTAAAATCATCTATGGGTAACCACTCACTGTGGCGCCGTGATTCATATTGATGTTTTTCAAATGTTAGAGAACAATGAAACCGCTGTGTGTAAATATATTAAAATATACTGAGAAATTGACAGAAACAAAGAATCCAGAAAAGACGTGGATAAAGACAAAGACATGACAATTTCTCTCCAATTATGAAATCTGCATTCATGCTCGCCTGTCTTTGTGGGTGTTTTGTCTGCAGCCATGACTTCATTGGCGAGTTCACCACCAGCTACAGAGAGCTGTCTCGGGGGCAGAACCAGTTCAATGTCTACGAGGTGAGACGTGACATGGGGGGGGGGGGGGGGGGGTTGTTGTTTCTCACTGCTTTTGTTACTTCTTTTTTTTAGGACACAAGGTGAGAAATTTAAATGTTGAATTACTGAATATAATGGAAGTCTACAATAACGGGCAAACACTCAGTCAAACATTTTCAGTTGAAACCAAACATTCATCACAACAGAAAAAAGAAATAAAAACCTTATTTCTCTACAGTTTTGACCAAATATGCACACAAGTCAATACAAACACCAAGAATATATGAATGGTCAGGCTGCTCTCACTGTTGGTGGCTAAAACCTATGGAAGGTAATAATGGGGTATAATTGTTATATAACCCACGTAATCAATTTGTAGGCAATCCACATAATCGTGAGGCGGGACAGTTGACGTAATATAAAAAGCGACAAAGTCGGAGAAGTGTGGAGGTCATGGAGGAAGGTATACGGGCACAAAAACACAGGACTTTCATTCAGGAGAGCGCTGTATGAAACCAGAAGTAGCTGCCGATACCAGAGCCGAATACGGCGTCTCTACGTTACTCATCCGCATTTCAAATATGGTAACTTCCCCTCATCCGTTACAAAAAAGCCCAGATGGCGAAGGCGAAATTGCTAAACTCGAGGCTTCAAAACGGCAGTCGACAAACCAATAGGTGACGTCATGATGACTACGTCCACTTCTTATATACAGTCTATGGTTATAACCCAAAACCCCAATCTTTTCCGAAACCTAACCTGGTAGTTTTTTTGCCCAAACAGGTTCTGCACTGTAAAGGGCTTGTGCGGGCACACTGATCGCTCGCGTTGCTGGACATTCGTAGGATAACACCAAAAGAAAATACAGCAAAACCTTTCTTAAGATATCATACGAAACGTTGTATGAGGATATTGAAATGCAATGTATCCTTTCACACTGTAAAATACACTCAGTTCTTACCAGAACATTTATTTGACTTCAATGAGGCGAGGCAATTAGGACCAAGAACTTTTCTTAAGCTTAATGTTGAGGTTTGAATAAAACTATCCAAACAAAACCATTACTCGACAAGAACTATTTATTAGTTGTGCTGGGAATAAAAGCCCAACAATGCCCACAGCTTATTAAAACCGGCTCAAACAAAGAATACTTAAATTTGCTCCAAGCTAACCAATTAACAATAGTACTGCAGCATAATGATTGAATTCTCTAATCTAAAGGACAAGAGAAAGTGAAGTCGGATTTGTAAAGGATGGATGCTTTAATCTCTCCACCTCTCCCTTTGCACCGTCTCCACTCTCTATATAAACACAGTTAAACATAACATCAGTCTCAATTCGTGGCCTCTCAGTATCAGAAATCTGTTGAATTATTCATGTGAACGTCGTTCCAGGGTATGAAGTACCCGCTCAGTCACTAACTTGCTTCCCACCATCGCCGGCAGGTTTTGAATCCCAAGAAGAAAGGCAAAAAGAAGAAATACGTCAACTCTGGAACTGTGAGTACGCCCACACCTCTAATGTCCCATTTCATGTTTTACATATTCATATAGGTACCATCACCTCTTATATCTGCTTCTCTCTTGCTGACTCCGCTGCTGTCTGGCCACCTGTTAGTCTTATTCCTTCCCGTCCACCTGGCCCCGGTCCCTTCTCCGCCCCTCCTTCTCTTTTCATAACTCGGTGTGTGTGTGTGTGTGTGTGTGTGTGTGTGTGTTCGCCAGGTTACTCTGCTGTCCTTCAAAGTGGAGTCCGAGTATACCTTTGTGGATTTCATCCGAGGAGGGTGAGTGGAATAATAATAAGTCTGCTCTCACAGTGAGTGCTTGTTGCGGGGACATGAATCTGTTTACAACATCACATTGTGGGGACTCGCCGTGCTTATGGGGGCAAAATGCAGCTCCCCATAACGTAAATCATTACATTTTAGGGTGAGGACGTGGTTTAAGGTTAGGGTTAGGGTTAGGGTTAGGCTAATGGCCGGTTAGGGCTGGTGTAAGTCATCAGGCAATGAATGTAAGTCAATGTAATGTCCTCTAAAGTGATTTGTGTTCGTGTTGTGTGTGACTACCAATGTACTCTCTAAGAGCATCACTCTGAATTCATACTGGCTATGAGTTTTGGGAGAAATTTGCATTTGTTAATACCTAATTTATTCAGTTCAATCACTTTTGAGTACTAGTTACATTTTTTAGGCCTTCGAGATGGTGGAGGGGATATTGTCATACTAATACTACTACTAATTAGCCAGTAAACTAATTACTTTGCTCTTATTTACATCAATGTCTATGCGTTGGAGATAAAGTGTGTGTTAAGTCTACTGAAGTGTGTGATCTTTGTTGTTTTCTTCTCTTTGATTTCCATTGTCTATGCAACAGAACACAACTCAACTTCACAGTGGCTATAGACTTCACAGCATCCAATGGTACGTCCCGCACTATTGTTATAGATACATTCCTTTGTCTTGCATGCATTTTCATTCACAGCAACAGGCTCAGGCTCAGAACAATTCATTTTCAGTGGAAGCCGGTGTTGTGAAGTTACAAACTGACACTTGTCGAGCACATTGTGGACAAATCAAAGTGTAGCACTCGCCCGATCTGACCAGTGTCTGACGAGTATCCTGCTCAGCTTTTATGCAATTGTTTCATGTTATTATGGTTAAACGTTGTCTAATAGTGTTATAACCCGTTACCCGGAGAGGTTATACAGTATGCTTCTAAAACTCCCTAAAAACTAACACCGAGTACGTAGCACATCATTAACTAGCATTTGCACCTCTGTGCCACGCTAGCTATTGCTTTGTAATGATTGTAACTGAATAAAAACATACCTGGCTTTATAGTAACACTGATCCTTAATTGTATTGTCTGTCTCAATCACCAGCTAATGCGGTGATTCTTTTCTACACTGTGACCTGGAGGCTTTAGCTTCTATCTTTATTGTTTTAGCGTTTACTTTTAAAATATAACGCTTCGGTGTGAAAAGCACTCGTCCCTTTTCTCCTCTGTAATGTAACATGGCCTTTCTTCATTTTTAATGGCAGACACTCCTGCGTCTTGTGATGGTGGGCACTCCGCTGTTTCGGAATAGATTGTTACATTTAGGCTCTTACTTTCACATGATGGAAAGTGCAGTCAACCCTGCAACGTGCACGGTGCGTGGCCAATATATTTAGTATTTCCGTTAACGTGACTCTATGATTTACCTTTTATAGCCCTGAAAATATCACATTATTCATGCCAAGATTCTGCATGCAGCTCATCGCACACACAACCTGTCGGTTATTCAAAAATGCAATTGCTAGATGCTACTTTTGTTGAAACCCGTTTGAAAGGAGGAGATGAAACACACGGTTGGCATGAATCATCTCCTGTGCTCCACTGGTGACACTTTGTATTTCACAGGTGGGGGGGGGGGGGGGGGGGGACATATTATCATTCACTTCTTTGTGTTGTATGTATGTGTGTGTGTGTTTCTTCCTCCAAGGCAACCCCTCCCAGCCCACTTCCCTCCACTATATGAGTCCCTACCAGATGAATGCCTATGCCATGGCCCTGAAAGCGGTAGGTGAGATTATCCAGGACTACGACAGTGACAAGCTCTTTCCTGCCTATGGTTTCGGAGCTAAGCTGCCCCCCGACGGCAAAATCTCCCACGGCTTCCCGCTGGTAAGACACGCGTGTGAACGTGCACACAAACACATGAATTAACACACACAAGGCACACACGCGGTCCACCCGTATATCAGGGCGTGGCTTGGACCAGAGTTGTCGCTGCGACGACAGCTGGTCGCAGAAGTTGAGGAGTCGGCTCATCTGGCTGCCAGCGGGAATCTCTCAGCATTCCCCCTCCACTTCCTCCTTGCATCCTCCTGAGGGATCAGGGCAACCATTTAGGAACCGCTGGATGCTAAGCTGAAGGGAAGTCTGGCTCTTAAGACACTGGCATGGCCTCTGCTTCTTTGCTCCTGGTTTTCTTTTCTTTTTTCTTTTTTATGAAACTCCCTGTACTTTATGGAAGGGCAATGATCTACATCACAGAAGTGTCTCTTTAAAAATTCCGCCTTCAAACTTTATGACTCTAACATTATGGATTCAGCAGGCCTGGACGTAGTTTTTTAGAAATACCAAGGTCAAAACATATCTCTGTGTTAATTTCATTCTGTGAATTGGATCAGTTTTTTGTTTGTGCTGAACAGCACAGGGACAAGATGCTATCCTGGGCTCGGTGGGTAGTATGTGCCATTCCTCTCTCATCTCCATCACCTTCTCTCTTTCTTTTTCTCTCAACCTCCTCGTCTTGTCCCCGTACGTATCTCTTTCCTTTCCCAAAGCTGACTTTTGAAATCTTTTAATTTCCGTCTCTCTCAGTGAAAAAAAGTGTACGGAGAATAAATTGATATCTTCATATCACTGGAGTTGTTCCGATACCAATACACAATACACTCAAAATGTCAATTTTCATTGAAACTTTGCAGTCTTCCATTGGATGTATGTAATTATTGTTTGCTGGCTAGCAAGCTAGCTAGTTAATCCCCTCAAGTGAAACTAACAAGGTGGGATCATGATGGGTGGTCCCTGTAACAAGCCTGCATGGGAGCTATCCGTCGGATGATGTCGGTCCGGGGAAGAATGGCATTGAACTATAGAAGCAGTCTACTCGTAAAGCAAACTAATTATCTCAATCACGCCCAGCAGGGATTTAGCTGCCCATCCGGTTTCCTCGAGTTGTAGGCATAATCAAAGAACCACTGTGTTGCGTAAACACACACACACACAAGCAATGGCGGCAATCAGATGAGCAAGTCAGTAATCTTGGCATCGTATCTTTACTGCACCAAAGTATTTGTAGTCAATTATTTCACAATTTGTAATATATACACCTAATAAAAAATAGTGGATCCCAGTGATCTCACTCTTTGGGCACAGTCATGTCTGTACTTGTGTGAACTTGACAGTTGAAGTGAGAAATGTACCGGTATTGCCCTCCGCCGAATCGCAAGCTCACAGACTATTTCATTAGATGCAGTTCCTACTGTTGGAGGAAGACAGACATTTATTTGTAGCTATAGCCTCTTGTGTTTTCTGGATGTCTTCTCTTTAAGGGTGTGGGCCATCTGTTTTCCCCTATTTCCTTGTATACAGTGTATCAGTTAAATGTAGATAGATTGCGTATCATTACAGCTAATAGCAGCATATATAAGATATGTTTGATTATCTTTAATTGGAAGAACTATGTAAATATGCCTACAGTTATGTACTCTGGAGGGATTGATGCCCATTGCTTATTGCACCGCCCTGTTAATTAGACTGTCTGTACACTGAATGTGTGAATGTACACTGTGCGGTTCATTAGTGTCCTGTATGCTGTCTGTTGCAGAGCGGTGATGCTGAAAATCCAAACTGTGTGGGCATAGAGGGGGTTCTGGAGGCTTATTTCCAGAGCCTGAGGACGGTGCAGCTGTACGGACCCACAAACTTTGCACCTGTTATCAACAAAGTGGCAAAGTAAGTTTGTGTGTGTGTGTGTGTGTGTGTGTGTGTGTGTGTGTGTGTGTGTGTGTGTGTGTGTGTGTGTGTGTGTGTGTGTGTGTGTGTGTGTGTGTGTGTGTGTGTGTGTGTGTGTGTGTGTGTGTGTGTGTGTGTGTGTGTGTGTGTGTGTGTGTGTGTGTGTGTGTGTGTGTATTGGGTGACATTATACCTTTTTAGATTAAGGGGATAGTTATGGTATTTTATTTTCTGTCAGCCAGAACTGATGTATTTTTTAATTTATTTTTTTGCATTTATAAACCTTGATCGAAGCTTATTAGTGACATGTGGCAAACAATAGTCGAGTGCTGATGTGGGGCTTTTACACACATATCTCATTTATGTCTATGGACCTTAAAATACCTTTTTCTACAACATATTTTAAAACTTTGAATGATATATCCAGTATTTGCAGTGGCATACATAGACTTTCAATGGGGGGAAAAAGCCCCAAAAGCGGAATCCCTTTACGTCTAAATAGAAAGCATTTTGTACAACCTTAAATTGTTTTCAAAAGAGTTTCATTGGTACCTGTGGCATTTTTCTTGCATTTTAGGTTTCCAAAAGCTTTATAATTTGTTAAATTGGGAAAATGATACATCAGACTTATAGTTTTAAGACACTTCCTCCTGGGCTTATTATGTAACTCCCATCCTGCCAACCAGTCTTTGATCAGCACCACGGACAGCAGCCAAAGTGACAAATTCATCAACGCTAATTTAACAGCCTGCCCTGGACACTGCTCAAGAACCATCGCGTCCTCTTCTATCGGAAATACCTGGCTGCTAGCAACGCGGCACGTTTGAGCGGAACTTTTGTCAGTCGAGATGATTCGAAAAAAAGCTAGTCCTCCTCATCCTCCTCTGTTGTTCTATGGGTATTCAGCATAGGGGCAAATTGTTAAAACTAAGACCTACAATAAATGAAAGGGCTAGAGGTTGCTAAAAGATCTGACTCCAAAACATTCCATGTTTTTGCTGTGAAAACATGGATTAACCTGGGTCACTACACACACACACACACACACACACAGAAATATGGAGTCACAGATCAATGTCATGTTCAGCCAGGTGGAACTGCTAAGTCGCTTGTATAAGATACCGTCTCCCTGCAATAAAGACACAAACAGCAGGTGAAGGACACACATACACACCTACGTGTTGAAACACTCAACCAACACTCAGCTGCCAAATATCAGCTCAAGCTTGAAATGATGCCAGATGAGTTTGGAGACGTGGATATTTCCGTTTGTTTTTCTCATCGAGCCCCATGTTGGAAAGGGAATGAAGAGCGGTGGAAAAACAAGAAGCAGGGTCACACGGTTTCCTTCGTGCCGTGTTTTTCGGTGCTTGTTATTTTTTGAAGGGTCTCTCTTGTTGCTGAAGGTTGTGTTTTTTAGGCGGTAAACAACTCTATGAACAAAGGGGTTGTCATGGTGTTTGGAAGGAGATCAAATCCATTTTAATTGAGTTTTTATGTTACATTCAAATCAAAATGTACTTAAACCCAGAGATCCCAAAGTTAAATGCCCATTTTTTGGGGTATAATAATAATAATGGTTTTCATGTAAGATTTTGTATTAACCAATTTTTTTGACTCTCTGTTCTTGTACAGTTTTATACTTGTGTTTTTGGTTTAGTTCAGAAAAGACACAAACCTCCAATTCACTCTTGCTTGAGCCCCGTGCTTAACTTCATTCAGCCCATGAGGAAATCCTAAACTTGATAGATCTGCCTAGATTTGCTAGGCTGTGATTGGACAAGCACACATGGATAAAATTGCACAGTGAGTTGACAAAGAAAGAACGGAAATGTATCTGGAAGCCATCTAAATATAAATTTATAAAAATAATAATCAACCTAATTATATGTAATCAAGTAATGTTGGCCCCGCGGGCGATCACCCCGACCTCAACAGTGAAAACTTGTATTAGAGAAAATTTGACAAAGCACTCTTTAGGGCAGGAGTCACTAATAGGCGGACTGCGGTCTGGGTTTGGACCCAAACGCCATTGTATCCAGACCTGGACCTATAACTGATTGATAATTGATAATTATTACATTTTGAAGGAGCGCTTCTATTTTAACTGCCGCCTTTACGGCACTCGTTCAGCGGTTCAGGAAACACACCGACCAATTGCATGCGTTGTAAACCATCTCACTTGACACTACTCGGCCAATCAAATATGTGCGTTATATATATAATCATCGCTACTTGAGTGAGATATACACACACGGGAGAGAAAACACACAGTCGGAGGATTACGTGAGTCAGAGAAGCTATTTCACATGACGTGCTCGAAAAAGGGAAATGTGGACAGCTTGTACAGTCCTTAACCAAGAATGGACAGACTCCTAAATGTCCATTCTTCCCACGGGCAGTTAAAGAATCAGTACGTCTCAAATCTTTTGAGTAGACGTACCCACTCAAATCTGAAATGAATGCCCAGAAAATAAACGATCTAAAGGACCAATGTAATAAAAATTCTAAGACATAATTTTTCATTACCCATCGATGATGTTAACGGAGAGGAAAATAAGGTTATGGTTTCCATAACAACGGATATAGCCCCTGCACACAATTTTCTCTTTTTAGAAGATGAGGATAATATGGATATTGTGACTTTTTTGATTGACATCACTTCACCCTGAAATAAATTACTTTAAAGCTGCAGGGCATGGACCATTGAGTTAAATACATTTTTCTAAAATTAAGTACTTTTTATTTTATTTTTCCAAAGCTTTCTTATATGTATTTTATTTTGATATTCTGCAAATGAGAGAACATCTATTTGTTATTAGAGTATGCATTATTCATAATTCACCCAGTTCAATTTGAAAACTGATATTAAATATTGACACTCAGTTGTTGACTACGTACAGAAGTTAATACAACTGCTAGGCTACTTCAATATATAAGGCACAAAATCCTATTGGAGGTTAGACTTTATTGTGATGTACCGGAGGGAATTCTCTTTAACTGGACCTTGCTTAATGTTAATTGAATACCCCTGCTCTAGGGTTCTTTTCCCTTCCCCTCCAGTGGAGAAAACATGATGAAGTGCCCTCTAGGGTGCCCTTCCAGTGGAGAAAACATGAAGAAGTGCTCTCTAGGGTGCCCTTCCAGTGGAGAAAACATGACAAAAAGTCATTTTGGATGCCCTTTCAGTGAAAAAAAAAGTGATTATGTGTCCTCTATGGCAGTGGTTCTCAACTGGTCTGGCTGCGGGACCCACCATCACCCCTTAATGACAAGCCGCAACCCAAAATATATATATATATATATACATATATAATTTGGGTATATCTATATTCAAGAAGTCTAGTAGTAGTAACACCTTTGTGTAGTAAACAACTGTTAAATCAAATAAAGAAAGTACACATCAATTATATTTTAACAAATATTATTCTTATTTTTCAAATTTAACTGGATGGATTATAAATAATACATATAAATACATAAATAAATGTTCTTCTCATTTCAAGTAAAATAACGGCTGGATTAAAAAATAAATTACGTAACGAAATTCATTTTAGAAAAATTATTTTCACTCAATTGCCCTGCAGCTTTAAATTCAGTTCATTCAGTGTGAAGTGAAAAAGCCACAACATTATTTTTTTCTCATCTTCTAAAAAGAGAAATTAGTGTTGGAAGAATTCACCTCTATGAGTCTGATGACTCTCTGGACATTTTTCTCTTTTGGAAATTGTCCTATGATTTGACTTTCACAACTCACACCTCAATAGTCCTACTCCGCTGTCTATATCCTCGTCTCTCCCCCGTGTGTCACGGTGTGTACATCTCACTCAAGTCAGGAAACTTGTCAGAATACCCATATTTGATTGGCTGAGCTGCATCACGTGATGTGATTCACAACGCATTGATGGGTGTTTTTCCTGCACCGCTGAACAAGTGCCGTAAAGGCTGGAATAACTCCGCTCCATAAAAAATGCCCTACAAAATAAAATCATATTTTTTTTTTTGTGTCAGGCAAAGGCCCGCGACCCAGTGAAAACGGGTCCCACCAGTTGAGAATCGCTGCTCTATGGGGCCCTTCCAGTAGAGAAAACTCCAACTCGAAGTGACGCCCAGGGTGCCATTCCAGTGGAGAAAACTTAATGCAGTGCTACATACTGTAGGCTGCCTTACATGCTAGAAACATTTCTCTGCACTGGTGCCCCCTGCCCCTCAGACAGCCTGAGTCTGCCACTGTAGTTGCTCAGCACAGACAGTTATTTTGGTGCCATATAGTTTGGTAAAATTTAAAAAAAGAAATTCTAAGACAGTGATGTCATCATGGGACCAGAGTATTTTCCTTAAGTCATTTATAAGTCAACATCTAGAGAGCAGAATGGAGAAAAATAAAGACATGCTATTGATTCGGTTTGGCAAACATAGCTTCAGGAAGGTCAAAGGGTCGGACACATAACTAGAAAGTTACTGTATGTTATGAGCTTGATTCAACTCTGTGCATGTCCTGAGCCACCATAGACTCTGGAATGATGTTTGAGATCATCAGGCAGGTGTTCTTGTTGTTTTCACTAGTAGTCTGCAAGTCCTCAGGCAGAATGTTAGCTCTAACCCGGGTTCATTTGTGTGTGTGTGTCTGTCTGTGTGTGCACGTTCCCCAGCTGCGCAGCAGAGATTACAGATGGCTCTCAGTACTTCGTTCTACTGATGATCACAGATGGAGTGATATCCGACATGGTCCAGACCAAAGAGGCTGTGGTCAATGTGAGTAAACGAAACACACACATACAGCGCACACACACACATTTGATGTGTAAACAAGCGTGCATGGAGACTGATGGATGCTTTTCCCTCAGTTCTGATGTTCATCTCAGTACCCTCTCTTGTATTTAGTGTGGAGGGCAAAAGCTCCATTATACTAAAGAATAATTCTTTGTATGATGTTTGGATTAAAGCAGCTTCTTAGTATTCCGTGATAAGTGAAAGACAGAAGGAGAGGAAAAATACCAAACTCAAATTCAGGGAGAGGAAAATATATTTTTGCTCTAATTGTGACTGATCTCACTTCCGTGTAGAGATCAATAGTCGTTTCAATAGCATAGTGTGAGAGGTGCCTGATCAATTAGTTGGGTTCTAAGTGTTTTCTTTCATGGCAGGCGATGTACAATATTAAAAACAAGTTATTTGTTATTTTTTCCCTCCTAATTAAAAAGCTGAAGTGTCTGATATTTGCTTTAAATCGCACTAATGCCACAACTCTTCTTCCCTGGGGTTGTCTCCAGGCGTCGACTTTTGATTTTGTGACAAGGAGAGTTACGGTTTGGAAAATAGAGGTAATTTCTGTAAGTTTAGGATATTGGGTCAGATAAACAGCCTCACCTTTCAGATTCCAAAAAATAACGAATCAACACTTGTGTTGACAATGTGTATTATACGGCCAGAAGTTTAGTTTGAAACATTCAATAAATGAACTAACATTATCAACAGAATGTGGAGAGGTAACTGTGTTGACTATTATGTCAAGCACATTGTCTATTGTGTTGTAGATATGTACTAAAATAAGCACGCTAACCAGCTAGCCCCGACCCGCCCTGTGTTGTAATACCTCGTGTACCTTCAGAGGTGATAGTGAGTCTCTGTAGCGTCCAGTCTGTCCTCAGTCCAACACTGAGGATGAAGAAGTGGAGCTGCCCCGAGGGCTCTTCTTACACATTATTTTTTTTGCAATTGCCAAAACACAAAAACCTTTGGGATAAGTATTGAAAGCAGTAACTTATCTATCTATTGACCAGGTCTGCTGAACCATAAGCACATTGTCTGCTTTACACTAAGTTTGAAATTCTAAAACACAAGTTTATCTACATTAGACTTAATCATTCAAAACTAAAAGCTGTTGTTTGCTAAACACTGCCATTGAAATACCTACACTCAATCATCAATCGCCTGCACCCAGAATGCATTAACTGTGAAAACACCTGTAACCAACTGGATCACTTAGAAACCAGAGCTTGAACAATATAAGTAGGATTCAGGTTTGCATTTGTGTTCGTGGTCTATATTTACAGCATGCTACAAATGAAAATGATAATAGTGTTTTTATACTTGACGCATCAGTGTGCAGTTGGCCTGTGGAGAGAGCTATTTATTTGGTGTTTGTCTGTAAAGTTGTGATGCAAATATAGTATTTTTTAGAAGAGTTTATACAGTATTAAATGAAGTGTTGCTTTTGCAAGAGATAAAATATTTTTTTTTTTTCTGTAGAGTTTCAACAAAGAGGATCTCTAGTTTCAGAAATTATGTTTAACCAATTGCGTTTTGGTTCTTTGTTCAATGGATTACATTTAAACAGTTGGCAAAGTAGTTGCGTCAGGCAACTTTGCCAAGGAACCCCAGTTAGCAGCTAGCTTAACTTCAGCCAGTGCACCGGGGGTCTGATCCCAGGGGCACTGCCCAGACTTCCCGCAGGATCAACAAATGTCACGTTACCGCCGTTACACAGGTCAGACCCAGCACTCCAGCAGACCGCTGTGACTCCCGGTGCTGGGGTTTGTGTGCTGACTGAATCTGTGAGTCCATTTCATATCTTATATTTAGAATTTAGTCCAATAAACAAACTATTAAAAGGGTACAGGGGTCCCTACAATTAGTGTCACAAACACACGGATGGGCTAACTTAACGTTACGGTTTATCAAGGGACCCTGTTAACTGGCGACTTTCAGCCGAATACATCTGTTGTTGTCGTAGTTCCAACAGCTGTTGAAAATGGGAAGAGAACACGTAGCTGTCCTCGTGAATGCTGCATTGTTTAATTTTGCAGTACAGTGTCAAACCTTCTCATTTACAGTCTATGGTCAAAACAGACCGGATTCGACGCTGGAGAGTCTTTTGAGGAAACGAGTCCACTCGAGTTTTAAACGTAACTTGGTGTTTATGTGTTGAAACAGGAAGGGAGCAGGTTGCCCTTCCTTTGAAATAATAAAGTTGATAAAAAACACATCGTCTTTGGAGCCCATTTTGTGCAAACATGTGTCACGTAAAAGAACTCTGTAGCACAGTTAATAAAAGAAATAGAAGAAAAAATATATATATACAGTATACAAATTACTGAATTCTATGTACGGGATTCGAAGTCATATCATTGTGTGGAAAGAAAGTCGGTGGGCAGATGCACCACCACTACGCCACAATCACAATCAACGTACTGATTTGATACAATTAACTTAAACAAGGTATGACACAGTCAGCAGTTGCTCCTAAGAGCAAAGGGCCGACTTTTTATCTCATAATTTCTTTTTTTTGTGTTCATTGTCTTTGCTTTTGTCTCCTGCACAGGCATCAGGACTCCCCCTGTCCATAATTATCGTAGGCGTTGGACCCGCTGAATTTGATGGTGAGTGTTTCATTATAGTAACATGTAACATGTAACATTATAGTAACAGGTCCGTCATGTCAACATGAGTTAACGAGGACAAAAAGTCACTTTATCTCCAGAGAACAAAATAGTTTAATCGGCATCACAGTCTCGCCGTAGAGATGTCTCTTTAATCACAATAACACACGTGATCCACTTTAAGGTGACTGGCTTCACACCCGGTTGAAGCAGTCGGCTAAAAAACAATGAATGAGCATGCACACATTGTCATAATACCACCATGGCTCACTGGGTTAAGAGGGTTGTCTGGAAGGCAAGGTTGACGGTTTGATCCTTGGCTGGGACATGTCCTGTGTCGAAGTGTCCCTGAGCAAGCCATTGAACCCCTAACGGCTCCCCGGGCACCTGTCATGGGCAGCCCACTGCTCCCTATATAAAGGGATGGGTCAAATGCAGAGACAAATTTCCCCCTTACTGGGATGAATATAGTATAGTAAACAAACACACTATAGACAAACTGTTACAGCAGTATCTTTAAGTGGCTTAATTTTAATATAAAAAAATCACTTAAATGCAAAAATCCCATTTCATGTGGGTTTTTCTTTACTGTCCAGGCTTCCTCAAATCAATCTGGTATTGTCAAAAAGCATATTTCACTAGGCAGTCTGAACAAGGCCTTATGCCGTGTTCACACCAAACGCGAATCATTCGTGCTGCGTATTCTCTTCATTCGCGGCGCCGGTCTCGCCGGGGACTATTTGTGTTCATTTGCGTGAATCGCGATGGACACGCCGGAGAGGGGGCGTGGCTTATCGCCCTGAAAGCCGTTCAACTGTCCGCCATTAACGATGGAAAAAATAACCTCTATTTCTGCTTACTACGTGTTGTGGAAGTCACAGATATCCCGGGAAACTAAACGCCGTCATGTCTGGGTTCATAATATTGTTCAGAGGAGCTCCGTTGATTTTATCGAGCTGTATTCACTGTGTCTAGCAAGCCACAGGTCGCTGTTTACTACAGCTGTATGAACACAAAATAAACTGATTTGGCTGTGATTTAACGGCAATAAACCGACAAAAAGGGACTCCGAAATAACTATGTAATGATGGCGATTTGTACTTGTCTTCTCAATGGAGCTCGGATATGCTAGGCTATGCTAACATTGTAGCAGCTCCACCAACACTCACAATAATGTCATCTTGACGTAAATATGGCAGCGTCTATTCATTGTTTGTACCATATGGTTTACACACACACACATTTATACACATAGTTTGGTCCGGTCTCTATTGATATGAGGTATCGTAGAGCTCTGGGTGAACACAGACGGCTACAGCATTTATTTCCTGATTCAACAACGGCAGGAAGTCAGTGATGACAGGAGAAAGATCTCAACGCTGATAGGCTATCGTGCTGGGGCGTAACGCGAATATTTCGGCGAAGTTGAAAAATTTCACCTCACACATTTGGGGCGATTTGGCGTTTGACGCGAATTCACTTCAATCGCGTCGCGAATTCGCGTCAATCGTGCCGCGAATTCGCGTCAATCGTGCCGCGAATTCGCGTCAATCGTGCCGCGCCATTGCAAATTCGCACCGCGCCAGTCTGATCGCATCTGTGCATAGACTTTGTATGTAATCTACTCGCGCGAATAATTCGCACCGCATTTGGTGTGAACGTACCATTAGTCCAATGGACGTTTCTCACAATTCTTAACAATTTTCCAACTTTTTGACTAGTTGATGCGCTTGAATGGGAAGTGGGAACACTTTTTCCGAATGAATTATGATGTAGCAAATATTTAACTCACATGACTAATCTACTGTTTGCGCTGTCTTCTTGGATATATTGTCTTCGTCTCCGGACAGCAGCCAATACTAGCTGACAGGAAAGAACAGATAAAACTTGCCTAATTGAAACAAAATTCCTGATGACCTCTCTCCATTTTACTCCCAAGTAGATGCAAATACTACATGACATGCCTACTAGACGACATCAAATCGGTCTGTTTGGTCAGGTTCAGGAAAAGATCATGGTTTGGGTTAAAATAAGTACGTTAATCTCTGATGTTTTCTCAGGGGGTGTGTCTTGTCGAAACATCAGTCTCCTGTAGCCAGCGAGACTACAAATAGACCTTGGCGACAAGAAATATTTTTTAACAGGTTCCTTTTATTGCAGGAGTACATTATGACCAGAACATAAATTCCCACATGCTTTTGTTAACTACTTTGAAACAATAAAGATTCAGTGTGGACAATGAATGAAATGTAACAGTTCAGAGACAGATAACAGATAAAACTAGAAAAGTGGAATTTTCAGAGTTCATAACAAGCGTTGTGAACGCGTTTTTGTTGGGGCTAAATGAAACCAGATTACCAAAAGATATCCTGGGTATGTTGAACTGGCTTCGTAGTACAGGGCCCAAATGGCCCAGTGGGTTTGCTGTTCATATTTACATGGTCCTCACCAATATACATCGCATGCATCCTTCAAAACAAAAAGTTTTTTTAAATTCCATATACAATATGGGGACCTACTCTGCACTGTGCCACCACTGGTGATCAAAATCTCCACTGTGTATCTGAAAAAAACGTAGCGTAGCAGAACTGAATTGCCGGCCCCAGCAGCGGCTTACTTTGTCTGAAATGTTAAGGTGATTAAGGAGACGCAAATATGTTTTACCTGACCCGATGGGACTCCTGTGAGCAAACAGGAAACCACTTTGGCAGCTGTATCACACTTGGTTCTTCATATACACCAGTCCAGTACGCTCCTCCACCTCCTGGGAGAGTCTTACAGTCCACAGATCAATGACTTTTTCAGTGGGAACTGCTTGAGTGCAGTCTGTTGCTGCTCGGCAGGCTGTGACGACCTAATGCCTCATCATTGGCTCTTTGCATTCTACTTGTTTAAGCGATCGGATGGTGGGAGAAATGGTGGTGAAAGTAAGGTCAAACTGGCTTAATAACACCTCGGAAAGAGTGTGTGTGTGTGTGTCTACACCTTATTGCCAGGCCTAATTGCCTCTATTTGTTATTTGCTCTGTCTTCCGTCTGTGTCCTCCATTTCTGACCGTGAGTGTGTTTAATCTCCTTAGACTGGGATTCATTTAATCTTAAAATTCATTCTCATCAGAGTTTAGTAAAACTTGATTTAAATTAAGCGTAGCTCCGTCTCAGAATTTATCAACAATAATCTCTGATTAGTGAAGTTCAAACTAAAATAAAATAAAGTTGAATCAATATGGAGAAACTTGCTCACCCAAATTTAGATTTGTGTGCTGTCAGGAGCAGGTAAGTAGGCTATAAAAGGGGGGCACAAACCTTTGGATGGTCTGTGTACCATAACACTGTGATTCTCTAAGTGGTGTCTGGGGATCCCAAAGGGGTCGGTGAAATAATTTGTTATAAAACATAATACATGTGCTGTATCATTAAAAAGAGCATATCTACATGAGGGGGATCATTTGCACCATAAAACAACCATATTGAGTCCATTACCTCCACCCACGATATCTGTGGGCCAATAGAAACTCTGATATGCTTGCGACACATCATTTCAATCTGTCCTGAATCAGTCACTGTCACTCACAGCGCAACGAATCGTTCCAGCTGCTGCTTAGCTTGTCTTATTGGCCATCTAGCTAGGTGGCGCCATAACAGTTCGCTGAGAAATTCAGCAGCATCATAAAACTCTGCCTAAGATTGACGTTAATATTGCATCATAGCAAACGTACCTCGTTTGCTAATCTGACCTTTCCTTGTACTCGGTCACCTTTCCACGCAGGCTGTTATTTTTCACTGCCAGAGTGACTCCGGTTGCAGGATGTACACTGTCGCAGGTGCTCTTTTTGAAGACCTCTCAGAATGATATCTCCATCAGAGCGCCAATCTAGAGCAAGCGCCTCTTCCTGTGTTTGGCCATAGTTGGAAACGGCTGTCTGAAAGCCTGCTGAGCTTTCATTTTTGCTTATGACATGGCATTCTCGTTCTAACCATTCTCCTCTGAATACCTGTTCTTACTCCCCATGCTGTGCTCCACAACAGCAAATTACGTTATAAAAATACAACAGAACATCCTGTACTTCCTCTAAATTCTCCCTCTGTGGTTCCAGTATTGAGTCATGCTCTGTCTGTTGCTCTCTCTCCTGTTTTAGCTATGGAAGAGCTGGATGGAGATGAAGTGAGGGTGTCCTCCAGGGGCCGTCTTGCCGAGAGAGACATTGTACAGGTACTCACCATAATACTGTTTAACATTAGGGTTAAACTTGAGCTTGTTTCTGTCAACAGCAGCTGTATGCATTTCCAGGAGGAGGACTGCTTAAATTCAAAACACACACACTCAAACACACACTGGGGGCTGCCTCATACAATATACTGTACATCACAATACCTGTCTATGGTGGGCCACTGATCAAGCTCTGTGTCTTGCTCAAGGGCACAATACAATGATTCTGGTTTCACTTGCCCACACAACTCAAAAGTGCCTGTCCAAGGATCCCATTTATCCTACATTTCTCTCCGGCAGCACAAGCTCACGCGTAATGCAGCCTCCGTATTCAGCAACCCCTGTAAATGGACAGCGACTAACAGTAGATTGCCGTGGTGGCTGCGTAGGACTGTGATCCAACTCTTGTGATCCAAACATTACAAATAGCTCTAGAGCATTGTAAAGTCCAAATGTATTGGGGGGGAAAAAAGATAGATGTGATCATTTCCAGAATTCATGTTTTTATCCAGCAAAACATTCAGTTTCAATCCATATTTCTTGTTGTTCAGCCTTTCAACAACCACATTTCTGCTGGGAAAAACTCTCGCTTCTCCGATTTGTAAATAAATAAAATGCAGGCGCACCTGGCTTTTAAAGGGAATGGGAGATGACACTGGTTGGTTTAATTTGCGTTACGCCCAAAACATACCCTTTGATTAATCAGGAAAGTAAATACAACCCCTTTGTCTCTTACGCCTACTGTTTAACCAGTGAAAGAGGTGTAAATGCATAATGTGCATTCACTTCATAGATCGTTCAAATAGGGCCCTCAGTGTGATGCTACCCCCACTTTTGCCTCTGAGAGAGAACAATCATTAAACATTAGCTGCGTAACGGATCATTGTCGATCCTGATCCGTTCTGTTCACTTACATTATGATGCGTTCAGGCTCTGTTCAGTGAAAATGAGCTGCTATAATCAAACAATATGGATCATCAATGATGGTAATTAGTATCGGCAGCAAAGAAATAACATGATCAGGGATCTCTAGAAGTTCTATTTGCTGATCTGATCTGTGACTGATAGAGTTTCATGATCCGTTGCACCACTAAGAAACATGCAAGAGGATGTAAACTTGTGCCATTTTCAGGATTTTAATAACCGACCAACATTTTACAGTAACACCGACAATTTCAGAACATAAAGACCAGGGAACAAAAAATGAAAAACTGGATCTTATCTTTGTGGCACTATGGCCTTGTGGGTAACTGGTTTTGGTAATGTTGCAAGTAGCCTCTGAGGGCTCATAGACGATGTCCCAAACCGGATTTAAAGCCAGTCGAAAATAATCATTTACAGGATAGTTTAAAGCATTTATTGAGTTTCTATGTACTACAAAATATAATACTAGGCTTTCAAAATTGTATCTTTACCAGAAACGTTTTGTATCTAATCGAAGTATACTGTAGAACTCGTCTGCTGTGACTCTTTGAAGAGTCCATCGTCACTTCAAAGTCAACCCCAGGACATTTACAGCTGTGGTCATGTATCTACTTTACACCGAACAGGTGAACCTACTCAAATCACAAGCCGATAGCCTAGTATACTGTATTATATTGAACATTTGACTTATCAGTATCTAAAACTGTCAAGACATTTCCTTACTGAGTTTGCCCAAAAAGCCACGTCCAGTGTTATTTTCAAAGTCGGCAAGAGAGAGCAGCTCTTTCGTGAAATTGTTTTGCAGCGAGTTTTCTAAAGAGCGCAGTAACCCCGTCAGGGACTGATCAAATCCAGAACTAGCAGTGAATAGTAATTTTAGAAAGCCCGATAGGAGAACACAAATAGGAAGTTTAATACAATGGCCTCTGATAACAATGCACCTTTTGAATTTTAGCATAGTACTGGAGAGGACTGGCCAGTCAGCTGGCAGAGCATAGGGTACAATGAAAAACGAGCACTCAATGATAAATGTACACCGTCTAGATGTTGAGGAGCCATGTGAGTATATACAGTAAGATTGCACAAATGTAGTTCTAGCAAAGTGGCAGTAGCTATTTACTGCAACACATTAATATCCTATTATATGGCCTAAAGTACCAGTCATCAATATATTCCTAAATACGGAAAAAGGTTTCACTAAATTGCTTTTGCTACTACAGTATAAGTGAACACAGAAACAGTTTTGATAAACATCAATGTATTCTTCTCCTCTTGCTATAAATTAAGGTCACAGTGCTCCCATTAGACCTGCACTTGCCATAAACCAGGAGTTCACAAAGGTCTTTTAACTTGAGGGTCACTTTTGCTTGTTAAAACAATTCATGACAAAAAAATAAATAAAAAGGAGAAACAAAATGAACTGGGCCATAAACGTGCGGTGTGCCACTTTAAGCTGCGATGACCAAACATATTTTGCCTACCGTCACCCCCATCACTGTCCATTTCAAAAAGCAAGACGAGTTGTGTCGCTGCGCCTGAAGGAACATTAACTAGCATCTTTACCTGGTGATTGGTATATTACCCAAAAAACAACATGCATTTAAATGTAATCTAACGACCTCCGCAGCCCACAGTGTGTTCCATCACTCATACTATTTAGTATGGCAGAAACACATTTAGTGTGTCCCAATACATGGCATGTCTACCAAAAACAGCAGGATGCTCTGCTGCATTCCGTCACATTTTGCAGTATGCATGCTTTGTCTGTTCTGACCCACAATCCTATGAGCAAGAGGGGCAAAGTTCAAGGTGCCATGAAATGACAGAAGTATGTCCCAATCCAATGCACACAACAGTGCATACTTTGGGCAGCTGCAGTACGTACTAAAAGTAAAAAATAAAAAAAATAAAATAAAAATCCACCTGTATAGTACCTGTTGGAAAGCTTAGAATGTACACTTTATTTACCTGTGAGCCGCTTGGGTAGGTGGAGACGTGCGTAGGAGTGCAGAGGTGCATTAATTATAAGTTATTGCAATGACATACATAGATACAGTATGTTATCACTTTTCAAATATGTCCTGATTGCAATTGCAGTATCCATATCTAAATCTACACGTAGATCTTTATCCTCACAGCTGCGTAATGGACAGGGTGCACGAGGGATTGTTTGATATACAGCCTCGTGCATGGATGCAAGGACAGTTACATACTTTCTCCTCCACTCTGAATATTCCCTTGAGAAGTGCATATGCTGAGAGGGAGGTGCACATTTCTGTAGGAGGGCATTTAATCCCCTGACTTGCCTGACACTTTAAGAAGTGCACTTCCCTCTTTAAAACGTCTTTGTGGTGTGGCAACCCAGGGGACGTGGAGGCAAGATTCAGGAATAAAACAGGAGACTCAGAGACAGTAACCATGTAACAAAAAGTGTCCTTTAATAAACAGGTTAGGGTAAAGAGGGATGGGGTCAAACTTAAAAGATTCCTCCCGGAAGGTCTTTGGCCTTCGGTCTACACCCAGTGTGAGACTATTCCTCCGTCCTGTTAGGGAGAGGAGAGAGATGAGTCTGCTTGATTACCTCCCGTCTGATGCAGCTCCTCTCAAGTGGTTCTGGAGATTCTGGTAGTCTTCTGCCCAGTCTTTCTGCTGCTGCAGCTGCTTCCCAGCCCTGTGAACATATGCTCACTCTAATTACCTGATGGGCTGCAGGTGTGACCAATGCCACGTGCCTATTGGCTGCAGCACCTGAACTGGATAGTAGACTCCCTCTATCACCTCCCCCAACCTGAGCTTGGGGATCCGCCCCCTGTGCAGTGTCTGCTCAGCTTTACCCCTGGTTTGCCACAGTGGGTATTTTTACCTGCTGTAATGTTAGTCCGTTCCAAAGAGGGGAATGTTAACTTGTTTCTTTACTTCACTAACAAAATGTTAGTTTTGTGCATTTGATTACCCTTCCTCCCTGATTGGCCGCAGACAGCAGGTGAAAGGGTATAAAAAAGTGATGGAAGCGTGCAAACTGGTTGGTCTATCACCTATGTGGTGCAGGGTAATGAAGTTTGAATATAACTCTTTACATACAGCAGTGTGAGGAGGAAAAAAAAGGTTACAGCACAACGTCCTGTGATTCGTTTGTGCACTGCCGGACATTATAAAGTAGGCGGCACAAATCGCCATCAGATAAAAGATGAAAAATGAATGAGAAAATCATTCACTGTGAGTTGGGCCTCACCGAAAATAGACATAACAGAAGTTGTCTGACTTTAACAGACGGATGAAGCCAGGAGATTTATGTATTTTTGATGTCCAAAACAGGCTTGTTTTAACATTGTGAGACCAAAGATATGTCATCGATATAGACCTTATTTACATACAAATGCTATCTAAACATCTAAACTATTGTTCACCCCCACTTCCAGTTTGTCCCGTTCAGAGACTACATCGACAGATCCGGCAACCAGGTCCTCAGCATGGCCCGGCTGGCTAAGGACGTCCTCGCCGAGATCCCCGACCAGCTGCTGTCTTTCATGAAGAGCCGGGGAGTCGAACCGCGACCGGCCCTCTCCTCCTCGCCGCTACCGGAGCTGCACCGACACATCTGACCCCAGACCCCCCCACTGCCCGTCTCCGCCTCCCCATCACATATATATATATATATTACTATATTACATATATATATATATATATATATAGCAGTACTTTTCCGTTACTGTATGAGAGAGCGGCGAGACTTTTTGAATTTGTTTGTTAATTCCCCTTCACCGGACACCTTTGTGCACAAAAAGTTTTCACATTTCTCATCAGCAAAGTGTTTACTTTAGTCACATTTGGCAGCGGTCCCAGGAAGTGTGAGACACTAAATTCAATTCAAGCCAGTCCACGAATGAAAGCAGAGCTGTTGATGGGCAATATACGACAGCTTGTATCGGGTGATTGGGGGGGGGGGGGGGGGGGGCAAGCTTTGACTGTAATCTGTTTTGGGTACTTTGTCGCCATGAACACAGGTGTGTTTTTTTACCATCGTCGTTATCATCGAGCTGTGCCAAATCTCTTTAAAACTGAAATAGAGGCTGACAAACAATTAGTTCAGTTCGGTCCAAAAGGGTTTTCAAACTGTGAGGTGTGCCTCCCACGGGGGAGTTAAAGGGGGGAGAGACACGAGGCGTAGAGACAGGTGGATATCGGCGTTCTAAAAGCAAAGTTATTGCAGTTGGGCCCGTTGACTTGGTCCGCTTCTCCTCACAGTCACCAGTTTGATCCGCTATAGTGGCTGTGACTCGCAGCTCATGAAGTCTCTTTTAACGCACGATTGGTTCAATTTGCATCCAACAACACGCTCCACTCTCAGAGTCACTCAAATCTAAAGACGCAGCCATGACGCACATACCTTTAGAGTCTTTGTTACTTGCACTCTCCGGCAATATCATCATCTCTCTGTCCATCGCAAATACACATCCATAAATCTGCTTAGAAATCTCCTCTTTATAACTGCAGAGCTTGCTTGAGAATCTTCACCATTTCAAAGTTTTCTTCCGAAACAAAGTACTGCAGCGATAGTCCATGAGTACATCGCCAACAGGAGCTGCTGATTTATTCGGCGAATGTTGTCAACTTGTCGTACAGGCAAAGAAAAGTTGCAACTGACTCCATGACAATCTTGTTTACAGCCCCCGAATGATAGGAACTGTAGCTTTATTCCAAACATTAGAGCCTGTTTATGCCCCAAATGAAAGTCAGACAAAGAATAATAACAGGAGTGACAAGATTCATTAATATTATGGGGGGGGGGGTTTGCAGTTGAACCCACAGCATCCGACTTAGAAAACCCCTGGTTTCATTCAGCCGGGTGATTTAGTGACAAGAGGAGAGACTTTCAGATGTGAGGCGTCATACAGAGGGGTTGGCAGGTGTAGTATGGGGGTTCCGGTCACGTGTTCATTATTGCCAGTCACAGACCTTCACGCAGACACACACACACACACACACACACCTGTGTCTGCCACGCCACACCCATTCTCCCTTTGCTCAGCGTGGGCCGAGGCCGGGTGCAGATTCCCCCTCCTGCTGTTAGAGAAATGCCAGTCCCTCCGGCTGCCCTGCAGAGAGGAGGAGGAGGAGGAGGGGGAAGGAAGGAAAGAAGGAGGTGGGAGTGAAGGGAAGGGAAGGTTTAGAGAGGGAGAAACGGAAAGAAAAATAATTGACAAAGGCCATGAGCGTGAGGACGAAAGAGACGGATATGGATGAGGAGGAGAGGATTGGTTTGATGATGCCAGTGGGGAAAGACAAATGGGAGAAACAGGCGGTGGCAGTTGGAGATGGTAACAGAGAGGAAGTCTGTACTTTGAGTTTTTGCTCATAAGTCTGTGTATGCATATGTTTTGGGGAAAGAAACCTCAAAAGAAGGATAAATGCACATTCTCCAAAAAGCAATATAGCCGACCCCCAGTGTGACGTTCTCCCTATGCATGTCCCTCCCTCTCTCCCTACCTTGACATTTTATTCCCAGGCAGACCGGAGCCATGTGCAAAGTGGACGAAGTCTGCCACCCAGTGTTCACCGTTTGTATAGCAGGGTACCTTTTATTATGCATGACTACTGTACATTCCTCTACTAACTCAGCACAGCACAGACACATGAACTGCAAGCTCCAGCACACGTGTGTGTTCTCATGTGAAATGTAACGGCTCCCTTTTTGAGGACGTCTAGTTATTGTCAGTGTGAGGATGATGATGATGGCGGTGGCGGCTAAGAGGGGTGTTTATGCAGTTTAATGTGTTCGTGTAAGTGTTTTGTTTTTTTATAAACTTGTACAAAGTTTAATCGTCAAGGCGTTGCATGTCGAGGAATGAATGCCTTCCAGTGTTCAAGTAGTTTCTGTCATTGCAACTTGATTGTCAAAAAAGAAAAAAGAGAGGTATATCTCGAAGTAATATGCATTCTTCTTGCGTGAATGTACATTTTTATTTGTAAATTTCAGAGCAACCCAGAAGAAAAAGTTGGCATTGTACCGTGCGTTTGTGCCACAGGCTACGTTGAATGTTGATGTAATTGAACCCAAAATACGTTTCATATCAGCCTCGTATCACGCTTGCTGAAACGCACAATGCCACGTGGTTAACCTTTTGAAATAAGTGGTTATGTTTAGGCAAGAAAACTACTTGGTTATTGTTGGAAAAAAAGATCATAGTTTGGGTTCAAATAATAACTTACCAAATGTAGCGTATCAACTGTAACTACCGTGAATGAATACAAACGTCTTTAGCGAACTTTCTTACGTTAAGGTACGTATAGAAGCGTGACAACTGTAACTACCGCTTATAAATACAACAGCCCTTAGCGGACCTTCTTTCATAACATCACGTATCAAATTTAACAATTGTAACTCTAATAAATACATACCCGCCCTAATCTTTCTGTCTTACATAACGCTACGTGAGAAGAGTAATAACCATAAATGAATAACAACCACCCTTAGTAGACTTACTTGCATATCGTCACGTAACAAGTTTAACAACTTTAACTAACGTGAAAAAAATAACAACCGCCCTAATCCGTCTTTCTTACGTAACTTTACTTAAAATGCGTAACAACCGTAAATAAATAACAACCACCCTTAGCAGACTTTTTTGCACATCGTTATGTAACAAGTTTAACAACTTTGACTACCATGAATGAATAACATCCGCCCTTAGCCGACTTCCTTACGTGGCATTACGTAACGAGCGTAACTCCAACCTGCCTTTACTGGACTTTCTCTGTACGCAACTTTCAAAATAACGGTCGCTGGATTATCTACGTCACTTTCGCTGCCTGAATGCAAAAACATCAATATTTAACACATCCCTGGTTTGCAGGAACGTTCAATTGCAACATTTTTCTTCTCTGCGACTGGGCTGTTTAACTAACTAACGCTACGTCTTGCAGAAACCATGGTATATTCAGTCAGCGGAACTTGAGAAACATGTATTTTTGATATTCTGCAACAATATGGAATGTTCCCGGGGTCATAAAGAAATAGACATGGAAGGTCTCTGCAAGACACGGACGATATCACAAAGTATTCTGATGGCACTTAAAGCCTGTAGTGTGATTTTTGTACAACAAGAGCATTTTTGTCCGTCTCTTATCTTTGTCTTAATAGATGTATATTCAGCCCACTGTGTTTAAGAAATGATTCTTTTCATTGTATATACAACAAAGGATGGAACAATGGAAAATGTTTTCTGCCTCGTTTGCTTAGAGTAGAGCTACAAACGCCTTTTACATTTCTGTCTCTAATAACAAATCTATAATGTAGGTTGATGTTTTTATGAATGTCCAATAAGAAGAATGTAGACGTTTGAACTATAAACCCTTAACTGTTTTGACTGATAGGTTGTGTTTTGATATGCGGTTTGACTGCGTTTGTGCTCAATCACATCTCAAGTTGATGAACTGCAATACAGTAAAAACCAAACATGAAGCCACACCATCTGATTTATTGTACGCTGTTGTTTGTACGCAGACACATGACGGAAGGTGGCGAGTTGATTCTGTTCCTGGGAGCGATGCCTTCTGTAACACTGCACAGGGTGATGAGGCTCCTCCCATGAAAATGAGTTGATTCAGTAAACAGATTAAAGCACAGAACTATACATAACGTTTGCCTGGTTTACTGTCCCCTGTATCTGTTTCCATCTTGGGATGTTAACAGTATTTATAACCGTCCGTACTCACATTATTGTGATAATGACATGGTAATTACAGTAATGACATTGGCAAAACTGACAGTGATGGATTACAACCAAATTTGACACTTTTTGCGGAGTGCAGAGAAAAACTAGGGCTGTCCAGAGGGTAGGAAACTAATGTAAAAACGTATGTTTAATTTGGAAAATGTGATTAAAATCAGTCCCTGCACAGGGAAACATAAAATAGACTGTTTATTATGATTCCAGTATGTAGACACGAGCGAAGGGGAGAGAAAAGTGACCAAACAGATCACTGCGGTTGCACAGAGGAACAGTCTGTGCCGGGTCCGAATGTGACCGCCTTCTATGACTAAAAGAGGCAGAGGAGTAGCTCTGCCTGGACGTAAACATGCTGATAAAAGAGGTGCTTTCGGAGCGTCCAGGAGTCAAGGAGGCTTCGCTCAGAGAGGCGGAGAAGCAGCTCAGGAAGTGAAGGAGCTCATTGTAGAAACTCTCAAACATGATGGAATGAGACGGCAGAAAGACTGAACCGCGTCTGTGAATCTGTTTCCATAAACCCACTAGCACATCACTCTCCTGCAGCTCTGCACAACAAGCAAGTTCTGATGTCATTGCAGAGTTCTCACACACATTTTACGAGTATGTGGAAAGAAGCAAGGAACAACATCTGGCAAAAACGTGTTATTTTTTTATTTTTTTTAAAGGGACTTGAACAAACCCGGTTTTGTAGGACTTTGGGTAATAGGTCAGAGAGGCTGAGCTCAGGGAAACTTTGGGCACATAGAAATAAAAAAGAGGGGAAGAAAAGGGAGGCACACTTGAAGTTTTAAGCGGGTCTCTTAAGGGCTTTGGACTGGCTACTGTAGGGCTGTGCACAACATTTTTCTAGGAAATAGCTTGAAGTCATTGTTTCAAATTAAGGCTATTAGTTGTTAAAAGTCCAAAGTGATTTCCTCAAACGTTAACTGGAAACAAGTGTGAGGCTGTACGATCAGGTACGAGAGTATAGAATGAATGGGCTGTATTCAAAGTGACAGATTCCGCTGTGCACGCTGCAAATGGATGCAAAGTAAATAATCAAGGACACGTAATCGTGTTGAATTTTAAAAGGCCCAATAAAAGTAGCAGCGGCGGCACCAATAACAACAATGTAGCCTTTCTGTTTTTCCACTTATGTCACGGCTGAGCTGCTTTATAAAACAGCTTTTTCTTGTTGTTATGCTGTCACAGCTGAGAGGTGCCGTCGACGGAGTTATAAACCGAAGAGGAACATCAAACTCGGCACAATCACACGTGTAAATCCGTGTGATGTCTCTCTCTGAGTCAATTCTCTTCTTTTAAGATTTATGAATACACAATTTTGCTTTCTTGCAGAGACGAGAAGATGGATGGCACTCCTGTATCTATGTGACAAACGATCTAGAAAATGACATTCCCATACAACTAAACTGCATTCTCAATTACGTTTCGAGGGAAACACAATTTCTCCTGGATTACGGCCGCAGCTTTAAACAAGTGTTTTAACGTCGTATATAGAAACAAAACAAACACAATACAAAACTGCTAACCAAGTAGTTTTGTTTGAATTTACAAAAATGAACATGTTTAAATCAGCAACCGCAGCGGAGCGTCACAGTTTGACGGGTAGGGCTACCCAGTCCATTAAAAAAGTGACGACAAGTGGTCCACATGTAACGAGTTGGGAATAAGAACAGATATGCTAAATATGAAGCTACTGCCGGCAACCAGTTAGCTTAGCTTAGCATAAATGCTGGAAGCCGTACTTAATAAATAAATGCACATCCTAAAGATTTGAACTTTTAATTAAATACATTTAAATGACAAACATACATTTTCTTTCCATTTGTTAACAATTTGACACTGGATGACAAATTCAGCTGCACATTGTCGCTATAACGTTATTCACTCACTGTAACTGAGCTGGTAGGTTGGATAAAACATCCACGAAAAGGCTGCTATGCTCTGCCACCAGGGCAGCTACAATTATGCTAACAACAGAGTAGTTGGATGACATTGCATCTTACATATTGTAGTTTTTTTCATTTCACTTAATTCCCTTGAAACTCCCCATGACTGATGATCTCAATGTGAGCAGGCAGTCCAGTGTTTGACAATACATTTATGCCTCATCGCTCGGTCTCTCCCCGTCACTGGGATCTGTGAATAGGCAGAGACGTGACTTAAAGCCATTCAATTAGGAGCTGGCCACCATCATGTTCTGAAGCAAACCATTTTTAGCTCGGAACAGAGAGAGAGGAGCACGGGGATATATAATAGGCCTGTTTTGAAGTTTGAATAAAAGCAAAGCTTTGTTCTCTGTCTGTAAACGGTTTGGATTAGAACCACAGATCCAGGACTTGGAGGCATATTATTCTCTGCGGAGCACAGCAGTAGCCATGACAGCAACTTCCAAACACTGCAGCCTCTGTCCTTTTGAAAAACAGCAGTATTTGGGACTGGGTACTTTTGGGAAACAATGGTGGTGATGACTGAATTTTTTTAAATAACTTTTTACAGCGTAGGAGATCCCAGCAGCAAAAGGTCATTAAAGGAACAAAAGTTCAAGACAAACAAGCCGGAAACAATATATACTGTGTATCTATACAATGTGCTCTCCTGCTTTACCGTCAGTGTAGCTGGTGCGTTTGCTGCCACCAGTGGTCAATTTGAATGAAACTGTGGGACTTTTGTTTTGCAAAGCTAAGCTAACGGGCTGCCGGCCGTAGCTTTATAATTGGTGGACAGAAAATAGAGTGGTATCAAATATTTGTATGGATATGGAATGGATTGAGCAAATTTCCCAAAATGATGAACTTCTGCTGCAATAAAAGGTCTGTAGAGCTGAAGGGAACTGCACAGTAAGGGGAAATGATGTGTTTTTTATTGAATGCAACATTTCAATTATTTAAAGAAGCTTTAAATGAGAACTGGAGTCCTGGTTAATACTCAAAACTAAATTCCCAAACCCACACTTTGATACTTCCAGCTGCTGAGTTAAGATCGAGCCAGGTGGTTATCATGCATCCTCGAGGACCCACGTTTTAAAAATGACAAACCTCATTCATGACCATCTTTACTGCCATTTCCACACTACCTCATATTATCTTGAATAGATAAAGCAGTCGTTTAGAAGAGATATGTACGTTTAATGAATCACAACTTTGTTTTATGCATGTGTTATTAAAAGCATATAAACGTGTTAAATATATTTGTAAATGAGATCAAATGAATGGAAATAACAGGCTATTTTAATTTTTTTTCATTTTCTCTCAACAGTTCAACAAGACGCCTTTTATATTATATTTTAAAAAATTCTAGCATAGACTGTATATAAGAAGTGGATGAGCTGTGCTGCCAATGATGAGCTGTGCTGCCAATGATAAGGTAGCCCCGCCCTAAAGCATACTCTGCTTTATGGTCTAATTGACTCTAAATGGACCATAATTTACTAAATGAACATCATGCTGTATTGAAGAATACTTGAAACTAGAGATTGAGACAATAAACTCATGTTTACAATGAGAAGTAGAGTCATTTTCTCATAGACTTCTATACAACCTGGCTTCTTTTTGCAACCAGAGGAGTCGCCCCCTGCTGCTCAATAGAGAGAATGCAAGTTTAAGGCACTTCCACATTTGCTTCACTTTTCTGAACCGGAGGTTGATGCCTGGTTATATATAGATAGCTACAATTCTCAGAACATTATGAACATGCAGGCTCCCCCATGTGGCTCAATGGCGTATTGCATATATGACTGTTCAATAAAAGACTTTCTGAAAATGTATAAAATCTCCTACAACCCACCTGTGGGTCCCGACCCAGTATTTGGGACTGCCTGATCTGAACTACTGAACTGTTTTCTACCTATAGTGCTTCACTCCACTTCATTAATGGCCTGAGAAACACAGTCAAATGAAAGCCAAACAACAGCATCTTTTATGCACCTGATCCACTTGGCCACCAGCCAGCAGAAGGCATTAGCAGAGACAACAAAGCAGGGACATTAATCTCACAGCAGCCATCAGGGGGATTTCGTATATTTCTGGTGCCATCCGTGGGGTTTGTGTCGGAGTTTTAAACCCCCACTCACAGAGAGAGATGACACTGCCCCATTAGTTCCTTTCGACGCAATATCTGCTTCAGATATCAGGGCGGATTGTTACTCAGGCCCCGTGTTGTTAAATATTCACTAAGAAAATCCACAATGGAGAGAAGTCTGTTGTGAGAGATGAAAGACAATTGAGGAGTCATAAAAAAAATGACAATATCAGAAATGTTTTCAGAACACTGCCTCGCACAAGCAAGTGTGTGTGTGTAAGCGGAAGCGGGCAGGCATTTGCCAATAAAAGCCCCC
Source organism: Anarhichas minor (assembly GCF_050575085.1). Taxonomy (NCBI): domain Eukaryota; kingdom Metazoa; phylum Chordata; class Actinopteri; order Perciformes; family Anarhichadidae; genus Anarhichas; species Anarhichas minor. Next base: position 2,060,385 of record NW_027466466.1, on the reverse strand, counting down.
CCCCCCCCCGAGGTTTGTTGACGACCTTGAGAGGCAGGTTTTGGACCTTGGCCTGGACGTGTTTTTATGGGTTGAACAAAGGACAAAAAATGAAAGAGAAGTCAACAAGTGCCGGACGTATGGACACGAGGTTGCGGCGCAGGGGGGGGCAGCTACGCTTAAAGGCAACAGTAAATAATACGTCATGAACGCGGCGCAAAGCGGTGAACTCTGTTACCTGTCGTGTGCGTCATTGTGTCTGAAGCCACAGTTCACTAACCTGCTGCTCCAGCTTTCTCTCTCACTCTCTAACCTTGACACATACCTGGACTCACTTCTGACCAAAGTGACATGTGTTGCTTCACTCTGCATCCACTGCAGCAAGAGCCCCATGTAACTGTAGCACCCACTCCTAATAACTATTGTGTATTTAATCCATCAAATAGGATGAGACTTGTGAGAGTAACTAAAAGTCAACTAAGCTGTCTAAGACGTGCATTAGACACAGGAGGGTTGTGTTGGTGTCAGTGGCTGTGGTGTTTGGTTGGGGGTGGAAGGGTCGTGGTTCTTTGCAGATTTATTACAAACTCATTGTGTAACTCTTGGGGGAAATATTTGTTCCCAACAACAAGCTGGGTTTTTAACAGATATGTTACATTGCTGTTGGTACTGTGAGTCTCAGGGGACTGTCTGAAAATAGATAGTGTTCTGGGTAGTGGGGGACAAACAGCAACTTTAGGTGAAAGGGTGAAGTGTCCTGTAATAGATGTCATCTCCCACGAAGACATTTTTCTCGAAAAAGTATTTTTAACGTCTCAAGGAGGGGGGGGGGGGGGGGGCAACAAAACGTAACGGGCCACAGCTGGATCAGTGTTTTCTCCACTGCCACGGCACTGATCTGGTCATCTCACAGCCGTCAACGCGTGATAAACCCCCCCTGGTTCCCATTTGCATCCCCTCACCTGACGCTACATACAGTGGAATAATCCGCTCTGACACCGGCCATGTACTTTCTGTTTACACGGCGGGGGGTCCAGGGTCAGCCGGTGATGCCAAAGCTGGTTAGGGGCTTAGAAGGGGGTAAACACAACTGTGCTTCATCTACATATCTGCAAAAGGAGACGCAGCAGCCACTATGGCCAAAATCACTAACTCTTCACTATTGTACTATAGTATGTAACCATTTTCTTTATTCCATGTTCTTGATTACCATCTTTCAAAAATGAATAAAGCTGCTGTCGAATAGTGTTCATGGCTCAGCAAGTGTTTCCTTAAGTGACGTGACCCGGAAGTATCAAAGTGGCAGCAATGATTACAGCTATTTGAATCCCCTAAATGCAAAGGAAAGGTGCTCAAATGCTTCCTTTATAATCTCCTTTAGGGTAGGGAACACTGGGCCAGTCTATTAGATAGATAATGCCTTCCCACAATTCCTTGCGACAGCAACATTGAAAGCAAGGCACCGTCCGCTGTCGTTGACTGATTGAACACTGTGGGCAAACTTTAAAAAAAACATCGTTCTTCGGAGGTTTGATTCTGTGTTGGACAGGAATCCTGAGTTGAATTGCACAGCATTGAGTTTGTCACTGTACTCCAAAGTCCTGATGACTTTCATTTTAACTTCTCTCCTTGACCTCATGACAATTCCCATCAAGGTCAAGGAAACGCGTTTTGGAAAAGACGTAGAATGCAGGCGGCAACCTCCGGCTCTGCCGAGTGAAGCCTCTGCTGAAGTGTTTTAAAACTTGTATTCGACTTGCATTGTGACTCCTCGGGTTGAAATAATACGTCTGGTTGTATAGACGTCTATGAGAAAATGACTCTACTTCTCTCTTGATTTATTCCCTCAGTAAACATTGTAAACATGAGTTTATGGTCTCAATCTCTAGTTTCAAGTCTTCTTCAATACAGCATGATGTTCATTTAGTAAATGATGGTCCATTTAGAGTCAAATAGACCATAAAGGAGAGTATGCTTTAGGGCGGGCTTCCTGTGATTGACAGGTCCCTGCCACTACCAGACGTATACGGCGTCTCTATGTCACTCCTACGCATTCCAAATATGGTAACTTCTGTTAATTGGTTGCGGAAAAAAACACATGGCACATCGCATGAACACGAGGCTTCAAAAACCAATGGTTGACATCACAATGATTACGTCCACTTCTTCTATAAAGTCTATGGTAGGATGTCACTTCTTGGACTATTCGACCGGAGCCTTATGCTGCCTAGAAAGCATTTACCTATTTTTCCCGTCCAGTGCTTTTTGCTGTCTTTGTTAAAGGGTATCGTCTGTGATCATTACAACCTTACAAGAATGTGCCCAAGAAGCACACATTGTCCCCATTTCTCTTTTGGCCCATTGCAAGCATTACCAAGTGAAATAAATCACTTTGACTCATTAGGTCCATCTGGAGGCGTACATAATATGCACGAGTGTAGGTGTTTGTGAGTTGGAATGGAGCAGCCGAAACCAATTTGTTTGCGTGGCAGAGAAAAAGAACCTCTGTGGACTTCATTAGACCGTGTGGGTGAGTAATTACTACGAGCCCTACATTTCCTTGAATGTGACTTCAGATCAGACCTAAAACTTACATGGTGTCTCGGGAGCTGGAATGGGTCACAGAGATAACTCGCGTAGAGCCGAGCTTTAACAAGATACCAGGACTTCCTCATGTATTCAACGAGCTGACTATTAATGTGAGCGGAGGATGTAATCTGTGTGGGGGGAAAACAGGGAAGTGTTGACTAGTTGAACAGCAAGCTGCCCTGCTTCTCTTTAAGCACTTTGTAACCAAAAACCTGATCCCAGGTCACCCCGAAAAATGCAAAGGACTGTGTAAAGAAATGGGAAACTGTCATATAACCATCACGCTTCAGTGAAACGAAAAGAAGAAGACCCCCAAATTGACAATCTGGTAGGATTGGCGTTCTTGGCTCCTTTTGAAGGCCAATTCAGCTAATACTTTAGAAACAGGAGGTCTTAAATTATTAGACTTTATATTTTGGAGCCAAATCAAATTGTTTACAGGGCTTGTACAAAGTTGACAAAGTAGTCAATAAATATGAGATATGAGTTTATAGATAAGTACAATCCCTCCTCGGCCTTGTGAGGTTGGTTTATGGCTTTTTGCCGGTTACACCCATAGACTTCTATGGGACAGTCTCTGGGTTACACTCATTGTCTTTTTGAATCCTCACAGTTAATTTTGTTTTTACGCCCTCTGGCATCTTCGGAGAATAATGCGGCGCACAGAGTACAAACGCTTCTGTTCGTGCTCGGGAGTATAGAACGCAAGTATAAACAAAGCTTCAGCAGATTTTTGTTGCTTTCACCAAACTTCCTGTGAAGACGAAAGTTTATTTTGGAAAAAAACTCCATGCATGTAGCGAGCCGTGCCCTTGATGTGCCGTCCCTGACACGTCCAAACCTGATGCCAAAGGATAGAGGTCACAGTTTGAAGCTAAACTGCGGTATTTAATGCATCGGGGTGAGAATGTGTTGCAATAGCAGCACTTACAGCAGCAGCAGTAACAACAGCAATATCAGAATCCTATGCAAAACAAACCCCCTCAGTGTGACATAGTGTGTCCTTTTACACGGCGGCGTAACAGACACTGACTCTGTACCGTGCTCGAGCACACACTGAAACACTCTTATGGTGTTTACAAGCAGGCGGAGAGTGGATCATTTATCCGAACGCGGTGAAAGGTAATCTAACCCTACATAGGCCAATCTAATTAGTTCGGAGCCGGTGAAGCTGCTTCAGCCCGGCCTGCTCAACTGGAGTGAAGGCAAAACTTATATTGCTGATGTTATTAGGCATCATGTAAACACACTGGATGGCTCCCTCAGTCACTGCCAGAGCACAGTGTGCTTTCTAAGCAAATACAATTCAGATTTGTTTATTTTCTGTCTAAGCGACTTTTAAAACAGACCTGTTAAGGTCATATTAAATGAGTTATTCCTAAAGACCAATTAATGAATGAACGATAGGAATTTAGAAAAACAATGCAAGTCCTTTTGTAAATACACAGAAATAACACAATGTAAAAAAACAACCCTGCTTGATTTATTCAAGTCCTATAGTTATAATAAGGGTATGATGTAAGTGATTTTATGATCTGCTCACACTCGTACACAAAAACACACACACGCGCGCACACACACACACCCTCTCTCCATTGACGCCAGACCTCGAGGCCCGGCCTCCCTCTTCCGCGGGAGCCAATTGCAGCGCCCCGAGCAGGCGAGCCTTCATGCGCCCTACCCCCCCGGTATAACTTCCTCAGCTCCGATCATGTGACGGCTGAGCGAACAACCAGCCTCTCTGGAGAGAGAAAGGGAGAGAGAGAGAGAGTGAGAGAGAGAGAGAGAGAGAGAGAGAGAGAGAGAGAGAGAGAGAGAGAGAGGTTTAAAGTAGAGTGTGTGTGTGTGTGAGAGAGAGAGAGAGAGAGAGAGAGAGAGGTTTAAAGTAGAGTGTGTGTGTGTGTGTGTGTGAGAGAGAGAGAGAGAGAGAGAGAGAGGTTTAAAGTAGAGTGTGTGTGTGTGTGAGAGAGAGAGAGAGAGAGAGAGAGAGAGAGAGAGAGAGAGAGAGAGAGAGAGAGAGAGAGAGAGAGAGAGAGAGAGAGAGAGAATGTGGAGGCGTAGAGCAATGCAAAGACCGTGTCGCGGAGTTACATTGCCATTACGCGCTATTACGCACTGACAGCTGCTTTCAAGAGAGTGGAGCGCACGTCGCAGGAGGAGCTGGATTATTGTACGGGATTTCCCCTCACACACATACGAGTGAGTCTAAGCAGGGGAGGCTGGTGTTTTGTCTGTTTGTGCCTGCGCGTGCTTGTCCGTCTCTCTGTTGTGGAGCACAGCGGGGACGCGTGGCTCCATAGAGCTGTGATTGGAGAGGTGTTTGGTGTCTTGTACATATGCGCGCTCCGAAGCGACGCCTAATGTTTCATGCACCATGCTTGCTGCTGCGCTTACACTATCTATAATCATGTAAATCTAATATTGGAAGTTTTTTTCTGTGATGTGACTAGTCACGATGTTAAACACGTCATAGATCCCGTATTGATTACGAATGCATGCCTGGTGAAGACCAAGAGCGTGTGCTGTCAAAGCCTCTCCGATGTTTCCGCAGTAAGGAAAGTGACTTGGAACCGAGCCAAGGTGTTCTCAAACTCTCTTCCTCAACTTTTTTTCTTCCCACGAGGGTTAAGCCAAGACCCCAGCCCCCCCCCGGCGGTAGATCACTAATTGCATTGACGAAGGTGGTGGTGGGGTGGAGGGGGACCGCACAAGAACTTTAATGCAATTCTGATCGCCAAACTCAAGGTCAATGAAGTACTAATAATAATCAAATGAATCTAGAGATGTTCCTCTCTGTGAGGACCTTATGGAGGTCTCTGGGCTTCCCTTGGCGAAACGGCAGCTTTTCAGCTTTACAGAAGAGGGCGCACAGCCATTTATTATATTTGTCGGTTCATGCAATACACATGTGGCAATTTAGAGTGATTTTTTCGTCATGTTTAATCATAAGACGTTGATGGCATCTAAGGCCATTTGATAATGTCTGGCGTTTTTTTCAATCCATGCTAAATATAGATGCATTGTTGCTTGGGTAAAAATAGACACTAAATCCTTCACTCATCATCCCATTGAAATCTGTTGATTAACTGTGATGAAATATAAGTTTATGTTGTAACCACACCCTTGGGAGTCTGCAGGAGGCTTTCAGGTTGAACTTTGCAGTTTTATTTTTATTTCTGAGAGCACATCGCTGTGTATGTCTCCAAAGGTTATGTAGCATTGCAATACATTTTTGTTGTTGTTGTGTTTTTATTTTATTTGTTTGGGGGGGCTAAGGGCCACTTAGAGGGAAAGGGATAGAAACACACTATTAAATGACAGCAAAACCATGTGGCTTTAATGTTGGAAGCAGTGAGAAATGGGAACCCCTGATCCTACATGGTCAGCTTGAAGTCTGAACCAGCAGTTGCAGCGTCTACACACACACACACACACACACACACACACACACACACACACACACACATACAGTCTTCAAATTACACTTCCATCAGAAGTGGTTGGCTCTCCTTTTGAAGTGCCATCAGCTGCAGACCTCTTGAACCAGCAGCAGGTATAGTGTGTAGAGAGCAAAACATAATGACACATTTTCCATCTTTCTGCAGGTTTACTTATTGCAATACAGTATAATCTTGAGGAGACTGTCTTGTAGACTTTAACCCTGTTTCTCAGACTAACCTGACTTCACTGTTGCTGGGTTGCCATGCTGTTTTTTTTTTTGTGAATGATGATCACCCCAGTGCACAAACCTGCTAACGGGGAAGTTATAATTAAAATGTAACTGAAATGAAGCACAGACAGAGTAGGTGGTCAAAATCTCCTTTTTTTTTTTTTTTTACAAACACAATGTAGTTTTGGTATGCAGTCAAATTCAAAGACACATTTCTGTCATAGCCATGATGATAAAACTCTTTTCTCTTTTGCAGAAAGAAGACAGAATTCTTTCGTCGACACTCGGCCGATCTCCAGCAGAACAGATTGATCTTGAGAGCAGAGCAAAGGAATGGTGGATCACCTGCCGCTTGGTGAGGAGACCTTCCTGTATTGCACCGGCTCCCCGGGGTCGGACTACAACTGCCTCTGTCACCACGCTAATGGTGGCACGTTGCCGGGCATCATGGTAACCGACGCGTGCATCTACGACCACCACCCCTACCAAGGGGAGACTCTCTCTTCCTCCCCTCGCCCCTCTGAGGATGACCTCAGCGACTCCTCTAGCCCTCGATCCTCCCTCTGCTCGAGCCCCGAGGCCTCGTCGCCGACGTTGCGGCACGTCCTTGGTGCCAAATACGAATGCAGGGGCAGCAGGAGCAGCGGGAGCTGTAGCTCCTCGGGAGGAGAGAGTCAAGAAAGCCTGCTGGACCTCCTCCTCTCGCAGGCCTCCCTCCCTCGTAGCAGCTCTCACTCTTCTTCTCTATCTTCCTCCCTATCCCCCCCCTCCTGTTCTTCATCCCCATCTACCCCTCTTTTACCCATGGGCCTGGCCTGGGAGTCCAAGAGGGAGCAGCGGCTGACTCTCCTCCAGCAGCACGCCAAAGAGGACTGCTACGAGTTCCCCGTCTTCCTGGATGGGATGCAGGATCCAGCGGCGCTCCTCTTTCAGCCCACCCTGGAGGAGATTGAGGAGTTCCTGGAAGAGAACATGGCGGTGGCATTGGAGAAAGAAGAGGAGGGGAGCGATGAGGCACTGTCGCCAATGCCAGAGGATGCTGAGGCGAAAGGTTCAAGGACTATAGCAGGAGAATTTGTATCAGTGTCACGGAATTCGGATCAGACTGTGCCCGTGGCACATTCGCCACTCTCCTCCTACACAGAGACCAAACACACACCATGTGCATCGGACATGGACAGCTCGCCATCGGCAGTGGATTTTAGTTCTCCTCGTGGCGTTGACGAGATCAAACATGAGGATTGTGGTTCACCACCAGAAGGTACTGGCGCTTCCAGCGTGCCTGTCATCCTACAAATCCAGCCCATCCAGATCAAACAAGAGCCCAACCCCAGTGCCATCTCAGATACCCAGCAAACCCAACCCCCAAAAACCCAAACCCAGCCAGCCCAGGCCCCGTCGGACATCAAAATTGCCCAACTCCTGGTCAACATCCAGGGGCAGACCTTTGCCTTGGTGCCTCAGCTGCTTTCGGCGACAAACAGTACCAGCTCAAGCAAAAACGGGATCACCGTGTCCCCCAAATTTGTCCGGATCGCGCCGGTGCCCATCGCCGCCAAACCCACTGGGCTCGGGGAAGGGGGGTTCAGCGGGGGCCCGACTGCGGGGGTCCTTGTCGGAGGTCAGAGGTACCAGAAGAGCGCAGTAGCGGACCTCATTAAAATGCACAAGTGCTCTTTTCCCGGCTGTAATAAGATGTACACCAAGAGCAGCCACCTTAAAGCCCACCTGAGGAGGCACACGGGGGAGAAGCCCTTCGCCTGCACGTGGCCCGGCTGTGGATGGAGGTGAGCAGAACCAAGTGTCCTTTTTTTTATCAAATCAAATGATGCCGATGAGAGCAGTCATGGACTGGAGAGATGAAGATGTATTAGAACACTCTTGCTACCTTCAGATTTACACACATTGCAACCTTGAACTGATCAAAGTCTGGTGAATGGTGATGAATGGATAGATTGGTCGGAGGATAGAATATACAGTACATAGAAGGTGCAGCTAAATGAGTGATGCAATTGTAGGGGGAAGTGTTCTATCTATACTACAGAGATTACAGCAACCAGGACTATCAACTTCCGCTGTGGACTCATATACAGATAGCTGTTGATAATCTAATACATAATCTAAGTAGACTTTGAAGAGATGCCCACAAGGAAATTAGTTTTCCATGGCAAGAACAGTGATGAAGGAAAGGACAGATCTTAATCCACCATTAATGCAATTGGATGGAAAAGTGTTATTGTTTTCGTTGAACTCCTCTCTGAGAGCTGAAATGACACGTTGGAAGGTTTTCATACCTTTTCATCGAACAGGAAATGGGCAGATCTTTCACGTCACCACTTTTAGTTTCATGGGAACATGAAAGTGTTCAGGGACAAGTTTGGGCAATTTTGCTTCCATAACACATTTTCAGACTAGAGGAAAGAAAACTTTAGTTTATTTTACTACTTTGTCTACATGCATCTGTAGATTTACCATAACAAGTTACCATTAGATAATGCCTCATTTGCATCTTCAAACAAAACATTTCATACTTTTAATAATAGCAAACAAGTAAGTAATTAAGTGGGGAAGCTTCATGGTGTTATCGAATTTTTATTACCCTATTTCCTATCTTCAAAATGTAACATGTTTACAAAACATGTCTTTAAAGGCCATTTCTTCCTAGACTCTGAGCCAGAAATCTCCCCTTCAGCAGCACTTACATACATCAAACTCTCCAGTTTCATTCCTATCTATATTCTGAAGGATTTTACAAAGGGATTTATTCATATATCATTCAGAGCCTGCTTTATACAACATTTTATTCTTATGCACATGATGAAAAATGTTTTTTCCCCGATTTATGGAGTGATAAAAAGAGATATGCAAAATACCTTCTGTAAAATCCTTTGTGTAATTTTGGTGACATATTAGAGTCAAACATTTTGAACCTGGCTTTATCCAAAATTCAGATATCTGTTCTGGAAATGTATGTAAATCAGCACATATTTAACAAGATAATGACTCATATGCATATTTATAATTTCAGAATACTTGTGACACAAAAAATTATTGACTTAATGGAAGCAATCAATTGGGGTGGTATATTAGTTCAAAACATTTACACTATTCACCTGTAGTGTCTCCCCTTCGATAAAGGCTTAGTTTATGGATGGGAGGGGATGGTGACAGGGTCCATCTTAAGGAAAACTACATTGAATTATATTCAAGACTGTCACAGTCAGTTCGATTCTACATGCTGGCTGTGTGTCTCCACTATCTGTGTTTTTGTACCATGGTTCAAGTTGTAGATTAGATAGAATGCCTTTTGAAGTTTTCTGCATGCAGACTTTGCCCCCTGCTAGTTATTCCACTTGTTTGCTTACTGTCTGCACCCACATCACACACACACGCACACACACACACACGCACACGCACACACACACACACACACACACACGTACATTCACGCAGCGGAGGATCAAGCTCATAGTTTTCTTCTTCATACGTGTACTTTTCTGTCCGGCAATCATTGCTTTTCATCTAGAATCCTGATCTGCACTCGTCCATCCAAAGTACAAATTCCGACTTTTGGATTCCATTACATGGAGCTCTTGCCCGAGAGTGCATGTGTTTGGATGGAGGCAGGGTTGTGTTAGGCTAAGCAACATGGTTAAGTTTGAATTGAGCCTACGGGTGAGGTTAGAATTTGTATTAGCTTTAGGTAAGGAGAGTAACGCAAATGTGCCTGTGAGAGAGTTAGTCCAAGTCAGCGTATAGTTCTCCCTGCAACACAACACTCTGTGAGGACGCTGCTCTGAAAGCCTGCAGCCACTTAAAACCCTCCTGATGTGACACTTTTTTTCACAATGTGCGTTATGTCTGGATTTACATTCAAGTATTTGTAAACATATTATATTATTATAATTATTCTAGAGGGTCTAAAAAAATCATTAGACCCTTTAAGCATTTTTTAAAAGCTGGCTTATGGCAAACGTGTGTTTTGGTCACATAAAGACTTGATGTGTAAAATGCATTTTGTAGCATATGCTTTTTTCCCGTGTTATGCAATTACAAAAAATTTGACATTTTGGGAAACACGTTTAGCCATCTTATGCTAATATGAGAGAAGTATCCATCATCTCTGCAATAAAACGACAAACTATTTATTTTTTGGGCAAACACCCAGTGACCAAGAAAAAATGGTTCCGGGTATAATAACAATTATGAGAAGCAAGAAGGTCCACCAAAGGGCAGGAGGAAGGGGTGTCGAACAAACACAGGACAGGACAGAACAAGATCAGGGTTGTTCGTAGTCGCTTGTTACTTAACATAAGAAAGTCCCCACGGCCGGTTGCTATTTTTTGCAGTAGTTGTTTTGCCGTAACCTAACCAATTGTTTCAGAATGTTGGCATTGACATTGTGCGTTTCTGCAAGCCTGCTACAAAAATGTATTTTTGAAACGTTTCCATGGTTTGCAGGAACATACTGTGCCGACATTTGTTCTGGTGACCGGGTTGCATTTCTGTCCTCCCCAAACTACACTTCTGCATTCTTCACATGACAGCAGTAATATACTGTACTATACAGTTGCCCTTTCCTTGCTCCTCTCCCCAGGAAATGGAGGTGAGCTTGGGAGTAAAGCACCTCTTACCCTCTGTAACTGTAGAATAGATCCATGTGTTTGCCCCTCTGGGGTAGAAAGGAGTGGTATTTCATTGGCTTTCTATAACTCAGTGGAAGTTATGTTTCTTCCTTCTTTCTTTCCAAAGCTTTAAGGTACCCCCCTCTTTCTCTCTGGCTATAGTTAGTTTATGGTTATGCTTATGTAAATATCTGGATGCACGGACAAAGGCACAGACCTGCATGGAGACTCCCGCGTGAGTTTTTCGGACTGGTCTGGAACCAAAACAGTTTGCTGTAATAACACGGCAGCTGTCTTCGGTGCTCTGGCGTGTTGTCCTTGTCAGCCGATGCATCCGTTGTTACAACAAGACAATGTTGTTGGGTGGCGACGGAGCTGTCACATTTTGATTTAGCGACACACTTGGGCACTTAGAGCTCAGCTGACTATCAGTCAGCTGTGATATGTTATCGACGCTCCTAGGTCCCTCCAGAAAAAAAAAGCCTGTGGCGGAGCTAGAAAGCATCCAGTGTCCTGCTTCAGAACAAATTCAGGAAGTCAGCTCCTCTGGTTTAAAGAAATCCATCTTTGGGAAACCAATCAGAAGATGTTTTATGGCTACTTGTATGTAGCCTTGCTCTGTCATTGATTAGTGCTGTCACACATTAATGTAATTCAACTTACACACAATTGAAATTGAGCCGCTCATAAACACGGTGACGGGAGACGTAAATGTCTTCGAACTGACGGGACAAACAAGGACAATAAAAGACGACAGATAAAACTATGGTACAGTGTGCGCTTGCCAACATCTCTTGTCATTGTAATTTGCCAGGTGTAAACCTGATAGCCCCACCCTTACGCAGCTGTTTTCACTGTGGTCTGTTCGGCTGCAGAGACCCGAGAGCTCAGTTTAGGAACAAGCCAGAACAGAGCCTGCGCATATGTTTCTCACGGCGCCCACGCTAAAATGTGTACTATGTGTTGCGCTGCAGCCCCGCCAAGACGCCCCAAGGACTCAAGGTGCAAGTGAAAAACTATGAGAACTGGCAGATGATCAATTCCACCCCCCACCCCCAAAAGAAACGTGGATTTGAAGACCAATCAGTGTATTTGTACAAGTCCTAAACGCATGTTGTGTTGAAAGATCTTCCCCAGTGCAGTATGTTGTAGTTGGGCTCAAGCCCAGTTTGAAGTCAGCAGAATAGCTGCATGGTTTCTATCATGCCCTGGCTTGAAGCTAATACAGTACAGCTTTAAGGTATAATGTGTGGATGCGCGACACACGCAGATTACCATAAGGAACAAATGTAGAGTGCAGAGCATAAAGAGACTGATGTGGTTTCAGATTTTAACTTTAACAACGACATGCCTCTTGATGTAGAATAAGTAACCCTGCTAATCCGTAGCATCTGTAGAGACACGCACGTGACAGACAAAGTCATTTTGCCAGAAGGGCACTTGTTGTAGAAAGCATTCGTTTACACCAAAGCTGCATACTTTTATTTTTTAGAATGGATCAGATGTAAAGGGTTGCTTGAACTGACGAACCCAAAGATAATTCTCAACCGTTCTCCGCAGCTCTATGGAGTGATAAAGGTACAGTTTGTGGCAATTGGTGTATAATCACCTGAAAATAAGAATTGTTGTGTTTACTTTACCATAGAATCTACATAGGGAGTGGGTCCTCTTCACGGAGTCTGCAATGTTGCACCGCCATGTTTCTACAGTAGCCCAGAATGGACAAACCAAACACTGGCTATAGAGAGGGCCTTTCATGTTCTGGTCGGCCAATGTGTTCTACTACACGCTTGGAATACAGGAGAAATTTCAGTCAGTTGTAAGACGACTCCAAATGCTACACGCTGGCCCTTTAAAACGCCTTTCAGCTTGTTGTTTTTACCTGATTGGTTTTGGTTCACTCCCACCTCTCTCATCAACGTTTCCAGCAGCAGCAGGCCACAGATTTTTGCCCAGCACCAAAGAGGCAAAGTTAGCAGCTAACTGGTGAACAAAGTGGAACATTTAGCTGCTGAAGACTTACAGATAATAAAGGTTTTGGTGGGGACCAAAACAGAGCCAAAAGCAGAGTAAATATTTCATCCGTTAGGGGGCCAAATCCCCAAGTTCAAATAAATATTACTGTTGTCCGATAATTGTACAGTTTAGTAGGCAACATTTACCATATCAACTTTTTAACTTGAGAGTACGTTTTCATCTTATTCTGCTAGTGAGCAAGTATCTTGCAGCACATGCAAACTGTCGCATAGACTCCAAAAAACAGATTCAAATGAGCAATATATCCCTCCAGCTCAACTATATAGAAAACATGCGTATTTGTAATAGACCTAGACTCACTCAGAACAGACTGACGTGGCTTTATGGAGAGCAATGACGGTCAGAATATCTCAACAGCTATTGGATGGACTTTTGTACTGACATTCATGGTCCTAAAGACTTTGTGATGCCCTGACCTTTCTTGTAGCTCCGCCATGTGGTTCCAATTTGTGGCTTTCGGTGACGTGTCTCAAAAACAATTTTGATGGATTGCCAAGAAATTGGGGACAACATTCATTTCCCATCGGGAAAAATTGGAAGAAGTTTGGTGACACCTTCACTTATCCTCTAGCTCCATAATCAGGTTGTAGTTTGTCCAATGCTTTGGTTTATGAGCAGATACAGCATCAGCTGTGTTTTCGGGCTTATTAGCAACGGTAGCATACTAACACACAAAATAATGATGGTAAACACAATAAATAGCACTGCTTAGCTTCAGGATGTTAGCATCGTCATCAGGGACGTACGGAGGCGGAACTTCAGCCAGAGACTTTGAGATGGTCAGGCCTTTTATGTTGCGAGTTTAAACTCTTTTGGCAATGAATGACAACTGTTCGTATCCTCCTTTATTATTGAAATTGTTAGACAGGCCCCTCCGCTTTGTGTTGCCTGTGGCTGCATACCACAGCAGAGGACCATACAGTAACTACTGTAATCAGAATGTAAAAAACTCTCTATGACCACCAACCGATCCGACCTGGAATGGATCGCTCGTTCCGGAGTCTTCCTGAACTTCTCGATGGCCAGTCCACTCTTGATTGTCATTGTGAGCATGTCGGCATGCTGACATTAGCATTTAACTCATCTAACGCAGTCTCACAAGTGTGGCCGTAGACTCTTATGCTGCAACAACATGGAACCAGACGGTAGATGGCAGACCTTTTGGGTGACATGGGAAAAACAGTTCAACGGGATGGCAGGACAAAACGATAGAATCATACTTAATATATTTATTTCCCTCACGATAGCAATATATATCATCGTATGTCCTTTTTGTCTGTTATTTCACATAATTAGTCTCGTTATGCATTCAAAAAAATGCAGCTTTCTCTTTAAAAAGTAAATCGCAAACCTTCCCCTTGTGCGGGGGTGCTAAGTAACATCAGGTTGTGTTCTGTCGTGTAAAACGACAAAAACAAAAGTAATTCTGTCTTCCGGTACCGTTGCTGGTACTCTCTGCCGGCCTCACCTAATTTTACGGTCTTGCTGTCGTTCACCAAAATGATTCACTGCCTGACTCCATGTGACCGCAGCATTAGTCTGGTCACAATGTTGACTAGTTATCTATACTACTCAGTTATAAGAACATATCCTGAACATGTAAAAGGCCAACAGATGCAGGGCTACAAACAAAAGTAAGCCCAGGTAAAGCTTAAATCTAAGTGTAACAGTCTTTGGAAAAGATATTCTCTGGCTTTCTGACTATAGGCAAAATAAAAAGAATTCAATACCAAACAATTAACCAAATGACTTTTAAAGGCTGTTTGTTTTTTGAGGTTCCTTGCTTTTCAAATTCCACGCTTGGGCTTTATAAGCTCTGTCAGTTATCTTCTTTTTATTGGGCCATTACAATTATGAAGAGGCAGGTTATGTAATCCACTTCTAGAGTGGAAATGCTTTGAAATAAACCATGAGCGACATCTTCATATCTCTGTGAGTTATCGCCTTCATGACTTCAGCCCGCCGCTAATACTGGAAATGCGAAAATGGGGAATTAATCTGTGTTAACGATTAATCTAATTTTAACAGCTTCACTTATACATACAGGTACACACACACACACACACACACACACACACACACACACACACACACATAAGGCCCACAGGCACTATGCTATCAACCACTTAACCCTTCACTGTCATGATACTCAAAGCTGGCTTGAGCCCATAGACTGGAGCAGAGCAGGCCAGGAATAGATTCCTGAGTTAAATATGGGATGGCTCTTTAACTTGCTTGACATGGATTTTACTTTATTTGGCTGTTTGAAGCGTGACTATAGGAAGTGCAGTATAATTTAACCATAGAATTTGGAGTATTTCAAATGACAGCGCAACAGTCTAGTTCCTCTGTGAAATTCCGTGAGAGTTTTGATCGACTGCGATTAGGGAATAAAACACAGAAATTGGAAGCAATAACGGGGGATTAAAGCGATGCCTTGATGTTCCAAAAAAATGTGTTTAATACATCTGATAAATCACATCCTGGGTTTTCCTTCTGGCAGGTTCTCCCGGTCCGACGAGCTCTCCCGACACCGGCGCTCCCACTCGGGAGTGAAACCATACCAGTGCATCGTCTGCGAAAAGAAGTTCGCCCGCAGCGATCACCTGTCGAAACACCTCAAAGTCCACCGCTTTCCACGAAGCAGCAGGACAGGGCGCTCTGCAAACTGACTCTTATGACCCCACTCTGACAGACTGACGCTGAGTGGGGATGGGGGAGGGGGTATGTGTGTGTGTATTTGTGTGTGACGAAAGACAGCGGGGGGGGTGGGGGGGGTTTGAAAGTCCAAACACCTTTTTAAAGGGGTCTGTGTAGGACTCTTGAGCTGGTGTGTGTTTATGTTCTAACGTGTACGCGTGACGTACATCCTTGGTACTGTTATAATTTATTGGGTGGTGAGGAAAAGACTGTAAAAAAAAAAAACTAAAGTGAAACAGAAAACTGTTACTTGACACAACACCCTCAGAGGTGGAATAAGCTTCTTGTATATAACAACTTTTTTTTTTCTCACTCAAATCTTTTAGCTGATCTAATTTGAGGAAAGATTTGCTACTCGGAGTAGTTTTACACTTTGAAATCCGTGTTATTGTTATTGCTGGAGTCAAAAGCCTTACATGAATAAAATTAAATGCATCGCTAAGGGGTCTGCTAAAACCCCAACTTTTATTTTTTTACCTTCCTGGAGGCAAATGTTGTTTAGCAAAAACGCATCGCTTGATGGCTTGAAATTGAATTTGTTGCCCGGCAACAAGAGCTAACTGGACATGGGGAACTGTTGGGGCCTTGGTGTAATTCGTCCCCGATTAACGGCAGAGTGATTGATGCATCAACATTCCTGTAGCTTTGAATACGTGTCTTTATTGCCTTTGAGTCTCATAACAGGAAAAAAACAAAACACTGAAGTAACCTCAAACACAAGGAGAATGCTCATGTTGAATTACAGCTCACCAGCAAACATCATGTCATTATGTAATTTGCACTGGCACACGTGAAAAGTTTGTATTTCTGGCTATTCTTTATTTTTGTCTCATCTGGTCCAGAGAGTGTTTCTTCAGAACATTGGTATCTTTTTTTGGGGATCAAAACTAAATTGGGATGCAGCCACATCCAATGATTATCTGCGAATTATTTCAATCCAATGTTCAAAACAAATTTGTTCTTCTGTCTTCAGCTCGTGATAGATAACATTTGTTTTCTGGTTTTGTGATGCCATAACCATTACTTACTTCATGTCACTGCTGTCACAAGTGGCACAAGCAAAGGTTGGTGGTCTTGAACGTATCAAATCTCTTGCCTCCTCTCCTGCCAAATCAATTTTTTTTTGTCCCTCTTCTGTTTAATGTGAATACAGAATCATTTTTTTGCGTATCAAATGAAATGAAATAATTTACATATCAAATCTAAGTGGATTCTTTTTTGCACTTGCTGATGCTGGAAGTATGTGCCGTTACAACATCAAATAACAAATTCACCCCAGATCAGCTTCATGTATATGCCTATGTAACTAGCTGAACAGCAGCCCCCGTTGCCACAAATGACAATTACAGGATATTTACAGTAAGTAAAGAAGAAACACAAAGTATTAGCAAACATTCGCCACCATAAGCTCCTGGTCATACCAGACCAGGTAGAGCCTCGTTTATCCTCTCGAACGGATGCGTATACAATCTGCTTGGAGGAGGCGTTCCACACATGCACAGTAGATTGCTACGCTAACGCTTGTAGCTTCTTGGAGGTAGAAAGTATAACTTTGGCTTGAGGCCTTATCAGCAAAACGCCTAAGTTTATTGAATTTAGAAAGGGAGTGCTTTATGGCCTATAAATTCAACTTTTCTTTTGTAAAAAAAAATCAATGTGCTTGGTTTGTTTCAAAAGTTACATAGACTCACTTTAATATCAGTATTTTGTACTTTTGTAAGAGGCAAGTAAAATATGGCTTTTCCATTGAAGCCTCTTCTCTTTTTAAATTAGTCAATTGTCAATAGTTCAACAAATTCATTTAATAAAATAAACTAATTGGTTTGCATAGAACATTTACTTTGGTCTTATTACCGTATTTTCCGCACTATAAAGCGCACCGGATTATAAGGCGCACCTTCAATGAATGGCCTATTTTAGAACTGTTTTTATATATAGGGCGCACCGGATTATAAGGCGCATAGAATAGAATAGCGTCGTAAGCGTGTCTCTTGAAAGGTGCCATTTTGGGGTCTTTATACACACAAGTGGTGTTGGACTAGGAGTAAGCACAGTACCGGTGTTTACCGCGGTGCGGCTTTGTAGTTTACCAGTCGTACTGAAACATTTTGACAGAGCGCCGTGTACAACCAGTATGGATCAACCAATTAACCAATTGATCCATATATAAGGCGCTCCGGATTACAAGGCGCACTGTCGTTTTTTGAGAAAATTAAAGGCTTTTAAGTGCGCCTTATAGTGCGGAAAATACGGTACTTGTTACAGCATATGCTGCAAGGTATATAGGAAATTGGAGATCATTTAAAATTTCATCTGTCCCTGGTCTTGAACATATCGGATCTATTTCCATGAAATGAGATGCCTTGGTCTCGTACTGTAAGGGAAAAGTGACTGTTCTGCTTGTTTTTTGTCATATTACATTTCCCCGTATATGTTGTTTTAGCGTGTATCATTGTGCATCTCAGTTGAATTAAACCAAATGTGTTGTGGGAGGGACGCAAAATGCCTGCTGCACAGAGCTCAGACGTAGTTTTTCGTGTACTATGAAGTTAAGGATCAGCCGACGATAATCCGTGCCGATATTTTTTTAAAAGAGGAATGTTGAAGTTTTGAACTGGAATCCAGTTGTTTTTGGAAGCATTTGATTCGCCGAAACCTACATCGATTGACGAACCCCTTGAGTGATCGGTACGCGGCGGATGAACAAGACGCTGTATGGAAGAAGTGTAACATCGATGTCAAGCATTCCTTCCGTACAATCAGGAGAAACACTTTTCTGAATGGGTGTCACGTGTGAGCCCATGAATGTATGTAAATACTGTATATGCATTTGAAAAGGAGATCTGAATTATTCTTCTGGTGATTTCTGTGATTGTGAAAGATTCTTTTAAAGAATATGTAAAGAAAGCATACATAACGGGATAATTCAAATAT
This sequence comes from Anarhichas minor, assembly GCF_050575085.1. Taxonomy (NCBI): domain Eukaryota; kingdom Metazoa; phylum Chordata; class Actinopteri; order Perciformes; family Anarhichadidae; genus Anarhichas; species Anarhichas minor. Next base: position 2,041,851 of record NW_027466466.1, on the reverse strand, counting down.
ATAGTGAAAGATGTGGTAACATGCTTTATCTTGTCAGGTTTTTACACGACACATGATTATAAAATGCTCATGACAGTTTTCATAACACATCCATGGATCAGAATTGATGCCATATTCTCCAATATGCAAATCTGTAACTTGGTCAGGTGCAAATTGCAATACAGCATAATGTATTATGAAACATGTGATGAGTAAGGTGTGTGTGCTCTGTAAATACATTACAAGCGGAAAGAGTTAAAGAGTTGCTTAAAATGTTATATTTTTGCTTTTGTTCCTACGTAAAACACATTTACAATAAAAATCCCAAAACCAAGTACATGTTTTCTGTTGTCTGGGAACTATTCACAGTCATGATCAGCATTTATCACACAAGCGCCCCAGACCACCAACATAAATTCTTTAACACAAATATAACTTCAGCTGAACAGCGGCCACCGTTGCCACAAGTGATGATTCTGGGATTAGCCGCCATAAACTGGTCACACCAGACCAATTAAGGCGAAGTGTATCGAGTTGAACAAAGGAGGGTCTCGTGGTTTATGTGTTCAACTTTTTACGTGGAAGATAATGAATTTGAGGTCTATTTTCAAAAGTTGCACAGCCTGGCTTTAATATTGTTAAACTTTACTCAGAGCTTAAACGGGCACTCAGAGAAATACGGCTCTCAATTGAGCCTTTGCTAAGTCCCGCCCCTCAAACACAGACTGGCCAATCATAGCGTAGCATCGGGACAGCTCCATAGACTCTAATGCAATGATTTTCTACATTTTCAGGCTGGTTTAGTGGGTTTGGATTTAGACATGGTTAAATCTTTTGTAAAAGTGATACTCGTTACCTGGAGAGGTAGGAAGAAAATGTAACACGTGTGATTCTTGGTTGTCCAGTTCAAGCTCAATATGCAACTGATGCTAATGTGTCTGAAATCACTGCCTATTTAGTAAAAGTGCACTGTATTTACCCTTCTCCAGTTGTGTGTTTACGTAATATATAATAAAAAGTTTATATGGCACATACTCTTTGCTCACAATCCCACAATGCAGTGTTTTGCATTTCTTAAGATGCTTGTATTGCCGTTGTGCGACTCTACACCTGCCGGTGATGACGCAAAACGACTGCAGTTATAAGCTTCGATGAAACTTGTAAAAAGTAGAGTTTTGTCTTTTTCATGATCTTTTGTGGTATGTATTCCAAAGGTCAAAATAAAAATCCAATATATAAAGGTAAGGTTAGGTGACTCATATGAACATATTGCCCTGGTGCCTATTATCTACATATCAGAGAGTGAGAGAAACAAAATAACTGTTTCCCTTAAGGTTGCATAAGGAACATAAAGCTTGGAAATGTTAGAAATGTCAAGATTTGTACCACATGATGATACCACAAATTTGCATGGAAATTATACCCCTTTTCTTTTTCTGCACTCCCTTCATCCAGACTTGTCCTTGTTCACCCCACCACTTACCCCTCCTCCCTCACAACATTTTTAAATAATGGCTTTGGATGTTTTTCTGCCTCTTAGAAGGTTTGCCGAGTCATTGTGGACAAAAGGAGTAGCGGCTAAGTGTCTGTGTGCGCGGTGTCTGTTATGGATATAGATCATGTCGATTTATGACCCAGTGCCGTCTCAGAGGCATTCTGGGAGGCAACAGAAGGAATTCATTCAACACATCTGGATCTGAACGACACTCTGCTGGTTTTTGCTCGTCTCAGGTTCAGCAACGGGGCTCCTTTTCTTCAGATGTCCAAAGATTTTCTGAAAGAAGAAAAAAGGTTGCTTATATTTACTAGACACCGATAACCTAAGCGTACTTATACACTGATTGCTTGGCAATGCCGCGCTGAGCATGTTTGAACATGCGACAGCAGAATCAAATACAGTTCAATACCATAAAAGTAAAACAAAGTCTTCTGGCAATCAAGCACTTGGACGTACTATTCATTTTTATTTTAGTAAGTGACAGTCATATTCTCCAGGGGGTTCACATTAGACATGTTTGTGCATTCCCACAAGAATTGGCTGGTCATAATCAGAGTCGGTGTCGTGCAGGAACTGTCAAGGAAGAATCTTTCGACAACTATATTTCAAGAATGCTTCCTCATTGAATCACTGAAGGACTGTTCCAATGTCGAGGACCCTTTGAATTCTAGCTAAAATATTTCCTTTGTTCTGGGGATTTTCCAGTGTGTATCCTCTGAGCTCCTGAAACAACCACAACCCTGTACCCACGATGCATTTCCTGATCTCCGATTTGAAAACAAGGAAAAAACGCAAACAAACTCTCAGTTACTTCACCTCAGCAGTCCACGAAAGTCATCCAGTGAAACCATTAACGTTGAAGTATTAAAGTATTACAGTACAAGCACAAAGAGGCCAGCAAAATGTGTAAAACCAGCATATTTTTACATCTAGCGCCGTGAATTAATTCATTTCGGCCAAACTCGTGTGTATGTATGTATGTGTTACCTTCACAGCTGCCTCTACTGTACTTTCTCACATGGCAAGACTAGAGTTTTAAAATTACAACTTTGGTGCACATGTTTCCCTTACTACTGTCAGCATTTGAAAGCAACACGCTATATACACTGGCGAACAATCGCCACTCGAAGTACAAGTGATATCACAAGACAGGACGGGCCAGCGCTTGCTGGTTAGCATGCTAATTTCAGTAGATACCTTTGCAACACAAAACTTAACGTCAACACTGTGTCCTCTTCAACTTCTATTGACATTGTCATTCATTTTTTGAATGTCTTTAACTAAAATTATGGCCATATCTTACACATTGCACCTCGAATTTCACCGCTAGAGCACGGTTGTGATTTTTCTTGTTCTTTACATTACCAAGCCTTAGCTGTGCTTTATGTTGTTTGTTTACTGACAATTACCATAAATGTTAGCATGCTAACACGTTAAACTACAATTATGAACACGGTCAACATTGTACCTGCCTAACATCAGCATGTTAGCATGCAGATGTTAGCATTGAGCTCAAACCACAAGCTAAGATTGTCCGTAACTCTATATAATACATCTTAAACCCCACTTTCTACATAATTCCCAATATTAATTAACTGAGGTTGCCACCCTTTTATTATATTTTACATTGATAGAATTATACTTACTGCAACTGCAACAGTAATAAGTAAAATCAAACCAACAACAATAAGCAATTAGGAGCCTAGAAACATACAGTCACAGAAAATGTAACATTTGTTGATATAATTATATTTTACATTGACCTTGTTCACCTAAGGCATGTTATTATAAAATTCAAAATCAAAGCAGCAGTAACAGGTGTCTTACATATGGTGGCTCGATGTCAGGCACACAGTGTTCTTTACATAACCATACAGCCTGCTCAGATGGGTCTCCTAGGTCCAGTGAAATGCCAGCACATTTCATTTAGACTGCAACGATGGGAGTGGTACTTCATTTACACACAGGGGCACAAGCAGGATAAACCCGACTTGTACACGTTGTGCAGCAGGCATACAAAATGGACTGGTCATTAAGAGTATACATGCTGTACACACACTCACGTGGAGCAGGGAGGAATTCTCCATTATGTCAACAATGGCAAGCTAACCCGGCCACCTGAGAGACAAATTTATGACAGCAGGAAGGGATGGAGTCCACTCTCCAGCAATGTGGCTTCCCATGTGTTCCAGGGAGCCCATGTCTTACATCCACACAATGTGTGGACACAAAGAACCTTCCCGAGGATGGAATCGCCTTAGCTGACTGGCATTTTCATGTCTGACTTCTGATCTCTGCAGTTCCTTGTGTGTCTGTGCTCGGCACGTGCACTGTCTTACGTGTTACAGCGTCTTAGACATGCAAAGAAGTCACTCCATTGATCAACTGCACCAAAGAAAAAAAGCTCCTTTAAACAAGAGTTCGGCCTCCAATCCCAAGTGAGTATCAAAAACGATGTGCTTGTTTATGTGCAAAATCAAAAGTAAAAGTACGGTAATAGCAGAATCCCTCATGTAATTGCTATGTTATTATATTATTATTATTATTATTATTATGATGATGCATTAACGGGCAGCATTTCAATGCTGTTGCTGGCTGCGATGGAGCTAACTTAAATGGTTTTCATTGCATAAACTTAACTGCGGCTGCCACCGTAGTTGTGTTGCCTAAATGGAAGGAGCATAACAAATACATAACAAAATTCCTATTTCTTTTCCATTTTTCTTCGTTTCATTCCCGCTCATTCATTCTTCATGAGACGATTCTTTGAAGGGATGAGCCAACATACACTCCACATCAAGTAGCGGAGCACAGTGACAATTTGTCACCGAGATGATTGACACCCACCGACTGTGAGGGATGCCAAGTCAATGGAACCCGCAGTTCAAAGAAGTAGGAGTGTGGTATGCAAAAGGGGTGGGCTGTCACTTTAAGCACCCGTCTCCCTCGGGCAACAAGCTCTCAACTCACCTTGTAGACGAGCCCTCCTCCCTCACTTTCTAATGCCTGCTTTTGTTTCACATATATTGAACCTCTCTAAACCAGTATGTCACACACACACCTGAACGCCAATGCAGACTAAGAAAGTCAGAAGCTCTTTTAGGCAGGGCGACCCCCACACGCACGAAAAACACCCACCCACTGAATGGAAAGCTCTTGGATACATCACTGCGTCTACATCCAATGTACAGTCACTATTATCTAGATAGAATCCTTTTTTTACTATCCATCCACATTAACACATTTTTTATGTTTCAGGCATCTGAAGAGCGAATTACAATGAAGGCAGAGTGGAGAGGAGGCTATCAATCAATCAATTTTTTCTTCTCCCATTTCTCTCGCTCTGCCTCAGCCGAACGACTCTTTGACAGCTAGAGGTGATTTTAATGAGGCAGAACAAACTGGCAGATGGCCAGAGAGGCCGCGGCACTCATGAGGTTGGGATTGGGAGCGTGACCGCCAGACCTGAGCTGAAGATGTTCAAAGCATTTACTAACCGGTGTGACATACTGTGGCGGCAGCACAGGGGAGCATTGATTTTTACTTAAAACTAGTGATGTGGGTCACCGACGATTACCTGCTTGGTAGCTGTGAATGTGGAATCACGTAAGATGTTTTAACTTAAACCTGCAATAGTTGTTTGGGTACTTGGATGCAGCGCAAACAAGCCTCAAAGACAACAGTCAAATAATGAGTGTATATGGCAAACTATATTCACTCTCTATTCACTGTTGTGGTCTCCATTAACTCTTTGGTTGGCAGGTTGTGGATTTATAAAGCTTTTCCTCTGAAAAGTCCCCATGAGCAGCCCCTTTCACATAAAAAGTTTCCAGAATTTTGTTGCTGGGCCCTATTCACAAAACAACAGCGGTTAGTTTGTATGAGTATAAGGTGTTTGAATCCGTTGCAACAGCGGTGAATCCAAAGGTTTGTACGATGTCCTATTAAACGTACTGCTCCTTTTTCAGTGTGTTTTCCTATAAAAGCCTGCCACATGTGTCAATTTTCAAAACTACTGGTTAGATTTAGAAATATATCATGAAATACTTGGTTAGGGTTAGGCAACAAAACTACTTGGTTAGGTTTAGGAATATATCGTCGTTTGGGTTCAAATATTTACGGAAGTGCTGTTGCTAAAGCACGCAAGTTACGTGAAAAGAACATCAACATTGACTAGTTTCACATGGGGAACAAACAGTGGTCTCCTGGCTAAAATATCTCTGTTTGTTGGACCCATCTACCTCCCCTCCGCCTGCCTGGTGTGTGATTTAACACAACATCCGTATTCAAGATTACGTGGCTAACATATGACAAAAAATTTTGGAATATCTACGAATTACAGCGCATTATTTTTTGCTGGTATTGCTACGAATGCTGGATGAGACCCAGCGTCATGGTGGAAGTACCATTCATAGAAACATATTCTTGCCAAAATACGGCTAAATGTGGAGCTCCTGGTCTTCGCTAGCACCGAGCCACTAACCCGGGTTGCATGCTACTCTTTTTTATTGGTTTTGAGCAACAACTGCATTGAGTTAGCATCAAGTAGATGCTTATTTACGTATGTTTTGATGAAAAGACTGTTTTTCCGCTGCAAAAGCGCAAAATCTTGAGGTATATTGGCTAGCCAAAATAGCTCATGCAATGAATATAAGTGATCACCTGACAAGTTACATTTCAGTGAGATACAAGGACTTGTTTTTGTTGAATATCTTGTGAGGTGAAAAAAGGTAAACTTTTGAGCATTAAGTCAAGTGCAGGAGATTAAAAGAAATCAAGAAAAAACGAAAATGAAAACGATCAAGAAAAACAAAAAGGTGCAAAAATGTTTCCTATACATGCAATATAGAGAATACAGTAGTCAACAATCTGCATACAGATGGACAGAAGATAAGCGGACCTTTTGAACAGTTATTGTAGGAAAAGCACATGTGTTACTGATGAAACGACGGGTTTATTCTATTCAAATGTTCTTGGGCTCATCTTCGACGGTTAGCCAGCATGCACAAAAAAACACGACCCCGAAACCAAAGCAGCGAAACGGAATTCATATTTTTATTATTTGTGTTTCTACTATTTACCACTACTTTTTGTTGTCAAAATGTCTTCTGTGAAAGAAAGGCCCCTTTGGCTGCAGGAGTGCATTGAGAAGTTTATGTTAAGAGTTTTTATACTTTTTCGTGGCCACAATTGAAAATCCATTGTTCCTAAACTAGCAGCGGCTGCTGAGCAAATCATGAGAGATTTACACTAAGTGTGCTGTATTCTCTGTGAATGTGATGTGTCAAAAATGATTAATAGCCTTGTTCTGTAGAAATGTCAAAAACATTCTCTTGCTAACGTCAACTCACTTTTAGGAGATTACACTTTTATTTGGGGGGATTATACCGGCAAATTTGACTCCTTTAGACGTTCTTGTTTGTCATTCTAGATTTACGGAAAGTTTTATTCTGCGGTATCAGAGATATTTTGCCACACCGAGCAAGTAAAGGAGCCCCCGAATAAAAGTACTTTTGGAGGAGTTTGGTCTGTTAGTCAGAGGACGTCATGATCTGTCTCCAGTCCATAGCAGTGTCCGGTGTTCTGGCGAACACTTAACAGGCTGTGATGTAAATGTGAGCGCTGGCTTCATCGTGTGTTTATCTAATGAGTCATACCCCACTGACGGAAGGCCATGATGACTTAATCTGTCCTCAACTGCAAAGACACACAGTCTGTGTTTGTGCATTAGTGTGTGAGGTGGTTGGTGTATTTCGGTCTGTGAAAGCTTCCGTGTGTCTGCAAGCATGGACATGTTTGCCAGCAGGCCTGTACAGTATTATCAGTTCTGGTGTCACTGGCTGAGCAGAAACCCTCACCTCCAGTGTGAGCCCAGCCTTTTTTTCTTTTCTTATTTAAACATTGCGTATTTGTTTGTCGTAATCAAGCTTTAATTAGCACTTTACCGCTGACACCTTCACGTGTTTCTGATCCAGCGTGTGACTTGGTTTTCTTTCCGTTGCATTTCCAAATTTTATTTATTTACAGCGCCTCTTAAGAATGAACGATTACATCTTGCATAGCAGTGCAAATAAAAGACGTTTTGACGTGTGGGTTTCAAAGTCAATGTGGGATGCAAGAGTGGCAATAGTGAGAAAAAGATGAAGAAGATAAAGGAGAGGAAAAAACGGAAGAATTATTCTGCAGCTTTCAAGTCCAATGCCACCTGGGCTTTTATTTACTGAAGCCAAACTGAAGGTATTGAGTTTGGGGTTGTGGATGTCATAGCTTGTCCAACCTTCACTCAAGAGACTGGAGTTGGGTTACTCTAAGTGACCTTAATCCCACCATAGTTTTGAAACGCAGATTGGCCTATTGTAGAAATAAACGTTTTTGGCCTTGGGAGTGAGTGAAGCCAATTCGGAAGAGTTTTAAAACTTGCATTCTCTCTACTGACCAGCAGGGGGCGACTCCTCTGGTTGCAAAAATAAGTCCAATTGTATAGAAGTCTATGAGAAAATGACTCTCCTTCTCTCTTGATTTATTACCTCAGTAAACATTGTAAACATGAGTTTATGGTCTCAATCTCTAGTTTCAAGTCTTCTTCAATACAGCATGATGTTCATTTAGTAGATTATGGACCATTTAGAGTCACATATACCATAAAGCAGAGTATGCTTTTGGGCGGGATTACCGTGATTGACAGGTCACTGCAGCTACCAGAGCCGTATATGGCATCACTACCACGTCACTCCTCTGCATTCCAAATATGGTAACATCTGTTCATATAGGTTACAAAAAAAACATGGTGACGGTCATAATCCATACATTACATCCATATCGGCTGATTCCGCATCTCACAATTTCACGTCCAAGACTCGCAATACACCTTTACAATCGCATGGCGTGCTAGCTTGTTTACTTGTACCGTTGAAGAAGGTAAAGAGTGAAAAAAGAAGATTTTGCGGACCCCCTGTTGAAGACCTCTGCATTAAAGTGTACATCAACCTGTTGTGTTTCTTTATTCTTTCACTTCAGTTCTAGTAAGTGCTTAATATGTCAATAGTACAGATCAGAATCAGATAACATTGTAATAGCTTGCGCAGCTGATTAAACACGCTAGCAGATCAGTGCTCCATGAGAGGCGCTAGCTTGGCTATCACCGGTAATATCCTTCTTCTGATATGTAATTTGAATGTCTTTTCATAACCACGCCAAAATTGAAATCCTGATCCCTTTCATCAATCATTTGGAGAAACAAACAAGAATATTTTGGAGTGCTGATACTGGCCTGAGGACCATCGATTCGGGAGCGTAATTAACCCAATGACACATGAAAAGGAATCTTGCGCATCACGTAAATTGAAGCCTGGACCTGTTGCCTGAGGTCATGCCATTAAATTCGAATTTCCACCAAAAAGAAAGAAGCAGAGAGTAAGAGGAAAATACATTGCTGTGTGTTTTAGTAACACCCACTAAAACTAAAGATTCTCCCACCATGCAGTGTTTTCTCTGACCTATGATTTACATATTTTCAAAGCATCGCTGCTAAGGCATCAGTGAGTTTCTGAAGTTAGAATTCAGCCGGCTGCACCCATTTCTCAGATGCGGGACTGTCCAAAAGTGTGCGTCCCCCTCTATTCCTCATGTCTTGCCTCTTTACGCTGTTTTTCGATTGCGACCATTCAGAAACAGCTGTAAATGCTTTTGTCTTTAGTTTCAACTTGTTTGGATGACTTCATACAAACTAATCCATTAAAAGCAAAACTGATTCTATTACTTGTCAGGTCTGATAGTGACTAGGCCCATTTGTGACCTCAGCACTTCTTACATTAATCTGTGATTTTGTCATAGTGTCACATAGTGAAAATAGGAAGAGCCAGGAAGAGAAAAGAACAAAAGAAGTTGTGTTTGGGAAAACTGGGACGTTTGAATTCTTAGGGGGTGTAATGTTGTCAGCATGTACCTGTAGTGTCTGTAGTGACGCAGTGAGAGGAAGGGCCCCTACTGTAACCCTCAACTCACTCTTTCCTTCTCTTATGTAATCATGTGTGTGTGGCTTGGCTTGCATAGATATATGTGCATATGGGAGCCATAAAAAAAAAAAAGCAATACATTCACCGTCCTCCCACCTTCTCCACCTTTTACCACGCTGTATTTACGGCTACATAGCTCTGTGGCTACATTATACTTATTTACACTCACTCTAACAGCACTTTAAGAAAAGAAGCCATGAATTAGCAGCACGCACACGCACACATGCACACACACTTCTGAAAGGCACAGGAGAGCGCTGTAAAAAGGAGAGCCGGGGAAAACATAACTCACTTTGTCGAGCGCTCTCATTCCAACTTGCCCTCAGGTCTTGTGAATGTAAGGAATTCACAGCGAGGGGTGGAGAACAAAAAAAAGCTGTTTGCTAGCGCCGCACTGCTGTTGTGCAGATGGAGAGACGTGTGACACACATTCAAATCACACACACACACACACATGTGCACCCGGCAGGAGGCTTTTTAACCAAACTCCTACGCAGACGCATGCACGCTTATGTTTCTTATGTCTTATGTATGTAACTTATGTTTTCTTTAGCACACTCACAACCCACACAACGCAACAGGAGACCTTTTACGCTAACCTATAATAGCTTTCATCATCTGGTTTCGCCTAGCATGTTCTAACACAAACCAACATCTGTCAAGTTTCAGTCTTGTTTCAGAAACTGCTAGACGAACGCCGTCTTATGAAAGATTACATTTATAAGAAGACTTTCGTAAAAAAAGCCAATTAATTGAATTATTATCTTGTAAGAAGAACATGGGATAATACGTGTTCCCATCCGTTCGTTTTTCATTTATCGTTGCCTGTTGTGTGAATGTTGCTGTCCAACTGAGCTACAGTAACTTTACCCTGTCAGCACTTTGTTGGCGCAGCAACAGCGGCGGCCCACTGACAGTGGTCGGTCAAGTTTTCCTGTCGTTATGATATATTCACTTATATGTGTGTATATATATATATTATGACAACCCAGGGGACGTGGAGGCAAGATTCAGAATAAAACAGGAGACTCAGAGGCAGTGGGTACGTAACAAAAAGTGTCCTTTAATAGACAGGTTAGGGTAAAGGGAGATGGGGTCAAACTTAAAAGATTTGGCCTTCAGTCTACACCCAGTGCAAGGCAGTTCCTCCGTCCTGTGCGCAGAGCAGAGCAGAGGAGAGAGATGAGTCTGCTTGATTACCTCCCGTCTGATGCAGCTCCTCTCAAGTGGTTCTGGAGATCCTGGTAGTCTTCTGCCCAGTCTTTCTGCTGCTGCAGCTGCTTCCCAGCTCGTTGAACATATGCTCACTCTAATTACCTGATGGGCTGCAGGTGTGACCAATGCCACGCGCCTATTGGCTGCAGCACCTGAACTGGATAGAAGACTCCCTCTATCACCTCCCCCAACCTCAGCTTGGGGATCCGCTCCCTGTGCTGGATCTGCTCAGCTTTCCCCCTGGTTTGCCACAATATATAAAGTATATATATATATATAAAGTATATATATATATACACAGTGCTGGCAATGTGGTAGTGCTGGGGCCCAAGGCCTATACAGAGAGCGGGCCCTACAACAATGAGTGGGGCACAGATTGGACAACCACAAATGATACAGAATACTATTCTGGACATATAGCTGTTAACCGTCAAAGAGGAAGTCATATCAAATTGAAAAAGGGTGCTGTTTGCTATATACACCTTCAAAAAGGGTACCCTCAAACCCATCTTGGTCATGGTTTTCATCTTTTTATTTATTTCTTGGTAATAGTGCACTATTACCTCCATTCTGCACTATCACCTTAATTCCATTGACACTGTTGTATAGGTTTATGTATATATATACTTTATGGATATATATTTATATTGAACATAGTCGTTACATGTTTGTGCTTACATCTGTTGTATTTTTTTGTTTTTTGTTGTCCTTGTTTTTTATTTTTCATATATTTAAATCTTTTTCCTGCTTATTTGTAAATTCTGTGAATTACAACCGGAGTCAAATTCCTTGTATGCGTTCACATACAAGGCCAATAAAGCTGATTCTGATCTGAAATAGTCAGTAGTGATTTATAACAAAATGATGTGTTCGTTATTTTACATAAACTATAAAGAACTATAAACTATAATGATTCTGTTTACCAACAGAAGTCTGGTTGTATAGAAGTCTATGAGAAAATGACTCTACTTCTCTCTTGATTTATTACCTCAGTAAACATTGTAAACATGAGTTTATGGTCTCAATCTCTAGTTTCAAGTCTTCTTCAATACAGCATGATGTTCATTTAGTACATTATGGTCCATTTAGAGTCAAATAGACGATATGCTTTAAGGTGTGCTTTACGGGTCTCTAAGTCACTCTTCCACAGTCAAAATATGGTCACTTTCATTGGTTGCAAAAAACCCAAAATGGCGACGGCCAATATGCCGAACTCGAGGCTTCAAAACAGCAGTCCACAAACCAATGGGTGACTTCACGACGGCTACGTCCACTTCTTATATACAGTCTGTAGTTTAGGCGCAAAATCTGTTAAGACTGACATGCTGAGCACATCTTTCAAACATAATCGCGTTAGTAACTAACATCATCGTAGTAGGATGCACTGGTCATAAAAACCTTACGCTACCATCCACGCCTGTTCTCTTTGTACCACTTGTGTCTGCATGGTGTGACCTATGTGTGCAGCAGGCCTCAGCGAATGTTGCAAGGCTGTGCAATGCGTGGGGAGAGGAAAAGTGGCGGGAAGACGCAAAGCACGGACAACAAGCACCTCAAATCTTGACTTGCACCAACATCTTTTTTTCACCTTTTTTCAATCACAATTGAGTTTGTAACATTTTTTTTGTTTTTTAAATTAATTTCAAACACAAGAAGGACGTAACAAAACCTAAGCGTGAACTCCCAATCTATCATTTAACCATTAGATGCGTCAAACTCACCCACAGAGCTTCACTGACTGATTAGACAGATCTTACAGACCCAGAGAAAGTGGATGACATTTACCTAAATTAATCCTGCCAACCTGCCGACACTGGGAGTGGCGCCGGATCAAAAACAGTTTTGACATTTCTGTTTTAATGTGGCTCAATGTAAAGTAGCAAATGCGACATAGGAGGCTGGCGGGGTTTGTGGAAGTCTGTGCGTATGAATACACTTCATCCCCAAGCTTGAAGTATATTTTTTTTGTAGCTGACCTCTGCTGTCTGTTTGGGGGGACAAAAGAAAAGATAATCATCCTACAGTTTTGCACAACCTGCTTTTTTGGGGGGTAGGTTTTCCTTTTAACTTCCTGGCGTACTTCTTTCCATGAGGGCTGGCTTGTATTCGCCGAGTTCACCGAGTGTGGTGGAAAATAAAGTTAAAACACAAGCCCCTTTCATAGAACACCTTGGGAAGTTGACTTTTCCTGTGTGTGTGTGTGTGTGTGTGTGTGTGTATGTGTGTGCAGGGGACAAAGGGAGAGAGAGAGAGAGAGAGCTGTCTTCATGCACGTGTAGGTGAAATTCTTAGTAGGCGGTGTATTTATACACACACACACACGTGGGGGGTTTAAGGAAGGGAGCATTTTACTTAATAAATCTCATCTGGTCGACTTTGTTCCGCAACTCAAATTACCTCACAGTCATTTACTGTAAATCAGCGGAGTTACATTGAAATTGAGCACTGGTTTCCTGAACACTGCAGGACGCCAGAAATGTCAGGAATCACAAGACAACTGGGACTGGCCCCCTTGTCTTTATATAGATACCAAAAATGCTGTCACTGGAGTAAACTCAGTCACCACGACCAGCCAGTGAGTGTGGAGAAGATACAAAAGTGTCATGACTCTAGATTTGCTCATAAGAAGAGAGCTGGCCGCTTGAGCCGGAGCCCAGTGTTTTGCATAGTATCCAGGCAGCAACCTCCGGTTCTGCCGAGTGAAGCCGTTGTGGAAGTGTCTTAAAACTTGCATTCTCTCTACTGACCAGCAGGGGGCGACTCCTCCGAATACAAAAGAAGTCAGATTGTATAGAAGTCTATGAGAAAATGACTCTACTTCTCACTTGATTTATTACCTCAGTAAACATTGTAAACATGAGCTTATGCTCTCAATCTCTAGTCTTCTTCAATACATTATAATGTTCATTTAGTCATGATATTATGGTCCATTTAGAGTCAAATAGACCATAAAGTGAAGTATGCTTTAGGGCGGGCTTCCTGTGATTGACAGGTCACTGCTGCTACGAGAGCCGTATCCGGTGTCACTACGTCACTCCTTTGCATTCCAGATATGATAACTTCTGTTCATTGGTTGCAAAAACAACAACATGGTGACGGCCGTATTCCGAGATGGTGATGGCGAAATCGCCGAACTTGAGGTTTCAAAACGGCAGTCCACAAACCAAGGGGTGACATCACGATGACTACGTCCACTTCTTATATACAGTCCATGGTTACCAGGTCTAGGCAACAAAACTAATTGGCTATGGTTAGAAAAAAGCATCATAGTTTGGGTTAAAATAAGTACGTTTATTGCGTAAGTTAAGCAGTAGACATTGCTTCATGTGACATGTAAAAGTCCTGCTTGTTAGACCCATCCAACAACACTGCCTAGCAGACTTACTACTATATACTAGATCCCTTGCTCCCAGCGCCTAATTATGACGCGGATGGGTTTACATTGGAGTTGGTTAAAAGCCGGTTGCATCTCATTCAGACGCTGAAGGGCATCGGTATCAAGATGCTGAGGACCACTGACCAAGTGTCGGTATATGACGCCCTGGGAGTAAGACCAGGGTGCTGACGCAGTGTGCTGAATTCAACAAAAGTACTGAGAGATACAAGAAATGGAAACCATGCTAAATGCTTTGCTGCTGCGAAATAAGATGTTCTGGCTCAAAAAACAATGCCTGTGGGCCACAGCATGAGGCTAATTGAACTCGTCTTACATCACTGTAATCAAAACCCACCTTTGGTGATTTTCATGTCTTAACCTTAAAGGGAGGATGACACACTTCTCTACGGATTAAGAACGATGCGTAACAAGTGCTGGTATTTTGTGGATCCTGATTAGGCAGCAAGAAAAGACACCCAGTAGGCCACCAACAAAGAAAAGCATATCCAGTTGCATGCAATTCAAATCGTTAAATACTGCAGCTTGGTCAGTGCCTCTCGGCGTCTGAGAGTGACACACCACACTTTCAACTAGCTCCAATGTAAGCTAGTCCAGTTGGACATTTCATGCAATCTTTCCAGAAACAAAGTCAAACCAACCGAAGCTGTCTGCCGGTGTAGCAGTGGCTGAGTTATGCAGAGGTAGAGCAGTGTGTGTACTGGTAGTTCCATCGCCGGTTAGCCAAACACATTTTGCAAAACAATAAAAGTGAGCTGTACGCAACCAATTGGCTGCGAGGCGTCATAAAACACACAACTCCGAAACAATGAATGCAAGCAATCAGCTTGAAGTCCTGATATAATACGTTTAATACAATCTTGTCAAAAACAAAATTAAAGTCCCCAACCTGATCATTGCAGATCATTGTTAATTGTCCATTGTTAATGGGGGGAAAATATATATTTTTGATAGCGATTAATGAAATAGTCAACCCCTTTTTTGGAGTTGTCAATGACTACTGAAATGCAGCAGTGGTAAAATACAGTTATGTGAACCCATCTGTGTCATTAATACGACGTCAGAGCAACTGACGTCATACAAAAAGTGAAAGAAAGTTTGCGCAGGAATGGACGGTGGTTGGGTGGGTCAAACAAACACATGGCCGCACGAGAAACCAAGTAAACTTTGAGTTATTTACCATAGTTTTGTTACGTAACTTACATAACTTACTGAACGCCAGTTATGTAGCATGCATACTTTACTTAACAAACATAATTATTTACTGAGCAACATTAGCATTCATTCAAAGTTGTTTTTTGTTGTTCACCAGGCAAAGTCCAATACTCACTTTCCTTTTAGCTCTGTTTTTGGTCCCCACCAACTTCTCAGGGAATTATCTGGCTCTTTATGCTATGTTCACCGGCTAGTCGCTAACTGTGTTTGCTGTTTGGTGCTGGGCAGGTAGATGGGGTTTCAGAGCCCAAACTGTGAGAGACAATGTATGATACATTGTTGACGTAAAAATGATACCGCTTTCAATAATATATTAGTGCATGTCATTTGTTATGGATAATATAACCTTGACACCCTTTTTAAGATATCTTGCAGATGGAGTGCTCTGTCCATCTGCTTATGTTCTCCTCTAGCATCAGTTTGGGACGACGTGTCAGTTTCCACTCGTTTCATGCGTAGCGTCTTTTCAGAATAAAATTCCACCTTCACAGTAAAGTTACGTTCAGGCAGAAAGATACGTATGCTGTGTTCACACCAAACGCGACACGAATCATTCGCGCGAGTTGATTACATAAAAAGTCTATGCACAGACACGATGAGACTGGAGTGACGCGAATTTGCGATAGCCTATCAGTGTTGAGATGCTTCCCCTGTCATCACTGACTTCCTGCCGTTGTTGAGTCAGGAAATAAATACTGTAGCCGTCTGTGTTCACCCAGAGCTCTACGATACCTCATATTAGTAGAGACCGGACCAAACTATGTGTATATGTAATAACAATGAATACACGCTGCCGTATTTACGTCTATATGACGTTATTTTGAGTGTTGATGGAGCTGCTACAATGTTGGCATAGAATAGCACCGATAGATCCGAGCTCCATTGAGAAAACAAGCATTTTAACAGTTATTTGCTTGTTATCTTGTAGAGAGAACTAACAAAACATGAATTCAAACCTTTTTACAAATCGGCATCATTACGTAGTTTATTGCAGTTAAATAACAGCAAAATCAGTTTATGTGGGTTCATACAGCTGTAGTAAACAGCCGACGTGTGGCTTGCTAGACACAGTGAATACAGCTCGATAACATCCACGGAGCTCCTACGGACTGTTATGAACCCAGACAAGTAGGCGTTTAGTTTCCCGGGATATCTGGTACTTCCACAACAAGTACTAAGCAGAAATAGTGGTTATTTCTTACATGGTTGATGGCGGAAATAAATGGCTTAAGTTAATAACGGCTTCCAGGGCGATAAGCCACGCCCCCTCTCCGGCACGTCTAGTGCGATTCACGCAAATTACCACAAATGGTCCCCCGAGATGAACACACATTTAGTTAGGTCAAGGAAAAGAGCTTGTTTGACGTTAATTTGTCTGACTAAAGATTCACGTGAGTAGCGAGTGATAAACAAGTAACGTGACTAGCGCCTCACGAGACAAAGTGTTTTCTTTTAGTTTCACATCCACCTCCCCTCCCTCCCAGCTTTGTGTGGACTATTTCGCTCTTTATACTTTGTCAGTTGCTAACGAGCTTCTAATAATGACGCGGGTGGGTTTACATAGTTAGCACAAAGCACGGTGCGTCGGTCTCAGACGCCAATGGGTACTGACCAACCGTCTGTATTTGCCGAGTTGGGAGTGAAACTGGGTTGCCTTATCCTATACTTATCCTATTTATCAACCTGTTGACATTGGCAACAGAAGAGCGTTTAATGGCACAGCTTGCTTTTTTGACCACTCAACCAAATGATATTACAAACAGTTAACAAAACATTTTCAAAACTTTAACAGAGCTCGACCACACCTGCAGAATCAAAGACGGAATTGTAACGGGACTCTTGCGGTCGACTGCGCCCCATGGATGGACGAGCCATAATTGCGGTGTTTATTGGTAGTCATTTGGCCCAAATGGAGAAGAATTATTTGAAATTAAAGTAATGAAGGTCATTATTTGGATCTCAAATTCGGTCGGGGCTCACAAACCTATCAGGAGGCCACAGGCTAGCTGAACACATCCAGTAGTAATCTAAATACACAGACGAGGTGCACTTTACTTGCAAATTCACGTGCGCACATACACACAAAAAACGCACTGTGACGGTGGCGGTTAGATAAACGCTATCGTGTTTATGGGCGGCAGTACGATTCAAACAGACTCAATGAGGACGTCAGTCATCTGAGAGAGCTTGAGTTATTTCCTACACCCTCAGCCTTGAACACAACCTTCTGTACTTGTCATCTTTCACAGGGATCAGTGAAGGGTTGCAGTGGCAGCAGGCTCAGCAAGGTAGCCCAGATATCCTTTTCCCCAGCCACTTCCTCCAGCTCGTCCCGGGAGGCCACATGGGAAAGCTCCTCTTATTATTTTTTACATACAGCCATACCATCAGCAACACATCCTTAAAAAGAACTGAACTCAATACATATTTTCAAAAATGTTTGGGAAATTTAAAAGCATACTTGGTAGTGTTCTGTTTTTTTCCTAATTGGAATGACGCGAATAAATGACACAAATACACTGCTCAATATGTGAAGCACACAACATCCTTCCTCTATTTTGTACATGTGATGCAGTCAGCTGTTAAGGCTCAGTTACAACATAAAGTTGTCTCCGGATGCACTTTACTATGAGGCTTGGGGGGGACCAACCAGGTTATTTCAACATAATGGATGTCACTATTGGAATTTATTAGCTTCAGTGGAGAGTTGTGCATTATTTCCATAGCCATGCTCTCTCCTGACGTGGTTATGATTAAAAACTAAATAAATGTTGTGCCTCGAGTGTTCAACACTTATATTAGTGTTGTAATGCATTGGGTGGCCTCTGAGTTCATAGACTAATGACTTAAGCAATAAATCGTCAGTGCTGTCCATGTTTTATTTTTGGTCTCACTGTGACAGATACTCTTCCTTAGAACCAGACATGTCCGTCAGACCCAAGAGACCAGAAATTCCCAAAACCTTTTTGTTAAAGCAGCCCAGTCTTTTAAAGGTTTAGCCCATAGTACCACTTTAAATGAATGACTTTTTTAACTAAAGCATACCTGCTTTGTAGTAAACGGGTTATAACGAGTAAACAAATGCTAATATGAACCTTTTAAGGTGCAATGTGTAAGATTTGGCAAGAATTTTATTTTAAAACTGCTTTAAAGTTATGTCAAAAGACATATATGTGTTGTGTTGCAGAGATATCTACTGAAATGAGCATGCTAACCAGCTAGCCCTGGCCCGTCCTGTGTTGTCATACCACTTGTACCTGGAGAGGCGATAGTGAAGAGCCAACCCGTTCCCACCCCCAAGTACCGCGCCTTGATCAGAGTGACGCACCGAGGCACTGTTTAGCGTCTGTATCATAGACTGTATATAAGTAGTCGACATAGTCACTAGGATGTCACCCATTGGTTTGTGGACTGCCGTTTTGAAGCCTTGAGTTCAGCGATTTCCGCCATGTTGTTTTTTTGCAACCAATGAACAGAAGTTATCATATTTGGAATGCGGAGGAGTGACGTAGAGATGCCGTATACGTCTCTGGTAGCGGCAGCGACCTGTCAATCACGGTAAGCCCGCCCTAAATCATACTCTGCTTTATGGTCTGTGTGACTCTAAATGGACCATAATGTACTAAATGAACATCATGCTGTATTGAAGAAGACTTGAAACTAGAGATTGAGACCATAAACTCATGTTGACAATATTTACTCAATATCAAGTGAGAAGTGGGATAAGTTTCCCATAGACTTCTACACAATTTGACTTATTTTTGCAACCGGAGGAGTCGCTTGGCTTTGGGATTGCTGACTTTGTGTTACTACAGCTCCTCCAATTGAAAGTCTGTTTCCTGGCGCTGCAGCCGTTATCCTCCGTGAGAAGTAGTCTTCTGCCACTTTGATTTTAATCCAATAAACAAATTTATCAAAGTGTACACCTGGAGATTATAAATTAAGTTATAACTAACAAATCTACATTGTGTGTGTGTGTGTGTGTGTGTGTGTGTGTGTGTGTGTGTGTGTTGGTGTGAGTTAGGTGATGATGACCTGACAGAGCGCTGGCCAAGATACCGACATTCATCTGATAAAACATGACCTGTATGTATGCCTGTATGTATGCCTGTGTGTGTGTGTGTGTGTGTGTGTGTGTGTGTGTGTGTGTGTGTGTGTGTGCGTGTGTGCTCATGTGGTCTGGCTGGCCGGCTGTGCAGTTTCCACCAGGTCAGTGATACTGTCATCCAGCCAGGAACAGAGCGGGACTCGTGGGCCCGGCCAAGCCAGGGGGGGATACGGCCAATTACTGATGAAACAAAAGAAAGCTCATTCACATTTCCATGAGAAAACCTTGCCAATACACACATATTAATCATGTTTAAATATGGTACAGGAAACGTCATGAATGTGGATATTCTTTCTCTCACTTTTCAGACCACATCCCACACCACCTCAGTTCATTTATTTTATTTTACTGTGTGTATATATATATATATGAACTTGTGATTATATATCTTCATTTCATTTTATTTTCCTTAATGTTATCTTATCCCATTTTATTAAATCCTAATAAACTGCATTTACAGTATATTGTCGTACTATTTCATCTAATCTCACATTCTTTGGTTTAAATTTGATTTAATTTGATCTTGTCTAGTAAAATATCATCTTATTTCATCTAATTTCATCTCATAACAAAAAACAACAACTATATATAAATATATATACATATAAAAACCTCTATTTCTACATTCATTTTTTCAGTATCTCATCCACATTGGCTTTTCCATTTGTTGTATTATGTATCAGAAGCTATTTTTAACTCAGTAATTTGGATTGAAGGTTTAGTCGGATTGAAACAGTAAGTCATATTTCATAATGTATTTGAAAATATCAGCAGGATTGTAGCTTGTTGAAATAGCTCTCCTAAGGCATGATTGAGATGTTATAGTTGGCCTTGAGTCCTCTCTTAGTTTCTGATATGTGTGTACAGATACTTCTTGTGACGTTGCATGTCCCACAGCTATTTGACATCATATACGAGTAAATATAGTCTTTGCTTTGCATGTGGGAGGATCTGTTGTGTTACAATAATTAAGTACACTAAAAAAACAAAGTGCTGTATCTTACATACAGCATGTACTTTGAAGCTGACATGGATTATATTGGTCTAAAGTTAAGGAATTGCTCAGTGTAGCATTATGCACCGACATGCCCGACAATTTTAATTATCGGCACCACAATCTACTCCACTGCGGTGTGTACTTGGATGGATGCACACGCAATATTACCCTTGCCATTGTTATTGCAATTTACACTTGTGTGTGGCCAAGTCGTTTTGGATATGTCGTGTCCGTGCCGTGTCCATAATTCCATTCGCTGCTTCGGGTTAATAGTTGACTTTCTGGGTTTACAGCCGAGGGCCTCCCAGGTTGCTTTTAATAGACTGAATTTGACGATTGGCCAAACAGCTCCACCCTGCAGTTTAAGGTGCTAAAACTGTCATAACACGCACACACACAATGGCCCGAGGAAAGATGTGCAGTTGCAGGGTCGGTGGTGTCATTGATGAACTCGGGTGGTTCCTTTGCAAGTTCACTGACCTGCGTTATATTATTTAATCCACTGGAATTAGCAATGATAAACAGAAAAACTTGCATTAGCCAGTTTCACTATAATCTGATAAATGTTGTACATTTTAGAAATTCTTCTCTCCCCTTTGTGTAAATGTGCAACTTTCCGTTGGATGTATTATTTACAGATGTTAGAGTTGGGATTACTTACACCTTTTGTCCCACAATCAGCTGGAAATAAGGGTGTTGATGTCAGCGGTTCAGTCCCAGTGGTGGAAGAAGTATTAAGGCTCTTTACTTTTTGATGTAGCGATGTAGAGAGGAGGAGCTACTTCTGCCGGGTGCTGAGCTCCCCTCCTGCCGGAGCTCTGACTGCAGCCAAGCCGGATCATGGTCTGTCTGCGGTGGGCTGGTTGCTGCTGGAAGCCCCGCTGGAGTCTGAGCTGAAGTATTTTTTGGTGAACCTAAATGATTTCATCTGATTTTGCCGGAATTGGGCCCGAGGGCACCAATGACAAGCATTAAGAATAACTATATAGTTCTCTCTGATGGTCTCATTGACTTATGTAGGTCATATAGAGACATCCATAATACACTGAATACTGTCTCATAACCAGTTAAAGGTTCCTTACAGTACTTTTAAAGTATCTAAAGTAAAATTACTCACTATGCAAAATGTCCCTTTTCAGGGTGTTTGTGTCGTCATATTATTGCATTATCATTATTGATGCATTATTATGTTTAATATGAAAGCTAGTTGAGATCGAGCTAACTTCAAACTACTATATATACCTAAATCACGTGTCGAAGTGTCCCTGAGCAAGACACTGAACCCCTAACGGCTCCCCGGGCGCCTGTCATTGGCAGCCCACTGCTCCCTATATACAGGGATGGGTCAAATGCAGAGACAAATTTCCCCTTCCGGGATCAATATAGTATAATAAATAAATAAAATAAAATAAATGTATAATAATGTATCAGATAAAAAAGAAAATATATGTGATTAGAGACGTCTCAGGGGCTACTGGCCTGAGTAACATAAAATTCTGTATGAATATTAATGGTCTCCTGAGGATGATTGTTGTCATTGTCAGGTCAACATTTCCCATTGACAAACACTTTGGGTTCAAAACAAGGTGTCTCAAAAATTATATCTGTATTTCCCTGTAGGCTGCGGTTGAATCCTAAGGTTTCACCCTTCACCCTTCACATTTCCCCTTGTGCTGTCATGACTCCAAAATGTCCACTTGTGTACAAGAAACATCCAAATTGAATGGCCAAATTGCCACAAAACTCACTGAGAGCATTCTCGATCCTCACAGAACGACCTCTCTCAACTTCTGTGAGCTCTCCTCTTGAGCCAATCTCAAGCCAAAGTGTTCTTGGATTTTTTATTTATTTTTTACACACAAGACATCCAAGCACATTCATGCTCCCACCGGGATAAACCCTCTTAATCTCCCTAACCACATAACTGCTCCTCTAAGAGCCGCCCCCACAGAACAAACTACTACTTGTAAAGCAACAAAATATCAAGCTGGAAAGCTGCTTTCATACCGTCGGATCTCAGGAACATTTGCAGTACATTGAATTGAATCACTACATAAACATCCAGCTCAAATCCAAGTGCTGACTGGTGCTGATTAGAAAGTCATCGCCTCGTGTTCCAAACGAGAGTTTGGGCTCAGTTGCAGCAGCACACGAGGCCAACAATCCCAGTCATTAAAAAATAAAGCAACAGTAAATTACATCCTGAATGGCTGCCATTTCTTTTCTTCTTTTTTTCTGTTTTTCATACAGAGATCCTGCCATTATTATACCATATACATACAGCATCTGGTTTCCATTTGTGTTTTGTGGGGAAGATGGTGATTGCGGTTCTTGTCTGCCAAGCTTTTTCCCCCCCTCCTTTTGTTTCTGTATTTCTACGGCTTCTATATAATACTTTGATACAGCAGGGCGGAGTGTCAGACCAGAAGAAAACACTAATGCCTCTAACCTCTGCTTGCATCCACCACGAAAAAGAAGAAAACTCTGAGGAAACTGTGGAGACTTAACTCAGCTGAGAACAAAAGACACTTTCATTATTCGATTTCTCAGCTTTTCTGTCTCCATCTGCTCAAGCGATGCTGCAAAAACATTCAAATGTGCAACCGTGCTGTAGTCCTAGGCCTTGAGCTTTGTTTATACTCACGCTTGACCCGTTGGATACGGACCTATAACCCATAGATGATTGAGAATTATGCACTTTTATCACTGTCTGGTTTGGATCTGCCACCAAACATGACAAGAACAGACTACAACGGACTGACAGCTCTGCAGAGAGGATCATTGGTGCCAGCCTGCCCTCATCCAGGACTTGTACATCTCCAGAGTCAGGAAACGGGCAGAACACATCACTGCAGACCCATCACACCCTGGACACAACCTGTTCCAACTACAGAGCCCTGTACGCCAAAACCACCAGACACCAGAACAGCTTATTTCCGCTGGCCGTCACTCTGATGAAGACTTAATCAGTCATACAGACCTATTACCTCCATTTTGCACTATTACCTCCATTTCAGTGTCATTGTTGTGTTTTATGTTCATATATATGTATATACTTTTGTATATATATTCATATTTACATTTGTACATAGTCTTTAAATGTTTATGCTTACCTCTGTTCTACTTTGTTTTCCTGTGTATGTACGTTGAGTGCAACGGAAACAACAGAGTCTAATTCCTTGTATGCATATACATGGCCAATAAAGCTGATTCTGATTCAGATTATTACATTTTGGAGGAGCGCTTCTATTTTAACCGGTACAGCTTTTCTAGCCTTTACGGCACTCGTTCAGCGGTCCAGGAAACACACGGACCAGTTGCATGCGTTGTAGATTATTAAAAGATATAATGTGAAGCGCCACTATGAAGCAAAGCACAAATATGTTGTGCAAACGTACCCACTCGCATCTCAAATGAAGTGACAGATAATAAACAATCTAAGAGCCCAATATGATCAGAATCCTAACATAACATTGTACCTGTCCAACAGTGATGTTACCAGAGAGGAATAGAGCTGAAACAAGTACTTTCAACAACCACAGATAAAGTCCCTGCTCACACATTTATCTTTTTAGAAGATTAGAATAATGTGGATATCTTTTTTTCGGGTGACATCACTTCACACCTGAATTAACTGAATTCAAAGCTTCAGGGCAAGGACAAATTCATTTTTCTAAAATGAAGTACTTTATTTTAAGATGCACATTTTTCAAAAGCTTTCTGTTATGTATTTTTTTCTTAAATGCAGCCCTAGCTGTACTTGAAATAAGAGAAGAACATTATTTTATTATCACAGTTTGTATTATTTATAATTCATCTAGTTTAATTTTAAAACTGATAATTTGTTAAATTTTAAACAATTTGATTTAGCTTCAATATATTTATATAAATGAATGATTTGAAGATCTGCTGATTTGTCCTTCTTTGTATAATCCCCAGACATATAAAGAGTCCTTTTATCATTTAACTATTTCTGATAGTCACGTGATTGTGCCACGCGCCACCCGTAATAACGTCATCTTTTGTTGTGAACAAAGGCTCGTGAAGGCTTCATCTACTGCGAGTATAAACTACTGTTTAAAGGGACAGTACACCCCAAAAGAAATGAAAAAAATACACCTGTATTGCTATTTAATGATCTAAATTGTTTTGTTGTGAGTTGCTTAGTTTCGGAGATATCGGCGGTAGAGAGGTCTGCGTTCTCTCCAACATAACGGGAATATGAGGCACTCGGCTTGTGGTGCTCAAAGCTCCAGAAAAACATACATTTGAATAACTCAACAGCAATGTCTCTTTTCCAGAAATCATGACCCGGTTACTGAAGATAAACCACGGACCTTGGTGTGAACAGTTTCATGTTTAGTTGATAGAAAATAGCACAACAGGTAGAAGGGGAAATTTAGTTTTAGATTTCTTTGGAAGGAACTGTCCCTTTAACAAACAAGCAATGAGAAAGAGGGCAAACAAATAAGTAAGCCAAGAATCAAGAAGGAAAATTATCTCAAAGATACCTGTGCGTCTTGGGTAGCTGTGCCACCTTAAATACCTGTCTGAGGTTAAGTTACCTTAAGCTGTGCACCAGAGGAAGCAGGCAAATAAGATCATAGTCCATCAGATGATCCCCTCTTGGATGATGAGGGCAGTCTGGCTGATTCACCAGTATCTGTTACAGTTTAACAGATGTGCTGTCTGGTTAATATCTACACACACACACACACTGAGGAAAACGCTCACTGAGGCCTGCATGAACACACGTGTGGGTGTGCTACTTCAGAGGTGAAGCTGCACCTCACATGCAGCATTACAATGTATTACTTTGTGTTCCAAATAATAGCCTTCAAATAACTTTTCCACCAAAAAGATGATTGACTGAACGTGCTATATGCTCATATTTGACACTGGCGATAAAGCAGAATGTCAAACACCTCGTTTGATAAGCTGTAAAATAGACCATAAAGCAGAGTATGCTTTACGGCATCTCTACGTCACTCCTATACATTCCAAAGATAGTAACTTACGTTCATTGTTTACAAAAAAAATGGCGAAATTGCACAATGACAGGCATGTTAAACCCACGGTTCATTTTACCAGCAGTTTGAGTGATGATAATATCCAGTGGCTTATAGCAGATAGTAAGCTTTGAGAATCAATACTAACATAATTTGTATGCGCAGTTCTCTCCAAAGACAACCCAGCTGCCCCTAATGACCAGTCACCACTGTTTGTTAATATTATAATATGGTCATTGTTAGGCCTTTTTAGGCCTTCATCTGTGGCCCTACACATTATGTTTTCACGCATTACGTGTGTCCGTCCGGTCCATTCTCTTGAAAGCGACATCCAGGGAACTGCTGGAGCGAATTCCTTCAAATTGAGCATCAAAGTCCAACCTGGACTCAAGGGTGAACTGATAAGAATTTGGTGGTCAAAGGTCACTCTGACCTCACAAAACCAATAACCATAGCTCAAGAATTCATATGCTACTACATATGACAATTTCACACAAATATCTAAAAGGATAAAATGATAAAGTGATGTGTGATGAAAGAGGTTGGGAACGCTGTAGTTTTCACTTTGATCAACAAAATAATTAGGAAAGATTAAAGCTACTGTATCTTGATACTGAACATACATCTGCTGTGTTCACTGACAACATATTTGATATTGTTCCCAACTATTTGCTGTATCTGCTATTTTAATATCTGCTCATAGCAATTAAAGCATGATTGAGCTCTAATTATTATAGGTTATTCTCTGCTGTATCTTAAAGGCTAAATATTATTTTAAAAGACTGCAGAGTTGTGAGTGTCTTTGATAAAGTGTCTTATTATCTGTCCTATAATTTATTGATTTACAAAATAAAATTCAGACTTTGCACTTTGAGTTTCCCCCCCAATAAACATGTTTATTTGTGCCGTCTGATTATATCACTGAAGCTCCAATCTGCTGCCAGCGTGTCCTGTCGACAGTGTTTGTCTAGACATGGCTTACCCAGAAAGCTTCCTGGCATTAATTGCTCTGAGAGATGTTTCGAAATGCGGCTTTGTCGGTTACTGTGTTTCACTTGTCAGGGTTTCATCAATCATTCATTAACTCAATGTGTTGTAACTGACACTGTAAATGCAACATCATGACAGAGAGAGAGAGAGAGAGAGAGAGAGAGAGAGAGAGAGAGAGAGAGAGAGAGAGAGAGAGAGACAGAAAATCAATTGTGCTGGAACCTGACATTGAAATACTGAACATCTTTGGCTCGTCTGAGGGGTCCTATTGAGGGGTTTTATTGTGGCTCGGGAGGAACGGCTTGAGGCGGAAACAAAAGAAACGGCACAGAAAAAAAAACAAAGATCTTTAGTGTGAGTGCTCAGAAAGAGGAGCTTTCATAAAACTGCTGCGGAAACAATACTAGCAACCATTGTTTTCTATTCTCTGCGTTTGTCTGCGTCTCTCTCATCATAACTGCTTTTTTTTTTTACTTTGGCTGGCAATGCTTTTGGTAGTGATGGCAAGCTGCAGAATGTCCCGCAGGCCGCGACTATCAGGAGTCTCAGCTTGTTGTCGATCTCAGAGCGTCAAATACCAACACTCTTGTCACGTCTCGGCGTCTGACAGCAACGCACAAACAACCCTTTAGTCTGCATGAGACGCATCAGTCTTACAAGTGACTGGAACGTAAACCAATTAGGGTCCTTATTAGACGCTCAGAGAAAAATCTCTGTGAGTGCGATGGCCTGGTATAAAGACCAAAACAAAACATGGATGGATGGGTGAAACAAACAGAACTTTCAACCAGGAAACCAGTGTTTGACTCCCAAATTGTTGTTGAGTTATTTTTCTTAGTTTACGTACCTA
The DNA here is from genome assembly GCF_050575085.1 of Anarhichas minor. Taxonomy (NCBI): domain Eukaryota; kingdom Metazoa; phylum Chordata; class Actinopteri; order Perciformes; family Anarhichadidae; genus Anarhichas; species Anarhichas minor. The sequence continues at coordinate 2,014,581 of NW_027466466.1, read as the reverse complement.
TCACAGTATATAAGTGGACGTATTCATCGTGACGTCACCCATTGGTTTGTGGACTACCGTTTGAAGCATCGTGTTCGGTAATTTTGCAGTCGCCATCTTGGATTGAAGCCGTCGCCATGTTGTTTTTTTCGCAACCAATGACCAGAAGTTACCATATTTGGAATGCAGAGGAGTGACGTAGAGACTCGATTTACGGCTCTGGTAGCTGCAGCGACCTGTCAATCTCAGTAAGCCCCGCCCTAAATCATACTCTGCTTTATGGTCTGTTTGACTCTAAATGGACCATCATTTACTAAATGAACATCATGCTGTATTGAAGAAGACTTGAAACTAGAGATTGAGACCGTTTACAATGTTTACTGAGGGAATAAATCAAGAGAGAAGTAGAGTCATTTTCTCATAGACTTCTATACAATCAGACTTCTTTTTGCAACCGGAGGAGTCGCCCCCTGCTGGTCAGTAGAGAGAATGCAAATTTTAAGACACTTCTGCATTGGCTTCACTCGGCAGAACCGGAGGTTGCTGCCTGGTACCTATTTGAAGCCCAACCATGATGGGTTTCTTAAACATAACTAAGTGGTTTTGTTGCCTACACCTGAGCAAGTGTTTCCTGCGACCTTGCAGTGAGCTACCCAGTGTATTAGAAAGTGACGCCAAGGGGTCTGACAAAGCATCAGCATGTGACGAGTTGGGATGAGAACTTGTTGGGAATCCCATGTAGCTTCAGACAAAGGAAGGTCAATAACTATCCCAGTGAATTGCAGGAGGGGAATACAAAATGAAAATAAAAACATAATTCTGCAGGTGCACTCACGATTAATACTTTACGTTTCTACTTCATGGAGGTTATCACCATCTTTCTGTAGACTGACCTGAAGCCGATTGCTTCTCCCACTCAGCGTTAATGATGCCTTGCGTTCACAGTATTATAAAGGTATCAGTGTGTATCAACCAAAGTGTTTTTGTGACGGTCAAACTGCGTCTGAAACACAACTTTCCGACGTCAGGGTTAGGGGGCTATTCACACTTACAACCAAGCACAACACTATGAATGCCTTCAAGGAAAGTCTTGAGTTCGTTTTGAGCACAGCCCAACATTATAACTACACACTCAATCCCACACACAACATCCTGCTGCTGGAAATAGAGCTCCAAATGTGGTGCCGCTGCTCAAAGTAGTCCCCGACAAATGCACATATAGCTTCTGTTTGAGTAACATAACAAAAAAAGCTGTTTCAGCAAATTGTGTATCCTTCTTAAAAAATGAAAGTATTTCTTTGTGAGCAGTTTTTGAATCAAAAGGACGAATGAATCAAGATTCTATCACATGCATGACATGTGATTTCAATCTAATCCAATACAAATCTCTTATGTCTCATTTTTCAGGATCTTCAGTGGGAGTCTTGCTGTAAGTTACTTTTAAATAGTTGTTGTTGTTTCAGCGTGTAATAGGAAATTGAGTTGGTGTTCCTCATTAACAAGGAGCCCTAAAAACAGTCCCCCAATGCCCTGCAGCGTCTCACTGTATCCATCATTTGATATAATTGTATCACTGAGACACATAGGTGCCCTGCTGTGCTTTTGTCGGATTTTCAAACACATCTTATTATAACATTTTTGATTGCCTCCCGTCTCTGAGGCTTTCCGTCGGAGGCACTCTGCGGGGCAACGTCTGAGGGCGCCTGGGACCGAGCGGTTGACCACAGGAGAGTCCTGCCAAGCCATTGTAACGTTAAAACAACCACTGCATTCCATGCACTGCAGTACAAGCACTGAGCCAGGCTTGGAAAGTTACCGAATTTGGGGCCCATGCTTCTCCAAAAAGCTTCTTGGGGGCTCAGATAATAGATGTTCTGCTTTAAAACTAATAGAAAAAAGATTATCTTGGAGCAAAAAGGACTTTGTGAACCAGGATAGTATAGTGTATTAAGGCGGGTGGCAAGCATCAGAGATCCTCGCATTCTAGAAATGAACACACACACCAGCACTGTGCCAGTATCCCAGAACTGGGAAGCCTTAAAAACACTGGGACTCTTTCCCAGCCTCGTGTCTTCTGCAAAGATGAGAAGGGTCGTTTGTCACTGAATAATAGAACTGGATCATTAAATTGGAATAAACTTGTGTCAAAAAGCTTTAATGACGTGAAAGAAAAGCTGATCGGTGCAGTAAATGCCTTTCAGCGTTGCATGTATCTTGTAGTCAAGCTGCCCCCCCTCAAAAAAGACTTTGCCTTCTGCGCGTGTTCCCCATCATACAAGTTCCTCATTAACCCTGAGATTTGAACCTGTGACCTCCTCCGTCATATTTCCAGCCGGCTCTGCCAGCCCTCTCCGCTCAGCGCCCAGTCGACTAACAAACACGAGTCAGTTTGTTACTTCTGCTGTTGGCACCGGCTCCTGTACCACGCAGGGACCTGGAAACTGAATATCTCGACCTGAAGCTGTTGTTACGTATGCAGCAGCATTTATAAGCCACCGGTGGAGCTTCTAACTGGAGCTATTTCAATTCTGTTCCGACTCACGTGTTCTGTAGGTGATTTATTTTCCCGTGCCAAACAAGGCCTTTGTCATGCCAGTGTGAATGTGGTCCGGCGTAATACTTTTTTTCTGTAAATCATATGCAAACACTCATAATCACATGCGCTCTATTTGCATACAGCTTGATCTGTAAACACGGGAATTGCTTTGGATCGCCAGCCCAATCTTACATCTGTAATTGGGCTTCATTTCCTCCTCCGTTGCCCAAATCTGATACCGCAACTTTGACATTACACGAACAGTCAGAAACCCTGGCAGACGCACAGCGGCGCTTTGTGTGTCGAACTGGTACAAGTCCCTCCTCAGATATCAGCGTAGGGCTCCTTGTGGTCTCACACGAGAGCATCTTTCAGGTACAAAGAAAAGACAAAGATGTGGATAAGTGCATCTGTTTGCTCGAGACATAAACAGACGCACAGTCATCCCATTCTCTCTCACTCTCTCTCTCTCTCTCTCTCTCTCTCATTTCACTTCTTCCCTCGCAGCTATTTTCTTCCCGTCTGCCCCTCATGCTGGCCGAGCTCTCCGGTCCGGGCCATACACTCGCCCCATTCACTAGATCACTTTTTTGTGTGTGTAATCACTGCAGCGCCGTGTACCGCTAAGTGTTTGTTTGAATTGGACTGTGCTCTTGGTGAGTTTACTGGAACAGATATGAGATCTCATCATCCTCCTCCTCCCAGCCCGAGTCCTTCCACAGAGCGGTCCAATCACCAAACTCAGAACTTACATATGAGATAATAACATAAATGACTTCAGTTCTATGATAGAAACAAACATAAAACACATTAAGGGAGGGAGTAAAGATTTTAAAAAAGAAAGTACTGGAGTGTAGGCTACTGAGTGTTAATGGAGGCTTTTGGGTTTTTAGCTCTGGGTGAAGTGGCCGGTTGTTCCCTCTTATCAACCAATCACATTATGAGCAACGGACGTATTCAAAAAGCACACTATAGTATTCAACGACCCAGAGACTCTATAGTCCAAACTGTATTATTCCTTACAACCCTGACAAAGGCAGCACAGACCAGATCCTCTGCTCTTACCTTTCACAATAAAAGCCCTAGACATATACACTGCGTAACTGTTTACCAGACGCAAATTTACTCAGACTATTTCACGAAAAGGCAACTAAATAAAGCAGCGTGTAGGCTATATGACAATTAACCTCAGAGAGATCTATTATTATATTTTATTACATTTGTTGTGTCATTTATTCATCACCGCCCCGGTGTGTAAAGGCCTGAAGGGGGTCGAAGGGGGTCACAGCCTGCAACCTGGATGATAAATAGGCAGGTTTCTTAACCAGAGACTCATATATTGCAGTCGTACTCTCTCCAATCGTTGGGCCTTCGCCAGAAGCAGGCCTGCGGCCCGCCTGGCTTTCTGGGCGTCAGCAACAGGTTGTCAGCTGGTTTGAAAGACTGTCACTCAACCAGAACACCTGGACATCCACTCTGTTGGAGTGTCAATGAGTAAAACACCGGCTGCATCAGAGCTTTTTGACTCTTACTCTCTCACACATATAGCAAAAGGTCTGCGTCACAACAGACTCATATCTACACATAAAAAACATGTTGAAACGAGCGGAGCCATCATTAATATTGTTAGTGACGCCTGTGATTTTCCTACAATGACAAGTCAAAGGGTTAGAAGGGATGAGGGGATGGGTCAGACTCCTAATTAGTCTCTGATGAGACACACCTGGGGGGAGCCAGGAGAGCACTGGTGCTGACTTGGAACTGTGTAACAATTTAGTGCTTTGCAATCCATCGTTGTACCCATAAAGTGAAACTGCTAACAGCAAAGGTAAGAGACTCATCAGCTGGAATGGCTACTATCACCGGCAGCCTTACAAAAGACCGTCACGTTGCATGAGGGGGGGGGGGGGGGGGGGGGGGGGTACAGGTCTGTGGCCACAGCTGACTCAAACTGAATCTCTGGGGGTTTAGTCTTTCCCTGTTTGTACTTTCAGATGAATGCTTTATTTTCCTGTTTCACTTTCAGCTGTGTTAAGTTGCTGATTTTGCTGCTTCGTGAGCAACTTTTAAATAGCAAAATAATGGGGCCTTTATTCTGGTGAATTTATAGGAAATGGACTATGTTTATCACTGCATTAGCGCAGCTCCTTAGTTTATCGATAAAAACAGTGCTCGGAGGAAGAATACAACCAAGTAAAATAAAGGGAGATTTTTAATGTGAAAAATATAGAAAGTGAAATGTAGCTATCATTGGATTAGCATAGCTTTGTTAGCTGCTGTCCTTCAATAAAAAAATAGCAAGTCTACTGCATGGAAGAAGAGTACAAGTAGCTCAAATAAAGAGGGACTTTTATTGTGAAAAATAAAGGTAATTAAATGTAGTTATTACTGAATTAGGGGAGCTTTGTTAGCAGCTATCCTTCAATAAAAACAAGTCTACTGCATGGAGGAAGAGTACAAGCAGCTAAAACAGCTGGGAACTTTTATTGGGAAGAATGTAGGAAAAGCAATGTGTTCATCTAACGCTTTATAGCTGCTCCTCTGACCACAAATCACAGCCATGGTTACACACATCTTCAAGCATAGATGTATAAAAAATTGACTTGGAGTATAAAATGCCCGGATCTTCTGGCAATCTTCCGTATCCGTGGGGATACAATTTCAATGACCTAATGATTGAAATAAGAGACATTCAAGCACACAAATGATGAGTTTCTGTCTTATTACCATCTCAATTACTGTCTTTCCCAAGTCGATGGGAAAAAGTCTTTTGGGGCCCAATGGCATCACGTGACAGACCCAGACGTTGTAATTTCACTGATTTGTGACGGTTGCATGTAGGCGAGTTTTTGCACTGCATTATGGGATACTATCAGTTTATTAGGAGTGTAATAAGATCATTTCACCATCCATTTTTTTAAAATCACCTCCATGCAGCAAACATTGGACAGTGGAAGCAGGACATGGAATGCGAACTAACGGTGCAAGAGAATCCAGAACACACTGTATCAAACCCTCAAGTGTTTCTGTCGCAGGGCACACATCGGACACACGGGAAGGAAGGTTTGAAGACTTTGAGTTTCTACACTTATGGAACTCTTGTTAGTTTGCATAAGCCTTGCAGATGGTTCTTGCATCTGGGTTCGTATGACTTTTAACTGGGAGCGGCGCTTTCAATACTGAGGCCCGGGATGGTGTTTGTTATAGAGCGGTACCTCCCGTGGGATATCTGCTTTCTCTGTTGCACAGGAATGTACAGAAATTGAGACCTTGTGAAGACTTCGTCGGCGTTGGGCATCCAAGAGAGAGGAGAGAGGTAGACACACACACACACACACACACACACACATACACCGAGAAAGTGTGCCTGAGTTTTGTCCTGAACACAGAGTTTTTAAACACTACCACATGCTAAGAATCCAGCAGCAAGAGAGAGACACACACACACACACACACATTTGTGTATTTACGCTCACTTATCTGACTCTGCATGAGAGTGAGAGAGAAAGAGAGAGTTGACTGTATTATCCACTGCTGACGCCTCGGACCAATTATGAGACTGATTAGGCTGCACTTGGCAGAAGACCACGAGGCTCTGCTTGAAGCCAATAAGAAACGCAGCCAGAGAGTCTGAAGTGTTTAACTCAGTCACTCACACACTGTAGATGGTGCTTGTTACGATGACCGACAGTTCTCTGGGAGAGTTAAGATGCATGGCCAGTCAGAAAATGTGTTTTCCAGAAAACTGTCATCGTAGTCCAACATTCCCTGGTTAGCGTTATAGTTTCTTCCGTGGTCGGACTGTTCTGTGCACCGTGTGTGTGTGTGTGTGTGTGTGTGTGTGTGTGTGTGTGTAGTAGTGAGAGTACACTTTTATATAAATGTCAGACCAGCCCTGCACATTTCCAACAAAAAAACAACAACAGTAATTCAGTAAAATTATCCCACATCACGCTACACAACCACAATGAGATGAGAAACATGACATCCAGCACATCTCACAGGCAGATGTTGTCCAATAGATTCAGTAAAGAGTGGTTTGGAGTAGAAATGGAGCGTCCATATGTCGGAGGACGCGTGTGAGCGTTTCTGTGAGTGGGAAGGCTCCATCAAGTGTCGCATTTGACACTTATAACAGCTTAATCATTAATTTGATGTGCGTGTGTATGTTCCACAGAAAGGTTTTTTTAAACTCCATAGGGAAAAAAAAGTTTCCCATTCCCCCCTAGTGGAATACAAAACACATCTATTGGCTTTGCTAAATACTACAGGAAAGAAACTCTTCTTGGGGGGAATTTGGTTGAACCAACCTTTGAATAACATACAAATCATACAACAAACACATCTAATGACACCTAAGTAAATGTAATCCAACCAATGTTGAACATATTTGAAACTCTTTAAACCAAACGCATGATCATATATCAATAACTGTTTACTCCCCACAGTATAGGTGTACCTCTTGTCTGAACTACTGTACTCAATGCAGTATGACAATGATAAAACACATGCCATTGCGTAGCATGATTGAAGAATTTAATTAATGATCTCCTCTATAGATCTGGTAATAGTGTGCAGCCCAAAGGTCTCTCAGACACAGAATAAATATCACTCTCTGTCTGATACACACTTTGATGGTTTTCCAGAGTTTGAGTCACAAAATGAACAGCTGTTCGCTTGGGCCCAAAGAAGGACAGTTCCAAACTAGAATTGGCAGGCATGGTCAGCAAGCCTCTAACAGCGTAGCGACACACAAACATCCCAAACAGGACTTGTTCCTCACGCTCTCAGGATGGGCGATGTTATGCTGCCAGTTGGTTTCGTCTACTTTCTGAGCACAGTGAGCAACTAGGAAACAAATTAACAAACAAACCTGTGAACCCATATCAAATATTATTATTTCTCGAATTGTGCATTTGGCTCTGGCAGAAGAAAACAAACTGATGCGGAAAAGAAAACTATTACAAACGCATCTAGCAGCATCAGAGTGCAGCAAGCACAGTTAATTATTGGACTTATTGGACATTCCAACCACATAAAGATGCAAGAACTAATTTATGCACTCTGTTGTTCTGTAAGGCCTCGGTGACTGCCGAGTCACTGAGGGTTGGTTGTAGTTTGTTGTTGTTTTACTCCTCTGCTCTGTTTTACAACCTTTCCTGCTCTCTGGACTGCTTCCCTTTCCTCACAGCAGGCTGCTGGGTCTATGGGAGGAATCAAAGAGTCTGCTCCCTTCATTATGTCAGAGCACCGCTGTTTTCTGAACAGGCTTTTAAACTTCCACAAGCTGCCAAGTGTCATCCAGGGCTGACAGTTAACCAACCTTTCTTCTTCTTAGTAGTACTAATAGTAGTAGGCCTAACGTTCTCAGCAGCTTTGGCAGAAGTAATAGTACAAATAATAACGATAGTTAAATCTGGAGAGACAAGTGAAAAAAGAAATAGATTATTGTTTATTATAACAGATGACGTGTGATAATAAAGTCTTGACAGAAAATCTTTGGGCACTCAGATTTGTAATCTATTAGTTGTAGTCTTCCGTGAGCATCAGGATCAGAATGACAACACCCAAACAATGACGGCAAGGAAATTATGAGCGAGCATGCGCAAGACGAGTTATGTTTAATTTTGTGTGAACTAATAAATAATCATTTTATAGGAGGTCAAATGCATCTTCCTCCACCCAAACCTCTTCTCCCAAAGTTGATTTAGCTGCTTGACCTGTTGCACTTGTTTTTCATGTTAGCTATGCATTACAGCGTACACAGTCCTACTGAAAATTAAGCAAGAAACAGTCGGTACAACCTCTGGCAACCTCTGGTTCTGCCAAGTGAAGCCGATGCCAAAAAAACTTGCATTCTCTCTACTGACCAGCAGGGGGCGACTGCTCTGTTTGCAAAAAGAAGTCCAATTGTATAGAAGTCTATGAGAAAATGACTCTACTTCTCTCTTGATTCATTACCTCTGTAAACATTGTAAACATGAGTTTATGGTCTCAATCTCTAGTTTCAAGAATACAGCATGATGTTCATTTAGTAAATTATGATCATTTAGAGTCAAATAGACCATAAAGCAGAGTATGCTTTGGGGGGGCTTACTGTGATAGACAGGTCGTTGATGCTACCAGAGATGTATACGAAGTCCCTACGTCACTCTTCCACATTCCAAATATGGTCAATTCTGTTTGGTTGCGAAAAAAACAAAATGGCGACGGCCGTAATCAAAACGGAAGTCCATAAACACAATGGGTGACGTCACGATGACTACGTCCACTTCTTATATACAGTCTATCACTAGCACACTGTTCCCCATGGTTTACAACACCTTGCCAACAGCCCAGCCTTCATCTCACTGTGTGGGAGCCATTGATGGATGCCACATCCGCATCGAGGCCCATTGTTCTGATAATCTATTATTCTGAAACCCCAATAATCAGAAGAATGTCCCATTGGACCCAAAACCCATTTGTTTGACAGCCCGTTATCCCGGAAATCAAGTGAGGTGGGCATAATGCCTACGACATAGTACGAAAAAAAATAGCATCCAGGAAGGTCCGAAGACCTCCTCATAAAAATTGTTTGTTTTCATGAACAGCGAATGATAAAGTAGATTAGAAGGGAAGCATTTAGAAGATTTGACCAGCTCTTATCATGACTTAGATACTTTTGATTCAAAAGACTTGACCACTTGTAACCATATAACACTACATGTTGAAGATGGAGTCAAGGGACGAGTGTTTGAAAGTAGCCCCGGTTTGATACACATGTACAGTAGATCGTACACTGCTTCTGCAACTGTCAATGTCTCTCTGTACTTGTTCCTTGCAAATGAATAACTTAGAAAAAAGAAATGCATGACAAAAATGATATGAAACTTTCACTTACTAGAACTAGATTAAAATGTCTTAAAGTTTTTTTTTACTAAAAGTAACAATGATTCAATGGCTAAAAATGTGACAAATGAATATACATGTGAAGAATGTGTTGATTCTGATTCAATTAATGAATCAAAATGAACGCTATCACAAATAGTAAAAGTCACAATAACTGGAAGCTGCTGATGGTAATACTAATTATAAGAGTAGCAGTGCTAAAAGCTGCGGTAGCATTGGTAATAATGGCACTACAGAGTGAAATGACACTCAGGGTGACATGTGAGCAATATGAGCTGGTGTCCCCCCCCCCCCCCCCCCCCACACCTGCTCATAGCAGAGCTAGCAACTGCTTGAGCCGCTGAGATTTACGGTGACAGTGTGTAGAAATAAACCACGCACACTTATGTCTGCATAGCACCAACTCACTGTGATATAATGTTGTTTCAGAGAAAATGCTCTTCATTTAAAATGCATTGAAATTGTGTTGTTTTAATAGTGTTTAATTACTAATATTACATTTGATTCAACAATAAATCCAGCTCAGTAATCCTTAAGTCCAGTCCCACGTTTTGCAAACATTTTTGCAAAACAAGTGTCAGTATCTTGAGAAAAAGAAAAAGCTAGCAGATTGCAATGCTGTAATCATAAATGTTGTTTTTTTTGTTAAAAAATATTCATCTTATATAAGTATTTCTAATCTATCATGCACTATATTTCCAATCTGTGATCATTCAAATGGGAGCTTTTTATTGATTCCCTCTTGACACACACGACAACTTTGTACGGAGCTCCAGGCATCAATCACACTGCAAACTTCAGCAGGATTATGCAACTTGCCCCTTTAACAGCATAGACAGTTGACAGCAGCGGATCAACAGATGTCTCATCTGGACTTGTTCAGTGAAAGCTGACACATGTGCTGCAGTACACATGCACATAAAGGCCGACCACGCGCGAGATATGTCTGCTACATGGTGCCAATGATAGCCATGTGACAGCTGTTTCTAGAGAGAGTTGGACGATGTATAAACTATACCTACACTGAGAATGGTATAACCTCTTTTAAAATGATGAATGTTTTGAGGAACGAAATGAACAAAGCTCTGTAAAAACAATATGCCCTTTCTTATCAAATGGCTTAAAGGAACAGTGTGTAGAATTTAGTGGCATCTAATGGTGAGGTCGTAGATTGCATGCAACTTTATACCCCTCCACTCACCCCTCCCTTTCCAAGTGTCCTTTCCAAGTGTGTCTGAGAACTAGGGTTTCCTTCAGGTAACGAAAAAGCATGTAAAGTTCTCTCTAGATCCAGTGTTTTGTTTTGCCCATTCTGGGCTAGTCTTCCGACAAGACGTCAACCTCTGGTTTTGCCGAGTGAAGCCAATGCAGAAGTGTCTTAAACTTGCATTCTCTCTACTGACCAGCAGGGGGCGACTCCTCTGGTTGCAAAAATAACTGCAATTGTATAGAAGTCTATGAGAAAATGACTCTACTTCTCTCTTGATTTATTACCTCAGTAAACATTGTAAACATGAGTTTATGGTCTCAATCTCTAGTTCCAAGTCTTCTTCAATACAGCATGATGTTCATTTCGTAGATTATGGTCCATTTAGAGTCAAATATACCATAAAGTGGGGTATGCTTTAGGGCGGGGCTTACTGAGATTGACAGGTCGCTGCAGCTACCAGAGCCGTAAATCGAGTCTCTACGTCACTCCTCCGCATTCCAAATATGGTAACTTCTGTTCATTGGTTGCAAAAAGCCAAGATGGCGACGGCCGTAATCCAAGATGGCGACGCCGAACATCGAGGCTTCATAACGGCAGTCCACAAACCAATGAGTGACGTCACGATGACTACGTCTTCTTATATACAGTCTATGGTAAAGACATGTCAGTCCAATATGTTAGCTCTGTCAGCACTGTAAGCACTGTTAGCTCCTAGCCACCGGCTCAGCAATCCTAGGCATGCTCTGAATCTAGCCCCTTTAATACACTTCATCTGGTTCATCCAGATTTGTTTCCTCCTTCCTGTTGCCCTTGCCTGAGCTGGGGCTGTAACACAAAAAAAAGAGAGGCAGTCAGCTCTATTGTTAACACAATTCACAACACATGAATCAGCACCAAAGACGATAAATGTCCTTACACATACTGCACATAAGCTCCCATAAGGTAACAGAACACACAGAAGATTATACGTGGCAGATCGTGATGGGCCAGACACCAACCAGTACTCCTCAGCTGAAACAACCTGCCGAGACTTGACTCCAGATTTTTCTGTGTAAAATACGTCCTATGGTAGAACTCAATGCAGCCCGTTTGTTAACCATCAATGTTGAACCTCCAAGTCGACTCTAAAGACCCACTTGGGTGTGGGCCAGAAACAATGGCATTTTACATCATTAGTGCGCTGAGTTTGTATGGCGTGATTATATTGCTGTGATGCTGTAGATCAGGGCAGAAGTTACACAGCTAGAATTACTCTCTCTCTGCTTGTTTTCCGTTCACCAACTGTTTCTTTTAGGGGTTCCTGTGAGGATCTGCTACTGCACACAGACCTTACCTTCAGTGTTAAAAGGTGTGTTGTTATATATTAAACATGTCATTAATATTTTCATAATATGATAGACTGAACTGAAATTTAGTTGGAATTGATTTTAATTCCACACACAACAGTTACTGAGGAGGGGCAAGAGATCACAGGCTCAAAAGTGAGTTGCAGAGGGCCCAACCGGGCCAATTCAGCCAAACCAAGTTTCAACCAACAGGTACCTAAACAATACATACTGTATATACTTACCTCTTCATTTGTCACAAATATCACCTGTAATAAAAATATCCTGTATTTGTAGTTGATAAGTTTCATAAAATTGGTATCATTATCACATGGCTGAAACAACCACACTGTTCTGGACAATACACCCAGCCTCTCACATTCTCCAGTTAAAACGAAATGGTGGACACACAGATATGAACCCAGACCTGCTGAGTCAACTTAACTTAACCCTTTGATACACAACATGGGTCAAAAGTGACCCGACGGAGTTTTAATTAAGTGTGTGATAGGGGCGTGGTTTAAGTGTGAGAGAGGGGCGTGGTTTAACTATGTGTGAGGGGCGTGGTTTACATGTGAGAGGGGCGTGATTTAAGTGTCTGGGGGCGTGGTTTAAGTGTGTGGTATGGGCGTGGTTTATGTGGGTGTGAGAGGGGGTGGTTTAAGTTCAAGGTCAGTGTTATCGGTTGTATGGTGTATGTTATGTGTGAGTGTGACAAAGTAAACATTTCATATATTAAATGTATAATTCTTTGGTCCAAATCACTGCTAAAATAATAATTTTTAACAAAATCATTCTTATAATATGTCTTATTTTAATTTTTATCACATTTACACACATGGGTCATTTTTGACCCATGTGTGTAAACTTGATATAGTAATACAAAAACTATTTTAGTTCATAAATGAAGAAAGGAAAAATTAAAATAAGGATTTGTGGTAATCAAAAACAAGATATTTAATGAATACTTTGAATATTAAATGATGAAATATATTGATTTCCAAAAATATAGCAAAGAAACCCTCAGCCGTGCATGAAATAACATTGTAGGTCAATACGGGTCATTTTTGACCCATGTTGTGCCTTAGAAGGGGTTTGCATAGCTTGTTTATCAAAGGGTTAAATACCTAAATTGTCAATGTTTGACATAATGTGAAACTTGAATTAATGTGGTATCACGTGGCAAAACTTGATGGATAAAGAGGGTACATGTATTTTCCCCCACAGGACACACAATAACACCTTTGATTGTCTGTCACTGTAAAGACACAGTGGCAGCACTGATTCTGCTTTAATGTCAGTGAGACCACTCGTCTAGTGTTATTTCAATCAGGAGAGACAAGTGAATGATTAGTAGTTAACATTTATTATGACAGATGATGCGTTACACAGAAATTCTTTGGCGCTTGAACTCAACGAGGAGTTTTGTGATCGAGTTACATTACATTACAGTCATTTAGCAGACGCTTTTATCCAAAGCAACTTACAATTCAGATTCTATTCTATCACATACACCGTAGGCACAGCTACGGGAGCAAGTCTGTTGCCATCTGTGGTGGAAAGAAAATCCTATACCCGCTTTGCGTGAGTCTTTTACTGCTGAAATGAATAATACCAAAAACCAGAGGTTGTCTTTTAAGTATTTATTCTCTGCGCTGAGAAGGTTCAATCATCACAACAGAATGCGTACAGTCTCAGTGAGGAAGAACCAAGAAAAAAGTGAACAAGCTTTCTTTATACAGAATGAGCAAAGGTTGCTCATGTTACAGACATTTCGGTCTCAGACTGATAGGAACAACAATGAAAAACAAACGGCCAGCAACCAAAACAAGCGGCCCAAAGGCCTTGGTGCTGGAACATTCTCATCCAACACAGTTAGTTATCTTAAGCGCAGGCAAGGGAGAATTCTTCTTCTGCACAACAGAGACACGGTGAAGTTCAACAAAGTGCAGAGCAAAATTACTTATGCATGAATACAATATACTAAGTAGAAAATGACCATTACACACCTCAAGCTCAGGTTTGTGTTGTTGCTGTGGACATTGAACATTTTGTAGCAGTGTGTTGTTTAAAAAGGCCGGTCAGTGATCTGTGTGCATTGTTGCAGCTTCTTCTTCGGGGCCCCGTACCGCATGTTGCCATTCCACCTTGGGAGTCTAAACTGGGCTCACAAACTGACAGGCTGATGAATTCAAAGAAGGAATACCCTGAGTACTGTCATGCAAAGGCATGTGAACAGGCTTTTAATTTCAACAAAACTTCTTAGAATCAAAACAAAGTTGTCGTACGGGCTGTTACGAATCCGTCCGTTGGGACAGCCCACACCTCACAAATTCTAAAAATAACTGTTGGACATTTATTAATGACTAGAAATGACCTGGTGGTGATTTATGCTGTATGCCTTGCTTTATGAACAGTTTAAACGGACAGGCCATTCATTCATATAACAATGATTTAAAAGATGAGGCGTTAAGGGCTATCTGTAATTTAAATGTTGCCTAAAAAGCGAGCTTTCCTTTGGCATTTCAAATCTGATGCCTGCAGCGCACCAATGGAGCATCAATTGATGGGCATCAAATGAGGCGTCATTTATCGCTTTTCAGTGCGTTTAGCCCGTTAGAGTGAGTCAACAAGTTCTAAGTCGGGACAACTCAACAAATAAATCTTAAGAAGTTCAAAGAAGTTCAATCTTAAGAACTCCAAAAAATATTGGTTTGTTGACATGAGATTTGTTTTCTCAACTTTTTCTTTTTCACAGTGCATGTACGTACATAAAAACACACACACACAAACACACGCACACACACACATACACACTGAAGGTAACCAAAGACGGTTCTCACAGTATAGCTGTAATGACACAAGGAGGTGTTGCAAGAGTGGGTGAAATAGAGTAGTGTGTGTGGTGTGTGTGTGGTGTGTGTGTGTGTCTCTGTGTGTGTACGTGTGTGTGTGTGTGTGTGTGTGTGTGTGTGTGTGTGTGTGTGTGTACGTGTGTGTGTGTGTGTGTCTCTGTGTGTGTGTGTGACTGTAGACACCCTGAGACAGGACGATAGAGTGGGTAAAGTGGGAGTATCACAAGGTCAACAGCTGCTGGTGTGACCAGCAACAGGTGCTCCAAGGTAAACCAGAGGTACACCAGTAAGACACACAGGCCATCAGAGAGTGACACACATTTAGTCAGATATGTCTTTGCTGATACCTTCACCTATTGTAGGTCCCGACAAAACAACTACTGCAGCGATAAAGTTCATTTTAAGTTGGTGGTCTGTAAAGCATAAAACATTTTAACTCTGGCAAGTAGGCTATGCAGATAAACAAATAAATATTGAAACTAATGATCAGAAGGACGGGACAGATTATTCAAAAGTAGGCGGTCAAGGTGAAGAGACAGAAACATAGAAAGACTGACTGACCAAATGGCTACCATGATAGCGTGGCTGGCAACAGGGGACGGGGACATTTATTTATAGCAACATTACAAGTTTCCACCACGCAGGCCAGAGACCCTGGAAACACATCTATCGCAGCTATCAACCACTGCGCTTATCGTCACACAAGTGCCAAAGCTGCTCTGTCTGCAGCAGCTTACGAAACCCTGCATGGACCAAGACCCTCACCGTCTCGAATCCCGCCTGATCTGGGGTATTCAAAAGAGTGCTAACCTTATGCTCCACTCTGAACACAAAAGCCAACAAACTTTAGGAGGATTATGCAATTCATATAGTGTACATTTAAATTACTGAGGATGAATACATCAAAATCTTCCATATTCCCCAATAGCTGTATTAATTGCTTCTGTGTTCGTGATGTCACTCCCATACACCGCCATGGAGCCTATTATTGGTGTGGAGCACTGCAGCAACAATCCACCATTGTCACATAGATGATTATGGAGATAAACCCTGTGTATGATTTAATATTTCATGAAGTTATAAAGGCGATACCTCTAACTCTAGGCTGAGATACCCTGGTTTTTGGTTTATACATCCTTCAAACTCCACACTCCCAGTTTGTAAGGCAGGCTTTCTGTAAAATAAAAAACTTTAATCTCTAAACCCAAGCTGAGATAACCCTGGTGACATCATCAGTGTTATTTAATCAAACCTGACAGAGCTGCCTTCAGTGCCAGATAAGATATTAAATAACTGTTTCCAGAGTTCGAGCAGTTCTTCTGGTGAAGAGTAAACTGATCTATATGTGAGTGTCCTTTTAACATCCATTTTCCTTTCATTTCCTTTTAAAGTCACTTCATCTTATTATTTAATAGTATAACACTGAGTAAGACAAATATACACTCCTTATCAGCTTGTTACAGCTCTAGAAAGATGTTAAAGCAAACTGAAATACTCGAACACAAGACGCCATGTTTACGTCTACACAAAATGTCACCTGATTTATAAATGTTGGGTCATGAATACAGTATTCTGTATTGTTTCATTTTTAAAGTCCGTTTTTCGTTTTTGTATCAGTTTATCAAGCAAACATGTTTGTGGGGCGACTATTTTCAGCTGTAGATAACTTTTGGTGGTTTAAAGGTGCAACATTTTAAATTCCCAGCATTAATATAGCAGCAAACAACTATTTGCTATGTAAAGATATAACAAGATATAATGGTGTCCTGAGCAGAGATATACAATATATATATATATATATACAGTATATATATATATATCTATGTAATTGTTGCATGTCTGCATGGAGGCGATAGTGAGGTGCTAAAATGGCAGGGCTCACTCAGCCATGGTGATATGGAGCAAAAATACATACTTATTAAAACAAACTAAAGAAAGAAATGTCTCGGAAAAAAATAAGGAAAGACAATCTCCCTGCTTTCGATTAGAGTTAATACGAATGGAAAATAAACAGCGAGGGGCTGTGAACCAGATTTCCATAACCTCTCGGGGCTCCCGACCTCCGACTAGAAGGATGAAGGAGTCCATAAGTATGACACGGATCATGTTTCTATAAACTGAAATAAAGACCAGGACTTAAAGCCTGTTCCAGACTGATCGTACTAACAGACCACCATGCCCGTTGATAACCACCACGACTTGCTGCTGCTCCACTTTCCTAACTTAGGATCTCGGAAAATTGCTCTTCATACTTGTCAACTCTAATATCTTGAACATTTTCACAAGCCTCTTTTGTTTTGATTGCTGCAGTCAGGAGCACGTCTAAACTGTCAAGTGTACTTATAAAGACACGTCTCTCCACCGGGGTCTGTTTTAACCTTCAGTATAGTGTTGCAGAGTTGAGAATGTTGCCAGGCATTGCCTTTTTTTGTTTTTTTGTTTTTTTGAAAGCCCTAAAAGTAACAAAGACATGAACTGGACCTTTTTGGTTCTGTCTCTTTAACCCATGCTTCCACCTGGTGGAGTGATTGTGAACTGCCACTGAGAGGCGAAGTCTCTTTTAGTCCTGTCAAGTACTGTGAATCAGTGTTGGCGTCGCACCAGCCTTTCTCAAGGACACTGTTGGGCAGATCTTTAGTGTAAACGCCCGGAGTTCCTGCAGCCTCAACAGAAAAGTTTCCCATCAAGCTATCGTGATGTTTATTCATCAACAGCCAGTGCTGCATTCTGTACAAAGTCAGTAAGCTGTTTGCTTGTCCATTTACTGCATGTTATTCGGTTTCTATACTGCTAATGCGGTCACCCTACGGAGGTGACTTCCCTTTATCCTCGGGCATATTACATAGCGACTTACACCGCTTTGTGTTGCACCCTATACAGCAATGACTACATTAGATGCTCGTATCTGTATCGACTGTGTCGCTGGCTGCCGTGCTGCTGGATTTAGCTTTTCCATCCCATCACCACTAATGGGAAAACAGAGAGTGGCAATTTGACCCCTGCTCCAAATTGATGTCAGACTTTATCATCATCATTGTTTTTGTTTTACATAAAGCTGATATATTTTTTATTAACAATGTGTATTATGTAAAGCAATTTCATCGATACATCCTCGTCATGATTTGTTCTTTTTTATAAGAATATATATATACTTTTTTTAAAGTACCTATATAAACATAAATAAAATGTCTTTATTTCAAAATAAATAAATAAAGTACCTATATATACATATATATATGAGTACAAACAGGGTATTGTGCATTTAAGCAGTCGATGATGAATGTGACCATGTAATGTATATATAATTGTTAGTAAAGTGTACGTATTGTAAAGATTCATAGAAGTGCAGATGAATAAAAGATATGTGGAATGTTGGGCTTTTCCATCTTCCATGTTAAACTGCCAAGTTTTCCGATGAAAACGCTCATTCTTAGCTAACAGCACTTGCATTGCTGCTTGTTGCCACACCACCACCACTTCCCAACCTGACGGACCTGTTTTTTCTGGGGATGCAGTTTGACACAGAAGCCGAGTATTAAAGTCAGGCTTTTGAAAGTATTGAACATGCATCGCATTTCATGTCACGTTTGGGGACCGCACAAAATGTTTCTGCGGCTGCTTATTGGCCCGCGGACCGCACTTTGAGGAACTATGCATCAGATTTATTGACTCAGAAAAGAAGTAAGATACTTAAAGGAGCTGTGTGTAGGATTTAGTGGCATCTAGTGGTGAAGTTCCAGATTGCATCCAACTGAAAATACCCCTCCGCTCACTCTTTCCTGTCCAAGCGTGTCAGAGAGCTAAGATGGCCTTGAGGTCATGTGAAAACACTACAGACTCTCTAGAGCCAGTGTTCGGTTTGTCTGTTAAATACTATAGAAGTAGCTTGGAGTGCTAGTAGAACAACATGAACAGAATTTACTAACACAGAGGGCAAAAGCAAGGCCACAACCTCTTCTATACATCCATGATCTGTGGTCTATTTTCGAGGTCCTAGACTTGAAAGAAATTTGAGATTGTTCTTAAAATCTTTTATTTTTATTTTTATAGCTTTCATTTGTGTCCAGTGCTCACTTTATGTTCCTCTGGGAAAAAAATAAGTAAATAGTTAAAGTATAGTTATGCACATTGATAATAATTTATTGTTCTGGAGATGGATACAAGTTATGACAATAGAGTGAAACATAGTTTAGTTTTACTTTTGGACGACATTTTAAAGACTGATGTTTTACTGTCGTCCTTTCATGACACCGCGGTCGCCTTCCGTCCAAAATGGCGGAGGCGTAGCTCTGCGGCTGTGCGCTGATGTTGCAACGGCACGACCAATTAGCTTTGACTTGTTAAGCTAAGCTAACGAAAACACAAAGATTCTTAGTTGCAGGTAATTATACCCTAATGAAAACATAGTTAGGAATATCATATTATTTTACCACCATATGTCCCCCTAAATCCTACACACTGGTACTTTAAAAGCAGACAATGCACCCTCAATAATACACCAAGGTATAGAAAATGATATTTAAATCTCATTGTGCACTGATAGTGAGGCATAGTATATCACTAAAGTGCAACAGCTGATACAACACTACACATTACAGGTACAGTTATGAGTTACAGCCAGCAGATAGCGCTGCTGCACGTGTGATATGTTTTCAGTGTAGAAGCAAACGGAGACGTTCTCACTATGTCACCCGCGTGAATAGCATAGTGAGGACTGTATTTAGACACAGACCGCTGCAGTATTAACATGTCTGCGACATAACCGTTAAATGTCACAGCGTGTGCACAGAGGGGCGTCGCCTTACAAGAAAATAGTGATGTTGCATGTTGCACGTGCACGTTAGTGGATGATAGATAACAGAAAGTGTCCAAAGAAGTCATTTGGGATGAAAATTGACTTGAACCATTAACTTTAGTTATCTCCTCCTTATAACGAGAGCATACTGAACATGAGATTAGTGTAACTAGTTTTAAAGACCAACATGTGTTGATAGTAAACATTGTATAGTGAAATATATTCTCTCCATGAATGAAAGAAGTGAAGGTGTTGTCTCTGCCTGCTGCTGTCACCGGTCTTCCAGAGATAGAAAGAGGCAGGAGGGGGGTGGGGTGGGGGGTATCACTTATCTGCTAATGCCATGAAATTCAAGAGGGTGCCCTAAAACGGCGCCCCATGTTGCATGCGCTCTAACAGTGCACACACACACACACACACACACACACACACACACACACACACACACACACACACACACACACACACTGATCTTAACGCACAGACGTATGTTCAAAAATGCCCGAGCAAACGGAAACATGCAAATAGCCTTAATATAGACATACACAGCATAGCGAGCATATGCGCAGTTATTCTTGGGAGCTCGCGGGTTCACCTCGGCCGCGCACACGCGCTCACCCTCACAAGGAGACAAAGGTAAGGACCATACAGACACGGGAACCTATCTCCGCTGTGCGTGTTACAGGCTTTATTCAGATGCTGGAAGCCCAACAATTACTTTCTAACCCCGAAAGTGTTGACGGAGCATGTGTCTTCACCGTCGGTAATGACTGCCACCGATTTTCTTTTGAATGGCAGCCGCCGTGGGTGCGCAGGGAAGGGAAGCTTTAGCCATACATGCCCTGGACTTTGGAGCGGGACAGCCATCGACCCGCAAGGGTTTCCCTGATGGGGTCTGAGGACTGTTATCATAACGATTGTTTTTCACATGTTCTGATTATGTTTCTTTCTTATTTTAAAATTTCACACAATCTACAATACATATCCTGCTGTTATTCCTATGACCGGTTTGGGGGCCTTTGAAAGGTTGAGGTTTGGACCCCTTGTCTCATTAATTATTAACTCCTGACATGGCAGATTAAAACAACTCCATCTATGTTTTAATAAGTAATGACAAAAATAAATAAAAATACTTAATAAATACATTTAAATAATAGTAATAATAATAATAACAATGCTGTTAAAAACAACACTTCATGTAACATTTGGGATTTATTTACAGTATTTTCAAATGTCTGCAGCTGCTCACTTTCTCCAGGGGGGGGGGGGGGGGGGGGGGGGCGGGGCTACACCTTGTGCTTATCCAATCGGAAAGCGTCCAGCTGTATAACCTCGGTTACCGGGGCTGTGGCATTATGGTATGTCGACATGGCAGCATGCAGTGGAGGCATGGGAGTCAAGAGGAGAATGTTGTCGGACATTTGATCGTTCTGACGCGGATCTAATGAACCTGCGGACACATTTGGACGTTTCACCGGATTTCCGGGAGTCTGTCGTCGACATTGTGTATAAACGTTTGTAGCCTATTTGTGTCGTTTTAAGCCGTTATTCCGGTCTCTGTGGTTTCAGATGGACTGAGTGATTCATCAACACACCCATCACGTAACGCCAGACAGATGCTTTCAGTGAACGTTACCCGTTGGGGTTCCTCGTCTTTAGCATGCGAAATAAAAAGATATCAAATGAGGTCGTTCCATAGAACCGAAGCGGTCGTTTCGTCCTTGTTAGACTTCACAGCTAAAACATGCATTTAAGTATTTGAAATGGTGTAAATGAGCGCTTGGGATATTCATGTATCAACACTGTGTTATGTCCAGTTATGTCAATAATACACATTGTACGTTAAACAAACTGGTGATCCAGTGTTTCCATATATTCTGCCCTGAACCACAGAGCTTGTGTTTAGCCCACACAAGAAAGTAGACATGAGATGTTGGAATTCAAACAGCCACATAAAAGGTTGCCCAATGTTCCTAATATATCCAGAACTATTACGTGTTACTGATTGTAAGAGTGAGGCATTTGAACACTGTTTCTGAGAGCTGAGCATCTGTTTGTTTTGTATCTAAGGACAGCTTTGTTATCTTAATAGAACTCAGCGGGCAGTGTGTATTAAGAGTTTCACAGGATTGTGAAAACCGAGTCAAAGACATTTTTAAATAATATAATTCAATGAAGCAGTAATGTAGACAAGGGGATTATTAGATCTACTAGTGGGGAAACTGACGACGAATATTGAGAACCAGATACCCCTGGATATTTCTAATTGAAATATAGAAAAGGATACATAGATCTGCTGGACAGTCACCAGGCTAATACATGATTAATCAGGACGATAAATGATCTCATTATTTGAAAAAATAAATAAAGATCGATATGAACAAATACACTGTATTATACAAATTCACATATGGAGCCCTGTAACCGACAACAGGCAGAAAAATCAGACGAGTTGAAGATAAAACTGAATTGGCTAAAACATTAAATAATGCAGGTAAATAATTAACATGGAATCTAAATGGTAATAATATATATTGTTTTCACTCTTCCTTCAACCTCCAGTCAGTTGATAAAATACATTGAAAGGAAAGAGAGCTAGCTGAGCACCAACCCTTTTAGCTACTTAGCTGAAGCTAACGTTCATCATAAAACAACAGTGCAGTGGACTGCTGCAGCTTCACTGTATCAACAGCTAAAGGGTTTCAATAGAAGGCTAATGCTAGCTTCCTAAACAGAGTACCACAATTAGGTTTAAACTTATTTCAGGTAAAGGAAATAATCAAATATTCTAGGTTATACCAGCTCATTGGAGGTTAAAGGAAAACTGTAAAACGTTGTATTTCTTTCCACACACCATTCGAACAATCTGACAATACTATTTATGGATATAAATATAGCATTTTTGCTGTTTGTTGGTTTGCGGGCTCCCTACAACACCTGACCCATTTTATTCTGTATTCACAGATTAAGCCAACACCACCCCACTCGTCACAACCACCACCGCCATCATGCCCGGTGAGGATAAACCATCACAACAACAGAGCCGCCAGAGAAAAAAGAACAAAAAGTCCCGCTCCAAGGGGAAGAGCCCGGGTGGGGGTCCGAATGCCCCCCTAGGAGGCGGCGTAGATGGCCAAGATGACCTCTTCTTACCCCCGGCGCCCCCTCTTAAAAAGCCGGCAGAGGAGAAGCCGAAAGTGTCCGTCGCCAAAGTGGAGGAGGAGTCGTCCATTGCTATCTGTCTTCAGGTGGTGTTCCCCTACCTGCTGGCCGGGATGGGCATGGTGATGGCCGGCATGGTGCTGGACGACGTACAAGTGAGTGCACGGCCATGAGGCTGGTTTTGATTCGGTGAACTGGCAGTGTGCACATTAGTACCTAATGGTGACGGCTTGATGTGTGGATATTTAGTACATTTTTTATATCTTGTTGTAAAGTTGATGTTAGAATTAATTTCCAACCACCACCAGTGAGGCGTCTAGTGTGTTGTATTTTACTGCCATTGATAAGTTGCAAGTTCATTGATATTATGTGCCCATTTTTTGGTAAATTTCTGCTGTTGTAATCTTTGCATCATCTGCAAAGAGCAGGCAACGTTTTTCCAATTGTCTATTGTCCAATTTTGAAAAACCTGTGCCGTTTGCAGCCTCAGTTTCAAGTTGTGTTGCACCCGTTGTGGTCTTCTGCTGCTGTAGCCCATCTGCTTCAAGGCGCAACGCTTTCATTGATGCTCTTCTTCATGCCTCTATTGTTACGAGTGGTTATTTGAGTTAATGTTGCCTTTCAGCTCAAAACCAGTGTGGCCATTCTCCACTCGTCGTTGCTATCAAGAAGAGAACTGCCACTCTCTGGATATTTTCTTGTTTTCTCTGTATGGTTGTGCGGGAAAAATCCCAGTAGATCAGCACTTTCTGAAATACTCAAACCAGCCCGTCTGGCACCAACAACCATGTTGAAAGTCACCTTTCCTCCCCATTGGGATGCTTGGTTTACTGCTTTATTTGTTTGTTTGTAAAATTGGTCACATATTAGCGAAAATGCAGGCGCAAGTTTGTCACAAGCAGCAGAGGTCAGCAGCAGAGGAGACACATTCCCACTTCAAGTAGATGGAGAGGAAATTAAGCTCATCTGCTTTATGATGAGCTGCCATCACTTTGGTTTTTATTTGTCCAAGTTATGAGTTACTTGAGTTATTCTTTCTGTCCTCCACTGATAGACACACATCTTATCCTCACACGGCTCATTCCCTTTGCTTCATCTAGTGATTATCAGTGTTTCCTCCCCGGTATCCGTTTCCCTCCCGCATACAACGGGAGGACAATTGGTCACGAGTTTTAGCTGGCTCCTGTGTCCCGAAGCGCAGGGGACATAGAAGGACAAAGAGAGACGCCTGTCTGAGTGGGAAAAGGAGATAAAGAAAAGAGCGCTTCACTATCAGCAGTTAGGATTCTTACTGTAGCCTGTAATGGTTTTGGATCTTGTCTAAATAATCACTTCCTGTTGTCATAGCTTTAACTTATATCCCACAGAACATCCTATGTCTGCTACTGGGCTTTTTTAATTCTTACCCTCTGTATTTTGCCATTGCTTTCTGAGACATGGCTCACTCAGCTTTACTAAGCTTGGGCTGCATTACACAATTATGCAACAACGCCTCCATAACATGACTTAAAATGGATGTTGGGGCTTTAAATCGCTCGTTCCTCAACTACTAAGATGTTGACCATCGCTGCAGCTAAATAATGCACTCCTTCTATAGAATAGGGTTACTGGAATAGTGGTAGTTTTAAAGCTACACGTGCCAATACTTGGCCCGCCTCCCAGAAGCCCGGGCCGTTATATGATGTGAATGATGTGATGAATAATTTTTTTGCCAAACTGTTACGCTCTGCGGGCCGACACCGGTCTTAGTGGTCCCTGGTCGGTCCATTTGGTAGCTCGCTTTGCTATTTACCGTATTTTCCGCACTATAAAGCGCACCGGATTATAAGGCGCACCTTCAATGAATGGCCTATTTTAGAACTGTTTTTATATATAGGGCGCACCGGATTATAAGGCGCATAGAATAGAATAGCGTCGTAAGCGTGTCTCTTGAAAGGTGCCATTTTGGGGTCTTTATACACACAAGTGGTGTTGGACTAGGAGTAAGCACAGTACCGGTGTTTACCGCGGTGCGGCTTTGTAGTTTACCAGTCGTACTGAAACATTTTGACAGAGCGCCGTGTACAACCAGTATGGATCAACCAATTAACCAATTGATCCATATATAAGGCGCTCCGGATTACAAGGCGCACTGTCGTTTTTTGAGAAAATTAAAGGCTTTTAAGTGCGCCTTATAGTGCGGAAAATACGGTAGTTGCATTGTGGGAAATGTAGGCTCCAATGTTTTGTCTCCTGTGAGTCTCCAGACTTTGTGAAAGTGCAATGCCACATTGCAGGACTACCTTGGTTATTCTGAGAAGGAAAACATATGAAGCATCCATAGTTGAAGCTAATGAGATACTCTGAGAGTTATATAAATTGACTGGGTTAAATAGTGTAAGATAATCTTCTTTAGGTATTGATTTGACAAACAATATTATAGTCCAGGGGAGCAATGTCTTAGTCACACAGAGAAGAACGTATTTGTTTGGTCTAACATGTTGTTTTAAAGTAAAAGAAAGCTCCAGTACCATGGCCTTTATGACAGAATCACAATGCAAATATACCGGGTGGAGGCGAGCTGGAGATGGATGGAGCAGACGGAGAGAAAGAATGAGTCACGATGTGGAGAGAGAGAGACAGAGAGAGAGAGAGAGAGAGAGGGTGAAACGCAGCGAGGCCGGCCGACGTGGGGAGAGGGATGTCACATGGAGGGAGAGCGAGGTAGGATGAGAGGCAGACACGCAGCAAGAAATAGAGGTGGGGGGGGGGGGGGTGTAAGCCGGTTGTTTCCCCTCATGAGTTTGCATGTCGGGCAGTGCAGACAGCCCTGCCTCTTCCTCTGCTACGTCAGCAGAGCATAGCGGAGGGAGCAGGACTGCCCTGACACCGACCGGAGGAGAGCAGCACTCCAGCCAGAAGAAGAAGCCGCCTGCTGCATCTCTTCAGTGGACCTCCTGGAATCTCTTATTGACATCACAGAGCTCTTTTCTTTGTTTTCCTCCTCACCCTCATTGTGAGCCCGCCACAACAGAGGAGCTGGATTGATAGAGACACAAAGGAATCCCGCTGCTTCCAACTCTCCGGTCCTTTTGGACTGTTCTTCCTCGTCTTCTTGCCACCGTCAATCATTCAGCTGTCACCGCGAGCGTCATTTTCGAGATACAGCATTCAAGCTGGAGGTCAAGCGGATTTCAGGCTGGATCAAACAGATTGAGGACTAGATCCAACAAACACTAAACTCATAAAGGCTTTGAACTACATCAAATGGATTCTGGAGTAGATCCGAGATCCTGGACTTTCTAAAAACTGAACTCTCCACTGTCGGGTTCATTCCTCTGTGTCAACCTGTGCGAATGTCGAAGCCATCTTACTAACCTTTTACCTAAAAAGGCTGTTTGGTTAAAGACAGACTTTGACTACAGATGTGGATGCTTCTGCGCTTGTCGACCAACATCGGATGTCGATGAGTAGGAAATGGTGTTGATGATTGTGTTCCGCGGTGGTGCTGACAAATGGATACCTCATCACTGCTGACTCACCACTGGGCCAAAGATGTCACGCTCCATTGCCCCCACATTAGAATTAAAGCCTTTAAGGTTGACTGTGTCTGGGGAAAAAGATAAGCAATCAAACAAATGGGAAATTAAGTGACAATCTTGCATTTGTTTTACTTCGGAACATCTGAGGACATGGCAGTAGCTGCTTACCTAGTATCCAATTGTCCTCAGAGGTAAAGAGGACTCATATGTTCATGTTTTACTTGTTCATTGTCAAGGAAAATTGAAGAAAAGCTTGTCATTTCTTTTTAATTCTTCAATAGTGGCTCAAACGTGCAGTCACAAATCATGTGTCTCAATTTGTTTTATTTATTCAGTTTATAGCCCTCTTTAAACCAAGGACGACCACATTGATTGCTTTCTTCTTCAATACTCACCCTGCTCACTTTGTTTGGAAAGGTGAAACTCAAACCAAGTTTTTTCTTTGGACACATCAGAAGCAGTTTTTTCCCTTCCACTTGGATGGCATTTAGACATACCATGGGATAACTACACGTTGAACTAAGTGCTCAAGTAACCCCAACTTCAACATGGTGGTGACTCGTCTGGAGCTGGAGCTACGCTACCAGGGCAAGAAGCTCCGTGGCGTGACGTGGAAGTTGACTCGGTCAGAACATGGATTCATACCAGAGAGCTCCTGGCTGATTGCTGCCCAGGTTATAGTGCCGTACCTGGTGTCAGGGCTCGGACTGGTCTCCGCCGGTATTGTTATGGACCTTATACAAGTATGAAAATCTAAGAAAAAACATTTGTGGAATTGTTTTTGAGAGATTAATAGATGGATGAATAGGGATGGGCACCATCTGAGATTTCTACAGAGTACTTTATCAAATACAAACAAATACTTTTTTACAAAATACTTTCTTTTTTACGAAACAAAACTAGCCATAGTTGTTGAATCTTAAATTCCGTCACAAACGTCAATCCCCTCAATTTGCCAGACAAAAACGTAGATCTTGGACTATTTTGCAAACCCATTTTATATCTTGTGACTTTCTTTTTTTATTTAGGTCCAATGTGAAAGTTTTGTACAATATACAACATGGCAAATACTGGCAAAATGATGTTAGGTAAGGGAAAGATCATGGTTATGCCAAATTAGCCATGGCTGAGGCATTGTGAGGCCTAAGACACTAACACGCTTGCTTAAGGTTTGGGCGGGCTCGGTTGGTTAAAAAGTCAAATGTTACTTGCAGGTCTGTAACGAGCCCTGATTCCCATCTCCTGCGTGAAAGTCAAACTAGCTAGACGCCTACACACCCCTACATTCTGCCTCGCTACATATTGGTAGCACTGCACTCGGCATTGGGTCTGAAAGTTGCATTGGAAGTAAATCGTCAGGCACTCAACATCCAATACGGACATAATTCCGAGGTCACTGAGCTGAAACACAAGTACAGTAGACCTACGAATTTGGACCCTACGAGCCCTGTGGTTGGATGGGTGAATGGCTTGATGGGCTGACAAACAGGTTATCGTAGTGTTATGGATGAATAGATAATGTGGAGAGATGGGTGGCTGTGCACATACTGTATACGGACAGTTGTAGATAGTTGAATGATGTTGCAAGAATGGATAGACAGTAGAGTGAAAGGCGGAGATCGACTTTACCTGCTGCCTAGTAGTGTGTACCAGAGAGGTTTAGATGTGGGGAGAGGAGAGCCTTGGGATGAAAGTGGACGGTCCATTTAATAAGTGGTTGGAGGATGAAAGAACAGAGGCCAGAGGGAGAAATAGACACTTTGATATCTTGCAATCACATCGAAGAATATCTGCATTTATCTGTGTCAAAGAAAGCCACACCGTTTACAACATTTCTTACATTTGTGTTAGCCTAAAATATAGCTTGTTTGTAACCTAACTAAGTGCACATGCACTTATGCACAATAATGTCGGAATAATACATAACTATATTAACAATAACGGCAACACGATTTCCCCTGAGTAATCTAGAGTAGCGTGGTGTTAATATTTCGCTTGGCTTTTTGCCCATCACACTCAAACAGCAGCAGTAGAATTACAGCAGAAGTGGGCCACGTCCCAAGATAGCCACCCCACACGACAGCCGTCAGCTAGACCGATCAGTCCAGAACCTGAGAACAATGTGTATAAATAGATACACACACACACAAAAGCAAACTTCGACGTTCACTATGCTCTTTATCATCCCTCATGTTCTTTCTCATGGCCTTGTTTAACCCCCTTAAACCTCATCACGTCCTCCCCTCCCTAGTTGCTGCTATATTAACAATGCAGGAGGCAGGAACGATCTCATTGGTCGTGTTGAATGTTGGTGGGTGGAGCTAAAGCACAAGGGCACAATAGATACCCGGTTGAGGAGGAGCTTAAGTCAAAATATTAAAAGAATACAAACAACGTTCACTAAATTCATATTTTTTCACTTATTTCTTGAACATGGCATTCGTGTCTTGGCTACCATATTGATAGAGCTGTACCCTTGCCCTTTATCACAGCTGCGCTCTGTGGCAGCTGTGTAGCCTAACGCCACCCCCCCCCCCGTGTTAACCGCAACAAAGCTAAAATAACGATACATTTGTCCGCATACTAAACACTACAGCTCCCCTTAAAATGTATTCGCTCTGCACTGATGGTGACACATCGTCTTAAAGCACTAAGCTAGCCGCAGCCACCAGACTTGAGCATGGAAAAGCTGTAATGCTGCTGATCTTAAACCCACGGTGATCTCAGGCTCTTGGGAAATATTATTAAAAATTCAGTTATCGGCTCATGGATGCATGCTTCTGCCAAACATATTTCCTATGAGACAACTGTGTAAAATTGTCATAATTAGCATATGAATTCTCTGTTTTGTGAGGTCACAGTGATGCTTGACGTCGAGTTTCGCTTCTCCAAAAATATATTTGCTTTCAACTTTTAGCTGCAGGCCGCTGTGTTTTCAGCTAAATAGTTCCTTCCTTCATTACACCCATTTCGATTCAGTTTAACTAAATCACTGATCATATTTGTGCTTCCAGGACATTTTACCCTTCGAGAAATGCTTTTTTTTTATAACAAAACTTCTTATCTGACACTCTTTCCTTCTCTTTCCCTCCTTCCTTCCTCTATTTCCGGCCTACTCTGTCAGTTCCTCCTCTCATCTTTAATTCCCTAGCCCCCTTCCTCCCTGCCTCTGCTCCACATCACTCTGCTCTTGGCAGCTCTGCTGTTCTTTTAAATGTGCATCTATTTAGGGATCTAAACCATCTTGGACCTGCCAACTGGAGTTGTAGTGAGAAAATAGGAGGCAGACTTTGTGAACTGTTCTTCTTCTAAACCCACTGAACCTCTGCAGTACAGCATCAGGCGATACTCAGAGATGTGGAAACAGGAAGAGTAGCCTACTGGGTTAGTCTAGAATATGTGATGTCCCTTACTGCATCAGTAAGGGACAAGGTTCAGAGGGTCCATCTGTGGAGGTGGAGATGCTGTTTATGCCTCCATGTCGGAGATAGCGTGGCCGTCACCATGTTTTTTTTGCAACCAATGAACAGATGTGACCATATTTGGAATGCGGAGGAGTGACGTAGAGACACCGTATATGTTTCTGGCAGCGACCTGTCAATCACAGTAAGCCCCGCCCTAAAGCATACCCTGCTTTATGGTCTGTTTGACTCTAAATGGACCATAACTTACTAAATGAACATCATGATGTATTGAAGAAGACTTGAAACTAGAGACTGAGACCATAAACTCATGTTTACAATGTTTACTGAGGTAATAAATCAAGAGAGAAGTAGAGTCATTTTCTCATAGACTTCTATACAACAAGAGAATGCAAGTTTTAAGACACTTTCACATCAGCTTCACATGGTAGAACAGGAGGTTACCGCCTGGTCCGTACGTACATTTCATCTGGAATTTCTTCAAATTTGCCACAAACGCCCACCTAATCTGTAATCTCTATAAACAGATTCTGCATTCATATACAACGGGACAATATTTTGGCATCGGAAGTATTCTGGTTTCCGTTTGTAGTCCGAGTAGTATTGACCAATCACGTTTGAGCAGGCTTTGGTTGAATGCAAGTAAACAGTTTGTGTTGAGAGCAAAAGAGGCCAAAACGCAATCGCGGATCCCACCGGCTATCGTCTGATGATGACTTAGCTTTTTATTGATTTTAAAAATCAATTGTAAACTGGCTACTTGTGAAACAGTCTAGTCTCTCAACCACAACTCCACTCTGGCATCTCAAGTTGCTAATAGCCTGTAAATAACGAGCAACGCACTGAAAAGGAAGTCTTAGCCCAGATATCAGCTGGCTATACCTAGGAACCCCAGAACTACGACCCCTTGCCCCCAGAGGCTTATCGTTGTGAGACCGATAGCTGATGGGGATGAGATTGAGGTCACTGGGACCTCATATCCATCCCATCCTCGGGAACGCGATAGCTAAAGAATAACTTGAGTGATTTACTTCAAATTTGGCACAAACGTCCTCTTGAACTCAGGGATGAACTGATTCGATACTGATTTTGGTGGTCCGAGGTCACTGTGACCTCACAAAACACAATTTTAGGCCATTTCTCAAGAATTCATACGCTTATTATGACAGTTTCTCACAAATGTTTACTCAGATAACAGTGATGACAGCTTGGACAGACGTGGATGTAAACTGCAACGTGATGCAACCGTGCGGTGGTGATTCTAGTTTTCGAGCTGAAAGAGTTGTAATTTAGTATGAATTTATATTTGTGTGCAATGCTAATAATTGAATGTGTGTGTGTGTGTGTGTGTGTGTGTGTGTGTGTGTGTGTGTGTGTGTGTGTGTGTGTGTGTGTGTGTGTGTGTGTGTGTGTGTGTGTGTGTGTGTGTGTGTGTGTGTGTGTGTTCCAGCACTGGAAGGTGTTTAAGGTGATAACAGAGGTGTTCATCCTGGTGCCTGCGCTGGTTGGACTCAAAGGAAACCTGGAGATGACGCTGGCTGCTCGCCTCTCCACCGCGGTAAGACGGGCTGGGTGTTAAATACTTTTACGGTCCTCACTGTTACCACTCCCTACGATTTAATGTTACCAGCCTACATACAATTAATCATGCACAACTGATTCAGGACCAAGTCATACTTACAGAAATGTATCTGTTAATTTGGTATCACATGATGCTAATGTGGTATGTTTGTTTCCCAGCTCTACCAGTTATTTAGCTTTGTGTTGGAGTAGCCTGCTTTAACTCTACAATGCTTCCAATGCTCCTTACAAGTAGGCATGATAATGCAACGTGTTGAATTATTCAGAATGATATTGAGATCCTGCTTCAGTAGTTCAGTAGGTACTTTTGCAGTTGTTTACAAATTCATTTTCACCGTTTTTGGAAGGTCTTTCCTATAAGTTCTAACATTTTATAGACCAACTTATTGCGATGTCATCGTATCTGGGAATGCGGTGACATCGCTAGAAGTCAGTTCAGCGGTCAAACCATCAGGTAGCTTTCTACGATTTAAATGTCCTTTTCCCCACTTTCTCATTGAAGTGGTGCTATCTGTCTTTGTTTGTAGGCCAACACAGGACAAATGGACGACCCCGATAAACAATGGACCATGGTGTGCAGCAATCTGGCACTGATACAGGTAACATACTTCCTGGATACTCACATGTTGACCAGTTTAGGCAAAGATGCTTTGTTTAGGTCCGTGTGGTTCCCTGTGGTCTAACCTCTGATGTTGTGCAGACGAAACGATGAAATGTTTAATCAAGGAGACAATCGGCAGATCAACCAGTGATGAAGATAACTGTTGGTTGCAGCCCTCCGTAAATGTCACGTTTGTTGTCGTGGTTTTCTGCAGGTCCAGGCGACTGTGGTGGGTTTCCTCGCGGCCGTGGCAGCCGTGTGTTTGGGCTCGTTTTCCAGAGGGGGGATAGAACTGGACCAGGCAGCTGTCCTCTGTGCCAGCAGCATCACCACAGCCTTCGTCGCTGCTCTTTCCTTAGGTAAGCGACAAGGAAGGCTTTTACTGTTTTGCTACACAAATTGTATAAATCCATTACAGTATTTTCCAATTGTTTTGGCTCAATTTTCACTTCTAAGTTTCAATTGGCAACACTTTTAACTCTCCTGAATTTGGTCTCAAAATTCTGCACGGCGCGTAATGAAAACATCACACAGAAGGTTTATTAGAACATCAAAATATTAGATATTAGATCATCGTTGTGATTTGAAATAAAATGATCGTCATCAAATAATACTGTCAAACTGTTGCTAATAGTCATAAATGCAAAGAGAAGTCAAGTGAGTAAGAAATGTCACTTTGGACCTTTTCTGTTTAAAAGTCAGAATTTGGTCAGTTTTTCTCAGCCACAGAGCGAATAAAAGTATTTCTCTAAAATGTGGAACCATTCGTTCCATAGTACGTAAAAGTAACATGTAGCTTCTGTTTTTACTCCCAATGTTAAACACCATCAGTGAGTCCAGTTCAGCACATTCACAGAGCAGCATGTGCATCTATCCCTGTATCACGACCTCCCCTCCTGTAATCACTGCATAATCCATCATTCATCCTCACATTGAATGTTATGGTGTTTAGCGGAAGCTTGAGTCATGTCTCAGTCACCTCTTTCCTGTGTTCCTCTCCTCACTCTGTCATTTTTAATATTTCTCTATGAACCAGTGCTTGTTCTTATTTTACAGCTAGTCTAAAGGTTTCTCTTCTCCAGAAAGCAGTCATAGCGTGAGGCTGCTTGATTCTCTGAAAGATGTCTGTATCAATGTTTAGGCCGAAAGCTTTTTTCTCGTCTTGTAACCCTGATAATAAGCTCTCGCTCAGAACTCACTGAGGTATTTAGTGCCGCCTCGGTTGAACGCGATGACAGTTTATTTTCTTCTTTTTTTAATCCATCATCTGGTTTTCTGTTTCTGTCCTTCCACCCCTCTGTCTCTCCTCTTTCTGTCTGTCTTCACTTTCGACCTCGTCCCTGGTCCACCCCCCCCCCTCTCCCCACCGTAGGCCTGGTGATGATCGGAGTGATCATCGGCTCCAGGAAGGTGGGCATCAACCCCGACAACGTGGCCACGCCTATCGCTGCCAGCCTGGGCGATTTGATCACCCTGTCCCTGCTGGCCGGGGTCAGCAGCACACTCTACGAATATAAGGGTGAGGAGATACAGGGACACTGAGGCATGATGGGAGATCTGATGTGTGACTCTGTGTCACACTTGTCTGTGCCACTCCGGTGTGTTCACTCACATCGGGATTTTTACATTTTGTCCCGTTAAATTAATGAAAATTATTATCGATATTATGTCCAATGAGAAGCAACATTTTGACAATTATGGAGGCAGTACCAATACTGTGCTGTCTACTACTGTGTGTTAAGTGTCAACCATTGATGGTAGTGCTAATAATAATTCCATAATTCATGGCCTCTCTGAAAGTAAAAGCTGTTTTTTTTTAGTATTATTCATTTTTTTCTGCCTGTCAATATAAGTAAGTAAGAGGGTGTCTGTCCCTGTCCCACAGATATTTGGTACCTGTCCCCCCTGGTGTGTCTGGTCTTCCTGGCTCTGATCCCGCTGTGGGTGGTGGTGGCCCGACGGAGCCCTCAGATCAGGGAGGTTCTCCGCTCGGGGTGGCAGCCTGTTATAGTAGCCATGTCCATTAGCAGGTATTTACTTTAAGTTATTTTAGTTCATTATTTATTCATACATCATCATATTTAGCACAATTTGTAACTTGTGTGTACAGTGAACTTCACATTTGAACAGAGGAGTTAATAAATAACTACGTGTGTAATTAGATACAGTCTAATTTAAATGATGTATGCAGGTTGATCTGAGCAGGTTGTAGTAGATGTTCAGTGAGAGAATATATCAGCCCTATGAACTGCTAACTAGATAGCTGAAAACAAGATCATCTTTCTTCCATTCTGACATCAGGCTGGAAACAACCCGCTGGCAGTGACTGCATGTGGGTCTGATTCCCCTCTGTGTTTGTGCTTCCCAGTTTCGGAGGCCTTATACTGGACAGGACCGTGAGCGATCCCAACTTTAAGGGCATGGCTGTCTTCACGCCCGTCATCAACGGTAAGCCCTTAAAAAGCTAAATGATGCCACAGACATCATTTCAGCCATTTTATTGGTTGTTGTCTGCAGTGACAGTTTAGAAACCGCCATTGCACAGATGTTTAAACGGCAATGCATAGAAGGTGTGTAACGAACACGAGGAGAGAAGCCATCATAATTGCATTGATATTGGCATTATATTTAACTAAAAACATGAGTGAATGCGTTTTTGTTTTTTTTAATACACAAGAAAAATCTAAATACAACTCTTTTATCACTATTTACAAAATATTTACACAAAGGAAAATAACAGGTAAAGCGTAGCAAGCAGTTCACAGTTTCTCTTAATGGCTTTGGCTCATTTTGTTGAAACAGTCTTAACATTCTCTAAACTGTAAGTGCAACTGTCACAACTGTTTGATGGAACTTCCCAACTCCGCTGCACGTCTGCAGAAGGTAGTAACACTCCCAAAACATGTCAGTCGAGCTCCAACACCTTGTAATTGTGTCAGTAAATTGGCCAACGGCACCAAAATGAAAACGTGTTAACCGTACCGGTTATAATATACCCTGGAAATGTTCCTCTGTTCTGTTCTGCTTCCTGGATACAGTCTGAGTGCTATTGTCTATGGCACCAAGCTTTTTAGATTCCAATTTCAACAGTAGGTCAAAGTTTACTGGGAAAAGGCAATACTGCAGTACACAGAAAAAGGATCCGCACACGTGTATGTATACAGTAAATCTATTTGTGTAGCCGTGTGTTACATGTGCTGTAAACAGAATAGTCACCCTAAACCTTTCACTTAAAGTACGATACAGTGAACAGAACATTTGACACAAAAGGAAAAATTGCAGCAGTAGTTCAGTAAACAACCAAATTGTACCTCCTCACAGTATGCACCACCATGTTATGAATATACCGTATTTTCCGCACTATAAAGCGCACCGGATTATAAGGCGCACCTTCAATGAATGGCCTATTTTAGAACTGTTTTTATATATAGGGCGCACCGGATTATAAGGCGCATAGAATAGAATAGCGTCGTAAGCGTGTCTCTTGAAAGGTGCCATTTTGGGGTCTTTATACACACAAGTGGTGTTGGACTAGGAGTAAGCACAGTACCGGTGTTTACCGCGGTGCGGCTTTGTAGTTTACCAGTCGTACTGAAACATTTTGACAGAGCGCCGTGTACAACCAGTATGGATCAACCAATTAACCAATTGATCCATATATAAGGCGCTCCGGATTACAAGGCGCACTGTCGTTTTTTGAGAAAATTAAAGGCTTTTAAGTGCGCCTTATAGTGCGGAAAATACGGTACACGTATGTCTGACAGATTTTGATAACTGAATGGATCATTTTGCGTGTGAAGAACGTGAAGAAGTTGTGAAGAGCACGACGACTTCACTGAGAATCAACTCATCAGTGTTGGTCACCGGGCGATGTGAAAGGAGAAAGAGGAGAGAAAACTAAATTTGATTTTCACCCCTATAATGCTGTTTTAGAATGATGAAGAAGAAAGAAACTGCCTTGAGAATAAGTGGTCGGGCTGTGAGGTGATGCATGTAGGGATCCGCTGAGTCGTCGATATGAACCATTAATGGTCAAGTGTCCTGGCACAGCTGACGGGGCCTTCGATGAGCACTCAGATTTCTGCCTCATTTTGTCTCTTCCCATTTCTCCACTGTTTTCTCAATCTTCCTCTCTTTCTCTCTCTTTGCGCAGCTAAATAATAAATTTGACAATCTGGTTTGAATTTCCCATTTTCCCACACTTTTTTTTTTTTACAAAACGTTCCCCCGAGCCCTTTCCAATTCATCAACAATCTGTGCTGTTTTTTTTCGGGGTAAATACTTGAAAATGTGTTTAGTGTAACTATTAGGCACAGATGCCCTGTCAACAGCAATAGTCAAATGGATTTTGAAATGTTCTTTTGTATTCAGAGGAAATGTGGCTTTTGAGGAGCGAATGAAAAGGCTTGAATCGCACCAGAATGAAAGGATCAAATCTAAACGCATCCGTCATGTTTAACCCCGGGGAGCCTTTTCTTTGTTGTTGTTGCCTTAAAGAACGTCGCATTTAAAAATCTGCAAATGACTTGTCAACCGGATCAGACACCTTGACACAAACTAAGTCAGAAACAAGTCATTTATCAGAGTTTCAGAGAAATAATGCAGATTCACTGTTTCTGCACAACCAGGGTCACATTTCACTGGTGGATACATTCGGCTGCATACCGTTCATTTTCTTTTACGACTATAAGAAGATTCCGGGTCAAGCTTTACTTATTAAGATGGTCTCTTGTGTCATTACTTGGCTTAATTATGTGTGCAGGCGAGGATGAAAGAGATGAAGTGTTTTTTTCCAGATTCTGAAGCTGTTTCACTCGTTTCCCTTCAGTTGATTTATGAGGATACAAAATCAATATCTGCAAGAGTCTTGGTCCGACATGAAATGAAAGTGGTTGCTCCTTAATTCATATATTGGCTCAGTCGCTCTGTCCTCTTGTCTCTCTGTCCCCTGTGTAGGAGTGGGTGGTAACTTGGTGGCCATCCAGGCCAGCAGGATCTCAACCTACCTGCACTCCTGGAGCATCCCAGGGGTGCTGCCCTACAAGATGAGGCAGCACTGGCCCAATCCCTGCATCACCTTCTTCTCCTCAGGTAACTCGGCCAGGCTGAATGCACACATTGGCTTCTGTGTACATAGCAGGGTTAGATGCTGACATTTGTAATATTATGTTCATTCTGTTAATATTTGTAATATTAACAGAATGAACAGGGGTGAAATGGATCAAAATAAATAAACGATTGCTTATTGTCGATGAGCCATATTGTTGTTTAGTTTTTTTTATACATGCTGGTATACAAGACCTTCTTATAGGCATTTCATAGTTATTTGCAAAAACAATACAAAAAAAATGTGCATTAGTAGTTTTAATGATGTGTTATCAGCTGTTTAGAGCTAGTGTGAGGACGTTAAACAGCTCATAATTCATCTCTAATATCTACTTTATGTTGATGTGAAAGTATCACCTCTTTACTGAATGGAGCATGAATGCATGAAGCTGTTAGCTGCAGTGCTGCCAACGTTAGCTCAGACTAGTTGTTCACTATGTAGCATCATCAGGGATGGTCATTACAGTCATTAATGCTGATCTCCCAATTGCATATTTTTACTGAATATTGGCCGATAACTTTATTACACACGATGATTGTTAAGCTCTGTAATTAATCCGCAATTCACATGCGTGTCATTTAATTCGAAAAACTCAAACTCAAACTCAAAAGAGACCAATAAATGCTAATGTTGATCTGAGTCAGCTGGATGAGTAAATCTGTTTGCTAACACATTTGCAAAACACAACTTTACAAGTTGATGATGTGACAGATGTTGTGATTTCAGCTTGTTCCGCTTCCTACAAGTCACCAAACATAATGCAGATTTACTGTTATTATCTCTGATTATATCATATTAGTTCGTCTGGAGAAGACATTTATTTTCAGTATCACGGTGTAATCATCCGTTGAAGATAGAATTCTTCTGTTGGAGTCTGGGGAGTAAAGAACATTGGATATCATTTTTGATAACCAGAGAGACCTTTTTCTGGAGTCAGTGTCGTTTCTGAATGAACTTAACCCGCAGTAGAATATCCTGAGGAGCTCGCACAATAGGTGCTGGGCCGGCTCCTTATTTGAACGCCGGAACACAGCAGGACAGGACTGAGTACACAGCGAGGGATCATGGCATTAAAATAAAGTACCGCTGCCTGTGAAGTACTCACTCCCCTGTGTCCGCCAGGGGTGAACTCCAAGTCTGCGCGGGTGCTCCTGATGCTGGTTGTCCCCGGTCAGCTGGTCTTCCTCTACGCCATCTATCTGCTGCAGGGAGATGAGGCGCCTATCTCTGTCGCCTTCACCGCCTGCTACCTGAGTGCTGCTCTGCTTCAGGTAAACCGCCGCAGGTTCACACTCACATTTTGTGAGACGCTGTCATGACCCCCCCCCCCCCCCCCCCCCCCCCCACAAGAAATAGAAAGAAAGAAATATTGTATTTTTAGATCCCTGCCAAGTTTTACACGACTCTCATTTACCCGCAGTATTTGTCCGTGTTGTTAGTGTAATTGCACAAAATTAAGACGTCAATTGTCTGGCAATCTCCATAATCTCCTGCAGGTTCAAATAGATCTCACGTTTTATATCTGCCCGATTCCAGCCGACTGAGACCTCGAATGATTTCACTGCTTTGAGGATACACAGGAAGCTCATATTGAGATAACTGGATTTTATTTAACACCATTGATGATACAGAAGTGGTTAATTGTTAGATCATTTTTTCATGGAATGCAATTGTTGACACTGTTTAGGGTCGGTTTGGTCAAGTGTGTTTTATTTAAAATGCTGGGGATTTTGTCCGAAGACTGTAAAGTGGACACTGTCACCCTGACATTTGTGGACTACGGTTTTGCCATTTTGCAACCAGAACAGAAGTGAAAACACACCGTGAAAGGGTTAAAGTAAACACGGCCAAATCCCAAATGCCGGTGTGCCGACCTGTCAATCACAAGGTAGCATACCCTGCTTTATGGTCTGTTTGACTCTAAATGGACCAATAAGTTACTAAATGAACATCATGCTGTATTGAAGAAGACTTGAAACTAGAGATTGAGACAATAAACTCATGTTTACAATGTTTACTGAGGTAATAAATCAAGAGAGAAGTAGAGTCATTTTATCATAGACTTTTATACAACCTGACTTATCTTTGCAACCAAAGGAACCGCCCCCTGCTGGCCATTAGAAAGAATGCAAGTTTCGGCTCTTCTGCAGGGGCTTCACTCTTCAGCGGAGGTTGCCGCATTTCTATCCATTTCTTGTTGTTTTCCTCTAATCGCGGACTTCTCAGCTCGGTTTTCTTCTCCCAATAGGTGGCCATCCTCCTTTACTTTGCCGACCTCATCATCCGTATGATGTGGAGACGGAGCCTGGACCCTGACAACTTCTCCATCCCCTACCTGACCGCCCTGGGGGACCTGCTGGGCACGGGCTTTCTGGCCCTTTGCTTCCGCTCCGTCTCGCTGGTTCAGAGCCTGGGTCTCTGAATGTTCCCCCTTTACCCTGAACTCTCAGCCAGCCACTTTTCTCGTTGCACCAATTTTGTTACGATCACACGGAGATGCTTTTGATTGGACAATAAAGCATTTTCTGATGGTTATCACTGGGCCAGTTCACACCGAGGAATCTGTGACGGAGCGGTGGCAAAGGTGACACCCACTAATTTACACCCATCCATCTGGGCGAAGGAACACATGCCCAGCCAACCTCATTCTTTCATTTGAGGGCAAAAGACTCTAAAGTATGTAGAAGTTATAGTTCTCTGTCCGTCAATGAATTGAACATTTTTATTATTCAATCATTCCTCTTTATGTCTTTTAGTTTTCACTAAATATGAGTTTGGTGGCTCTGTGCTCACGACATTATCTCTTCGGCTTCATCAGAGCACTTCTTAGCAGCTTCACGTCATAGCAGGAATACTGAGCCACTGGTCCGTTAGCGGCCATTTGTTTGAATGTGCATAGATTGGATCCACGTTTGGCTGGGCATTAATGCTAGAGGTTGTGGAGGTTGACGAATGTAATACGCTTACTGGAGTTTTTATAGATGGACAGTTTGTCCAAATGGGACAGATTTAGTTAGTAACCAAACAAGATATAACGTGTCAATTAGAGAGCTTTAGAGACAGATTCTGACATGACAAAATGGTCTCCCCCGTTTCCACTCATAATGCTAAGCTAAGTTAGCCGGCTGCTGGCTGTGGGTTTTATATCATACTTTTAACACATACATCGGTGTCAATCGTTTCATCTAACTCTCAACAAGAGGGTGAATAAGCACATTTCGCAAAATGTGGAGCTTTTTCTTGAAAGGTTTGGAGTTGGATCTGTTCATGTAAAAATCACTTTGCAGTTCTACAACCACCACCAACCAAGCATTGACAGCTGTTTCATCCTCTGCACTTCTTCCAATTCAATTGCAATGCAAGTCACCAAAATGCAAAACAGATGAGAGGACATATTTGCCCTGATAAAAAAAACACAACTCTGACTAAAATCCCTATGATGCATCACAAAAACGGTCTCCAGAACTTCTAACATGTAATCAATATATTGCTTTTCTTTGCACATACAGACATGGAATGTAATAAATGTGGCACTTGCAAACAGTACTGCAGTGAAGTTAAGGAAAAGGGGTTCAAAGTTCTCAGGCTGGAAGGCAAACTGTTCTAACACCTGAAATAGAGGTTGTGATAATGCTTTAATGTTATGACTTTTCAGGCTGATTATTTTATACCCTCAAAAGAGCATAAACCTGAAAAAAGTGCAGATACTGCACTCTGCCATTGGATTATCTTCAAGGAGCTGTTGTACAGCATCTACCAACAAAATGTTTTCTCTCAGCTTTCTTATCCATTTTAACTAGTTTGTTTAGGAAAAGTAACTTTAACTTTGCTTATTTCTTACAGCTCAGAGTTTATAGAATGTAGTGAGTGAGGTGACGAGTCCTACAGATTACAGATTACCAAACCCGATGCGGACTCAAAGCACAATGCGATAACTACACAGCTTTCTTTTTAGGTCCGTTTTGTCGTTTCTCATTAAAAAGTAGTTTTCACTAAAATTACACATTTGTATGGCAAACAATTTTTCATATAATTATACAAATTTCCTGGAAGTCACAAACAGATTCTAACTAAATTTTGACCATATATGTAGTCATTATGCACTAATAATTATAAGCAATGAGATTCTACATCATACCAGAAATTGTTCAAAGGCCCAAACTATCATGTTCCAAAGCACTGTGAAGCCCTGAACACGTGTCCACACCGCTCACTATTAGTGTAACAGTCTCAATAGTCCAGATCTTGAGCTGCCATTCAATGTATAAAACAAAAACAATGAATGCAGACAATTTCTACATTGTTTTTACCCGACAGCCCATGTAGCCGCAGGGAATCCCTCACTACTTGATATAACGTCCCTTTAAATGGAAGGTCCACAACGCCTTACTGTTCATTATGAAATCATCAGAAACCATAAAACCTCATCATTAGAGCAGTGAATGCATACACATGAACACGTTGGTCTCAAAGATGTGTTCAGACAGATGGCAAAGCCAATGTTCCCCTTGCGTCATTCACAAATGAGACCGCTGGGTTGGGAATTCAGAATTCACCTTTGTTTTTCCCTCCAGTCTCCAGTCTCTTACTTCTTCTTACTGTACGTTTATGAAGCAAATTCATAAAGCCCTGGGATGCGCTCAGATTTGTTGTTCAAATTGAGACCGATTTTCTGAACTGTCATTTAAAGTAATTTTTAAGTGTCTTGATTTCCCAATTGTGCATTGTTTCATCGTACATGAACACAAAAGATTGCAATAAGTATGAATAAGAAACTACCACAGTATTAAGAGATCCTAGTCTGAAGTAGACTGGGCATCTCTCATTTCTTGATGTGTATACAAGCTTAATCTCAAAACACGATTTCTCAAAATGTATGTGTAAATGCACTCATTACGTCACATGAAACAATTCTGCTTTTAACGTTCGCTAGTAAAACCTAATTCTAGAGGCAAACCGCATTAACGTTGAAATCTGAGGCATTTCTACAACAGCCTGTGTTGTCCAAAATGAATCTATTTCAGTCTTAGTAGGGCTTTACACAGTACTTTCTACACTAGGAAGTTATGAAATAAAGATATGTACTATTTGAATCACAGTTAATATCACTCTGAATGTGTTACCTGTGATACTGTGAGACTTAGACCACAGCTAAGGTTGTGTTGTACCAGCACGAGTGTGTCTTAATCAGTGGGGCTGGATGATATATCTTTATCTGTGTTCACTTGAATCATTATTTATTGTGTTATCTCACTTCTGATTTTTGTCGTAATTAGTTACAGTATGACCAGTGAAACATTCTAGACTTATTGGTTCATTTAATGTACAGCTACATGTACATTTTTGATAACGACTTCATTTAGGTTGGTAATGAGAATGGTAATTTAAAGAAAAAGTTCAATGTTTTGGAAAATATATTTTTTTCACTTACTGCCGAGACTTAAATGAGAATATTGATAGCAAGCCGAGTCGTTGGGTTGGTATCAATCTTCTCGTCTAACTCTTGGCGAGGTGGACGAAAAGCCTATTTCACAAAATGTCAAACTATTACCTTTAAAAATTGTGTGACAGAGTGATGGCAAAATAACTGATTGTAAACGTGCACCTTTTCCTTTGATAGTAGTCTAAGGTTGCCTTCGAAAACAACAAAGTTAATGTCAACTCTGTCTAATCTCATCTACAACTATGTAGACGCGACGTAATAGCTTAATTTAAATGTTGCAAGAGTATTTTCTCTTTTGCTGTCTGTTAGCAACAAATGGTACTGTACTTCAATGTTGACACTGCCACATGATGAGTTTAGGGGCTTTAAAAATACCTTCATTTTGTAATCCTGCTGTGTTCACTGTCACCTGAGCTTCCACTGTTATGTCCGATGTGTGTACAAAGATGTGTGTGGAATCAAATATGTGACAAATGTTTGGTGACTGTTTATGTGATTGTGTGGCTATGAACAGTTATATTTTAATAAAAACCAACATACCTGTTACTTTGGCACCTTTATCAGCCAAGAATCAAATAACTTCTTACTTTGATGCCGTCAGGTGGAAGTATCAATAATGACACCAGCCAG
This sequence comes from Anarhichas minor, assembly GCF_050575085.1. Classification (NCBI taxonomy): domain Eukaryota; kingdom Metazoa; phylum Chordata; class Actinopteri; order Perciformes; family Anarhichadidae; genus Anarhichas; species Anarhichas minor. The sequence goes on along the minus strand of NW_027466466.1, from coordinate 1,971,523 downwards.
GTTTCAATCAAAATTTAGCACAAATTGTATCCAATATTCTGAACAATGGACAAAGAAAATGTGAATTAAAGCAATGTTAGTATTAGGTGTTGGCTCATCGAACAGCTGGTGGCGCTAATTCTCCAGTCGGGTGCTATTTAACCACTGAGGTAGAAGTGAATGTAACAAGATGATGATGTTAAAATTGTCATGGCATGTTCACTTCACCCCCAACCTCATTTGGAAGTGTCGTGAACATTGATTGCATGTAGGAAAGCAGTTTGGGTTGTATCTAATGTTCTTTTGCTAACATTAGATATTTACACAGCTAGCCAGACATATTTAGCATTACGATAAATTTGTTTAATAATAGTTATAAAAAGTCACAGTAGAATGGTGAAAAAGTCATAGTATGGTGTTAAAGAAATATATAAAAAGTCAGTAAAGTAGTAAAAATTATTATAGTATTTCAATATCGGTCACAAAAAGTCACAGTATAGTATGTAAAAAAAACATCTGTCAAAAATTCATACTATAATAGATCAAAAAAGCCCTAGTATATTATATATAAAGGTCATAGTATATATAAAAGCCCTAGTATACTATATATAAAGGTCATAGTATAGTATATATAAAAGCCATAGTATAGTATATATAAAGGTCAGTATAGTATATATAAAGGTCATAGTATACCATATATAAAGGTCATAGTATAGTATATATAAAAGCCATAGTATACTATATATAAAGGTCATAGTATAGTATATATAAAAGTCATAGTATAGTATATATAAAGGTCATAGTATAGTATATATAAAAGCCATAGTATAGTATATATAAAGGTCATAGTATAGTATATATAAAGGTCATAGTATAGTATATATAAAAGCCATAGTATAGTATATATAAAGGTCATAGTATAGTATATATAAAGGTCATAGTATAGTATATATAAAAGCCATAGTATAGTACATATAAAAGCCATAGTATAGTATATATAAAAGCCATAGTATAGTATATATAAAGGTCATAGTAGTGTGTCGCAAGTCATTCCAAAAAACTCATGATATATCTACTGTTGAAGAAAAAAAGTAAGATTATATACAGTATATAGAAAATCATAGTATCCAAGTCAAACAATTTCTAATATAGTATGTCTAAAGTCAACAAAAAGTCACAGTATAGTATGTCGAAAAAGTAATAATATAGTATTTCTAAAATAAAGTAATTAAAATGTAAATAAAGTTGAAAAATATCAAAAAAAGTCAGTTGTAAAAAACTGTAGAGAATGTCATAAAATGTTGAAAAAAAAGTCAAAAGTCAGTATTGTAAGTCGAAAAAGTCATAAATAAGTCATCGTATAGCATTTTGAAAAATGTCACAAAAATATCAGAGTATAGGCACGTCAAGAGAAGTCATAGTACAGTATGCCAAAAAAAGTCAAAAAGGTCATAGTATAGTACGTGGAAAAAAGTCATATTGTCGTATGTCATAAAAAGTCATGGTATAGTCATTTGAAGTATTAAATCATATTTCATCTTATATCATGTTGGGAAAAAAGCATAAAAATACATACGTACATATGTTAAAGACATTCAAAAAAGTATGTTGTGAAAAGTCACAGCATATGTGAAGGACCAGGGTACGCATAACGCTGGGAGAGCAGGTAAAGGTGGGAACAATTTGGATTTTATTCACCCAAAGTATTTACAATAATTAAGAATGGTAACAAAATCAAGCCAAAGGGACAAATCACAATAACTATATAAACTTAACATACTTGCTCCAAAGTCTAAGTACAACTTAACTAAACAGAACTTTTAAAAAAACACAGTGAGTGCTCTTCTGAACAAGAGACACTCCATCCTCCTCTTCTCCAATGTTTACCAGAGTGTGTAACATCATGACAGTTATCATTTAAACACAATAATAATGTTATTTATAAATTAATTTAAAAAAACTTCATATAGAAGTTATATTCTGGATATTAAACCCCACTCCTCCCTCATCTCCTAACTGCATCATATATACTCTGCTGGCCAGTCCATAGGTGATTGCAGGGGATAGAAGACATTCCTCCTCTGTGGTGCAGATGTCGTGGCTCCTGGGAACACCCCTCTGGCTGTAGTAGAATGGCACAGTCCAATTGTCCAGACTAATCTACTTAGGCAGGTGTGATGCAGCAGCAGCAGCTCAGTCTTTTACAGGACACTGACAGGAAAGTCGTTCACTCTTTTATCAACCTTAACTCAATTTTCCTTCATTGTGTGCACTCAACCTAGAACATTAAAAATGTATTCTATACTATATTATTATATAGTTTGTAATCTTAATTCCAATAAATTGAATTGCATTGAACTAAGTAAAACTTTTCTGAAACACTGAAACTAAACTGAAACTATAGCAACAGACTCTGAAGACTAACCTCAAGCCAACATTTTGAAAAACAATTGAAATGTTGCGGACAGCGTGAAGGACTGTTGTGAGCTCAGTGTAGAGAGACATGTCACCCAGCAGCAGTTTCGACATCTGACCGCTAGAGCGCGATGTTCCACTCACACGCGCCCCTCTAACAAAGTGTCGGTGGTCCCCATGATGCAGGTGGAGTGATTAAACACACTAGTTTGTCCCTGTTTGTAGAAGTGAGCCGTGATTCTGAGCTCTAACGTGTTGTTCTGCGCCATCACCTGCCCGTGGAAACCCGGAACCACTGAAAGTGATCCAAGGGGTGCGGCTTTCTTTTTCTTTTTTTTTTACAGGAAAGTGAAAGTGAAGGAAATGAAACTGACTGTTACAAAACAACTCTACTGCCCGCCAACCTGGCAGAGCGAATGAAGAGCCATGGCGTCCACTCCGAGGATTTGACCTGTCCCGTTTGTGGGACCATCTTCGCGGATCCGGTGACTCTTCTCTGCGGACACTCCTTCTGCAGAGAATGCATCGCAGGTGGTCCGAGTCCGCAGTGTCCACAGTGTGAGACAGCCGTTCCGACGTTGTGTGGTCTTCCAACCAGCGTTACACTGAAGAGGCTCGCTGAGAAGATGAAGAAAGAGACCGGGAGAGACGGAGCAGAGGTAAGTTAGTGATATTCATAAAGGTTATCAGCCATGCACATGTTGATCATTGCGGGACTTTTCATGTAGGTTAATATCCTGAATATCTGTCGAACGTTTTTGATTAGGCCGAAGTAGACTCATTAAGTATTCATAAATAAGTGAATGCTCAAGGCCCCCCCCCCCTCTTGAGCCACAGAAAATAAAAAATAATAATAAATTATACAAATTGTCAGAATTTGTGTTTTTGAAATATGGAATGCACACAGTAATATGTGTATGTATGTCTATATAATACAATATATCTGCGAAAAATATATGCTTTTCCTCTCCGCCTGTCTGCGTGTCTCAGCAGCTCTGTGGCCGTTGAGAAATGGCCCACAGGGGGCGGGTCTATGAAGCAGTTTAGACCAGAGGTCTTCAATAGGGGTCCGCGGACTGCAGGGGGTCCGCGAAATTTTTGGTTGATTAGACAATTTAAAAAAATAAAAAATAAAATATATATATATATATATTTTTTAGATATATTTATATAAAAAAATAAAATATATATATATATATATATATATATATATTATTTTTTTAATATAAATATATATAAAATATATATATATATTTTTTTTTTTTCTCTAAACATGAGTCTTTTCCATTATTTTAATAGTTTAGTATTGTATGCAAGATAACAGGTATGTTTATGCATGGCAGTGGCACTAATAGGCCATCACTCATTTTTCGTTTCCACATTTATGTTTAAAATGAAAACGTCAATTTGAATAGCTTGTATGCATGATTATCATGCAGTTGACAAACAATGTTGATATTGGTATCAGTTGACAAGGTATGTTTATAAATTGCCAAACTCAAGGCTTCAGAACAGCAGTCCACAAACCAATGGGTGATGTCACTATGACTCTGTCCACTTCCTATATATTCTGTGGTTTTAATAGTTTTTATTTAATTTTTTTTCACAGGTGGCTAAACTGTGCCCTGAGCATGAAGAAAACCTCAAAATGTTCTGCGTCACAGATCAGCAGCTGGCTTGTATCATATGCCGAGACGCTGAGAGGCACGACGGGCACAAGTTCAAACCCATCAAGGAAGCAGCCGCGTCCCTGAGACGGGAGCTGGAGGGGGGCATGGAGGGCCTTCGCAGCGACATCGTCGCTACAGAGAGCCTCGCCCACACACAGAGGGTGGAAATGACGAAAACCACGGAGAAGTCTCAGCAGCTGGCGACACAAATCCGCAGGCAGTTTGAGGAGATGCACCAGTTTCTGAGGAAGAGAGAAGATGAGGTGAAGAATGAGCTGCGATGCAAAGAGGAAGACGCTGTCAAGAGAATGAGGGGGAGCTTGGATGCTATGGAGACCGCTTTGTCCCAGAGCAGGGAGTTGGAGGGAGAGCTGACGTCGGTTCTGCAGATCGAAGACTCTGAGGGACTCTTGAGGAGCTGGACTGAGGGTAACAGCAGGGCGGCCCCGGAGCGCTTATTCAGGCCCAGGGCCAACGATCTCCAAGTGGTGAACACCTCGTTCTCTTTGGGGCCCTATGAAAGCCACCTGCAGTTCTTTGTGTGGAAGGAGATGCTGCAGGTGATCCAGCCCCGAGCAGAGCTGCTCTCACTCACGACCAACCGCGCAGATATAACAGTGTCTGATGATGGGCGGAGTTTGTTTTGCACTCCCAAGAGCGAACAAGCTCCATCAGGTCACTCCTACATTTTTGGCACCAACGTAAGATCCGGCCAAAACACAGGCTTAAACTTTGGTCCCACCGCAGGATCGGAGTTTAAATTTGGTCCCACCGCAGGATCGGGCCAAAACACGGGCTTAAACTTTGGTCCCACCGCAGGATCGGAGTTTAAATTTGGTCCCACCGCAGGATCGGGCCAAAACACGGGCTTAAACTTTGGTTCCACCGCAGGATCGGAGTTTAAATTTGGTCCCACCGCAGGATCGGAGTTTAAATTTGGTCCCACCGCAGGATCGGAGTTTAAATTTGGTCCCACCGCAGGATCGGGCCAAAACACGGGCTTAAACTTTGGTCCCACCGCAGGATCGGAGTTTAAATTTGGTCCCACCGCAGGATCGGGCCAAAACACGGGCTTAAACTTTGGTTCCACCGCAGGATCGGAGTTTAAATTTGGTCCCACCGCAGGATCGGGCCAAAACACGGGCTTAAACTTTGGTTCCACCGCAGGATCGGGGTTTAACTTTAGTTCCACCGCATTGGGCCAAACCGCAGCCTCCTCAATCATAAGCCATGTATTCAGTGTCAATGAGTTCACTTCAGGGCAACATTACTGGGAGACAGAGGTTGGACTCAGGGACTATTGGGCACTAGGGATAAAAGATTATTTCCTGAACTACGACGGCCAGAAATATTCCACCTGCAGTCCCAAAACAACCACAGAGCTAGCACTTGGAGCCAGACCTCGGAAGATTGGCATTTACCTGAACTGCTCCTCCAAGAAGCTCTCCTTCTACGATGCAGACAACATGACGCACATTCACACACTGAGAGCTGGTCTCATGTCCACGCCACTGTCAGCACAATTCAACATCAGAGTCGCAGCACCTGATCGTAACCCTCTGACGGTGTGCTGGTACTGAGGTCCAGATCATTATCACAACAGGATTCAGCTTTGAGCAGAACTGATCCAAACATTAGACAGGTTCAAAGCTTCACACCAAAGGAGATGAATGGAGTAAATCCACCAAATCTAAATCAGTGTAATACGTATTTCTATAGGTCAGTCTGGCTTTCTACCATTTCTATGGGCTTCATCATAGGGCTTGTGGTTGTGGTGTCGTATGGTATATGTAGCACCACGTAAACACATTTGAATGTTGTTGTTCTGTTGTCCGTCAGATTGTGAATGTTATGTATTGTTTGTGGTTCTCTGTAGTTTCCTCTGTCTGACATGTCATGCCTCTCTGTCACCACTGGAGGGCAGTGTTGTCATGTGACCTGCTGTGTGAGGCCGGTGAACAGCAGATCGCTCTGTTTTCAATTAATACAAAAATAACATGAACAAATAGCATATTAAAAGCAGCAAAAAAAATAGCAAAAGGAGCATATTCATCTCCATCATAGAGCATATTCATCTCTATCATAGAGCATATTCATCTCCATCATAGAGCATATTCATCTCTATCATAGAGCATATTCATCTCTATCATAGAGCATATTCATCTCTATCATAGAGCATATTCATCTCCATCATAGAGCATATTCATCTCTATCATAGAGCATATTCATCTCCATCATAGAGCATATTCATCTCTATCATAGAGCATATTCATCTCCATCATAGAGCATATTCATCTCTATCATAGAGCATATTCATCTCTATCATAGAGCATATTCATCTCTATCATAGAGCATATTCATCTCCATCATAGAGCATATTCATCTCTATCATAGAGCATATTCATCTCCATCATAGAGCATATTCATCTCTATCATAGAGCATATTCATCTCCATCATAGAGCATATTCATCTCTATCATAGAGCATATTCATCTCCATCATAGAGCATATTCATCTCTATCATAGAGCATATTCATCTCTATCATAGAGCATATTCATCTCCATCATAGAGCATATTCATCTCCATCATAGAGCATATTCATCTCCATCATAGAGCATATTCATCTCTATCATAGAGCATATTCATCTCCATCATAGAGCATATTCATCTCTATCATAGAGCATATTCATCTCTATCATAGAGCATATTCATCTCCATCATAGAGCATATTCATCTCCATCATAGAGCATATTCATCTCTATCATAGAGCATATTCATCTCCATCATAGAGCATATTCATCTCTATCATAGAGCATATTCATCTCCATCATAGAGCATATTCATCTCTATCATAGAGCATATTCATCTCCATCATAGAGCATATTCATCTCTATCATAGAGCATATTCATCTCCATCATAGAGCATATTCATCTCCATCATAGAGCATATTCATCTCCATCATAGAGCATATTCATCTCTATCATAGAGCATATTCATCTCCATCATAGAGCATATTCATCTCCATCATAGAGCATATTCATCTCCATCATAGAGCATATTCATCTCTATCATAGAGCATATTCATCTCTATCATAGAGCATATTCATCTCCATCATAGAGCATATTCATCTCTATCATAGAGCATATTCATCTCCATCATAGAGCATATTCATCTCTATCATAGAGCATATTCATCTCTATCATAGAGCATATTCATCTCCATCATAGAGCATATTCATCTCTATCATAGAGCATATTCATCTCCATCATAGAGCATATTCATCTCTATCATAGAGCATATTCATCTCCATCATAGAGCATATTCATCTCTATCATAGAGCATATTCATCTCTATCATAGAGCATATTCATCTCTATCATAGAGCATATTCATCTCAATCCTGTTTCTGTTGCAACATTAACTTTGTTTCAGTATTCTGTCTTTGTTAGCATTTTGTTCAGATTCTATGAATGCTAATAAAGGTTTTTCAAACGCTAATATAGAATCCTTACTTGTTGGTGAGTGATTCAGAGAACATGAACCTCTGGATCTGTAAGTTTTAGTTTGATCTTTTTATCAGATTATATATACACAATACACATATACTGTATATACTTTTTTATATATGTGTATATATAAAAAAGTATAGAGTAGTATGTCACAAAGTATCATAGATTAGTATGTCACAAAGTATCATAGAGTAGTATGTCATAAAGTATCAGAGTAGTACATCATAGAGTAGTACATCGTGCTCCATTACTGTGTAAGTTGATCAGTGAAGTCCATGATGCTCTGCAGTCATCAGATCGTCTCATCTATGTTCAGAAGAATGAGCACAAAACCGATACATCCATATTGGAAATCTTTGAGATGTTCTATATTTTTTTAATTCACTTTGCCAGCAGATACCTTCGCTTATTGTTACGTTCTAATAAGTCTCCCGTTCTAAAGGAATGAATAAATGCTCGTGGGTCTCTCTTGTATTAATGACATACGTATCAGTCGGACACGACTCCTGATTGGAGAAGCTGTCCTCCATCACTCATCCACCACTTGAAGGTGTAGCAGAACCAACTATAGCAGGGGAGAAGAAGAGTGAAACCTGGAGGTGACTATGGACCTCCATGAACTTGAACTCAACCCTTTAATGACTAACAGCTGCTGGTAAAGTGAGCTATAAAGTGTGAAGTTATGTCTCTAACACATTGTGGTCTGGATGCTCTGCAGCTTCAAATCAACATCCCAAACATCAAGAGGTGAGTCCTGTGTAGAGATGACTTCTGGTTTTAAATTTCAATCACTGGCTCACATTAAACGGAAGACGGGTGTTGCGATATTGACGATAACCATGTTTAAAAATGAATTATTCATATTTCATTAATACAAATATATTTATGTAAATAATCTGGTGCCTCTTTAATCATTTTATATCTACAGTTATGGTTACAGAATCTCTCCCTACACGTGTGTTTTGAGTGCAATTCATTTACCAAAACGCACCATAAATAGAGTGAAATCTGAATTTGACCGATAGCATTATTACTATTATCATTATTTCTATAAATACCGCAATTTCATCATCGTGAATAATTTTGGCCACGTGTTGTGAAAACATCGTGACAGCCCTACGTGGAAGTACATTCTTCATAAACATACTGATGGAACAGAGAGGAAGCACTGTGCTACATGTTGAAGGGTGAAACACTCCAAAGAGACAGACACACGCCGACTAGTTGTCATTGAATTGTCTTTAATCATTGAAAGAAACTAAACAAGTTAAAAGACATGGCCGGCCACAGACACACTCGAGTGCATCAGCATAATCCTCATTTGGCTATTAAAAACATAAAGGTTGGTGACAACAAGTCTTAGATATGGAGTTTGGATCCAGTGATGTTGCTGTGGGATACAAACGCACAGGTATTCAAATTCGCATTTTCCGTACCAAATATCCTATGAATGAGCGCTCACACGACCTAAAGGTGTCGCTCAAGCTAGCTAAAGACCATGCGGCAGGCATACAGGGTGTGAGTGACGACAGTTAGGCCTTATTCTAACGACCTATAGTGTACAGTGAACGTGTAAATGTTAGACTGAGGCGTGAACACGTCTCCTCTCTCCTGAATACAAAAGGAGACAAAACAAACGTTAAATTACAAAGCTCAAAAAATAAAACCATAAATCTATTTTAAAGAAAAAAAACAAATAGAAAATGATATCTACATCTGTATATAAAAATGAAAGGTTATAAGTTAGATTTGTTTTCAATATTGAAACCCATTTTAGTATATACTTTCTGTTGATATATCTGTAGAAGTGACCACGGATTGCCTTTCAACAAGTCTATAATCATTGTTAGGTATCTAAGGGACGCAGACAGACACGGGTCAACCAGCAAGAGACTCTCCAGCGTAAAGTATTCTAACAGACTCAATCCCACGTGTCAGAGGATTGACCCGGGCCTGTTTGAAATGTCACAGTGGGCTGTAGAAGCCTCCTCGGTAGCAGCGAGCAGTGAACAGACGCTGGTGGACGAGAGAGCAGCAGAGAGGCAGGCTGAGCCACGGAGGTTTACACCCGCATCATCATTCATCAGGATGAAGAAGTCCGTAGTGTTCTCAACTCGACTTCTGTGGCTTGGCCACAGCGCTGAGATGAGCTCGGCACCACCCGGGGGCTTGAGTGTTTAGACCGAGGTTCTTTTTGAGGACCACGCAAGACCAAAACAAACAGAGAGGGGGGGGGGGTACTTCATGCCTCAACGTCCTGCGGTCCTTACCCAGAAAGCCTGGAGTTGGTTGAATGCCGTGTCCAAACGCTCGGCCTCTCTGTTCAACGAGTGCACCCCACGGGGCCATGAGAACACCCCTGATGCTGGAATGAAGATTCTTATAAAAAGGTCGAATAAAGGAGCAGAGATTAAGGGACACAGGTTAAGGCACCTTGGAACCCTGATGAATCCGAGGCACATTCCAGGACAGGAACTCTGAAGTGACCCCCGGGGTGGGGGGGTAGGCGTTGATCCTCCAGGGAAAGTGTCCCGCCTCCTAGAAAGTGTCAATAGTGGGTGTGTGACTGCGTTGAGCTCTCCATCTCCCATCGTTCCTCCACCTCAGGAAGAACAGCATCTTCTGATTACAGCAACTCATGACGAGGGGGGGGGGGGGGGTCACGTCTGCAGCGCGCCTCTCTTTCTGGCCTGTGCATTTACAATCATGCAGAGTAAAAAGGAGGAGTTCTACATTTCAGGAAATGCGTGACTGCCGTAGACAGGAAGCAGGGGCGAGCAGTCAGCTGTGCGGTGGGTCTCGTCTGTATCATCCAGTGAGCGATGGGGCAACCACATGCTTTTCAGGAGTTGCTTGCTTCCAGCTTCATATTTTGCGATTGCCAACTCTCTACAAAACAAAGCTGATTTCCCAAAGCTTAAAGCTCCGTTCTAAACATTATCAGAACACCAACAATAGAAATAACAGCGCAGGTTGACATAAACCGGACGTGAAGACACACACGCGTGCACACACACACGGAGCTGCTCAGTCCACGTGTCTGCACGTCAACCCCACCACACTTACAGTAAGAGGACTACAACTCCCAACACAGATCTGGGAAGATAGGAAGAAGAAGTGCATTGAGGATACTGCAGTCCATTGTTTTCTATACATTAAGAACATTGTGACTATATTATATATATATATATATGTATACACATACATACACATACACACACACCGCTGTTCAGAAGTTTGGGATCGCCTGCCACAAAAGCTTGATGCTGAGAGGACTACTCTATATTTCTGCATTCTCTCATGCTTTTAGGTTGTAAGACATTCTCTTTATAAATGGATATTTTGTATGAAGGGTTTGCAAAGAAGTTCCCCCTGAGCAACAGTTGAATAGAAGACAGCACAAGTCACTGTTGAAAGAAACGGGAGGTTTGGTGTAAAGATTTGTGCCGAATTAAAAAAGGAACAAGTTCTGTTTCAGTGTCGAGTGCACAATAACGCCTAAATAACAAGCTGGAATGGTACCAGGCGAGCTGCTCAAGTAAAGCTATTTGTTAAAACGTCCCAGTAGAAATGGAAGGTCATGAATCACAGAAGATCAGCTGAACTTACTGTGGACTGACTTGGTTTAAAGCGCTTCAACCTGACCACTGAGCAGACTGCAGAGAAACACAGCTACCAGCAATAGTTAAAGGTCCTCTTCTGCTTTTCTGGACTGGAAAACAAAACTCTATTTGGTGGGAAAAATGGAATGTAACACTGTGGGGACACAAACCGTAATCATTGAACTCTTCTTCTTTTGAGGCCAAATCCATTTTAAATGTGAATAATACGTTTGTTCTGAATTATTCTCCATTTGTTTCTGTTAAAAACATCAGCGTAATAGATGACTCCAAACCTTTAAACAGCAGCACACACACACACGTAGGGTGAGGTAACAGCAGTGTAGAGTGATGGGAGGCTGCATGCGTGGCTGCTGTCTCACCCTCAACAGTCAATAGTGGCGCGGTTACAGTTAAAACCTACAAAGCAGCATTAGTCTTAAAGTGTTCTCTGTTTGCAGAATCCAATATTCTGTCATCGTGACAAACGACTCAGACTAAACGAGACTTCTCTTTTAATGTTGAGTCCCAAAGTGGAAAGGTGCAAAAGAGAGGTTGGGTTGGTGGTAGCAGCTGTAGAAGCCGTCACTTGGGCACGAGGCCCCGGCATTGTGGGTAAAGCGGCGATCCTGGACTTGAGGGGCTGAATGGAGAGGCCGGGGTGCTCGACTTCTTGCCTGTTCTTGGTCGACTGAGTTAAAGAAAGCAACGACAAGAGGGTTAGAGGGATTGTGGGAAGATTATGAGGCTAAACATTTAGAGGTTTTATTTACATCTTCTCTGCTCCGAACCCTTCGCTAAGCCCCGCCCCCCCACTGCAACTCCGTCAAAATGTCAGAGCTCCCACGGAGTCCACACTGTCACTAACTGCACTCCATGAAGAAATATTGTCTAAGTTATCTGCGTTTGAAAGATATTTCCAGGATGTCAAACTGATTCAGCAGTGATAAAGTTACAGATCTCAGTGTAAAAGTGAACCTGGAGATCCAGACAGGAGACAATGATATTCAGTAACAACACTGTTCCTGTAAACCCCGGTAGGTCTTTAAGCACTGTAGCTAGCCTAGCATAGAACTGCTAATGCTAGATAATGATGTGCTAACTCACTCTGCTAATGCTAGCTTCACGTTTAACCATGGCTAGGTCCAAATCCACTGAACCATCCTGAAAAGAGTCTATGGAGCAGAGATGGATAGTTGAAGGAACGTGATCGCAGCTGGCTGAGGCTACGCTATGATTGGCCAGTCTGTGTGCGAGGGGCGGGACTTAGCAAAAGGTCAATTTGAGCGCCAGCCTAATCGCAGTATATGCCTCCTGACTTCATCTGTGGTCTTGAAAGCTGACAGTGACAGCTTACCCGGACTTTGGTTTCTTGAGGCTGGCGCCGGTGGGCAGAGTTGCTCCCAAGCTGCTGTGAAGGCCAGAGGCATCCACCTGGATCTCATCCTCGTCCCTAAGAGCGCTCTCCAGAGCCGCCGCCACCTTAGGGGCGATAACCGGCTCCTGATACTCTTTAGTGGTCCGAGTGGGCAGGTCCATGTCCAGCACCATGATGTTTTCAGCCTGAGAGGAACAGAGACAGACAATGCTGGTACCTTTGTATGTGTTAGCGGTAAAGATGAACTCATATTGTCAAAAGGCTGACGACAAGTATGTCAAAAATCTTGACGCCTGGAGTTTGACATTTTGTCCGTCACCATCTTGCTTTTTTGCAACCAGAAGTGAAGAGGGTGGAGCTAAGTAGAACAGGATATTTTTTTGGGTGCCCAAAAAGTTACAATTAACTTAAACAATGAAGTGAAAACACACTGTGAAAGGGTTACCGTGGAAACGAGGAAAACATGGACAACTCCCAGACCGGACAACACCGTGGTAGCGACCTGTCAATCAAAAGGTAACCCCGCCCTAAAGCATCCCCTGCTTTATGGTCTGGTTGACTCTAAATGGACCATAATGTACTAAATGAACATCATGCTGTATTGAAGAAGACTTGAAACTAGAGATTGAGACCATAAACTCATGTTTACAATGTTTACTGAGGTAATAAATCAAGAGAGAAGTAGAGTCATTTTCTCATAGACTTCTATACAACCAGAGGAGTCGCCCCCTGGTGGTCAGGAGAGAGAATGCAGGTTTCACTTTCGTATTGGCTTCACTTCTCAGAGAAAGGAGGTTGCCGCCTGATAAAAATGCATATATTTTATCAAAGTAAATGACTGCATGTTATTATTGGAACAATTGTGGAAATGTTTAACATGACACCTACATGCATTCTGGATTCCTGTGCATTTTATAATGATTATTGGTGAAATGTCCAGAGCTTTGTTTTGTATTGAGTCTCTTGATGTGTGAATACATGTATCAAAGTAAAGCGTGAGCAGGACGTGCAGCTTACTTTGTATCTCATGTCAGGCCTCATCATCATGGCCGTGTGAGCATGGTGACTGAGAGGCCTCCTGTAGCCGACCGCAGACAAAGGCCGGCTCATCATCTGATGGTCACTGGAGCGGACACAGAGAATGAGATGGTGTATACAGCACAGTGTATACAGGAAGATTAAATCTTAATGTATCATAACCGTTCTGTATTATAGAGGAAAAAGCATTGTACTGAGTATTTCAAATGAAGAATTGGAACCCATATGTCTCTATAAACCTATCCACACCGAATCCAAAAGCTTGCTGTTGTGCGGATAAAAAACAAGCCCACAAACCACATAATGACTTTTGTTGACATGATCAATAGATTTCCTCAGATTCATACCATCACACAGCAATATGGATATTGATTTCACTAAATAAGGTCCTCTTTTGACAAACCAGACAAAGATTATGAAGACACACGGGGAAGTATAGCGATTGAACTGGGCTGTGATGGTGAGCAGCCAAAAAGAGAGGGGCTAAACAACATACTTTGTTGTCAAGGCAACGTATGGACATTATACACACACACACACAGAGCGCTATCCGTCTGATAATAACTCATAAAGTAAGGGGTAATGTACAGCGAGCCGTTCACTAGTGCAAAGGGAAACCCGACAGGATGAGCAGGACAGCGGCACAAAGCGGCAAAAAGACAAAAAATAGCACGATGGATTGGAATACTGATTTGGACAATGATTACCACGGCAACAGTGGAAGCTTTCGAAGCATTCGGGTCAGCTTCAGTGTCAATGACGACTAGCGGTGCAAGGGATCATAAGAAAGTCACACATCGGATCAAAGATCACAAAAGAAAGAAGGGAGCAAATATAACTTGATCCCGTTGTTCTGCTACTGACACTAACTGATGATCATTGATGGTCCATATTAACAGATACAGATCCTTTGTTGTTTGGTTATAGCAGCTGGTCCACAAGGATCCAGACTATAGGATAAAATCATTTTAAACTCTCTGAAGTCTATAAACCATCAAACATTCTAAATGTTATCCTCTCAGTTATATTCATTTTTTTTTCTTCATAAAAACACACAATTCAAATGATTGGAAATAAAAGATTGTATTTTTATGGATTAAACAAATCTAGTCAGTAGTTTTAATGATGTATTATTAGAGCTAGTGTAAACAGCTCATAATTCATCTCTAATATCTATTTATGTTGTTGTGAAAACATCTCCTTCAAACTACTGGATATATTCAAGTTTCTCACCAACTCTACATTTTACGAGATCACATTGAATGCATCATGATAACGTTATAATTTACCTTTGTTCAATACTCATTTTCACTGAACAGAACCTGAACGCATCATAACGTAACTGAACAGAACCTGAACGCATCATAACGTAACTGAACAGAACCTGAATGCATCATTACGTAATTGAACCTGAACGCATCATAACGTAACTGAGCCTGAACGCATCATAACGTAACAGAGCCTGAACGCATCATAACGTAACTGAACAGAGCCTGAACGCATCATAACGTAACTGAACAGAGCCTGAACGCATCATAACGTAACTGAACAGAGCCTGAACGCATCATAACGTAACTGAACAGAGCCTGAAAGCATCATAACGTAACTGAACAGAGCCTGAAAGCATCATAACGTAACTGAACAGAGCCTGAACGCATCATAACGTAACTGAACAGAGCCTGAACGCATCATAACGTAACTGAACAGAACCTGAACGCATCATAATGTAACTGAACAGAACCTGAACGCATCATAATGTAACTGTTCAGAACCTGAACGCATCATAATGTAACTGAACAGAACCTAAACGCATCATAATGTAACTGAACAGAGCCTGAATGCATCATAATGTAACTGAACAGAGCCTGAACGCATCATAATGTAACTGAACGCATCATAATGTAACTGAACGCATCATAATGTAACTGAACGCATAATGTAACTGAACGCATCAAAATGTAACTGAACAGAACCCGAACGCATCATAATGTAACTGAACAGAGCCTGAACGCATCATAATGTAACTGAATGCATCATAATGTAACTGAACGCATCATAATGGAACTGAACGCATCATAACGTAACTGAACAGAACCTGAACGCATCATAACGTAACTGAACAGAACCTGAACGCATCATAACGTAACTGAACAGAACCTGAACGCATCATAACGTAACTGAACAGAACCTGAACGCATCATAATGTAACTGAACAGAGCCTGCACGCATCATAATGTAACTGAACAGAGCCTGAACGCATCATAATGTAACTGAACAGAACCTGAACGCATCATAATGTAACTGAACAGAACCTAAACGCATCATAATGTAACTGAACAGAGCCTGAACGCATCATAATGTAACTGAACAGAACCTGAACGCATCATAATGTAACTGAACAGAGCCTGAACGCATCATAATGTAACTGAACAGAGCCTGAACGCATCATCATAATGTAACTGAACAGAGCCTGAACGCATCATAATGTAACTGAACAGAACCTGAACGCATCATAATGTAACTGAACAGAACCTGAACGCATCATAATGTAACTGAACAGAACCTGAACGCATCATAACGTAACTGAACAGAACCTGAACGCATCATAACGTAACTGAACAGAACCTGAACGCATCATAACGTAACTGAACAGAACCTGAACGCATCATAATGTAACTGAACAGAGCCTGCACGCATCATAATGTAACTGAACAGAGCCTGAACGCATCATAATGTAACTGAACAGAACCTGAACGCATCATAATGTAACTGAACAGAACCTAAACGCATCATAATGTAACTGAACAGAGCCTGAACGCATCATAATGTAACTGAACAGAGCCTGAACGCATCATCATAATGTAACTGAACAGAGCCTGAACGCATCATAATGTAACTGAACAGAACCTGAACGCATCATAATGTAACTGAACGCATCATAATGTAACTGAATGCATCATAATGTAACTGAACGCATAATGTAACTGAACGCATAATGTAACTGAACGCATCAAAATGTAACTGAACAGAACCCGAACGCATCATAATGTAACTGAACAGAGCCTGAACGCATCATAATGTAACTGAACGCATCATAATGTAACTGAACGCATCATAATGTAACTGAACAGAGCCTGAACGCATCATAATGTAACTGAACAGAGCCTTTGTTCGTTAGCGGTGCTGCTAATGTTACTAGCTCTCCTGTCAGTTTAAACATGGATTGGTTGTTAACAATGTAACATTATCGGAGATCTGCGACTAAAAAAGCATAAATGATGTCCTGATCACATATTTTACTGAACGATCAGTAAAACTTTATTTCACACTGTGATGGTCAACGTTAAACTGTAATTAATCCACGGTTCACATGTGTGCTGAACCGTGAGGGGGATCCGTACAGATCGACAGTGATCCGTTACACAGCTAATGCTGACCAAACACAACGGATTGGGGCATCTCTACAAAAGCTTGTGATGGCCACGCCCACATGTTCCAGTCTTTAAGCGGTGAAGCAGAGGACAATCACTGCGACAAATCATACCACACTTTACCTATAAATACTTGATTTAAAACCATGAAATATCATGAAAGCTGCACATCCTCTTTTTAAAAGACGTTGGATCCCTTCTAGCCGGATGCAAGCTGGGATGATTCTGTGACTTACTCCTCTATACGTGTGATGGGCCTCGTTTTCCAGTATTCGTCCTCCTCATCAAAGTAAGCCCGGTTGACTATTTTGTTCTTCTCCTCTAAGGGGATGAAGTTCTCGATGATCAAATGCCTAAAAGACAAACAAACAAGCATTTAGACAGGAGCAGTACACATTACACACACAGACCAACACACCAGTTCAGTCCTGTGACTGCTGTCTTATTTATTACACTTCAGCAGGAAGTCTAATATATCAGTGTAAGTGTACGCTATATCCACAACATAGTCGCCGCTTCACTTTACCAAAGAGAAGCTCTTTCCGACGTTGGAATGAACCCTTTCCAAAGCCATCAGACTTCTTTGACAATCAGTCATTTCACCTCAGAACACAGGAGTTGCTGCTCTACGGCTGCCTCGGTCCATTAGTGTGTTTGTTTTATTGCTGCCTCGGTCCATTAGTGTGTGTGTTTTATTGCTGCCTCGGTCCATTAGTGTGTGTGTTTTATTGTAGGACTGTGTTAAAGGGGTTGGGTCACACATTTGCCACGGAGGTTTTTACAATCTGTTCAACATACGCCATCCTCGGATACGGAAAAAATGTAAAAGATTTTAACAAGAAAAAAGGAAGAAATAAAGAGTGAAATAGATGTCATGTGTGCAGAATGAACAACATAATTGAACTACAACATAGTCGATCCATATGACAGAAATGATACATACGACAACAATAGTTCACAAAAGTCACACAATGACACAAACTAACTGAGTCAGCGGTAGACAAGCAGCTCCTGTGTTCTGTGAAGCTAGATTACGTTGGAGTCAGGTGGCTTTGAGGAGCAATAACAGCTTCAGCTCCTCATCTGAACGGGCTGCCCGACATCAAGGTAAAGCGGAGAAATGTTTAGAAATAGAGCGCACACTTCAACTGCTTCTTTGCTGCTACTCCCGTCTGTTTCCTTAAACTGGGGGCATTCCAACCGCCGTCTCCCGTACGTAACACACTCACTATTATGGAGCAAAATACAATTTCTGATCACATCCAATTAACAATTTTAAATCGATTTATTTGTTCCTTAAAATAGAAACTAGGTCGATTCGTGATCCGTACGGATCCCCCCCTCACGGTTCAGCACACATGTGAACCGTGTATTAATGACAGTTTAACATTAACCATCACAGTGTGAAACAACAATCTTTTATTTCCTTATTATTTGAATTGTGTTCTTCTATGGAAAAAAACACTAATATGACGAACTAAAAGTAAAAGGATAATATTTAGAATGTTTGATGGTTTACTGATTTCAGAGCTGTTGTAATGATTTTTTAGACGGTTGGAAAAACAAATGGTCTGGATCCTTGTAGAACAGCTGCTATAATCAAACAATAAAGGGATCTGTATGTTTTAAACATCTTAATTGAACTTGAATTAACTGATAAAAATGGATTTATCGCTCAGCTGTAGTATTTACATATAAGAACCTCATACAACCACACCTAAAAAAAAGATCCAGACTATGCCTTTGCGTCTGACAGCATGAAATCAGACGCAGCTTGTTACAGTGTGTGCTCCCTCCTCATGATGGACAGAATGCTGAGCAGTGTCTCATGCAGGCTTCCGTACTTGAGTTTCAGGTCCCTGGTGAGCTCGTTCTGGGTCTGCTCCAGCTCCTGGCGCTCGTTGATGTGAGCCTCCTGGATGTCGTGGATTTCTGCCTTCACGGCCTGCAGCTTGGCGAACAGCTAGAAGACGGCGAGGGAGAGGGAGAGGAAGCCAGGGTTAACTTACCACGACAAAGGACTTTTTAGAATATTCCACCTTACAATTTGGCTTAGACACCTGCCTGATATCATGAGGAGTAATGGATTATCCAGATAGACAAAGAAAAGCAAATGTCTTCTTGCCTGATGAAATAGTACCTGACCTACTTACTGAAGTACTGAACATCAGGCTTTTCAAAATAAAATAGACCCATGCTGTATTGATGCCTTCACAAATCATCAAATGCACATTTATGCTAGCAGTGTATTTGTATGTACTCAGAAGGTTTGAATTGATTAGAGGCGAAGACTGGGGACGTGTGCAGCAAACAGTGTCTTGTGCCAGAGGGAATGGAGGACATGAGAGAGAGAGAGAGACAGCCATTAGCTGGCCCCACCCATGGGTGCATCTACTACCTTTTTCAGCTTCTTGGTTTTGATGTCGACCTCCTGCTGCAGAGAGCTGTAGGTCTCCTTCAGCTCCAGAGTCTCTTCATCACGACTGTCCATCTGCTGCTGCATCTCCCGCTCTCGCCGTTTCTGGAAACGCACAAGAAACGCACACATTCGTAAAGTCAAACCGTGTTGCTGTGTGTGTGTGTGTGTGTGATGAGGCTACGCAGACGTCGCAGATTGAAAGTGAGGTTGTTGCGAGTCAGTTGGGTAAGAGACGGTGTAAAGCTGGGAGCTCCAACGAGTAGCTAACCTTTGCCGAGTGGCTCGCTAAAAGTTCAAAGAACATGTAGGGACATTTGATCACACAAATTCACTTTGTAAAGCTGATTAGATTTCTATCCAATCTAATTCACAGACATCGCTCCACCTTTTGACACGAAACGATTATTTGCCAATCAGCTGTCAATTATACGAATTACGCTGCTTTCATGTTTGGTTACATCAGCAATGTTAGAAGCCGAGCAAGCGCACACCAGATTTGAAAATAGCCGGGCCCATTCGATCTCCACTTCACCAGAGACCACAGCGGCTGGTGGCACTCTACGAACAGAGAAGTTAAAGGAGATGACAACAACACTTACAAGAACACCATCTCCGTTTACCAAACTGACGAAGAAGGCCGACGCGGCAACAGAGACTGAGTTTTGTGGCGCACATCTTAACGAAACAAAGAGCCCGAGGTCTATGCCGGGACTGTAATAGAGGCCATCACTGCGGTGGCTGAAATGTTATTAAATGACTGTAAAAGTATGACAACTTGTGTCTGCTACTGACTCTCGGCAACTTTCACTTTAAACTACCAGCCTCTTTGTATAGTGGCTGATAGTTTGGTATATGCTTGCAGCCACTTTAACAACTGATATAAGACTGTGTTGACCTGGGCCCTGTTCTCTGTGGGTGGACAACCGAGCTGGCTAGATTTTACTGTGGAAAAATTAACACAAGTCTGGATTTTTCAGTTCTGAGACGGATTACAATGTATCCACATCTGTTGTCCTAAAACCCAAACCTGCACCGTATCAACAGTCAGCTGGGTCATACACCCCTTCCCTCTCTCTCCCACCACAGGCTGTAGTTTGTAGTCGCTGTATATTTTGTCTTTCATGTGTCTTACTGTGCCCCTCCTTTTCCTTCTCATTTCCCATGAAGCTGATTTAATAACTCTCACTGCATTAATATGATTAGTGCCTGTCCTATTGTAAAAAAGGTGGCTCTGGACTTCGAAAAAAAAAAAAAATCAAACCTGTTTAAAATTTGTTATAGCATCTGGGAAAGCTCACGACAAGATGAGGACACGTCTCCGAACCGCTGAAACTAGAGGACCCATCGTGAAGGGGAAAAGCATGAATTCCATGTTTTATATCTAAGAAATGTCTGCCTGGATCTGAGAGCTCATGTTGTAGCTGCTCTGGCGTCTGGTCCCCCCCTCCTTTTGACAGATTTCCAGCAAGCTGAGATCTGACGGGCCAATCGCAACTGTATATCTAATACGGGGCGTGTCTGAGACGATGACTAGAGGAGGGCCGTTGAGACATTTCCAAAGACAACCAAGATGGCTGCAGCTGATGAGGAACCTTCTGTTGAGGCTGCTGTCGTGCCAGTTCTGAACAAACTGGACGATTTATTTTTGCGAAATGTGAATGAACAATCAAGAAACATGTTAACCTCTTGATAACCCCTTCAAAGTCGAAAATTAACTGAGAAGTGTCAGACTAATTCGCATTTGTGATTTGCCGTCTCGTCTCAAACTCACAGACTTAGGCACTTAATGTGGAATCAACGCTCACAAGAGAAATAGATTACCAAAGTTGCCGGTGGGAGAAATGTGACCTCACTCCCAAGTAAGAGGATTTTGTCCGTGACTCCTAAACCAAGATGTGAACCGAACCGTGACTTTTACTGTGAGGCGACTGTGGCTCAGTGATAGAGCAGGGTCGTCCTTCAATCAGAGAATCGGACGTTCGATCCCCCGGTAGTCCAAGTTGACACTTAACCCCAAATTGATCCCGCAGGCTGTCCTTGCAGTGTGCGAGTCCTGATGGGCAGGTGGCACCTTGCATGGTAGCCCCTTTAATCAGTGTATGAATGAGTGAATGATGACATGTAGTGTTAAAGCTTTGAGTGGTTGTACAGTCACACCCCTATTCAAAACTATCCTGTCATCATTGATCAGGTATTTGTTGCCTGAATGACTAATCAAGAGTAAAGCTCTTTTTTTCACGTTTGGTATACCTGTTCAGCGATTTCCTGCCTCCTCATCTCCAGCATTTTCTGTTGCTCGTTGGTGTGATCCACAATGTTCTTCCCCCCTACAAGGAGCTTACTCTCCATCGCCTGGATTGAGAAGAAAGAAAGAAGGATGAAACCACTTGAAGTCACGTTGGGGAGAAAAAGCATTTGCAACTGCTTGTGTGTGCGTTTGTTGACTCCAATTAAAGTAAATTTGAGCCTGCACTACACCTTCTCTTCAAATCAAAAATCAATCCGATGCATACTTGATGTACAGAAACACACCCAGTGTGTGACAAAAATCTGCTTACCTTCACTTTGGCTGCGAGCATCTCTCCGGCGTCCCTCTCCTTCTTCAGATCTTCCATTTTCTTCTCTTTCTCTTTCAGCAGCAGAACTTTTTCCTCAGCCACCAGACTGTGATCCTCCATGATGGCCTTTCTCTCCCTCTCCAGCTTCTCCTGCTGCTCCCGCCAGTCCCCTTTGTCGTCCCCCTCTTCGTCGTCGTCCTCCGTCTCTCCGTCCTCCAGATCCTCACCATCACTCCCTTCCCCGGCCCTCTTCCTCTGCCTCCTCTTTTTCTTCTTTCCCGAGCGCTTTTCCAGCTGCTCCTTCAGCCTGGCGATCTCCTCCTGAAACTCCCTGAGCAGGGCGTCCTTGGGGTCCTCGTTGATGCGGGGTTTGTTCTTGATGTTTTTCGCCCTGTTGGAATAGCGCAGCGTTGTCAAGGTCTCCTCCACGTTGTAGGACGCCGGGCCGATGTTGGCGACCATGACCGTGCGGGCGTTGCCCCCCAGAGAGTCCTGCAGCAAGCGGGTGAGTTTGGAATCTCGGTAGGGGATGTGGCTGCTCCTGCCGTCCACCAGAGCCGATATGACGTTCCCCAGGGCCGAAAGGGACAGATTGATCTTCGTGGCTTCTTTAAGCCTCTCCCCCTGAGCACCAGTCTTGGTCTGCCGTTCACTGCCGGCTAAATCGACCAGGTTCAGTTTGCCAACTCTGATGTGGTTCTCCCCGTCGACATCCAGCTCGCTACACTCCACGGTGATGACAAAGATGGCGTGAGAGCGTGAGCTGTGCTCATTCATGTTCGTGGCGCCCACCGAGCGATTCTGGTTGCCCACGTTCATGACATGTTCGATCTCCCGCACGCTCTTGGTGACAAATGATGAAAGGTCCTTAACGTACACACCGGTGTCCGGCCTCTCCCTGAGCTCCAGACGACGCGTCTGGTCTTTGGAGAGCAAGTCTTTGATCTCCTCTTGGTAAATTTCTAGATACGAAGCTCTCACCAGGTACTGCTGATTCTGGGAGCGGGAAATGTGAGTGAAGATGTGCTCAAAGGAGTTAGGGATCACCCCCCTCCTCTCTATATCATTTCTCACCCCCTCCATAGTGTACGTTTTCCCTGTACCGGTCTGCCCATAGGCAAAAATGGTCCCGTTGAACCCAAGTAGAACTGAATCCACCAGGGGCCTGAAGGTTTCATCGTACAAATCTATTTGTTTGGAGTTCCAGTCGTAGACCGAATCAAAGGTGAAGACTTTGGGGTGGTCACTGGACGAGGCCTCCTTGGGGTTCCTGACCAGAATTTGGCCCAATTTGACATCGACGGCTACCACCCTTCCAAACTTGGCATCCCGCTCTTTTTCATTCATGGGGCGACATCGGACCACCACCTTGACCGTCTCGGAGCTCTTGCTCTTGGACATGTTGCAGAGCAGCTTCCAGCCCACGCGGCCCGGCACTTGTATGCTCTGTCCTCCAAGTCCAGCTTCAGGAACAGTCCACCAACACAAGGGCCCACATCAGAAACTGTTGGAGAAGACACATTCAGTGATTGGTACCAACCTGCAACAGCAATCGTCATGGTGACTGAACACCTTGATGGTTAATACATCACACAGTTTTACTTATAAAGTAAAGTCTCATTTAAGCTCAATGTAATACAACGCTATTGACAGACTTTGCCTATGACATAGCTAGCTAGCCGGACTCTGACATCTGTGCCTCAGTTCCATACTCCCTGGTATTTACAACTTGTACTTGGAAACACTAACATTGGATTTTTCCAGATGTCAAAAAACACAAAACGACGTGCCCGAGTGCTAATTATGTTAAATGTAGTAGGTTCAAATGAACAACCTCTTCAACACGCTACTTGCCAACGGTGAGGAGCCGAAAATGACGTTACCGTTACACGTTGTTCTAGCTAACGTTACTATAGCTGTTAAGCTAGCTTTAACTAACTACAGTTAGCTAAATGAAGCCTGTTAATAACAGGCAACTATAAACTTATTCACTTTGACAGTGTTGGAATTCCAGGAAATTAAGCGACAACTGTTGTGGGTACTATGTCAGCGGTGTCAGGTTGATAAACCGTGGTTTTATATCTGCTCAATTCATGTTAGCATTCAAGAGTCTTCAACGTAGCGGCTCAGCTAACCAACGTCAGCCTCTGCAGAATGCAGCCCATAACGAGCCCACAAGACCGGCCTAGCAACGACAAACACTGGGTAACCGAAGCTACAAGTCTGGTAGCATTACCTGGCTAACGCTAGCAGCGAGCTCATAAATCAATGAAACATATCGCCATTGAAAAATAAAAATCACATTGACGTTGGACGCAGAAAACCCATGCAATATAAACACATATGTCCACCTGGCACACATAATTGTCGTTAAAGATTTACCGGTGGCGAACGTTAGCTAATCCAAAACTCCCAGTCAGCCGTTAGCCGCTGCTCATCCCCACAACGGTTCCGGTTACTGAGTTGCCAGATTCAAGCCCCGTATCCCTCTTCCCAAAATGTACGTGTGAAAATACATTAACACGTATAAAAGGTGCGCTTCTGAGTGAGCGTACGTACGTATTACGGTTAAGCGGTTATTCCAGTCGCATAATACGTAAAACTTAAACTGTGAATAACGAGGTGGCGAGCCCAAACACATGCACTATGAAGAATACACATGCAAGGGGTCCTGTATATCTGGCAACCAAGCCCCGACGAGCCTCTCCCACATAGCTTAGCATATCAGCTGATTCAACTGTACTCACAGCTGAGCTTCAGTCAGGGAGGTAAACAGGCGGTTGGTTATTTAAAAATGAGTGTGCATCACTTTATTGGTGAAAAACATTATAGAAATCATTCAAATTCAAAGTTAGTGCATTCACTGCTTTCACACAGAAGAACACAATTAGATTGCCAAACATCCCCACTTGCATTTAAACAAGTCAGCCTGTGCAAATCAACTAATTTTGTCTCCCCAAAAACATCCCTGAAACATTCATTCACAGAATAACAATACTCTCCCCTCAACATTCAGTACAGGGCTCCACACATTTTCATCAGTTTCTTTGGTCCTGATAAATTGGGAGGTGGAGAGACGGTCTCCTTTTTCCTCCCTATAATTAGTATGTGCAGGAGGATCAGTTTACTGTGATCTCCTCGGAATGCAGGACAGAGAGGAAAAGAAAGAGTGAGCTGGAAAAAGCAAGGAGGGTTGGAAAGGTAGGGGAGAGAAAGAGAAGAGGGCAAAAGAGCGAGGGAGAACATGGTCGCTGGCTCTTTTCCAGGGTTCACCGGGGGTCAACATGTCGGGATTGCAAAACACGGTTGCAGCCGCAGAGTGTGGCGGCAGCTAATGGAGATGGGATTGGGAAAAGTGTTGTATCCGTGACGGAAAGAAAGAAACTGGCTTCAGTATAGTGAACACAAGCAGGTGAAAGTCAAGTCTTGGAAACACATTAGGACGGGATTTTTAAAGCAGGGAACAGACAAAAATAAAGTGTCCATGTCACAGCATCATATTTCATAAGCCCTTCCTCCTTCCTCATGGATTAAAACCCATATTCTAAAATAGGACGGGCCTTCACGGACCATCACGTCACGTATAAATATTCTCTCGTGACGGCCCTCCGGCGTTAGCGTCCAGAGGGTGTCACCCTCGTACTCAGAGTTCTTCTCTGGGATTGGATATCCCGGGCTTGTCCATGCCAAAGAAGGAGGACGGGAGGCCGCGGACGTCCCGCTCTCTCTTCACGAAGGCGGAGAAGGAGGAGACGCAGTTGCCGATGAAGTGGTCGGCCCGGCCTAAGATGTACAGGTCCATTTGGGCCGAGTCTGGCTCAAGGATCACCACTTTCACCTAAAAAGCCAGGATGAAATAAACAGGTGAACAACCAGTGGGGGAAATACAACATTGATTTCTGAATTCTTGACAATTCTTTAAAAATGCTCGGTGAGGAGAGAAACACTTTCCTGGCAGTAAAATATGAATTTCTGACATTGCGTTTACAGGAAGGGGATTCTGGCTTCGGCTCTTATGGGTTAACACACGTTAACCCTTCAAATGCATCTGTAAAGTATCTCAAGAATTTCCCAATTGTGACAGAATCCATTTTTCCAAATTGTGCTACAGCAGGCAAGCCAGTCAAAATGTAGCTAGCCAGTTCAGGTTGCATTTAAGGTCATGACAGGAACGAACAGGGGCAGAATGTAAAGCAAAGGTCCCTCATGACACACTCGTGACTGCATCACAGAGGCTTTACAAACCCACCTTGCCCTTCAGGAGCTTTTCAATTTCACTGCTGTAGGATTCGGAGTCGGTGGCGATGTAGACGGAGAGGGCCGAGGTCCTCCTCGCCCACAGCTTGACGGCCCTGCTGATCTCCCCCAGGTCAGGGAGGCACATGGTCGTGGTGAGGGGCAAGGCGGTCTGGCGGTTGTAGCCGACGCACTGCGGAGAGGCCATGAAGTGAGGCCCTACTTCGCTGCTCTTCAGCATCTTGCAGGCATTTTGCTGTGCATGTGGAATGACGAGAACATTATTTAGATGCGACGAGATGACGAATAGGAATAAAGACTTTTGTTTTCTGTCGTTTTATTTAGTTTTCCGCTCTCCTTCTCCGACCCTGACTTGGTGAGCACATCCATGATGGTACGCATGATAGTCTCCATTTAACCAAGGCGTTCCTATTTTATTCTGGTCGGTGTTTACATCCCACCCCAGGCCTGTGTATACAACCAGTGTGCGAAATATGGGAGGTTTCCGACACATCAGACCCCCTGAAAGCATCAATAGCTAAACTTCGGTGGGTCTCTAAAATCATAACAGTTATTTGTCACTTCCAATTGTCACTAAGATGTGTTTTAAAAGCGCACTAATGCGCAGCAGCTTTCATCATTCAAACTGCAAAAGCATTTCTTCACAAACATGAACAGTGAGAGCGAGAGACCCCCCCACCAAATGTGGATTCATCCGCCGCGGAAAATAGTCCCCAACAAATGCACCATTTCCTGCTGACTGAGTGACGTTCGATTAACAACTACGGCGACCAGCTGTTTGAGGAAAAGACTTTCCCACAAATTAAACTATGCATCGGTGAGGTGAACCAATGAGGTCGGAGCAGAAAGATACAGACGGGGCGGAGACAGTCATACCAAGTATTGAGAGACCGACAAACACGTTTGTAGGGTTAGATTCTTTCATTGGATTGGTCGACATTAAGAAACACATCCTTGTGATGGTGTTTGTTTAGGTGCAGGTATTCAGGCGTGGACTGAGTGACGCAGCTGATTTCCTGGGGAATACAGAAATGCGATGTAGGGCTGCAACTAACGAGTACACACTTAAAGATATTGAGTCAAGAAACCAGAAAATATTTACATTTAAGAAGCCGGAATCAGAGAATCTTCTCTTTCAAAAATGACTCAAACCGAATAATCAATTAGCAAAATAGTTGGAAAGTCATTTAATAGTTGACAACTAATTGATGAATTGCTGCGGATCTAATGTGACTTCTATGTGTGAACAGATATGTGATTGTCTGTGTGTGAGAATATGAGACACACTGAGAGAGAAGACGACCCCTCGCGTGTCCCAAACAAGTCGTGAAGCATTTCTCACCCAGTCGACGCCAATCCTCAAGTGAATGCCGACGTACGGCCGGGTCAGCAGGGTGCCGATGTGCTTTTCTCCCTCCTCCACCATCTGGTCCGACCAAACCACGTAGCGCTGCAGGCCCACGTGCTCCTCCGTCACTGGGAACTGAGCGGGAGCACCAGGCATCGCCAGGACAGGGTGCTCCGAGGGAGGGAACCTGATGGAACAGGGGAGACGTGAGGACAATCTGTCTGCTGAAGGGATGGGTTGGATGTTTTATAGCGTGGGTGTATGAGGTACTTTTCCACAGTCAGAGTATTACCTACAGTAGGTGGTGTTTGGAGAAACAGACAGTATTCTTTACGTCATCTTTGATCTTCTTAAATGTGTCTACAGTACAGTGGGGCACTCACGTCTTCATCCACTGATGTTGGTGGTGGGCACTAAAGGAAATACCAGCGAACAAGACAGACGCGTCAAAGTCCACGCCGACGTAGTCCCAGAACGGACCAAATGGGTTCCCGTCCTGAAAGGGAATCAGAACCACCCGTCCGTATCAGAGTATTGAGACTGTAACTGCATCATCACAGCTATAAGGTCGGGTTATGGGCCACCAGAGGGCAGCATTTCACCCTCACCCCTTTCACACGCAATCACCATTGTTTGTTGACATTTGCTTTGAAATGAAGCATTTTATGCTTCTCTACTTTCACCTTCACTCACTATCTCACATCTGTCGGGAAAGAGAAACGATGCATGCACAGACCATCTGAGAATCAAGTTACAATCTACTGAGTTAATCTGCTTCACCGGGCTCTCACCTTCATGGGGCAGGATTTCTTGTCCACACTCCGCTGTGCGGCGGTCTCAAAGCAGTAGGCTTTCCTCTGTCTTGAGGGCCAGTGTTTGGGCGCTAGCTTCTCCATGAAGTCCTCCAAACTGACCACGCGGTGGTAGGCGGACAAGGCCTCCAGCTGGAAGAACTCACTGTAGGGAACGTGGACCTGAAGAGAGCAGGAAAGGAAAATAATAGAGTAGAACAGCATGGTCCCACTCAGGTTTAAAGGGGAGGGCTGGTGATATTCAAAACTGTTGTTGTTGCCAACATTTCTCATGATAAGACCAGAGGTCTGTTTAATACTGTCCATCTTTTCTCACCTAGTGTGTATTTCCAGCAGGTGTATGTGGGACTGACTTGAAATGAACTACATTGTGTTCCTTTAGTCTAGAGCTGCAACAAACAATTATTTTCATTTTGGATTAATTTGCTGATTATTTTCCAGGTAAATCGTCCGTCCCAGTTTCTCAAAAGTCCAAGGTGATGTCTTTAAATGTCTTGCTTTCCATTCCATTATCCAAACCGCTTATCCTATCCAGGGTCGCTGGAGCCGATCCCAGCTGACATTGGGCGAAGGCAGGGTACACCCTGGACAGGTCGCCAGTTTATCGCAGGGCATGTCTTGCTTTGTCAGTCCAAAATTGTTTTATTCCAATTCATGTCTCATATTTTTCTCATAGTATTTGCTTCACGCCCAGCTCCTTTTTTTTAAATGATTTATATGACTTGGCTGCTGTAACGCTGAAGATGGCCCTTTGGAATGAATGAAAAACTCAATCAATCTACCTCATAATCACATTATGCAGTCGCAGTGGGTAACAGGTTGTCAGTGACTGTACTCACATTGGCGTAAGGGGGGGTGTGGTGGCGGTACACTATCCAGGGAGGGACCGCGAGGGTTCGGTTCAACATCTTCGCAAAGGCGAGAGATCCCAGGAAGTGATCTGCCTGGTTCCCAAAGCGACCTGAACAGTAACAGCGGGCACTTTATGATCTGTTTCGACAGTAACGTTATACTGCTTCCTCATGACAAGAAAATAGTAACAGTAACTGGAGGGAACGTCGGCTACCTCCGTACCACGCGCTATAACTAATGAGCAACAGCTGTAGTTATAACCACACTTAAGTTGAGCCCCTAGTTAGTCCTCCGCTCAGTTAGCTGCTAACAAGCTAACTCACTGTTGCATCTCATCTGACGTTACTGGTCAAATGTTTTTAAAGTTCATATTTTTTTAAACATAAGATCCTCTCTACTGAACTCCGAGCACAGTTCAACGTAGGTCTGGGTTCATATTTTCGCGAAAACTAATTATGCCGATAAAAAATCCCACTCTGAATTTATGTAAGTTATTACATAATAAGTTTTTCCGCTAGCTTTGCTCTTTTGGTACATCACAATGTTACATAAACCAGCTCCAAAGAATGAATTACCCATGCACGGGCAGTACAAAACGTAGCCGTTCTGATCCCACGTCAGTTCTTCGGAAAAAGTCGGACATGGTTGGAGCAGAAGGGATAAAAGTAAACTCGTTAGTGTAAGAGCATGACGTGCTTGTTGTTTAACCGCCATTGTGGTTGAGTTTACGTCCCAGAATGCACTAGGGTTCAGTCCTCTTCTTCTTTGGGTTTAATGAGGCGTTCAAAACGCGCATCGAATACGTCTACTTCCGCCCACTGTACCGGGGGTGGTACGTCGCGTGAGTGTGGTGGGCTATGTGTGTTGTGTTTAAGTTTTTTATTTAGCACAAGGAAAATATTCCAAACACGACAGGGAATTACTATAAAAAGATGAAGGATAGGATTCAATCAACAATGGAGGAAATTATGTAACAACCTAGAGGTAGCGACCATTATTTTGAAAAGAGAAAAAAATATCTAATTTTAAAAAAGCAACAAAAAAGAGTGAAGCAAAAAGTAGTTATCAAAATTATAAATGACAAAAAAATGGAATGTTATCCATCTTTAATAACAGCAAAATAATAATATCAGACAAACAAAGCGTATGAACATTTAAAAACTAAATGGTAGATACTTTCAGCCTCTGAAAAACAATGATGCAAGAATTTGCTTCAAATTTAAAGAGCGTGGTATGTGTATGGTACTTTGCATACATTTTTTTTATCAATGAACCCTGAGCACTAACATGTAGCTATTATTATTGCCTAGTATCACTACTTGTTTGTTCAGCTTTTTGCTGCTTTCTTCTACTTTCTCCATGTAACAGGTTGTCCAGTGTTTGTCATTCAGCGCATTGCAACAGTGCAACTACCGAAGAATTGAGTGGTTTTCTATTTGTATAGGTTGCAATAGAACAGGATGGTCTTTAAAACCTCTGCTAACCTGGTTTCAAATCTTAAATATTTGTCTATAACATTGAATATTAGTCACTAAATAAGTAACATTGAAAGTTAAAGTTGGGATAAAACCCTACAGCAATGTGATGGGTGGAAAACAGCAGACATCTAAAAGTGATCCACATGATCATGTCAGAGATGCATCTTCATTCATAGAAGAACTCACATTGATTTCAGTAGTGCCATTTGCTAAATATTCCCTAAAAAAGTCAAGCTCATCTCCATCATGGCTATCTTTTAGTTCTTTTTTTTCATAACAAAATGAAAAAACGAAATTACTAATTTTTTTTAAACTATTCAGTTCGGTTAAATTAATCATTTTTCTTTCTTTTTTAGACTACTTTTTGTCCTCTAGATCTGTCAACAGGGATGACTATAGGATGGCTTTTTCATCTATGAAAGGGTATTACCATCAGAGATGGAAAATGCAGCCGAGCTACAAGTCGCTAGATGATCTAACTCTGGTATCTGTGTTCATGTACAGAACGTCAAACACCATGAAGTATGGAAGCCCATTTCCACAGCAAAAAAATAATTTCACAATTCAAAAGAGTAAAAAAAAAAGATCCCGTCGTTGCCCGTAGTGGCGGCAGCAACTGTTAAAAACAACAAGAGAACATGGAGGTGTCCTCGTAAAAGCCCTCAATCAATTTTAAATACACACTCATCTGTGTTTATTATATGACACCCATTTACATGAGTTACTATGGGCAACCACGGATGCATTCGGCTGATAGTCATCAGTTAACCCGGTCACTCTTTGACCTGAAACACCTGTTGCTCTGAAACAGTCGTGATCCTGTATTCTGAATCCTCTAGAACTTGAGTCCAGTGTCGGAATATCAACTCTGACAACCGAACGTGCAACAACCAGACATTTTGATGGTGAGAACAGTTTTAATTTAAAGCACGCTAACTTCGTCTGGATGGCTAAGGCAAAACATGCACTCGCAACATTGGTCACGTCATATCTCGGTAACGATATATATCACGATGTAGCATATTTTCCTGGTAATCCGATAAATAAATAGTCCATATGAAATAATCACATGGTTTCGTACACTCTTGTGTGAATGAAATGCTTGAAAAATGAAAAGTACTTTCTCAAGTGTTTAAGAATCTGAGTCACTATGCTGGTTATTATCGATGTGGACTACGTAATTGTGTCACGATATCTCAATATACGATTTCATCGTGATACGATTCCATTGAAGGATGACAGATTATCATATTGAATTATCGCCCGGCCACTAATATAGACATTGGACCTTCCTGCTTTGCCTCGGGATTCCCCATCTGGAAAAGCGACCAGAGCTGATGATAAAGGAGCAATCCTCCTCATACGGCACTCACACGTGTGTGCTCAACATGCCCAAACCCAGCATGCAACATGTGGCCTGGGTGCGGCCTCCGACTCTCTGCCAGCCTGCCTGGTTCGTCTGAACAGAGCAATAATTGCTTAAACGTGTCACATTGAAGAGATCATTTATCTGCTGCGGAGGCTCCGGGTTACGCGGCCGCTACGATCTGCCGGCAAGTTCTAGTTCATTATCGCTCCAAGGACAACCGGAAGTCGATGGTGTTAACAGAATGTTACGATCTAACAAATAACACGTGGGAAAAAAGTGAAAGGGGTGCTTCTTAAGGCCTGTGGAGATCATTTTTCTCAATTCAAACCATAACCCGTGACTTTTTTTTTGGTTGTTGTTGCCAGTTCTTCACAATGAGCAGTTGGAGACGTTTTTCTACTTGGGCCCTTTTTGCTTTGAAGGATTCCCTAATCCCTCCACATCCTCCGGTTCAGCCAACCCCGTCAGACGTATTCTCTCTCTTTGTGTTCGATCACTTTTTCTTTTCTCTCCGATGCTCGACAGCTGGCCGCTCTCTCTCTCTCTCTCTCTCTCTCTCTCTCTCTCTCTCTCTCTCTCTCTCTCTCTCTCCCCCCTTCTCTTCCTGTGTCGTTCCCCCGCTCCTCCCCCATCCCTTGAACGCACACTGTTTCTCATTGTTGGAGATGACAGCGATGATAACAATGCAAAAGGAGAAACAACTCACAGCGCGGGGGTGTAGGAGGAGAAGACCAGGAGGTTGGGCGGGGGGGGCTTCTTTCAGGTGAACAAATAACAAAATGCACATCGTACTTTACTGAATTCTCTCTATTGTTATTGGATATTTATGTCGTATATATGGAGTCTGAATGGTAGTAAATTATCTTATTATACAGGGTGAAGGTTTTTTAGGCACATCTCTGACTCACAGTCCTGTGTTCTAACAATCTCATTTCCCTTTTTCGATCAATAAGTTCCTCACACACATAACACTTTACTTTAGGAAGCTGCCCCCCCCCTCTCGACTTTGTGCCTATGTGGCCTTTCAGGAGAGGGAAATAAGGTAGTCAACCTCAAACAACCCGCCTCCTGTTGACCTTTCTGTGTTGTTACAGACAACCTGGCTTTCAGCTGGTGTGATTTCCCAGTGTGCAGACACCAAACTTATCAAATGTTGAATCCCCCTAAACTGCAGTTTAGGGCCGAATAGGCCCATAAAATGAAATAAACGTCAGTAAAGACTTTTTTCCCCAAAGGTAATGAAAACTCAATCTGACATGAAACTAACAAAAAAGTTCAAATGCATTGGAGATGTTTAGAAAACTACCCCAAAAACTCTGTTGACAAAATGCTTTTTTCATTCTCAGCTAACATCAAAGGGTCCCTGAGTGACAAGTAACAAAAAAGTAACAAAACTCCTTTCGGCTGGAAGGTTTTATTAAGATCTAGCTGTAGCCCAAAGTAACTGTTTTTAGTTCCAGTTTTCCTTTCAGCGAGGCTCCCCGGTGTGTGTTCGAGATGCCTCAGTGACGAGGAGAAAAAGATTCTAACATGGAAACTCATTCAGGCTCTAAAGATTTATATAGATTCAGAGATGTTGAAAACTAGTCTAAATGAACAAAACACCAGTTTTAGTTCTGGTTGGGATTTCACGGTGGAAGCAGTGTGCCTTAGTGATAACAACTGAATCAAACATAAAACTAACAAATGGGTATCCAAATGTAGCTGTGAAGATTGAATTTGATTACTCTGTTGACAATAAAATTACGTTATATTTTTTATTTTCAGGTTCCCCCTTTGGCAGCAGTGGGCCTCAGTGACGTAGATAAACCCTGACTGTAATGTAAAAGCAACAAGAAGTAACCACATCTAATTTGGCTCTAAATTAATTTACATTAGGTTTACAGAAAACAGTCAAAATGATGCAAGAATCTGTTGAATCAATCTTTATTTGTCCTCCCAGTTAGGAGCCCTTGTTTGGTTGCTGTGTGTCTGAATGGCAAACTGGATCCAACATAAAAGTAACAAATAAGCAACAAAACACGTTTTGGAGATTAAGATTTGTTCACATTAGGCGGTAGCCAAAACCAACCAAAATGTCCATTTTTATTTGTCCTCTCAGGATCCCCTTTTGGCAGCAGCATGCCTTGGTGACGGGAATTTAAAAAGAGTCTAAAGATTTATTTGGATTTATTTAGATGTGTTATGAAAACTAACCAAACTCATGTTGACAAAATGCGTGCCATTAACTTCTCAGCTAGAATCCCCGTTCGCCGGATGTGTTCCACCCATCTACCTTATCAACCTGCTGCAGACCGCCGGTGCCGGCTGTCTGCGACCTGATACCCCATCACAGAACAGTCCGTCTCAGCTGAGATAGACTTCCCCACCTCCGGCTCTGGGCTACTCACAAACCATCACACGCCAGAGGCTCGATGGTTACATCACACCAACAGGAGGCGAGGAGGGGTGTCATCCGCATGTTGTGTAACATTTGTGTTTCTGGCAGTACTCATATTGTCAGGATCCCTGTCAGACCCTACACCTCCCATGGCCACACAGCTGCAGCCACTCCAGCTGATTACCTCCTGCAGCCTGACACACCAGACTCAGGCCCCACTAACGATTCCCCTGGCAATATATAAACTCTGGTCCTGCAGTCTGGGGTTGTCAGGTCGTACCGTCTTTCACCCGCTTCAACCCTGTCGCATCTTCTCCCTCGAGCGCCTGCCTCCGTTGTCCGTCGGTCTGGGAATCCCCCGTGCCCTCTGTGTTAACGGACTACTCACCGCCGCTCTGCCCTCCGTTGTGTTAGCGGACTACACACGCCGTCAAGCTGCCAGCTCTCCAGTGTCGAGCCACGGGACTCACACCGTCGATCTGCCTACTCTCTGGTATCGAGCCACGGGACATCACGCCGTCAAGCTGCCAGCCCTCCGGTGTCGAGCCACGGGACTCACACCGTCGATCTGCCTACTCTCTGGTGTCGGACCACGGGCTCCACACCTTCACACACCTTTCTGTCTTCTTCTCTGGCCAAATAAAGTCTGTTTTACCGTACTATGTCTCCTGTGGTCTTGCTATTGGGTCCTAACCGTGAACTCCCGTGACAGAACGACCTGACCATAATGGACCCAGCAACCACAGGAGCAGCTACGCTGTACAGGCCTAACAGTCTGCTGGAGGAGATGAGAAGTTTCGCTGCTGAAGTTTCTCGGATTAGCTGTTTCATGCAGGAACTAGCCCGGAAAGTCAAGTCTCCACCAGTTCCAGCACCCGCACTATTCCCTCCTGTCCTCGCTCCGCCGGTCTGGGAATCCCCCGTGCCGGCTCCGGATCCCTACGACGGAACACTGGGGAAGTGCCAGGGCTTCCTGTTGCGATGCCAACGGGTATTTGACCGTCAGCCCCAGACTTTTGACTCGGACGGGTCCAAGGTCTCCTACGTGGTTGGATTACTGCGGGGAAGGGCTTTGGACTGGGCCGTGAGAACATTAGGTTTTGATCGGCCAAATGCTGTGCCTTTTGTGGACTTTGTGGAGGATCTGAGGAGGGTTTTTGACCCTCCGGTGGACTCGGATTATATGGCTAAGCACCTTCTCAGCCGGAGACGGGGCCAAGCAAGTGTAGGGGAACACTCGGTGGTCCGGCCAAGTCCGGCTCCCCGTATTCGGACGGCATTCCGGCCGTCACCGTATCCAGCTGCTGCCTCGGAGCCGCAGCGAACTCTAGTTCCTGTTCCTGCCGCCTCTGCGCCAGCTCCTGTTCCTGCCGCCTCTGCGCTGCAGCCAGCTCCAGTTCCTGCCGCCTCAGCCCCGCAGCCAGCTCCAGTCCTGGCCGCCTCAGCCCCGCAGCCAGCTCCAGTCCTGGCCGCCTCAGCCCCGCAGCCAGCTCCAGTCCCGGCCGCCTCAGCCCCGCAGCGACCTCCAGTCCCGGTCGCCGCCGTCTCCGAACCGCAGCGACCTCCAGTCCCGGTCGCCGCCGTCTCCGAACCGCAGCGACCCCCAGTCCCGGCCGCCGCCGTCTCCGAACCGCAGCGACCCCCAGTCCCGGCCGCCGCCGTCTCCGAACCGCAGCGACCCCCAGTCCCGGCCGCCGCCGCCTCGGAGCAGCAGCGACCTCCAGTCCCGATCGCCGCCGTCTCCGAACCGCAGCGACCTCCAGTCCCGGTCGCCGCCGTCTCCGAACCGCAGCGACCTCCAGTCCCGGTCTTTAAAAGAAATAGCAGCAATTTTATATCAGCCTATGAACCAAACAGGATGAGACCCAGGCTCATTAACACGGACGAGAATATTTCTACACAGATACTGAAAGAAATGGAGACAGCATCAAAATAACATATTAGCAGTCATCATTGCATATCTGTATATGACAAAAATACCAAAGAAAGTAAGACATTATTCATTGAGCCTAATTGAATAGTTTTATTTAGTTTTTATAGTTCGTGTAGAACAAGCATATCATTTTATTATCACTACTGACTATTTTACAAAAAGAAGACAAGAAAACCATAATGCAGATGGGTTTGCCTTTTCAAAGGAATATACAGTATATCAAATGACGTTTCTATTTGCTTGTTAATAAATGTTCTGAACACTTGCTCAACTCCAATTCAGCTAATTGAACCATAGTTTGAGGGCCCGACACAGCGTCCAACCACACAGGCCCCCACTGCAACTACACTGCATCCACGACCGGTTGTCACTCCCTTGGCCTCAAATAGCGCCGCTTTGCCGCGCCCCTCGTTCTCTAATACCGGCGCGCAAGTCACCCTTCAGCGTGCGTGGTGTGAGGCACACTAAGCTTTTAAGAAACTACACCGTTAACCAGTTGGTGTCATTATTAGACGCTCAGAGAAAATGCTCCGGCAGTGTGATGACGTAGCTATAAAGGCCGGGGGGGGGGGGGGGGGAAAGCCACAAAGTGCAGATGGGTCAAACAAACAGGACTTTCAACCAGGAGACCGGTGTTAGTGTCTCAAAGTGTTGTTGAGTCATTTTTAATATACGTCCATATGTGTGTTATATGCCACGTATATATATATGTTTATGACGTGTGTTCTTCACTTATATGACGTATTACTTATGTTACATACTTATTTTAAGCCTAACCATGATGTTTTTCCTAAATCGAATGAAAGTGGTTTTGTTTGAATTCACAAGTGTAACCATGTGTTTACTGCGACTGTGCGCCAATGAGTCTGACAAAGCGTCGGTAGTTGGGACGAGAACATGTTGGCATCTATAGAGTGCTGCAGGGATGACGTAGTTTTGTAGGCCAACCCTTGAATTTATCATCACACTCGGAAAGATAATCTTCACAAATGAACACCGCTTTTATGATTTTTTATGTATTTTTGAAGCGTCATTACAATCAGCAGAAGTAAAAAGCTAACGTTACAAAGGAACCACACCACGGTCACATGAGCGGGAGTAAACACTGATGCTGTGACGTTGACGTTTTGTAGTCCCATTTAGCCACCTGTTAGCAACCACCTTTTTTATTTACTGACGTATTTTATATCTTAGTAAAAAGCATTAAAATCTATTTAACCTGTGTTAACCCTAGACCATCTCACCAAAGACCTACTCAGGAAAGAAAGGCCATTCTCTTTTTTAGTCGCGGGAGCCGGCGCGATGCTAACTTCAGGTGGTTGGCCTACAGAAATATATCTACTCCGCTGTGTGCATCTGGGAGGGAAATCTGTCTCTCTCTTACTTTGTGTCCCGGAGGTCCCCCCCCCCCACAATCCTTTCTAAGCTGTTTATCACCCATCTCCGCTAATGTAAACCGCCCATCTGTTTCAAACAAAACACATAAAAACACACACAGTCGTTTCCCACCCGAAAGAGGGGGATCGCTGGGTATTCTGGTGGCGAGGAAATACACTCCAGATGTGAAACAAATTGTCCCTCTTACTAATTACTATTGTGTTCACCGATGCTGATTTCGGTTCTCTTAGGGGTTGTATTTTTGGCCTAGATTGGGGGGCTTGTTTGTGTGCACGTTTGAAAGCTTGGGTGCACAATTATGAGGCCTACGGCGTTGAGATGAGAGATGCGAATGAAGAAGGTTCACCAGGACACCGGGGGAAGAGCTGGAGACTGTTAATGCGTAAATACGCGCAGATGTTTCTGCTCAGCTGCCTGATGAGCCCTCTGTCCTGTCATCAAAACTTCTGAAAGGGGCGTCTCACCCTCGCAGTGCATCCAATCAGGGCTGATGAGGTGTGCGGTGGCTCAGAGAGACACGCAGTGGGGAGTGGCCCGCTGCTATCGTGTTCACACGCCACTTTCTGCAACGTGAGAGAGAGAGAGAGCCAATCAGAACGAGTCTCCCCCCCCCCCTGCCACCATGTTGTCGATTGGCGAGACAGTTAAAAATCACTCGGCTAAATAACAGACCGCCGCGCAGCTGCAGTCGACCTGACTGCGGCTGCACCGACCGCGCTGCCATCCAAATAAACAAACGGCGGCGAAAATGAAAGAGGTCCCGCCCTCTTTGTGCCGGGAAATCGCATCACCTCAGCCGTCTCGACCA
The DNA here is from genome assembly GCF_050575085.1 of Anarhichas minor. Taxonomy (NCBI): domain Eukaryota; kingdom Metazoa; phylum Chordata; class Actinopteri; order Perciformes; family Anarhichadidae; genus Anarhichas; species Anarhichas minor. The sequence continues at coordinate 1,932,890 of NW_027466466.1, read as the reverse complement.
TCTATTCTTGGTTCAGTTTGTTCCACGGCGTCCTCGGCACGGAAAAGCTGCAGGAGGAGAAGAGACAAAACGGCAACGGCCCGGGATGCACCGATACCGATATCGGGCCCATACTGACTCGCATAGCTAGATCGGGTATTGTTGACAATGTGGCCCATCTATTCATTTCAGTTCTAGGTTTACGTCTGGTTAGGCCTACATGTGCGCGTGCTGCGTCACGCGTTAGCTACACGCCAGTAGACCGCTCAGCTGAGGGAGCAAATTGGAGGTATTTCATGTCCGATACGCCGAAAAGTACTTCAGCATCTGCAAAGCCAATGTTTGGAGGGGTGTCCGCCGAATGTAACACAGCCAGCTTAATCAAGGAGCATCGCCCCGAAGAATTCTACGAATTTGAAAGATTTTCTTTTACCAAGTTGCCGGCGCACGATATTATACATTCAACAACAAGACACAAACAACAATTCAGTACATGTATATACGTTTATATCTGCGTATTTAGTTATAACATTTGGTTTTACAAAGTTATGACAAAGTTATGACAGTGATATTTAAGTCAAGTCTGATGCTGTTGATCCCAGTCACTTTATTTATTTTACCTTTATTTAACCAGATAAGTCATTTGAGAACCAGTTCCACAGTGAGGCATACAGCTGATTCATTTCACACTGGTATCGGATCAGTCCTCGGTATCGGGACTGAAAACAGTGAGATCGGTGCATCTCTAACTACAGCCGAACTACAGACAGAGGATCTCCTCCTTTTTGCGTTCTTCACACATAGCATAGAAATCGTTCTGATACACACAGGTGCAATAACAAAATACTCTTTGGATTGAACATAGTACATGTTATACTCACAGTCACTTTATTATCGGGCTGATATAAAGTTTCATAGGCAACTTCTATGTGACCTTCCTTCCTGTACCACATGGCCGTTACTGTGAAACAAAAGAAGAAGAAAAAACTGAAACAAAGTGTGTCAGACATCTGCCTTCATCTTTTTTTCTAGAAACATAATTTATTAGGCTAAAGCACCTGTAAATAGTTCACTTATGTTCCTCTATAATAGTTTATAATGTCAGAGCCGTAAGAGTTCAAATGAAGTTTTCCAGAAATGATTAGATTAAAAAAGAGAGAGAATATACCAATAATTATCTGCTTATTATTCTACAACAAAATGCAATAAAACAATAGCAATCTTATTTTGCTCAAATATTAGAGAGTCCCTCCTGTTTCAGTGTCTGTTGGCGTAATATGTGTAAAGTCTCACATTTAGATGTGATTTAATTAAATGTGCAATGATGGGATTCTTTCACTGAAATCAACAATTTAACTGAAGCACATTATTTCATGTGAACTTTCTCACTTTGAATATTTCATTCTTAGCACTTCTTTGATTGTCCTAATAATGAATGAATAATGAAACTTAAAATGTTGCCTTTAAGGTTAATTATACATGAATGAGCCATTACTTATTATTAATTACATTCTTATACAAGTGTATTAAAATGTAATGTGTATTATTATTATTATTATTATTATTATTTGTGAGCAAACAAATACTGCTGTGGAGACTAGACCAGCCTAAATTTGCTATATTTTTTTGTCTCAGTTCAATACTCAATTATTGTCATTTTTCACACTTTTAGAAATAATTCTTTGCCTGAAGACAAAAAAGTTATGTGACTTTTTAAAGCGCTATCGAAAGCTAAACGACATCCTGGTCTTCACGTGGACATTTTGTGATTTTTTTATATATATAAATGTCCAGCACGCGACTAAATCAACTTTCAAAGTTTTTTGGGATCCAGTTTTTTTCTCTCTTCCTCGCAGTTACTGTAGCATTCAAACGGAACTGAGACCCTCAGACAGAGGACTAGAGCCCGGTCCACGAGGGTCTGAATCGTCTACCTGTGCCCGTTGGGTCCAGAATGATGGCTGTCTCCGCACGTTTCGCACCCAACTCTTGAGAGAATGAAACATTACATCTCGTCCACATATCTGTTGAGCACACTGACAGGTAGGCCTATAGCTGCGGCTTCTGGAGTCCCCCCCCCCCCCTGAACAACTGGCATTTTCTATCCCGCTCCGCTGTATTGAACACGCCAAAAGCGTTCTTTTGGTGCTTTCATGATCGGTCGGAAATGTCGCAATTACGAAGAATCGATTGATTACAAGACCAAAGACGCGAATACACAACTGAAGTTCTTTGTGATTTTTTTTTTTAACTAAGCGATCGTTAAGCCGCTAAAGTAGTTTATTATGTTCATTTAATAATTTAAAAAAACAAGCAGTGGCACTCCAACATAAAAGTAGCCTTTCATGTTTCGGCTCTTCTAAAAATAAATAAATCTACAGGCGTAAAAACATGAACCTTTTTTTTCAGCGTTTATTAAACTGTTATCTTCAACAACATACACACATTTTTGTTTTGTTTTTTACAGGTTTGAAATGTGAGCAGTCGGGGCAGCACTTGAAAGCAGCATTATTGAAGAGTCTTGCTCGCTCCCCCAACGCTCACTCTCCCCCTGCACAAACACATTCACCCTGCGGGCTCTGGGGGGGGGGGGGGGGGCTGCTGGAAGCCCGTGGGGGGGGGGGGGGGGGGGGGGGGGGGGGGTGATGAGGAAACGAGTTAATGTGCCCTGGAAGTAATTCTTTCACCCCCCCCAACCCCCTCCCAAACAAAAAAACACAAGGTGGGAGAAACGGGACCACCACCACCAGTAGCCACTGGTAGCCTTCAACACGTGGGGACCCGAGGCGGCCGTCCACATTCCTGCTGACGGGCTGAAAAACCCTGCTCGTTTTCTTGCTCCGTGTTGACACTTGTTGACGCTTCAGCGAATGTAGAATGCGTGATTCAAGTACACGTTAAGCCGCGTGTGTTTTTGTGCGATAATTAAACGATTAGGTTAATTGTCTTGTAAGTTATAAAACATTTGTATGTTTAATGTGCTTCAGAAAAAAATGTTTGTGTAAGCCAAATAAATGTGAGAAAACCTCACGGTTCAATTATAGTGAGAATATATATAAATATATATGTATTATATATATATATAAATATTAAGTATATATACATATATATATATAGATAGATGTTGGGTGTGTTTTTCTCACACTTTTCTGTTCTTAATAAAACATTGTTAAAATGAGTTTATACATTACAATGCAGTGATTTCCTGTTTTTCTTTTGAAGGGAACAATTTGTATTCCCAATGGGCTGATAGAAACTGTATAATAAATACATTGGGAAATAAATAAATAAAGTTACTCTAAATGAGGAGAAAATCAAGCGTTGAGCAGCTGATATTGGGATCATGTCTGAGAACATTTTCTCTCATTCTTATAAGGTTTCAGGAGCTATAGGTGGGTGATTAACACAAGTCCTGCGATTTCTTAGATTTTTTCTAAAAATATTTAATAACTGCAATACGCATCAAAAGTATGCACATTAAAATGTTATGAAATAAGCCAAGTAGAGATAGGGCGAATGCTATATTGAAATTTGATTGTATCAATAAGACGATATCTAAATATTACATGTCAATATGTCAAACCCTGGCTCCGCTATAGGCAATAATGAATTTAAATATTTTGAAAATATATTTAATGTTTTTCATAAACCGAATCTAAAGAATGTATAGTTTGTACTGCAGGTGTATTAAGTGAATGAATTGCTTGTTGACTGGGAGCACTGCTCTGAAAACAAGAAACAGTAAGCTGTCCCTGCTTGAAAAAAAAAAAAAGTTTGTGAAAGTGGCCTGACGTCACACTCCCACAATGCTTACCGCCCCATAACTCCGCTGCAGCCTGAGGGGAGCCAGGCACACTCTCAGGCCCCGAATATCAGAACAATTATTGTGGGGGGGTGGAAGACAAAAACAAATCGGGAAAATAAGAACGAAACGACGGATCGAAGGGGGGAGAAGAAGAGCGGTGGAGCTGCGGCGCGGGGCTCTCCCACGGTGGGTGTCTGGTCCGGTCCGAGATGGAAGGTTACCGGGGCTCCATGTGAAATTGACTAATGCGGTGCTGGAAACTTTCTAGGTGGGTAAAAACTGCTCGTTTCGTCCCCCCATCTGTCGCCCTGTCTCTCGGTAAGAAGCCGTAATGTGGCTGCACGCTCTGCTGTTTGCATGTGTCGCCTTTGAAAACAACTTTTTTTTTTTACCAACTTTTTTTTTATACCAGCCTCGCGCTGACGTGCGCGACGCTCGAATTGTTGTGAACGCGTCGTTTGCTAGCTATCGCGTTGTCGGGACTTGTTTTGCGTAATCCCTGCGTACTTTCGCGGCAGCGTGGAGAGGGATCTCTGGGTATTTAATTGTTAATTACGCGATCGCCTCCTCTGCCCATCGAGGCTTCTTCTTCTTCTTTTTCTTTTTAGGGGAGGGGGGGGGGGGGGGGGTCGGGTCGGTAAATATGTTGCAAATGCGATCGTGTGAAGTTGTTGTAACGCGGTGCACTTTGTCCAGCGGCCCCCCCCCCCCCCCCCTCTCTCGCCGTTGACCGTCTCGTGTTCCGTGCATGCTTTTTTTGTTTTTTTGCAGGGCGATCTGGTGAGTTTTAAGCACCCACCCCCCCCCCCCCCCCGAATATTTATCAAAAGTGTGGTGGCACGCCGCTGCAGAGGAGAGGGGAGTGTGTTCGCTTTGCGAGGGAGGAGGGGGGAGAGAGAGAGTCTGATAAAAGCGGCTGCTTTTCTGTGTGTGTGCATCACGCTCTTACGTTCTCCAAATTAGTGTCTTGATATTTTAAAGCCCCCCCCCCCCTTAAAAAAAAATCAAGTCGCTGCAGGCTGGATGCTACTCGGGCCCCTTTACCTACATTGTGTCGTATTTGTTTCTGATCCTGCATGTGTCTTCTGTGAGGGAGAGAGTGCTTTTTTTTTTTTTTTTTTACCTTGGAAGCGGACAAATAACATCCAAGACCCCCCCCCCCCCCCATCAAAGTGAGGGGAGGGGGGGAGGGGGGTCAGAATGTGGGGTTCTGCTCATGCACTTGTTATTGAAGGCTGCCTTGGCTGCTACTCTTGGCTATGCTATCGGGTCAGGAGTGTGGAAATGGTCGAAAACATGTTGCAGAGACATAAAGTTGTTGTTTTTTTGTTTGTTGCCTGCTGTCACCGTGTTGCTCCCGCAGTGTTGTTGTTGTTATTTGCTGTTGTCCTCGCAGTGTCCCGTGGGGGACATCCTGTGCTCTGCATGTGGTACACGTGTGGGGATGTCCACAGTTTCATGTCGTCCATCATCACGTTGTCCCGCTTGAAATATGACAAACAATTAATTGGCGGACCGATCGATTAATCGGTCGCTTCGGCTCCAGCGTCTACCTGCACTTGCCTTCCTCGAGAGGACGTCCAACGTCCGCCTGACTCGTCACGCCATTAACGGCAATTTAAGATGATGATCTCTTTATTTATTTTTTATTTCTAAGTAGAGAATGAACTTCTCTGCCTGGTTTCATTGGCGCTCTATATAGACAGGGATTCACTGTAATTATCCTCAATAATAACAATAACTTTTAGAAAAGAAGAGGAAGTAACTGGTGATTTGGTGGAAGATAAAGCAGCAGTTGTTATACGGCTGCAACCTTTATGATATATATGGATATATAGATAAGACTGATGACTAGCTGCGTTACTTCCCTCCTCTTCAAGAGACGAGCTGCACGCTCCATCAAGGCCTCCAGCTACATAATAAGGAAATGGAAGGGGGTCTGTCACGAGACAATGGCTTTGTTGCTGCCAGTCCCATGTGTGTTGTGTGTTGTGATGTTTGCCACTCTCCTGCTACGACCAGCCCCGCTAGCGATGGAGCCGATCCACCGGGGGGGAGTTAAGAACCTTATTGTTGTTATTCTGGTGGACCTGTTTATAGCTTGTGTAATTGGTAGTAATAGTCTCATAGAGGGGGGATTGGTTTAAGTATGTTTGACTATAGTGGTGAGGAATACAAGAATAAATGACAAAGTAGATAAATTAGTTCTTTATTCAATAAACATTGGACTAAAACGTCAAAAGTCAGGGGTGGCCAAACTATTTTTTTAAATATAAGGAGTCACGGGTCAAACAATAATTAATAAGTGCAGCTTTCTACCAGATACACTGCAAGAAAAACAGAGTTTCTACACCAGAAAACACACAATTCATTTTCTATCAAAAACAAGTACACAATACCACTAAACAGTTTCACTTTAGACATTGCAGTAGTTAACTGCTGTGCCCACATATTACAGAAAGCATTTCTGAATCTGAATGAATTCAATACTTTCAAACTAATACAGTGCATGGCCTAAAATAGTAAGAACAAATATTCTGATGTTGTGTGTACAGTCTGTAGAAACGTTAAGTTAAATGACAGACAAGACCCTGTAAGTCTAATATTAGGATGTAACAAACACAACAGGCAGAAATGGTCAAATGTCTTTGTTTATTTGTGCCAAGAGGTTAAGACAGAGATGATTTCACCAGATGTATTTGACATCTAGTGTTTAAACTAAGATGTGCCTTTAAAAAACAATATATGCTCAAGCCATATTCGTTTATTTCTTAAAAAAAATAAATCATGTTTGGCCCACTGGAGTTGTAGCCAGTCGCTAAACAGCTCAGGAATTAACCCGCACCGTTCCCACTTTTAATATTTTGTCTTTATCCGTCAGCTTTATCCGTTTAACCCGACGGTTGCCGCTGCTCCGAGCTCCGGCTCCCCAAAAGTATGTTCTGCCGCCTCCGCCAGCTTCTTCTCATTAACCGCCGTGCACTGCCATTACTTCCATGCCCCCGTGGTCGGAGGCAGCACATTTCATGTTATGCCTTTTGTGAGAGAGAGAGAGAGAGAGAGAGAGAGAGAGAGAGAGCTGTTTTCAAGCTGAATGGGAGGTCTCCTCCTCTGAAGGTCCCCCACAATCCCTTGCGCCTCTGCGGGCAGCGGTTGGTAGTGGCAGCAGAAGCGGCGGCGCTGGCGGCGGCGGCGGCTACAGGCAGATTTCCATGAGAAAAGAGCATCAGATGGGTTAATGGGAGGGACGGCCCCTCTGAGGGGACAAATGGTAGTTAATAACCAGAGAAGAATCGGAAAAGCTCTGATCCCTTCCTTTGTACTTCTTCACCTTCTAGAGGCAGCGACAGGGGGGGGGGGGATGGGAACAAGGGACACTGCGTTCACGCTGGAATGGATGTTGTTCACCGAGGGGCTGCAATAAGATTGCGCTATTTATTATTTTCTCTGGAAGAAAAGACACGAGAGGAGGCCTTAGACCTAGACCTTGCGTGGGGCATCGCAGGAGAAGTCTGTGTGTGCATGTTGTGTTTAATATGTTCCTGTGCTCAACATGCATGTGTGTTTGTGTCCAGTGTCGTTGGCCGATTTATTTATCTGTGGTGCGCGAGGTTTCAATCAGTAGCTGCTGGTCGCTGTGATGGGGGGGGGGGGGATTCATAGCGTTGTTTACTTGCTCTGTACTGATTTGAAGCATCATCTTCGCCGGTTTCAGACTGTATTTTATTCAAGCAAAGTTCTTGGACAGCTTGTTTAACGCTATGATTTTTTTTGTTAAAGGGTTTTATATTCCTCAGGTATGAGGAAAGGAAAGTATTTTAAAGTATTGTTTTTGGGTACCAGTATTGATGTGTACCCTGCTTTTAATACACATGGCTCTGTGACGGACCGATCACTGAGTCAGTCAGCTCGCGTTAGTCTAAAGTTCATTCATGACCACGGGAACTGGCTTTGGATGGATTTTGCTCAGTTGCAGTTAAATACATAGAGGAAACCTAATATTCAGCGTTGTTGTCAGTTAGTGACTCTTCTCTTCTTGTGCTACTGAGCAATTTTGAAATTAATTGTCAGCCCATAATTTCCGCTGACGGCCACAGTGTTGAGCAAAAGGTTTTTACGGGTTCAATTTGTACAGAGGATAATAGGAAATGATATGCAAGGGTTAAAAAGGATATATATTTATGAACAGAAAACATGACTTAAGCCCCCAAATAACACAACACAGTACAAACACAACATGGAGTCACAGTGAAACAGACCAAAATACAAAATCAAGTCTAGTAAACACAAAAACAGCGTATATCCTCACAACGTATATCAGCAGGTCCAACAACCTAAATAAATAACTAACATTAAAGGATGTATATATAATGAAGAAAAAAATGTATACAAAGTTCATTATTATACAGAAAACTCATCTTGGCAGCCTTCAGCTGCCAATGTTGTTAGTATTTTTACTTGCACTATGTCCTTCCACAACAACATTCTGTTTAAAAACATTCTTACGTGATTGATATTCAAGGAATCCACAACAGCGGCTTTGAAAATTCATCTTTTCCCTAAAATAATACCAGGTCGATAATATGACTGTCTATCTGTGTAACATCAAAGTCACCCAGTGGTTTGTGGACTACGGGTCGCCATCTTGTATTTTTGCAACCAAAAGTGAGGAGAGGGCGGAGTTACAGCCGAACACTGAATAAGACATTTTTAGGGCGACCGAAATGTTTCAATTAACTTTCATGAAGCGAAAACTCACTGTGAAAGGGTTAAAGTTATAAGACGAAAACAACAACAACTCCCAGACCGGACAACACCGTGGTAACGATCTGTCAATCACAGTAAGCCCCGCCCTAAAGCATCCCCTGCTTTATGGTCTGTTTGACTCTAAATGGACCATCATTTACTAAATGAACATCATGCTGTATTGAAGAAGACTTGAAACTAGAGATTGAGACTATAAACTCATGTTTACAATGTTTACTGAGGTAATAAATCAAGAGAGAAGTAGAGTCATTTTCTCATAGACTTCTATACAACCAGAGGAGTCGCCCCCTGCTGGTCAGGAGAGAGAATGCAGCTTTAGGCTCTTCAGCATTTGCTTCACTTTTCGGACCCGGAGGTTGGAGCTGTTCACTCAGATTCCATAAAACAAAAACCACACTAGTCTGTTTTTGAATGAATCATTTACATGGAAGTTGATCACTGAACTGATTCATAAAACACACTTTCACATTCGATATATAGGTTTTCTTTAAATTTGGGTTATAGCAAAAACACGCCGCTCTTTACCTCGTTTATAGTGAATACAGCACAATATACATTTACTGCGTTTAGTTGGCAGCCGTGACAGAGAGCAGAATTATGCTTTGCTGTGTAAGAGACTGATTGAAAACAGACAAATGTGCAGCGCAGTGCCGCTCACTCACACACACACACACAGATATTTACAGGGCTAATTAAAGTAAAACAAAAAAAGAACCTTTGCGTTTTCATTTTTTATTATGTATAGGCACAAAGTTAATAATACACGCAGGCACATGCTCTGGCGGAGGGCATTCTGACGGCTCCTGCAGCATGCCGGTCAGAAATAGTAAGAGGATGCTAGATGCTTGAACCGCATACTGCCACTTTTCCTCGCGGATCTTTTTCTAGGAAGAGCGGGGCAGCTGTGGCTTTTCAGAACCTAGATCCATCCATCAACCAGCACCCATGGTTTACACCACACAACGTAACGCACGCACACACACACACACACACACACACACACACACACACTCTCTCTTTCCTCTCCCTCTTTTCCCTCCCGGCTCCATTTCCTCCATGTACCTTCACTTCTTTCCGTCCCCTCTCTCCCCCCCCTCTTTTTTCTCTCTCTCACTCCGTCCCTCCATCCCTCTCTGTTTCGCCCCTCGTCCATCCTTCTCTCCCGGACTGAGTTTACAGCCCTCGGGCCACTTCCGCCAGGCTGTCTGCAGCCGATTTATTAATAGGCTTTTCTCTCTCTGCAGTAAACACAGCGTTGGTTAAGGGGTCGTCTCTCAGACACTGATAGACTTGTACTTAACCTTAGGCACCGACTGACTTGGGAATAGAGGGAAGTCTGTTTCAGAGACGATCCACTGCAGATGAAGTCACAGAGGGACCGTGGGGATATAAACACAAGTGGCTTACAGTAAGGCCTTTGGGGATATTTGAGATTTTTCCGGGTTGAGTTTGGTGAGACGACAGGAGTGGCAGAAGGGATGTCATGTCACGCCGTCCTTTTATGACTCAACACATTTTGTGTGTTGTGCGGTTTAGTGGTCTTTATATATATAACATACCAAATCATTTCGTGGGACAGCTACGAATAACGGTTCAGTATTTTTCGTAGAAATAGCTACGAAAGCTGGATAAGACCAGCCTGAACAAACACAGGACTTTCAACCACTGGCTCATAGTTACATAACAAACATACAGATTTTAAAACCACGATCTGTTCCTAAACCTCACCAAGAACATAACGCAAAGCAATTTAACTTAGCGTAGCGTAATGTAACGTAACGCAATGCAACTTACTTAACTTTCCTTCATTAACGTGTTGAAGTCCACCGGACCTCCCTGCACATTGAAAATGGATGCTAAAGGAGCACCCAGTGCGTTAAGAAGTGACGCCAAGGGCCACTGACCAGACGTCCATATGTGATGAGCTGGGAGTGAGACCGTGTGGTCGGTTACTATCCTGGGATGTGTGTGAGGTTCTGTCATATTGACCTCCCCTGTCCACGTCAACGGGAAATCCTTCAAATGAATCGACATGCGAGTTAGGACACTTGGTAAAGGAGCGTCTGCTGTTTGTTGAATTTGCCCTTTAATAAGAAGCGGCGGAGCAGTGCTGGACCCGCCAAACAAACACGAGCCGCAGCTTTGCCGGATTTAATGCTCCCACACAGACACGCCTTGAACAATATACTGACATCGTCATGGCTGTTACCATGCGGCGTGTAAAGTCTCCGAGTGTTATTGTCTCGTGGTTTCAGAGACAGATGTTTCAGTCCGTTGGTTTTATTGTATCGCTGTGACTAGATATTAATCTACGGTAAAGCTGGAAGCCAAAACATTTATGATTTTTGTTTGATGAATGTCAAATGTTAGTCAATCACTTAATAGGCCGGTTGTTTCAGCTCTAGTTTATTACTTAGTTAAGTATTTATCATTTATTTCAACATATAGATTTTTAAAGTTTTATAGTCTTTTGTTGTTTTTGCTTTTGTGTATATTGTTCTATATTTATTGTGTGTTTATTGATCTACAGGAGAGCTGCTGCATAAAAACGCTCACACACAAACTGCAAACCCATAAACGCTTGTAATTCATCATAAACTGTGACATAACTCCTTTTAAAAAAGAGAATTATGAAGCCTAATCTTTTTACTTTTACCATCGCTTTCGTTATCGATCAATCTGCTGATTATTCTCCTGATTAATTGATTAATGCTTTTGTTTATAAAATGTCAGAAAAAAGTGAAATACTAACACTCTAATAGAGTTTCCCAAGGCCTTAGTTGAAATATTGAAATATATTCAGCCTACTATTGATGTATAAAACATATAAAGTGGTGCAAGAAGCAGCAGCCAGTGAGTTTTTAGATGCTTTTTAATTTTCTGACGATAGACGGAAGCATTAATAATTCCATCTCTAATCGGGGCCGGTAAGGGAACAGTTAGGCAACACCAAGGATTGCCTGTGACTGAGATGTTGAATTACTCAGGGCTATTATTAGGGCTGACACAAAGGAACTACAGAAAAACAGCACATAACCTGCTGAATACATAAATAAAGGAATTGTTGAATTCAGTCATCAAATATCTGATGTGGTAGTTCCCAACTTCTCCAATAAGAGGATTTGCTTTTCCATCTTTAAGAACATCGCTAATTAAATACTTTGAAAAATGTTTTGCTTTTGAAAAAAGAAATTTATGCAAAACTTTTAACTATTAATTTGAAATCGAAATGTGTCTTTTTATACACTAAACAATTCATTTAAAAATAACACCAGCAGATGAATATGTATTAAAATGATTCTTCATCGTACAGGATGGAATATGATTTCTCTTCTTTAAATAAATGAGTCTCACTGGCAATAACAGCTGATTGTTTTGGACTTCTCCAGCTGTGTTCCCAAACACACCAGTATTTGAAAGAGGACAGAGATGTGTTTAATGAAATAGAGCAGAAGCTCAACCACAGAGATGACCTGCTGCTTTCATTTCAATCTACAACAGTTCATCACGAGTTTCTTCAATTTGAGGATTTGTTTTTGTGGCCTTCAAAAAGCAGTCTAATGATTTATGTTTGGAAGACATTTGCCTGAACTGGAAAACTATTAGATTTTATTCATGATCATCAGTGGCCGTGTCACTATCTGTTCACATGAGCCGAAGTGGAAGTATCGTATTGTGCGCCGTGAGCGAGGAATGCACCAGAGATGGGCAAAAATACATCAAAATGTATTTTGATACAAAATACAAAATACCCCTCAAATAAATGTATTAAAATAAAATACAAAATACTGGTGCCAGAAAATGTAACAAAATACAATACATGTATTTTGTATTTAAAATATAGGAAATACTTTTTTCTGGATTTTCACAATTTGGTATAGCAGAGCATTCAGGTTTGAGCTATAAAGTACACAAAGCTCTGGTGAAGCCCAGTCACAGACATGTTGTCCACCTGGCCAACTGTAGAATGTATGAAATAATAAAACTAAGAATACTTTCCATAATATGCCTTTTAAAGAAAATAAATTGGATATTTAATGTTTTTTAGTTTTTTTAACAAATGGACATCTACTGTCATAGCCTGGCTAACTGTGAACTATATTATCTGCCAGTAATTGATATGGCATTATGACATTCACATTGAGAAGATACAGCATAACTTGTAACACAGTGCAAGATTAGATGGTCAGACGTCTCTTGATAAGGTTATCATGAACATACAAGCTCCCAATCTCCCTCTTCCTATAGCTAGCTACTCCACTGATAAGTTAACTTGCTAAACACTGGCTATGCACTAGCCTAGACAGCATGCTAGCGTCATTAGCATGTTAGCATCGAGCTTGATATTATAACCATCACCATGTATATACAATAGGCTATGTAGCCAGACCCAGACATACATTATACATCAAGCTAGTTGACATCTGTCACACTCAGACAATCCGTTGAACTTGAAGATCTGAAGACTGAACTCGTGAACTGTTTTTTGATTCATGGAGAAAGTATTTTGAGTATTTTAAATACAAAATTACTCTACTCTAAAGTATTTTGTTACAAATTACGTTCGATTTTGATCAGCCCTATCAAATACAAATGACAATACTCAAAAGTAATTGAAATACGTATTTCAAATACAAGTAATAGAAATGCTGCCCATCTCTGCCAGTACCGCACAGTGTAGTGCGCGTGCAGAGAGAGGACCGACGGAGTGTTGTTGAGATTCAACACGTGACTCAGCACACAGTTATGATGTGTGTGTGTGTGTGTGTGTGTGTGTTAACAGTAATATCTAGTGAGTCAGCGAATGGGACGAAACCTGATCCACGCAGAGAGAGCGAGAGGGAGTGTGACTCCTGACCCCCCCCCCCCCGCTCCTGATTCTTCCTCGGGGAGCCGGCGAGAGGGAACGGGGGCAGAAAGCCGAATGCCAGCCACAGCGTCTGATGACACATCCCCTCTTTCCTTCCTCCGAAAGGGATTATTAATAACGACCTCCGCCACCCCGCCCTGCTCAGCAATCCCCCCCTCCTCCCCCGCTCGCCAAATGATGCCCGAGCAAAACCTCCGGCTCCCTCCAACTCCACGGCTCAAGCGAGCGTTCACAGACCGGGACACGTGTAAAGGATGGGGAGTGAAAATGAGAGTTACTGAGCTGAAATATACCAGTTTAATCTCTCGATGGAAAGGCTTCCACCCGACAGCTGTCTCTGAGGAATAAATAATAAGACAGAACTTTAACAGGATAATAAATAAAAGCTAATCGCTAAGCTAATTGTTTAGGTGCGAATGTATTTTAAAGATTTTGGAACTTCTTGTATTGCTGCTCAAGAAAGACAAATTTTGAATACATACAAGAATAATAAAGCAACATAATAAATACAAAGATTATTTGTCATTACATGAGGTCTAATAAATAGATACATTCTGTTTCATATTCATTTTCTAATCTGATTCCAGGAAGGTTTTGCGTGCTTTGACTTTAACAACAACCTAGAATCCACCAGGATGCTCACACCCTCTCCATCTCCTCCAACGTTTATCAACCTGCTCCCTCCTCTCCTCCCCCCCCTCCCCCCTTCTGTGTTTTGATCCATCTCCCCCCATCACTGTACATCTCCCCGTCTCCCCTCTTTCCTCAAGCATACTTCTCCTTCTCATTATTTCCTTCGAGTATACTCCTCTGTGCCATTCTCCTCTCAGAGCTTTGAATCCCCACCCCCTTTTCTGCTGTCTCTCTCTCTCTCTCGCGCTTCTTCTTCCCCCCGCGACCACTTACCAAATTGAACCCCCCTCGCCCACTCGAACGCATTCCATCAGCTTCATAAACACACACACTTTGCACCAAACACTTAATGGTACTCGGAGGGGACTTCCTCGCATCTCTCTCTCTCTCTCCACCCTCCCCCCCCCCCCCCCGTCTCTCCCTCTCTCTTTTCCGCTCAAAGTCTCGGGGGGGAACAACAACAAGTTGGAAAAATGAAAGTGGGGGGACAACTGCGAGGTCCCCTCTCTGCGTCCCCTCCAGGGCCAGTGTGAAGTTTTCAGTTTGATTGAAGGCCTCCTTTCTGTGGTGTGCGGTGTGAAAGCTGTCCTAATTGAATGATAAAGTGCCCCGAGATGGAGTCCAGTGAATGGCCAACAATGGCCAGCCTGTGTGTGGTAGAGGGATTTTGGTTCACATCCAGCCTCTGCCTCTCTACTCCGAGAGGGGGGCCTATTATAACGCTCTCTGCTGGACTCGGTCACGTGAGGCCGCCTCGCTCCCCGCTACTCCCCAAACCCTCTCCCCCCCGACCACCTCTCCCGCACCCCCCCCCCTTCAGCGCGGCCTCGGCCAATCCGGCGCATTGTCGGCCTCCTCTTCGCTCCGCCGCTTTTGGTTGGATGCTCTCATTTTGCCACCGAGTGACTTTCGGTAGCAGCTATCTGTGTGTGTGTGTGTGTGTGTGTGTGTGTGTGTGTGTGTGTATTAAGTCAAAGTGTACGCCGGCCACCGCCCCCCAGGACACCGAGGTGACATGGGGGCGACGTAGAAAAACTTTCAGGGAGTTAAAGTTTTGTGAAGTTTAAAAAAAAGAAGAAAAGATTTATAAATCACCAGATTTATAATTAAGTTTCTGGTTAAACTTTTTCACTTGTGACCCATTAACCCCTTATTCACCCATCTACTTGAGTTCTGAACAGTTCACCCAAAGAGTGAGTTTTCATTTCTCAGATTATTTAGACGTTTTTGTTGTTGTGGTCTGAAGGCTCTCATATTTCACAAGACACAAAAACAACAAAAATGAGAGAAAATTCAGAATATGAAACTTAAGAGGTATTTAGTTAGGACGTCCCTTTTATCGACGTTTAACATTCAAACTGCGTTTGTCCTTAAGCAGTGGGTCTCAACCGGTGAGGTGCGGGATCATCTCCAGGGGTCATACGTCTATTTTAGATTGTGGGATGTTTTCTTTTTTAAACCACATCACCTGTACCAGTGACATCATTTGCATCAGAATAGATTTTATTCAGTGTGACGGTAGCAACGCATCAGAAATCCACAGCGAATGAGAACCACTGTCCTAAAGGACCGCAGGGTCCAGCACCACAAGACCAAAGAGCAAAAACGCCACTACTGTGACTTCACCCTTCTGTGTCCCTCTCGTTCTTCCAGTCCATATGACCGAAGCAGCCAGTAACACTTAAGAAGAGCAGTATTTTACTAACTTCTCTTGACTATTTAATCCAAACACAAGCAGCGCGCGCCACAACAGCCCGGTATCAAATCTTCATTAGCAACTTAAATGAAGGTGGCAGGGCTCATTTACATCATTTACCCATCAAAATAATTCAAAAAATAATATAAAATGCGGTGAGGCAAAAGATTGCCTCTGCCAGGCTTGATAAATACCCCCCGTAATAACAGTAATATTCTCTATTTGTTTTCTTCCGCTGTATTGTATGTCAACTTTATATAAGTTGATTCAAAGGGGCTCAATGCTCGAGTGTGATGATGCCTTTTTGTTAACCTGTCCTGACGCTGCATAGTTAGAAATGAATCCACACAGTTTAATGTAAAACTTGAGCAGTATTATTATATGTATATGTGTATATATACATATACTGTATATATATATATATATATATATATATATATATATATATACTGCAATCTTCCTTCATTCTCAGCGAGATGGCAGCATGGCCACCAAGAACCCAGTCGATACGTTTTTAACGATTTATCGACAGTTAATCTGATATTTGGGTTCTGCGGTTCCACTGTATGGGTTTTTGGTCCTGAAGGGGAGTGGCATCGAGGGGGGGGTGGGGTGGGGGGGTTGTGCTGTGGTACGGGATGCCGGGGCAATCTGTTAACTATTTTACCCTTCCGACTGAAACCTAAACCTTTTCCTCAGAGAGCGAGACGGAGCTTCTAACAGAGCTCCTTACATTCCATGTGACCCGCGCGCGCGCACGCACGCACGCACGCACGCACGCACGCACGCACGCGCGCGCACGCACACACGCACACACACACACACACACACACACACACACACACACACACACATTTAAAGTGTTGGAGAGGTAGTGAGATGGAAGACCACCCTCTGGCATCCCAGTCATTCAAATGAGTGTGTGTTTTTATCTCTGGGGGCTGGAAGAAAGGAGGAGGAAAGTGCTGTGTTAAAACGCGTTAATGAATAACTCAACGCGCTTTCTGCTAAGAGTCTTTCTCACTCCCTCCCAACAAAGCCCCTCTTTTTCTTTCTATCTCTCTTTCTCTATCTTTCTTTCTGTCTTTCTTCAGTAGATGTGTTACAGCTTGTACATCCACATTGCCTACTATAGGAGAAAACAAAGTGTTTCACTCCCAGTTTCCTGAGTTGGATCCAACACAACAGTTTGAAAAGTGGTACTGGCATTTATAAAAAGGTTCGCCCCGATATGTCAGATCCACAGACTGTATATAAGAAGTGGATGTAGTCATGGTGATGTCACCCATTGGTTTGTGGACTGATGTTTTGAAGCCTCGGGTTTGGCGATTTCGCTGTCGCCATCTTGGATTATGGCAGTCACCATGTTGATTTTTTCGCAACCAATAAACAGAATTTACCATATTTGGAATGTGGAGGAGTGACGTAGAGATGTCATATACGTCTCTGGTAGTGACAGCAACCTGTCAATCACAGTAAGCCCGCCCTAAAGCATCCCCTGCTTTATGGTCTGTTTGACTCTAAATGGACCATCATTTACTAAATGAACATCATGCTGTATTGAAGAAGACTTGAAACTAGAGACTGAGACCATAAACTCATGTTTACAATGTTTACTGAGGTAATAAATCAAGAGAGAAGTAGAGTCATTTTCTCATAGACTTCTATACAACCAGAGGAGTCGCCCCCTGGTGGACAGTAGAGAGAATTCAGGTTTAAGACACTTCCACATCGGCTCCTAGCTGGAACTAGGTTCTACCTTTTCACTTTACTGCGAGTAGCTTCCGATGCAAATGGCTGAGTGCAAAATCTTTCACCCAATTTTGAAATGACACTGTTTGGAACTCATTGGTATACATTTTTTTTAATGTAAGGTAACATGAGGCCAGGACACTTTATGAACGTAGAAAATTGACAATTACTTTGACAAAGTCGATTTTAACGACCTTTGTTGAATTTGGGCGGAATATATTATCAGAAATATAATTTTATATTCATTAATATGTAATTAATATGTGGGGGGCTAGCACTGTTGCCTCACAGCAAGAGGGGCCCGGGTTGGATCCCGGTCTGGACGGCCCTTCTTTGTGCCGTTTTGCATGTCCGGCTATCCCCCACAGTCCAAAGACATGCAGCTCCAAAAAGGTGTGAATGTGAGCGTGATAAGCAGATAAAAATAATGGATGAATGGATGTTTTCATTGGTGTATAATCGTCTGAAACTAAGAATTGTTTTGTTACCTTAGAGTGAGCCCATATCTACATATGGAGTCACGAGGTAGCTCTGGTAAATAAAAAAAGTAAGTTATTGACTATTTTCTGACATTTGATCATAATGATCATTAGTTTCAGCACTAATAGATGTCCGTACAGTTGCTTCACCAATTTTGAATCTAACTGCAGGCCATAGTTCTGTAGCTTCCCCCTTCTCTTGTGTCCCGTCTCTCGTCTGTTACCCAATAGGTGCTGCTCTGCTTCCAACACAAAGACTCATCTGTGAGCTCTGACACTGGGGAGGAGACTCGCTGCGGTTGGAGCTGTGCTGGTTCCCAATGCGATCGACCCGTGCGAAAAGCCGCCGCTCTGTAACGCTCTGGACCGAACCCCCCCCCCCCCCCCACCCTCGTACGTACGTCGGCAGCTGCTGATTGCGAACATCTGCGCTATCTGCCCTCCTCCGTCCTTTTTCTCTCTCTCTCTCTCACTCTGTTCCCATCAGCTGGCTGCTTTCTCTTCTCTTTTCATCTCGTTCTTGTTATGCCCCCCCCCCACCCTTCATTCCTGCTCGCTTGTCACACGGCTGTCATCCGCCTTGCGGAGGCCTGCAGCCTCCGATTCTCAGAACGTGATCGAGTTTCCCAAAAAAAAAATTCAAGGAATGCGAGCTGCCCACTGCCCATTTTTCAAGGCCCTGTTTATGCAAGAATGTTATTTTTACAAGTCTCTACCTTTAACACCCCTTTCCTGCAAACCCCCCCCCCCACACACAAACACAAACACACACACTACTTTCCTCTTTTCCCTCTCCCAATACCCTGAGCATTGTTTAAAAATACACATGGAGAAGGGATAGAAAGGGAGCCGGGGGCGTTCGGCACACAAGAAATGAAACAGAGGGAAAGTTAGCGAGTTAGCGGTGGACCGAGAGAGGGGTAAGGAAAGAGGAAAAAGTGGGGAAAGGCTGTGGGATCATTGCAACCTGTAGATTTCTGTAAACAAAAGCCCGTCCAACAATGCCTGTTGTTTTAAGCTGACGTTGCCAAACTTAGAGATTGTTTGTTGCTGACCCCATCTGAGTCAGAGAGAGCCAGTGGCAGCCTGGGGAAACAAAAGTGTCAGAGTCCCGGCAGCTGTGTGTGTTCCAATCAGAGCAGCTAAATGATCAGTGTGTGTGTGTGTGTTGGTCTTTCATAGATTCATTGTTGTGAAACGCTAAGAGCTATTATTCTGATAGTGGTTGTCTTTAGAAAGTAATACTAATAAATAAGACAGCTGCAGGACAACCACCTCGTTATGATAACGTGATGGTAACTTAACGTGAACTAGTTCTCGCTTACAAAGCCTCAAATGGAGATGCTTGATCGGTGGTCCCTCGGCCTGCACGAGACGCACCAGCTAACAACATTGTCAACGCATCAGCATCATCATCAGACAGTCGGAGCTACTAACGTAGTATAAAGAGCGAGAGAGTCCATGTAGGGAGGAGGCTGGTTGAATTTTTGGGTCAAACACAGGACTTTAACCCAGGTGTCCCATGTAAGTCCATGTTTTTTATTTTATATATTTTTTTATTTTGCACAATTCAAACAATACAATTAAAAATAAACAAACATAACAGAGATAAATGAATAGCACAGTGCAGGAAGAGGCAGAAAGCCAACTGGGCTTATTTGAAGCTTCCACCTATATAATATAAAAATTTTACAAAACTACAAAGAGTGTGTGCGAGCATGTGTGTGCATGATGTTTTCTGATTTGAGTTTTGTTACTTCACAAATGTACTCAACTAACACTGCATGCTTAAGTTACGTAACAAGCGTATTTATTTTACGCACCAAAGAACTTATTTTAACGCAAACTATTTTTTCAGAAAGCCTAACCCAAGTAGTTTTGTTGCCTAAACCAAACCAAGTAAAGCTATAAAACTAAGCAAACGTACGTTGGAAGTTCATTTTAAAAGATAACGGAAAGATACTACATGTAACGGGCAGAGACCATACGTCTCTTGTAACATAAAAAAGAAATAAAGATCTTCAAACTAGATAAAAATATGCCAGTTGAGTGTTTCAGCTCGTTTTGGTTTTGTATTCAGTCTCACGGGCCTCAGAAGCATCATTTCCAACAACTAGAAAAGTGCGCTCAGTAGAGTGCAGATCTGTGCTAGGTGTGTCTGCAACCACCACTGCTGTAATGTTTGATTGAATTGATACAAACCACAGTTTCTCCCCTTCTACACTTGCAAGTGTATCAGATGCGTTTTTCACTCGCACGTCTCATGCCCCAGATACACTCTCATTCACACAGCTGTCTGTGCAGCTGAACTGCAGTTCACTGTGGAACGCTTCATGTTGACTGTTTTAACTGTGTTTAGTTCCGTTAGCTGTTAGCTGTGTTAGCTGTGTTAGCCCCATTAGCTGTTAGCTCTGCCAAACACGCCGCAGGACTCCCACCAGCTGCTAACTAGCTCTCCCTCCCACCGCCATGAGAAGAAGCGGTCCGTTGCAGTCGGGCGCTCAGTTCAGTTTCTCATTCGCTAAGCTATAGTCATGCATACATACAATTGTCTCACCTAAATGTGCAGATCGAGAGAGGAACATTTCGTAATCCCTAGTGGAAATGGGAGTCCAAAGTGAAACGGTAACGTATCACTTGCGGCCCCGTCAGGAGTGGTGAGGAGACAGTAGTCCATTAAAACAGTCAGTAGAACAGATTTCTTTTTTAAAGTGTGAATCGAGGTCCTTGAGCACACAGTCACAAATAAGAACAAAAAAAAATGAGGCTGATGGGTCCAGCAGTATGCGAGATTAGCCGTGGACAGAAGGACAGACACAGAGATGCTCGCCACACTCACGCACATGAGGCCGAATACATGATCTCGTGACGGAGATAACAAGCCACCGTTGGCTTACACGTCAGCTGTATCAACTTAATAAGGACATCATGATGTCACCTAATTTAGTATATATACTTACACGTGCACATCAATAGTAAATATATCATGTACAACTGTATAACTGTACGTAGGTGCCACATCTAATTTAGTTATTAATGGTCTGGTAAATATATCAAATGTTCTCGAGAACAGCCAGTCTGACGTTGGACTCAATATTGCATATTCAATACGGTAAATGTTGTATGGTTTCGTACGCATGTAGGTGAGGAGGCCCGTAGCTGTAAAGAAATGTGCATGTTTGTTGTGTCCGCAAGGGCTCTGCTCTTTAAACATTTTGAAGAGAGAAAAAGAGAGAGGGGGGGGGGGGGGCCTTGGCGTGACGCCCACTGGCACCGTGCCCACATCTCCGGCTGCTGTGGAGCTCCGTGTCACAGCCAGGACTCCCTGCCAGAAGGGCTTTCCCCAGAATCACCTCTGCACACACACACACACACACACACACACACACACACACACACACACACACACACACACACACACACACACACACACACACACACACACACACACACACACACACACACACACACACACACACACACACACACACACACATACGCCTCACACTCAGTTATGCTGCCCATGTGTTTAGTGTCAACATTTTGATAAAGCTCTGCCAAGCAAACGGTGTATCCTGGCTAATGGTCTGACTTGGCAGTTTTCTTTTTCACTGCTTACCAATAAAGAGAATGAAGTGCGCTTTAACGGGCGTTAATGTAAACATCATGAATATCATCTGTTTGTGTTCGTGGAAATGCTGAAGGCCTATAGATTTTCCAAAGTGGATTTACTTAGGTACTTTATTTAAGTAGCTGAGTATTTCTATGTTATACTTATACTCCTCCAGGGCTCGACAGTAACGCTTGCCCCAGGAACTCTGCGTTCAAGCAAATGGAACGCCTCGTGCAGATGTCCGATCGTGCAGGTGACAAATGTATATATATTCAGTAAAAATATGCGATCAGAAGATTGCCATCAGTGCTTTTTTTATTCACCGATCCCTGATAATGCTACATTGTGCGCAACAATCCCATTGAAATTGGCATGTGGAGCGCTAGTTAACGTTAGCTGTTAGCAGCCGGTTTGCGGCGCAATCCTGCTCGGCTAAATAACGTAGCTAACAGCATAGCGGTATTTATAGTAAGGTTGGTGTAGAATAATAAATGCATACTGTATGTGATGAACAGCCGTATTACCATTTACATATTTATTATGTAAAATTTGAAGTATCACTTTAGAATAGCTATATCGAAAAGTGAAACTAAACTTTGCGTAGCCGAGTTCATTCGCCTCAAACCAGGTGATGGAAATGAGACCTAATTATTTATTTCGCGATTTTTTAAAAGTTGGGCGGGCTTACTGTGATTGACAGGTCGGTGCCGCTACGGCATCACTAGCTCACTACGTCATTCCTCCGCATACCAAATACGACAACATGGAGACGGTCGTAATCCAAGATGGTGATAGCGAAATTGCTGGACTCAAGGCTTCCAAACGGCAGTCCACAAACCAATGGGTGACGTCACGATGACTACGTCCACTTCTTATATACAGTCTGTGGTTTTAGAGTGATACAATAAATCTGTTAGGACTACTTTGACACAAGCATCATTTTCCAGAGAAGGCCAACGTGGTGATGGTGACAGAGATTCGTCTAAGTACAACCACCCACATCTGTTTTCTTTACAAATTAGCAGAGAGAGAGAGAGAGCAATGCCATGTTGGTCTTAATTTGTGGAGCCAGTTAATCTTCTAATTAGTCTCCACCAAACCCCCAATCATCGTTAAAGGAAGGATGTGTGTTACCCAGATGTCTCGCTCGATCCAACGTTAGCAGCCGTGGCCCGGAGAGAGGCTTGCAAATGATTATGATATGGATGAGAATAAAGACAGTGGTGGCTGTGATGATGATGATGATAATGATGTCTCTATCACGACATGTTTGATGTGGTTTGTGTTGGCCAGCGTTTACACGCACATACACAAAGTGCAGGACTTCGAAATGAAGCTGCTTGTTTTGATAGGTGCCTCCCGAACGCGTGCCGTCTGCGGCGACCACAGCGGGAGAACGGAGGGAGGGAAACGACGAGAGTAGAAGAAGAAGAAGAGGGGGAAGACTAGACTCCTGATGAGCGCGGGGCAGATTTCTGGGTGTTTGAGTTGGCACGTGGGACAGAAGGGAAGAGAAGGAGTGAGGGATGGTGGGTCGGAAGTAGATGAAGGAGGAGCGCAAGCTGTTATGTACTCTGTTTTCATGTGTGCATGTCTTTTAAACTGTTTGATAAGACTGAGATTTGCCGGCCTGTGACTTCATGTGGGAAGTAAAGGCAAGTTCCTGTTGGTGCGTCATGTGTGCTATGTTAAGCTAGTGAGGAGGATGCAGGGGTCAATCAGGTTGTTGGGGGGATGACACAGAGTCCACGCTGCCTATTTGACACTAGGAATGTGTTAGTTAGTGAGACCGCAGGCCACACACACACACACAGAATGGACATATTAACAACCTGTAGTGTTACTTATTCTGTACAATCTCTGTATATCATGTTGTTTAGGAGATATGAAGAAGTGTCCTGAAGCATATTCCGCAAGTTAGTCTCCTTTATTTTTTTTAAAAGAGACATATCGTGCTCAGTTCCAGGTTCACACTAGTAGTTGGGGTTTCCACTAGGGACACGTTTACATGCTTTAAAGCCGCTTCACGCTTTCAACCACTGATTTTCAGCCGAAATTATTTGCATGGAAATTTAGACATTTTTCTGGCGTTTTTGGAATAATGGGCAATATTTAGCATTTTCCATATTCCCGTAGGGCATTTTCGCATCGCACTAGTGATGAATGGCTTTTAATGTTCAACAGCACATTATTTTCTTTCATCCTGTCCGTCTGAATACACCTGTACAGTCTGTTTAAGCCCCCCCCCCCCCCCCCCCCTCCCGAGCAAAAGCGCGGTCGGCTCTGATTGGCTTCCGAGAAAAATATGGCGCACTTTACCAATTTTTCGGTTTGTTCCATTTTGTAGGTGAGGTGTGGTTGTAGGAATGGACATGCCAGTGGGTCGTTTTTTGGCCTTTTGGTCCAGACCAAAACATCTCCACAGCTAATGAATTTTATCCATGACATGTGGTCCCGACAGACATTCTTGGTCCCCAGAGGATAAATCCTACTGATTTTGGTGATCCCCTGAATCTTCCGATACCACCATCATCTGGTCAAAAGTTTTAATTTGTCCAAAACACCTGCAAATCTACTGACATCTACTACTTCCCATCAGCCTCGGCTGTACTTTGTGTTTACGGTTAATTAGCAAACGTTGGTAAGCTAACAGGTGCTAAATGGATGCTGTCTAAATCACATGACAATCAAAGCCTTTTTCTTTTCAGGCAACACTGTTGAATCCACCTGTTTCCTGAACATAACTGTGACTTTTGGTTAAATTCGTGGTCCAAAGTTGGTTCTAAGGTTTCGGAGGTTGACATAACCCTTCAAATGCCAGATGCATGTCTTATTCTCTTGTTTAGTCCAAACTAAACGCAGTTTCTGCCCCTTAAATTGGACAGGAACTGGTCACATGATCACTTAAAGGTAGCCTTTAAATGAGTGCAAAACCAGTAACGGTTAAGGTTTATTTACGTCGTCTTGTCACTTCCACATGAGAGCGGGGTGAAGTCAGGAGAGGTAGGCAGTGCAGTAGTGAAGGTGTTCCTTGGTGACAGTTAGATGAGCCCTGCCCCCCCCCACCCCCACGAGCCAGACCACAGCCTGGGCTATCTTTAGCCAGGAACACCGCTGGTTTTATGGCCACATCCCGGCTCAATGTGGCCAAGACTAACTGTCGGGATGGGTGAGGGTTTGGCATGGCAGAGTGGAGCTATGGTTAGTGTGTCTGTGTGTAT
Organism: Anarhichas minor; assembly: GCF_050575085.1. Taxonomy (NCBI): domain Eukaryota; kingdom Metazoa; phylum Chordata; class Actinopteri; order Perciformes; family Anarhichadidae; genus Anarhichas; species Anarhichas minor. The sequence goes on along the minus strand of NW_027466466.1, from coordinate 1,908,075 downwards.
AGGGGAGGGGGGGGTCCTCTCACCCTCCACACCCCTCTATTCCTCCTTCCTCCAATGTGTAGAGCTTCACCCTGAGTCACAAGCAGGAGAGGAACTGAAACCTGGGGGGAGGAGAGATAGAATGAGTGAGAAAGAGAGAGAACAGCGTTGAAGTAGATGAGGTTTCGAGCTGTGCTTCACGTCTTTATCATTAAACTCTACTAGTTTAATGATTATTCCCTGTTAAGTCCTTTTATATAATGTTAAATCGCAACAATAATGAGGGAGCCTTCGTTCATTCTCGTTGGTAAGGGCACGGCTGCACGTTTGTGCCGTGATGGCCATTCTTCAGCTCATTGTTCATGATTTTGTATCCGTCTCTGAACAATAGTTTGACTGCACTAAAATGTCCGTCGCATTGCATTAAACCTGTGAAGAAAATTTGCTTTAAAAAAAAGAAAATTCTAATGAAAACTTTTAGCAAGAAAAACAAATGCGAGCAGTATGAAGATGTCCCATTGGGCTCTGGGAAAATGTGCCATTTTGTAGACTTGTGGGCTAATCAAAAAAAATCACATGAACAGATTATTTGCAGACTGAATAATAACAGCAAGCGGCCAATTAAAACGCTTTGATCCCTTCATAGAGAATCGTTCTATTTTAACTTGTGGATTGTTTTTCCATTGGATCATTTATTTGAACACACTGAATCAGAATCAGAGGTGTGACTTCAAAATCCTTTTAAAGATTTCATCCTAAAAACAACACGAATGGCACCTGAAGTCAGAGCTGTCAAAAAACATGAACATAACAATACGCCACCTCTGACAAAGCAGATTTACGTACGCTCAACGTAAACGTTTTAAAACTAAGAAACAACCAGCGCGCTTGGAAGCACCAGCCATTTTGCTTCATAGCAACATGTGACTGCACAGTTCACACTGGTGAGTCTACTTTTTGTAATCTGACTTCAGAGGCGTTGTGTCATCAGTTATCTTTTTCTATGTTTTACCTAATTAGATGTTTATCTAATGTTTGTGCGACATGCTCCCCCACCCCCCCCACCACACACACTTCTCCACCCACCTCTCCCCCCTCGAGTGCGGCTGTTGTCACCTAAGCTCCGGACGGTGAACTCACTTTCTATATTTAGTTTGTTTGTACTGTGCAGCGTCCTGCTATGTGGATCAGGGTTCTGCGGAGGCCACCAGCCTGCTCCGGGCCTGTCTAGATCGTGCCGCCAAGGCCACGAAAGAATCCGGCAAAAATGAAGAAAAAAAATCCAACGAAGGGGTTAACAGCAGTCACTCAGCATGCGGGAGCCGTGGCGGGCGGGCGGGCAGGCAGTGCAGAGGCTGACCTCTGACCCCTCAGGAAAGGAATGTGGAAGCTCTTTCATCCAGGACAGAAACCAAAGACAACCGGGCGGTTGGAAAGTGGCGGTTCAATTCTGCCCTCAATGTTTTTTTGATGAGGAGAAGTGCGCAGAGGTTCCGTGTGAATGCGCTGCAGAGTGCTCGTTGCAGCCATTTTGGAATGAAGTTCCATCCCGCAGCAGTGGGTTTGTTTCTCTGTGATCACCGCAGTGACGGCCAAGTGTGATGAGTGGTTGGAAATGGCTGCAGTGTGTGCTTGCAGAAAACCCTGGTTATGAAGCACTGTGTGCTCTGACCTATGACCTACTACATGTGTGGTATGTTTGAAGTTACCTAACAAACAATAGGCTCATTGCATGGCACGGATATCTCGGGTCTTTGTAACTATTGATTGATCTGGTCTATTCTTCAATTATCAAAATTTGTGCGGATTGTTTTTTTGTCGATTGACAGGTCGACTGACACGACCTTTCCCATAATCAGAGTATACATTGCTGACTGCTGAGTCGTGTTAGATGATATTTAACTGTATAGGAAGTGTACGTAGTCACCGTGAATTCCCACATTGCTTTGTGGACTACAGTTTTCAAGCCTTGAATTCAGCGTTTATGCCATTGCCATCTTGGTTTTTTGCAACCAAAAGTGACACTTCTAATAAAAGGGCTACTCAATTCCTGTAGAATTAGAGTACAATAAAGTAGAATTACTTGTACGTTTTTTTTTTACCAGGTAGGCTTATTGACCCCATCAGAATCTAGCTCCATGTTAACTTTCGTTTCCGTCCTTTATGTAATCTAGAAAGTGTAGTCAGTGTGGGTGTTGTTTGTCTGGGAATGGTCAGTAAACAAGTAGAAGCCTGCAATCTAATCAAATATGCTGCTACTTTGATGATATTTCGGAGACGTTTACACAGCTGCCTTGTTCTCTGATTTTGTCCCAATGGGACCAGCACAGGAAACATGGAGTACAGCTTGTTACCTTAACAAAGAATATTACCCAATAGAATTGAGCAACACATCACTGATACAAATAGCAAGTGTTTGTCAAGTGTGTCATTAGCATCCAATCTATTCAAAGCAGTGAAGAATGTGCTTACTGACGACAAGGAAGCACTCGCTAGAAAGAGTTCATTTTCGCTTTCAAAATGCTCGTGGGTGCACCAAACAGGTATAAACCCTGCATGAAACTTGAGAAAACCCTACAAAGATGAACTTAAGCATTCTTAACAGCAGATACAAGTGATAAGAGCTGTGAAACTACAAATGGCCCTTCAAACAAAAGGAGACAATGACATCATTCATTTTAGTGAAGCGTAAAACACCTTTTTAGTTCTATGATTCTAGCTCTTCTACACTATATTCCTCGCTTCTTAGCAGTGAAAAATGTCTGGAAATAACACCCCTGATATATCAGTGAGCACGGAAAATACAAAACAAGAAGGAGAAATCAATACATGTAGAATTGCTCTTCATGTAAAAGAGTTCCTTCTTGTTTCCTCGTGCAGACACAAGTGTCGAGTGCATCCGGAGCTCGTAATGTATTATCAAGGTTGGTTGTTGCTGCAGACGGATGTTTGATGGATTTACTGTACAAACATAATAACGGGGGAGAACAGCGAGTGAACTGAAGTGTTTTTTCTTTCTTTATGTTATTTTATGTGCGGTGGAAACGCATGAGAGCAACCTCGGCCGGATTTTCATTAGTTGATGGAAACAAAATGAGGAACATGCGTCGAGTGTGAAGTGCTGCAGAGAGATAAAGCTCCTGATGCACACGCCGGTCGCCCCTTTCACATCGAGACCTTGTTGTAGAAAGAATGGTAGATTAACTGACTGATAGAAAATCAATAACGGCGCTGGTGGACTGAGAGAAGATGTGGAATCTACATGGTGATGTAAACGGTAGACCACATGCCTCCATTGTAACTGAGCGCTGACATGGATTCTTCCTGACAAACAGTAACAACACAAATTGTTAAGTTAAGAAAAAGGGTTTCACGCTAGTTTGCAAACAAATAGGAAGTTTAAATGGTACTGCTTTGTGGATCAGCTATTAGAAATTATACTGAAAAAGCAATACAGAAATGAATCTACGATTTAATACAGTGTTACTGCTACTGTGCTAAGCTAGGCTCACTTTTAGCGTGACTTGTGTGGCTGTATTTGATCTACTGTATTTGAATAACATAACTATTGTACCAAGATAAAAAAAATGTATATTTTCTTCAATTACAGTGACTGCTGTTCAGCATCGGCTTCACTCGGCAGAACCGGAGGACTAGAGCACCAGTCCGCCTTTAGCTTGGTGCTGCTGACGTGAAGTCATGTGACTGTGGACGATAGCTTTTTACTTCTGCCGATTGCATTCACGCGTCACAAATCAGAAACGTGGTGTCCATTTGCGAAGATTATCTTGCTGAACAAAAAGTGTCATATATGTGTGTGTTTGCCAAAGGGAAGTTTGGCTTTTTGTCAAAGGAACCAGGGCGATGCTAACTTTCCGGGTCAACCCTGCAGGACATTTTGACTCGTCACAGACACAAGTGTAAATAATGAAATAAATGATGGCTGAATACCATTTAGCTGCTTCAGTTTCAGGGTCCTGATATTAGTAACGCTTGAGCTTTTCCTACTGTGACAACATATCATTTTTAAAAAGGGTCACATTGTGAATCAAAAACATGGATATTTCCTCTTTATTTAACAAATAACATTTGACTAAATTGGTCTGTGATTCTCGTCTCTCTTTTTTGTAAGTTTTGTAAGTTTTTCTTATCAAACCAAGCCCGTAATTCTGCATTGAAACCTTTTCACCAAATTAAAATTCAAGTGAAAGACGATGGATGAGATTGTCCCAGTATTACTTTGTGTGTCACGCAGAGCATCGTTGCTCTTCGTGTTATCGGTGATCAAGTTAAACGACGAGTAGTTTGATAACACGCAGTGGGATATGATGGGAGACTGAAGACAGAGGTGTTAATGTTACATGATTCAATCACAACACTGTTGCATAGGTCAGTCATTTGGGCGTCCATGTGTGAAGTTACCGCTCCACATGGCCTGTCATGGTGTGCCCTTTGTGTTCAAGCTCTATTAGGTTTATTTCTATAAGTTGACGTTGTGGATTCACCTCATTGTACTGTATCTGCCCGTCTGTGTGCGCGCCTTTGTGAGTGCGTTTGAGCATGCCGGGTGGTGGTGGGGGGGGGGGGGGTACATGATGTTGCATTCGGCGTGACCAGAACTCTGTGTGTGTGTTGCATGTGCTGTTGTGTGCGGAGGAGAGGGGCAGGGAGACGCGGCATGGTTCAGTCCAGGAATGTGCGATGTGGGTAGGCTGTACAATGGAGCCGGGCTCCCTGAGGGTGGTCAATGGGACGGGTGTCACCCCCCTGCACCCTCCCCGCTGGGTGATGACCACCGCACAACACCACAGCTGTCAGGTCCTCTTAACCACCGCTGTAAACACGCATACGTTTATGAGAACAAACACACACGTGCACGGCGGAGTGCTGTTAACGCGTAGAAGCAATTACGTGAATGTGCACACGACCCTGTCACGTATGTGTGGATGCACGCTTCCATGCACACACGGAAACACCTGCAAAAGCACTCAAAGCAGATTACAACGTATTTGCTGCATCTTTCTTAACTCATTGACCTCTCACACAGAAAGAGTGCCATTACATTTGGAAGGTGTGTGTGTGTGTGTGTGTGTGTGTGTGTGTGCAGACTGTGTGTGTTCTGTCACATATGCCCACGTGTGTTGACGGTACTTACCCGGCCTCACGTAATGGGCTAACATTGCGAGCAGCGTTTGTGTGTCTGCTCAACCTTGGACTCAGCTGGTGTGCTCGCAAGCAAGGGGTCACATAGGTCACCGAGGGTAAATAAGGGAATGCAGGGATGACGGGGGGGGGGGAGAGTTCAGCGGTCTCTCTGGAACACAGGTTAATGTGGTTCATTTTTAATAAACAACCGAGGGTCAGTCGGAGCAGTTCGGCGGGGGGGGGGGGGGGGGGGTTCTCCAAGGATTACAGGAGCCTTATCCAGTTTACATAGTAACCACACATGATGAGGGATGAGGCGGTGTGATTTCATTCACATACTAATAAAGGCATTATGCTGTGAGTGAGAGCCATCAACATTTTTTTTTTTTGCTGTCATGTCGGTCAGACTTGTCGTTCAGCTCCCCCTAGTGAGCTCAGAGGAACACTTGCTTCTGAAGTAGACTTTGCAAATGACAATCAAGCCTGTTGAATTGAGAGGATTCATTGGCAACTCGCTCAGGTTCCGGCCTTTCCAGTTGCCTTCGAGCTGTGGCTCAGTGGTAGAGTAGGGTCATCCTTCAATCAGAGGATCGCTGGTTCGATCCCCGGCTCCGCTAGTTGGTGTCGATGTGTCCTTTGGAAAGACACTTAACCCCAAATTGCTCCCGCAGGCTGTTCTTGTGTTGTATGAATGTTACTTATTGTCCACCTCGCATGGTAGCCCCTGCCATCAGTGTATAGGTGTGAATGATGACAGGTAGTGTTAAAGCGCTTTGAGTGGTCGGAAGACTAGAAACATGCTACACAAGTCCATTTGCCATTTTACCATCTTCATCAATACATTTTGATACAATTTTGAGAATAATTGTCATCTTACCATTGCTCTCTCCTTGCAGGACGATAAAAATGCAGAGCAGTCTTTCCCACTCACCGGCAACCATAGCTGTTGGGACCGGGTGAGGAGGAGAGGACAAGAGAGCGAAGGAGAGGAGCGACTGAAGCAGAGAGAGAGAGGGAGAGAGAGAGAGAGAGAGAGAGGACAGTTCAGGGACAAAAAGAAGGAGAAGTAGTAGTTCAACAGGTAAAGGTTTGCTTAGAAGAAAAATGTGCTTGATGTTGCCACAGACTTTGAAACAGTTTGCTTCAAAGCATACAATTTCTGTCTCACCGCAGATTTCGACGTACCTCGATGTCCCCGCTGGATCGTTGGCGCATTCTGTGACACACGACTTCTCACGTTGAGCCTGCCAGGCAGGGGAGCCACGGGCGAACTTTCATGGCAGCGGCACTCTAGGGCTGCCATGGCAGCTGCTGCCACCGATGCCTCACACCGTATTACCGCACTGACGCCGGAGGAAGAGGGACGACGGACCGCCGCCAAGCTGTTCGGGAGCGCCGCCCCGCTGCCACGGATAGAGCGAGAGAGAGAGCGAGAGAGGGGGAAAGAGAGAGACTGGGAGAGGGGGGACGAAGGAGAAAGGGTAGGAAAAGTGAGAGGGAGCGAGTGTTTGGTGTGCGGGGCCCTGTTCGCCTCACAGGAGAAGCTCCGGCTGCACGCCTTGGGTCACGCAGGAGAGAAACCCTTCCACTGCTCACAGCCACACTGTCCCAAGGCCTTCAGCTCCAAATACAAACTCTTAAGGTACCGAGAGTTATTCCCATCGCTCAATTCACATGCTTTTAAATGCAATATGATGCACGGCTTTTGTGTCTTTCTCAGAATCCCAGAGGATTTTGATCATTCTAACCTTCATTCAATATATGTGAGATTGCTAACTTGAACTTCAGAAAGCAATACCTGACTCAGGTCTATAAGATGAAAACTGGATCACATGAATGCTTATATGTGAAAAAGCAGACTCTGCAGTGTTTCTCAGCTTTCCAAAGAGGTTCAGCTTATTTCAGCTCGGTTGTTTCACGGCCCGCGACGTGACTGTTTTGGTTCAGTCTCACAGCTCTCATGAGCTTCATTCTCAGAGACAGCGGGCAGCTGTTTTTCAGTGAGCTCCAGACCCACTCTACAGTACTTGCCCTGCTCCAAACAGCAGGCAGACAAAGTTAGCGGCTCGCTGGTGGACATAGTGGAGCATTTCGCTGCTATAGAGCTAGATACGTCCCTCAGTTGGTGGAGACCAAAGTCAGAGCACAAAGTTGAGACTATTGGACTTACATTCATCAACTAGCCAAGAACCCGACTCCAAATGAATGATAATGTCGCTTTGTAACTTCTGGATGTGTAAATAAGCTGTTACCATTTATAAGGTGTTGAAATATCGATGCTGTGTTTACAAATCAGTTTTTTCCTAAGTGGCCAAACCAATCAATCAATGCAGGTTTAAGAGACTCATGCCTCATTTCCCCCGAATGCTTCGGCTCGACTTGACTCGCTTTCAGTACCAGGTCTTCTTCTCTATTTCATTTTCCGCAGAATACCCCCTCAGTGTAGCCATGTGAAATTTCCGTGACATCATGTACAACGTGACACTCACTAAATCCTTTCATCAGCAACTAAACAGAGGAAAACCTGCGCTTCATCAATTGTACGGCATAGTGTACGGCCTTGTTTTGCAGGCTGCCATAATTTAACTGGGGCGAGAGAACAAAATAAATTGTGGTTGATATTGGCGGTAGCTTGTCTATTTAAAAATGTGTGCAGGATGTCCCGTGTCGCTCTAGGACCGATTCATTCTGACCAATCAGTGGTCTGCAGTGTTTTAACTCTACCTTTAAGTATCGGCTTAGCTCCCTTGGTAACTCGAGAGATGGAACCAAAAAAAGTAGCCGGTTTGATCCACAACCAAAAAAGAGCGAGTCGAGTTAAGTAGAGACATGCAGAGGAAAAGTCTCATCAACTCATCAACATACTAAGATGTTTGGAATCCTTTGAATCACAGGAAGTGGTTCCAAAACCCACTTTGGATCCTTGTTTCAAACCACTGTGACTCATTTATGTATACATGGAGACAAGAAGTTTGACTGAGAGGAATTCATGCCTCACTTTAGCTTACTGACAGACTGCATAATGAATAAGATAAGGACTGCCTAACGTCTCCTTTTCCTGTGCCCCTTTGCAGGCATATGGCCACACACTCTCCACAGAAGACCCATCAGTGTTCGTTCTGTGAGAAAATGTTCCACCGCAAAGACCACCTGAAGAACCACCTGCAGACCCATGACCCCAACAAGGAGGCCTTCAAGTGTGAGGAGTGCGGGAAGCACTACAACACCAAGCTGGGATATAAGCGCCATGTGGCCATGCACTCTGCCACGTCAGGGGATCTCACCTGCAAAGTGTGCATGCAGAGCTATGAGAGCACACCCGTGCTCTTGGAGCACCTCAAGACCCACTCGGGGAAGTCTTCGGGCGGCACCAAGGAGAAAAAGCACCCGTGCGACCACTGTGACCGTCGTTTCTACACACGCAAGGATGTGAGACGGCACATGGTGGTCCACACGGGTCGAAAGGACTTCCTCTGCCAGTACTGTGCCCAGCGCTTTGGCAGGAAGGACCATCTGACACGTCACGTGAAGAAGAGTCACTCGCAGGAGCTACTGAGGATCAAGACGGAGCCTCCGGATATGTTGGGTCTTTTAGCGTCCGGGTCACCACCTTGCTCTGTGAAGGAGGAGCTCAGCCCCATGATGTGCGGCATGGGTCCCAACAAAGACCCCATGATGGGCAAACCGTTCCCCAGCGGGGCCCCTTTTCCGATGGGCATGTACAACCCCCACCATCTCCAGGCCATGTCTAATTCTGGGGTGGGTCACCCGCACCCGTCCCTGATGCCCAGTCCCTTGTCTGCAGCTATGGGCATGGGCTGCCACATGGAATCTCCTGGACCTCTTCACCCACGCTCCCTTCACCACCACCATCACCACCACCATCACCACCACCACCATTCCCCTCCGCTGCCCACACACCACCAGCCTCCGGCTCCCCAGCAGCAGCACCAGCCCCAGCCAGCCCCCAAATACCAGCTGGGATCTACCTCATACCTGCTGGACAAGCCCTTAAAAGTAGAGATGGAGAGCTTCCTCATGGATCTGCAGAGTGGCTCGCCAGGCCCGGTTCCCTCTGCAGATCCACATGCTGCTGCCTCACCCACCAAGGACGGACTGGAGCCCACCTCGGGCCTGGTGGATGAGCTTTGCGGGGATCACCTCCTGTCCAAGAGCCCTGTGGTGCTTGCGGAGTCACTGTGTGCTGCTAACATGGACTTCTCCCACCTACTGGGCTTCCTGCCCCTCAACCTGCCCCCCTACAGTGCGCCCATGAGCACGGGAGGGCTGATGATGGGCTACACCTCATCTGCGACCCCCTCCTCCTCCTCCTCCTCTTCCTCATCTCTGCACGAGCCCCACGCTACGTCAGTCGCCGCGGCACCTTTTACCTCTTTGCAACCGCAACCTCAGGAGCAGCAGTGCTCCAGCGGGGGTCTGGGCCTCGGACCCCTGCACCCCCACCCACCAGTTTTCAGCTCCAGCCTTAGCACCACCACGCTGCCTCGCTTCCACCAGGCCTTTCAGTGAGAGAGCCAGTCCTCGGCCCAGCCAGGACGGCCTCCACACCAGCCTCAGCTCAGCTCAGTGTCGATATTTCGGGCTGGGGTTCTTTACGGGGCCTGTTGAAGAAGTTAGAGAATTAGAATACATAAATGAACACGTAGAAGCCTTAAATGAAAGTGCACAAACGCTTTTGATCTAGCCTTAAAAGGAAGTTAAACCTCTTAGGGCAAAAATGGAAAAGGTGAAAAAAGAAGTTGAAGCAGCTTTTATTCGGGCGCCCCCCCCCCCCCCCTATCCTATAGTTATTATGATGTATTAACCCATCCTTTTTTATTTCCATTTACTCCCCCCTTTTATATTATATTTAGTAGTATAGAGGGCAGGATCAGTAGGCCAAAAGGCGTGGTACTGCATACTTTAAGTAATACTATTTTTGTTGTGACCCAGAAAAAATATATAGTTTGAAGTGGATATTTTGTTTTACTTTATTTTTATTTTCCAAATGTAAAGAAATGGTAGAACGTGTCTCATCTTTGAGTTTTGAACCACCCACTCTAATAACCTGAACGTCATGGTCAGTACAGAGGGTCTCTCCTCTTTTTCTGTCAGTGAAGGAATGAAGAGATATAGACGATTGAACCGTAGCTCTTTAAAATCCTCCTCTTGAATGGGAGACAAGAGCCGCAAAAGCCCCCTCTGCCTCTGATTAAAAAAGTGCTCTTTAAACAAGGAAATCAATAGACGGATGTCCCCATTATTTTTCTTTGAACTGTAGCTGATGTGCTCTTAGAGTCAGGTCAGCTAGAATGAAAATAGCTCACTTGCCCATTTGCTGCCAAACAAACAGAGACCAGTCACACACATGGCCACCCACTTTTCAGGAAAAGGAAAAAGAAAAGTGAGTGAAAGTGTGAGAGTTGAAAATCATGTAATATCACGCTGGCTTTTTGTTTTTTTTACTGTTCCTAAAGAGAAGCACTTTTTTTTTTTTAGCAGAAGGCACTTGACCTTTAGAATTCTCCTTTGGAAACCTTTTGTCTCTTCCTCGTGACTTCTAGAGGTTCTCAGAGACTCTCTCCTCTCCTTCACCTGTCCCCCTCTAACAGTTATCTTTTACAGTTCCAATGAGAATTGCAGCCATTACTTGGCTGCCCAACATACCGAAAATATATATATATATATATATTTCTGGAACAAACACATCTTTAGGCAGTCTTTTTAAAAGAAGATGCATCATCATGGTAAGGATGAACCCTGACATATGTGAATGGCAAAAAAAAAAAAAAAAAAGATTTCAGTGACAGATGAGTAAAAATGTGTTTAAGAATGTTATTGCAGTGTACGAAATATCTCAAAAATGAATATTATTATTGCTTTTTATCTCAGTAAGGTGTATTTTAGGTAGACGTATTAAAACTTAAGTGATGATGTTTTTTGATGTCTGGCAGGTTTACATTTGTGTGTATCTTGCATTTTTGATCAAACAAACGGATGAAGTATTAGCTTTTTTCCCCCTCAAGCTTTTTTCTGTCCTATCCGATCTTTACCTTTACATGTGCTTGAGTTAGTATAGCGGAACCAGAACTGTGGATGGGAAGTGTCTATAGAAGGCTGTTAGCGCCTTAATAATCGATTAGGATTTGAACTAGATAGATTGTTCAGATGCTGACGTGGACGGCCTGCCACTCTACGGCTGTAAGTCGTCGTCCAGCGGGTTGTGTAACCCCTGTGCTGTGAGGAAAAGTCACAGCAATCAGAGTTTTACATCCTTTCTAACCATTCACCACCAGCCTATTAAACACCTGAGCCCAAAGTTAACACAAGCATCAAAGTGAAACAGGTGCTCTCGAGCTAACGTGCAGTCCGTGGCACAACCAACGCAACCGGCCTGTCCGTGACCTCACACAGAGATGGCCCCCCCGCTATCATCTGTGATGGCTCATTTTCTTGTCCGGAGACGTCGTCGTGCCACAGGCAAGACCCCCCCCCCAATCACCATTAAGTGTTGAGTGAAAACGAAGAGAAAAACGGAGCACATAAAAACAAAAAATATTATACATGTTGCTGCTTTTAGCTACGGTTGCTGATGGACGGCAACTGTAGACCACTAGAACATTTCAAGTTTTTTGTTTTTTTGTTTGTACTTGCAAGATGGACAGCGAGCTGAAAACATGCACAAACCGAACCGACAAAGTGTTCATCACCCCCGGGCCCCATCCCCTCCTCCTCTCTCAGCTGCTTTGTCGAGTCAAAGGTAAAGGGTCTGAAAAACACGGCGATACCCGGGAGAACGCAGTCACCGAATTCCCAGGCTTTGACATTCAAAGCACAGGGGGGAGGGACACATGACTGACTGCACAACCTGGAGGTATCGTCATATATTTGTTTTGTCTGTTGTCATATGATATATTATTTTCTGTTTGTTTAAAACAGGACCTCGAAAAACAACACAACACATCACCTCATTTTTGTTTGTTTTTATTTTTTTCTTACCAAAACCTGGGGAGAAGAAACTACATTTTTGTACAATTGCTTGTTACAAAATGCTACAAGTATTACCTGATTTAGCCGGAACCCCTTTGGCTGAGCAGCTGATGGCTCTGATGTCTGAATATTCCCCTTTGGCTGAGAATTCAGAATCAGCCAGCACTGACGCAGGAGAAGCTTCCCCACAGTCTGACTGTTAAATCACAACTCCACCGCTAAAATCCTAGATTTTATAATCCGAGTTCTGAATCCTGGAAAGTCATTATTTTGATAATGGCTCTTGTAAAATGATGAAACTTTTTTTTAGTGATCCTAAATGAATTAACTGTTGGCACCTTTCTGAGAATTTACATGATAAATTCAATTTATAAAATGTCTTCAAATTTGTTCTTTGTTATAAGCTAAAAAAAAAAGAGTTTTTAAAAACAAACCCTCTTGGCTAAAGCCAAATTTGCAGCAATCAAATTGAGCATTTAAATGAAAAGCTTTTGTCATGTATTACGTTTGTCCTCCCTGGGTTTCTGTGAGCTAATCTGAATTCTAGCACTTTCAACCTTTAAAAAAAAAAAAAAAAAAAAAAAAAAGAGTATTTTTTCTTTTAAAATTTCAGCTTATATGTTCATATGTTTAAAATTTGTATTGATCCTGTATATGTATGTGCCATTAGTTTGATGTTTAGACTTTATCAACCTTTGTGTATTTCTCTTCTCCAAAAGAATAACAGTATTTTTGATAGACTTTTCACTAATATCCTTCTAAATAGGAGCATCCATGCCCCTCCTCCTTTGAAACCTTTTTTTGTTTTTGGGTAACCAGCTTTGCCCTCTCTCTCATAAATCTATCTAATCAAACTCTATAGCCGAGCGCTTGAAGGGAACAGCAGCAACATATCTGTTATTGTGAGGCGGTGGGACACGAGGCCGTTGTCAGCAGAGTGTCAAAGCCACAGCCTGACCACAGCCTGCCATTGAAACGCTGTTGCAACAGAGAGCCATCTGCGTGCCATATTTAGAGCATGTAACTGAAAAAAAAATAACCCCAAAACTTAGCACTTAAAGCTCACAGCCCCTGAACTACTTGTCCCGTTACAACAACTTCATGCTGATAATGACGCATGTGTAGTTTTACTAGAATAAAAGTTTGTTTTCCAAAGCGAAGTTGGTAAATGACTCTCACATGTGGCTTCAAAATGAATACAAGGAAAAAGCATTTGAAAAGTAGAATAACTTAGATATTTTCGGACAGAAGTGAAAAACATGGAGGCCGTACTTGTAGCTGTGAAACAGTGCCAACAACAGATCTGTGGCTTGGTGTGCTACCTGAGCTCATACCGGTGTTTCCAGAGTGATTCCAGGACTGGGTCATTTCTTCGTAGTGGGATAGTCACTGGATTCATACTCCGATCAGTACGGAAGGCCACTTCTGCTAAGAAAAGAAAGAAATAACCAATCTACCTATGGTTAATGAAACGTTTGACTTACAAAGTTAAAATGATGAGGTACGAAATCAAACTGACTTAATAAGTCAACATTATTGTTTATATGTCAAAATATAAGATTCTAAGGCTACATCCACACTGCTACATTTTGGTTTCAAAACGCATCACTTCTGCTGTTTACCCCTGGCGTCCACACTGCTCCGGCGTCTTAGAACCCGTAAAACGGAGACGTCTGAAAACGCTGCCGACGCCGTTTCAGTTTGAAAACTCCGACGTTGCGTTTTAGTCTGGACAGGTAGAAACGGAGACCTTTTAAAAACCAAGACACCCACGTTTATCACTTGATTGGTTCTCATCAGTCACAACGTCGCTTCACTTGATTGGTCAGGTCCCTATCACGTGATCCATAAGAAAAACATCAGCCTCGACTACCGGTGGTTCATTTCAACATTGATAACCAAATACTGGCGTTGCTGACCTTGTTGTCTATGCTAGCAGCTGTCGTGCAGTTAAATTCCGCATTCTTTAATGCTACAACTGCCCACATGAGCGGGAGACAAGCTGTTATTCGAGTGCTCAGCGACCGGCACGCCCATGCCCATTGTATGTGAATGGTCCTGTGATATGCATATTTAGTCGTGGTAGGATGGACAGATGTTATTTCTGAAACTGCGCTAACAACGCTCGTCTGGACTGAGATCATTTTTGTCTAAAAACTCTTTTAAAAAGAAAACGTAGGAGGGTGGATGTAGCCGAAGTCAATACTACGAAGTCAAATTATGAATCACTAATGACTCTGACAACTGACGAAATCAAAATTTTGCCTTTAAATTTTGAATCAGTGTCGTAATTCTTTACATTTAATACGTGTTGACTTCTACTTCTTAACTACTACTGCTATTGACATGAGAACTAAGACTAAATGATCACGTGACTCGATAAGTCAAAATTGAATTGACTTACTGTATCATCATTCTGACTTACTACTCGGCTTCAGTAGTGTTAACTGACCAAAAAAGGTGATTTCAAACCAGCAGGACTGTGACACACTCGACATAAGATGGATGGTCCCCCGACCTCCGATGGTGATGTTACTCTGTTCCTTGGCTCGGCTGTAGCTCCATTACCTCGACCTGCACCTACTAGGGATGCACTTATCCTCACCTTTTCCTCTTTACTACTAGGTGCAGAACACAAACATTTTAAGGGAATTTGTTCATCAGTTTAACTGATTTGATTTTAATAATGCTCTCTCTTCCTCACCCCCGTCTCTTTTTTTTTTGCTTTTAGTAAAGAAACTGGGTACTGCCTGATGCAGGCGACATCCACATGTAGTTTTATATATTTCTAGCTTAATGTAAGTCTTGCATTCCAACCTCTTTGTGTATCTCGTTTAGTGACATAGCCCATTTTATTTGTATCACTTGCTATTACAGCCACCTCTGGAATAAAAAGGGTGAAAAACAAGGTGAACGAAAATAGAATATTTGCATTCACTTACACTATTTTATATAGCATGGAGTTTATCAACTACAGGGAGAATTATATAAATGATGTACTTCGGAGAAAGAAAGAAAATGAGAAGTCTTGCTTTTTTGTTACATATCTCACATGCAATCAGTTGCTGCAATGTAGAAGTGACAGATTTGTATATTGGTTGATCCAAAGAGATGATGAACACAACAGAACTATTGACTTATTGTACAGTACAGTGTATCTTTGAGTTGTCATGTGTTATGTTGAAATGATTAAAAGACAAACCAGCGGTTTCATACCCTCTTTGCATTCTATTTGTTATTGTTTATTTTGAAGGGATTCTTCACCATTTTCGTTTTTGAACTGTAAACCACGACAAAAGAAATATCAAGTCATAATTCAATGTTACATAAAGTCGTGAGCTTTCCTACGTTGTGTCAAGAGTGTGTGGATGAAGCATTAGGTTGTTACATTTGAACCCTTTAGTGCTTGGCTAGTTAGCTAGCTAGCTTGCTATTTCCACCGTGCTTTAATGCTACAGTAACAGAACATACAAAGACATGAACATGAACTGCTGGGCTTGGTCTACGCTACTTTAAAATTGAGCCTGACTGTACTGTTTATAAAATACCGTTTATGATAGCCGTCACCCGTTCAATTAGCTTATGCTTATCGCTAATGCTAGCATGCTGACCATATTGCCATATATAACCATATTGCTGTATGGTTAGGTTAGAGTTCTGTAAAATTACTGTTATGGTGGAAAAATATAGTATAAACTCAAAACATTTGTGATTTTGAGTTTACATGTAAGGATAGTACATGTATGTTAGCGGTTAGCATTCGCCCTAGCGATTAGACTAAGCGATTCACAGGATATAGAAAGGGGTAGGGCCACTCTTCACTAAATACTCCTCTCCCACAGTCTGCACTCAGACAGGAGAGGCTGGTTTTAAATGAGGAGGTGGGTCATGATTGTGACGGAAGCTGCCTCCATACATACATACGTATGAATCCCACTGCACCGGCCATTGGTCAGGGCATAGGACCTGGACAAATCCGTTTACCGGGAACCTCGGCGAGCAGTGACACCTGGCCAATCACGCTGGAACGCTATGCAGGGCGGGTCTTGCCAAGAAAAGCGGCGGGATTCATAATAACGCTATAGTTCAGAGCAGTTTCCTGTATCTGTGTCACATGGGTTTCACCACTGCTCCGCCCACTTTTGGAGACTTGAGGCAGGTCTTGAGTCTATTTACTCCAATGGGAGAATTGAACAGATTATGACAGATTCTTTTGCTCCACAGTCGCCAAAGTAAACCTTGAACACGTTTTCACAAGACAAATATCTTCCGAACACGAACACTGAAATGGCTTCTTTTTTTTTACAAATCTGATACAGAAGGGGTGTATTATTACCACATAATTTACATGAAGATCATTTACAAAATAATACAATTTAAACTAATCGCCATATGATTAAATTAAAAAGATGAAAATGCCATCCCAGAATATTGCAGGACTAGCTGACTATTGGCTTTTGTCCCAGTGTCTCTAACCCTCGTAACGGACCAGGGTCTGGATTATGTCTCAGAGACCTGCAACAGTAGGCCTGCATAGCATAGTGTCAAGACTACCCCTAATTATAGTACTAGGGAGCTAACCTATACTTACATCAACTGAGCTAACTCTCACACATTTACGGGATGCCAACAGTGCCATAACTCAAGAATAGAAACTCTTTTGGTTTTGTAGAATTTTCTTAGGAGGAACCTAAAAAAAAAAGAAAAAAAAAGGGCCGCAACACAGACTTAATCATTTGATTATACCCTCCTAGACTCTCAACGCTTGGGAGACACAGAGGGACAAACCAGGAGTTTAACACCTTGACTGGCGCACACACACACAACATACATCGCATTTATAGCGATGGTGAGTGGGATTTGGGGGAATCTAGTGGCGAGACTGAATATTGCAACCAACTGAACCCCTATGCTCAATCATCCCTATTCCAAAACCGCGGTAATGCCATTTGTCTCACTCAGAGGCTATCCTTACCCTAACAACATGACTCCAGGAGCAACGGAAGTCACCCGGCGGCTGGCGGTACCACGGTTTTGCACTCTTTTCGGCTCATGTTACCGCAGTTTCACAAGCGCGTTGGAGAGCTAGGGTGGAATTCAGATTATGTAAAAACCAGTGGTGGGCCATATACCTGGGCCTTCTGTGCTGTCCTACTACAGTTGAATAGCCCTTTGAGGGAAACCATGATGCTGATGTGGCCCGGAGTGAAAATGAGTTTGACACCCCTGCCCTAAACGCTGCGGGGATAATTTGTAGCGTGTTTGCTGCTGTTGGATTTCCTGCTAAGCTAGTTATGCACAAACGTCCTTCTCTTCCCTCTTCTACCAGTTCTAACATTGGATGTTGAGGGACAATCAACTCGTAAAATAGTCCGCATTCGCACGAGTAACGCACAAGCGTTTGGTCTGAACACACCTTAAACTATCTTGTCAACACAGTGGAAGCTGATTTTCATATTCACCTTGTTATCACTTTATTGTTTTGTCATTGTACATTTTGTAATTGTACATTCTGTAAAAGAAACAAAGAGAAAAGTAACAGAAACAAGTTCCTTTCAGTCATCATGAGCATCATGCTTTTGGCTAAAACGTTGACGGGATCATTACAGAGAGCGCCACAAACAGCGAAACGCAACAAATACAAAGCAGTTTCATTTTTCTATTTACATTGTAAACCCCTCGACCATACATATGCATGCATGACGCGGGCCTCTTTAAAAGTGTAAAAAACCTCCCCCAGCATGTGCACTTCCAACAGCAGGAGGGGAGCGTCCGTCTGCCTTTACGCAAGACAGCAGCCAAGTGTCAGGGCCTCGGTAACTCTTTGACGTAATACAGAGGGCAGAGCAGTAAATGGGAGATGGTATCAGTGTCGAATTGGAGTGGAAATAAATTAAAGTATAATAGTCAATATACAAGTTCACCCATTTGAATTGAGGAAACCTCTGAAGGCTGGCTCGTCTCGCTCTCAAGCAGCTCATTTGAAGCTCAACACGTGTTGGGTTGGCTCAATTATGATGAACGAAGAAGAGGACACAGGAGGAAGAGTCACTCGTTCATTCAACCGTTTAGCGCGTGGAGAATCGGGGTTGAGCCCCTCATTTCTTCACGTAAACTCGTAGGATGTCAGCTATGAAGACAATGATAGACTACAATAAATATTTAACCCAAGAGGCCAGAATGTCCTGCATATTTGATCAAAATGCATCATCTCGGCTTGTTGGAATTTAGTCTTTAGAATATTCTTTTGGGACTCCGATCCGGCCCGTAACCCCCCCCCCCCCCATTAACTGTATTGTAATGATGTACCAGTGTTCTGCTGGGCTCGTGTTACCTGTCAAAGGGCAGCAGACAACAAGAACAGTGCTGTGCTTGAGATGTAGAATAGAGTTAGGATTATGTTGACCAGCCCATGTTGTGTTTAAAGGAATACTTAGGAAATACACTCAATCCCATTCCTCCAGTTGGATGTAAATATGAAGCAACCTCCAGCAGCCGGTTAGCGTAGCTTAGCATCAAGACGGGAAGTATTGGAAAACAGCTATACTGGCTAGATTTCATTGTCTTTGGGCAGGCCGAGGCTAGCTGTAGCGCTGTTTCAGTCTGTGTCAAAAGCTATCATCATAAATGACAGTGGTATCAATCTTGTCATCTAACTCTTGGCCGGAAAGCCAAGAAGTGTATTTGGAACACGTCCTCATACCGAAACCAGAGTAGACTCACGTTAACGATATACGTTGTGAAGCAGTCGCAGTTTTAAACACGTTGAGAAACGGAACTACTTACAAACTACTCAAGATGGTTAGGTATATGTTTGGGTTGAAATAAGTATGTGACGTAGTTTCTACATTACATACGTGACATGGTTACGTACTAACGTGGTTCTGTCTGTACCTGAAAATAACTCAAAGTGTCGACTTTTGGACACGAACACCGATCTCCTGGGTGAAAGTCCTGCTTGTTTGACCCATCCATCGACCACAAACTCCTTTTGTGGACTTTCCGCTCTGAATTACACATCACCGGACTTCCTCGTACGCTCCAGTCATAACTGTTACAGCCACCGGGGGGCGCCTTCAAACAAACAGAACAATGGGTAGTAATAAACTGCTTGCACAGACGAACCCAACGTTCGTGTATTCTGTGAGGATTGCTTGTGTATTTCGTAAAATGTCAAACTATTCCTTTAATGTCATCTATATATGTTTTAGCTACATTAAAATATATTGGTTGTCTATGGGAGCCCTTAGCTCATATTGCTAGTCTAACGAACAGGTTCCACCCATGCTCTAAATGCAATTTTAAGTTTTTTAGCTGTTAACCCAAAAATGTCATTTGAAAAAAAACAAAAAAAAAACGAGCTGTAATTCAAGAATACATCATTACTATACAGATCTATTAAGAAAAAGAAAACTGGATTATATTTCAATGCTCTGCAACCCAAGACACCCAAGCACAGAGTCATCTACCACTGTCAGTAGAAACAAAGATCTGATGATAGACACAAAAACGTAGCAACTTAAAAGAAATGGGCGTCATTTCTCAACAAAAATGGTCCTTTGAAATAACCTTTTATAAAATGCACGTTCCATTGCTGCATAGTTCAGCAGGCACCCAGCACTGCTAAGGCTACACTGATAGCGGGGTTAAAGAGCGGAAACATTTATTTTTGTTTTTTTGGTACGTTTCTTCTGGAAAAGCTTCAAACACATATTTGTGTTGTGGTCTTTCGAAAATAAAGTTACTCCTACTTGTCATTTTAATTCCTTTTCTCCAACTCCAGTGGCTTCACCCAGCAGTCCGCTGCTTCAGGGCATCGGGTTCATAGTCCCATTCAGAGCCGTTCTGCATCATTGAGTGCAAATGGACCAATATCTGGACTTTTAAAAGAGACCCGTTGTTTCGGGAAGGAGAAGGGAATATCTGGCTTACGGTCGTGGTTAGCGTGGTCAACACCAGGACATGGAAACTGGAGTAAAACTAATAGAACATTTAATTTATCCGGTCTTGTGTTACAATGCAGAACTTCCTAGCATAATTTCCATCCATACGAGTTCAACACAACAAAGTCAAAACCATAACCACAGTTAGACTCCCCAAGACCCCCCCGCCCCCCCCAGATCTCCAATGTCTCTGAAACTGAAACGAAGCGACGTTTGAAAACAGAGACAGTGGAAAGACAATGAAATAGCGTTTGCAGAAGATGATTGGAAGAAATTAGGTCAGAGATAAATCCTGCCATGACAAAAATAAAAACCCTCCCAGATAAGTTAGACTCATAACACGAATGGAAAGACTAAACAGAAATGTGCAGAAACCACCGTCTGACAAGCTTTGGCCCACTGTGTTGTGTGCGAGGTGAAACAGCAGGAGACATCGACTGTCCCAAGCGGAGGACAATTCCCTCGGAGTCTCTGTCCTGGATGGAGGAGGGGGAGGATAGAAGAGAGGGGGAGGGAGGGAGGGAGAGAGACAGCCGGTTTAGCTCGGCCACCTTGCTGTTCTTCCCCACGAGGGCAGTGGGTGGGGCTGTTGCGCTGTAAAAAGCACCCCTCATGTTCCCTCGACACACAAGTCAGTGCTTGTTGGACATGAAGAATAAAAAATATGTACATAAAAAAAACAAAAAACAGAATGTGACAAAAAATAACCGAGAACAGCAGCGACAGTGACGACTCAGTCTATCTTGACCGCGGCATAGATTTTCCTGATGAACATGTACGCTGCGTAGAAGCCGATCGTGCCCGTTAGCAGCCAGAACGACAGCACCATCAGGGCCGTGTAGCCGAAGTACAAGAGGGAGGGGATGAACTCCACGATGTCCAGCTGGGGAGAAGTGCAGAGGAATCAAGTTCAACATGACGTCCATCTTTCTATTATTTGCTATTCACGTTCATGAAGTTGTCAAACTCAAGAGAGATTTTAAAAATGGTAAAAATCAAATCAGCAGAGGGTGTAATATTGTGACTTTTAGTGACCTAGCAGGGTCCTTTATCAGTCATGGAATACATCACATCAGAAGAACAGCCTTTTGTCATGATGGCCTGATTCAGACTTAACAGATGCTCAGAGGAATTCCAGCTTGTCAGCGGTTAGCTGCTAACAGAGCTAGGTATGGTTTAAAAAAAAGACTTTGCCAGTATAAATACCTGTGCCAGTACTTCATTGATACCCATAATGTGAATGGAAGCTTTGTGTGTTCACGCTACGAGGTGCAAGTCTGGAAATTATGAGTCAAGCTTCGACAGTTTCACATTTCCCATAATGCAACTGGATAGCACACCCTCTGCATGTTAAACGCACAATATGTCATGTTCTGCCTCGAAGGGATCTCTCACTAAAAGACAACAGAAGACGGAGACATCGTGAATTAGAGTGGGATCATGGGAGTGGGTGCTTTTAACAGCTTCTCCTGATTTGGATTCCTTCAGTGTTTAATCGTGATTAAATCCGGTCACACTGAATGAAACACGTTACTCTGACTGCTGTGCGGCGGTCGCAGGACGTCCCGGATAACATTTACTCGGCTTCTCAAACAACTTAAGATCCAGATGTCAAAATCCTTTATCCAGTTGAATTATAGCGTTAAAAACGACCACGATCTGAAGTGTATCGGATAAATGTGGCGTAAAAACTGGATAAAAAGTCAATTGATGACGGCTTCTGGCAGGCGACCACAAATGAAACAGACCGTTACTTTGATCAAAGTGACTGATTCGTCTGGGTTTGAAACTGTTGGGAACATTTGCCATAATGAGAGTTCATTCTTAACAAGGCTTTTAAAAGACGTTACATAGTATACCTTTAAACTCAATGCCCACAGTTTATAATGCAGGTTTTCTGTCTGAAGCCTGACTCGCAATAACCCTGATGACATCATCAAAGATGCCATTAAGACAAAGCCATCATTCCAATGAGTGCTGCTACAGTATTTCTGAAGGAGGGTCTCGTTATGTGAAATGTGTGGAACAGCCTCCGGGCCTTTTACCTTGTTGATGAAGTAGAAGACGGCGTAAATGAGGACGTAGAATGCCGAACCTCCCGACACCAGGAAAGTTCTCCACCACCACCGGTAGTCCTGAGAGTGAGGAGAAACAGAGAGAACACAGCACCAGTGGAAGAGAACCTTTAGAAAACACTACAGACGATTCACACTGGAAATTCTACTCTCTTCTAAGACATTGTAAAGTTGTGAATAATGACTTCAATCTCTTTATTCATAGCTAGACATGCTGTGTATTGTTTATTGTATGGATATGTTGGGCCTTCAATTTTGAATGTAAACACGAGTGTGCGATTATTGTCCTTTACACAATGCTGCTTTAGAAACGGTTAGCCTCGTTATATAATAAAATATTCCATTGTAATCCTCTTCTGAATTCTAAAGACAACCAGGCTGACACAGGACATGTACAGCTAGTATGCACGCTTCATTTGTTTACATATTTCAAGTCATACTGTCATCACCATATTTGATGTCCCATGGCAGATTCCCCTCACATCATGCAGGCCTGAGTCACACCTGGCCCCAAATGAACTCACCTCTGCACAGAGCTGGAAGTAAACCATTACGATGCTGATCTGAGAGCAGGACACCACCAAGATGATGAAGACCAGAAACAGGAAGCCAAAGAGGTAATAGAACTGATTCTCCCAGATGGCCTGTAGGTGGTGACACACACACACACACACACACACACACTTGTACAGCGCTGAAAGAGACGGTGATGTGGCTTTGAACTGATCCCAGTACATTTAGAGCAGAGCGGTGGTACTCACGCTGAAAATGAAGAAGAGCTCGATGAACATGGCACCAAATGGAAGGATCCCGGCCATCAGGATTCTAGAGGAAAGAAAAGACGACATTTTGATTGTTGAGAAAGCTCAACTCAAAAGGTTCAAAGCCTCAAAGAAGGTCAGCCCTCCCAGCACACAGCCAGAGGCTGAAAGCAGATGGCTGGATTGGTTGCACACTCACCCTACAAACTTGTTCATGTACCAGCGCTGCTCCGGGACCTGCCGGGGGATCTGGTTGGTGCGCACTGGGTTATCATAGGGCTGTTTGCGGAAGCCAAAGTAGTAGCCCAGGTAGACCAGGGGCATGGAGATGCCGAACCACATGCACAGCAGGGCCAGCATGGTGGTGAAGGGGACCTGGAGTGGAGAGAGAAGAGAGCAGGGTGTTTCTTTTTCTTCCTCACCTGCTACTTTAGAAGGTCACTGAACATTTCTACAAACATTTCTTTCTGATCTGCTACAAAGCTTATATTAACGTCCCGACTGTAAAAAGTAATTAGCCTTCTAGCTAGCGTCTTAAAGTTGCATCCATTTGAAGTTCCATGTATGCGAGTGGTGGTACTCACGGCCCCAGAGGAGTGTTCTCCCCAGATGAAGCAGTTGAGGATGAAGCCGATTACAAACACCACGGCGGGATACAAAGTAGCTGTCTACAGGGGGAGACGGAAACACAAACACAACCTCAGCAACACCAATGTACAGTAAGGCTTCTTGGTTTACCACCGGTACACAGCATGGAACTAGATAAACGTAAATATAGTATTCAACCCTGGTTTGTGTCTGACTTACACAAAATGCTCCTTTCCTCCACCGATGGCCCTTCAGTGTACGGTACAGTCTGCCGGCGAAGTAGCCACCGAATACACTGGAGGAAACACATCCACAGATAAAAGCAGAGTGAAAACAAAGAAACCCTCGACTCTTTGGGATTTTATCAGAGATGAATACGGCTCGTACCCCATGAACATGAAGAGAAAGCAAGCGGTGGTCATCAAGGCTCCTCTACTGGATGGAGACAGCATGCCCAACATGGCAACAACTATATGAGAGAGAGACACACACAGAGTGGTTAGAGCATTTCATAGATTACAATGACTTTATAGGGATGGAAGATATGGCTCATAAATAACATCTTGATATTTTTAGGCTTTGCAGCAAAACATTTACATCTTGTAATTTATATGTTTTCCTCTAAGATAACAGAGCTGTTGGATTGAACCCTTTTGAGGCGTACGATCATCCAGCAGGATCATTCTAGTAAGATTGTACACACTGTGAGCATCTACAGGGAACTGATCATAGAGAAAGAAATGACTCACATATGACAATGAGGATCATGCAAAAGAGCTGGATCCCCGAGCCCAGCAGAGAGCTGAGGACCATGGGATACTGGGGCGGCCTGAAGACGTCACCGTGGACATTCTTCCATCCCGACTCCTCCATGGTGTCCTCCTGGTCGGACAGGAGAAAGAAACGATTGTACAATTTTCTCAAAGACATTATATGCATTCTTTCCACAAAGACCTGCTGAGACCAAGCAAACTGTGTATTTTCTTACTATGTCATCCTCTCTGTTGTAGTTAGCAATGTCCTTCCTCAAGGTCCGGATGATGATCATACTCAGAATACCTGAACGGAGGAAAGGCAGGGAACGAGAAGGATTCAGTCAGCTGCACATATGCGACCACACTCGATCGTAGACGATACAGATTTGAAGTATATGGTTAAATATGCGAGTTCACATTTAGTCAGTCCGTTGTGCCTGCCTCGTATAGCCCAGTTCAGGAACAGGTCAGAGTCTGATGATGGAGCACTGCAGAATCAGCGCAGCACAGCGATCCGACGCCTTTGACAGTTGTGGAGTGCAAACTCTACGACAGTTGCGCCGAGCAGGATTTGCCAAAAATAGGACTTACCGGACAGGAAGAAGACAACCACCACGGAGTTGACGATGGAGAACCAGTGAATTTGGACGTCGCTCATGGTCAGGTAAGTGTCCCATCGAGACGCCCACTTCACCTCGCTCTCCTGCACAGAGGAGAGAAGAGGCTCAGCTGACCTTCCTCCACATTTATCTAGCTATATTTAACCTCTCATCCTAGAAAACTCAAACAGCTGGAAAAAGAGAACACCTGGATTCTATTTATTCAGCATTACAGACTGGTCTAACTCCTCACTGAGAGTCTAAGCTGCAGTCACTGACCTCCCAGTGGACGGAGTAGGTGAAGAGGACCTCGTTCTCCTTGGTCGGGTCAATCTCCTGAGGGGCGGAGCCACTGGCCTCAGGCAAGGTGCACGTCTTCTCCTTTTCCACTGCTTTCAGGTCTGAGAATAAAGACATACAGGGTAAGTACTACAAGAAGCAAAGGGTTACGATCTATACGTCACTGGGCGCTTTATACACGACTCAAGCTATTCAAAAAAAGAGCGTGCTGACACCTACCATCTACTTTCACACTTTGGGGTATGACCTCAAATCGCACGACCCTGTAGTTGTGGATTTCCTCTTGCTCCACCTTCTCTCTGTGGAAGTACAGGATGAAGGACAGGTGGTTGTGCAGATAAAACTGTAAGAGAAGAGACAGAAATGAGTATCCTTCAAAAATACGAGCAGACAGTCCATATGTATATTTACATACACGCATACATTGAAATTCCCCTACTGATGATATTGCCTTAAAACTGTTGTGCTGATTAAAGAAGCAATACATCTGGACTTCTTTGGACTCGTTGAGTATTTGGAGCATCAGCAGTTGTGGGTTCCATTACAGGCTCAAAATGGCCAGAAACAAAGAACCAACAGGACAATGACCCAAACTAGCTCCAAACTATGTAAGAACGATTTAGCACAGAAGCAGTCAGCTAGTATTCTGTCTGTCATGGGGCGGCACGGTCACCGGACCTCAGCCCTGTTGAGTTGTTGTGGGAGCAGCTTGACCGTATGGGACGCAAGAAGTGCTCATCAAGCCAATCAGACTTGTGGAAGGTGCTTCAGGAAGCATGGGGAGAAATCTCTTAAATTGACAGCTAGAATGCCACAGGTCTGCAAGGCTGCAATTACTGCAGATGGAGGATTCTTTGATGAAAGCAAAGTTTGAAAGTATTATTTCAATTAAAAATCATTATTTCTAACTTTGTCAATGACATTTCTTCCTATTTAAACTCATTTCTAAGTGACCCCAAACTTTTGAACGGCAGTGTGTATACATATACATATATATATATATGTGTGTGTATACATATATATATATATGTGTGTGTATACATATATATATATATGTGTGTGTATACATATATATATATATATATATGTGTGTGTATACATATATATATATATGTATGTGTATACATATACACACATATATGACCACCGTTATGCTCATCTGACAGAGACCATAAAATGCAGCTGTATGACAAAAGAATGGACAGCTGATGCAGCTGGGCCACACGTCCTATTTAATTGACGGCTCTTTAAAAAAATGACGTCTCTGAAGAAAGAAAGTCTCATTTTGTTTAATGCCTCGACTCCTCTCTCCCTTCCTTGCATCTCCTGTGGGCGGGGCTAAGCCACAAGGAGAAGAGGTGAGGAAAGGAATCGAGGATATGGAGGTACTATATCACATCTACCTTGTTGCCGTCGACAAAGCCCAGCCTGTAGCCGTGTTCAAACTGGACATCTTTGGCCACGTCTTTCTTCTGCTCCTCCTCCACAGCTGCCTCTCTGTTGGGGTAGAACTCTAACCTGGTGGCAACTGGCAGGTTATCTGCAATACTGAAAAGCACAGGAGAGGTGTTTCATTGGTTTTGGTTTGCATTTTGAACATAAAAAGATCATCTTAAATATGTGATTGAGAACAGAAGAGAAATGATCTTCCAACTACATTATGCTACAAAGTACAAGAAGAGGAATGGCTTCAATCATTATGTAGACGTATAGAGCCTTGATTCACTGAACAAAAAATATTAGTCAATTCAAATAAAGTAATATAGTAGGTGTAATATATATATATTAATAGCTGGAAACAACAGTGAGGAAGGGATGCTCACAGGTGCACATAATACTCCTCCTGGACTCGCTCAGCCATCAGCTTGCTCTCTTCTAGGTTGAGCGTTTTCTTGTTGCATACCATCTCACATTTCCTATCCTTGTTCATCTCCACATTGTAGAGGGTGTTCACAATACGGTCCCCACGTAATACCTCACCTGTAATAATTAGAAAAGAAAAACATATATATATATATATATATATATATATATATGAGACACAGTTTGTTTTTAAACAACAAAATGCAAGAGGACATTGCTTGTCCCACACATGTCAGCAGCTGTGCACTTACCCAGGTTCTCTCCCTTGTAGAATACAGAGTCTGGCTTACAGAAAGGCAGGGAGTAGTATTCATAAGGAAGCTGGGTGCGAGAGCTGGTCAGCTTCACTGCCTGAAAAACAAATGATCTCACTGACTGACAGGGTCACAGATGATACAGCGATATGCAAAACTACACTCACAGCAGCTCGGTCTGAATGGCATTGCAAACTGTACTTTGGGTGTGGGCTTTCTAGCCGTCGTGTTTCGAAAAAAAAACAAAAAAACTTATCTTATAACAAAGTAACTAGCAACTTCCAAATTACAGAATTGGCTGTTGGACACCTGGAATGGGAAATAATTGTGTTCATAAAATGGGAATATCTTTGTGAACATAAATCTGCATTTTTTTTTTATTTTTTTTTTTTTTAAATCGCTGAGGCCTCTCTCCCTGCGGGAGGACTCTGCTCCCTGTGCTACTATGTTTAAATAGCTAACTGGAGCACAAAGTTCTTCATGAAATTAAACTCTGTTAAAAAAAATTAAAATTAAAATTAAAAAAAACAAGGCTCAACTTGAAGAATTTCCGGTTGACGGACGGGTCCCTCAGCCTCTTTCACGGAGCAGCCCTTTAACACGCTAACTAAAGTTATGTGCATGTGTGCAAATCCATGTGAAAGCAACCTCCAAAAACATGGATATTCCATGTTTTTGATGTGGAAAAAACACTCGGACACTCGCATAAATACGGTCAGATAAGGCCACAAAGAAAGGCCACAGTTTTGTTCAAAACCAGGACCTCCATGATGTACGGCAATGGTGCTAAAAACTGAACAAACATTCCACAATGTGAAATGTTGACCGCATGAACTCCAGTGTTACCTTCAGATCTACCGTGTCCCCCTCGTGGAAGTCCCGGGGAGCGACTCCGGGAACATAGAAGGGACGGACAACAGGTAAGAAGGACAACAGCAGCAAGGCCCACCACGTCTCCTGCAACACAGACACCAGCACACATTTCACCACACAGACACTTACAATACACAATATGTGTATTATGCAATTTGACGGTTACAGAAAATTCTACATTAAGAAATGCGGCGATCGATCGGCTGCCGATCAAAGCAGTTTTCAGCTGATCGGCCAGTGACATGTATCCTATTTTTTTGCCAGTCACATTAACACGCATGACAGTTTTACATCGCACACAGACACTAGTCACAGCCACACTCACACTCAACATGTGTCGGTAAACTCAGAATTTGTCACAACAGCAAGTCCAAAATAAGTCTGGGAGGAAGAAGCTTAAAACATTTTGAACAATGAACTGGATCAGACACTTATTATATTGTAATTCATTCCCATGCATGCTGTTGGGCACGGAGCTAAAGTGCTGACGTTAACGGAGGTTGCATTGATCGGATTATAGGACGTCCAAGCTCGACTCAGTAAATATTCAAATTGAATCTTCTAAAATGTAGTTTTGGGCAAGGAACTTTAATAAATACAGTTTGAGGAAGATGTTTTCACAGAAACATAAGTTAAAAATCATAAAGGGAATTATCTCATAATCTGGAACCTTGCTGCCAATTATAGTTCCTAGAAAGTAATCATCAAAAAAACGTCATCGTCATTGGGTTAGGGTTAGCCTGTGTTAAACATGATGAAGAAAAAAACATTTTATTGAAGGATGTTTACAGTCACACACACAGTCTGAATGACTTTACATTTCCTCTAGTAAGCACTGTTCCAGTGTGTGTGTCCACGCATTATATTTGTGAAGGGTGGAACAGAAGACGTGAAGCAGTGATGCGCTGTTGTTGACCAGGTTAGAGTAATAAAGTTGTTGCCCTCTTGGTGAAGTCAATAGAGCCTCTGTGTTTTACGCAACGTAACCCTGGGCTGCACGAGCTCAAACAAAGGATGTCTGCATGCGTGTTCTTCATTCTTTCTCAACTACACTCAGAAATATGATTTATTTGATTGACAGGTTAGATTTGTTTCCAGTGAGATATTAATGAGTTTATATCGTGACTCTGCTGCGATAACAATACTGTTGCTGCTCTACAAACTACATTTAGCCTTGGTTAATTTAAAACATTCAATTCTAATGCGCTTCTGAATTCTTAAGACAATCAGGCTGACGTAAGAAAATGTACAGCTAATATGCACACTTCATTTGTTTGTTTAATTCAAGTCATACCGTCATCGCAATATTGAACATTGCTGTCGTACATTGCAGATTGCAGGCCTAATTCTAAACAAACCCGTTTTATCATGCCATATACAATACAACATGTAAAAACAATTAAGTTTGTTCTAGAGGTGCAGACTATGCTGAGCTTCAGGTTATAAGACAAAGAGAGGAAGGACAGTTGCTGTGCAGAAATGCCTTCAGACAGGACAAACCTGATTTTATGTCCAAACAATTCCCTTTCATGATGCACATGCAGAAATGACAAGAGCGCATATGTGGCAGGTTAACACCTCACCTGCAACGGTGTTGGTTCTTTTTTGTGTGGGGAGGACAATGGCACATAGTTCAGCTAAGTTTACCCAGACAACTAATCTAGGATTTTACATATTGGGATGAACTTTGCCTGGCCAAATGGATCAAGACATAGTCCAATATTTGTAGAGTAATAGCGGTGGATCCCTTCCAGTCAATGAACATCAACTATCTTATCTAAAGAATGCCAATAAAATGAGTACATCAAGTCAAAGCAACATTTCAAGCAAATCAAAGACTTGAAAAACAACAATTAGGGAAGGATATATGAATATTTCCAATTCACAGTATGGTCATTTTCTTTTACGGAAAAAAACTGGCACAGCTGTAAATCTGACATGGCGCACATCTGTGAGGATCCTGAGTCATAGAGGCCTGTGGACACCGAGGAGGCTTCAGGGGCCAACGCTGAGACCAGAGACTCTCTGTGCATACAACTGTTGCCCAGGTGATCCCGCAACGGCAGCTTTATGTGACAGAAAACCTCACAGCCAGTGTTTCTCAGACGGTGTGTGGGGAAAAGAGTTGTCTTCGTGCCTTCTGAAGTGGCTGCATGGAGCACGAGAACTGATACGAGGGGAGACAAAGACTTATTTTCCAACAAGACGTCGATCCTACACACAAAGCCATAGAAATTAAAAATGCCCCGACAACAAGAATGTTGATGTGGAGTGGGCGAGTCCTCGTGTAAATGCAATCCAAATCACTTTACCACACACAATGGCAGCAGGCCACCATGCAAAGGTACTGGCCCAACCAGAGGGAGCAACTTGGGGTTCAGTGTTCTGGTCAACCACACTTTGACATGTGGACTGGAGGAGCTGGGTATTGAACTTAGTGGAGGACCCCCTTCCACCCACCTCAATTTATGGCAGCACTCGTGCAACTTGACAGAGCCTAAGTTGTTGTGCTAAAATACAAATTGTGGGGAGAAAAACTGCAGTGTCCTGATGTGCAAAGCTACAGGTCCGCCTATCCAAATAGTCATGGCTGTAGTTGTTGCCAAGAGTTCCCTAAATCGAGAGCGAAGGGGGAAGTGTGTGTGTGTGTGTGTGTGGGGGGGCTACTTATTGATTTACCGTAATTATCTTGTCATTAAGATACATGTTTCGTTGTGACATTAGTTTTAGTTTATTTTCTACAGTTCAATGTCAACAAGACAAGTAATGATTGTTTTCCAGCGTTGAATCGCATAAATGATGAAAGAGGAGCGCATGTATTTTATAGGCATTGTGAGTTATGATGCGGTAGAGAAGGAAGTTAGCAAGCGTGGCTTCTGACATAAACGCCATTTACGTTATCGGACAGTGCCAGCACAGTTAACTAACGTAGACAGTTTAGTTCACGTTTTCTTCGTCTTGTGTAGCTCATCTGCTGCAGTCATCTTGACATCTTTCAGCACCGTAAACTACAGCGACAACAAGCTCAAACTGACACTGTCTGGCAGAGTTGCTAACAGCTAACGTTGAGTCAAAGTTCGGCTCGCTGATTTCTCTAGGCTGTACGGCAAATGACAGTTTAACAACCGAATACGTGGCAATTTGTACTCTTGTCAGCAGAGTTTCATGCATCAGACAAATGACACAAATCGTTTTTTTGAGCCACGGCTCATTGACAGTCAAGCTAGGTAACGTTAAAGATAGCTAACGTTAGCTAACTCCAGCAAGCATTTAGCTAAATTGCCAACATCCAAACAGCATCGAACTCTAGTAAGTCCGTACCGAAATTAACATTAAAATGTTGTTTATCGACCAAGGTAGACATTTACACTCCCACAACTGCAACGTTGCGTCTGAGCTCATTTGGGAAGACCGTATGAGCGAGGTGTAGTTTAAAGAAAAAGAGTTCGCTTTTCCACCTACCATAGCCGTGGCCGCCATTTTGAATACGTGTCACAAGTGACGTCGCGGAAGTGCTCTATGGTTTTTCGATGAATGCATTTGTTTTTTATTTGACACACCCTGGCCATATGTAGTTCAGATGAGTGATATCTGACTCAACGGAATGAAACCACTAACCTACTTATACAAATAAATAGTAATTCCTTCAACAAAGCGTTTACAGTATTTTGTCCATCTTCTTTAGAAATAGTGCAACACTACTGTGCTTGTCATAAATAGTATGCTTTCAAATCATTATGATGTGGCTCCACGTTCATTAATACAATTAATGCATACAAACAAACGCATTAAGTGTGTAAAAAAAATAATAATATCAAACATTGATTGCTTTTATATAAATGCACATTTGGGTAGATAATTGTTTCAAAAACAATTTATTTGAAAATGTTTACAACAGTTGCATTGAACCAAGCATCTAACAAAATAAAACATGCAAAGAGTTTTATATTGATAAAGAAAAGCACAAACAGATCATTCTCTATATTTGCGTTCCATAAAACAAATTCTCTCACTTATTGTTTCTAACCAAATCATGAAATAACAACATCCTAAAATATACCATTTCAATTTGAAGGATCTTGGTCCACAAAATCCATTGCTATTTCCAACAATACAAGAATCACATTATCTAAACTGTGCAGAAAATAATAGCAAAATAAAGATAGAAAAGGCAGGTTAGAAAAGATCATTGCATACGCTAATATTCAATACCATTTGCAAAAATAAATTAATTATTTCACACAAAAAACAAGAAGGCCTAAAGATGTTTGCACTGCTTTTTTAAAGATTTAATTCCCAAATACAGAACAAAAGTTTACTGAGCCAAAAAGATGACCACGCATTATCAGTTAATATAGCTTCACGTTAAACCCTATTCCTAAATAATTGTATTTATTTGCGTACTATATACACAGAGCATATGGAACATGTTATAAATGTTGAGACAGAAAAAGGCACGGCGAAGGGGTCATGCTAATTTCAAGCTACATTGTGCTGGAACATATCGATGGAATATACTGTAAATAGAAGATTTAAGCATATATCAGCCACACAGTATTCTGCACTTTGTAAAGTCCACTGCACCCCTGCTCTCCTTTCGCAATGTAGGACACTGTACGTTTGACGGGGGGTTGACAACAACAGCTTTGCTTGCTCTGTTGTTGACATCAACACACTTCACAGCGGTCGTACCTTCCTTTGATGGATGTACGATGTGCGCTGGAGCACAACAACTAAATCCAGTCTTTTTACCTTGCGACTGCTTTCGTGTGGCCTCGTTTGTTTGCTATATGGCCGTGCGCTTGTGTGAAATAATATTTTGTGTGTGAGATGCCATAGCATGTATCGTACAGTGATGTTATGTAAAACAACTTTTGTTCGAATGTTAGGGACCATACAAACATTATAAGAGGGATGAGGGGGATGAGGGTAGAAGAGTGGTATGGCTTTTTATCTTTTTTACCGCACAGTGGAGGTTATAATGCATTATAATGTGATTGTATAAGCAACTCTCAGTGGTTATTGTGTGCTTTAAGTAAAGTAACAATTATAAATTATACAAAATACAATGCTTTCTGTGTGCTTTCATAGATTTAATGATATTCTTCGTCATTCTTTATTTTTCTTTACTAAAAGCAAACTTTGTCCTCTTAGAGTAATTTAGAATCACATTATAATGCATATATGCATTATAACAGTGATAATAATGCATTATAGCAGTGATTGCACTGTAAAAAGATTACGATGTTGACCAATATGGGAATAATCATACATTATGATCCTTGCAAAAAGAAATGTCAGTGAGTGACCAGCAATTATAAAGTATTATGACACCTGACCTCTAAGTCATTATATAATACTTTATAATTTGATTAATAAAGCATTATAAATAGTTATGAGTGCTTATAACAATAATCGTGCAGTTCTATAAACACAATACAATAACAAGTATGTTTATAATGCATTATTGGCATGGGCGTCATAATCTTAATCTCTCTTGTGTGATTATATTACTATTACTTTTACTGTTCTCATCCAAAGTGAGGAGAATCCAATGGAAATATAAAAAATGTTAGGAGAAGTGATGCTTAGCTTCCTACAATATATAGTTAATGAAGTTTCAACCCAACCCAAGAGAGAGAATGGTAAAGAGAGAGTGTATGTGTGTGTGCGCGCACTCTGAATTGCACTGCTGCATGTAGAAACTGGACTCGCTGTTAAGTATGAAAAGAACAGCACTATAAGAGAAAAACATGTCTGTGGATGTTCAGCCTCATGGCTGCTGCTGATACTGGCTCTCTGTGGCTGTGTAGAAATCCTCTAGGACACTCTGCAGGTAATCAAAGGTGGGACGGTCCTCAGGCTTGTTCTTCCAGCACTCCAGCATGATTTCATAGAGTTCGGTGGGACAGCTGTCCTGGCGCTGCATTCGGTAGCCCTTCTCCAGGGCACGAATTACCTCCGGGTTGGTCATCCCTGAAAACAAGAGCATGGGATCGGGTTAAGAGAGGCTGGATGGGCTGCCATTCACAGCCATTCAATGGTTACATTACCTTTTGCAGTAATAACATTGATGAATCGTGGTGTTGAGGTAAATATCCAGACAAAAATATTAGATGAATTGCCATGTAATTTGATTAATGTTGTCCTAACTTTCGTGACCATCTGACTTTTTTACTAGCGCCATCATCAGGTCAAAATTGTAATTGTCCGATGCGTTGGTTTATGGCCAAATACCTGCAAAACTAATGACATCCCCATCAGCCTCAGCTGTACCTTGTGTTTACAACTCATTAACAGACGTTATCATGCTAAAACGCGGCTAGCATTTTAGCATTGACGTTATGAGCACATTAAAAAATAAATTCTGAGGCAAACACAAGTTTATGATACTTACACGTTTTGTTGAGCAAGATAATCTTCACAAATAAACACCTTTTTAATGATTTTTGAAGCATGAATGCGATCACCACAAGAAAGCTAACGTTAGGCTAACGTTAGGCTACTACACCACTGTCACATGACTGAACGTCACCACCACTAAGCTAAAGGAGGACTAGTGTTCGGTGTGATGACATTTTGTCTCATTTAGCCACTTGTTAGCAAGCACTTTTTTTAAGACACGTAAAAGCTTCAAAATTCAAAACCTTGTTACTGCTGCACCTGGAATCAAGGGCTAACCTTAGCGTTGAAAAACACACCAGAGCAGCGGTAAAGTGCGGCTGGCGGCGAGCTGTCATGCAATGTCGACGGAAAGCTGTGTGCGGCCAGAGAGTACCCATAGCCAATCAGGGTCCTGTGACTCCTGTGACATGTTGACCTACATTACAAATAATTTATTCCCGCCTAAAACACATGAATGTACCTCCCAGCCGCAGAATACTGTAATTTTTACTGCAAGCGTCATTTTGATGCTGCCTGGAGCTTTTTCGTCCTAATACCTTAAGAAAAACTTGATTGATACAAAATGATAAACTGTCAAGGACTGAGGTGATGAGCAGTTGACAATGACATAAGAAGGAGACTACAAATAGCACTCCACACTCACAAGGTAAATCTGGCGGTACCTTTACCTAATTTTGGAAGGCCACTTTAAACCAAAGCCAAGACAATTAATGCTCTCAGTTTAGGTGCAGAAATAGAATAACGCCTTTGCTCTTCAGAAGCATTCTGTATCAGAGCTGACACCAGTGATCCACTTACCTGGGTATGGTGTACGCCCATAGCTGATAATCTCAGTCAGCAAGATGCCAAAGGACCAGACGTCAGATTTGATGGTGAAAGAGCCGTAGTTGATGGCCTCAGGGGCTGTCCATTTGATGGGGAATTTGGCTCCTGGGTTGTAGGGCAAAATGGAAAACCAGTCAAGTAATGTTGACATTGTTCGTTCCATGCTGGACACGTATATCTTCTCAAACTCTTCAGTGAGCCAGTTGGCAAGCTGATCTCATCTTCACCCTTTACTATTTTTGGCAATCCGACATCTCGCTGACACAAAGTAATTCCCCCAGAACTGACGAAACCGTTGACCGCTCTTGTTTCATCAGTTCTGGGGGAATTAGTTACCCAATTTCCTAATCATTTATGCTGAGGACACCCAGCTACGCAACGTGTGATGGTGAGTATCGCGCCGTACCTTCCCTGGCCGTGTACTCGTTGTCTTCGATGATGCGAGCGAGGCCAAAGTCAGCGATTTTGCACACCAAAGCCTTGTTGACCAGGATGTTGGCAGCCCTCAGGTCTCTGTGGATGTAGTTCCTCTGCTCGATGTAGGCCATACCCTCTGCGGTCTAGAGACAAATAAGTCAAAAGAATCAAAACATAGTTGCCAATAGCAACTATAGTGTTGCAGACACACAGATTATTTGTTGATATAAAACACAAAACAACCAGAGTTTGCTGGGTGAGTCCGGCAAACTGTCATGCATAGAATGGAGGAGTGACGCTATCTCTCACCTGGGCAGAGAAGTCGATGAGCTTGGGGAGCTGGACACGGTTGCCCTCATCACTCTTCAAGAAGTCTAATAAACTACCTGTAGGCACACACACACACACACACACACACACACACACACACACACACACACACACACACACACACAGATTAAGAAACGCATGCTACATGTAAAGTTCAATGTGCTACACCAGTGTTTCCTTAACCAGCTCTGGGGTACATGTACCTCTGTTTGGGAATCACTGATTTCTGATTTGCCTTTCAGTTTAATGGCATTTAGGGTAATATGATGTAGATGTTTTATAGGCTGTCTATACACAAGGTTTTGGGAGAAAAATTATATTTGTTGGTATAAATGGACAAATTTGAAGCAACAGAAGAGCAACAATAACCCGACTTAAATCAAAAGAACACAACAACTGCACAGAGCGGGCTGTCTTTTGAGCTCTGGCTCCTCCTGTCCGGGTGTCGAAGTGTCTTCGAGTAAGACACTGAACCCTAAGTTGCTCCTCGGGCGCATTACTGCAACCCGCTGCTTCTTAATGCTTATCGTGGGTTAGATGCAAGGATCAAATCCATGTATGTACCTGTGTGTGTGTGTGTGTGTGTGTGTGTGATGACCAAAATAACGATGAAGTACAAAGTGAGGATGGGCAAAAATGTAAATGTCCACTCTGAGGTTCTAAAAGTCAAAAGTAAAAGTCAAACGTCCTCACGAAGATAGCTGTACAAGAAAACACACACCCTTGTACTTCTTTGTGAGGACTCTCATTGACATAATGCATTCCCTAGGCCATGCACTAACCTTAACCATCACAACTACATGCCTCACCCCAACCCTAACCTTAACCTGAACCTGAAAACCAGGTCTAAACCCTCAAACAGGCTTTTGAATGTCCTTGCCAAAAATGTCCTCACTCTGAATGTCTAAAACTCAAATTGGTCCTCACAAGAATAGCTGTACAAGTGTACACACACACACACACACACACACACACACACACACACACACACACACACACACACACACACACACACCTTTCTCCATGTACTCAGTGATGATATAGATGGGCTCCTCCTTGGAGACCACAGCATTGAGTCGGACCAGCTTGTCGTGCTGCAGAGTCTTCATCAGGTTGGCCTCGCCCATGAAGGCTTCCACTGACATGGTGCCAGGCTTCATGGTCTTCACTGCTACTTTGGTGTGCTTGTTGTACGTGGCTTTAAGCAGAAACAATCAATCATAATTAGAAAATGAATTTCCGGCTTCACATCTAAATCAGTAACTGGATTGTAAAACGATTCGGATCCATCTCACCCATCCAGACTTCTCCGAACTGGCCGGCACCGAGCTTTTTATCGAATTTGAGTGATGATCTGGGGATTTCCCAGGCGTCTTTCTCCCACGGTTTCTCAGGTTTGGGGCTCAAGCACGGGCTGGTCAGGTTTTGGCAGAGACCATCTCCCTGCTCTGGAATAAACGGAAAAAATACTTTAAGAATCCTTTGATTAAATGTTTTTATACAATAGAAATCAGCACAATGTTGTTTTTTTTCAGCAAAAATGAAAACACTCTTCTGCTGATGCCAGTACTTACTGAAGAGCAATTTAATTTATCACTTAATCATTTTTTGCAGTTGCCAAGAAACAATACCTTGTGGCATAATAATTGATCTAAAACACACTTTTTGCAAATAACTACACACAGTTATCTACATCAGCCTCGTCATTCAAAACTGAAAGCCTGTGCGTGTTGTTTGCTTAACACTTCCTTTGATATACACTCAATTACCAGTCACCTGCCCCAAGAATGCTATGAATAGGATTCCAGGTTTGCTGTTTGTGCACAACAATGGAGGTCAATGTTGAAGAGAGAGATGACTGTAGTCACAGTGTACTGTATTTAGATAACAGTACAATACCGTAAATATGATCGTGTCAAGTTCAGTTAAGGAGAGATACTACAGGTGAACGGGGTTAAATAATTAACTGTTACATATCACAGGGAAACTTCCCCAGTTGATCACTGAGGGAAGTTTTGAATCATTTTTTGCAGTACAAGTGCTCTGAAAAATGTATTCATAAATGTGCAAATGAGTCATTATCGATAACCTTTGGGGAATTTAGGAGAACGCAAATAGATAAAGTAGTAAAGTAAAAAAATATGTGTGCATCAGATGTTTTTCTTTTCACTTGTCTGAAAGAAGATGTTATTGGAGAAAAAGAAACAAAAATGTTAACATTGACCAGTGCATGAAAAGCTATGGTTTTGCCCGAAGTGTCTCGCCTTAGAACTTGTGTCTAACTGGATCTGTGTTCATATTCTGTATTTACAACATGCGACAAATGACAATGATAATAATGTTTTATAGTCAGCACGTCAGTGTGCACTTGGCATGAAGAAAGAGCTATTTATTTGGTTTTTGTGTGTGCAAAAATATACTTTTTAGAAGAGTTTACATAGTTTTGAAAGAAGTGTTTGCTTTTGCAAAGGATTCCTTCCTTGATTCCTGAACAACAGATCGGCTACATGAGTTTGTGGTTTTTAATCATGGTGCCACTAGTTCCAGATATTGTGTCTTGGCAACTGCAAAAAAAACAACAGTTTCTCATAGGTTAAGGTATTAAAGTTGGCCAGTAGAGTGTGCTCTGCTTCACACTTAGTGGAGGGACACAGACTGAACTGAAGTTACTATTTTCTGAGAGCATTAAATAAGAAATATTTTGAGAAAATGAACCCCTTACTGATTACTGGGAAGCCCTTATTTGCACCTTACATCATGATTTTAATGACAAAGCAATTACTCAACTAGACTGCTCAAACACATGGCTGTGAGGAGGTTAAAGTCATTCAGTGACAGTAGTGAACTCACTCTTGTAATGGCTGACCAGCTCCAGCAGGGTGCTGAAGGTGTTGCGTGGAGAGATGTAGAATCCTCCATTGTCCAGCGTACGGATCTTGTAATGTTTGACAGTGTCACCAGACTGGGGGTCACGGTCCCTCACAGACAAGGAGTAGCTGCCTAAAACAGAAAGAAGACAGTAGTTACCATGTGACCAGTTGGGGATTTAAAAAAAAAAATGCTGATACCAATATTTTTTCAGTTGTACAAGCTTGTATTTTTAGATGTTTCAGCAATTTGGAAATCTTTTTTTTGTATGTTTAGTATATCTCAAAGATCTTCATTCTTGTGACAGCTTCTGGGACTTCCTGCCAAGTAACACTTAAAGGGCCTCCAATAATTCTGTATTGCACTTCCATAAACATGGGGCATTGAAAAAAGAAAGATAAAAAAAGGAGAATCAAAATCAACGCCACAGAACCCAAGATATCCTTCCCAAGAAATCCTACTTATTGTGCCTTTAATGCAGTGGTTCCCAAAGTGGGGGTCGCGACCCCTAGGGGGGGCGCGGTGGTACTACAGGGGGGTCGCGGCTTCATCACCAACCCACACACACAGACGCACACATACACCGGTAAAACAATATAAAATAACCGACGTGACATGCACTGTGTTCCAACCACGCCACCAGAGCGGCTCATGTCACAGACCGACTGTGGCAAAACCAGCGAGAGCGAGAGCGAGCGCGCGCCCGAGCGAGAGAGCGCGAACGAGCGAGGGAGAGAGAGAGTGAGGGAGCGCGAACGAGAGAGAGACACACAGCGACACAGAGCGAGAAAGATACGGAGCGACAGAGAAAGATAAAGATAAGAGAAGGAAGTATGTACAAAGATGGACAGATTTGTGACTGGTCTAAAGCGCAAAAATATTTTATACAGTTCATGCATTATAATGCAATTCATTAAAAACCAAGACAAATTTGGGGTCGGGTTGCGGGGGGGGGGGGGGGTCGT
The DNA here is from genome assembly GCF_050575085.1 of Anarhichas minor. Taxonomy (NCBI): domain Eukaryota; kingdom Metazoa; phylum Chordata; class Actinopteri; order Perciformes; family Anarhichadidae; genus Anarhichas; species Anarhichas minor. The sequence continues at coordinate 1,868,140 of NW_027466466.1, read as the reverse complement.
CCAATGTTCCTATATCATCAAAGGGGGTCTTGACAGAAAAAGTTTGGGAACCACTGCTTTAATGGCCAATTCTTAACTTTAAAGTCATCAGTATGTTAACCAAGTTTACTTGTTCATCTGGTAAAAACACACTTTCTGCAGTAACTGCTGAGATCAAATTAATTGTCATTTGTCTCTCAATCATTTTGCATCATGACTACATAGACTGCTCCACTATAGGACAAATACTCTTTTACTCACCCTGGGTGGTCTCGCTGTCTCGGATCATAAAGGATCCCACTTTGTTCCCGGAGGCCAGCAGCTGCCTCTCAGCATCTTTCCTGCTCACGCCCTTGAAGAACCACCTCAACAACAGGAAACAGATCAGTTAGAGCAGAAACCCTCTCAACGGACCTCAATATGCAAGCCTCGTGACAAACCTCAAAAAGGTGCCATCTAAATACGGCACATGATACTCTATAGCAGATACTGATGATGCATATGAAAGTGTTTTTAATGGGAGTACACTTACTCCTCTGCCTCCAGAGTGTCTTTGGCCACATAATTACTGGGGATGAAGCCCTCCTTACCCGAACTGATTAACTTCGCTTTCCACCACTCCCCCGATCTGCAGAGAGAGAGAGAAAGACAAGTGTGTCCAAAAACTGCATTTTGAACAAGCAGCTAACTTATTATTGTTGTCCTCATATCCGAAGCAACGACTGCTCTCTCTGTTGATACTTACTCCTCTAGGATTCGGAGCTTATCTCCCTTCTTGAAGCCGAGGTCGCCGTCGTGGATGGCCTCGTAGTCGTACAGCGCCATGACGATGTTGTCTCCTACGGCGGCATGGCCCAGAATAACAGTGAAAAGAAGCCGGGGTCTTTGCGTCGGTACATTGTGGTCGAGACGTGCAGTGTGAAATAAATATGTGCCTTTGTTGTCATGTGAAAGCTGCAAGCGTGTTTACTCTCTGAAGAATTGCATGCTGAGAAGTAATTGCCTGATAAAAACATTTTGTGGAGCAAAAAAAAGTTGAAACCAAGCCTGTTTTTTTTGGCTTGTGAAAAGTTGGCATTTGGAAAGACGTTTTTTGTGAGTGTCTGCTTTTTTTTTTTCTTCTTCTTCTTCTTTTTAGCGGATTCACTGCATTTAAGTCTGCACCACATCAATCTTGGGTTCCCCTGTGCTTCGACTATGTAACTGACTTCCTTGTGTGTCTGATAATAATAGCAGCGGGGCTGGGGCTTCCACCCGCGCGATGGAAGGGCTGTCGCTCTGTGCCCGACACACTCACTCTCCTTTATTAAACGTCGCGTCGAGCCTCGGTTTCAAGACTCTGTGGTGGTGTTTGAAAGGTGGGAGGTTGGAGATACACCTGCCATTGACTGATCTTAGTGCTTTATTAGTGGCTGGACTTTCATTTGAAATACAAAAGCAAGTATACAGGTTGCACTGTGTCAGTGGAGCTGCAGCAGTATGTAAATAAAGATTGTGACTCACCGTCTGAAGAGTTTGCATTGGATGGCAATTTGCTCTGTAGAGAGAAAGACATGCAGTGGTATAAGGCCAAGAGCAGAGCCGTCAAATATTCATTCCCCACAATTTTGTTTATTCAAAATGAGAAAAACAATTCAATAATTATACATTTTTGGGTTGCTTAGGGACAACACAATCATCAAATCAAGTTGTTATGGCAAGCGTGTTGGCAAACTGTTGGACTTTCTACGCTAGCTCGTCGTTAACTTGCTATAACACGTCCGACTGCAGATGCTGGAAATGATGAGAGCCGTGGGAATGAACCAAAACTTTAACGGTGCAGGCCAGGAAAACAAAACAATTAGCCAAAAGATGCTAAAAAATGCTCTCTAGAGTCGCCAGCATTCGCTACGAGCAATCGCTTGCACATTACAGGCATTTTATTGTTTTCCATTGTTAAAATATAAATTAGTGCAGCTTTCAACACTTTGTATATGACTTGAACATGATGAACTTTAAAGTTGAATTGAAATTGTCTTCAATTCTACTAAGTCAGTATTAGATTATCTAAAGCAGGATTATCTCGAAATATTACTTACCATGTTAAAGCAAATCAAGATTATATTTCACTGAAATAATCAATCATCATTTCAAGTTTTAAAGTCTTAAATTCAGCTAGAATAAAACCACAAAGAAAACAACCATTTGAAAGGAAGGACTTTGTCTTATCAACAAAGGTATCGCGGGCTGAGCTGTGTAGAGACCAGACAGCAAGACAGATGGACACATTTAGACATCTGAGAGATAATACAACTCAAGTTTTGTCTCCCGCCCGAGTGCTCTGCTTCTGTCACTTCCTCTTCCTTCAATGGGGGGGAGGGGGGGGGGGGGGGGGGGTGAAAGAGTTACATTCAGCACACAGGAAGCAGTAGCCAGAGGAACTACACTTCACACGCAGCAGCACTGCTACTTCACCCATGGCACAGATCAAAGTCTGGCCAGTATGCAAACAAGCTACTGGAACATGTTTCAGAGTATATGTCGGCGCACGCCTATCCTCTCTGAGAAGAAAACCGTGGTAGTAACTAATAAAAAAGTGTTTTCTTTTCTCTTTTGAATCTCATCATACTTTCACTGCTTCTGAAATTGACACCATTAATCTTCCTCACTCTTGTTTTTAAATACCCAGGCACTCCTGCAGGTGTGCACGTCCATATTTGCAAGTTCATCAACACATTTTGGTCAGATACAACGTGACATTTAGTGGTGGGAAGTAACTAAGTACATTAAATCAAGTACTGTGTTTAATTACAATATTTCCATTTGATGTTATTCTACTAAATTTATTCGCAAACTATAGCTACTACTGTAAGTACGAATACAAATACGTCAGCATTCGACGTGTCTGTGGTTTGCAGAAACTAAGAATTTCAAAAAGACAAGATTAGAGAACAGTCCTCAGGCGCAGAACTTACCCATACCTCATTAATCATCTTATTATGATGAGGACTAAATGGTATATAAAGTAGCTCTAATAGTCACAGGGGCCATTTTTCCTGCACAACTAATTTGACTTTTGATGTATTAAGTGTATTTTGTTAAAAATTCTTCTGTAGTTTTACTGAATCAAGATTTTGAATGCGGGACTTTTACTTGTAATGGAGTGTTTTTACATTGCTATATTGGTGCTTCCACCAACGGGCATGTCAAAGTTAGTTGCAGAAGTTGTATTAGAAAGGGGCATTTTTGAGGAAGCAAAGTATAGATGACAACTTCTCTCTGTGACTTTTTATACATTGTTACTCGCTGTGTGATTTTTATCTGCCACATTACTGCTTACAGCTTTGCTTCCGGAGTTTCCTGCGGTGGGGTCTTTGACGTAATGGGCCGTCTGCGCGCAGCTCTGCTGGTCGTCGTTGCTCGTCTCTTTGCCGAGAGGCTCCTGCTCCTTCTTCGAGCCCACACAGCCCATGGTTCCTTCTGCAGCAGGACAACGGAGGAGAGACGGCAGGACATGAAACAAAAAAGCCCAGTTCCCTCAGCCCTTGTGTGACTTGATGTTTCTGCTTTATATAGAGAATAGTGTCAGTAACACCAATTTAATAAGGAACAGACTGAGTATGCAGTTGTTGGGGAAGTGTTTGTCACAGAAACACTGTTCAATCATGAACAATTAAAGTAATAAATGACCTTTGAATACTACAAGGGGCACTATGCTGGTCATGTGACAAACACTACTGGAGTAAATATATAACTAGTATGTTTCGTAGCAACCACCACAGGAGGGCCTATTTTTTGAGGCACTTCAGCATCGCTTCACGTTTCAGGCCCAGAGGTTTCCTTGTGTTGGAAAAACAACTTCTGGACTGTGAAAACAAGAGTTTTTTTTCTTATCTTGGTAAACTTGGACCACTGGTAAAATGTTCTCTCACTTATTAAGAGGAGAGCAAAAACAAGAAAACATCGGCCAATCCCAGAAAAAATGGGTGCAAGCAAAAATAGGAAAAGAAAACGTGGATACGAACAAAAATAAGAGGGCAATTGTTCTCATATTGCTTCCTGCCTGAGCCCCATTATCTCTCTCAGCTGGCTGTTACTGTCAATGTGTTTCAAAATGTCCCTAATATTGGGTGGTGAATGTGTGAAAATGGACTATCACATGATATTCTTAGATATTCTTCACTTTGGGGGGCAGAATTAAAGCTGACAGTCAGTCAGCTCACTGGATGACCATGGCTGTTATTGATGCGTCTGCAACCTCAACATTGTTGGTGTTCATTCTGACTCAATATCTTTCACGGATGTTGGCCACCTGATAATGTTTTATCTATCTATCTGTTAAGATATTACAAGAATGAACACAGCAAGGTCTTTCCATCTACTGCTGCAATAACAAATATGTTCACACAAGACACTGTTTCATCAGTAAAGTTGAAAGAATACTTTGCTTTCTCTTTCTTTCACACTGAAACTGACTGTGTGTATCCTCATGTAAATGTGAACACAGTTATTTGGAACCAGGTTTAGGAGCAGCGAGAACAAAGAGGGAGTCTGTGACGGCAGATGGTAGTTGTGCTTTATGGCACATGTTGGCACACATACACGTGTAACCCGTCTCTCTTCGGCTCAGAGAAGCAGATTGTGATGTTTATCACAAACAGCGGAGCCCTGCTACCATGCACACACAACTCCTATGAGTGGAGAGGTCACATGTCACAGTGGAATAACTAGAACTACCACAAAAGAAGACGCATGGTACCCTCAGTCGATACATTTCGAATCACTTTAACTTTAAACATTTCTGCGAGCATCTCTCTGATGAAAGCCGTAACCATAATCATTAGCATACTGCCCTGCTGACACTCACCACTAAGCAGTGGTAAGCAGTGGAAAATGTTTCATATGAACATTCAGACACAGGAAGTTCCGGTGTTCTGGAGGTCAAAATTAACCTATTTGCTTCCTTTTTTTCTTTCTCTGTTTCAAACCTTGTTCCTCTTTAGACGTCTAACCTCAGGAGGCTCAGGCTTGCAAGTATTGAACAGTAGTGGCTCCCTGTCATGTTTGTACTGATGGAGGTCAGCATTAGGCTGCTGGTAACACATTGCCCTAGTTTAACTATGTACACAAATTGCAGCTGTCATTGATTCATCTCAGTCGGTGACTAAAGCAGCTACAGTACATGTCAAAGGAAATCCACAATCTCACATAGCCTGAATGAAAGAAATCAGCTCACATGGCAACTCTTGAACTGAAAGACTGCTTTTCTCAAACTTTCAGTGTAAGACAGTGAGATCCATTGGGACTCAATCATGGACACCAGCAAACCAAAAAATGTCAGGCCAATCAAAGCTTCTTAAAGCTGCAGACTGGGGCTTTTTGAATAATTCATGATGTTTTAACCTTTGGACAGAGCCAGGCTAGTTTTCTCCTGCTAAGATGTCTCTAGCGTCATATTTATGAGAGTGGCACCCATCTTGTCGTCTCAACTCTCAGGAGGAGAGACAACAATATCTGTGGATTGAGCTCTGTGTTAGTTTGACAAGAATGTCGAAGGAAAGATCATCACTAATGCTGGAAATCCCAAATCTATCCATCTATCATCACCAACTCAGTTGTTGCTAAGTAAAACAAGTCTATCAACAACTATCCAACACACTTTGAAAGACAAACTCTCTGGGAAGTTAATTCAGTGGTAAGCAGGAATGTGTATATTTATGAGCTTTCTAAGGAAGGATGAAAAAGTGTCTTGCATAAGTTCAGATCATATGAATGATGACATCATTTCCCATTACCTCAGGTCACACAACAACATGAGCCTCAACATGGCCAAATAACTCAATTGTGGAAATCAAAAAATCTGAAATATGGTTCTTTGTATTCTTGCAGAGTTATATGAGAAGATTGATATCAATACGCTTAATATAAGGCCAGGATCAGGTTACCTTAGTCTAGCACAAAGTCTGGTAAAAGTGGGAAACAGCTAACCTGGCTGTGTGCAGAGTTCACTTATCATAACCTCTACAGTTCACTACTTCACAACATCTTTCCTGTTTGTGTAATCTGTAAAAATCTAGTTTCATGGAGGATTATGTGCCGGATTATTTCTCAGCCAGTAGCAGTGACTTGTTGGAGTCTTTGGTTCTTCCTGGCAACCTAACGTTGACTACAAGTGAAAACATGTTGATGCCCATCGAACACAATGTTTAATTTGTCCGTTCTGGGCACTTGTAGAAAAATGGTGCAACACAGTGTGTGACATGGACCATATGTATATAAGAAGTGGATATTACCGTGACATCATCCATTGGTTTGTGGACTGCCATTCTGAAGCCTCAAGTTTGGCATTTTAGCTGTCGCCATCTTGATTTTTTGAAATCAGAAGTAATACGAGAGAGTGGAGCTAAGCACAACTTAAACCATTTTTAGGCGACCAAAAATGGTTCAAATAAACTTTCATGAACTGAAAACACTCTGTGAAAGGATTAAAGTTGTAACAAGAAAAACATGGACAACTCTCAGACCGGACAACGCCTTGTAGCAACCTGTCAATCACAAGGTAGCCACGCCCTAAAGCATGAACATTTGCCACCATAAGCTAAGTTTATTGAAAGAGGAAGAACGTGTTTTTTCTTCTTTCAAAGGTTACATAGATATAAAATGAGAACTGTACTATTCAAGAGCAGTGCTAATGTCTAATACAGGACAGCCGTTATAGTCAAGCACACGCCTTTCTGATGCATTAGTAGTAAGTATTAACATAACATTAACATGTTATAACATAACAAGTATTAACACTGAGTTCATTTACTATTTCAACCATTTATCCATTACTTTCAGCTAATGATTTCAGCTGTTTATCTATTATTTTTGACTAAGTTTTTCAACTGTCTTTGTTATAATTTTATATATTTTATGTCTACTTGAATTGTTTCTGAACATCTTTCCAACATCGTTGGATCTATGCTGATTTATGCCTTTTTTCTTATTTTCTCCGATACTTGGTGCGATGTTGCTGTTGCGTCTGCCATTTTTTATCTCCTGTGAAGTGTCTTATTTTACCCATAAAGCATTGCCTGACATGCTATCTAAGTCAGTCTTACATCAATCACTAACAGGGGAGCTCACATGGTAAATGAATGTGTCAAGTGTGTTTACAGAAAGAAAAAGTCCTTGACTGCTCCAAAACCCTAATCAACATCTAATGTTGCTGACACATCACACTGTACCTCTAAGGTACGTGTTCGTTTAAAGGCCCAGTTCATAATTATCCAACCATATCATACCACACAGATACGTACCACTGCAAACATCAGCAAAGCCATACATCTGCAATAAACTTTTAGGATATGTGGACAGAAAGTGTGCATTGAAACTTTGTTCATTTGAGCACAAGAAGAAACACACTTCGACATTATATACTTGCATGTGCCGTCTTAACCCTAGCTAGCTCAACCCTACATCCATCTGCACCGACAGCTGTCCAAGCAGTGAGCAGGAACCGTTCAGTTCTTGAAGGGTACTTTAACTGAATGCCATGATTACACTGTAATGCATGTGATATTGGAACAATTTGGCAATTAGGCAAGATTTTAGCTGGTGTCCCCACCAATCCTTGTGTCCATACACTCACACAGAAACTGCTTACCTATATGTTTAACACCCGAATAGTCTTTCCAACTTCCCCTCATGAATTTAAGTGTTATTGCATTACACTCAGAGTGACTGACATGAACTCTAGATATTAGGCTGATGTGCCGGGGTGCTGCTGAGGGCAACCCAGAAAATAGGACCCATACAATGTCTCCTCTCATTTGCCTGTACCGCCGATGCCGAGGGCCGGCTTTGAGGAGTATTATCCTCCAAACTAGTTGAACACATAAGAGCCTAGACTCGCTCAACAGATGGGAATAATTCATGTATTACATAACATGTTATGAGAAGTGACTTTTTTTGAAGCAGATGTACATTTTGTGGGCTGCCAGGCTGTGTGTACCTGTTTTGAACTGCCTCAGGCCATAACAATATCACCTGCCAGCCTGGCACACAGCCAACAGGACGACAGAGAGAAAGAAAGAAAGAAAGAAGGAGTCACTTGCATCGCTATTCAGTAACTTATCAACAGGAAAAGACTCTGGACTGCATGACGGCTCCATCTCAGCATGCTCGGGTGATTTACTTTTAATAATCGTAGTGTATGACATTATTGCAGTAGACCTCATGGACTGAACCAAAGTTCCTGCATCATTTATGCATTGATAAGCTGTTTGTTTGCTGTTGCGACCGCCAACAATATCCAGTTTACGTGAGAGATAGCCCATATATAAACACTGAGACTGATATATTGTACAATCTACACACACTTTTTCATCATACAATTATATCTATTACATGTTATGCAAGATTACAGTTTATTTTCTGCTCTATATGTATATAGTTTAGCATGTAGTGTACGTGCTATGGAACCATTGGCATATGCCAAACCTAATGTACGACATGCTCGTGACAATGATCAGGCAAGATCAGAGCTGAAACAATTGATTGATCGACAGAAAATCAATCAGCAACTATTTTGATGATTGATTTTTTTTCGTCTCATTTATTTGAATCATCAAGCCCCAAATCCTCTGGTTCCAGCTTCTTAAAGTTCGAGGTTTTATATCATTATAAAGTGAATATCTTTGATAAAACAAGAACTCAGAAAGTTTCATGGGCAATTTGTTTTAAAACTATTTTCTGTCATAGACCAGAGAAAATACTAAACAGATGAATCCATAATGAAGATAATCATTAGTGTCAGCCCCATAGGTAAGATACATGAACTATATATTGTTATTGTACAGAATGGACTGTTCTCTATGTTATTTCTTTAAGCATTTTTGCTCTTCTTAGAGGAAGTTGGTTTTGTCTAAAAATTCAAATTCTGCTTCTCTGTCAAAGCAAGACGAACTCAAGCGACCAGTCTTGAGTGTTGTGTCATTTGAAGAGTTGGGGTTGCGATAGCTCTTAACTCTCTGCTTTACAACATGTGGGGGATTTAACAACTAGCATGATGCAACGCTGGCATTTCTGCAGTGTACATAGCATGCACAAAGTGTGATTCCCTGAGCACTTATCTTGAAGGGATGCACTCGCTAATATCACAAACACATATCCTCACACACTACAAAATACATCTACAGTATATCTGTTGTGTGTGTGTGTGGGGGAGGGGGGGGGGGGGGGGGGCGTCTATGATCTCAAGACCACTGGACATCTAAAATGAAAGTTAATGCACGTACACTGTAAGTAACGGAACAGAAACTAGTCTAGTTGCTGGTTTCTGGTTTGGTCTAGATGGACAGTCTAAAAATAGCCCCCCCCCCCCCCCACACACACACGTGAGAACCCTCACCAGAATGCATACGAAAATGGTGGGAAGCGCTGTAATAAAATTGTAATAACATTTTATTTTATTTATTGTAATAAAATAAAATTGAGTTTACTTCACTTCACTTTACACCATTTTCATATGTTCTCTGTATATAATTTGCGCACAGTGACGCGTGCAGGCGGTGGTTGTTTCAACTCAAAGACTGAAGTTCCTTTTTTTGTTGTATCTTTTTAGCATCCTTATTGTAAAAACTGCATGCCACAGCAAAAATGTCTTACTATATTTCCGACACATTTACTTCATGATCTATATATATTTTGTCTTTTGTCATCGTTCAGTCTGTCTACTCCCGGACCCTTCCTACACAGGCGAACGCAGATCAAGAGGACACTTACCACACTTCGATTGTTACTTCTGCGCTTGTATATGCTCTTCTAGACTCGGGTGACCGTGTAAAGCATAATCCTCATTTCTTCTCCGCCGGCTCCATCCTTTCACAGAACTGTTGTTTCTCTTGGGGTTCTGGATGAAGATGCGGACGGGTCGAAGGGGCGCAGCGCACTGGACTTGTACAAGGAAGTTCGAGCTGTGCGCATCTGACTGAGCTGGTGAGAAGAGGAACCAGCTCACACCGCTATAGCGCTCGTACTCTCGGTTTCACTGTCTGAAATAGCCGGCTGTCATCCCCCCCCCCCCCCACCAGCTGCTTATATGGAATGGAGAGGAGAGAGCTGCGTTGTGCGTCAAAACGCAAATTTAAAAAAAAAAGCTTTAAAAAAATAAATATATATATTCATTGTCTAGAGTCATAGTTCACCCACTTTTTGCCAACATGTAGACTGTTGTGGTACATCATTGCATGTTATAAATATGTACAGGACATTTCTTTCCCCTAATCCAAAATTCCCAAAAATGTATAGGCTACGTTGAAGCCACATTCTTATCTATGCTGCTATTTTTGATGTTGGAGTGAATGGCTAGAGGGAAGAATAGATTAAATGGGCGGATGCCATTCGATGGGTGGACAGATGTGAGGGACACATTTGCATGGTGTGCAGGACAGCTCTAATATGTATTCAAATGAGTGTGACAGCCATCATGCTCAGTGCGTCCTCTGGGCGGGGGCAGCAGAATTGGAGGCGTGGGCGGCTCAGCCCCGGGGCCCACAACAGCAGCTCGGCAATAACACATCAGAGAAAGCTCCCTGCTCTCCAGATGTAATCCTTAATCATCAGTCAGGATTAGAAATTGAGTTCCCTCAGAAGCCTATAGGCTGCAGCGAGGGAGAGGGAGGGCCGTCACACGGAGATGAGGACGAGGATGACATTAGAATTAGATCAGTGAAAAAAACTGAAAAGCATGTAAGAGTTTTTAAAAATGGTGAAGGATAATAGATGAAAAAAAAATCCCTGCATGAGGGATAAAGAGAGAATTGGTGTTTAGCAGCTGCTCAGAGCAGCAGATGACCATGACGTTGCTGTGGGTGACTTACAGGCCACAGTTTGTGGCTCTTCATATTCAAACTTCAGGGGGAAACAAGTTCCTCATTTACCATGTTGAAGATTCACAGATAGCTTAATTATTATACAGGGAATTAAGTACATGTGAGTGAGAGACGACATACTTTACTGTTTTGGACGGTGTGTTTGGGCTAACAGTTTACAGAACTACAAGTACATACACCGCTGAGTATGTCGTCACCACTCAGCTAGCTGCTATATGTTGGCAGACAGCTTGGTGAGTTTTATTTTGTTTGGTACAACGTATCTCATACTCCTGGTGGAAATCTGCACTTGTGTATTTTGTGTGAAATGTAAGTAAATGTAAATATTTGTAAAACAGTCACCCAACAGCAAGTTCATTTAATTCAAAAACAGTCACCTAACTTGGTGTAACTTGATTGTGCGTCATGGGACTTGCTCTTGACTTTGGACTTTTTATTGTCTTCGGACGTGTTCTTAACTTGGGTCTTTTTCTTGACTCTGGACTTGTTTTTGACTTGGGTCTTCTTCTTGACTTGGATCTTGTGCTTGACTTGGGTCTTGTTCTTTACTTGGGTCTTGTTCTTTACTTGGGTCTTGGTCTTGACTTGGGTCTTGGTCTTGACTTGGGTCTTGTTCTTGACTTGGGTCTTGTTCTTGACTTGGGTCTTGGTCTTGACTTAGGTCTTGTTCTTAAGTTGGGTCTTCTTCTTGACTTGGATCTTGTGCTTGACTTGGGTCTTGTTCTTTACTTGGGTCTTGTTCTTTACTTGGGTCTTGGTCTTGACTTGGGTCTTGGTCTTGACTTGGGTCTTGTTCTTGACTTGGGTATTGGTCTTGACTTGGGTCTTGTTCTTGACTTGGGTATTGGTCTTGACTTGGGTCTTGTAGCTACAGCAGATGTGTGCTACAGGTCCTGAATACCAGCATTATTACAAATAATAACATTTTAGTATTAATGTTCCACAACGATTGGCATAATTATAGTCCACACGGAAAGAATCAGCAAAAGTCAGTTCACACTGAACAGTACATTTCCGTCAGTCCCTTCCTGTGGGTGGAGATGGGACCGTATAACAAATTTCATGTGAACAAGGAGAACCAATCTAAGACATCTTGAAGAGAGTTGATGAAATGCTCTGCTCTATTGCAAACATTCATAGATAATAACTTTACCTAAAACTCTTTCCTTGTGTAAATGTAATCTGTGAATAGAATGCTTTTACAGGAATCTGACCATTGAGATGATTTCCTGTAACAGTAAAGTTGTATCACACCACAAACGTTTCATGGTTTCCACTGGTCTCTACATCCCTGTTCATCACACCGCAATGGTTTTGCATAATGTCCTGAACAAAAAGTTTAAAACATGATGTATAGTTCCCAGAACACTCCTCATTATTCACTTTGGGTTATCCCCCCTTGTGTACAGCAGGAGTGTGGTAAACTTGCTATTGTAGGATATATAAGAGCTGAACCATATACAGAGGGAGCTACAGAAGCAACATTCAAAAACGGAAGTTTATTCCAGCATTAGAAGAATTGCATTCAGACAAAAGTTTCTAAGAGTATACATTGTCTCATTAGAAAAAAAACAACAACAACATTTCTGTTGAGGCCACACAACACAGCATTTCGCTCGATGGATTAGCATACAGTAAAAGCCAAAGCACAGTACTTACAATACGGTCAATCTCATTTTAATTAACTGAGAGATACAAACGGCAGGGGAAGGCTATTTTGTCCACTGACCACTGACCAAGTACTGTGCTTAATGGACTCTAATGGCTTTAGAGAGACATGATAGAAAAACTAGAAATCAATATAACAGCATTACGGCTGCACAGGTTTTCACACACAGGATAATAAAAAGTGCACACTTTTGAAAAAAGAAAGGACTGAAAAATAACAATCTAATTCTGCCTCTTGATTAGGGCATCGCCATTAAAAAAATAGCTTATATATTTACTCAAAATGGACACATTGACTTAACAGTGCAGTGCCACAAAAGTATAGGTTATTCAACTGACTCTGTCACTGTGTTTTTATCACTTCCATCCACCCGGCTTACCACAAGCTGTCACAGCTGTGAACGGAAAGTTAATACTTGCAAAATATGTGCATTCTTAAAATGAAAAAGAGGAAGAGGAACATGTTTTTTCTTGGGTAGTCACTTAAGACGGGGTGAGGGGAGTGGATGTTCTGTGGCAAGAAATAGCCAGGCAGTGACAGTAATGTCGGTTTGAGTTGTACCTAGTCAAAATGGGCGGTTACGTGTTACAAAATGTGTTTTAAGCATGTCACTTCTCCACCAAACAACTATAAGCTGCTGAACAGGATGCTAATGTGTGCTTGCATGCACATTCATATTTGACAATAAATGTTTTATTCAGATGGAGAGAGTCTAAAGACATTTTCTCCATCTACTCATTTTCATCAGTGTTTAGTGACTTCATGGAAATGGTATTTGTGTTGCTAAAAAATCCAAATAATCAATAGAATATGATGTTGAACACTGGTTCATTTTGGAATGCCCAAGGTAGTACATTCAGATTTATGCTAGCAGGAATTGGACATATATGGTACGAGACGTCAAATGTTCCAGTTCATAAAATTACTTTTTGAATATCCTGAAACTAAACGGAATATTAATATCCATATAAGTGAAAGTGAATATTGGACTTACGACCATCAGGTGGACACAAACAACTCCAAATGAATCCAAGTGTTGCTCTGTGTCTGCTGGATTCAACCCTATCTCGTACAAAATTCTGTTTTTCATACAACTACGCTGCATTTTCAACTACGTTTGGAGGGCAATGTTTTAAACAGTTCTTTAAACATGCGGTAATGCTGTGAATTGAAATAAAACAAAACAAACTAGAATCAGCGCCTTGAGGTTGTATGCCTCCACCAACCAGTCAAGTTGCAGTTTACATCCATGTCTGTCCAAAATGTCATCACCTCATCATTTTATCCTATTTGACATTTGTTTGAAATTGTTAACAATTAGCAAATGAATTCTTGATTGACGGCTAAAAAGTGACCTTGACCTTTGACCACCAAAATCGAATCAGTTCATGGTGGAGTCCATGTGGACGTTTGTGCTAAATTTGAAAAGATTCTGTGAAGGTGTTGCTGAGATAATGGAGCAGAGCCGGAATGGACCAGATGTACTGACAATCCGAAAACATAAGGCCTCTGGCGATGGCTGTGAAGGCTGACTTTTGGTTTCACACGGGACACGAACATCAGACTCCTTTGTTAAAGTCTTTTGTTTGTTCGACCCATCCAGCACCCTGACCTCCTCTACACATCAGAAACGTATTTGTGATATGTCAAAAACAAAAGTAATCCTCAACAAAATACATTTCCCTCGAAACGTATTTCACAATGCAGCTCTGTTGTATGTGGAAGTGATCTATTGGAGGCTGGCTGGATGTGTAAAGAGACAACTGTTTGCTTATGTGTTTATGTGGAGAAACACAACTCCAAATGAATGCATATAAATGAAGGTTGCTCCATGTCTACACCAATGTTTGCTGTTTTTGTTAGCCGTATCAACTTTATAAGATACACGTAAGTGATGTGTGTACAGCTCATTGCGGTTCCCCCAGGTGGCAAAATCAGTTGATGCAGGTTTAAGTTAGATCACTGTGAATCAATGTTATATCATGCTCTTTAGCAAGTGCTGTTCTCCTCAGTTCTCACTGTGATCTTGATCTTCCTCTCCCGCTGGACGTCTGTGAGGAAGAAAAGGGAATTGTTAAAAACAAAAACAGTTGGTGAGGGTTCGTCGAGTGGATTACAATACTGTGCATTCACAATGTAACACCGTATCCATTAGAATTGTGTTTAATTGCAATGAATGTGTGAGACGTCCATACGTGGTTGTCAGGTACCTCCAATATCATTAAGTGGATGATATTTGTATCATATACAAGCAATGTTGAACTACCTCTCAGATATCATACGTGTGTACAAAAAAACGGAAGCAAAATGTACATGAACCACGTGGGGAAAAACATCTTGGCCGGTAAAGCTTTAGACATGCACTCAAAAAAACGATTCTTGGCCCTCATAAACATTAAATAATATTTTTAAGTAAAATGTAACTGAAATGTATGAAATCAAAAGTTGATTCATTCAAACACTTACACTTTACGTAAATATGCTTTAATATAACCTGAATGTAGACAAATCAAGTAAACTTTACTTGACTGAATCATAAAGTGACGCTCTGCGTAAGGAAACGTCACTTCACTGACGTGACCTCTGAGCATGGACTTGGCATTCTGATCAGATTCTGACCGACTGAGCAGGACCAACTTATAAGGTAAGTCCAATAATTTGCGGCGAGAATAAGAGGTTAATTAATGTTATTTTAGAAGTATTTGTTTTACGAAGACGAATATGGTTCTTTTGGCAATTATATTTGAGAAGTTGGTGAATTTAGGTTAGCACGTGTCTGAGAATGCAGAATGGCCTGCTATATGATTTAGCACGAGCTAGCGGCTTTGGCGCCGATTAGCATATTGCCGCTGATTGTGAAATACGTCTGGCTTCGTCGCGACTTTGCTTCTAAAGCAGAGGACGTTCGGTAGAGAACACTGCTTGCCAAGCTGCAGCCGCTCAGGCTGCGTGCGTCAATAGCTAACTTCCACCATGTGGCTAGTCACATCACGGTTCTTTAGCACTTGCTATCTGGCTCAGCTCTAGCTAGAAACACCGCGTGAAAGGTAACACTGGTTGTAGTGCACCGCGGGGCTTGTCGCAACCCGCGTCTGATACTAGGCTTCGTTTCACGATGCCCCGAGGCGGAACACCCTTCTGCTACTAATGGTTAGGCTACTGCCGGTTAGGCTAATGCCGCTCAGGCTGCGTCATTTGCTAACACAGGCTACCTTAACCTGGCTGGCACCTGCTGCTCGAGCTCGGTACCAGCTAAACTGCGTCACTCGCTGGCTCGTTATACTGCGGTGGCCTGAAAATATAAATAAAATAAATGTCATGTTAACTTAAGATCAGAATCCGATTAATTACTAATTAATGTTAAGGTTTCACATGCAAGGAATGTGATTTGGTGTATTGACAACAAATGACAAATAAATATGGAATAATAATAATATACAATACAATATGTACAATGCAAGATCAGACAGACACACACATACAACCCTCTGCAGCTGGTTGAAAACTAACCTTGTAATATTTTCCATTACTTTCAGGTACAACACTTTGAGGCCAAATCAACAAAGTAGCTCACATGTTGTATAGGCAACCTCTTAATTTGGGTGAGTAACATAACATATGATAGCATTGATAAGTTCTATATTAACTAAGCCATAGTTTTCTGCAGACATGTTGGCACTATCTTGACCTTGTTCTTTTTTTTTTTCTGTTTTAGGTGGAATATGTGAATGGGCGTATGGGAATGTAAGGTGTGTGGAAAATCAGTAGGAAGTAGGTATGAATTGCTTAAACATTGCAGGCTAACACATGGCCGTTATGGGAACAGGTTCAGGCATCCCTGCCCGTACTCTAATTGTCCGTGCACATTTAGGTTATGGAACAGTCTTTTGAGTCATATATACCGTACTCACAAAACTCAAACATCTTCAGAGCAACCTGAGTTATCTACATTTTCATGTCAATTGTGTTCATGTCATGAGCTTTCAAATGAACGAGATTACTTCAGTCATGTAAACGTACATTTACGAAGACATGAAACTGTAACATCTTTTCTTTCACTGTTTGTTTCAGATAAATGCAGAATTCATGCGTATAACAACTTTGCCGCTTCAAGCCAAGTTCCTGGCACAGCTTGACAAATACACAGCCAACATAATGAATGTCGTCAGCAAAAGAGGAGGAGCTACTGGAAGGAAGATCCGACTCCTCATGGCTCAGACAGCTATGGCAAGTGCATTGAATGGTTTGCGTTGTTTAGCCAAGTAAAATCTTTTGACAAAATAAAATCCTTGTAATGGTGGTTTTAACAGGGTTATAATAATATAGCTTATTACTAATGAAATACAAGTTGGATTTAGCGCTGTGACGCCGTTGATAAAGGTTTCAAGTGTAGGTTACTTTTTAATTTGCCAGAACGTGTCATAATGACAAATGCCTCGTGTCAATAAAGTAACCCCTTGGGTGAGAATAAGAGGGTTATGAACAATGTCCAGGAAAATGTCTTAAAAGTGGAGACTCGTCATTTTTGTTATGCCTTCTTTTGCAGAGTGAGGACATTGAACTCAAAAGGGACTGTGTCCTGAGAAGTCTGTGTGTCTACCTCAATGAGGACAGCAATGCTGTCATCAAGGAGTACTTGGTGAGTAATAGCATTTTACCGTGAGCTTTTAGCGTTAAACTTGCAATGTTTTCTTCATCTCAAAATGGTCAATTTGTTTTTCACCATCAGAACGTCAACAATGAGGAAGCTGCGAGAGAGATTTCACAGACCACCATGGGGCTTTACGTAATTCTGAAAGAAGGTGCTGATGAAGAGGACAAGCCAACGGATGTTGGAGTGGTGATCGAGGGTGTGGAGCTGCTGAGCAATCTGAGAAGCATTGGCTTTGGATGTGCCATGCTTTTTGGCCTCATTTACACACTGAACCTGAGCTATCCCAAGGAACTCAAATTCACATTTGAGTTCTTCCAGAAAGTCTTGATGAACTTGGATGGCAAGAAACTGTCCCCAAAGGTCCAAGCACTGAAAATTAAGATGCTTCAGTGAGCTCACAAGGACAGAGCTAGCCACATTTTGGCATGTTGGACATTGACATTTTGTTCACCTGTTAATGACTAATGAAGCCACTTGTGACTCACATGTTATACTGTGTTGCATTTTAAACTTTTGCATTTTGAGTTTTGGTCTACAGCCATGTCGAAGAGCATTTTACACATTTGAATTTTGGTCTACAGCCATGTCGAAGAGCATTTTACACATTTGAATTTTGGTCTACAGCCATGTCGAAGAGCATTTTACACATTTGAATTTTGGTCTACAGCCATGTCGAAGCGCATTTTACACTTTTGAGTTTTGGTCTACAGCCATGTCGAAGCGCATTTTACACATTTGAATTTTGGTCTACAGCCATGTCGAAGCGCATTTTACACTTTTGAGTTTTGGTCTACAGCCATGTCGAAGCGCATTTTACACATTTGAATTTTGGTCTACAGCCATGTCGAAGCGCATTTTACACATTTGAGTTTTGGTCTACAGCCATGTCGAAGCGCATTTTACACTTGAATGTATCGGCAATAAAGCCTTCAGAACTGTTCTTGTATGCATTTAGTGATTTATTACAAATACTTGAATTAATAGATAAGTTTTATGTAAAAGTTCGCTTTAACTTTATATATAATACT
This sequence comes from Anarhichas minor, assembly GCF_050575085.1. Taxonomy (NCBI): domain Eukaryota; kingdom Metazoa; phylum Chordata; class Actinopteri; order Perciformes; family Anarhichadidae; genus Anarhichas; species Anarhichas minor. The sequence goes on along the minus strand of NW_027466466.1, from coordinate 1,849,954 downwards.
TGAATTAATAGATAAGGTTTATGTAAAAGTTCGCTTTAACTTTATATATAATACTTGAATTAATACATAAGGTGTATGTAAAAGTTCGCTTTAACTTTATATATAATACTTGAATTAATACATAAGGTTTATGTAAAAGTTCGCTTTAACTTTATATATAATACTTGAATTAATACATAAGGTGTATGTAAAAGTTCGCTTTAACTTTATTTAATCAAATCACATAAGGATTAGTCAATTTATTCAGACTGACTCAACGTAATAGAAAAACCTTGTGTTTATGTGACCTTTTACATTGAATTTATGTAATAAAATTAGATGGAAAATTTACATGTAATTTAAATACTTAAAGTCAACGTTTTTCGTCGAATTATTTTTTTGAGTGTGTGATCATACTGAAGACCAGACTCAGGAAGAACAGAAAGAAAGGAAGAAGGGAAGAAAGAGTAGGGACGACCTGAATAGTCAACTATTCGACAATTCGATCAAAGGAGCCTGATTCGACTGCAGTTGTTTCAGATTTTCCTCATTTTCAGGATGGTTTAGTGGATTTGGAGCTAGTCATCGTTAAACGTTGTGTTATAGGGACACTCATTGCCGGAGAGGTTGGAAGGAGAGATACGTTTCTAAAATGCTTCTTTTACACTGTGATCTGTAGCTTTAGCTTCTATCTCTATAATCTGTTTTCACTGCTGAACCAGTTTGAAATCCTGGATACATCCTTCAAACAAATATTGTAGACCCTTCTGTCTGCTTCTCTCTGAACTTTATTTACTTAGTGCAGTTAGTGACAGTGTGGGCTCCATGTAGCTTTGACAGCTTGAATAGCAGCAGAGTAGGCAAAATGTACCATTCAAATTTGCTGGAATAGAATCTCGGAGAAGAGTAGAAAAAGCTGTTTCTGGCTTGCGTCTCACTCCCTCTCATTCCTTCTGCCTTCTTGTATTAGGACGGAAAGTTCTACTTCCAACCACGAAAAGCAAGCGTCTCACTATCAATGTCCGCTCTATCGATCTCCGCTCTATCTAAATGATTCTACGATCAGTAAACGATAGGGAAAGCTTGACCAATCAGATTCTGCGAAATCATTTCTGAGTTTGGGACACCCCTGAGAAAGACACACGAGGACTTGAAATGTGAACCAATGCTCACGGTCTATTTCCGAGTCTCTGTCGGTTTCTGTCTCCACAGATGTCCTCTTCCTCTTGCCGCCCTGATTGCTCTCTTGTCCTGACACGCTCCCCTCCTCACCGTGCTCATCTGAGCTGCTTCCTGGCTCAGCTGCTGGTGACGATGACTGTGATGAGGCAGAGGAAGCACAAGGGCTTACAATAGAAGGGAAGCTCCATTTCAAGTAAAAATGAACTAGAACCAGCTAATATTTTCACATGGCAATTGATATATTGAGTGAGAAAATATTCGACAACACAGCCTCAACTGTATCTGCTTTGGACCTCACCTTGCCTTGTGAGGATAAGGATTCTTGCAGAACAGAATTCAGGTTCTCCAGCACCACTACTATTAGATAAATCACACCAGAAAGTATTATTTCCTTGTGCAAAGTAAGTACATGCATGAACACAAACGGACGCGTATGAATCTAAGCTCTTCACCTGGACGTAATGATATAGTGAGGATGGGCACCTTCTTCCCGTTGCATTGGTCTGTCTTTCCATTCACCTCCTCTTTCTGCTCCTGCTCTTTGATTACCTGCCGTGATGAGACCATCATACCATGAATACCGTTTGTCCCCTCTTTACCATCAAGCCCCTATTTGTTTTGATTTTATTGTGAAAACAAATTACCTTGTGGTTATAGTCACTGGTAGACTCTTCCTCTTCTTGTTCTACTGGTGGGCTAGAAGTCCAGGAGCACGAGGGAGGAAAGACAGGAGAAGGTAATGATACCATTCCAGGTGAAGATGGATTGGCCTTCCCATCCTTGTCAGGGCTCGTCTGTACTCTCTCTCCACCATGTAAGGATAAGGGCAAATCATCTCTTGCCATTTGGCTGGATTTGGACTTTCCTTGATCCGATAGGTCCAGAGGCCCGTCGTACGCCTCTCTTAGCCCTTCTGCAGAGACCCTCTCAGTTTTGGATGGCGGACTTTCCTTTATCTCTTGGGGCTTAGGTTGACTCTCGACATGCTCTGGCAGACTTCTCAACCTGAACACCACAGTTGGTTCTTTGGCATGGGGCTGAGGGGCGCTCTGCTTGTGCCAGTGAGAGCCAAAAACCTGCCTTAAAGGGCCGGCATGTTGGCTAGTTGGGACCAGGTTGGGAAAGCGTGGCAGGTTTGGCTTGGGTTGCACCAGGCTGGTCCCCGGAGCAGCTGCTGTACCCCAGTCTGAGGATTCAGATATTGGCCAGGGGAAACTGACAGGGCTGCTCTTGATTGCCTGAGGACGGCAGGGGACAGGAGCATGGAGCACATGTCTGCTGGGGTTCACTTCTCCACCAATGGAGTAAGAAGAGTTCTTAAGGAGAGCTTTCGGAGGGATAGTGCATCGCTGGTCCTGTCCTTCAACAATCTGGGTTCTAAGTTTTGAGAAACAGAGGCCAGGCAGATATGTTGATGTTAAAATGTTTGTACAGGTAATTAGACAATAATGCATTACTTAGTAATAGTAATACGATTACATTTTCCACAAAAAGATTTAAATCTGTAATATAGGCGTTTAAAGCTGACCGATTGTTCTTTTTTGGCTCCCAAAACAACTCTTTGTTTAAAATCAGCACACCCAATCACTGATTTGTTACATTCAGTCACACCCAGCACACCCAATCATTGATTTGTTACATTCACTGATCCATACTTCCATTGTTCAAATAGTGGCACAACAGCCTTTTTTTTTGTTAATTCCCATGTCCCTCTGTCCCACCTTCTCTCTCCAAGACGGGTTACACCATGTTCTGTCCTCCAGGAGAGAGGCTTGTATGACTCCTGTGAGAGTGGAGGAAAAAGATATGACCATATTTGTGGCTATCCTTAAATCACATAAATGAAAGTAATAGTTTGACATTTTGGAAAGGACAAAAGAAAAAAGAAGCTCTCTTAATGAGAGTTTGATGACAAGATGGATACCACTCTGTGTACTCTAAATATGAAGCTACAACCAGGAGACAGATAGCTTAGCTTAGCATAAAGACCAAAAACTAGGGTCACAGCTTGCCTGGCTCTGTCCAAAGGGATTTGATTTGTTTTTACACTTTTCGAGGATTAAACAAACATGAGAAACACTGTGTTATTTACTGAGCGTTAGACATGCAGATAGGTGGATGTTTTTGCAGGCTAGCTGTTTCCATCGGTTTCCACTCTTTACTCTATGCTAAGCTAAGCTAACAATCTCCTGACAGATATGAGAGTGGTCTTCTGAGCTAACTCAGAATTTAGAAACTTACAAAGTAGCTCCTGTTCATCACTCTCAATCGTCTTTGTTCACTTTCTGTCATGAAACACAAACAAGAACTTCATGTAAGAAAGAGGGCGTGATAATCAACAACACAAACAAGCAAACACATATCCTCCTCCCAGCTCTTCGTCATATCATCCTCACCTTCAGTTCTTTGGTCCATCTCAGTTTTCACTGCATCAGTGCCATCTGCTGGCTGGTTACTTTCCCTGCTGGTTGCCTTAGTGACAAGGGCCACAGGTCCAGAAGAGGGTGAAAGGTCAGGGGGGCTGTTTGGTTTGACCTCCGTGGTGATGCTGTGGCTATTGGAGGAGTGGTCACTGGGACCTTTTCTACACAAACATGCATGGTTGGTGTGTGAGAAAATGCTTTCAGGTAGTCCACAATCAACCACTGGGAGTTGACAGGGAGACCCTTTTATAAGGGTAATTGTTATGTTATTGGTTATGCAAGAAAAAGGTTCTGATGTATATAAGCTATGCAAGATTGTTGTAAAAACCTTCACAAACAAAAAACAGAAGAAATAGTGGTCACATATCGCTGCAATAACTACAACTATTGAGAAATAATAAATAAAAAAATTGAAAAAGAGTTGAAGTTGAGAGTATAACGGACATTACCATTCAACTCAACACAGGATGTATATAGCGAACTTGATAAAGCGTTGGAGGCTTGCGTGAAAGTTTCCCAGTGGCACATGAAGTCAACAAAGTCAGACTTCCGTGTATAAAATGACGCTGATCTACCGGAGATCTGCTGCATCAATAAGGCCAGAGAGGAAGCGCAATAGCGTTTTCCTTTAACCCCGTCTCACAAACGCTCAATGTCAGTTTGCTCACCTAAAGGGCAGTTCATTATGCCTCGGGAAATAACTCTGGATGAGTGGATCTATGGATCGAATGATTTTAAAGAAAAAGCACGACACCGCCTCATGTTTCCTGCTTCCTTTGGAGCGTTAGTTGTGTACGTCCTCAGAAATGATGACTCGATGTGAATGCGTTGGTTAAAAAGCAAGTCTATCTCCGGCCTAACACCCCAGCATCGGCCTGTAGTGTGCGCGAGTAGTCCCACCATGCTGCCAATTTTACGCAGACGACGATTCGGCTTATGTGTGTTGTCACCATACCAATCGCCATTTTCTTTTGAGCTGGTCAAATGACCCCCCCCCCCAAAAAAAAGTTCACTTGTCCGTTCTACTTTCATTCTATTTTACATGCTTATACACCATACTCACTCAAAGGCTGCTCGGATACTCCTGAGGTCCTCTCTAAGTAGCTTGTTCTCCTTTTTCAGGTTGTTCATCTCTCCCGCTGCAACACAACACAAGATATGATCAGAGCACTTTAAATTGTATTTTTAGGGGAATAGGGAAAAAACATGAATGTGAGGTTGAGAAAGTTGTGCCAAATGCCAGAAGCCAAAGAGGAGACAGGAAATGAATGTGTGACATTAGAGACGAGCGATGGATCAAGAATGGAGGAAAGGTTGATTTTGAAAGACGGACGTGAACAGAATACCCAGTAGCGTGATGTGCTGGATGCTCTGTATCTGTGAAGACTCAAATTCCTGCTGTCTCCTCTTGGCTACCTCCTGAGTCACTGTGCATCGGTCACACAGCCCCGCCCTCAGCCTACACAGGCAGCAGAAAACCACACACCAGAATCACAATTGGCTGATTTTGAAAACACTAACATAGTCGTAACGTTCAGGTACTAAGGGCAGCGGCCAGTGAAGGTAAACACACAATTAACAGTCCATTAAAGCCAGACTACGTAACTTTTGAAAGAAGAAGTGACACATTCTACAAAGGAAATGTTGAGTTTTTAAGCATTGCCGCAGCCTCACTTGGTCCAGTATGACCAGTAGCTGGTAGTGGCTAATGTTAGCACACTTTAAATCAAAATTGCTGTGGTGCCGACATTACTCTGTTTGCTGACTCTTCTCTGCTTGTTCGACAATTTCACTATGTTTATACATATATAACTTGAGCTAACTGTACCTGTTTTCCAGTGTCTTGATGTTCTCGGTGAGTACTCTCTGCTGTTCTTTCATCTGCTGGTTTTTGGAAAACAGGTCCTCCATTCGCTTTGTATCACTGTTGACATGCACGCAGAGAACACACAAACACAGAAAACAAGAATCAGACTACTGTTAAAAGGTAATGGCAATCAGATATCACAGAAGTCTTTTTACGATCAGTGAGATGCAGAATGATTCATCGTCTCTAATTCATTTCTGAAGAACAGGCAGTCAAGAATCATACTTTTAGTTTCGATGCTGTAGCTGCATTTCAGCATCAGCCTCCACATTTACACTCCTCTTTTCATTTATATAAGTAAAAGTATCACGAACACACTATAAAAAAAAAGTGCGACCACGTTCAGAAAATGTACTTTTACGCCGAAGTACAGAAGGATTGTTAAGAAAATGTACTTAAAGTTCACGTTTAAAACCGTGGAGATGACGGTGGACTGACAAGAGAGGGCGGTGCAACCGACTGCTGATGAAGACATTTTTAGGCGACCACAATGTTACAATTATCCTTCATGAAGGTTTACACACTATGACAGGTTAGCATCTTGAATAGAAGTGTTTTTCAAGTGATTGCAAGATATTTCACTTTTGAATGCTTGTGTCTTATGTCAGAAACATTGTGTAGTATTTTGAAAGAAGTGTAAAAGTATTCACTTTTAGTGTGTGAGGAAACACAAAAAGATGTATACAGACAGTCTGAGGCTTCAAGAAACGCAAATGAGAAACTCCATAATAAATAAAGCTGTTATAATGTTTTATAACAGATCAAAAGATCCAACTGAAAACAAGAACAAATGGAAGTGAAATAAAAAATTGCACTGCCCTGAGGATAAAAGGCAGGGAAGAGAAAAACTGGATTGTCCAAATTCAGTAAAACACAATGCTCAACAAAAACTTTTAAAAGTACATGTTGAAACTGAAAACATGTTTGACACGTTCAGACTAAGCTGTGTGTTAGAATTAAACTGATGTTCTAGTTTTACTGTTGTTAAGCGTGGCCCCCATTAACTTCATTTCATAAAGACTGTTCTATGTTTTATGGATTCTTTGTTCACTTTAGAGCTATGCAAGAAGTTTTCTTCACAAAGTCAAGGTAACACGGGGTGAGGAATTGATATAAAAATTATGTGGTATTCCTTTAATTTTGAAAATCGCTAATGTAAAATTGTAAAAGTACGTATTTAATTTTGACTTGCATGTTTGGCTGTTTGCTGTCCCTACTTGGCAACCAAAGGCCAATAATTGGTTGCCAATTTCTAAAAATGGTCGACAATGGCAACCTGGCAACCCTTACTGTCAACCCCTGAAAACATTGACTCAGACCTTCTTGGATTAACTCCTAGTTGTAACAGGAATCTAAAATAACCCGACCTCTTCGCCAGCTGTCTTTTTCTGTGCGTTTTCAGTGTAATAGAAACAAAGATTTTGTGACCCAGCACCAGACTGAACGACTTGTTGCAACATGAGCTTCCTCCCGAGCTTAACATGACACTGACAAAACGCAGGGCGAGGTGCAGCGCAGGACCAGCACGTCCGCCTGGTCTACAAAGACTTCAGGCCCGAGCACGGTGCCCACAGTGGTTGAACCTGTGCACATCTGAACCTGAATATCTTGTCTAAACATGATCATGCAGAGACCTCGGCGAGGTAAACGATTCACTCACCAGCCTTTCTTGTTGGACAGCTCTTGGATTTTCCCTTGCCAACCTGGAAACCAATTACACAACACACCTGGTTATAATTCTTGGGAATTATATGAGATATTACAGCTTTCTCTTTCTCTCTCTCTCTTTTATTTCTGGCTGCTGTTTCCATGATTTCCACTTACCCTCCACTTCTCGCTCGTGGACCTCCCGCAGTTTGAGGAGTAGGCTGTTGAAGCACTCCATTGCAATTATTCTTTGAGTCTGACTCTACAACGAAAAAAGAGAGACAGAGAAGTTACCGTTAGATAATGCCTCATTTGCATATTTAAACATAACATTTCAGACAATTTGTGATACAAAAAGTTATTGTCTCAACTTGAGAGGTTTCATGTGGATATATATTAGTTTCTTTACCTGTAGTATCAAAATGTGTGTTATTTTACTAAACATATCTTCAACGGTCGTTTTCTCTAAATACATTTTTTCTCAGACTCTGAGGCAGAAATCTCCACTTCAGCAGCTCTTACATACATCAAACTTACCAGTTTCATTCCTCTCTATATTCTGAAGGTTGTTACAGAGGGGTTTGTTCATATATACAACATTTTATTACGAAGAAATAATTTAATAATTAATGTCTGTCGACAGTATTAATAGAGTGATACAAAGAGAAATCCAAAGTTCCCTAGATAATAAAAATAGGGCTGGGCTTAAGAGGTTAACTCATATCAACAAAGTGAAACAAGATTTTTGAACTTGGCTTAATGAAATGTTCGGAATTCCGTCTTTGGATATTTATGCAAATTATCACATATTTGATCAGATAATGCCTAATTTGCATATTTAAAGATTTTCAGAAAGTCTCAAGGTGATATCTATTAGCTGTTTTGCCTATTCTCATGTAGTGTCTCCTCTCAAACAGTGAGCGGTCTTGACGTTATGACTGTTCACACACTCTAAATCCAACACTTTCACCAAGTATTAAAACTTTAAACAACTCATGGAGTGAGTACACAATAAATCAGTCAGTTATCAAGAACTTGGGCGTTATAGCCCGAGGACTACTGGGTGTTTGGGGACGTACAGCACCGCACGCTACTTGCTGGCACTATCTTGATGCGTCGCTGCTACACAAATGTGTTATATCAAGAAAGATTAAAAACTAGCTAGACTGGTCGTGCAAGGCCTCGCACTTAACCCTGCAGGTTGTGTTCCAAGTACATGAAACACAGCTTTTAACTGTTTGCGAAACGTGTATGTGCACGCACATGTGCATCAACTGCGTCTTGCAAAGTAACATAAAGAAATCGTTGATTGATTTGTCTTTTTTGCCGTCATACTGAAAGCCTCAATGTGTCACTGATGCGTGAAGCACAAATAGATGCACTGAATACTATTTATCATTTTGATCAGTGGAGATCCGGCTTTCTTGACATGTCAGGATATGTCGGGCTGTTCAGATCAGCAGAGCAAGAAAAGACCTGTCTGCCTTCATGCGTCTGCTCTGCTGTCTCTAGATCATTATTCACACACCCACGGACAAGTTGTCACTGTTTAACAATTTTTTGCTGTGTAGTTAAATTATATTTCCAGTATATTCAACCTTTAAAGGCGCAATGTGTAACATGTAGCCAAACAAACAGGGGGGCAGAGTTTCACCTATACTTCGGGGTCCATACAATCTAAATATCCAGTAATCAGTTGTGAAAATAAAAACAACAACTAACTAACTAACAGCAGGGCTTGAATACGCAAAATTCGAGAGCAAAAATGTCGCTTTCCATCGTTTAATCCGAGGTGATTGGGAGGTTGTGCTTCTGTCGCGCCTGCAGTTACTAAGCAACCAAATCTGCTTGCTTGGATGATGATGAAGTTGCTTTAATGTAGCACTAAGCCTCACAGACTAAATGGCACTTTCCATATATTTAACTTAGACTGATATTTAGGGAAGAAATAAAGAAAGATCTGCTGGTTGTGATTGGTTGTTCCTCGTCACATGACACACATGTTCCATGTGAACGGCCCCTTACGCTGCTATCTTATAATCTTCACGTGTGGCGTCGGCCTTTAGTTTATGTTTGCCATCTGTGTGTTTGTGCCACTAACTGGGGCTTTACTGTCCGTTTTTTGATTCGATTAAGTCCATCATGCCAGAAATGAGAAAAACAACGACACCTTGGTCTCGTCCAAGGTGATGGTGTGAGACGTTTTCCTGTTTCAGCCACGCTGGATTCAATGCAATGAACAAACTATCAAAACGTACACGGACCACGTATGAGTTAATGAAGAGCCCTCGGGGCAGCTCCACGTCTTCGTCCTCTCATGTTGGACTGAGGACAGACTGGACGCTACAGAGACTCACTATCACCTCTGAAGGTACAAGTGGTACAGGACGGGCTGCGGCTAGCTGGTTAGCGTTTCTCACTTCAGTAGATATCCACAACACATGGACGTCTTTCACATGACTTGAACCCTGTGAGCTATTCACATTCGTCTGATAACGTCATTTTCTGAACGTTTTTTAACAAAAATTGTGTTCACATCTACTACTGCCAACACTGTGTGACACTTCTCCCACTGTTCATAGACGATGTGGACAACACGCCGTCCTGGCTCCTGGTCGACAGCTCGTCTCACTCATTGTCGGAGAGTGACGCTGAGTTTTAACTGTGACAACCACAGAGAAATGTGTATGGCGAGAACACGGTGTTTGTTCAAATAACAATAAATGCTGAACGACAGTCTGTCACACTTGAGCCCCACCCTGATCACACACACACACACACACACACACACACACACACACACACACACACACACTTATAAAAGCACATATTGTCTCTAATGTCCTCAATATGATCCCTGAGCATATGATAACGTGGTTTGTGAGTTGTTTTATTGCACACTGTCTGCTTAATTAAATACCTTATCTCGTTATTGACACGCAGTGTTCTATCTATTTATATAGACGTCGGTACATTTTTACAACATTGTTTAAAACTTTCACAATGAGCATGGAAAGCCTGTCAAGGTCAGGATTATGTCATAAATTCCAGCTCATGTCTTTGCCCTCACTCCCAGGCACACATACCTGTGTCTCCCCCACCCACCTGCCAGCCACCCGGTCTATACCGGCCCTCGAGGCAACAACCCAGATCTTAAACAACGGCAACTCACCTCACACAGCCGAGGACTCCTTCAGCCGCTCGCTCGCTCGCTCGCTCGGGCTCCAGAGATGAGCCGGGTGGTACAGGAACGACAGAGGGAGAGAAAGCGGAATGAAGAGGAAGAGAGGATAATAAGGTGAGGAAGAACGCCCCAGAGCCTGCCCTTCTCTCATCTCTCCACCCCAGAAAACCGGTCAGAGCTGTCGTTCCCTTAAGGAACACAAACACCGAGGCCCGGGCAAGTTCTCCCTTGATTTTCCTGTTCCTGCTGAAATCCCACATAACCGGCTAAACCGGCTCCATAAAGCCCTGTGGGGATAGAGGAACAAAGCCGATTGGGAAACACAAACATGCGATGCAGAAGCCTGCAGTGGTGGTAATCATGAGTTAGAGAGGAAGAGTTTTCTTTTTCATTTTTTTAAGTATTATTATTTTTGTTCATAAATAAACTTCAAATACTGGCATGAGTCATGACGCATAAATCACATATTGATTTTTGTGAAAATTCCTTTTCGTTGTCTTGTTTTAAGTCTGATGTTTGTGCTTTTATGCTGCGGTCTTGGCCAGGACTGGAAATATAAAGGCTGAAAACCATCAAATAAAATCACCCTAGGAGCGTGGAATTTGAATAACTAGTACAAAAGACTATGTCCCGAACTTTAACCCTCCCACTTAACAACTCAGAGGTTGTGATCACACAATGGGAGTGTGATAACAATTTTACTGTAAACTGCTCTAATTTAATAAAAACAAATCATATCTTTAGTCCTGACAGAGGCAGCTGTGTGTGTGAAACAGGCAAAAAGCAGACACAGGGTGTGTTGGACATGGTGTCCAACTTGCTATGCAAATCTGACAGGACAACAATAGGCAATAGGAATGGTGTACTTGCTGTCTATGAAGCTCGACTTGATCCACGCTTGATTAGAAAAACGCCATTTCCTGATTCCTGAACCAGATTCCTCACAACCGACCGGACGGGGCACCGGCGGGCATCTCCATCGTCATCCTCTTACTCTTCATTCAAACTGCCACTCCCTGTAGGCACAGGTATCGTAAATATCTATGAGAGGATGGAAAGTATGAAGATGTGATTATATGTTGTCATTGTCAGTGTTCACTGATACGCACGGAAAAAGACAGAGGCGGGGGAGGAGTCCCTCTTCAACGGAGGGACATGCAATAGACGTCATGAGTACAGAATGTAGAATATGGAAATTCAGAGTGGCAATAAAGACGTATAATATGAATAGTATAGAGTTCAAGAGACTTCTAGTTATTGCCAAACAGATTACACACACATCCACGGTAGGAAATTTACATATTTTTTAGGGGGCAACTTTTGCCCCCACTGACTGAAATCCAGCGGCATTTAAAAAATATTGGGGAACTTTTTGAAACTTGTGAAATAACATTTAACCTTTGTTCAAAATAATAAATATACTTATTTAGGCTTACAGTATATGAACAATTGTCATCAAATGGCAATAATAAGACTATTAGCAGTAGTCTACAGATTCAAAGTGTTTTCTTAGATTTATTTAACAAAAAACAAACATAAATCAGACAATCATATTCAATTTTATTCTTATTTCTTTGTGGTTATTTATTGTTATTATTATTTATTATTATTAACAACTATTAACAATTATAACTCTTTTCTTTCTTTTTTTATAATTATAACTTATTATAGTTATTGATTTTTTTTCTTACCTTTAATCATGTTGTATCTATAGAACAGGAAATACAGATAGGACAGACAAAACAAAGAGCAAAAGCAAAACACAATAAAAGAGCTATACATAAATTAATTCAATTACATTTACAAACAAAAAGCTCAACAGAGCTGAGGGGAAAATTAAAAAGTACATATTAAGTTATATGTACAGTGGAGAAAAATAATAAATATGTACCTATACATACATGAGTGGCTTATTTGTCAAATAGCACCAGTTCATCATCGTCGTCATCTGTGTCACTGTCAGCCATTCGAGAAGTTGCTGGTCTGACCTGCTGCCTTTTCCCATAGGGTTTTATGTGGGGCCGCCTTGCTTTCTTCCCAAAAAAACATTTTTTCACAGCAGATTCTGCACATGCTGCAGCAGCTGCATCTTCTTCTTCTGGTCCGTCCAGTGAGATACTCATTAGGTCTTCCACTGTGGCTGTGTTGAGATTGATCCGCCAGTCAGTTTTGACTCGATTCAGAAGAGAAAACGCCCTCTCTACCTTGGAGGTGGACATCGGCATGACTTGAATTATTTCAATTATGTGGAGTATGTTGGGGAACTCCTCAGACCACACCCTTAGAATCTGAGCCCATAGTTCCTCCCACTTTAGACCTCTGTAATTCCTGTTGACGACCTTCTTAAGACGGGTCCACTCTGCCATTAAGCTTTCTACATCGCAGATGTTTTTCGTCAGTATCTCCTTGAAATGCTCTAGGAGCAGCAAGACCTCCTCGCTACCATACTCAGTCAGATCTTCAGGCCAGTGCTTGGGGTCCAGTTTACACATGGCTATGAGGATTGTGTCTGTTTGATACCTTTCATCAAGGCAGGCCACAATGTCATGGATAAGCGGCTCTCTGGAACTCTTCAATCTCTCCTCAGCATCTCCATAAGTGTCAGAAAGCTGCACACCTCTGTAGCTACCACACCTACACTCCACCTTCACTGCTCTCAGCTTTGGGCCATCACCTTTGGCCATGTCTTTCAGCACCTCTTTGGAAGTCTCAATAGCCTCCACAGCTGTGGGAAGAGAGATGCTGTCCTTCTGGAATTGGAGAGATAGATGGGACAACTCACCCAAAACATCCATGTAAAGACCTGTATGGAGGAGGAATTCATTGGACCTAACCTTCTTGAGCCATCCTCTCACTCTTGCAGCATCTGCTTTCTTTATATCTTGCCGCTGATCACTTCCCACCTCACTTAGATGAGCGATGACTGCAGGGATGTTCGTCTCGAGTGCTTTAAGGGCTCGTCTGCGGTGATCAACCCATCTGGTCCCATCTACTCTAGTGGGTGTCAGGACAGACTCGTCTAGCAGTTCAGCCAGCTGGTCCAGCTCCCGTCGTCTTTTCCCTGAACCTCGATAGAATGATGTATAGAAAGACAGGAACCCATCAATCTGAAAAATGAAAAGAAAAACACAAACAAGGCATTGAGAATGTTTGTACTGTTTGCTTTAGGGTCCAGCAATGTTAATACATACTATGTTTTTTATAATGTGTTTTTTATATCAAAAGTTAAAATATCACACAAACCTCTTGATTGAAATAAGTTCCCTGGAAGGCATTCTTGCAGGCTAGCTCTAAACGATGAGCTAAACAATGAGTGCCCATTAGTCATGGCATGTCATTCTTTAGCTTTGTGTAGATGCCCTGCCTGCATCCAAAGTTAACGTTGGCTCCATCTGCTCCGAATCCAACAAGATGATCGGTCCAGTTAGGGATGCCCTTGGAGATTAGCAGTGACCGGATGCAATGCAGGAGCCGTCGGCTGTGGCGCTCTCAGTGTCCTCAATTCTATTAGGATGATAAAAACACACAATGTAAAAAAAAACTAAACAAAACACAAGTCAGCCACTTCAGAGAAATCCTTGTACTGTATGTGTGTACGTAACCTTTAGATTAATTGATAAACAATAAACTTGAGCAATAGATAATTGATAAGAGATCATTGATCATAGATAATTACCCTAGAAATGCCATGCAAGGGACACCTTTATGCAGGAATTTCACATAAAGGACCTCCTTCTCCGCTGTTGACCTGTCTGTGCTCCCATCAACAAGGACACTGATATATCTGCAAGCCAATACTTGCTTGCTAACTTCAAGCTGTATTTATTCCGTGAGGTACTGGGTAAAAACCCTTGCTTGTTTGGGGTTAATGTAGGCATCTTCCAAACCAACTCCATGCCGCTTCTCCAGATTGACTAGAGATGGATAATAGGCAAATGGCTTCTCGTGTTTAGCAATATGGTAAGCAATGTCAAACAGCTTGACCATTTTGCAGAACGCCGTCTTCTGCATCAGATCCACAGCTTCCACAATTGGCTCTCTGTTATTGAGCTGATTACTCCATGCTTCTGTAAAAACAAAAATAATATGTTACATGTGATAAGGGACTTAATCTAAACATTTAAACCTTGGAAACCCCAGTCAACTGCAGTCTCAACTAATTGTATTTTACCCAAATAGAGGATTGGTTGTCAACCACAGCATGCTTAACAACGACAAAGAGACATGAAAGGCCACATGACCACAAATAGATGCAAACAGACTACAAAGAGACACAAAACAATCAAAGAGACACTAAATGATCACAAAGAGACCCACAATGACTACAAATAGACGCAAACTGACCACAACGTGTGCAAAATAATTTCAAGAAGATACAAAACCTTCACAAAGTCACCTGCTGACTTCTTTTTATTTCAGACAATAGCACTGAAGCAGATAACAGAAGGGAGGGAGACAGACATGGAGGGTCATGCACACTTATAACTTTACAAGTCATTAGTGGTACCCTAAAGTCTTATCTACGGTGGAAAGGTGGCCAACAAAGGGAACCTAAGGTTGGTGTAATTTAGTAAAATATTCTACTTTTAGTCAAAATTCTGAGCTTCTCTTCCACTATGCCAATAAAGTTGTCTTGAATTGAATACCTCACCTAAAAGTCAAATCTTTATTTTCATCCACAAGAGGGCCCAGTTGAACCTCGCAGCAGAAGGAGGATCAACATGGGTCTGGTGAAAGCAGAATATTTTTGAGGCGGATCAGTCTATGACGACCCATAGCTTTCCCAAACGCCACTAAAGCAGTGGTCGTAATGAATGTCTCTTCACAGACGGTTGAAGCAGTTTGGGTGGTTTGGGAAGCATGCAACCATTGAGTGGAGTGTGTACAGGGTGATCCAGGGGTGAAAGGTCAAGCCTGCAATTTATCGCTGTCCTTTTTCCCCCTTCTGCAGAGACTCCTCACTTCCAGCTTTCCTCTCACTGCTCAAGCTGAACACATTTAAAGTCTGATGAGATTCAGGAAAAAGCAGTATGAACGTTATGCCCAACGTTCAAAAAAAATAAATTCCACAATAAATTATTCCCCTTTAGAATTTGATGGACACCTCACAGTTTATTGTGGTACTGCTTGTACACAGTTCAGCCTCCATGTAAATGGAGAGTGTAATGTTTATTTTCCATCCAGTTTTCGGTTGTGCAGTCGAGCTGGTCCTCTGTTCAGCACAGCCAATCCAAGAGGAACATGAGTAACATGAACAAACAGAAAGCTACAACTATACAATCCTATCAGAATATGTGTGTATTCTACAGGGTGAGTCTGTCTCAAGAGCTGTCGGGTACAATAACGCAGACCATGGCTAAGTCTGTGAGAGCGTGAATGTGGGTGTGAGGGTGTGTAAGAGTGTTTGCTGGGTTGTCTGGGTTGATGCATTCAGACGAATCTGTTCCTGGAATAACTTGGTCTTTGCTGTTACTGACACATTTAACAAACTTTGCATGCACATTTAAGCAAAAATACTTCTTAGTTTTCTTTTGCTTGAAACAAGCAGTAAGGGTTTTTATTTTTTTTGAAGAAAATAAATCAGGTTATTTAACTAACAAATGTTTCACAACAAGATAAAATGATTAAAATAAGATTAGGGCTATTCTTGTTTATAGATTCACATATATTCACCTGTATAGAGCCTTGCTCAGCCAGGTTTTTAAACCTACACTCTTCAAATTGGAAGACAAAGTACTAAGCATTGAACTACCAGGCCAACCATTTTCATGACATTTTGTACAGAAAATCACATCCCCCAGATGATCTCTCCGAATGACTTTGATGATGATCACCTGGCCTTTTCCACTAGCGCCGCCATGAGGTGGACCTTTTTGGGTTTTGAGTGAAATGTTTCCCCACCTGTACAATGGATTGATACAAATATTCCCCAGAAGGTCCCCAGAAGATGGCTATCAATGACATTGATGACCCACTGACTTCTCCTCTACCACCACCAGCAAGTCAAAGTTTCTACTTATCCATTGGAATGAAATATAAAACATTCATGATCTCCAGAGGGTGGTTCTAATTGATTTTCCATCACTCACTATCGTTTGTCCAATACTTTGGTTTTTCACCAAAGAATATAATGATATTCCCACCAGCGTTCGTTGTACAGTTTAGTACTAATTAACAAATGTTAGCATGCTAACATACTAGCCGCTGCACTTATAGCCTCACACGTCTGCTAGCATGCTGTATACTCTTATTTCTTATTTACTAACAATGGGAATTTGGACCAACACTGATGGAGTCTGTAGTGCTGTCCAAACATAATTTCCAAAAGTTTTAGGGCATGTTATATAAAGTTGCTATAATCAATGTTTCAATATAAAAAATGGACCACGTGACCACACAAGGCATCACTTGCGAATAATCCACAGATAATTATCACCCGACCCCATTCACATCATTGTCGAACAACATTTAGCGTCAGGACAGATATGTCGACCATATCTCATGACCTTTCTGTTCCTATTTAATCTGAACGTGTTGTATATTTGCAGGCTAACGTTAGCTCCGTCAGTTAGCTTTCATTACAGCAGCTATACAATAGTTGCACTTAGCACAGGGGCGTACATATAGACATTGCTGTTGCACTGGGGACCCTGGGGTGGGGGGGCCCGTAGGGAGAGTAGGCCCTCCAACAATATGTTGGGTTGAGGACTCCGGGCTCTTATGGTGATTCAGATTGCCACCAAGGAAATATGCCTATGTTCAAATATGAACTATTAATTAATAAGCGGTTCCATTTGCCATTCATGCTCTTAAAAAGGTAAACTCATCTCCATCATTTTCTTAAAATGGGCACTTGAGATTCAGCAATTATGTATGTTGATATGGGTATTCCATAAAGAGGTCACTAAGAGATGGTGCTATGTGTTTGCAGATGTGAACAATTGCCATCGAGCCCACTGACCACTTTCACAGCCCTCTTTATGGGTCGACACAGGGCGCTTTAAGTTACGACGCCCGTGAGCCGTTGGAATTTGAACCCGTCCTTAGACTTGTTATGATGTTCATCCACCAGCTCTCACTTGTTATGATGTTCATTCACCCTCTTCTCTCACTTGTTCTCTCCCCTGCCCCTCTCCTCCTCTCCTTTCCTGCACCTCTTATTTATGATCATTACCTTGACCTGCACCAGCCATCACTAAAACACTCACAGGCCAGTAAATCACTGGAGTCTCTCTCTCTCTCTCTCTCTCTCTCTCTCTCTCTCTCTCTCTCTCTCTCTCTCTCTCTCTCTCTCTGTCTCTCTCTCCGTTACGTAAACAGCGTTTAAGAAATCTGTTGAGGAGGCGATAGGCCTGAGGGGCACCAATCAGACATATATTGTCACAGTTGCTCTGGTAATATTAAGGTATAATGTTTTGGATTTCTTTGGTTTGGTTTTACTACTTTTATTGCGATGTATTGACTCATTTACTCCCATCCAAGAGGAAATAGACTATAAAAGCAATGCTTTAATTATCTGTGGTTTTCAGGGGAAACGTCCCCCAAAGGGGCAATGTGTCTCAGTAAAATGTCCAGTTAGTACATCGCCACCATTGCTGGCTTGTTCTTACTCTGTAGGCCTAATCCTGAATCACATTTAGTCCAGAGGGACATGAAGGGCAGCAGGTAGGACGTTCAGTGTTTTTCTCAAGGGCACTCCAACAGGAGGCATTACAGTTGATGGACACATCGGCTACCTAACTATGATTCAACCTGCATTTGGTTTGCTCTGTGAAAACCACGTATCTCCAAATTTCTTAAGAAATATTTTTTATTTATTTAAAATTAGAACCTGCTTATTTGTAATGTATTATTATTTACATGTTTTTTCTCACAAAACCAAGATGACTGTTAGAAATATATTTATTTTTTTCAAAATATTTTTCTGATCATGCTCTTTTTTATATTGGAGATAGAAATGGAGTTTTATACAATTCTAAAGTGATTTGATTGATGATGAGCAGCAAGAGCCACTTCAAAAATCTGCCAGTGGAACAAGTGAAAATTTGCCTGGTAAGATTTCTTGACTACTTAGTACTTGAGTACTTAGGCCTTTCGAGATAAAAAGAGAGCTGAACAAAATATTCAAGAAAAACAAGTCCCTTATCTCACTGAAATTGTACTTGATAGGTGTTTGTCTTATATTAAGTATTGATATTTTGACTAGTAATGAGACCAATATACCTGGTAAGATTTTGTGTTTTTGCAGTGTAAACAAGTTAGCCACACAGACAGACACACACACACACACACACACACACACACACACACACACACACACACACACACACACACACACACAGATAAGATATCAAAGCAGCAGGCAGATTTACAAGACACTGCCGAGGGCCTTTAAAAAATACTGCTGCATAAATGTTTATGCAGCCTTCTCCATGTCAGGCACTAGGAGGAGGCGAACACGGCGGGGCAGCGCGAGACCGGACACCTCGCGAAATTAACGGCCGCCCATGAATCTGGCGAGCCGTTTGCATTTCTGTGAAGGGAGGCGTTGTAATGGCTGTAAATGGTTGACGGAGTAAATCTGGCCCCGGCTCAGCGAGGCCCATGCGGTTTTGACAGGTGCACTCTGGAAATCTTTGACTGTGGTCTAAAGAGGCGGGCTTGTGTGAGCATGTGAAAAAAGAAAGAAAGATATGCACTGCTCCTATTAGACACACAGCTCAGAGGAAAGGCAGGTGGCTTTTGCAGGAGCGTCCATCATATAGCTTATATGAATACACAGTGCCTCTCAAGGGGCTTTGTTTCTGTTATAACATACTATATATGCTGTCTAGGTACATATACTGACACCTTGCATTTAGCCCATTACTGCACAAGTGCAGTTAACACCATAACCCACAAATCAGCTGACACAAATGGCCAGCCATCCCAGCACCGACGTTAGCCTACTCCATCTCTGGCTGACCTCATCAAATAAGGGTGCGAAAAGTTACTACGGCAACACCGGCTAGCCAGTCCACTAGCTGATCTCCAGATCAAGGCCTGCGTGTGTGCACGAGTCAGAGTGTGTGGACGTGGAAATTCTCGCAGCATTGAAGCCTCACTATTCCACCACCCTCATGCTTACCACTGTGCGCGCTTGCAGACACGGTGCATGTGCGTGAGCTGGTGTGTGCATGTGTCACTAAACCTCGGCCATTGGACTCAGGCATGGTTCTAGGGTGTGATAGTCGGAAGCGGAGCTTTTGATGGGAGGGTGGAGCATTGGCTGCTGTGTGGCTACTCCACAATGTGCGCTGGACCCATGCCCATGTTTAGATACACACTGTAGGGTAGCCCAGGAGACACACACACACACACACATGCACGCAAGTGCACTCTTAATAACAATGGTGCAAAATGTCACCTTTGAACACCTAAAAGGAACTATTATTTTCATACTTCTTCCCTCCTTCTGGCTCTTTTTGGTCCCTTTCTGTCTTCTGAATTAACTTGTGAAACGTGAAGGCCGACTCAACATAAAAGTACATATTAAAGGGGACACACCACGCTTTCTTTTCAGGTCCATACTTGTATTTTGAATTTCTACTCAAACATATATAAAAAAAAAAACATATATATACAATATTTGTCTGTTACAGTCTGTGTACCTGTGTTCACCCTCTGTCTGAAAAACTCTGTTTTAGTGTCTGTCTCTTTAAGCCCTCCTCCCTAAAAAACCCAGTCTGCTCTGATTCGTTTGTGAGAAAAGTATGGTGCACCTTTGCAAAGGTAGTTCTCAAGCCGTGGGTGGAGATACTCAGATGGGGGTGGGTGGTATATTCTAATGAGCCTGCAAGTGACAAGGGTAGTCAAATCTGAAAGGCTTGTTCAATCACATGTTTTCTGATCTAAGCCGCCTACCTAAATCTATGCAAATTAAGTTTTTCATGATATGTCCCCATCAAAGCTGCATTAACAGATTTTTGTCGGGGTCACGGGAAACTGCAACACGACAATGACATGTTATCACCTCATTAAGTTCTTATGGCTAATGTGTTAGCAAACGTTCAGCAGACTCGGAGCAACATTATCACTCATTTTCATCTCGTTTCTGGCCAATTGATGAATGTAAGTCAAATACTCAAGTTTTTAGCTCTGTTTTTGGTCTCCACCACTGCTAAGGAAAATAACTGTCTCTTTAGCTGCAAAATGCTCCACTATGTTCACCAGCTAGTTGCAAACGTATTGCGGTCTGCCTTTTGGTGAATTCTTTCACTTAAAAACAGCTGCCTGTCACCGCTGGCTGCTGATAAGAGCAGTGAGGTTGCACCAGACTGTAAATCCAATACTTTTCTCAGGTTACTGCAGGTTATTTTCCTCCTCGCTACATATAGAGTACATGACTTACTGCATTGGCACTGATTGTTAGAGCCGGATATATTCTTTGTGTCTTCAGGCAACTGTTTGCTATCAAGCAAGCCATAAAAAACGACACCACCCCACAGTATATCAAAACGCTGTATTTGACTTTGTATTGAGGTAATTGCTGCTTTATGAATAAATAAGTTCTATCATCATATCATTGAAGGTAGCTTGGGTATTTAAAACGGGTTAAAAACTGTTTGTGCAGGATGCTCCGACGTGGCAGGTACCAGACAGCTTTAGCTGATGGAAAACCAGAAGAAGAATTTGACGAATAACTACCACCTTGCTGATAAATGCAATATTATCACCCGACCGTACGAAATACAAATGTCGGTCCTGTCGCATTGCACGCTGAACAGTAAAAAGCACTCATGTAGGTGCATATTAATGTGACTGAGAATAATAGTGCCCTCTCTATAGCCGAGCCTGAGAGCATCCAGAATTGGCAGCGCGGCCCGGGCCACCCAGAGCGATGAATAAACCTGGGACTTCAAACAAGTGGAGAGGTAGGATAAATATTTCAAACCCCAGCAAGACAGAGGAGAGGAGAGACCCAACAGGCTGAGGCGAGAGGGACAGTGTGGGATAATAAGACAGAAGAGGAGAGAGGGAAAAAGGGGAAGAAAGTGCCAATTACTGAGCTTGTGCATGGTGAATGTGTACCTGTGTGTACACAGGTTTGTGTGTGTGTTTATAGGGTGAGTCTATCTTCAGTTTTATGGTACTAAACCACAGATCTTGACATGCATATTTGTGTGTGTGTGTGTGTGATCTTTTTTTTTTATCATATGTGGTTATCAATAAAGTCAGTGTATACAGCAACAATAAAGGAAAGAACCGGAGAATTTTAGGATATCTCAAGGTCCTTCCTTGTTAGCCCTCTGTTGAACACAGACACACACACACACACACACACACACACACACACACACACACACACACACACAAACTCTTTGTGCGATTAATTCCCACGTAAATATATTCTTTTTTTAAATGTTTTCAAACGGACAGGAATTTTTTTCCCGATGAGGGTTGATTTTTCGGAGCTTTTGCACCATGAATAAAGGCATCAACCAATAGAAACAGAGATATCAGAGATAGTATTCAACAACACAGAAGCTCCGTCGTCTGCACCAAGACAGTAAACTTTATTACCCCTTTCAACACAGATCAGATCCACTACTTTAGTTCTTATCTTTCACAATAAAAGCCCGAGACATTTACACTGTAACTGTTTACCAGAGGAAACTCAAATTCACCAAAAGGAAAATATCTTACAATAGCTGAGGCTATATAACAATTGAACTCAGACAGACTGCCAGACTCTGTTCTGGGTCAATAGGATTCCGGTAGTTGGTCCTCTGCCTGCAGGAACCTTTCATTGAAAAAGTGTCACACATTTGCAACGCTGCTGGTAGGAATAGTTTTGATGCAAAATATTTGACAAACAGTCGCCTCTCCGTGTTGCGTCACAAACACCTAAACCCCACCTGCTGCCCCGTAGCTCCTCACAGGACGCTGAAACACATTGTCCATTGTCATTGTTGTTGTTTACGTTCATATATATTCTTCGATATATTTATATTGTACATAGTAGTTACATGTTAAATGTTTATGCTTAGTTTCTCTGTTCTACTTTGTTGTCTTTAATGTCCTTGTTTTTATATTTTTCTTGTTTATTTGTATATTCCATGTATGTACGTTGAGAACAATGTGTAAACCGGAGTCAGATAGTCAAACTATTCCTATAAATTAGTCTTTGAAGAATATAAACCAATTATCTTTGGAGTTAGTAGCCTCCAGTTTGTGACTTCATGTCATCGGCTTCCGTTAAAAAATTACTTGAAGAATGTTGCTGTGTCGCTGGTAGTGTGAACGCAGCATCGGGGTCTCTTCACCTTGTCATTCTTAAGAAGGTCCAGCTGACATTGGGCGATAGGTATACTGTATTATTTCTTCATGGATTTATAGCACTATTATGTTTATGAGTCTGCAAACCAAACGTCATTGTCTGACACACATTTACATACAGTATTTAGTGAATTGAATTCTTTGAAATAAACAGAGACGCACTTCTGGTTAAGAGTTCAGGTCCCACTCTCACAATCTACTCCACTTCTCTAGTGTTAACACACTCCAGTCACCAGGCCTGCTATCTTTGACTGTATACACTTTCACGCAGACAGACAGAGAGACGCACACCCGTCTTTGAGTTGATTTGTTTGTTTGTGTATCAGCGGTCTACAATAAGACGCCGTTGTAGCGGGGGACCGTGCGAGCCCCGTTGCTGTGTTGCCGCCGGCTTCCTGTCTGTACCAGCTTGTTTCCTGTGTGCGTTTCGCCTCCATGACAGGACGCCTGCAGGCTTCCTCCCTCAGATTAGTGTGTGTGGCTCTGCTGATAAAGTGTAATGCTACTGTGTTTTTCTCCCCCTCTCTCAGTCTATTCCTGTTTCACATTTTCTCTTCTTCACTACCTGACTCCGTTTTCAATTACGTGCACTCGACACGCCATCACCGATGGCGGTTTAAAACAATTGATGGCCATACAAAAACATTCGCAATGATCACATCCATCTTCATTCCAGCTAATAGAGATGGACAGAGAGTTCTGAGAGAGACAGAAACTATGGGTCACATGTTTTTTTTTTCTCCAGCCAGACTAATGGACTGAAGACAGACCGAGAGAGGAGGGGTAAGGGATGGTTTTGAGATGACCAACATTAGGCATTCTTCTCTTCCTCCTCATACCGCAAGCTCCTCTCTCACTCAGCCTCAGCAAACAGATTGCTTGGCCTTGGATGGAGTGAGTGTGCGCGAGTGGAGGGAGCGTTTGGAGGACCGAGATAGAAAGACGTTGCCCTGATTTATGCCCTGTTTCTAGGCCGCAGCCTTCACGTAACACCCTGCAACCTCCAATCCCCCCCTTGTCTTCTGTAAAGTTGAAGGAGTAATTGTTACCGAAAATGCCCCTAAAACTCTTGTGTGCGAGTACACCAGCCTCAGATGCATACAAACAGCTCAACTCCTTGCTGCTGTCACCAGTTTTTAAGCCTTCGCATTGTTGAGTTACAGTGCTGAACGCCTTTAGGTCTCCTAGGAACCAAAACTGGAAACATTGCATGGAATTCCCAACAAAGAGGAGCCCTGCGTGTCCCTGACTCCAGAAAAAATGCTGTTTACTCTCTTGCTCCCCCTTCTCACCCCGCTGTGGCCCCATTGGCTGTCAGCATGGCCATTCATCCTGGGAGGAGCCAATGAGCGATAGGCCCTGGCACGGAGTTGAGCCAATCAAACCACACAAAATTGTGACATTGAGGGAGATGCTGGGAATAGCCGGTCAGTGTTTATGGGCTCCTGCCTGCCTGACAGAAAGCAGAACCCCCTGACGGGAGGGAAAGAAAGAAAAAGCAATTAGGCAATTACACCATCTAGTCCTATGAGGATCCCACATCACACTGTTTTCTTAGCCTCTTCAGGGGCCAATAAGGGACAGCCGCCCGCTGAAAAATGATCGGTGGAAGGACCTGTAAAGGATGGCAGGGAAGAGGGATGGGAAGTAAAGAGAGATTGGGGGGAAGGCTGGACGGCGGAGTCAGATAGGAAGGGCAACGAGAGGGAAGAGGGACAATGAGGAGGCGAAAGTGAGGGATATAGCTCAGAGAGGGGATGAAAGGAGAAAGTGGAGGAAGAAGGATGTTCAGGGAAGAAGGATGAGTAAAATAAAAGATTACAGTTTCTTGATTTGAAACTCTGAATGGTGGAGTAAGAGGCAATCGGCTCACCTCACTTAAATCGTAGCTAAAAAGCCAATCACGGTGCCAGATTGATCAGATGATGGGGTAAACTTGGGTTGCTCTGCCCTGATTATGTGTTGGCTCGGGACTGCGTGGGCGTCTACAGACCGTGCTTGATTGACATCTCCCTTACACTTTTAGCTTTTATTGCACCTGTAAGGGCAGGACAACTTAGACATTGATCAGACTTATTGATTCATGTACTGTGGTATAGCTCCACCCAACTTAAACCAGAGCAGAGGTCTAATCAGCCTGAATAAGTGAAAACACCTGTGTGGGTGTGCCGGGTTTACCTAAAGTTTACTTTACTCATTTATGACTACTACTGCAAATAGTATATATTTATCTTTGGAGTAATTCCTCAATCTCCTCATTTAGACTGCTGCTGAAATAATAATACCCTAACAATACATTTTCACTTACATTTTTAATTTGCACTCTGCACTGTAATATATATATATATATATATAATATAATAGTGCACATATAATATATATATGACATTTTTTTCTATATTATTTGTACAGGGGGAATACACTGAGAACAATGCTCTCTTTTTCAGGAACACCCTTATCACATTCACACTTCGCTAACCTTCAGGCCACTACTGCCCACAAATATATTGCTATTATTGTTGCTAATTCACGTATCCTTGCCCACCTGCAGTTGTTGTCCGAGGGACAGTAGTGGGTGTAACAGTAACAGGCGTAACAGGTGCAACAATAGTGTCTGGTGTTGACCAGAGACAGAGAGAAGTTTTGTGTTTACTGCCTTGGCATGATGGTGGAAAAAAACGATTAAAAGATATATTAATCAATGGAAATATCCAAATATTTTAGGTAAACGTATCACCACCAGAACAGAGAGACTAAATGCATCAGTTGAGGGCTAAAACAAACAAACATTTGGCATTTGCACCATGGTACTCTTATTCCTTTCACTTTTAAAGGGCGGTGCATGTCGGGGTAAGCAGGGTAAGAACAGGTGTAATTGATCAAATTAATTATGGCCCCACTCTATTTAGTGAGTCACAGTCAATCCAGTGAGCCAGCATGCACAGTACCAGGGCCCTGACCCACTTACGTTGAACAGGGCCATAATTCATGTAATTAATTACACCTGTGCATACCATGCAATGATGTTTAAATTCCTGTGAAAAAGGTCCTCTCGGATGTCATTTCTGGGCTTAGGTTGCATTATGAGAAATGCGGAATCCGGCGTATTTGAGGCTTGACTGCGCTGCCGTGAATTTGATTTGTTCCCATACTCACCGAATCGGGAATTTGAGACGAAATAAACTCTTGATTTACTTTGTGTGTGTTTCGAATGCAACGCACACTTATCAGGCAAGAAGGGAAACACACAAATCAAAGTGGCACATTTTGTATTCATTCCTGCTCCGTGTTTACTCAAACGGGAGAGGGAGAAAAGATAAAAACTGAAAAATCAGGAACTAGGTTTGAATAAAGCAACTTAAAAGGAGCTTGTTCCAGCTGAACTCCATAAACATCTTTTTATGGCATGACGTCACTGTGCAGTACTGTGCATTTCCGGGAGCAAGAGCAATGAATAGAAGAGATGCAGGCGCTGGATTCGACCATAAGGACACAATGTACATGTTAACCATCTGATCCGGGCTAGAGTCACGGCGCTGTGGATGCTGAGTCACAGGATCAAACCTGAAGCTGGCAGTGGACCCACCAGAAACCGATCCATCTTTCTGCAGCGGGGAGCAGGACATCTGGGTGGTCTGGCATCGCTCTCGCCCATTCTCTCTCCTTGTATGTCTGTCTTTTTTCTCCTCTTCCTTTTCTCTCTTTCACATTGCTTTCTCTCCCTTCTCTCTTCTCTTGCTCTCCATGCATCCTTTTTAGCCATTCCTTTGTCATGTCCAACTAGCAAACTGCCCCATAAGAACCTAGATAAAAGTCATAAAGTTTTCTGCAATGCTTCTTCATTTTTTTTGCCTCTCCTCCACTCTCTATCGTTTGACTCTCTCTTTGTTTCAAAGCCAGTTATTCTCTCTTTAAGTATGCCATTCAGAGACACGTAAGGTCCTCTAAGACCATTTCAAAACCAATAAACAATTGTCAAGTGAGAGGGAAAGCAGAGAGAGCGTGGCCATTTTAAAAGCACATCAAAGGCCGGAGAAAGGAGAGGCATGAGGATGAGACACGTGGAGGGATGAGAGAACACAGCACACAGTCACGTTTCCTTCACTGTAAAGCAGTTATTCCCAAAGACTGGGTCGGGACTCAATGGTGGGTCGCAGGAGATTCTATTTGGGTCGCTGGATAAATTAGCAGAAATTTTTCCATCGTCTTTTACTTAACATTTATGTCTGCAGTACACCTTTCTACCAGCCTAATCCTAACCCTTACCCTTACCTTAAACCAAGTCTTCACCTTAAAATGTGTTTTGTCCCCAAAAGGAAGGCGAGTCCCCACAATGTGGCAAAAAGATTTAGGTCCCCACAACGTAAACACACACACATGAATGGGTTTAACGCGGTTCAGAAATCATTTATAAAAGCCTGTGGTTGTCCCATTTGTGAGCCTGTATAAATACTGAGCAAATGTAGAAATGAGTTGTTATTGTAATTAAAAAATTTAAAAAACATGCTTTCCAAGTTACACTCCCAAATGGTTTTATAAAATCAAACCCCATTTTCGATACTATTAGAAGGAAATATTTCTTCACATACAGTAGTGGATTCAGCTATTCACCTGGGTTCAGATCGCCTATCGAAGCACGAGGGATGTAACCCGGCTCACTTTCATCACTCTCATTCTTCAGCTGTATTAGAGTTAAATTTAAGTTGCCGCTCATGTTAACATTTTCTGCTGCTCCTTCACATTAATAAAAGCGTTCAACTAATGAAACTCAGGGTGGCTTTTAAGTCAAGCAGCCACATAATCGCAATGCATTTGTTACTGAGGTTTAGCGCTGCTTCCAGCAAACATGATGACAGTTATTTTGGTCACTTTCTTGACAGTTGACAAATATTTTTTTTATGGAAAAGTCAGGTACATTTGTTGGATGAAGAGCTGCGAGCGTCATGCTGCACATCTCCGACTCCTCAGCGAGGTAACAAACCTTAACTGTGCCCTGCCGCTGTGTGGAAAGCTGTGCAGCATGAAATCAAGACTGGGGTTGCAAGTATCATTGATTACTTTTTTATTAAAACAAAGCGAGTTTGGCTGCACTGTAAACAGATACACCAACTGCTCTTCTGGTCTATATTTCTGACAAAGTAGCTGCTCAAGGAGTGTTTGCTGAACCACATTTGGTGTTACGGTGGTAACCGATGGGTAGCGCCAAATCAACCCACACCGAAATTTTAAATTGTACACTGTCTTCAGCTCCAACCAAACTGACTCAAGTGACATCACTGGAGGGGACTTTTCAGATTTCTCGCAGCTCCCTCTGGAGACACTAAAAGTTGTGTAGTACAACTTCTTTAACATGTAGTAGTACAGACTTTGGTAATATCAATAATTTACAGGACAGGTGAATGCCTGGCAAATAATTTTCCACACCTCTGCTGTCTGACACCTCCCCCCACCCAAATTTCTCCTCCCTGTTCCTGCTTGGAGGAGCCAGGCTGGCTGAGACAGAGGGAGCCAACCCCTCTGTAGGGCGGTGGAGGAGGTGGGGAAGCTGGAGCAGGGGAGGGGGAGAGAATTGGGAGAGGAGGGAGATAAGTCGACTTCACAGCCTGTGACATAAATCACATCAAGACATGACAGTAGGACATTGACCAGGACCGCTGATAAAGCCCAGCAGGGAGGGAGAGCAAGGGAGAGATGGACAGAGAGGGAGAGAGCAAAGTAAAAGAGAGAGGAGGAGGAGAAGGAGGAGGAGGAGAGGCCCTTTCAGCTTATTATTACCCCTACAAACTCCCAATCTTCAGCGATCAGTGGTCACTAATGAGCGAGTCTGTAGAGGTTCCATAGAGAGTGGGTGGCATTGTGACTTTCTGCTTCTACTGCCCTCCATTGCTAAAAGGAGTTGTGTTATTGGGGGGGGGGGGACCTCATGAGCTCATAGTCTGCAAAGAAAGACTATCTGTGACTAGATGCTCCGGGAGAAAATGGGTGTCAATTGATGCAGATGATTTGTGTTATTGGTTTGGACAGCTGGGGCCACTTCAGCAATGTTTCGACAATAATTCACAGAACATCGTCTGCCATTAGTCAAGGGCCATCATCAGGTTTGAGTAAAACTCTATTGAAAACCCATTCGCATGTCTTCACGAAACATATGAAGCTTGGTGGCGTAGTGACTGCTTGCAGGGCTGTAACTGGTGAGAAACATGCTAACCGGCTGGGAACATGCTAGCGCTAATTGCAAAAGCTCCACGGGCTTTTTCGTATATTCTCTGTACTGTTCAGTTTAACTCCCTGTTGGTATTTTGTTCAAACTTATTTGTATTCATGAAAAAGTTTTATTGAAAAGGGAATTAAAGCTCTCTGAGCTTGCTAAATGTGCTTGCTAAATAACGACAAACAAGCGTATGCTTTGTTTTTAACAGGAAAGACGTTTTTGCAGCATTGACTTGTATCTCATAACTGTCTGCAAAACATTCTGCTTTTTTGGAGTAGAGCAGGTTAAATAAAAGTAGATGGTGCAACAAAGCGAAGCTACAATAGTTTTTTTCCTCCCAATTTTGGACTATCTGGGTCTCTGCTTCAATTCAAAGGTCAACATTTTCAAGACGGCTTGCAATTGGTCGAAGGCGCAAATTCAGCGATCAAAGTTCGTCAAAGATGATCTCACATTAAAGACCTTGTTTTGTCCATACCCTGTGGAACAACACACAGAAACGCTTTCTGATTGAATTATTTGTTTTGTTAGTGCCTACCAAAAATGTTACAAATCACTGTACACAAATAAATGTGCTTTATGATGTGACAATGCAATGGTTAATGTTTGGTTAGGGTTAGGCACAATGTTTAGTTTTAAGCAGAATCATGGTTTGGATTCAAATAAGCACTTTGTTGAAGCTATGGAAACATTGTGATTTGTATTAAAATTGCAACTTCATCAAGGATAGGCGACCTTCCGTCATCAACAACTTATTTAACTGTGGCTAAATTATCTGATAACTAAAGCAAATTTAAATAAATCCTAAAATGATTAGCTCAAGTCTGTGAAGGCGTTACCAAACTTACGAACAGCTCCTTGTTCAGTGCTTCTCTTTGTGTTTGAGGTTGTTCTCCCTCAGCTTCTGTCCTCTCACTCTGTGGGCATTGAGAAAGAATGGGGGTTTGTAAATTGTTTGACGGCTCTACATTTCTGCCGCATTGCTGTTTACTCGAACGGCTAATTTGTTACAAAAACCAAACGTCTCTACATATACCAAAATGCCCCGCTTCGTTGCAGGAGGCCCGTACATCACTGAGACAGACAATAAACGCCAAGCAAAGAGTGGCTTTGATTAATGCAGCTTATACATGCAGGCAATGATTTCATGGTTTAGGTTTCCAATTCTTTGGAAGCCAACTTCAGACAAGTAGAGAAAAGTTAGACGAAACCTCATATCTTTAACATGAACACAATCATTTTTATTTCTATCGTGTATAACAGTTCATTTTCTTTGTTATCCTGGAAAAAATAGCTTCCATACTCTCCAGTGACCAAAGAGAACAAGTACTCCTGTTCTCAGTTATAACTCATCAAGCTGCAGCAAATGACAATAGAAACATCCCTTTGTTTCTCACCTGAAAGTGTCTTAGTTGACACTTGTGACTGTTATGTCTCGAGCAAATGATTTGTAAATTCATCTGAATGTTATTTCTGAATTAGGGCTCGATTAACCTGCTACAGGGCCCTGGGGTAAAAATGAACTATGGCTCCTCACCGCCTCCAACTGCTGGCTGATGAGGTCTCCATCCGCTGCCCGTCTGTCACTCACGAACAGTACAGCTGTAGAGAATTGAAAATGACATTTGGAAGATATCATTAGACCAATGCTATGTCTACATTGAATTCTGGTTGTTGACTGGGGAGGACTTACTTTCTTAGAAAATAATGCAATGGAATGAAAGAAGTAGTGTCCATAGCATGCACACTACTTGTTGCTTACAATCCCAAAATGTAATGTGTTGCATTTTCAAGATGTGAAAATCATAGTTTGCTGACAGTACTCGTCTCACTGATTATGCAAAATGATTATGATTCACAAGTTTCCAAAATCTTCTTCTCCATTTTAACGTCTAAGGCTCACGCATGTCATAATCTTTGGAAACAGCAGCTTTACCAAACTGAGGCAAACACAAATGTTCTCACAAATATCAACCTAATCCTATAATATTGTAGAAGGTTTCTATGTTGAAGAACATTAATGATATCATAAAAACAACAGCAACAAAGAGTTTACAGTGGGATAACATCTGGAATTTAACAGTTTTCGACTCTATTGTCCTCTGAAAATGTTGAAGCGAGACACAGAAGGGATACAGCAACGTTTTCTCTGTAAATGTATTATACTGACATCTTGGGACAATCCTAAGCCACAAAAAGACTATGTAGACATTTCTCCAAACGGCTCATCAAAGACATCAAAGTTCAAGAATTCATAGTCCTCCACTACACTCTAAGCCCAAAGCCCCATTGTAGACCTTATCAGAGAGCTGTGACGTAAGCCTGAGCTCTCTCTCTCTCTCTGAACATTGAAACCCCCACCAGTGGAACTAACAGAATTGAGTGTGTTGTGTTTGCCAGACTTGCTGCTGGAGACGGAAACCAACTGGCTTTCACAACCCAGTCGCCAAGAAGAATGTTGGCATTTGTCCGTTTCTGCAGATTACGAGATAGGTCGAATGTCTCTAAATCAAAAATACGCTTCATAAATAGGTTTTATATCAGCCTCTTATCACGCTCACAGAAAAGCACAATGACACGTGGTTAAATGTTGTGAAACAATTGGTTAGGTTTAGGCAACAAAACGTCTTGGTTAATGTTAAAAAAGATGGTTTGTATTGTAACAACCTTAGAAACGTTACTATCGCGAATAAATTACAATCGCCCTTAGCTGACTTTCTTCCGTAACATTAAGTAACAAGTATAACAATGTTACGTAACATGTGTAAACTATACGTCTACTTTGGTTCCACATGGGACACAAACGGTCTCCTGGTTGAAAGTCCTGTTTGTTTGATCCATCCCAATCTGTCCGACCAACATTTAGTGGACTTTATTTCTTGATATACTCCTTATTTGACCATGTAATTACTTTCAATAACGACCTCTCCATATTTCGCTTGCTCTGCCCGAATGCAAACATGTCCACATTCAAAGCAAAAAAACAGCGTGGACCTTCACCGTATCCCTGGCTTGCAGAATCCTACAATGTCAACAGGTTTTCCCGGTGACTTCCCTGGGCTTCTACCTCCCCAACACTTTCACCAAGTTCGAATCTGCAACCGCGGGCTTGTAACGAGCTGCACGTTACTGCCAAACACTCACTTGGTGATTTACTAGGTGAGGAGACAATGGTAATCCCAGGGGTCAGATATAAATGTGGGTCTTAAAGAGAGAAAGAGAGAAGGAGGGATAGATGATTGTTATAAAGAATACGTGTCTTTGTGTGAATGTACTTACAGTGAGTGTGTCTGTGTGTGTGTGTGTGTGAGTGTGTGTCTGCGTGATGTATTTGGGTCTGGGTCCCCCTGGGCAGTGGGGCCTGCTGCCTGTCACGGTGAGTGGCCTTATCTTCCCCAAACATTTACTTAACCCTTTGTCTTACAGGACCCAAGACAATGAGACAGGCATGAGGAATCCCAGCATGCACACACACACACACACACACACACACACACACACACACACACACACACACACACACACACACACACACACAGTTGTTTTTTGATACCCGACCTCCCTGATTACCCAGAGTATTCTCCACCCTGCCCTGCACACGTTTTGGTCATGCTTCACCCCCATATAGACATTAATAGTACCAATCAATCACCACATGCTGTGCTGGGTACATGTCTATATAATATGTCTCATCTCTTTGACATACAGGATATGCTCAACTTCAGTCAAACTAACACAAAACAAAATAAGTGGTTTGCTTGTGTATAATAGTTTTCTGTGGGATTTCTGTTATATTATTTTCTGAAGATGAACTCTGAAACTTTCAGGTTTGTTATTTTTCAAACTTTTTATTACGTTTTTTCAATTTGTGAAGGTGTAAAATTATCACTTTCCACAGTCAAAAGACAAAATGAAAGGGAAAACCTAAATACACGAGTTAAGAGCCTAGACTGTATATAACAAGTAGTCATTGTGACGTCACCCATTGGTTTGTGGATTGCCGTTATGAAGCCTGGAGTTCGGCGATTTTGCCGTCCCCATGGTGTTTCTTTTGCAACCGATAAACAAAAGTTACCATATTTGGAATGTGGGGGAGTAACGTAGTGACGCCGTATACGGCTCTGGTAGCAGCAGCGAACTGTCAATCACAGTAACCCCGCCCTAAAGCATACCCTGCTTTGGGGTCTAGTTTTAAGACACTGCCGCGTTGGCTTCACTCGGCAGAACCGGAGCTTCCCGCCTGGTTAAGAGACATAATGATTGAAAAAAAGGAAATGAGGGGTCACCAAAGAGTTTGATTGGTATGAGCATGAAAATGAGTCATCGGCTCAACTGAATACTTACGGGAGGTTTTGGAGTTACCTGTTACACAGAGCTCTCCACCATCGCCATCAAAACACTAACTGAGGGAAGAGCACTGCCGCTGTGCTGATGGATTATAAGGCCAACACAGTTTGAGTTTAAATTATTTCTAATAGACACAGAGATGTGCTCAGCTCAATAAAACCCCAAATCCACTGAGACATAACCATTTACAAAAGCAGAAACGGGTGAGGATTTTTGTGGTCCCTGTGGACAGAAGCGGTAGTGTTTCCGAGCACCAGAGTCCCTTTAGAAAACCTCTCATTTTACTGCAGCAGGGTCTGACAGTATGCTCCAGTCAGTCCTGGTTCTGGTTCTCCTGTGCCTCCCTTCCCTCCTGCAGGCCGAGCCATACGGGTTGGGTCTCTAGGCAGCATGGTGTCGGTGTTGGCTCCCAGCGGGCAAGTGTGTTTAACTCTACTTGTCATTGCACTTTCTTCCCCGATCCACAATCCACAGCATTGACTGATTTTGCACTTGAGAAAAAGTTGACCCCAGTGTCATACTTTTATCTAAAGCCAGAAGCCTGACTCTCCTATGTTGCTGGTGAACTTTCAGGCATGCAACCAACTTAATGATCATGAGACACCGTTTGACATGATTGGGCCATTACTTTTGATTGCCCCGTCCCTTGTTCTGGCTGAGCTGGCTGGAACTATTTATTTCTTCTTTGCGTTCGAGCCTCTTGTCTCGGCTGCTGTAAAGACAGTTATCTGTACGTTTAGCTGATGTCTGAGAAGAATGCAGCAATCAGCCTTTGTTTCTGTGTCAGCGAAGAGGAGGTGGGATGCCAGCAAGCAAGTGTGTGTGTGTGTGTGTGTGTGCGTGTGTCTTTACATGTATCCGTCTGCATGTGTTAATGAGTGTTAAGAGATACCAGAGATCTTGTATAGGTACATAAACACATACGAAGAAGAAGAAGAAGAAGAAGAAGAAGAAGAAGAAGAAGAAGAAGAAGGGGGAAGACAGGTGGGGATGATCACACAAAAAAGTCAAACTTCTGCTGGTTCCTTTGTTCCTTTCATGGCCCTTCACCACAGCGACCACGTTGAGTGGGTCTTCATCCCTCGTGTCCCCTGATGTATTGCAGTGGAGCCCAGTAGAACCCAACATTGTAACCTCATGGGCAGGCGTATATCAACAGCACGCCACTTTTGTTGTTTCTGTCTTTCTTCTTTTCTGTTTTCTTTCTTTACGAAATAATAATGAAGTAAAACATTTAGAACATGTAAAAGAGTGTGAGGCTTCAGTTCAACTTCAAACTGTCTCTCTCTCTCCCTCCCCGGGTAACCCTGTGACTCGACTTGGCTAAACCCACTGCAGCCAGTCAGTCTTTGGTCCGCGCATTCTTTCCTCTTGTGGAAATCAACGAAATAAATAGGGTGCATCCCAGCGCAGGAAGCGGAGGGGAGGCTGCTCCGCGGGTTATCCAGAGTGCACATTCAGAAGCTGCAGACAGGAACAGATGAGCCAGCAAGACGGATGAAGGTAGGGACTGAGAAGTTAGAGAGAGAGAGGAAGAGAGAGATGGCAGCTGACAAAGGCAAGGGAGAGCCAAACAGATGAAGGTAAGAGGAATGGAGAAACAGAGAGTAGGGGGATGAACTTAAAACGGCAAGAGGAAGGCTTACTTAGTCCACAGAGCATGGGGAAAATGAAGATCAAGACTAAAGGAAATCACCAAGACACAAGCAGACAGAGGCATGTGGAGAACGAGATACATAGCAAGCAAATCAGAGGACGAAACCATTAAAATGATGTACGCTTACTACGCTGAGTTGAATACAAGTCTGCTCTGACAGTAGCCTACAGAGAAAGAGGGAGGAGAGAGGAGGGAAAGAAAGAAAGAAAAGAAACGGGGGTCTGAAGGGAGAGATAATGGAGAGAGATGAGAGAGAGAGCTCCACGTGCAGCGCTTTATGATGGCGGTAATGATCCTTATTTAGTGCGGTGCTTATAGGTGGAGGGGCGGCGGCAGCGAGGAACACTTCACTAACTGGGGCTTCATCAGGAGATCAAACGCAGCGCCTGTCTGGGCCGCTGGCAACGCAGTGCGCACGGCTTAACTCCGCCGGAGCGTCTTCAAAGTGTACAAGGAGCAGAGAATACACAAGAGGTAAAACCACGGCCCTGTGTATTCTGGAGCAGACGGAGAGGAGAGCAGCCCCGACAGAGAGCTTCTATAGTGGTGGTTGTGGTCAACGTATCCTCGTACAACGTAGCCATTGGTATCTTACGAAAAAGTGACTCAATTTACGCTTGTTACATGCATGATGTTACATGCGTCTTTTCAAAATAAACTCCCAGGAAACAACCCCT
The DNA here is from genome assembly GCF_050575085.1 of Anarhichas minor. Taxonomy (NCBI): domain Eukaryota; kingdom Metazoa; phylum Chordata; class Actinopteri; order Perciformes; family Anarhichadidae; genus Anarhichas; species Anarhichas minor. Next base: position 1,814,462 of record NW_027466466.1, on the reverse strand, counting down.
GAAAATAGCCTTAAAATATACAATGAGTCCAGTTCTTTTTTTTTTTTTAATAATAAGTAACTTTTCTTACAGTAACATTTTGCACATTTACTTCAAGTCACAGCGTCTTTTAAACACAGCTGCAATTCAAGGTTTTATGGCGAGGAAAGCATTAGCATATTTGGAAAGACAATAAGGACGCTATAAACAAGGCCAAATCGTATGATACACTAAAAAGTCCCCCCTGATACAAAAGTCTGTCCTTATCTTCTCACCTATATCAAAATATCACTCATGTTAGGCTACATATCAATAATAGTAATACATGTCAATAAAACAGCTGTCTGACAGAATGCGTCCTTTACTAACAAAGTGATGCTCTTTGAGTTAGTTTGGGCAGCACTCAGTCCTCTGGTAGGCTGCAGAGATGTCACTCATTCAAATCTGCAGGCTGATGCATCAGCTGGAGCAAAGGTCACTGAGGTATTGTCAAAGCAAAGAGTTTAATCAATATTCATTTTTCATTATTTTTATAAATATATTTTCATATTTTTTTATATATGTGAGTATTGCCTCTTAAAGTACACAAAGAATCATAATAGTTTATACAGGAATATAAATGCACTGCATGTATGTATGTATGTATGTATGTATGTATGCATGTACTGTATGTATGTATATGTATGTGTGTATTGGCATGCATTGCTCATTATATATTTTACGACAGAGGTGTGGAATCGAGTCAACTTAAAACTCGACTGACACTGATGATTCATGAATCCACTTGGACTTGACGTCTCGTCTCTTGCTTCTGGTGTCAAGGTCCTTTTCATGACTTGATTATTTATTATTTTTAAATTTTTAAACAGTACAGTTTTGGATCAAAACAATGAAATTATGAGAGTGCTGTCAGACACACAGCCTGGACTGTGTCACGTTTAAATTTCAAAGTGTTGACACGACAGAAGCATTTTCTTTACATGCAAGCACACCTCCTGAGCACGAATGACGCAGGATGATGATTCTAATGCTACGCTGGCTCAAATGGCTGTTTATATGACAAGCTAAGATGGGGAGGACTACAAACTCAGAGTGAAACTTTCTTCTGTAATTGTCAGTCTCACACTTCCATTTGCTCACAACAAGAACAAGATGTTACCGTCTTATTTGGGCGTAGGTGAAGAGTTATATTGGAGTGCTAGATTCTCTGCTACTTTGATGAAAATGAGTTTTGCTTAAACCTTCTTCTAAAATGTTATAGCTTGTTTCAAAAAGTTGAGAAATAAACAGCAGGCAAGAGTCTTCTTAAATGTGAAGCATTTTTGGAATGAAATTGTTTAAGTATTTTTGTAACGTTGATAGCTCTTTGGAATGGAAACGGTTTTGTATTGTGTGGGAATCAATCCGAAGTGGGCTTGTAGCCCACACTGGACCCGGCTGTCGGCCTGCCTTTCTGAAGGGAGATGAGGCAGTAGTCCATCTCTGATGAGTCAGTGACCTGCAGGCCAAACGGGAGGTGATAGTGTGTGTGTGTGTGTGTGTGTGTGTGTGTGTGTGTGTTTGTGCATGTGTTAAAAATACCAGCAGACCCTTGGAGCCTCTGTGCCGGCCATCGCCGACGCCACCCTGACAACAACTCTGAGGTGGTGCTCTGAGAACCGTGGTGACGCCCCCCTCTGAAGGGCTGTACCTGGCACGCATCACTCTGCACCTCTCTCTCTCTCTCACACACACACACACACACACACACACACACACACACACACACACACACACAGAGACACATTCTCCCCCATTTACCTTTCTCTCTGTTTCTTCTGTATCGTACCTATTTTATATACCAGTTTTTCCGTTTTTCCATTTATATCCATTCTAAGTGGTGAAATGTCCTTCATGATGTTCAGGTTGATTGTGGAGAGGAAGCTTTAAACCATAATAGAACAGTAGGAGAAGGGACATTCCCATTCAAATCAACGTAGCAGGATGGTCAGGGCGGCGACCATTTTCAATGTGAACAGTTGCAATTGTGACCGTTGTAGAGGGCTATAAACTAACACGTCTAACTTCAAGTCATGGACTCATTACGGTGAGGTTTTGCAGTAACGACTATAACGAACAGAGTATTAATGCTATGAAGCTAGAGAGCCTGAGATAATGAGTCAAATGTACTAACCAAATGCTTCGTCACAGCGTAGGAGAGCACATTGCTCTTGCCACATGGGTGGCAACTTTGTACGCCTCATTTTCTGTTACCAGCATAGCATTGAAGCCCGGTGGAATTAGCTAGCTAGCTAGCTAACAAGCCAGCCGTCCGTCTCACGTACGCTCTCTTCCCGGCGAGGTGCGACAAAGATTTACGGCCCCACTGGTGTGACTACTACTACAATCGCCGTTTACTTGTGTACTAAATTACTACAGAAAACAATTCAATGTCCATTGTACTTACTGTTGTATGTCAATGTCAATGTTCCTGTTACATATGACTCACAACCAACCATGTTCATGTATTCAGGCAATAATTACTGGTTCTTAAATATGCTAAGTTTGCACCACTTAATTAATCAGTTGCTGGACAAAACACTTTAACAGTCTAACAGTTTAACAGTTTAAATTAAAGATAGAGTCCACATTAGCTTCTTTTAAATTCTAATCATCTTGAATTGAAAACAAACATTAAAAGCAAAACATATATGGTAAACTCTTCAACCGACCACTCACAATTACAATATTTTCTACACACTATGAAAGATACAAAGAGCAGACAAAGAGCATACAACTCTTAGCGTCCAGCCAGTAACGGAAGTTTAGCAGAGTTGGTCCAAAAGGAAAGGCTGTCTTCATCAAATCAATGGGGTCGTGTTGCAGTACGCCGGAAATGCCAAAAACAATTTTGAACTAATTTGCATCTAATAAGGTCATGTCCGTTGATCACAATATTCTGGTCTTCTGGAAATGTATTGGCGTTAAAATGGTACTGGATCCAAAACTGTGTATTCTTGGTGTTAGCTCCGTATCATGCTTTATGCTGCATGCCTTTCAATGCTACATGTTTGGAAAGATGTACATTCACCTACGTTGTCAATGTGGTTTGATAAATTATTAACAATTCTTCCCAACAACAATGAGATGACTTTATAAAGGAGTGGTTCCCCCTTAGTACATATTTTGGTTATGAATGGCCAGCAATAACCTGTATTGGAGTAGATTTGTGCTCGATTTGCTCATATGTGTTTATGCTGAGACAACATTCCAAGAAAATCTTTGTTGTTTAATTTGACCATATGTGTATGTTGATTTCCTGTTTTGTTCTGTTTTGTTGTTTAAAAATAAAGAAGAAAGTGGGGAAAAAAGTTAGTGGGGGTATATTCTCTCAAAGCAGGAATGTGCTCAGTAGGTTCAATAAACAGCCATATGAAATATTGTTTAAAACCGAATAGTAGTGGTGGGGATATTTTACGACAGCATGCGACAGGGTGCTGTCTTGTGCTGCGAGGTGAAGCTGTAGTGGATCAGCAGGCATTGTCGCTCTGTGTGCGGAGGCGTGTCAGCAAACATGTTCTTCCATGACCCAAGTACAGAACAAACCAACTCACTAACTAGTTTAACTGCTTTTCTTTTTGATTTCATGCTACTGTACCACCTTGATTCCCAGAGTGTGATATCACTGCTCTGTGTCAGTTGTGGAGGTCCTAAGGTGTCAAAAGTCTGTTTTAAAAGATAAACCTGATATAATCAGATATGATATCTATGTTTTTCTTTTGGTCAACAAATCCCTTTAAAAAAGACCAAACCAACAATGAATGTATCCCACTATTGTGTATTTTTCCAAAGCCTGATAAAGCTTTTTCCTCTGAGTGGAGTTCCATTAAGAACGAATCAATGAGCCACTCTGTTACCGTGGGTTACATGTTCCTTCATCACCATGAACACACGCACTGTACTTTATTGTGACCCAATCCCACACACTGTCCTGGTGCCACAAATACTCACTAGAGCGCCAAATGTGGAAAATCGTCTCCATGCTTTAGTAACTTCAAAAAAGAAACTACAGTGACCAGCTGATTTAGGAAATGAATGAACCTTATTAAAGAGGAAACTGTACATTTGTGAGACGACTGAGTGCGATAGACCATGGTAGGGAAGTCAGAAAGCATTGAGACAGGACAAATAGATTCCTTTGAGGCAAATTTGCGATTTAAAAATTTTAAATTGGCTCCTTGGTTTTGGTCTTTTTATAGGTTTCTTTAACAATAAGAAAACTATTTGGAAGAAATGACACGAGAAAGGGAAATAGATGCAGCAATCTTAACATCCACACAAATACGTTTTCAGTGCCACTTTAACCCTAAGCGTTCAAACTACTCCGGCATCTTTTGGAACCCCCTAAAACGGAGATGTTTGAAGACGCTGATTACCTTATATTTTCAGCAGCAACAATAACAGGCTCTATTTGGCAGAGCAATAGCTTAACACTAAAAGGACTACAGCATGTCACTTTAAAAATGTTGAAAATAATCACCAAGACTTCATGATACTACAGGCATTAATAAAGCTGAGGTGGGTCCATCTCTCTATCCCTTGTCCTATTACATCCCATAATCATCTTAAATTACACCTGTAAATGTTCTCAATGTGTCTTTGATTCCTGTAAGAGTCTTGAGTTTCACCGTGGTTACCTGTTTAAAAAAGAAAGAAGCCGCCGACACTTTGCTCTCTCTTCATCCAGATTCCATATCTCCCTGTCTCCCTCTCTCTCCCCCCACCTCTCTCTTCATATATCTGTTCCTTTTCACCGAGAATAGTCCTCAAGCCTTCCATTTCTCAATCCTCTCCTTTTGCGCCTTTTTTTTTATTGCTCCCTCACTGTTCATAGATCTCCTCCTCTCATCAACTCTTCTCTTCACCCATTCCATTCAGCAACCACCTCCCCCCTCCTCCGCAAACTCAACCAGCCCCCAGCCACCCACCCACCCACCCCTGGCCCTTGGTGGTGGAGAGAGAGGGGGGGGTGTTGAAGGGAAGGGGAGGGCCTGTCGGGGTTGAGTAAGCCTGGACTTGACCCCTGCTTTCTGGGCTCCGAGTAGTCTCCTCTCCACCCTGGGCCAATGACGGATGAAGAGACAGCTCGGCACACACACACACACACACACACACACGCACCTATGCACACACACGACATGCATGCACTCCATTACACACACACACACACACACACACACACACACACACACACACACACACACACACACACACACACGCACACACACAAGCAGGGAGAGTGATCTCTTTTTACAACACTCCCACGTGTAAAATACAGATAGCACCCATCCTTGTATAAAGTCTAAAACACACACACACACACACACACACACACACACACACACACACACACACACACACACACACACACACACACACACACACATACACACACACACAGAATTTCAATCTTGGAAATGGGAGACATGAAATCATGTGATGGATGTCCATTCGGGCGCCTGCTAACAAATCCTTCTGTCTTTGCATCACTTTGCATCCACATGCGCGTGTGCACAGCGTGTGAATGTGTCTAATGCCTACTACAGTACAACGTTTAGTGTACACGAGTTTGTGTAAGAGTGCTCATGCAGCTGTGGAAACAGCAACATCAATTCTATGTGATGATCCAGATTGTAAGTTGTTAGAACCTATATATATGAAAACCTTTTTAGTTTAGCATCTTAAGATGTGATCCACAGTAATGCCATCTTACAGAGACAGTTCTGTTGACTTGTGTACTTTATGTGTGAAATGTGACAAATCCACTGAAACGTCAGATCTATGAGGAGTGATGAGGAGATTGAAACCTCCTTTAAATTAATACGTGGAACAATCATTCAATTCAATTCAATTCAATTTATTTTTGTATCGCCCAAAATCACAAATTTTCCTCAGAGGGCTTTACAATATGTACACATTTGACATCCTCTATCCCGGAACCCTCAAATCGGAACAGGAAGAACTCCCCCAAAAAATCCTTTAACAGGGAGAAAAGAGGAAGAGACCTTAGGGAGAGCAACAGAGGAGGATCCTCTATCAGGATGGACAGAAGTTTGATAGATGTCATGTGGACAGAATGAACACCATAACAGAGTTACAACACATTCAATGTAATTACAACACATTCAATGTATGGCAGAACCACGGCAGGAGGCAAGACCAGGTCCATGTATAACCTGGATCCACAGGAACCTGTGAGGCGAGAAAGCACAGAGACTCTGGTGAAGAAGCGGGTCAATAATGTGCATTAATGGTATCGGTAATATAAAATAGTAATGTGAGTAATATTAAAAGTGATATTAGCAGTTGGAGTCAGCAGGGTAATATTTTTTTATCATGTTTTCCATATTCTCTTTTGATCGTTTAAAGTTGTATTGTTGCTCTTTTGATGTCATCTCGTTGTGCCATCTACTTCTGCAGTTGTTTAGTGGCACCCGACTCCTGATATTCACATAAGGGCGGTTGATGGAAATGCACATTAATTCATGTTTCCTTTTACTGATTATCTGGAGATTAAAAGTTCTGCTGCATTTGGACGGAAACCCGTCTTCTGTTAACGGTTCAATGTGTCTGAATTTCAAACTTAACTTCGATATCGTTCATTTTCATTTCGAGTTTTCTCAATTTTTTGAAAATCCTTCCAGCGTGTGCATCGGTTGCATCACGTTACACAAAGTGCCTTTTGTTCAAGTCTCCGGCGAATGCCTGATACGTCACAGCTTTTACCCTGAGTTTAGAGCAATGAGATGAGCTACAGCGCGGCATACAGAGAGGTCAACGTAAGAATACCACTCATGACATTTCTATACAGAAAATAAAATCCTATTCACCTCAGAAATCGGGACGAGGAACCACAGGCCCTTAGACTGTGTATCCCACAGAGCAGCGTGTGCCAGCTGACATGAAATATTACGGCAGTTCATGTAGTAAAAACACACCCTTGAGCTGGCGATGTTGTCAGCCCTCTGTTAGGGGCTGGCTAGTGCTATGGGGTGCCACTGAGCTATGTGGCGAGGCAGGTGTGAGGCAGATGTTTCAGAGGGATGATAGATCAGCCGTGTGGGAATGAGAGAGAAAAGACAGGTGGATAACAATATGCAGTCAGAGAGCATATAGTAACTACAAATAAAGGAAGGCTCTTACTGATTTCCCCCTCAAGGGTACATTTTGCTCTTCCCCTCACCCGCTCTTCCTGTAACCTTTTCTTCTCAAGGAAACAATCAAACTCACGGCCGCGGAAGTCATCGTTTCTCGGGTGTCTCCGGGTGATCCATCACCCCGTTGTTTTCCGTCTTATTTTAGGCCTCGCTCAGCCTCTCCTGTTGTGTGTTTTTCCTCCTAAAAATGGAAGAATAAGTCTATGAATAGACCCCAGCCTGGGTTAACAGCTAATAATATCAGCGGGGATTGTATGATTCATGGTCTTTTCTGGGAGGGAAAATAAATACATGTGCATGTCTGCCTGCCCAACACTGTGTTTTTCTCTTTTGCCACAGAAATATTCAAGGGACAAGGTCATCAGACGCACGATAAAACATTTACCGGTATGTAAGCTCTCTGTCGCTGGCTCTATGCATGTGTTGCTGTTATTCAGGGTGAGTGTTATTGACTCTAGATAAAACTATGAATGAGGCATGTGTGGCTGAAGTGGGGTTCACTGCGCCCCTCAAATAACCCGTTGCTCTTGTATTAGTTTGTCCGGGTTGGGCTATTGAGTTAGGTTGGGCCAGACTGTATGGTTGGTGTTTGTCTTTCCGTGCAATTGGTCGGAACTGTTTCAAGTTCTGCTCTTTGTTTACTTGTTCTTTCGAGGAACTTGTCCTTACCTCCAGTTGGGATGGGATTTATACGATGGACACGCATTTAGGTAACCAGGTTACAAAGAGAAATCACGAAGTGGGACCAATGGGTCAGTCATCTATCTTTTAACCAAGGTATGTCACCATTGTGACCTATCTTGCATGACTCTGACAGTCTGCCCCTCTCAGTCCTGGTTCAGGTTCTCACCAGGCGGCAACCTCAGGTTCTGCCGAGTGAAGCCAATGCGGTGTCTTAAACTGACCAGCAGGGGGCGAACCCTGTAGCAAAAAGAAGTCAGATTGTATAGAAGTCTATGAGAATATGTGGTTAGGGTTAGGGGCTTCTCTCTTGATTTATTACCTCAGTAAACATTGTAAACATGAGTTTATGGTCTCAATCTCTAGTTTCAAGTCTTCTTCAATACAGCATGATGTTCATTTAGTACATTATGGTCCATTTAGAGTCAAACAGACCATAAAGCAGAGTATGCTTTAGGGCGGGGCTACACGGTGATTGACAGGTCACTGCCGCTACCAGAGACTCATACGGCATCTCTACGTCACTCCTCCACATTCCAAATATGGTAACTTCTGTTTATTGATTATGAAAAAAAAAACATGGCCGCCAGAGAATTTTCTTTTTTCAAGACACCTCCGCATTGGCTTCACTCAGCAGAACCGGAGGTCACCGCCTGCTTCCGCCTCCTTTGCACTCCAGACTGTTTACCTGCTTGAAACAAAAGCCCGCTCAAACGTGATTGGTCAATACTACTTTGACTACAAACAGAAACCAGACTGCTTCCGACATCAAAATCGTGTCACTTTGCCTACAGATTCTGCATTCAAATGCAGATATCTTTTTATAGAGATTATGCTCAGTATAGCCAAGCAACCCAAAGAAAGCCAGACTAGGTTGACCTTGCTTTATAGGCCCCATGATCAGATCACAAAAAGTCCTCCATTAAAACAATTCAAGGGTGTGTTGCTTTATGTACAGGTGAGAAATGAATCTGGATTTTATAACCCTGGAAAGTTACCAAGGCAGCAACTATTTTGTCTTTGTTCAAATGGCCTTGGGGTAAACAGTGGACCTCGTTACAAAGTAATCCACCAGTATGCTTGCTTGTATTTTAACTGGGGCCACCCTGCGTTGGCAGCTTCACTGGGTCAAAAGACTAAAAGATGGGTTGTGATCGTCTGCCTGAACACTGCCTAAGCCTCTGGTATACTTTCCGCGTCTTGGCATCCGTGGACAGCCGTGTACTTGTAGCGGTTGCAAGGGGCACACTTGCGGTTTCATTACAATTGAGAGTACGTATTGGTCTGGCGTTTCACGCATGTACATTTCCAGATCCACACGCCATTCCAGTTGGTGGCGGTAACGCACCATAATGTTGTTTGCCAGGAGTTTGCCATTTGACAATTTGGGAATTTTATAAATGTGGGTAACGGCGGATCTCCTCGCCCAACCTCTCTTCAAAACGAGCATCCACTTTGTTATTTTCTTCCTCTTGGCCAACCAGCTAGAGGCGCATAGCTCAATAATTGTCATTATTCAACACAAGGATGCACAACGAAATACAGTTGTAGCACATTTGCAACACAACAAACACACACAAAACAGATCAAAAACCATTCTCTGGGCAGATAATATGGCCGACATCTTCACATTCAAAATTCAACATGAGAAAAAAAACATTGTCCATCAACTGTGACTGTGTTTGAGCACCAAGCATCACGATGTAAACACAGAGTCCTCCTCTCGTCCCACCGAAGTCCTGAGTCATCAAGCACAGCTTGATCCGGGGTGAATGATGGAGTCAGGTGTCTGTGAAGATGTGGGCTCAACAGTCATCGACCTCCTGCTGCTTTTCATCCATGGGTGGGTGACGGCATTTACGCTGCGAGGACCAAAGCTGACCCTCGTGGACATACGGATGTGGAAAGTATGAATAGGCCTTTAATGCCGTAATCAGAGAATGCGTTCACATGCGCTGTAGATACCGGGTTACTGTAAATCACAGCATGTCCACATGGAATTATTTTGAATATGAATATGTAGTGCTACACGAAATGATCTCTCCTTTCATCGACCTGCTCCGCTGTTACCTTTCCCTGTCTGAAGTGTTTGTAATTGGGCTACTTTAGTGGATGAAAAACGCAGCGCTGCACATTGCTGGCGTGAGCCCGGTTGGGTTAGTGAAAGGTTAATGAGTGGGAGGGAGGGAGGGGTGAGGAATGAGGAGCATGCTGAGGAACAATGCTCATCTCACCTCAGAGAGGAGCAGAACAATGGTGACAAATCAGACACCTCCACTGACCCCAAAGCAGAGGTCAGAAAGAAGTACAGGACATGACGGCACTTCACCAAAAGATAATTAAATTAAATGATTTCCTCAATATAATTCCATTCATCCAACATTATTGTTTCTAATCCAGTAAATTATGGAACATGTGATTTACTGTAAAGAGGTGCTATAATTAGCATTTTATTCTAATGAACAACATCTCAGGTGAAATGTAACGTCAGCCATACATATGTGTGTGTGTGTGTGTGTGTGTGTGTGTGTGTGTTTTCCTTCTCTCCACCTCCTCCCAGGTAAGATGTACTTTGGTTTATGGAGCCCTTGTTGTATTACACCTTTTGCCCTCCTTGTTTTATGGACTTCAGACCGCTGAGGACGTGTCCCCCTTAATGTAACCTTATACACAGTTGTTGTAGTTATTAATTAATTAAGTAGTACGCAACAAAATGTTGGTGATAGTCAATAAAAATGTCTGATGAACTTAAAGTGAATGTGAAAATAAACATTGCGGTGAAGTTGCGATGAGAAAAATAATAGTTGTCGGGAGAGGAACTCTTATTGTAGATAAATTGTCAAAATAAAATTGATGAAGTGGGCAAAACATATACGTGACCTTCACTTTGAGTTAGTGAGCAGCAGAATGTTTCCAACAGTATGCCGATCTATTTATCATATAATGTGTAGTTTACAGAATCGTTTAACTCTACTGCAGGATTATTGCAGTTTTAAGAGCTCTGGATGTGAGTGGCAGGCCTCTTCAGCCTCCGTTTGTGCTTTATCTCTGTTGTCCCGAGGAAACGATGGGCTGAAGCCCAGAGACACCACAACACAGGCGGTGATTAGAGCCGCATGAACATCCCACGAGAACGATCAGCAAACACACAGTATATCTAAGTGCAACACACACACACACACACACACACACACACACACACACAGAGTGAAGAATGGGACCTCGGGGCGAATCACTGAGCAGACAGCTGGCGGAAGTTTTGATTTAATGGCTGAAAATGAGTTGAATAAATGTGTGTGCTACACTCACTCTTAGTCTCTCTCTCACACACACACACACACACACACACACACACACACACACACACACACACACACACACACACAAAAGGCAGTAACCCAACAAGGACCCACAGTAAGAGAATATCCTGTTTGTTTGCAGGCAGTAATTGAATGGAACAGTCGAGGAGCACAGCCCTGGGAACGACCGTCTGCGGCTGTAGACAAAGAAGAAGAAAAAAAAGCCATTTCTCACTATCGGTCGCTCGTGTTATTGCTGGACCGTGGCCCTTTCCCGCATGTCAGTCCAGGAATTGAGTTGTAACACCGCACACACACACTCACACACACACACTTAGATGTCGCAGAGTACATCCAGGAAGACAGAATGCTGCCGAGAACATGAAGGAAGGGGAAATGTAAGGCCCTCAGGAGATGAATCTCTCTCTCTTGCACATATGCACACAACAAAAGCAAATCCTCCCTCCTAAAGTGTGGGTCAGGGTACACGGGGAGGTCTGACACACCAAACTCAAAAGTTGTTACAGAGTCATCACGGTCTTGACACCGGTCCCACCGCAGCCTTGATGCTTCCAGGTCTAAATCAAAATCCAAGGCTTCTTTGTCACCACCGGCTGTTGGTTGAAATGAACGTATTAGCCCTGTTCACCCAACAATTGTAAAGTTACATGTGTAAAGCAATAAAAACAGAGGTGGTCAAAGGGAAATGGTATGAATTCACGGCCGTATATATTTGTTCCTCATTGCATGGCTCTTGTCGGGACATGTACAAAAATGATTGAAGAAATTGGCCAACACGAATGTAGCATGTAGAAAGCTCACTGCAAATACAAAAATGAAACGCGCTGCAAGCAGCTCACATGACGGTGACAGCGGAAACTGTTTCCAGGGGACACTAAAAAGGGATGCACACGGCTCGTAATTAGAGTGACAATTCAAGTAACCTGATGAAATACACACAATTGATTGTGAGGCTAACAGCTAATAGGCTAACGTTATGTTAGCTATATAGTTACTCTCAGAAGGTGTAATAGGGGACAAGCAAGTTAAACTACTGGTAGGTAAGTTCACCTGGTCATTTTTGAAAACCGTATTTGCAATAAGTTATCTTTGATATTTGTGTAGTTAAAAGAAACAAACCCAGAGCCAATGGAAGGGGTGCGTTTGATGTTGACACAGTACAGGAGGTCTTAGAGCAGCCCCACGCCTCATCCTCCACTCACACACTACAGGTCTTATTGTGACAAGGCAGTAATGAAGACACTCAATTCAACAACAATTGAGTGTAAATGTGGCCGTAATAATTGTTTGAGTGGAGGAGCTTTCTCTTTAGCACTTAGCCCTCACTGATAGAAGAGCTATAGGGCTGGTAGCTCACTGTGTGGGTGTTTGTTTAGGGATAGAATAGGGCGATTGACTTTCAGGTTACAATAATTGAGGATTTTTATTACATTGATGCTGTAGCTTAGTAAGAAGTTTAATTTACCTTTTTAGGAGCTGCTCAACTATTCATCTTAGAGGTGAACTTCACATTTATAACGGAAAGCCTGCGGTACAAAGTATGATCGATGTGGAATTGGGTAACATTTAAACCCCACTATTTAGCATTCATAAGCAGTGTACAAACATTAACAAATTGTTAAAATATATTATACTGTACTTGTAAGTTCAAATAAGGACATTTTTATCAATGTATTGGTCAACAACTGTGAAAGAAGAGATAATGAATGCTTGACGATGTCACATAACTCGGTTGTAATCATAGAAAAAATGTCTTCATGTCTTCATAGGGAGCATAAAGTATTTATCGATTATATATCTTGACATGTGTATTATTACATGTGAGCAAACTCCATCTGTTGATGGAGTCCATGAGATGTGGGTGACAGCTCCGGAAGAAGGCTAGTAAGTGAACCTTGAGTTGTTTTCCGTTTTTTTGTCAAAGTAGTTTTTCTAAAGTCGAGTTTTGAACACATTTGAAATGTTTCTCATATATTCTCTGTTACTCTTAATCACTTGTTTAATTGATTAAACGACTTTATAATGTGTTATAAGTCATTTGTTACATTTGTACACTGCTTATTTATTAAATCAAAGTGGTACCAACGTGGGACCAAGTCAAGGTATCTCAGGCTCTACTGCATTTCTTAAAATTGAGTCTTTTGAAAATATTTACCAAGAGAATAAAATAACTTGTAATCTGATATATAAAAAATATATATTAAAAAATCTATCTAAAAAAGGTTATCTGGTATATTAAATTTTTTTTTAAATATACCAGTGAATAATAGTATTTTTAGACATTATATTTGACATCCACTTTACTCTTCTCCCTCCCAGACGTGAGACTGGATATAGGCCTCTCCCAGCAACAGATAAGACGGCAACATCTTGGCCAACAGTCATAAAGCAGGGCAGTGCCGGTGGTGCATCGGTGCCTGGATGTCGCCACAGCGGCAGTAAAGCAGCAGCCTTGTTGCTGACAGGCCTGTATTTTCCTCAACGGTGCGTTCAATCCGAACCCGGCCGCCATAAAGCAGAGTTGGAACGCAACCTTTGGTCGACGCTGTCGGCTTAAGCAACCAGCAGGAGAACACACCCTTCTTGTACACACACACAAACATATGAAATCACACACACATATAGCTGACTATGTGCATTGGAGCATGGGCTAATATAGATTTGCTAAATATACATGCAAATGCACCAACAACCAATAGACAATGCAGTGCAGGGATGTGAACCACAAACCTAAATATAATGGTAAATGTGAGAAGATATGGCCATAGAATTCTACTGTGAATAGAGCACAGGATGTTTAATGAAATAGGATTATCAACCAGTGTGATGCTGATCTTAAATGTATGCAATAACCAGTAAGCTGCCTAAAACCATTCATTCATTTGTCTCTGCATGTTGCAATTGAGTGTGTGAGTTAAAATATTTTATACATTTATAAAGTGATGGAAGGGTAATATATAAACAGTAAAAATAGTTAGCTAAAAGTAATGTATAAACAGTTGAAATAGTGAGCTAATGGATGAAGAGTTTGCTAAAAAATAATGTAGAAACAGTTGAAATAGTTCACTAAAAATAATGGATAAACAGTTGAAATCTAGCTAAGAGTCGTAAGAGATAGCTAAAAAAGTATGTATAAACAGCTAAAAGTAATGGATAAAGGGTTGGAAGAGTTAGTTATTATATTGTAATAACAGTTTAAATAGCTAAAAGTAAAGGATGAATGGTCAGAAAGCCTACAATCAATCACTCATGAATATAGTACAATAGTACGATTTAAACCTGTTGTATTGTAAGAAAAAATATTTCATCCAATTTTGTCTAATGAACAGTATTAACATCCCATTCATAACTCATTCATGAGAACTCATTTGGATGGTGCTGTTGGCAACCACACATTTTTGACATGAAAATCCATCTCTGAGCACAAAGAGCACACCATCTCAAGTACACTGAAGATATTCGGGAAATTTACTCGAAAACCAAACAAATTTTCATAAATCACATGAATATTATGTGAATCAGTTTATTAACCTGAACAGATTCCAAAGAGCATTGAAAGGAGAGGGAAAAATAGAGAGTTCTTTGGAACATTATAACAATAAAAATCCCTTATTGACAAAATACAGACAATAAAATTTGATTATTATGTTTAGAATCATTCACACTCATTTTGTTGTGCTTTCAATTGCTTAAATGAAAAACTGAGTCATTGCACTTTCATTAATGTCAAATATTAAAGCAGTAAAATTAAACAAAATTCTGATATGGAGTCATGACGACTGGTTCTGATTGTCAAATGCATCATCAAATCGATGCAGTTTATATCTTGTAAAGTCACTCACACAACCTCAGCGTCAACACACCGGCCATTCTACAACAGTGAGCAGCGGGGCTATATCTGGCTGCTATTAGTGTCCACCATGACTTTTAACTGTCCTTATCTCAACATAAATAATGTGCCCATAAAGGTTAATCATCTCCACATCTGTAATAAGACATGTTCAACAGCCATAAAAAAGGTCTTTTTCTGTCCATTATCCGTTTCTTTTCTTCTGCGATGACAATAATATGCGTAAACTGCTCTCATTATGTTCTTGAAAAGACCACAGAAGGGTATCGGCAAACACCAGCCACAACAACAACTCTACATAAAGCTAAAACCAGTTGTCAGCTATAAAAAAAGAGGTTATTGTATCCATGTTTTATTTTACATTCCACTTGATTGTCTCTGCGTTGCTATAATTGGTGAGAGTTTCTCCAAAAAATAGAGATTTCTTTTAGTAAAAGGTAGGTCTTGTTGTCCCGCTGAGGAAATGTAGCTTGTTGGGTGAGAGTTCAGCAGAGCCAGCCTCGGGTTTTTTTGTCCTAGTTCAGCTGTGTTCTTTGCCCTGGCTGAGCCGTTGAGTCGGCGTGCTGTGTACGCATCCTTTTGTAACGGCAGCCCCGTACCCTGTGTCCTGTCGCAGAGCCAGTGTGTCACAGTATATAGTATGGCAAGTGGATTAGATCAAGGCGTCCAACAGAGCGCCTGAACACATGGAGCCGTCAGATAGTCACAGTTTTGTCCCACAGCTCCAGCGTGGAGAGTTGCAGGACGGAGAGCTCTGCGGCGTCGGTCGGCCTCACGCTTGAGACAGAGCACACCAGGAGTTCTGTGGGGCCATGGAGCTCGGGGTAAAGGGATAATCCTCGTATTTAATGTCCACGTGTCCCGATCCTGTGCCGTCTAACTGAGACGCCGCCTGCGGGGGAGGAAAGAGACATTTTAAGCAAAAAATAATCGGACTTTACACATAAAAGTAAAACTGCTCATCATGAGGGGGGCTACTTAGTCTGTGAAACCAGCTGTAGAATGTTTTCTGCGGCTCTGTAGGGAGCTTTTTCTAAAGGCTGATGATGTCATCTGTGTTGACTTTAAGATGTCAACATTTCGCAGCAATATCAGCTAATTCCAATGGATTAGCCATTGTCAGTGAATTCCCATGCAAGGGTTGAGAAAAGTGAAGGTGAAGTTTCGCAAAGAGTTCAACTTTGGTGAACCGATGAATGCATGCCATGGCAACGGGATCTCATCCCTACTCATCACATTTTGGGCAGAAGTCACCTGTTTGCGTAGAATCTCGACGCAGAAGGTACGCGCCTGGTCAACATTGTGAATTGGTGGCGGTTAGATTTAAGCAGCAAAACTACTTGGTTAGGGTAAGAAAATAAACGTCATGTTTTGGCTTAAAATAACTATTGTTCCATAACTTAAGTTAAGGACGTAACGTCATGTGACTCAGTGACGTAGCAACATAGCGTCGTCGGTCCAAATGACTCAACTTGTGGTTTCAAACCGGACATGAACACCGGTCCCCCAGAGTAAAGGTCCCATACACCACCGCTCCCACCCGCCCTGAGAGGACTTCCTCGGTCTTTATACTACATCAGTTGCGTTGAGCGTACAATAATGGGTACACCGGGTGTATTGTAATGGAGTTACTAGTAATCCGGGTGAGGGAGGGGTGTCGATTGAGGTTAGGTAGTAATATGGCATATATTTTAATCTACACATGAATACAGAAATACATGTACAGAAATATCCTCTATATAAACTGCTCCGTGAAAGAGGAACTGTTTGCTGATATGAGACAAGAGCCGATGCGACAAATAAGGATTCTGAAGAAGCGGTATGCCTGTTGTACCAACAGCAACTAAGCTAGCAAGTGTGCTAATGGTCAGGTTAACGTTGCATGGGTTTTTTTTGGAGCAAAATGCCGTTGCACGCGATGCATTATACATTTGAGTGGAAAGGAGGTTTACCTGAGTAGCAGACGTGACTGTCTGTCCAGCGTACGGTGAGGGGGCCATGTTGGGTTCGCTCTTAATGGTCAAGGCGTGTTCTGAGACCGACAGGGAGGTTGGGGAGCTGGTGTCAGAGGCGGCGGATCCTGAAGACAAAACAGGACATTGGGAAATGAGTTGCTTTTCACAACGACTTGTGCTTTGCTGATTCTGACTCTTCTGACCCCGAATTGCTTTTAAAAATCTTTAGATATTCCATTTTAAAATGAAAAGCAAATCAAACTGTGGGTTTAGATTTTGCCATCCGTCTCCTACTCTCACACCACCCCACTCCCCCCACTCTCCCCCTTTCTCTTCATCAGTCGGCCCCTACCTGTGGACATTTTGTTCTTGGGCATCTTGGGTTTGCGCTTCCTGGTCTGAATGCTCTCTTTCTTCATGGCCAGAGGTCTGGCCACCTGCAGGGAGTACAGAGCAAACCCACATTAGCTGAGCGTACCTCCCTGTCCCCGATACGCCACGAGGCCGCGGTGTCATGGCGACCCACACAAGCTCCCCTCCCACACTGATAACAGCGACCACGATGCCCTTGGAGAGTTTTATACGCTGCACAAGTAATCAACCACTCCCGACTGTTGCATGAGTTGCATTGCAGGCCAGATAATGCAGCAGATTTGAAGTAGTGGACCCCCCATGTTGCGACCTACCCCGTGCAGCTTCATGTAGAGGCCGCAGGCGTTACACACAGGTTCCCCCTCAGCGTTGCGTCTCCACAGCGTGGTGGTGCTGGTGTGGCAGTTGGTGCAGCAGAGGCCGGCCCGGCGAGACGTGATCTGCTGCAGGTTTAGAGGAGGGAGAAACAGTCAAAAGTCAAAACAGTTTGACTTGTGTTTGGGTTGAAAATCAAATAATGCCAGTGCATTCAGAAATAGTCTCCCAGCTCACATATTCGTACCCTTGAGGTGTAGTTTGAGAAGCTCGAGTTGAGCTGTTCCCTTAACTTTTAGAATGAATCGCAGGATGTCTGTGCGCGGTTTGGTACAACAATGATCCCTCCACATACTGCTTGTAAAAGTTCCAATAACTCCTCAGACAACCATAAATAATGTCTTTTTTGTCTCGCCACTGCGGTGTGACTGTCAGTCAGCAGCAAGCGCGGAGCAAAAAGCAGCGACACGTTGCTTTTGGAGGGGCCCTCGTCTAAAAGCGGCCCCGTCCAAGGGCAAGGTCACTGCAGGGGCAAATAAAAACAGGGAGAGCAGCCCGGCGGTGAGGAGGAGATGTTGGGCAACGCACAGCTGCTCTCGAGAGAGGCGGGATCCTGGGAAATATACAGCTGTGAAGCCTTGACACACACCCTCACCGCACAACCACAAAATGGGAAATGACCTGCTCTGACCTAAAGAAGATTACATCTTTAGAGCATTCTTCACGTAATGATGTTGTTTTGCTGTCTGACTCATTTCTGACTCGTCCTCCATTCAAAAACAATAAAATAAAATGTATATAATAAAATGTATAGTGAAGTAAAGAAGCATCCTTAGAGTGAGGAGAGGAACCGTGCTTGCTTGGGGGGGGGGGGGGGGGGGGGGGGGGGACACACTTGTGGTTGACAGTATTGTAAGGCTTAATTTAGTCCAGTATAAATAAGTATTGAAAAATCTCAATACATTATAAACACAATATGTGTAGAACACATTTTTGTCATCATCACTGTATCAAATCTTTATTTATTACTATCTGTGAATTTCCCTTGATTTTGAGATATCATTATTATCATTGTTATTATTACCATTATTATAGTTTTAAATTATAACAATATATCATATTTAATTCAATGATCAGATGTTTCGAATAACATGATAATCTGTGAAGGAATTTGTAACTTAATCTGGCACCTAAAGCACAACATAGAATATCACAACATGTAAATATACAAGCACATCAGACTTGTAGAGTACATTTTTAAATGACACATCAGTCAGTCGGTCATTCCTCGCGCGCGTCTCACCAATCGCTTCTGCGGTTTGATGAGAGGCCTGTTGATGCCGTTCATTTTGTGGTAGAGGCCGCAGGCGTTGCACAGGTAGTGTCCGGTGCCGTCCCGGCGCCACAGCGGCGTGGATACGGAGCCGCAGTTGACGCACTCTCGGCCCTCGGTGGACATGTCGTCGATCAGGTCTGCACACAACAAGACATAAATAGAGAATTATATAATGGGTTGTTAAGAGAACATTTTAATTGCATTATTAATCCAGCAAATATTTAAGTATGAATTAATGAATTTATTGCAAATATCCTGTGAGAGTTGTGGGCATGGGGGAGGAATCCCCCCCCCCCCCCCCCCCCCCCCCTTCCTCTCTGTGATGAGAGTGAGATCAAACCCCCCCAGAATGAATCAGAAAGAGAGACAGAATGTGCGCGGGGAGGGGGGGGTGCTACGTTATCAGCCTGTGGAATCCAGGGGTCCCCCCCCCCACCCACCCATCCATCACAGCTCTGACACACGACGGACTCCTGGCTTCAATTGCCCACATTCCTAATTCCTCAATTTAGAGCGAGACCTCGTGAGGAAGACCCCACAGGTCAGGGATGAAGGTCTGCCTGCTGGCTTTCTTCCAATGATGTGATTTTGGCTTTTGATATTCCTTGAGAACAAAATGGGAATACATCAGAAAATAAATGCTGAGCCGGGGGTTCGAGGACAACCAGTAAAAAAACAAAAAACAAAACACTTGAAATAACCATTAACTTAACTGCAGCACTAAGCTGACATACACGCCTCTGTCTGCAGGAAGAGAGGAAATAATTGTATTATAAATATACAGGAGCGCTTCGGTGTGAATTTCCTCCACAAATCAACGAAATTAAATCAAATCGTGACGTGTGAAAGCGTCTAAAGGCCAAAATCATCAAACACAAACTCGTAACGGACCTTCTGTGTCGTCTGAACAAGGTGATAACTGCTCCGATTGTTGTGCCACTCTTTATGTGTGTGTCTCCGTGTGTATTGAACCGTGTCATCACAACGCTGTTGCCTCGGGATTTAATTAACATGTTTAATTGATTGTTTTGTTTTTTAAACCCTGTCTTCCAGGAAGAATGCAAATAATGCGTATTGTCTAAATGTGATACAGGATTGTTTAGGGGAATTTGATTGAATCCCCCCCCCACGTGACACAGCCATCACTGTTAGAAACCTCTCTATCACCTCTCCGCTACAATAAATAACATGGCGTTTACGATCCCTGATAAACGAACGCACCAACCGCTGGCACGCTACAGGCCGAGTGTCGAGATAAAGGGAAAATAAATTACCTCATAGCCATGTATAACAATAACATGGTCATATTAATGTCCAGAAATGTGGTTTCGTTGTTAATTTGCTGATATATTTTGGACGAAAATGAAACGAATATAACTGATTGGAAAATATGAACGAATACATTCGTTATAGGTGTATTTGGAGGAGACGGCCAATGAGGATTATATGCATTTTCATAGGAATATTAATAATCCAAGTGTGATTTTACACTTTTTAAATTAGTGGAAATTAAAATGAGTGCGCAGATTAAATACAAAAAAACACCGTTCAGACTAAAGATTTAATGTTTTTAGATTTAAACAAATTCCATTGTTTAATATTATTAATATTATTTTGGTGAGAGCCATAATGTTAAATATTCTTAATTTCTAATTCTAACTATACATATAAAACATATAATATTTTATCATTTCCTCACAGAGTCGCTTTACTGATATGTGTTTCTTTCTTTTCCAGGTTATGATAATACATTTCAGGGTTGACTTCAAGAATCAAAACTCACTTCATGATCACGACGTCTAAACTAGTTTCGGGGCCCCGTGCTTACCCAGACTGGTCCTCCTCCCGGACAGTCCTCCGTGCCGTCCCTGCAGACTAATCACTCCGCTCTCAAAGGGCCCCGGCGTCCAGGAGGACGTCGCCATCTCCGGGCTCATGTACGCGTAGGGGCTGGAGTAGGATCCCGCGACCGAGCGCACCAGAGCGCCCCCGTACTGGTCTGCCCGAGCGCCGTTGCCGAGGACCAGCGGGCTCTGGTAGGTCGCGTCCCGGCCGGTGTTGCTGCTGACGGGCTGGCTGTGCGAGTACGAGAAGCCGTGCGGAGGGTGAGGGCTGCCGGGCGCGAAGGAGGAGCCGTCCGCGCCGGTCTGGGGCCAGCCGTGGTGCCCGCCGAGGCCGTGGGACTGGTGGGTCGAGTCGCAGGTCTGCAGGTAAGGCAGCGTGGGCAGCATGGAGGGGACTCTGGTGGTGGGGACGTAGACCGGAGAGCTGGCCGACGGGTGGATGTAATTCCCGGTGTCGTGCGCGTACGGGGACTGGTTGGAGGACAGGGCCAGGCTCTGATACATCTTCACAAACCGTTTTGGGGGATCCTGTCCAGCCTCCTCAGAAGAGTCCGTCTGTGTCTTTTGGAGCCAACGACTTAATAGACTTCTTGTGGAGATTCTTGTCCTGTGAACAGAAATAATCAGAGTGAGATTTTATAAACGTGAGAGCAGAAGAAGAGACTGCATTTTCACATTTTGAGTCAGTTTTTATTGCGTTTCAATCCAAAATATCATTTGCAAGAGTTAAACTATGATGTTTGCTTATGAAAATATAGAACTCAAAAATAAAATCTCCAGCAATCATTCAGTATCAATCAGCCATATTTCACCTGCACCATTGCGACTGACATGAAAATGCACTTAAACGAGCGCTGATAAGAGTCCGTGCAGATGGAGGCGACTATCGGCGGGCCCCAGATATCCTACCGCTGCCTCATTAAATCACAATCATAACGGAAACCGAATCAAACAGCACGCAACCCTTTTCTATCAGTAGGAACTCAAATCACACAAAACGCTGATAGCAGCGCTCGGTGTACGGGGAACGGCGTTTTCTCTCTCCAAAGGGCTCTCAGTGCATTATCTCACCAGATAAGGACGGTCGGGTGATAAAGCAGTCCGGGTCCTTGAGGCGTCCACGAATCGGGCTAACTCTGTCACTCCACACAGACGGACTCACAGAGAGACGGATGACGCAGCGCAGCGGTAGCGTCTCCAAACGGCTTTGGTGGGTTTTTTATGCGTAAAAGTTACGCGCACTGATCGGAGATGAATGAACCCCGAGGTTTTTGTTGTTGTGGGAATCCGGGACGACTGCGGTGACTCTTCTTCCCCCCGCCGGTATATCTGGAGATAGTAACCGTCGCTGATAATTGCTGATATGGGTGTGCTCCTATTCGCTCCCCTACTGGAAACTTTGTACGGGAGGATAAAACACGTGACGCAGCCTCCACCGCTCCGAGGTAGGCCCTGGGTGGAGAGGGAGGGGAGGGGAGGGGAGGAGGGAGGAAGGGAGGACCCCTGGCTGTCGGAGAGGGCCCAAATGAGAGGGTTGACGGGGGCGCAATAAATACCAGCTTTAATCTCACCTGCATTCACTTTTCCTTTTGGGGAAAGGACCACATGTTGGACACGTTTCAATCCAGGCACGACGTGAAGGATGAACACCAACAACCTTCAGAAGGCGTTTTTTATACCTGACTTTATTTTCATGAGGTTTATATATAAATATAAATATATATCCATTTGATGCTATTTAATGGTGCACGGATTTAGCTTTTTCTGCTCGTTGTTTACCATGATGATGATTATGATGATGACGATGATCCATCTTACACCACAATATTAAACAGCGTTCCATGTAAGGCCACAACCGTTACTTTAGTATTCCAAATTCTTAAAAATCAGTAAATATTCCTAATTGACTCTAACAAATAAACACAATTAGTGATGTTCAGAATATATATATATATAAGTAGTAATATGTATTATTGGAAAGAGAGAGGTTTTTATGGTGATATGAATAAAAAAGCCTATAAATGGTATATATATATATATATATATATATATATATATATATATATACATATATAGATATGACGGGACAACAGCTCGCATACATGGGGGATGTAGGTACAGCACGAGTTATTATGCCACATAATCATCTATAGAAAAAAAAGATGCAAGATAATAATTCTGCGCGTTTAATCAGGGCCGCAAACGCAGCAATAATAACGTAAATATGGCCGGTACTTTTTCGCTTCTTCCGGTATTTGGTGTATTTAAAAGCGACTTCTTTCTGGGCCACAGAAACACATGATTTAATATTCCTCCCCCCAAACAAAGGCTCGGAATGTGAATTTATAGGCTACAACTGTTGACTGGATAATGAAATAAATAACTTGAGACATTCGTAAGATAATTGTTGTATTTGAAAATCAATTGGATTTGAAATAAATAAATCTTCTCTCTTTAACTTATAAAATACGCCCTTTAGAGCCGAGCGAGGTCAAATGCTGCTCCTTAATATTTGTATTCATATTTAACCAGACAGGCTGTGATTTACATTCTCTTAAGAAACGCTCTCAGATGACTCTGAAGCCTTCCGACCGACTAATAACATTAAGGTCTGACACCGTCTCTAGTCTGGCGTCCATTCATTAATCCTTCCCTTAGTTCCACATCCATCCATCTGCGTGTAGTCTGTCTGTCTGCCTGCCTGTCTGTCTGTCTGGCTGTCTGTCTGCCTGCCTGTCTGTCTGTCTGTCTGCCTGCCTGTCTGTCTGTCTGTCTGTCTGTCTGTCTGCTTCCCCTCTTCTTCTTCTGATGGCCGAACACATGATGCCCATTTGTGAAACGGCTCAGTGCCGCCAGCAGATCATTAGCTGAAGCTCTTTCACTGTGACAGACATTTCACAGCTAATCATTCTGCGGCCTATTCGATAATGTAGTTAGTTTATATTACAAATATCTTACTGAAACTTCGACTTTATTTAGAATTACTTTAGATTACAGATCTATTTCCATTTTAATCTTCAAATATTGTTTTTAAAATTAAAATTAAATTAAAATAATTAAATTAAAATTAAAATAAATGTAATTGTAAATACAAATTTTAAATGAAATGAATTAAATTTATATTGAATTATATTAAATTACATTTTTGTTTCATAAATATGCTTTACAATCTTCCTACAAGTGAATGTAAAAGTAAAGGAAATAGCTTGTTATTATGCCTATGGAGCTGCACGCGCTGCAGCAGCTGCAAGCAAACACGTGTGTCCACCTCCTGTGTTGTTGAGCTCAAATCAGCCTCCTTATCTTGGGCCTCCATTGTGATCATAATCGTAACTTCATGGCCCTCACATTTATAAACAGGCTGGGATATCATCTCCAGATCGAGCTTATTTAAGGGATTAAAAGGATGAAATCACTTGAAGTTTAACAATTTATTCATATCATTTATATTATAATTTCCAAACCATCACGGTAGATTGTACTGTATTTAGTTTCAAGCACTCATAAATATCCATAATACTTTATTACAGTAATCATTACACATTATAAAGCATTTTATAATGACTTATGAGGTCAAGTGTCATCATACTGCATAACTACTGGTCTCTCACTCACATTTTCTTTTTGCAAGAATCATAGTGTATTACAATAACCAGATTTAATACATTATAATCGTAATATAATTCTAATCTTTTTTATAATGATTTATAATCCATGTTATAATGCATGATAGTGTGATTATAAGTTAATATAAGTGGTCATTGTTTAAGTAAAGTGAAAATACATTTCTCAACGTTTTGTGTTGTTTTTGCTTCGATTTGATATTTTCTCACTTTTTCGAACCAAAAGTCAACCGAGACATCACATCATGGTTCAAGATGCTATTGACTATGTTGTAAGGCCATGAAAGTCTTTTTTGTGCAACAAATGCAACTGTATGAGTGTAACTGGTGCTATTGATGACATGCACAGATGCATAAATGTGCCTAGAAAGAAAGAAAATCACAAGAAACATGTTTTGAATCTGGCATAAGGATCATGACTCAACAGCTGCAGCTGCCTCGCTCCAAATTCTGAAGTAATTCATCAATTTATCCCCGATGGAACAATATAGCTGAAATAAGTTTTATTTTATTTTGTTTGATTTTATTCATGGAGTTTTTATATGGCACACAAAATGTCTGGGTTGTGTGTTCAATGTTCTTGGCTGATATACTATCAGATGGCTCCAATCCTCAAAACATTGGGGTGAAATATTCATTTCCCAAAACAAAGATTATTTGTGGATTGAACTGCATATTTATGACTATATGATTATCATATTAAACATAGTGATTGGTTTTCCCTCTTCCTTACATGCCGGTCTCTGCCTCTCCTCCTCTGCTGCCTCTGAGCTCCAGAAGCATTCATGTGACGCAGGTCTTTTAATGAAGGCTTGTGGAGCTTCGTCCTTGCCGAGAGATGGAATGCTGTAAAACACGTCAGACATTTCTCAAGAAACCCAAGTTCACCCTCACAAAGAATGTCATTTCAACGCTTTGATGCACCCGATCGTGCGTGTGAAATTATGCACAATACATTTAGATTCGAACAGAAGATGCAGCTGCATTGCATTATGGGGGTTTGTGGGTCAGCAAGCAGCATTGTTTGGAGCTTGACCCAAAATAGACTAAAAGTGAGGATATTGATGATTTTGGGCTGTTCAAAACCAAATGAAAGTGCACGTGAGTATATCCGGCCTGCTACAATCATGTCAGATAGACATGAAGAACCCTCACTTCTCTTTTTAAACTTCTTCTTCCTCTTCTCTCTGCTCTTATTACGGCTGTGGACACTCGTTTGGAAGAATAATCACTTGAATCACCGATATGTTTCTGCCCACCACTGAACAAGTGTTTAATATGAAGGAACTTAGCATCCGCCATGAAAAACACATTTTTTTGCTTTGCACCCAATCTGTAATTCAATTTTGACACTTTTTTTGCAACACGCTGCACACGGTTCTCTCCACGAGACACAGGACGTGACATGAAGTCAGTTGTGTTTGCCATTTTTAAAACACTGCTATTCAAAATGCCACATGCATGGACCAATCTGCCGATACACATGAGACCCGGCCAAACACCCAATTGCTTGACTCATCAGTCAGGATAGAAGCACTAAAACAAAGACCACAGGTGAGGACAACCAACATGGCAGTCTAAAGGCCTGTTTTCAAAAAAGGAAAAAACAACCCTGCCATTCATAATGTCTTTTTGTTGTGTCTATGAATTGTTTACCTGTGTAAATATTAGAATATGGTCTGTTATGATTTTCAGTGCAAAATGCAAAATGTGGAAATGCATTGATGTATTAACAATTTTACACTGTGGAGATACATAAATAATAATGAATGAATAGATTCACAGGTTCACAGGGACCAGAGCACTGCTTAATGACACCTTATCACTATGTATATGTCATACATAGTAATATTATTGTCATAAATATAACATTTAATCCACCACTGCACAAATTATCTATTTGGGGAATAAATATTTTACCTCAATTTTGAAAAATATTTGGGTCATCTGATCTGTACCAATAGACATGTTGTGTGCCATATGGGAATAAAAGCACCATGAAAAAATAAAATAAAATAAATCTGACAAGTTCATCAGTGTGCAGTACTGGTCTTGTGTGTTGTGTTTAGTCAATACATTGACTCTTACAATGTCTCAAAAACAATTCAAACCCAGACTACATCATTAGAAAAGGTAGAATGTCCAAAGTGTTGTAGATGGAGCACAGCAGTGTGTAACTGGTTCACAAACAGTGTGTGCCATACGGTTTAAAATGACGCCTTTAATTTCGCCAGAGATCTGCAGTATGTTGTGGATATTTTGTGTATAGGGTTTTGAAAAAATAGCCCTGTTTTCAAGTCAAATTGCAATTAGATTCAATTTAACTTTATTATCCAAAGTACGGAATCAATGTTGTCAGATGTGCAAAAAGGTACACAGGCAGGACAAATACACGAGGTAAAAAAGAAGAACAATTAGGAGTCTACAGTGTACAGCTTATAAATGCTAAATAGTGGGAGTGAAATGTAAATACAGTCTCTATATTGTCAACAACAGAGCACGACAACATAATACCCCTTACATAATGACACGGCATAACCTAAAGACACTAAATCATCAAATGAGTATCGGCTGCTCATCTCAACAGTAATATGATGGATCTCAATAGATGTCTGAATGTTGTTTGTATATTTCCCGCGACCATGAACGCCACACGTCTTTCACGTCGATGCTTCACCTTTATGATACAAAAAAAAAAAGAGTCAGCGAGCTGGTCTTAGCACGCGGAGCACTAACCCTCGTCTCTCAGTGTACGGGAGTCAGATAGCGACGTTATGGATGAGGTGACTGGTGAGGGCCCGCTCCGCTCCACGCGGGGCCCCGTGGGCGCTCTCACAGCTCCCTCACGGTCACTCGGTTATGTCAATAACAAAAAACACGGGGCCCGCGGCGGGCCGCGTATCTGCTGTTTATGTCACGTTTTTGATAGGCCTGTTACACATCCAGCAGGGAGGCTCTGTCTGCATTTGTAACTAGTGCTCAGCCTCTAATGGACGCCCCTGTCCTGTACGGCTGTGTTCTGCTGCAACGGAATTCCCTCTATCTTCATTTCACATACACATGCCTGCTAGATAAGTTCGGAATTTTTCCAAAGATATTTATTGAGAGAACACACTGAAGTTGTGTGCGTGTGTGTGTGTGTGTGTGTGTGTGTGTGTGTGTGTGTGTGTGTGTATGTGTGTGTGTGTGTGTGTGTGCGTGTGTGTGTGTGCCGTTGGTCTTGTTTTAGAGGCCCTTTCATTTTTTCTTCTAATTTCTTGTCAGTGGTGCAAATTGATGCTGTGATCCCCCTCCAGATAAGATCTCCAGGCTTCATTCATCAAGTGTTATCAACCTCCAGCAAAGCACAATGAGCAGTTAGCAGAGACGTGTTGGACTATAGCTCTGACTGGTGGTGGAGGAGGTTAAAACAGAGGAGCAGTGAAGCTCACACAGCAGCCATCGTTCTCGGCTGAGTCTGGCTCTTCAGCTTGATGGCAGAGGACTGTGTTCCAAATATGTTGGAGAGTTCAGATCCTGAGTTAGCATGAGGTGTGTCCCGGTTCACAGGGACCATGACACCCTATCACTACATGTTTATTATATTAATATTATTGTACTACATACGTCATTTAATCCACCGCTGCTTTGTTTTGGGAAATAAATAGTTTACCACATTTTTTTAGAAGAGTAGGGTCATCTGATAGTGTATCGATTAAGGACATTAAACACACTTTGTGTTCCACACGGGAATAAAATAAAAATAAAATTGAAATTGAAATTAAAATATATATTATAAGATGTATTAAATATAAGTTTAGTAGAATCAACTGTACAGTTACAATCACTTAGATTTTTCATTCATTAAATATAAATTTACATTTTTTAACAACATTTCAAAACTTACAAGCACACGCTCAGCCTACTGACTTGAGTGAACATGCTGCTGAAACTGTACTAAATTCATCAAATTAAATCTTAAGAGAGCAGACTTCCCAGCATGCATCATTGGAGAGTAAACACGCTACATGGACCCCTCTTTGTTGCAGTTTAAGGATACATTGATTGGTTCTGCTCCTATATGCTCAAAAACATAACATTTTCCCACCAATTGTCATGTATCATATAACATGTGCTTTAAATGCCCTTTTAAACATGTCAAATAGCTGATAACTCACACAGGAGCTTAATTGTTCAATAACTCTGTTTGTCTAAGATGAATGTCTTCTTGTTTTCTGCTACAAGCCCTTCCCAGACCTCTGGCAGACTTCTGCGGCCCCCGTGGAGCCACGCAGGGCGGGTAGGGGCCCCCCGCCTCTTCCTCTTATACGTTGCATCTCTGGTCTATTGCCGTGTGTCAGATCTTTCCCAAAAAATGTGAACTTTCTCCTCATCTCTTTCTTGCAGCACACCCTCGGTGGACTTCTAAACACGCCAGTGTACACACGGGGAGCAGATAGAGGAAGAAGAAGAAAGGTTTTTGGAGGGCTGGAACTGGCCCCTGTGCTGCTCCGCTCCACTGGGGAATGTGAAGTAGGAGTCAGGCTAATCTCCAGCGCCCCATGAGAGACTGGCTCCTGTCTGCCGCTTCCCTATCTTTGTGTTTCGTTTCAGCCTGTCAGGCCCTATCGGGGCTGCCAGTGCTGCTGCCGGGTTCAGGACCAGGGACAGAACAGAACTCACAAAGGACTGGGAACCCTTAAACATTATTGTCTGCTGTCCTTCAGTGGAATAGAATTGTGTTTACGATCACGTCAGGTTTTCATTTGATACAATTCTGCAAAAGATTCTGAGCAAGTGATGAATAAAAGAAATGTAGATTTTTAGTCGCATGTGTGTTGTGTTGAGTGTGATGCATAAAAATGGAACAGAGATTATTTTATAGGCATGTTTTGCCATATCCTGATGTATATTGATATCTGAAGATGAGAGTCTACGTCTAGCTGGTGGCTCTGTGAGACACCTACAGTATATCAAAAGAATATCTGTTAAGTTAAACAAAATGCCCTGCAGATATGTTTTACAAATACTCTGTTTTTAATCATATTTTGTGTTTTTTTTCCACAAAGACTTTTCTTCACCTGCAAGGGCTGAAAAGCTCAATGTCAAGCCCTGGTGGTGGAAAAGCAGGAGGGTAACAGCTGATAATAAACATAACACTCACAATAAGTGTAAGATTGTAGTGTTTCAGAAACTAAATTAACTTTTAAAAAACAAAGCTGCCTGCAGTTAAATGGCTCACGTGTGTCTCCTTCATGACCCGGCTCATAAGCCACGACAAAAGATGGGAGGGACAAGAATTGAAACTGAAAGGTATAGTTTATTAACTAAACATACAATAACCCCAAAATCATACTGAGGTTATGAGGTGTGTAAATCAGTGAGTCTGCTGATGGATGAGTGGTTGCGTGGTGGATGAAAGGAGTTGTATCGTTTAGAACCTAAATGTGAAACCCTGCTGAAACAAACCGAACACGAACATGAAGCGGGAACAGAGAGCATGGCCTGGAACAGCCAGATCTTAAGTAGCTCCTGAGAGACCGGCCAGGTGCTCCCAGTTGCACTGATTGGCTCTGCTTACAGGGAACCTGCAGGGCAACACAGACATACAGAGGGGAAACACACACAGTAGGCCCTGCTGTCACAGTACAGTACACATGCTATACTACTTACATTCAAGGAGTCAATACAGGGTTGCACAATGAAAATGCAGTTGTAGCTCTGATCTAAATCTTTTTTCTACGTTTACATGATGTTTATGTGGATGAGCTAGGCGGCCATCTCCGGTTCTGCCGAGTGAAACCGATGCGGACGTGTCTTAAAACCTGCATTCTCTCTACTGACCAGCAGGGGGCGACTCCTCTGGTTGTATAGAAGTCTATGAGAAAATGACTCTACTTCTCTCTTGATTTATTACCTCAGTAAACATTGTGAACATGAGTTTATGGTCTCAATCTCTAGTTTCAAGTCTTCTTCAATACATGTTCATTTCGTAAATTATGATCATTTTGAATAAAATATACAATCAAGCGAACTATGCTACTGTGATTGACAGGTCGCTGCCGCTACCAGAGCCGTATCCGGTGTCACTACGTCACTCCTCCGCATTCCAAATATGGTAACTTCTGTTGATTGGTGGCAAAAAAACAACATGGTGACGGCCGTGATCC
Source organism: Anarhichas minor (assembly GCF_050575085.1). Classification (NCBI taxonomy): domain Eukaryota; kingdom Metazoa; phylum Chordata; class Actinopteri; order Perciformes; family Anarhichadidae; genus Anarhichas; species Anarhichas minor. Next base: position 1,783,842 of record NW_027466466.1, on the reverse strand, counting down.
AAGATGGTGACGGCGAAATCGATGAACTCAAGGCTTTCCCTCCTTTTCTGAATTGAAGGTCTAATGATGAAGGTACATCACTCCATCAACACATTGTTATTTTAATGAGCTGCCAGGTCAGTGTTCTCTGAATCGTACTGTACCTTGATGATGTTGAATCACTGTTCCTTGTCCTTACTCTACCTAATCTCCAGCAGATTGAGCACTTCTTTTTTTTTTTGGCCAAACAATGACGAGGAGTTAAATAGGGTGTGAAACATCTTCCCCTGCAGTCCCATAAAAGGCCAATTTACACAGATCATTTACTCGCGGTTCAATCGCACAACACGGAGCCTCGCCACCAGCTGTCACACGGGGCTGCTGGCAAATACGCGGTCTGGCAGCGGGAGGGGATTGCCTGCGGGTGCACGTTTGTGTGTGTGTGTGTGTGTGTGTGTGTGTGTAAGAGAGACCCAAGGGTGCTTTCCAGGGCTTGTGTGCATATCTATTTAGGTTTTGCTGCTAAATGCTGCTATTTGCTTGTATCTGTGCTGAATTTTTATGTCCAGTGTTAGTGTTGGCGGCTCCAGAATGAGTCATTCACAGTCTAATTGATCAGCGCATTTGCTCTCTCAAAGGTCAAATGGCACAAACACAGGTCACAGGAGATGAGGTCAAGACACAGGGTATGGTGATAATGTGTGTGTGTGTGTGTGTGTGTGTGTTAGAGGGCAGGATTATTGATTTATGCTAATGCACAGATGAGCATGTGATCACACACCTGAAAATGCTGTCATAACATTTGTGTACTTATAAACAATACAGTGAGTCAAACTTGTTTGGAAGAAATTGTGAGGTATTCTAGATGCTGAGAAGAGATTTTTTGTGAGTTCTTTTGTGTTTTTGGGTCCAGTATTGCCACCATTATTATTACTGAGGACATAGGAAGCCGTTTACACGTTATGCTTGGCGTTGAAGTGGTGAGAAAACCACTGCTAGGCAACGGAAACGTGGACGGCAAAAGACTCTCTGTTCGTTCTTCTCTTGTTGCTAACAATTTAGCAAGCTAGCAAGCAAGACACATAATGCAATGGCCTAATGACTGGGGGAATATAAAGATGAGGCCGTTGGTAAGATCAGCATATTCCTCAGACAGAAAAAATGTATAACCTTGACCTCCACTATTCCTAAAAAGGTCAGCAAACACGTCACAATTAGTGAACTCTGAGCTTTCCACATAAGAGGTGGCAAATACCACAATACAGATGTGAGTTCATATCATAGACTATATAAGAAGTGGATATAGTCGTGATGTCACCCATTGGTTTTTGGACTGCAGTTTTTAAAGCCCCGAGGTCGGCATTTTGGCTACTTGGATTTTGGTCGTAGCCAAATTGTTTTTTTTACGTTACCAGTGAGCAGAAGTGACCATAAGACAGATATTTAGAATAGGTAGCAGATTCTGGTTAACAAAGGAGAAGAGGAAGTCTGAATGAAAGTGGGAGGTTTGAGGAGGGGGAGTGTACAGTAACATGAGTTGAGCTTGGAAGAGAAAAAGGGAGGTATGGAGTAGGTGAGTCAGTGAGGGTGCTTACCTGAGCATTCCAACAGCTCTCTAACCGGCGGGGAGACAGACAAATGTGTGGAGTGGCATTTACTCAAGATAAGAGCATGTATAATACGGACACCCCGGTCACGAGGTCTAGCCTCTCTGTTTGTCTGCCGAGCACTTCAGACCACGCAGGTGTGAGCTGTTCCTCTATTCTGCTTCAAACACATTAGACTGTTGTTTCGGCTCTACTGGCACTGCAGGAGATATGCAGTTTATTGGTCCAGACCAGAGTGAAGCCAAAGCTGAAGTGTCTTAGATCTTCCATTCTCTCTACTTGACCAGCAGGGGGTGACTCCTCTGGTTGCAAAAATAAGTCAGATTGTATAGAAGTCTATGAGAAAATGACTCTACTTCTCTCTTGATTTATTACCTCAGTAAACATTGTAAACATGAGTTTATGGTCTCAATCTCTAGTTTCAAGTCTTCTTCAATACAGCATGATGTTCATTTAGTAAATTATGGTCCATTTAGAGTCAAATAGACCATAAAGTATTTTTTAGGGCGGGCTTACTGTGATTGACAGGTCGCTGCTGCTACCAGTGTCGTATACGGTGTTTCTACGTCATTTGTCCGCATTCCAAATATGGTAACTTTCGTTCATTGGTTGCAAAAAAAAACAACATGGCGACCGCTGTAATCCAAGATGGCAACGGTTAAATCGCCGAACTCCAGACTTCAAAACAGCACTCCACAAACCAATGGGTGACGTAAGTATGACTACGTCCACTTCTTATAAACAGTAGTCTATGGTGATGATCAGTCCAGAGATAAACCCAGACTAATAGTAGTTTAGCAATTTTTTTCTGTTTTACAATATTATGGCATTATGCATCCTTGACTCTAATAATTGTCAAATAATCTATTTACTAGTTTTTGTCAAAACAGCTTAGATAACAAGATGAAATATTTGACGAGTACCCCAGGTGTGTAATGTAGCTTATGCTTGCATTCCTCTAGTTTGTTTTTGTTTTTATGCACCATCTGATATCCTTAATGTAAATGTTTCTATATAAATTGACTATGGCTAAACAGCCATGTGCCATCCTCTTTTTTTTCTTTTTTTTTTTTATGCCTCCGGGCTTCCTTGGTAAACCTGTCTTTAATGCTATAAATTGTGGGTAATTCGTTCAAATTCTGCAGGAAAGTGTTCATAAAGGGCTGAAAATGTATGAGAGTGAGAGCCCTCAACGCCTACTTACTAGTTTGTTAGTTTTTTCTGCAGCTGTTAACAGCAAGTGACAGTTGGGCAAAAATGAAGACACCTGACTCAGTGATGTCAGTTATACAGCAATATGTAACCAAAGTTAGCTAACATTAGCCAAAATAAGTCGTACCAGACCGAGAACCAGCAAAACCCCAGGCTGGTCCCATCCAGCATTTGTATATTCCATGACATCCACGTAATGGTGAGCAGCCAACAGCCATCTTTCAGCAAGGAGACCGCTGTTCGTTCCCCTTGTGAAACAATAAGTCAATGTTGATTCATTTGTCACGTAAATTTCGTAATTATTGCACTTCCGTGGTTATTTTAAACCAAATGACAATATTTTCCTGAACCTAACCAAGTAGTTTTGTTGTCTAAACTTAATTAAGTATTTCACGATCTATACCTAAACTCAACTTAGTATTTCACGATCTTTACCTAAACGTAACCGAGTAGTTTAGCTGAGTTTCCTGTCAAGACGGAAGTTTATGTTGAATAGACCGTCTGCATGTGACGAGTTAAAATAGACGTGTGTTGCTGGCTGTCGTAAGGAAACACACACAAAACTAGCAGTAACTTTTTGTAAGATATCATACAAACCGTTATATGAGGAAATGTTACGAAACCCATGAGTGTATTGAACTGAGGTCTGTTGACTGCTAATGAACTTCAACTTTAAGTTCGGCAATATGGATAAACCATAGACTGCGTACATAGATGGACCATTCGTCCCTGCTGCCTCCCACTGTCCACCTTGGCTTGATTGCACCTAAATCCACCATTTATCAGATCATCAACAACTTCAAGGAGAGAGGTTCAATTGTTGTGAAGAAGACTTCAGGGCGCCCAACAAGTCCAGCAAGCACCAGGACCGTCTCCTAAAGCTGATTCAGCTGCGGGACCGGGGCACCAGAGCTTGCTCAGGAATGGCAGCAGGCAGATGTGAGTGCATCTGCATGCACAGTGAGTTGAAGACTTTTGGAGGATGGCCTGGTGTCAAGAAGAGCAGCAAAGAAGCCACTTCTCTCCAGGAAAAACATCAGGGACAGACTGATGTTCTGCAGAAGGTACAGGGATTGGACTGCTGAGGGGTCAAGTCATTTTCGCTGATGAATCCCAAAGACTGACCAGCCTGCATAACAGGCCTAACACACACAATCTACACAGACACACACACACACACACACACACACACACACACACACACACACACACACGCAGAGACAAACACACTGAGCTGATAGCGAACTAGGAAATACGTTCCTGACTGACCGTGATGCAGAATGAGCTCGCTCAGCACACACACACACACACACACACACACACACACACACACACACACACACACACACACACACACACACACACACACACACGATGAACACGTAGAAACCAGTCACACAGGTGACACTCTCACACACATTAGTAAAGGTGTGTGACACAGCAAAGTGATCCATGATGAGGTTCTCGCTGTAAAACTGCACAAAGTCTTTCTACATATTTACATTTTAAGTAAAAGATTATCATCAGGAAACATTATAGTTTACTACTTACATTAAGACAATTCTTTTTTGTGTTACAAGTTTATGCCTATGTTTAAATATGCAAATGAGACATAACCTTATCAAATATTTGCTACTTTGCATACACATCCAGAACATGAATCTGAACATTGAATAAAGCCAGGTTCAAATTCCTGTTTCATTTTGTTGACGTATTAGAGTCAACAGTTTTTGCAGAGGAGATTTTAGATATCTCTTTTTATCACGCAAAAAAAAGAAATCAGCATGTTTTACCAATATAATGTTGTATAAATCAGTCTCTAAATGATAAATGAACAAACCCCTCTGTACAAAGCTTCAGAATATAGAGAGGAACTAAAGTGGAACGCTTGTTGTATGTAAGTGCTGCTGAAGTGGAGATTTCTGGCTCAGAGTCTGAGGACAAAATGATTGAATGTGTTTTTGTAAAATGACACACATTCTGAAGACACCACAGGTGAACAGGATAAAAAAGCAAATTAATGGATAAATTAAACTAGCAAAACGTCCCCAGTTGAGTACTTGTGCTTTTTCTAAAATGTGTATGTTTGAATATACAAATCAGACATTATCTAAAGCTAACTTTTGGTGAATTTAGGATAAATCTACAGACACATAAAGTAGTCAAATTAACACTTAAATTACACATTTAGGTTTTTGGACGTTTTCTTTCCGCTACTCTGCAAGAAGACATGTTATGGAAGCAAAATAGCCCAAAAACTCAAAATTGACAAGTACATGAAAAGCGTCTTTGACAGGGCTGTCCTCCATCAGTTCAAACAAAAACACACTATGAGGGATTCTACAATGATGAAAAACAGAAATAGACATTATGACCAAAGCATATGTGTTCACGAAAGGTTAAACACTGAGTTGATCATTTTTGGCCTGTTTGTAGAACAACCCTCTGATCATTAGCCGGGGTTATGCAAGAGCTATGAGCTGCATCAGCTTCATCTGGGTAATCATGCTGACCGCTGGCTTCTGTTATCTTCAGCACACACAAACACAAACAAGGAGACCATTCCATCTGAGGAGCACCTTTTCCTTTTCCTACCTCACAAGACATGTTCAGTCTACAGTCATTTGTTTTACAACAATACTTATAATAAAATATATATATATATATATATATATATATATTGCTGTGTAATGAAAGTCTTACATTTTGTATGCCTGACTTTTGAAGAAGTTGTTCCGTACTCATTAAATGACAAAAATGTCTGCATCAAAAAAACAGACATAAAATGACATATTGATATTATTTTCCACTTTCCCTGAGTTGCATCTTCTAACCGACATCAGTGCTGATCGTCAAAGCAACATCGGCTCTCATCATATTCATTCGTTTTCAGAATGTTCACCCTTTAAATGACCATTTGTTTACATAATGCCACTTCGACTTACTTATGAAAAAAAACGACCTATAATTTGGAATTATTTTCTGCGTAATAAATAACAGGATTTATTTTTTTTCACAGTCTGGGATATGCCAATGATGCCACTGTGCAGAGCTACGTGATACAGCAGCAACGCCTCTAGTGGGAAGCAGGAGAATAGCATGTATTTGCCCCAAAGGACAAACAGGAAAAATGGCTCAATGTGGTGGAAAATAGAAAGAATGGACAATGTTGAAGCCAGGCCTCTCTACTGAGAGTCTGTTATAATATAATGAATGATTGTATGCAGTAATGGCCATGGGACAGCAAGCCCTCCAACAATGTGTTGAGTAAAAAACACCTGTTGGTGATTCAGATTAAAAAAGAAACTTGTATTGTATTTATAATATTGCACTTTGCTATATACACCCTGGAAATATATAGTATGATATGCTTATTCTACATAAACTGTATAAACTAAATAACCTATACAAAATTGTCATCTCTTTGCCCGCCCCATCTGTTGCCTCAAAGTTCCCATCATGTACACAGAACACAGCACACAATATACTATTGATTTCTTTAATATTGTACTTTAGTTGAGCACATTCCCCAACACACATGTGCAAGTAATAAAATGAGTAAAAAGCAGCTGACAACACAGTACCCCCGAAGCTTTCTGTTAACTCACGCTAATTCAGCGAGGAGGCTAATTGGGTTCCTGACATGCCTTTCTGACTCTTCCCAATAATGCTCTCTCACGATTCTTATTTGCCTGTGAAACTGTGTCAGGTGTGAGGTAGAGATGATGCTGCACGTGTTCTTTACACTGTTGTAGTTGTATTCAAGTTTGTTTTTTAATTTATTACTTAATCTTGTCTGTAAACAATTGTTATATACGGCCGATAAAAAAAGACCCTTAGTGTTGTAGTATAAAAGAAAGAGCAGTGTCCACGATTTCAAAGTGTGGGGTTAGACAGGGAAAAGTCACTTTGATGCTGAGCAAATCTTCTCAGTCTTCATTTCCTGTTTGAGGGAGCTGCAGGGTTAACAGGAGGTGCTGTGCAGAGAGTCTCCAGGAGGGGGCAGCATGGACATTCTCACCGGACAGGCAGTGACAGCTCCCTGCACTGCGTCTGTACGGGCTGAGAGACTGCGGTCGAGCCTTCTTTGGACTCGATGTTCTCGTCTCATCACCACTGTGTGTATTTTAAAGGCCAGCAGTCCGTTCGCTCACATTTGAAGTTCTTTTGTTTCCTGCAGAGTGTGCTGCTGTGTTTCGAGCAGCACATCCGTGGGGGAAACATCATTAAAAACACATTCACAATACATATATATATATATATATATATATATATATATATATATATATATATATATATATATATATATATATATATATATATATATATATATATATAAAGATAACAAGCTGGCATGCAAGGTGAAGTGAGCATTGAATTATTTTTGAACTCAGCCTTTAAAGGGTTTGCCAGCTACTAATGTGGAAATCAATGTGACAATGTTTCATCCACGACGGATACTTTAACATGTGCAAGCAGTGAGATGACGTTTAAATACTGGCGACGATTAAAAACTAATTGAAACACTATTGAGGTTATTTTACAAAAGTTGTATTTTTTTAACTTACGATTTTCTTTAATAACTTAATAAAACCTTTGGCTTCTGTAATGTTTTAATAATTGGGTTTCTCGCTGGCTGCCGTCCCTTCAGAAGCGGTGATCGGACCCGTGAGTGCTTTGATGAGCCACGCGCTTGTAAAAACAGTCATGTGTGGGTTTGTCCGTCTCTGTATGCGATATGTACCGTGTGTGCAGCGTGACTGCCAGCAGCCTATTAAATGTGACCTCTGCGGAACGACGACGGATCATCAGTTATGCCCCAATGCAGACGGGGGTTGTTTGTCACGCCTGAGGAGGTCAGGTGCGTCCCCTTAAAGACTTTTTTGTCTACAAATGTCAGATTGTCCGCCGTATATATTTGAGCAGTGACGCTTTTTAATGTCTCTCTCTCCATCGCAGGATGGAGGGGGGGGGGGGGGGGGTCGGTCATCGGGGACTTTGGTAATAGCTCCCAGTGTGTTGGGCTGTGGAGAGCGGGAGGCATGCTGACCATAATCATATTAGGCAGCACTTCACTAAATAAAGCAAAAAGGCCCCTCTCATCAAATCCACAAGGCCACTAAGTGGGCCTGCGAGGCACCGGGGCACCCCGCTCACATAAGTGTGTGTGTGTGTGTGTGTGTGTGTGTGTGTGTGTGTGTGTGTGTGTGTATGGTGAGGAGAGATTGAGAGTGCATGTGTGTGGGAGATGTGGGAGAGATAAATGTTTTTTTTAACCAGAACTTATCAATTTACTACTACAGAACAAAAAACAACGAAATGTCAGATATTGTTTTGTGTAATCATCAGTGGCGCTGGACAATAGAAGGCGCTAGGGAGCCCCCCCCCCCCCCCCCCCTTGAGCCACAAAAAATAAAAAATAATAATAAATTATAAAAATTGTCAATATTTGTGTTCTTGAAATATGGAATGCACCCAGCAATACGTGTAAAATATGATATCTATATGCAAAATCTATGCTTTTCCTGCACATCCTCTCCGCCTGTCTGCATGTCTCAGCAGCTCTGGGGCGCTGGAAAAATCGCCCACAGGAGGCGGGTCTATGAAGCAGTTTAGCCAATTGTTGATTAAAGATATAAATGTATGACATACAATTTAGCCAATCAGCGTCCTCAAATCGATTCGGCCATGGGCAGAATCGGTTTTGCCCCAAATTGCGCATCCTCGTCCAGGGTTGCCAAATTGGCGACTTTTTCGCTAAATCTGGCGACTTTCCAAATCCTCTTGGCGACTTTTGTCGTCAAAAGCGACTAGCGACAAATCTAGCGACTTTTTCTGGTGTTATTGGAGACTTTTCTGGTGTTTTGGAGACTCTGTCCTCAACGAGCAGTGGGTGCTGCCGTGAGCCCCTCCGCCGTCCCAAAGCACTCACAGGTGGTCAGTCTCACAGAAGCCTCGCGCTGCAGTCAGAGCAGAGAGGAGACCCACACTCGACTCCGCGTCCAGACTGCAAATGCGCAAAGCATCCGCTGAGGGTGACAAAAGACGTCCTGACGTGTTTGTCAAAGTGTTATTTACTGCTTTTTTTTGTGTTGGAATAAATGTTAAATAGTTAACTAGTAGTAGTAATGCGTGTTTGATGTCTTCATTGTTTTGCATTAAATCATGGGATGTTTGTTGAAATTGATTGGATGTGGCACAGTGCTACCTAGAACATTTTCCACCAACCGCCACTGTCCGTGTGTTATATCTACAATCCTCCAAGAATCGTAAGAAATTCACGTACAGGCCGGGTGAGTATAGTGCACACATAGACTCGCTGTCTATTAATAAATGCTTCATCGAATTGTGGGCGGCGTGTCCTTGCAGCCCTGGGCCGTTCAGGTTTGCTGTCCGAAGCTGTTTTTGACTACAGGGAGTTTCTGCATGGGGGGAAATTTGAGCTTGTTATAAAGAGAGAGGGAGCGAGAGAGAGAGAGAGAGAGAGAGAGAGGAGATGACAGACAGGAGGTTTGCATGCATGGTGTCCTAGAGATTCCCATGCTGTTTATTAGAATGTGGCTCTAGGGGTCCTGCCCAGGTAGCTATTCCTGGACAGCACTGAAGTCAGCATACCAACAACTGCAGGACCGTTACAGACCTGGGACCAGAACAGTCGTGAAGTACACTCTTTGCAGGCAGCGACGTCATGTGCATTCTTACAAGACGAATAAATCAAAGTTTCTTGTTAACAAATTGACGCGCACAAAAAAAAGAACAAATTTGTGATGTTAATGAATGCAATGTGCTATGGTTAATCCCGGGAGGTCAAATCAGTTTGCATGCCTGTTTTCGTAGAAAGGTCGGAGGTCAGGATCAGCTACAGAGCAGGACTCATGGTGGAGATGAAGAGTTGAACCCGGGTCCATTTTTGAACCTCCCTGAGACTCTGTATGTCCTTATTTCAGTCTATTAATTCGAGCTACACAACAAAGCTTCCTGTTGCTAATAAAATGATGCTCCTACTGTATATCTATCTGTAAACCATCCCAAATCTACTTATATATATTTTTTCAAGCAACTCACAAACGTCAGGCATTTTACCATGACATCAGAGCCAACACATTCTCACTCGTCGACGCTTTAAACTGTGTTTCCCTCTAGCGTCCATTTTGGACGTGTCAAGGACGACGTGTCTTTCAAAATAAATTTCCGCGTTCACAGGAAACGTACAATTTCTGCTTGTGTTTTTTTAAAATAAACTTCCAACATAGGTTTACTTCATTTTTATGTTTACTTGGTTAGGTTTAGGCAACAAAACTACTTGGTTAGACTTCGTAAAACATTGTGGTTTGGGTAAAATAAGTATGCTCGTTACGTGATTTAGTCAGGCTGCTTTCACCCAGCATTCATAGCTTTACCTACAAAAAATGATGCGCCGTTAGTCGTAGGAATCGAACAAAATTATTTTGTGTGTAATATTCGTAATCATGAACGAGAAAGTAGTTATTTTAACCCAAACGAAGATCTTTTCCTAAACTTTAACATGTAGTTTTGCTTGCTAAATTTAACTAAATATTTCACAATCTTTTCCTAAGCCGAACTAAGTACTGTGAAGACGGAAGTTTATTTTGAAAAGATTATATGCATGTAACGAGCGGAAATTGACACGTGTTGCTGGCTATGGAAACACGTTGTAAATGCACGAAAAATGTAACTTTCAAGCTGTCACTGACACTTTAGCTCTTCTTAAAAAAAACGTCCTGTTTTTGGGGGTGTTTGATCAATGTTCATTGCCTAGGGACCGGACAAATCTGCAAGGTCATGTCTTATTTGGTCTGGCCCTCCCTCCACTTTATCCAGCAACTTGAGATCTGACGGGCCAATCACAACCATTTATTTATTCTAGGGCATGTTTGAAATAGGAGATTGTCAGTAGACGAGTATGCCTTTCTATTTTGTGTTTTTTAAAATTTGTATTGTTGTGTCACGTTTGACATCATGAACGCAACACAAAACGGGTAGTACAAAGCGAAAATATTAAGAAGAAGAAGAAGAAACCCTTTGTCATTGTCATATACATGAAATTTGACCTCTGAATTTGACCCATCCCTGTATATAGGGAGCAGTGGGCTGCCAATGACAGGCACCCGGGAAGCCGGGGGTTCAGTGTCTTGCTCAGGGACACTTTGGCACGTGGCACATCCCAGTCGAGGATTGAACCGTTAACCCTGCGGTTACCAGACAACCCTCTTAAGCCAGTGAGCCACGGTCACCCACCAGTGAGCCACAGTCGCCCATTACGGTGGTTTCTTATACAGCCTCTCTTTCAAACTCTCAAACCAGAGTAATTGGTGGTTGGAACAGCAGAGGGTCCCTAACAGCTAACCTGACCCGCCAGATGGTTTGTTACACAGAACCATCGGAGAAGCCATTATTGGAAACTGTTTGGAAAGGGCAGGCCATTGTTGTTATGAACGAACAGTATCCTCTCCGTTTCGTCTCACACACACCTAAGCCACGCCCATAGCTGCCAGTAGCTCCTTGCAGGAATTGAATTAGTCCGTGCTCTGTCTTTCTGGGTTTCCATGTGATTTGTGATCTCGGCGATTCTCATGTGATCTTGTGACATTCCATTGCCCGAAGCCCCCCTCCCCGCTGCCAAACAGAGCGCTGCTTGCTTGTTCATTTATATCGAACGTGTCGCGTGTCCAAATTCCACCAACTTTGACACTGCACGTCCTTGGGTCACCAGGAATACACCCGCCAAGTGTGAAGTAGATCTGATGAACTGTTCTTGAGATATCCAAAGGACACACAGATAGACAGATGGATATTCCTCGCTTTGTAGTAAGAGAAACAGAATTATGTCAACCCACAAACATGTATTTGAAGACTTGCTTCTTTTTACAGTGTTTGCACAAATGACTCTTAACGTACACAACACTGCCTGAACCTCCACCCCTTCTGCCCTAACCCAGACTTGTCTTTCTCCAATGGTGGGTCAACAGTCCATGACCGTTGGTGAGCAGGGCTTGTGCTGGTGATAGCCTCAGGCTGTGACATTGATGAACCGACCGCTGCCCTGTCTTTTACAAAGTGTCCCCAGTGAGCAGGTAGCAGTGAAGAACATCCCTCTGTCACCTGTCCTGAGGGAGATGGCACAGAGGCCTGACCATACACACACCAACCAATTGCATAGACATGTTGTATATATACACACACATGCACACAACCCGACAGCAAAACATCATTAATTTCTTTGTCCAAATCGCCCTGACTGTATATTCTGTTTTCCAACAAAAAGGCTGAGACCTGCAGTCAGTCAGTTAGTGTGTGTTTTTAGTGAAAAGGCCTCAATTCATTGCTCTCTGGAGTTAGGTTGGCTTTTATCTGATGAGATTGTGTGCACTAAAACACATTTAATCTAATAAGAACTATACTGAAATGGTTTTACTGTTCCACTCTCAGATCCTCACAGATATATAGAGAGAACTGCTTACAGCATTGGGCCCTGTTTATTAGTATGAAAGTTGCTCAGTGGCGCATGGAACCAAAAAACGTCACGCGAGTATAAAATCCAGCTAAGAGTCCCTAGTTTGATGGAAACAAACGATTTTCAGCAGCATCAGCAGCTTCCTGTTGTGTCTCACAGTGAGGCTGGGATATCCACACCGATTGTTCAAAGTAACAGCCGCTGAAAATGTGAGTGCCCAGTGTGTTGGCAGTCTGGGCGATGGTATATAAAGAAAAATAATGTGAATGAGAGGAATTTCAAGGAAAGGCATTCAGCACAAATTTATTGTCCCGTAAAACAAAAGTTCAGTGCCAAGCAAGACGGACTTTGCATTCCGGACTTTGGACTAAATGCTTACGTCAGAATGGTCACAATAATAACTTGGTTTAGTATGTTAGCATGCTAATATGTATTTGCGAATTAGCACTAAACCTAAAAAAGTATTTGCTGATAAATCAGTGTAGTGGAAAATACAAATTTTGACCTTGAGGAAGTATAACAGGTGCAGTTTTCCTGAATTTAAAAAGACATTTGACGCCGTAAATCACAACACCTTTATATCCAAACTCTCAATCTACCATTTATCAAAACAGTCACTTTCATGGTTTGATTATATGGGCGTGAACAATATGTTGAGGCGACTGTGGCTCAGAAGATAGAGCGGGTCGTTCCTCGGCTCCTAGTCCTTGGGGTTAAGAGTCCTTGGGCAAGACACTTAACCCCAAATTGCTCCTGAAGGCTGTGCCATCGGTGTATGAATGGGTATGAATAGAGATAGTTAGAGATAGCTTAGATAGTCCTGATGGGCAGGTGGCATCTTGCATGGTAGCCTGTCATCAGTGTATGATGGGTGTGAATGGGTGAATGGGTGTAGTGTAAAGTGTTATGAGTGGTCAGAAGACTAGAAAACCGCTAGAAAGTTCAGCCTTTAACACCCCACAGCCTCATGTTCTCCTGAATACACTGCAGCTGATGAATGTCATCGCCTTCACTACTAAGTGGTACCACTCATTCCTCACCAACCGTACCCAGCAGGTCAGGGTGAACAGGACCTTGTCTGAACCCTTGACCATCAACACCGGCGCCCCCCAGGGGTGCATCAGTTCACTAGTCCTGTTCACCCTGTACACTAATGAATGCACATGCAGCACTGCTAACAATTACATGATACAGTTTTCTGATGATACAGCCATCCATGTCTGACACATCAGATACAGCTGTGTACAAACATGAGATTCAGAACTGTGTCCAGTGGTGCGACAAACACTTCCTCATCCTCTACGTCAGGAAAACAGAGGAGATGGTATTCGACCCCAAATACATTGGAGACCACTCACCAGTGGTTAGTCATGACCAGAACATTGCACAGGTTGACTCCTACAGATACCTGGGCATACACATTGACAATAAACTGACATGGAGTGTTCAGGTAGAAAATGTCTGCACTAGGGTCCAACAGCAGCTCCTCCGTAGGCTGAGGGTCTTTGGTGTCAACCAGAAAGTCTTGCTCCTCTTCTACCACGCCATAGTTGAGAGCGTCCTGCGGTTTGGCAACCTCAGTGTACAGCTGAAAGCCCAGATCACCCGGCTAACACAAAGAGCCATGAAACTCATGGGAGTCAGACAGCATCCCACACTCCAGGCTGTCTTTGATGAAACTATCATCAGACAGGCCCAGAAGATTATTTCAGACCCCACTCATATCCTCCACCCTGAATACCAGCTTCTCCCCTCAGGCAGATGCTTCAGAGTCACCCAGTGCAGCTCAACCGCTTAAAGAACTCCTTTGTCCCCCTGTCCATCAAAGCCCTAAATGGCAAGCTAGCCAGAGTTTAACCCCTGTAACACCGATTTTTATTTATTTTTAATATCTTAACTATACACTACTGGTGCGTTGTACAATGGGCAGTGTGAAATGTGTTTGTTGGCTGGTGGCAGTCTTTTGCAAGTGCTGTAGGTACTGTGTGTGCGGGTATGTGGACTGGCGACAGTCTGTGTATGTAATGTATGTATGCAATATGTTATTTGTATTGTTTTTTAACAGCAGACACTGTATGTATGTTTCCAAGACAAATTTCCTTCGGGACAATAAAGTCTATCTTATCTTAGTGTCTGAGGACAACCAATGTCTGTAAAAATGTCTATGGCAACCCATTCAATAGTTGTTGAGATATTTCAGTCTGGACCAATGTATCGGACCAACCAGACCAACCTTGCCATCCCTAGAGTCATGTCACTAGTATCGCTAATAAATGATGTAGGTAAGTTCACATGTGCAGGTACTATAGCTTATTCTGAAAAATACATTTTCATGCAGTGCTTTCTAAGTGCCTTTGTGTATTTGTGATATATTTGCCATTAAATTGCAACCAACAACTAAAGCTAATGTGTTTCAACCATTCCATTTAGTCATACAATGAATGCTGCTGCTGTAGAATTTGACTGTTGGCCATATTGATTGGATTCAGCAATAAAGACAATGATAACTTTTACTGTATATAAACCAGGTAAATGATTTGTATTTTGTATTTTACATCTAATGCCGAAGTTTCAGGTTGAGTTGATGGCAGGAAGAAAAAAATACAACCAGACTTCTGAACTTTTCAAAAATCATGTGTCATTGCATTGTTTCTGCTGCTTCCTCGCTATTGTCTGGGTTTGGGTTCCATCCCATGCCGCCTGCTCTCCAACCTTGATAGTAAACTGGCTACGTGTGTAACAATTCGGTAGTACATAAAATAATGATAGCATCAAGGTGGGTCCTTCATCATTACCTGTATGCATGTCTTCCAAAGCCCTTTAGTGGATGCAGAAATTATGATTCTTATCCAGCTGGAACAAAGGGAGAAATAGTGTGACGCTCTTACAGAGACACAAAGTCCTGAACAGGAGGAGGCTGGCGTGGATGGATGGGTCAACAAACATAGGTTTAACCAAACCTGAAGCATAGCTATGTGAGATCAGAAAGCGTCTTTCATTTTGGAAACTGTGATTTTTAACGGTTTTGGAAGGCATAGACCAATTATGTCATTCTGCCGTTTCATTTGGAGGACTCGTTGGTCTTGTAGAGTGTCAGAATTTGGGGCCCAAAGTTACTTTCTGCTCCCCAGTGGGTTACCCCAACCACTACAATACGACGGCCGCACAACAAAAGTAGTAAAAATTAGCTCCAACTGGACCAGCTATATTAAAATCATGCTCAATTAATGCAACGGCAGTAAATATCTGATAATGTGAATTGTAATTAAACTTCATTCTGCTTGCTTTTAGAAAAGATGCTACTTACATGCTTTTTTAAATTGAAATTGCAGTACTATAACTTGCAAGATGCTTTGCTTTTTTACATGTTTTTTTGTTGGTTTTTTGACTTTGTGGTATTACTACTTTTGTGTAAACCACATGACTACGCCTCTGATCACTGTAAGACCAACTTCACTTCAACGGCCACACGCCCAGAGTTGGTGGAATTTGGTTTTCGCACAGCATATGAAGACATAGCATATGACACAGTTCAGATTAATCTCAATATTCCAAGACAACGAAGAGGTCCGTGTAAAACAAAGCAAGATGCAGGAATCAGGAATTAAGAGCGCCGGTCCTTTGTTGAGTTATGGGTCCTTCAACCAAAGTTAAAAAAAGAAGACAGAGGATGGAAGAACAGAGTACATATAGCACAGGAGAAGAAGATGAGTGTGTGTGTGAGCAGCATGAGTAACTAAATTCACACTGCCTGGCTCGCTAATGAAACTATTAATTTAATAAATGGGGAATGTTGTTTTGATCACCATCTCGGTGGTCCATGAAAGTCACTGTACTGTATATGTGTGTTTGTGTCCTTGCGCACATTTGCTTGTGCACGACCTCTCCCGCATGTGTGTGTGTGTGTGTATGTGTGGTCGTGTTCAGCAATGTGTGCCACAACAGAGTGACAGCGCGCCCCGTAAGCACATTTCCAACAGGCTAATTAAAGCTCCTCCGGAATAAGGCCAGGCTTATTAACATCTCGACGCAGCCACTAAAGCCTGCTCATAACCCAACAAGGATCAATGCTCTTCATTAGGGGCCGGACCCGATACTGCTGCCCTGCCAAGCCGGCAGCCCAGCCACCCAAATGAAGACCATAAGGGAAATGCAGAGCTGGTGGAAATGCAGAGAGAGAGAGAGAGAGAGAGAGAGACAATGACTGGCAGTGTGCTTGTGTGATTCTGCGGGTGTGTCACTTTGTGTTTTATAGTTTCCTGGGGAGGAAATGATCCTTACATATTAATGGGAGGAGATGCAGCGATTGTGCTAATGATGTGCTGGATGTATAGCTTTAGATGGACCATACAGTGCAGCTTTCAGTCCACTGACCACGCAGTCTCTCATCCTGTCTATTTTAGGTCGTGCTTCTCTTTTGTGTTGTGACGCTACTCACAATTTAGCGTCCAGATTTAAGGTCAGTTAAGTCTCAGTTGTTGTGTAACTCTCTCCAAGACAGCGATTAAGTGTATTCAGCAGAATTGTGGAATTATTTCTAGTCCAGTCTTTATATGTTTCTGTAAGTTGTAAACAATGTCAATAGTGGAAAGAAATGACTATTGAGTGGATCTATTCATGTCTATATACAACAATATACAACATGGAGTATTTATATATAGACAGTGACAGTGCATATACTATGTATACACACATTTATGTTAAAAGCAGTGTGCATTTTAGCTGTAAAAATAAAATCTATAATGGAAGTAAATGGGTGTTTTATTGTATGACTGATTAAGTGTTCATCAAAGGGAAGAAACTGTCCTGGTGTCTCCTTCTTTCTTTCCTTTTCTTGTCTCAATGATCTTCGTGGGCCTCCTAAGTGTTTAGTGCTGGCACGTCCGCAAATATGTCCTGTCATCCCATTGTCTTGGCTTTTAATTTCAACTCCCATCATGCTCTCTGCTCCCACATTATCCCACCCAATGTCTCCCCGTGGACAGTTATTCCTGGCCTTCCCCTCATCTCTCCCCCTCTCTCTCTCATCCACTTCCCCCAGCCTTCTCAGGTCAATCTTTGAGACTGCTCTCAAAGCGGCAGCTGCTGCAGTGTCTCTCATTGGCTCGCCGACCTGCTGACACTGCCAAAGATCAGAGGTAACACCGGGTCTGCGCCTGGCTCCTTCCTCCTCTCCCTCTGCAGAAAAAAAAAAAAAAAAACTTCCTTCACTCCACTTCATCAATTAATAATTCTCTCTCGTGGGAATTATAGCTTGTGTGCATAAGCAGCACACTCAAATCCACACAGGGTGGTTTTTTTTCCTTCCCGCTCCTGTACATAAAATTAGTAATTCATTTGTAGGGAGAGTAGATTTACCGACGCGCGGGCAGGAACATATTTCCCGGGTTCCCCCGAGGGCGTCGTTGCTGACTCGTGTCATATTTACTGTGTAATTGATTTTTAAACACTCGTCTCTCTCTATTCCTGCACTACTGCTTTTTTCCCCCCCACCTCCCCCTGTTGCCTAAGGTAATTGATCCTTCCAATCTGACTGTGTACCTCTATATTCATCTCTTCATTATAAGATAAACATCATCATCTCGGCATTTCTGTCTTTCATTATGTATTGGCTTCTCTTCAGCCCCTCCCTGCTATCTGACAGGAGCACCTTATTGCACATGGGGAGGGTGGGAGAGGAGGAAGACGGTAAGGGTGGAGGGAGTGAAGGGTGGACGAGAAGAGGGGAGGGCATGGATGAGGAGGACCAAAGAGGATGGACGGAGAGACGGAGGGGGACTAAAGAAAGGAAGGAGGCTTGAAGGCCAGAGTATGCTTTAAACTTTAAACAATTTAGTTGCTCAGTGTAGTTGTTCAAAGTCTAGACAGGAGAGAGATGCAGTAACTGTTCACATAGGGTTGATGGAGAACACTTTCAAACGAGCCGTCTCTTCAAATACGCTTGGTCAGTGCTCCTCGGCTTCCGACGACGCCTTTTGCACTGTATCGGACACACTGGACATTCAACTAAATCCAGTGTAAACCCATCTGCGTCATTGTTGCTCAGAGCAACTGACCACTCAATGTGACTGGGAAGGGAGGTGGATGGACGGGTCAAACAAAAACAAGACTTTCACCCAGGTGAATGCTGTTAGTGGCCCTGAGTGAAATTTAAAGTCAACATTTACTTATTTAGGTTTATATTGAAGCGACACTAAGCCTGTAACGAGCGTATATTAACACGCTGTCCCTGATACGTCCACAACTGATGCTAGAGGGGTACCTAGAGGGTCACAGTTTGATGCTTAGCAACACTGACCAAGCTGCTGTATTTGTTGTGTTTGGAGTAATAATGTGTTGTTTCAGACACTGTGTAAGGACGGATGTACATACAATTTAAGCAATAAGTGAAAGAATAACAAGAGTAAAGGTCTGTAAAGTAAAGAGGATGTATTTAGGAATAGCAGTGCTTTGTTACGTTGACATTATCTAATTAGCAATAAACACAAAGTACAGTTGAGGCTGATGGGAATATCATTTGTTTTGCAAATAGTTTTTAGCCAGCGATACGTTTTTTTGGCCAAAGTTAAATGTTTTTGATAATGTTGCACAGGGGCGTTTCTAGGATTCAAAGAAAGGGGGGGCTTAGCCCCAAGGGGAGTGGCATGTTTGCGCGCTATTTCTTTTGGGGCCCATTTGGGGCCGCGGATATCCATTGTTTCAGACAGTTCATAGATTGGTTCAATCAGAAAGAGTGTGATTTTGCTCTGTAGTGCATTCAGTATATGATAACACAAGAGACATAATTTCAGGGTCATAGTGAAATTTGACAACACAAATATGAACTTTTCTCAAATAAAGAGAGAGAAATAATTTTCCTACTTGTAAAGGAAAGACGGATAAACTAGCTTTCATATCCACGTCACTCTCAAATCCTAACTCTTAAAGGGACCGCACACAATGGATGGAGAATGGACCTGGCAGTGTCAACTTTATATCGTTCAGTATGATGATAGGCTATTGGATTGTAATTTGAAGGGGGAGAAAACATACAAACCAGAACGCACGCACATATGTAGCATGTTAGAGTTATAAATAACTTGTCCATGTGAGAAACAATAGTTTAATTTAATGACATCACCAAAAAAAAAAAAATTATTATTATTTTTTTTTTTTTGAAGCCAATAATGCCAAATTATTTAGGGGGGCTTCAGCTGATGTTGCAAGATAAAAAGTTATGGTTTAACTATAGTTATAATTCATCCTGGTGGAAACAACTTCATGGCAACCCATCCAATAGTTGTTTAGAAGTTTCACTCAAACTTAACTCATAATGACAAGAGTAAACATCAGAGTCTCAATGTTATTAGGATTCATCTTCTGGGGAACATGAATGTCTGAACAAAATTGTGAAGTAATTTGGTAATTTGGTACAGACACTAATGTTCCCCATCCATCCATCAACATCTATCGAATGGTTGTTGATATGTTTAAAATCTGGACCAAATGGGGTGAGCCAGCTGACCAACAGTTCTGAGACCAGAGGGATGACATTGCCGTCTCCAGAGCTGCTAGCATGGTTAAAACTAGAGCTTGACAGAAAAGTTTGAATCCTGCACACTCTCTCATATCTCAAAATAATACATTAGTATCTCAAATAATTTGTTAGTATCTCATTATTGTCAATATGGTAAACATTTGTCATTATTTTAATACAATTCTTCATTGTGAGCCGGTTTCTCATTATTTTGAGATAGTTTCTCATCATAATGGATTGGAGCCAATCACACCGAGATGTGTCGCTAGAAACGTGTCCCGCTAAACCATTGTTTTTCTCTGGAAGGGATAAAAGCATGAAAGTTTAAATATTCTCAACTTTTCAGCGCCAAGCGTGGAGTCGCACCGTTCGTCAATGTCACAATTGACCGAGTCGGTCAGTCAAATCAAGCAAGAGGCGGGCTTTACTACTTCCTGTTTGTATGCCGGTAGATGTGGTTGGAATGGACGTTGATATTAGCGATAGTTAATTAGGATGAACTAAATCATTTTCCTCTCCAACTCATTCAATAGCAGAGCAACAGCAAGAGCTCGGCTCATCTGTTGTTTTGCCCGACAGTCTTTGACAAGGGGCACTTTTGAAACGTCCGCGCCTGTTGCCACGTGTCTCGTTGTGATCGGGGTCTTACAGGATCTTTTCCCCCCCCATCACAGTGGTGGAAATGGGCTTCCATAGATCTGGGCCCGGGTCCTTGATGTGAAAGCCTTCTAAAGGGTAGCAGGTACTCGTTTCATTGAGTTCACTAAGGATTTAAATCTGCAATCAGGAAGTATCAGAATAGAGAGCAGAGAGGGGAGCACAGAAAAAGAAGGAAGGGACAGGAAGATGAAGGATAAAAACAATTATGAAAGGAAAAGAGAAGAAATAATGCAATTAAAGTAGAAGGGAGCAAAGGACGAGCGGAGAGCAGAACAGTGAGCAGGAGAGCAGAGAGCAAAGTGCCCTCTCTCCTTAGGGGAGGTGCAGGGCTCTTCTAATCAATCCATGGATGCATTGTAAAATCAATGCTCTGTATAATTAGGGCAATCCAAGGGTAAAAAAAACACCCTGCTCTGCATTTTGCCTCCGTCTGCACTCAGTCTTTGCTTTCCCATGTAATAACGCCTTCATCGTAAACGGCTTCGGGTCACAGTTACATTATTCCAAATTGGTTGGAATAATTGAAAAACCTCTAGGTCCTTGCTATATGACTTGTCACAAAGTGCAATAGCCCCAAAGGTAACAATGCGCCATGATAAAACTTGAGCCGAGCCCATTGTTATAAGTGGCCTGATGGTATTTTCTAATAGTTTTTAGCCTCAGCCAAGCCACAATCGATACTTTCTCCCCAACCTGCTCATCTTGTTTTTCTTCCTCCAACCACTGAGGACCTCCACCAGACCACACACACACACACACACACACACACACACACACACACTCTCTCTCCTCTTGGAGTTGTCATCTTTTCCTTTTTTAATCCCTTTATTGGAGATGGTGATGAATACTTTCCACACATCACTTTTGTCATATCCCTGTTGAAATGAGCATGCAAGCAACTAAAGACTGGGACAAACTTCAAGGCTGTTTGATGTGTGTGAATGTGAGGGTGTATGTCCGTCCTTTTCTCGTGAGCGTGATATCTCAGGAACCCCTGATGGGATTTCTTCAAATTTGGTACAAACTTCCACTTGGACATAAAACGATGAACTGATTAGAATTTGGTGGTCAAAGGTCAATGTGACTTTGCAAAACCTGTTTTGTCCGGAACTCAAGAATTCATATGGTATTTAGGATAATTTCACAAAAATGTCAAATAGGATAAAATGTTGAAGTGATGACATTTTGGACAGACGTGGATGTAAACTGAAACAGCGGAGGCATCAGTGGTGGCTGGCCCATAGACACTAGGGCGCCACCCCCCCTTGAGCCACAGAAAAAAAAAAAAAAATTATAATAAATTATACAAATTGTCAATATTTCTGTTTTTGAAATATGGAATGCACCCAGTAATGTGTGTAAAATATGATATCTGCGCAAAATATATGCTTTTCCTGCACGTCCTCTCCGCCTGTCTGCGTGTCTGAGCAGCTCTGGAAAAATGGCCCACAGGAGGCGGGTCTATGAAGCAGTTCAGCCAATTGCTGATTAAAGATATAAATTTATGACATACAATTTAACCAATCAGCGTCCTCAAATACATTCAGCATGGGGCAACATTTGTATCGCCCCGAGCTGCACGTCCTCGTCAGGACTAGTTTCTACAGACAGTGATGACAGGAGACGGACGGAGAGCTTGTAGAATTAGTATCAGCGGTTTGTGCATAAACTAATCTGTGACTGGACTAAGGATGGGAGGGAATAGTGATGGAGGGGAGAGTGAGGATATGGAGTACAATAACTGGACTGAAGTAGGGAAAAATAAGTAGGGAGAGAGGAAGGCAGGGTGATGAGGAGGAAGATTGTTGAGAATGAGGGATTCAAAGTTATTTTGAGATTTAGGGAAGGGAATGATATTAGGAAAGTTAGTCCGGTGGCACTGACTCGCGGGTTGAAGGAGAAAGTTGGCGAAATTTTGATGGCGAAGGTGTTGGGTGATGGCGGCTTGTTGATTAAATGTAAGGACGAGGAGCAGAGAGAAAAAGCAATGAAGTTGAAAAAAGTGTGCAACATGGTGGTTGAGAACGCTAAGAAGACAAGTGATGGGCCCTTTGTGAGAGGCGTTATATATGGTATCCCAGTGGAGGAAAAGGTGGAGGATTTGAGATCAAGTATAAGAGGGGGAAAAATTATAGGGATTAAACGTCTGCAAGCAAGAAGAGGGGTAGAGAGGGTTGATAGTTTGTCAGTGTTGCTGGATTTCCAAGAGAGGGTGTTGCCTGCTAAAGTCACTGTGGGATATATGAGTTACAATGTAAGAGCTTATGTCCCACCACCTTTGAGGTGTTTCAAATGCCAAAAATATGGACATATTGCGGCAGCATGCAAAGGGAAACAAAAGTGTGGAAAATGTGGAGGGGAGCATGAGTATGGGAAATGTGAGGATGGGACAGAGCTCAAATGTGCAAATTGCGGGGGTGCACATAGTGTGGCCTATGGTGGGTGTGAAGTGAGAAAGAAGGCAGTGGAAGTGCAGCAGCTAAAAGTGAAAATGAATATATCTTATGCAGAAGCAGCAAAGAAGGTTCAGAGGGAGAGTAGAGTGGAGAGGGGGGGTGGAGATATATCAAGGAAGGAGCCGCCTCAACAGTCAAATGAACAACTTGTGGCAAAGAGTCAAAGGGGAGATGGGAATGTACTGACAGCAAATAAGGAGAGCTTTGTGTATTTCATGGCAGAAGTAGTTAACTGCACATTCCAAGCAAAAGGGAGATCTGAGAAGATTGAAATAATAGTAAAGAGTGCAGCAAGATATTTAAATATTCATGGGATAACTGGGATGGCAGTTCAGGAGGAGCTTAAAAAACAGGAACAGTTAAACAAAGAAGCATGTTCACAGGACTAGTCATGTTAATCCTACAGTGGAATGCAAGGAGTCTGTTGGCAAATGGCCAAGAGTTTAAAGGGTTTCTTAATGGGTTAGAATATAAACCAGATATAATATGTGTTGAAGAGACATGGCTTAAACCAAATTTAGATTTTGTGATTCAGGGATATGTGTGCATAAGAAGGGATAGAGAAGGGGGTAATGGGGGAGGATGTGCTACCTTTGTTAGGCAAGGAATTTCTTATCGAGAAATAGAAAAAGGGAAAGACCTAGAATATGTAGTTGTTGAAGTGTTGTTAGGGGATGAAAGTTTGGTGGTGGTACATTTTTACAATCCATGTCAACGATTGGAATTGGAAGCATTAGAGGCAATAAAGGGACTAGACAGAAGAAGGGTCATTTGGTGTGGTGATTTTAATGCGCATAGCACTCTCTGGGGAGGGGAAAAGACTGATAGGAATGGGTTGATAGTAGAGGAGGTGATGGACTCCTTGGGACTTGTATGTTTAAATGATGGGAGTTTCACAAGAGTGAATTACAAGTCAGGTAATGAGTCAAGTTTAGACCTGACCATAGCATCACGGTCATTGGCAGGTATTAGTGTGTGGGAGGTGTGGAAGCATTCTACTGTTGGAAGTGATCATTACCCCATTTTCTGTAGAGTAGGAATAGGAAGCAGGGTGGGGTCAGAAGATACAGCAGAAAGGTGGATATTTGAAATTAGTGAATCAAGATTTAAAGAAATATATAGAGAACAGGATATAGAAATATTTAATGAAAATGTGAGAGATGCAATTATTGGAGCTGCCAAGCAGACAATTTTATGGAAAACCGGTACAAAGAGGCGGAAGATAGTTCCATGGTGGAATGATGAGTGCAGTGAGGTAATAAAGAAACGGAATAAGGCTTTTAAGGTTTTAAAAAATACCCATAATTTCAAAAATGTAATAGAGTACAAGAGAATGCAAGCAGTAGTATGGAAAACCATCAAAGAAACTAAAAGGATGTATTGGAGATTATTTTGTAACACAATAGGGAGAAGCACTTCAATTAATCAAGTTTGGGGGATGATAAAGAAAATGAGTGGAGTAAAACGGGAGTGGGGGTATCCAGTTTTGGAAAGTGGCGGAGTGGTGGCTAGCAATGATGAAGCAAAGGCAGAATTGTTAGCTAAAGCACTGATTGAGGTCCATAGTTCTGGTAATATGTCAGAGGAGGGTTTAAATGGAAGACATAGAACAAGTGAAGCAAATAAAGAATTGTTGGAAACAGATGAAGAGAGCGAAGATGCAATTAATGCTCCCTTCACTTTGGAAGAAATAAAAAGGGCCATTAGAAAATCAGGGCTAACTGCTCCAGGTAAAGATCAGATTTGCTACATCATGTTGAACCATTTGTCTGATGTAGCATTAGAGGTTATTTTGCAATTGTTTAACAAAGTGTGGCAGGAAGGAAAATTACCAGGACTTTGGAAACAAGCAGTTATAGTACCCATCAGGAAACCAGGAAAAGATCCCACTAATCCATCTAACTATAGACCAATAGCATTGACTTCCCACATGTGTAAAATCATGGAGCGAATGATCACAGAAAGACTAACATATTATTTGGAAACAAGGAATCTTAGGTTAAAGTATCAAAGTGGATTTAGAAAAGGAAGGGGAACAATGGATCCAATAGCATGTCTAGAAGCAGAGGTGAGGAAGGCACAAGTGAATAAGGAGGTAGTGGTAGCAGTGTTTTTTGATGTGGAGAAAGCGTATGATTTACTGTGGAAAGAGGGATTATTAATCAAAATTAGAAAATTGGGAGTATCGGGTAAAATGTTCAGATGGGTTAGACATTTTTTGTTCGGGCGTTCAATAGAAGTGAGAGTGGGAAGGTGTTTGTCGGCCAGCCAGTTGGTGGCAAATGGAACACCACAAGGAAGTGTGATTAGTCCTTTATTGTTCTCAATAATGATTGATGATGTATATGAAAATGTTGGACAAAATATAGGAAGATCTTTATTTGCTGATGATGGGGCTCTGTGGAAAAGAGGTAGGAATGTGGAATATGTTGTGAAACAGATGCAGGAAACAATCAAAAGAGTGGAGCAGTGGGCATTGGAATGGGGATTTAAATTTTCAGTGGAAAAAACAAATACCCTTTTCTTTACAAGAAAGAACATTGGAACAGAGGTCAAATTGTATTTATATGGTAAGGAACTGAAAAGGACGGATTCGTACAATTTTTTAGGGATGTGGTTTGATGCTATAGGCTCACATGGAATGTCCATATTGATAAAATGGTTAATAAATGTAAAAAGGTGTTGAATGTAATGAGATGCTTGGTGGGAACAGAGTGGGGAGCTGACAGGGCTGCTTTGAAAGCCATATATATGGGGTTGATAAGATCAGTAATAGACTATGGCTGTGTGGCTTATAGGTCAGCGTCTAAAACATTATTGAGAAAATTTGATGTAATACAAACTCAAGCATTAAGAATATGTAGTGGGGCTTAAAACAACATCTGTGCCAGCATTGCAGGTAGAAATGGGGGATATGCCATTGGAGCTGAGAAGAGTACAGATAATGATGACCTATTGGGCTAGTTTACAAGGACACAACAACCATCCAACAATAAGGGCAATTGAGCCATGCTGGGAACATGCAAAAACGATGACAAAGAGCTTTGGTTGGGTTGCTAAGGAGAAGGCTAGGGAATTGGGTATATTGGATAGGAGTTATTCTCCAGCTGTGGTTCTGCCAGCTATTCCTCCTTGGTTACTGCCACAACCTGAAGTTTATCTGGGCCTCCTTGAAGTAATGAGAGATGAATGTGGGGTAAACTGTGGGATATTCAAGTCATACGTCAGGAGGAATTATCACAATTATATAACAATTTATACAGATGGATCAAAAGACCCCAATAATGGTAGAACAGCAGCAGCAGCAGTAATACCAGAATTCCAGTATGAGTGTGGGAAGTGACTGAGTGATGACTTGTCGGTGTTTGCATGTGAGATGATGGCCATAGTTATTGCATTGCAGTGGGTAGAGGACGTCAGGCCAGAGAGAGTGGTGATTGCATCAGATTCATGTGCAGTACTGATGAGTCTGAAATTTAGCCACTCCAGATGCAGAGAGGATTTACTGTTTGAAATATTACAAGCACTATACAGAATCCATCAAATGCGGATAGTGGTTCAATTTGTGTGGGTTCCTGCCCATGTTGGAGTCGATGGCAACGAGAAGGCGGATAAAGCAGCAAAAAAGGCTTTGAAGAGTGGGAGAAATATTGTTAAAGTAAATATAAGTAAGTCAGAAGCTAAAGTGGTGATTAAGGGACAAATCAAAAAGATATGGCAGACTGAATGGAATAAAGGGAACAAAGGAAGATATCTGTTTAAGATAAACCATTGGTTGGGAGTGCAGGGCCTAGTGGACGAAATAGAAAAGAGGAGAGGGTAATGACAAGATTAAGGAATGGACATACTGGTCTTAATAGTTCCCTCTGTATTATTGGAAAACATAATAGTGGACTGTGTGGATTTTGTGATGAAGAGGAAACTGTGGACCATGTGTTAGTGTCATGTCAGAGGTACGAGGCAGAGAGAGAAATATTAAAAAGTGGTCTAAGAGAGTTGGGAGAGGAGAATATAACTGATGTATTAAAGAAAAGCTTTGGTGAAGAGTGTTGGAAGCCTCTTTTCGAGTTTTTGGAGGCAACAAGACTAGTGAATAGAATTTGAGATTTATATTTGTTTTGTTTTGTTTTATTTTGTTTTGTTTTATTTTATTTTATTTTTTGTTTGTTTGTTTGGTTTTCGTATTAGATAATTACAATCCTTAGTCCACACTCCAGATTAGTGGGTGGTGGTAATGCACCTACAAGTTGTTTGCCAACCGCCATTAAAAACAAAAGAAGAAGAAGAAGAAGAAGAAGAAGTTTCTACAGACGAGCGTGACCAGTACTCCTCCAAGTCCCGTTTGAGAGGAGAACTTTGGCGGATAAACTGCAGCTGAAAGAGCTGATCCCAGATCAGCCTGACCCCACAATCAGACAGCAGACTAGCAGGAAAGGGAAGCAGTACATGTGAAGCTTCTGTACTAGCTGTACACCAGACAGGTTTGGCTAGCTGGATGCAGTCATGCTAATAACTTATTTAGCTTTTTAAAACAACGGGGACAGATCCAGCACAGACAGGTAGGGAGTGAGGGATGAGGAGGTAAGGAGACATGAGAACACCAGGGCACACATGGAGAACTCTGTCAAGCTACATATTAGGAAAAGTGAACATCTTTTCTTCTACATAGTTGTCCTCAGTCTCATCTGCTTAACTTGGTCATGGAGGCATCAACATTTAATTGAGATGGTAAATTAACAGTGAGAACTCATCATAGCTTAATTTAACATCAGTATTTATAATTACACTTCATGTTTACTTCTCCTGATCGTTACCTCCTATAACAAGGTCCATAGGGGCATCTCAATAAATACACATGTTCTATTATATTATATTATATTATATATATATATATATATATATATATATATATATATATATATATATATATATATATATATACTGTATATATATCTATATATGTGTGTGTGTGTTTTATATTATACTGAATATTATTAGATGATATATATATTATATTATACTGAATTCCCTGTGAGGGTGACAAAAGATGTCCTGACTTGTTTGTCAAAGTGTTATTTACTGCTTTTTTTCCTGTTGGAATAAATGTTAAATATTTAACTACAAAGTAGCAATGCGTTTTTGGTACCTTCATTTTTTTTATGCATTAAATCATACTGGGATGTTTGCTGACATTGATTGGATGCGGCACAGCCCTACCTAGAACATTTTCCACCAGCCGCCACTGGGATCATACAACCGTGAGGTGGTGATTCTAGTTTATGTTTTCTCATTGAGTACAGATCTTGATCCACTGAAGAATTTAGAATTAGAAATTGTGTCTAATAATTAATTTTAATGGCACTAAAGCCATTGGCTACCGCTTCAAAGGCCACCAAAAATATCTAATCAGTTCATTCTTGAGTCCACGTGGACTTTTGTGCCAAATTTGAAGAAATTCCATCCAGGGGTTCCTGAGGTATCTGATTCAGAAGAATGTTGAATTTTAAGGACTAAAACAGGATGAGCGGACGGAGGGGCAGACAACCCCGAAAATATAATAACTCAGTCACGGCTGTCGCCGGTGCAAAGGCATAAAAATATTAGATCTGTGAGTTTGAAGGCTTGTTAGATTTGTTTTTCGTTTTTTACCCTAGTTTTTTTTCTGCTGAAGCCTTCCACTGTGGCAATGAATGGGAGGGCAGTGGTTTTGAATTTGTTTTTATTAAAGACCCACAACCTAGGCAAAGAGTGGGAGATAGCAGCAACAAGGACCGCAGGGGGGAATGGGGCATTCCAGATTATGAGAAAAACGGGGAAGCATTTACAGTCACTTTTGGTATAACTGTATTTTTTTTTAGGTACAAATAGAAGGAGTACATATATTTGCTTGCAATTAAGGCTAGCTTACTGTAGTTGCATGTGGGCTTCTTCCCCAATCAGTGATGAAGGGGCAATCAAGAGGATGGTGGGCCCGTAATGGTGGGCTAAACTGACAGTGCCTGCAGTCACTGAGGTGGTTACGTCACAAAAGATGGTGGAGTCTTACCTGACTAGAGATAGACCGACATTCAACAGTATAGTACACATGGTGTGGGGAGCCAACAGGAAAAGGGTAATAGTGAGGAACCAAAAGAAGAAAAGCATACAAGAGCAGGATGCTGCCAAGATATAACTGATATATTCAAGCAGGTGGACAGTGTGAGTGCAAGTATTAAGTAGTTAAAATGGTGAAATGATTAACTTAATTAAATGCTCAAGGCTTTCTCAAATGTTCCTTTTGTATCAGTAGCTGCCCAGCGGAGCCATTAAACCATCAAATAAATTGATTAGATTAAATTAAGTTAAAAGGGCTGGGAGAAGAACTCGGCAGTAAATTTAATTAGGATTTTACCAAATGAATAAATGTCTGAGGAGACTTAGCCGAGGAGCGAGGTAGAGTTTATTTCTATGGCAGGTATCAGAAAATAAAAGGAGATTTTAAATGCAAGGCTGTTTTTGGTGCGGGCTTCCATCGGCCAATGTAAAGCTTTCATTTGATCTGTTTGTTTGTATTTTTATGTTGTGTTCCGCAGCCAGGAAGAAATCTGGGCCCATGTGCATATTTAATGTACGCTTATCTGAGGATATAATGTGACTGACTTTTTATTCTATTTCTTCACCTGGCGGAGAGAGAATAACAATCTTTATCTGTGTGCACTTACAAAGTGGATTCAACCTCCAATAGCTCGATGACAGAAATTGCAAGTCACTAACTGAATGTGAGGTAATGCAATGTCAAAAAGGATTTAGGACAGCATAACTGTGATGACTATCAACTGAGGTATAATGTGCAGTGAGCTTTCAGGATCTTTCAAGTCCTGCTCGCCCTGATGGGCTTCATTCCGCAATGATAACCTGCTCGCTGTACATTATCCTGCTTGGACCACTACTTACTAAAGAAATCAATAATTTGACAAAAAATATTGATTTAAAAATGATTTTATTGCTTCCGCTAAAAAAAAGAAGTAGTCCTCTGGCTGAGATCAGAACAGCGTCCATAGCAACGTCTTCTACATATGTATTCAACAAAGCCCTGTTATAACATGGAAGTAACACTTGTCAGAATCAGGTAGGTGCCAGCAACCTAGTTGCTAGAAATAAAATGTTGCCATTGTTTCTACATCCATGTGATCCGTTTAATATCAACATTTCCGGACCGAAAAAAACGTTTCATGAATACATTTCATATCAGCCTCGTATCACGTTTGCAAAAACGCACAATGCTGCATGGTTAACAATGTGAAGCGATTGGTTGGCTTTAGACAACAAAACTACTTGGTTAAAGTTAGAAAATAAGACCATCCGCAAATTTTTTGGTTGATTAGACAATTTAAAAAAAGAAGAAAAAAAATTGTTTTTCTCTAAACATGAATCTGTCCATTATTTTAATAGTTCAGTATTGTATGAAAGATAACGGGTATGTTTATGCATGGCAGTGGCACTAATAGGCCATCACTCAGTTTTCATTTCCACATTTATGTTTAAAATGAAAATGTCTATTTGAATAGCTTGTATGCATGATTATCATGCAATTGACAATGTTGATATTGGCATTGATATCTGCTGACAAGGTATGTTTATGAATGGCAGTGGCACGGCCTCCCTACTCACTGTACCTTGCACATGTTTAAAATAAAAACATGGATATATGAACCTGTGTATTATTTGAATAGCTTAGTATTGAATGCACAATAAAGAGGTATACACGGTACTAGGCGCATTTAATATAAAACACATTTTTATACAATATATATAGTCGGGGGTCCCTGCTCCATCTCTCTATCAGTTTGGGGGTCCTTGGCCTGAAAAACATTGAAGACCCCTGCACTAGACAATAGTATTGTAGAATGTCTAGATCTATGAATACGGTCATCTGACTACCCCCAAATGCACAAACTTTTTTCATTGAATGTTTTGAAGCCAATCACAGTGTTCCACATCATCTACAGTAGACTGCAGTGAAGCCACAACCCCTTTGTCAGCAAACATGGCTGGAAGTGATACACATTTTAATCTATTAATCTTATTGTTGGAGCACATCCTTTCTGTTTAGCTGGGTTTAAAGAGATGTTATATTACCAATATTTGTTAAAAAAGGATTATTCATCTTTATTTTCTGACCGTTCTGATTTGGACAGGTCCAACAAACAGTGATCTTTCAGCCAGGGGACCGCTGTTTGTTCTCCTGTGAAACGAGAAGTCAATATTGATTTATTTGTCACGTAACTTGCGTATTTCAGTAACGGCACTTCTGTGGTTATTTCAACCCAAACAACAATCTTTTCCGAAACCTAACGAAGTAGTTTTGGTGCCTAAATCTAACTGAGTAGTTTCCTGTGAAGACAAAGTATATTTTAAAAAGACTGTATGCATGTAACGAGGGGAAATTGACACGTATTGCTGGTTTTCGTGGAAAACGCATGAAAAATCATCACACAAAGGTTGTATGAGGATATTTTAAATCTTAACACGTTACGTGTCAGCATCACGTAATGCCCTGTCAAGATGTCATGTGCATTTTACATATTTCCGTGAGATCAAGCTGACTCTGAATGGCTTTTAAACGGAGTCAGCCCAAAACTTATGGAGCTAGTGTTAACCAGGCAGCAACCTACAGTTCTGCCGAGTGAAGTCAATGCGCAAGTGTCTTAAAACTTGCATTCTCTCTACTGACTAGCAGGGGGCGACTCCTCTGCTTGCAAAAATAAGTCCAATTGTATAGAAATCTATGAGAAAATGACTCTCCTTCTCTCTTGATTTATTACCTCAGTAAACATTGTAAACATGAGTTTATGGTCTAAATCTCTAGTTTCAAGTCTTTTTCAATACAGCATGATGTTCATTTAGTAGATTATGGTCCATTTAGAGTCACATAGACCATAAATCAAGGTATGCTTTCGTGCTACCTTGTGATTGACAGGTCGATACCACAGGGTTGTCCAGTCTGGGAATTCATCTTAAAACTTTAAGTATGCTTTAGGGCAGGCTTACTGTGATTGACAGGTCGCTGCCGCTACCAGAGCCGTCTTTACTACACTTCTCCGCATTCCAAATATGGTAACTTCTGTTCATTGGTTGCGAAAAAAACAACATGACGACGGCCGTAATCCAAGATGGCGATGGCTAAATCGTCGAACTCGAGGCTTCAAAACGGCAGTCCACAAACCAATGGGTGACGTCACGACAATTACGTCCGCTTCTCATATACAGTCTATGGTGTTAACTTAATTAGCTAGCTAGCTAAGGCTGACGATATCTGGTCGTGACAGTTGTCTTTTTGTCTACGGTCAGGGCTAGAAATGAGAAGCCTGCTTTCGTCTACTTAGGGTTTTGTGTTCTATGTGAATTAATTAATGTAAGTAAAATCACTATACCAGTTAGTTTCTCTGATATCATTCCATTGTGTTTTCATTTCGCTCTTCACTCAGCTTCTCTCCCAATGGTTCAAACTGGTCTGGTGGAATGCATACATAGACTCATACTCCTGTTAATTTGCCCCACCATGGTGGACCGCTGTGTATTCCCACTGATGCCACCATGTGATGAATGGAGTAACCCAGGCCCAGTATCACTCTTTATCCCAATAATAGTAGTTTAACAGCGTTTCTTGGTTCCACAACACCGAGTGCCACTGAGGCAAACACTGTTAGTGCTGACAGCGGAGTGATGTCTTTCTCATTGAATACCTATGAAGTCCTCTAGATGTCCATTAATGATAGATTCCATACATAATAAAAAAACGGGGCCGACCCAACACTGATCCGTAATGGATTGCCAGGCAGGACCTGAAACCGATCCAAAACCCTGTCTCTACCCCCCGTCCCCCCAACACACACACACACACACACACACACACCAGCACATTTGCAGAGACATGCACATAAAAACAAAGTCCTCACTCATCCCACTGTGTTTAATCTCTCTAAGTGTTTTCCCACCCCTGCTTCCTTCCTATCTCCCCCCCCCCCCCCCCATGTCCCCCTTCTGAGCCACACCTCACCCTCCTAGATGTTACCACTCACACTGCCATCAGCTCTTCCCTCCTCAAGCTGAGACGCGGACAACTCACTTCTCTGTAATGCCTCCGTCTTCTGTCTGTCATAAATCCCTCCCTTTATTGCTGATGCTGGTGTC
Organism: Anarhichas minor; assembly: GCF_050575085.1. Lineage (NCBI taxonomy): Eukaryota > Metazoa > Chordata > Actinopteri > Perciformes > Anarhichadidae > Anarhichas > Anarhichas minor. The sequence continues at coordinate 1,750,764 of NW_027466466.1, read as the reverse complement.
TGGGCTAAAAGATATGGCGGCGCGGCGCACCAAATCACTTATTAGATTGGATTGGTGCTTCGTTAGAAAACAAATAAACCAAGCCTTCACGCACTGTATTTATACCTGAGCCTTTGTGTGCTAGCGTCTCTCCTCTCCCTGTGTTCTGTGAACACACTGATTCTCTAATGTGAGCTGTATTGAACCGCTGAGTTGTAGTCGGCTGAGTCGTTTTAAATCAGTTTGATGAAGAGTCGTGCACAAATATTAATGTAGAAGAAATAAACCTCTGACCATTTATTTTTTAAACACAAAAAGCAATACATTTAAGTGTCAGTCGGAGTGTGTTACACTGCAGGACTGTGTGACCTTTACGATGTTCAATTGGTCTGGACCAAGCAAAAACGATGTTGGTCCGGTCCATGTTCCCACTGACAAACCACGAGGAGTAAACATGAAGGTATACGGACTGACAATTTTGGCGACTGTCAACCTGCAGCTATGTCTGGGTGCAAAGACTATATAAGAAGTAGACGTAGTCACAGTGGCGTGGAACTCATTGGTTTGTGGACAGCATTTCTGAAGCCCGAAGCCACTATCTTGTTTTTTTTTGCAACCAGAAGTTACACAAGAGGGTTGGAGTTAAGTACAACCAAACACTGGAAAAGACATATTTAGGCGACCAAAATGCTACAATAAACTTTCATGAAGTGTAAACACACTGTGAAAGGGTTAAATTTTAAAGATGAATTCACAGACTGGCCAACCCTGTGGTAGCGACCTGTCAATCACAAGGTACCCTGCTTTATGGTCTATGTGACTCTAAATGGATCATAATCTACTAAATGAACATCATGCTGTATTGAAGAAGACTTGAAACTAGAGATTGAGACCATAAACTCATGTTTACAATGTTTACTGAGGTAATAAATCAAGAGAGAAGTAGAGTCATTTTCTCATATACTTCTATATAATCAGAGGAGTCGCCCCCTGCTGGACACTAGAGAGAATGCAAGTTTTAAGACACTTCAGCATCGGCAGAACCTGAGGTTATATCTGATAATTTATTGTCTTTTATATCATGAAAAAATGATATAACAAGATATCATGAATCATAGTTCTGTTGATAATAAGAAACCAACTAAAATTTCTCAGAAAACCGGTATTGATTCTGCTAATTCAAATACCCATGTGTAAATCAAACTATTGCCTTTACCCTGTATTTATGGGCGTGTATGTGAGATAACATTTTTCCAAAAAAATTCTTAAATTTTTAACTTTTGAATAATCTGAGAAAATACCCTATTTCACTACTTCACACCTTTTCTCCACAACTTCAGGATTTTACTGGAAATTTCTAAATTTTGAGAATCACGGCACGACATGGAGATTAAAAGTTATATTTGTATGCAGAAATTATATAGAACTTATTACATTTTAAACACGAACCATGTTCCAGAACTCCCACTTTTCTGTTACACTCAATCAGAGAGATATCTCCTCCTCAGGCCTTCTGAGAAGAGGCAGGTATCTGCCGCGTTAGGACGGATAATGGGGATGGATGGATCATTGCAAAGACAGGTACGGTGGGACCGAAGGGTGTAGATGGAAAATGGATATGTCATGAAAAAGGAAGACTTGTGAATAGCAGATAGAGGAATTCCACTGAGCCCCGTCTACCTGCCTGGAGCCGGAGGGCAACAGGGCATCCATCATGAATATGGGGATCTGACATGACAGGATTCAACCTGCTAAGCCTCTGTGCAGGTTAAAAATACAAATAGTTCTGACCTGCCAGCTTAGGCTCATCGGACAGGGTGCATATCATGTCCTTCTCACTTATTTGAATCAGGTTTATGTTCTTTTACACATCTTCCATCCATTCCATTGCTTTTCACATGTGATTCCTACAACCATATTAATTGTCATTCCTCTTCCTCCTCCATTTAAACTTGTCAATTCTTTCCCCAATGTCCCCTTTTTTCAATATGTATCGTCCTCATATGTAAAGAACACATAAAAGCTCACTTTACCTGCTGTTTAATAGCATTCCGTAGTGCCCGCCTTCTGCACTAAGGCTTCAGTACCAGTAGAGGGAGACTAGAACTAATCACCTTGACTGACGTAAGAGTATCTCAGTAAAACACAGAGCAGGTGTGTGTGTGTGTGTGTAAGGAAACAGAGAGGAAGCTAGTGACAGAGAGAGAGATTTGGCTGTGTTTGAAATCACATACTACATACTGCACACTCAGTGCTGCTTCCTGCCTATAAAAGGAACGATTCAGTAAGATTTTACCAGCAGACTGTTCACACAGAAGCACGCTCAAGCGCCGGTCGGGCTGGTCTCAGGGAACCACGCCAGAGGCTCAGCCACATCTCTTAAAAAGACGGTCGCAGCTAATTTCTTGACTGACCACATGTTGGGAATCTAAAAGGTTACTTTCTCGCATGAAAACATATGTAAACTTAATAAAGTGACATATATTAAGAGGTTTCTATCCTGGTCCAAAATCTCACAAGACTGACAACCGGTCTCAAGGCACCCTGACGCAGTGTATTGTGGGGCAGTTGAGAATGCGCAGTAAGCTCATGTCTCATTCTTGCTAATATATACATCCGGGGCATGTCCAATACAAAATCCACACACCCGTGTAAATGCACTACTTAGTCAATCTTAAGTTATATTTAGTAGGAAATTAGTATGTTAATATTAATATTTCAAACACAGCCATAGAGAGTGCTGACTTCAGCTAATGCAGCTTCTCCTCCCTGACATCTTGGCTTGAGCCATTGATTCTTACAGCTCGAGGCCTGTCAGTCGGATGGGGCACTGTCACCATGCAAACCCACAGATTAATGTGTGTTTCAGAGTGAGACAGAAAGAAGAGGCCGACCCCACCCGCTCATTAGACAATATGAAGATCCTTCGGATTCAAAAATGTAAAGATCAGGAGAGCAGTTACATTTCGTCACAATGCTGAAAATACAAACTAAATAGCTAACTTTAATATTGAAATGAAATATACAAGAGACAAGAGTCCAGGTGGGCAAAAAACTACACAGCAGAGATGATAATCTGACATCGAAGCAAGCAGTGGTATGCCGTCACGGCCAGCAAAGCCTTCTCTGCTGGCCTAAACAGAATCACAAAGTTATAGCTATTTTATAATTTAATAATTTTTCATAAATACACATTATTATATTATTTTTCCCATTAGCTTATTATCTCATTGCATAGCTACTGTCTTCCTCTGTTGACCAGCTTCCAGCGCTGCTTCCAGTGCAGCTTGTTTTAAGTAGAGCTTTTATCAGATTTCACCTCTGTGTCTCAAGGTAAGAAGAGAGGCCCGAGGCCCGCCAGAAAGCCTTTGCAGTTTAAGTAAATGGGGGCGATATTGTTGATTGTCATAGTGTTCAACCAATCAGATCTTTAGTTTGACATGTTGGGCGTATTCTTTGACATACCAGAGCTTTCTAGGTGGCCTACAAGTACGTCAGCATTAACGTGCGCCGTGATTGGTCAGTGGGCTAGCGTGACCGTTGTGAAGCTGAAGCTAGCTAGCTTAATATTAGTAGTAACAGTTGGAGTAGATTCTTTTTGTTTTACCTAGCTTGGTTTTTTTAACACTCAATGGCTGAAGGAGGAGAAACGGATTTCTCGAGAAAGATATTTCAAGAAAAGCTGGACATCAGCCCTGACCCAGCCAGGAAAAGGATTTGTGCGCCACTTTCAGTCCAGTAACTACGAACGGTATTCCTGGCTAACAGCTCGGAGAAGCGTTGCACATGTTATGGCTGGGAATGCATTTTATTTGTGACTGAGCGTCTTGGTGTTTGGAGCTACGCTACGCTAACCTGAGGTGGCTAACCAAGGCAGCAACAAGACACCATAGCACGGCAGGACACTTAAAAGCTACAATAATTTTGAAAACTTTTTCAACCCGAGTGGATCTACAACTCAACGAACACGTTCGCAGGAGGACCTCTGGCTAGAACTGAACTGCACCGATATTCTGTACAACTGCGGTATTAAACTCTTTGTAATTAAAGAAAGGAGGATGGACTTTGTCTTTAAGTGAACAGCAGCTTTGGTAAGTGAAATGCTTTTGTGTTTTTACATCTGTAGTAGCGTTACTACTGGTGTTCATTTGTCTATCGTGTCGTTTTTATGATATGGTTAATATTGTTCCCTCTTATGTGAATAATATTTGAATGGCTCGTGCTCTTCAGTATGCGGTGGAATACGTGTTTTAGCGCGGCAGTTTTGCTGGATTGATGTGTCATGCTTTCTTGTAATATAAATAAATGTGACTGGTTCTTGTGAGTATGTTCTTGTCATTGTGTTAATTACATTGTGTTTGACTATATGCATTGTCCGTTAATGACAGCATCCTGTATTCATGTATCTGCACTCTGCAGTTAGTGTATTTGTAGGTGTTGAGCTTCATTTTTATATGAAACAAATAATAACCTGTAGGGATTAGAGTCAGACATTTGGTTCTCTGTTTGGGCTTTTGTTTTCTTTTACAAAGCAGGAATTATGGTCTGGAGAAATGGGGATTGTGTGGCGATTACTTTAGCCCTGTTTCTCCACTGCGGGGAGTTGTAGCGTATGTTTTCCTGCTAAGCTAGTTTAGCGTAGCATGCCTCCCAGAACACACAAGCCTCACCAGAGTACACCGTTGTTCTTTCGTGGTGGGCGTGTCAGACAGCACATTGTCTGTTACGTTGGGTGGGTTGCTAGGTTGAGCGCAGTGGCTCCACCGAGAGAACATTATATTTCCCACAATTTAAGCTTCTGCATTTTCCAAATGCAATAGTATTATTCAAACGTATTGTTTGATTCGTAATGCGTACCGAACCGTGAGCCTCGTACCGAATGGTTCAATACGAATACGTGTATTGTTACACCCCTAATAACCCGTAGCTGTGGCGTCATAACGAGGTTATTAAGAGGTGGCTCAACTGTAGTAGGACAGCACTGAAGGCCCAGGTATAAAACACACGGCCCGAGAAGGTGAGCAGAGGTCTGGTGAGTGCAGGGCTGACGAGGGACAGGTGGAACTAATCAAGGAGGCAAGAAACAAAAGCAGGAACTGAAATGACAGGAGAGTTTAGTTTTTAAAAATAAAGCAGGCAATACTAAACATGAAAGATGTGAATAACTATGTAATATTTAGAATATGTGTAATATATGAAATTAAAGATGAATTCACACATCAAAGTCTGTCAGTGTTAGTTGGGTTTGAAGACTGCAAGAGATGTGAGCTCACCAGCCCTTTGTAGCAAAGATCACAAGTCAAGTGAAGTCTCAAGTCTTTGGTCGCAAGTCCAAGTAAAGTCCCAAGTCTTTAAACTATAGTCCAAATCTCAAGTCTTTCATCACAAGTCCAATTCAAATCTCAAGTATTTGGTCACAAGTCTAAGTCAAGTCCAAAGCCTTTGAGCTAGAGTCCAATTAAAGTCCCAAGTCTTTGAGCTAGAGTCCAAGTCACGTCTCAACTCTTTGAGCTGGAGTCCAAGTCGAGTCTCAAGTCTTTGGTCACAAGTCCAAGTCAAGTTTCAAGTCTTTGGTCACAAGTCCAAGTCTTAAGTCTTTGGTCACAAGTCTTAAGTCAAGTCTTAAGTCTTTGGTAACAAATCCAAGTCAAGTTCCAAGTCTCAAATCTTTGTTTGATCACAAGTCAAAACCAAGTCCTAAGCCTTTGAGCTAGATTCAAAGTCAAGTCTCAAGTCTTTGGTCACAAGTCAAGTCTCAAGTCTTTGGTCACAAGTCAAAGTCAAATGCCAAGTCTTTGAGCTAGAGTAAGTCAAGTCTTTGAGCTGGAGTCCAAGTCAAGTCTCAAGTTTTTGGTCACAAGTCCAAGTAAAGTCCCAAGTCTTTAAACTATAGTCCAAATCTCAAGTCTTTCATCACAAGTCCAATTCAAATCTCAAGTATTTGGTCACAAGTCTAAGTCAAGTCCAAAGCCTTTGAGCTAGAGTCCAATTAAAGTCCCAAGTCTTTGAGCTAGAGTCCAAGTCACGTCTCAACTCTTTGAGCTGGAGTCCAAGTCGAGTCTCAAGTCTTTGGTCACAAGTCCAAGTCAAGTTTCAAGTCTTTGGTCACAAGTCCAAGTCTTAAGTCTTTGGTCACAAGTCTTAAGTCAAGTCTTAAGTCTTTGGTAACAAATCCAAGTCAAGTTCCAAGTCTCAAATCTTTGTTTGATCACAAGTCAAAACCAAGTCCTAAGCCTTTGAGCTAGATTCAAAGTCAAGTCTCAAGTCTTTGGTCACAAGTCAAGTCTCAAGTCTTTGGTCACAAGTCAAAGTCAAATGCCAAGTCTTTGAGCTAGAGTAAGTCAAGTCTTTGAGCTGGAGTCCAAGTCAAGTCTCAAGTTTTTGGTCACAAGTCCAAGTCAAGTCCCAAGTCTTTGAGCTAGAGTCTAAGTCAAGTCTCAAGTCTTTGATCACAAGTCCAAGTCAAATCCCAAGTCTTGAGCTAGAGTAAGTCAAGTCCCAACTCTTTGAGCAAGGGGCCAAGTCAAGTCTCAAGTCTTTCAGCTAGTGTGTGAGCTAGAGTCTCCAACTGATGACCTCTTATAATCAACTGTAATTTAACACATCCACAGTCTCTCAAACCCAGAGATGCTCACGTCAGGTTTTGAACGTCCAAGTCAATTCTCAAGTCACGAGACAAGTGTCTAACCCTAACCCTCCCGAGTCCAAGTATCCCACTACTAGCATAACTCACCCAAATCTCAGTCTGAACTGGTTGGGGTAAAGTTGCATTGTGGGTAAATGCCAATTAACACTGTCCCTGTCCACAAGCGTAAGCTTTGGTCTTGAACCAAAGCAAGTGCGCTGCAAGCTCCAGATTTGTTCCACACTCCAGTCCAGTTGGTGGCATATGCACCTCTAGCTGATTTGCTAGGAAGAAGAAGATAACAAAAATGTATGCTTGTTTTGGAGAGAGATTGTGGGAGGAGATTAGCTGTTAACCACATTTTAAGTAATATAAAGAGAGCTCAATGGCTTTGAACTCCTGGCACGGTATGGTGCATTACCGCTAGTGACTAGAAAGGAGCGTGGATCGGGAAATGCGCATTCGTGGAGTGCCAGATCAAGGCAGACACTCAAAGTATATCCAAGGCTTAATGTAAGCGCCAGGTCTTGAAGAGGAAGAAGAATGGAGTAAGAAAGACATTCAATCTTGCAAAACCTAATTCCTAAAACGTACTTCTTTAAAAGGTAGCCGGTGGACTCTTTTATTTTTACTTACTTATTTCGGTTTACATTGACTTATTCTCTCCAAACACATTCTATGTATCCTTGAGATGCATTAGATATATAACAACTTTCTTTAATGTTCACTGTTGATCATTCTTTTCTCATGACCAGTTTGTATATAAATAAGAATTACACAAGGCAACTTTGAGATGCCTGTTTTTAGCAGAATATTCCCCTCACGGATGTCTTTCCTTCAACACGCCTTTCCTACAATTATGTTAAATATAATGCTGACTCTTCTGCTCAGTTAAAATACAATCCAGCACTTAACACTTTTAGCAACACGTCCAGTGTCAGTTTTGCTCTCGTCAGTTTTGCACATCTCAATTTCCGCCCTGGAGTTTCTAGTAAACCTGCATGATTTTGTCTGATTTTGCCAGAATCCGAAGAGGTGATGACAAGCATTAAGAAGAACTACATCTTCTCGCTGACAGTCTGCTTTATTTATGTAGGTCATACAGATGCATCAGAATAAAATTGAGACCGTTTCATGACCAGTTGAAAGTTCCTCACTGTAACTTTTAAACAGTTTTACATGTTTTCATGCATTCATTGGGCCAAGCTGATCAAAGGTAAAGGGTTACAAAATAGAGGTCCTGCCAAGCTCTCAAAGGGCTCGCTGCCGTACTTTAACATTTTGTTCTAAGTTAAGTCATCGCTGGTGCATGGCCTGATATGTAGATGGCAACAAACACTCAACATCAGACTCCAGAGCACTGCGCCCAGCGGTTTGCCAAAAATAAAAATCAATTACTTCTGCAGGGGCGCGTTCACATCGACGTGGACTTCAGCATAAGAATATGTTTCTCTCTTGACATTTGGGTTTCCGTTCAGTTGCGCTGCTGCTCGACTTTAACCTCCAACTAGAGTGTGTGTGAGAGCGCATGGAGGGGGGGGGGGGGGGGGGGGGGGGGGGGGGGTGAGAGAGAGAGGAGAGCATAAATTTGAGTTGGCCCTTGATCAACCCCCCATGCTTTTGGGTTGGCGCTGCAGCAGCCATCCGCTGCGCAAAGGCATTCTGTGCCATTTCCCGCTTCTCATTTGAATGATGCGTCATGACATTTTGACCGCTCGCTTAAAGAAAAAGTTACGTTCGTGAGCACAGCGGGGACAAACACCAAAAATCCAAAGTTAAGTGTTTCCTTTAGCAGGTGTGAGGATACAGAGTTGCGTTTTTAGTTTTTTTGGTGATTTCTCCAGAGGGGACTGGCCAAATAACTACATTTTCTTTGGTACGTAATGGGCAATTAAAATGAACATAAAACAATTTTTACTGAGAGTAGATGTAAACATCTCCAATGAATCATGCGAATGGAGGTCAGAGAGGTTTTTATTTGGTGAGAAATGTCTGCAGTTTGCAGATCAGCCCACATTCGTGTACTACTCATCTATTTGGTGAAAAGGATGATGCAAATAACTACATTTCATCGCAGACAACATCTTTCCCCGCTGAGCAAGGAATCTAACGACAGCAGCAGTAAAAATGAAAGCCGACCATTTTGAAGTACGACTTGAAGATTACCCGGACTGCTCAGAGGGGAAAATTAAAATTGGGCCATAACACTCCAAAGTGACATCTGCACGGTATGTTTGCGCAAACTTAGTTCCCCAAATATGACAGCGGTAATGCTGCTTCCCAAGACTGGTGCATATGATTTATTTTTTGGTCAAAATTTGACAAAAAAGTTCACCAATTTCTTAGTAATCTATTGTACTTGTAATGATAAAATCATGAAAATGCATTTTGTTTTTAATTTTCAGCAGCCATCCACAGCTGAGGGTTTAAGTTTGGGTGCCCGTTTATTGCATTACTGTTACAGTTACCATTTCAGAGACAGAGAAAGAGTTTGTAAAAGGCACGTCTCTTCTTTTCAGATGGTATTGGTGTGCATGGAGGGTTTCCCCATAAATTAACTGTATTTTCCTGCCGTTTATATCCGATTTTGAGTGTTGAATCAAGCAGTCAATTACAGGCTGGAGGGACCGATCAGAGAAATGTGGTGCAATGCGTAACAACTGGTCACACGCTCCGAACAAATAGGGAGCAGCACTTCTGGCAGAGAGGATCAAACAAAAGTATGGGTCTTTTTTTCTTCATTTCTGCCACTGTACTATTAAGAGACAGGATCTACTGCTAGCTAGTTAGCATGCTAATTTCAGTAGATATCTTTGCAACTCAATATAAAGACTTATAAAACACTGTGACCTCTTCCCACTCGAGTGATAATGTTAGTTATTTTGTTGGAAATCCTGACCACATATTTAACTTTGTTTGTCCTCGGGCTTAGCGCCGCAGCACGAGCCTCCGCAGATGGCTCGCAAGCTCTGAGCATATAGTCTAAGCGTTGTTGGTTGCATTATTCTCCGAAACACCAGAGGGCGTATGAACAAAATGAATCGGAGAAAGACAAGTGTAACCCATACACTGTAGGTGTGACTCCACAGGAGGGATTGTAATTATCCGTAAACTCATATCTCATATTATCGGACGACTTTATTGCTTTTGTACAAGCCCTGTAGAGAAAGAAGTGAAGTATTACATGCATTATAAAGAAACAAAGGTTAAATATCCTGAAAACAGTTGGATTTGGCTACATAATATTTACTCAAATGAAGATTTTTAAGACCTATTTCTAAAACATCTAAAAAACGAATTGGCCTTCTTTGTCTAATCCACATGTAAGTAGTGCTTTTATCAAAGAACTACTTATGATTGGTCACGTGATTGCGCACACCAAGTTCAGAGTACGACCAAGTGCCACGACCACTTGCAGACCCTACGCTCGCCTCGTAAACCGAGAAAAATATTTTGTCTCCCATTTTGTTGTATACAAATGTCACAATATGAATGTTTACGTGAATACAGAAAATAATCGAACACTTCTGCAGCTCCAATTTAGGGCTGCAAAGCTCCCAAGTTTCCTAAAATAGAAGGCTGGCCTCTAAGTATATCGACATTGGCATGACAAGTGATTTATCCATTTGACAATATATCTTTCTTCCAAGCCAAGCTATTAAGCTAAAAGTAAAGGAGAAAAAAAAGAATCTCTCAGTCTGAATGAAGTGTAACAAAGGTAAGGTAGGAAAAGAAAAAGAGAGGGAAGACAGAGGTTGACTTGTCTGTAGGGAGAGCGTGACCTGGAAAGCTCAGGAAGGACCGCTCCTCTCACACGCACATTTCAAAAAGGGGAGGAGGGAGAGGAAGCATCCCTTGGTCCAAAAAAAAAACATTTAAGAAAAATAAAAACAAGTGGAAGAGGGTGACGTGGACAGGTCAAAGGGATTGCAGGAAAGGGAAAGGTAAGGGCTGCAAGGGAGAGGAGGCAACAAGATCAGAGGAACAGGAAGGATGGGAATATGACAAGAATGGGGTGCGGGCTGAAGAGATAGATGGAAAATGGAGGAAATTGTAGGAAAAAGACTACAGGGAGAAATTGAATAGAGAGGTACAGAAGAGACCAGATAAAAACAACACAAAGAGGTCTGAGAAAACCCTCACACTTCCTGGTTTGCTTGACCAAAACCTCCAGAAATAAAAGCCGTTGTCAGTACAAAGTACGGTACGGCAAGTTCAACTTTAGGAGTCCGAACTCCTGAGAACAGGAGGGACTTGCACACACCTGTTACCTGTTATAATGATAATAGTAGCCGTATTAAAAGCCTCGAGTTCGCCATCTTGAATTACGGCCGTCGCCATTTTGTTTCTTTGCAACCAATAAACTGAGATTACCATATTTAGAATGTGGAAGAGTGACGTAGAAACGCCGTATACGGTAGCAACCTGTCAATCACAGTAAGCCTGCCCTAAAGCATACTCTGCATTATGGTCTGTTTGACTCTAAATGGACCATCATTTACTAAATGAACATCATGCTGTATTGAAGAAGACTTGAAACTAGAGATTTAGACGATAAACTCATGTTTACAATGTTTACTGAGGGAATAAATCAAGAGAGAAGTAGAGTCATTTTCTCATAGACTTCTATACAATTGGACTTATTTTTGCAACCAGAGGAGTCGCCCCCTGCTGGTCAGTAGAGAATGCAAGTTTTCAGACACTTCCGCATCGGCTTCACTCGGCAGAACCGGAGGTTATATCTGCACTAGTGCATACTGGGCACTTACTGTCCTGTAAAAGCACTGTGTGTGTAAACCTGTATACACTACACACATTTGTCACAGAGAAGAACCCAAATGACAATCATGTGAAGTGCAACTTGTGCCACACACCAAGGCTCGCTCTCATCAGCATGCATGGGCATACACACGAGCAAGCACACTCTATCAATATCCTAATGACAGCTCTCTGCAGCGATACAAGCCCGCAATGGACATTTGTATGCATGTCTGGGTGGAGACTCTGACTCTCACACACACACAGGCGCAAAGACAATCCCCCCCTCCACCGCTCACTCTCCTCTTGACGCCCATCACGGATGTTAATGCTCTGACAGTTTCCATTTAGCAGCAGAGAGCTCCAGAGTCAACCAGGAAGCAACTGAGATCCTTTGAAAGCAGAACGCCACCACAGCACAAACACACACACACACACACACACACACACACACACACACACACACACACTCCAACAGAGGTAAAGTGAAAGCTAATTGAGCCCAGCTTTTTCCTCCTCCCTGTTTCTCCTCCACCAGTGGAGCAGAGACATCTAGACTGCCGTGGTAGCGTCCTGCTAATTTCTATTTAGATGTCTGTGAGTCTCCTGGGAGCCCCGTGATGGATCTTTCCTTCACTGACCACAGTTCAGGGAGGAACCACGTCTGCCGCAGTGAGCATGCATTTCTCCCTTTAACGCTCCTTTTCCTCCCTCCACGCTCTTCGTCTTCCAGGGCAATTCATCATTAATACAAAAATCTAAAAAATCAATTGGAAAAACTGAAAAAAAGATTTCGTAAAAAAGAGAGAGAAAACTGTATCTGAAAATGATTCCAGTCAGGAACACATTGGAACAGTGATCTTCTGTAAGGCTCTGCTCTTGTGGGATTGTCAAAGGTGCGGTGCTGACGTTGTTCCGATTGATTCGCGTCACCTCTTAGGGTGTAGTTTGTGAACCGTGGAGGGAGAGTGTTGGGGAGACTCAGTGGGACCCTCCAGCCTTCATTTTTAGCCTCTTCGCTGGCAGAAGGAGCTGTGACGACAGCCACAGCCGCGTCGGTGGCTCCCTGGCAGGTACGCTGAAAGACGCCCCCCCTGGGCCTAGTTTGGCCCGCGTTAGCAGCGACCTTGAAACACGACAAGGAACAATAAACCATAAATCAACAACGAATGGCGAGGGAGGCATTGTGGGGAGGAAAAAAAGAGGGCGAAGAAAGAAAAAGGGAAAGGAAAAGTGTGTGGGGAGGGGGAGGCAGGGGGGAACCCAGTGACACCTGTCATTCCTGGTTTAGTTTATGGACGTCAGTGGCCGGCCGGGTTGCAGCGCAGCGCCACTCTGCTCCAGCGTTTGGCAGGATCAGCAGAATGGGAGATCGCTCACCAGGAGCTGACCTTCAAGATCTGGGGGGGGGGGGGGTAGGAGAGGCACTTCTGAGGAAGGAGGGACGTATAGGAGAGGAAAGAGAGAGAAAGCAGAGAGGGAGGGTCTGTCAGAGGAGGGATTTTATATTGGTGGAATCTTTGTTTATCAGGTCAAAGGTTGCTAGCAGCCTCCTGCTAACAGCCAGTGCTGTGCAATAAATCGCTACGGTTATGCAATTACTTTTTTCCCATGACGAGTAGTGTCGTTCCACTTTGAAATTCCAAGACCAGAAAGATAATGTTTGACGAGTCTGCAAAACCCTGGAGTACGTCCAAAGACAATGTTTTTCAAAATATTTAAAATTATTTTTGACAATGTCTGCAAGGCAACCAGAGTATGTAAAAGGTTTGGGAAACATTACGGTTACAGTTACTAAAAAGGCAAATGTAACAGGACGTTCATTGCTTGGGATACTGAGCTGAAATTGCAGTATTTACATCACAGTTATTAACTTGATACCTTCTTGCGATGGGATCACACCAGCCACGATAAAAAGAGCCAGGGGCGTGAAGTGGGGGAAACCAATCAACCCCTTCCCCACTTCCTACCACTGAACTTCGGGCGCTCTTGCCGGAATCGCACCGATCTTCGAACCTGACCTTCATTTTGATCTACACTCCTGTGCATCTTGCACGGCTGTGGTGGTGACAGAATCTGTCCACAGACAGATGTATAAAAACCGGGCAAAGTGCTCTAAACGTCTTCTGTGGTAGTTCCCTATATAGCAGATGTCTCTCCAGGACCATATTTTGCCATGAGGAGAAACACCGAATCAAAATGTAAAAGCATTACCAGCGGCGATGTCGCGGCCGGTTATTGTGATGACACCCAGTTCGTTTTTGGGTGGTTATTGGATGAGAGGGTTGATGACGGAATACTTATTCAAGTATCTCCAAGTTGTGCTGTTAACTTCTGGAGGGGTGCTTTCGATCACCGGGGCAGTAAATACTTTACCTGCAAAACATGGGCTTGGAGTTGGTTAAAACCAGTGGCGGGCCGTGCATTTTATACCTGGGCCTTCACTGCTGTCCTGCAGCTGAAATACCACCTAATAACCACATTATGGCGCCACAGCTATTATTCATTTTTAAGGCTGTAACTATGTATGTCTTCGTATTAAACTCTTCGTATTAAACCGTTCGGTACGAGTTGTTTGAATAATGCTAGAGCATTTAGAAAATGCAAAAGCCTAAATTCAGGAAAATATAATGTTCTCAGCTGGTCTGGCTGTGGGATCCACCGTCATTCCTTAATGACAAGCCGCGACCCGAAGAGATTATCACAGGATTTTACTTTCACAACTTGAACGTACTGCTCTGCAATGTCTTTACTCGTCTCAGTCTCCTGTGTCATGGTGTGTCTCACTCAGTCAGAATGCCCATATTTGGCTGAGCTGCATCACGTGATGTGATTCACTACCCGACAGCCTCTGCTGTTAAGTTTCAGAGCTGCACATGGAAACTGAGCTGCACGTAATGCTGACGTAGTTGTAGGCCAGCTAGCAGGCTCTGACACATCAAAGAATACGCCCAACATCTCAAACTAAAGATCTGGTTGGTTGAAGACTATGACAATCATCAATATCGTCCCCATTCACTTAAAGTGCACATGGATTCACTTGTGACTCTGCAGGCCTCTGGCCTCTGTTCTTACCTAGAGACACAGAGGTGAAATCTGATTGGATAAAAGCTCTACTTAAAACAAGCTGCACTGGAAGCAGAGCAACTGAGGAAGACAATAGCTGTGCAATGAGAAAATAAGATAATGGGAAAAATATTTTTATAAATTATAATACATGTAGTGTATTTAAGAAAAATTGTTAAATTATAAAATAGATATAGCTTTGTGATTCTGTTTAGGCCAGCAGAGAAGGCCTTGCAGGCCCTGACGGCCCACCACTGGTTAAAACACAATGTCTGCTTGTATACAGTATTTCGACACGAGATGCTCGACACAGAGTTGTGTGGTGTTGAAGCCTCTTTGAGCTCTTAGAGGCACTTTTGCCAAGGATGTATGGGCTGAGTAACGGGAAGTAATATAACAAGTAAAAGTAGTTACTTTAGCTGTGGAGGAATTGATTACATTTTGAAGTAACTTACCGAATACTGCTAACAACCAACAAAGACATTATGAAACAGTCTCAATGAATGTCTCTATATGATGAAAAGGTCATCAGCGGGAAGATTTGCTATTTCTACATAGTTATTCTCAATGCTTGACATCGGAACGGATTCCACAGAAAATCAGACAGAACTATTTACGGCACGCAGGTCCACCAGACACTCCTTCGGCTCAGACTCCAGCAACCGGCTCGCCGCGGGCAGACCCAGATCTGACTTTCTGGCCAACAGTCAGAGCTCCCGAGGAAGGTGGATGACTCAAGGCTGGGAGCAAACGCCGACACCACGCTGCTGGAGAATCAGAACTGGGACTGAGCTGGGCAGAAAACATAGGGACTCTGGTGCTTGGAAACACTACCGCCTTTTGTCCACAGGGGGCTCTAAAGTCAACACAAACTAAAAGTTACTTGTAGTAGCTTTAAAAACATATCCTGGAGTTTTACTGGTGATCATCACAGTTTGTAGCCTGTGCTTCTTGTTTGAACATCTTTGCCCAAATAAACATTGCTCATAATGACAAAGTGTCACAGTTTAAATCATAGCTTGATCATATTTCACCCAGAAATAAGTTACCTCAGCCATGGAGAGAACATGTGCAGCAGCAGATGCAGAGGGGAAAAGGGGTGCGTGTGGAGAAATGCAACGGGAGAGGAGGGAGGCCTGAAAGGAAAACAGAGAGGGTGATAAATTTACATCCTGAATAAGTGTCTAAAAAGCTGCCATGTTTTATGAAATGCACCCATAAGCTACACTAAGTGAAATGCATTAAAGAGGTTGTGATTTGCCTCTGAGGCCATTAATAAGGTAAAACACATGCATGGCTAATTTATTAACGCACGCCTCTTGACATTCATTACTACTGAGGCAGCAGCCCTCAGCTCTACTGGTGTGGCTCGCTCACACACACACACACACATAAACACACACTGGTTTGAGTGATACACCTCGGGCTCTTTGCGGCTAAAAGTGTCACCATAATCGATTGGAGGAGCGGAAAGACAAACTGGAAACTGTCCAAATTACAAATTGAACGGAGAATCTTCTCCACCAAAAAACTTTCAACGTTTTACCAAACAATTAATTCTAATGAGCCGACTGTCACGTTGTGCAGAGAAGAGACCACCCCTTCTTCTTCCTCTTCTCCCTCTCCATCTTACTTATTCTCTGTCTCACTGAAATGGTGAAAACCTGCTGATAGGGGTGGAACAGTAAAACAGATTGGAACGTCTCTATTCTCCCATAACTATTTGGCTGACCAGAGGCTGACCTCACTAATATCACTCAACATGCGACAGGGGAAATTGCCAGACCAATTTTGAACTTAAAAGATCCTCTCAGCGGTGGCTCTGGACCATGTGTTTGGGGGGACAGATAGAAAACTGCGCTTAATGCAGGAGCAATACATTCATGAAGTGCATCACAGAAAATTGTGAATACGTAGCACAACCAGACTGAGCAAACTTTTCGTGCGGCAAGATTTAATCCTAAATTGAGGCGAAAAAAAATTCCGAGCTTTGTGCACCTCCGGATGATGTCAGGAACCCAGGCAGGACAGCGTTTGGTTTTCCAACGTGAGTATATTTTGACGTGTATTTGTAAATGATGGTATTGTTGCTTTGCTTATATAAGTAATAAGTAATTCTTCCAACACATGGGTTAAGATTAGGGAAATATCGTGTTTACAGTTCATTTAAATGTCAATTGCAAGTGATGCTAATGCTAATCTTATGAGAGAAAGTCTGAAGCACTACATGCCCATCAACCAACCAAACCTCCACTTGCTTTCTTGCTTTGCTACAAAGCCCATAAAGGGCCTTCTGCTTCCTACATTGGCACCAGGGTGTGTATTCATCTAAAATAGGATAATCCTATTTGTCCCACAGCGGGAACATTTGATAGGAGTACTGCAGCAAAGTGGTTAGTGCAACAAGTCTCTTGTAGAAAACAATACAACCCCACCCCAAAAAAAAACAAGTGCAATAAATACACAGTAAAGGTATATAAAATATAAGTACATAGTAAAAAAGCTAAAAATACAATATACACATTATTGCAAATATGAGGTATGAAATATGAAGTGTTTATATTGCTCATACATCCATTGATATTGATGTATTGCGCATAAATGAATGAATGAGTAATTTGCCGGGTTTTTATATGGTATGTGCAGTGTATTGGGAGCAGTGTTGGTTGTCAAAGGTGGTGTCTGTAATGCACATGTCACTTATTCATATTGATTACTTTCAATTTCATAAAAATTTGGTCAAAATTCTATGGAGCAAAAATCACACAGTGACACCATCATAGACTTTAAAAGATTGTGTTTGATGAGATTATTTTAAATTTAAAAAGGACTTGAGACAAAATCTCAACAAGAATGTTATTGGAAATAACTTCCGTCCATTCATATATTCATATCAAAAGCAAAGTGCTACCTGTCCGAAATTTGGGGGCTCTCGGTACCAGAGGGGGTAGCATATACCGTCGAAAAAATGCACTTATCGAGAGCGAATATAATGCATGTATACATGTTTTTACCAGATTAAAAAACAAAGTCTGGGCAACAATATCATATAAGCCATTATTTACACACTCCAAACACAATTCTACACAACTAATATAATCAACTAGAAGATTTACCACAATATCACGTATTTTTCACCATGAGTCCGCGAGCTACGCACTCCAGACAAAGCTACGAACACAAAGCTAAAAGCTAACACGGACAACCAATATATCAGAAAGCAAGAGAATTCAACACAGATTCCAGAGATATCTTCAAAATTTCTCTCCGTGAAACAATTACAGAGATATCAGCCACCAAGCCCCAGAACCACAAACCACTTTATCAATAATAATCATAAACGCACCATACCGTGAGCTGATTTTCATTTAAGATAACGGATAAATCCCCCCTTATTTCGATTCAAATGTGTTCGACGTATATCCTGTTGTGTCTCTGAACTGTTTCCTGAAGACAGGGGGGTCTACCTAACATAGGGGAGCTGGGGGAAGGGATTTGACTTTCGGCGTATCGGATTTTACGCTGCCCGAGGAACGGTACGGTTTTGATTCTCACTGGCTAACGATTCTGTCAATCAATATCACGTTGTCCCAGCTCAATTCTGTAGGCTCTGACGCGTCGAAGGAGGGTCCATTGACTGAAATCGACCAATCATAGGCTGAGAAAGGCCCAAATACACACAGGGAAACTGGAATTCAGACGAGAAAATCCCATCAATGACAGACAGAAACAGGTTCAGAGAGGATTCAGGCTCTCAAAATGTTGGCAAACTGCTGTATTTGATAGATTGAACACTATTAGTAATAAAACAAGTGAAATATATAGTTATATAGTGTAGAAAATTACAATGGAACAGCTGGTTCCAAAATGACAATTTGGGTGACCTCGCCTGACCTCTCTGTACTAAACCCTCTCTAACTTTGTTCTGCTTCACTTTATCAAAGTCAGACTTTGCACAGAGACTGTTCACATATTGTGCTATGATTTTCAGCTGCATCATTCCAAAGAAATAAAAACAATAAAAGTGCTTTTTTTTCAGGTGAACCTGAAACTTTTCAATTTGAGCTGTGTGCCATCTTCATTTACTCTTAACTAGTAACATATGCACTGATATTTACACATCTGAACAAATTTCACAATTGTTACCTTTATTATAACATCGAAATTATTCAAATAGACCTTGTAGTTCCAGAAATACACTCTTTTTAGTATGGGTACGCAATTTTCGAGCAGAGGCCTAAAAATAGGGGCAGGGTTAGTTAAGAATTTCTGTTAGACCTTTTTTTTTACTGAAGATGAAAGTTGCATGAACAAATGCATTAAAAGATAAAACATATTTTAATAAATGGTGACCTTGAATTCACTTTTAGAGCGCGACGAAACAATTTTGGTTTTTGCATCCCCACACGCGCGCACACAAACACACTCCAATGACACACACACACTTTGCAATTCAGCAGCTGAGGCAGATTTGTTCAAAGCTGTACGAGTGGCGAAGCCAAATTGCTGACAGCTGTTCGGATATCAGAGCCGCACCACCACCATCAACACCACCTTCCTCCTCTGCTCTCATAACCAGCCCCCTCACTCTGCACACACACACACACACACACACACACACACACACACCTACACACACAGACAGAGTCCTCATGCCCTTCTCTCACCCTACTCTCCTGTCCTGATATCTCCCTGCATCCACTGACACAGGGTATTGTATCATTACATGACTATGTCACTGTTGCTGGGGGGTTATACGCACACACACACACACACACACACATTGTATAAAGTAATTACATCCTGGACATATCCTCCAAAACACTACGTATTGCAGTTGACATCAGATCTAATTTGTATATTTTAGAGGACTTTATAATTGGTAATTGTGGAATATTGGCTTTAATTTTTGTTTCACAAGCCTGTGTTTAGCTACACATCGCTGACAGAGTGTGTATCACACACAGTAAGAGACCGGCTGCAATATGCGACTTCAGGCCCAAACATATTCTGACGAGGATGTGACATTAGTGAAGTTCTAGTTTTTTGATTTTCAGGGATACTACGAAGATGAAACTCAATACTTCTCAAGAACCGCTGGAGGGTTTTACTCAAGAGTGAAACATTTGAAAGAAACGAAGCTTCCGCACTTTAAAGTGAAAAAATCTGAAAGATAATGACCCTATTAAAATCAAATCAGCAGGGAAGGGCGGCATTGAAACGATGTCTCTGAGGTCCGACGTTTCCACTGGCGGCTCATGAGATGGAGGGGCTGAGCCGAGGCCTTGTCCAGTCCTCATCGACTCAGAGCCCAGGGTCACACAGTCAGGAATTAATGAATCAATACGCTCACCTCCTTAACAGTCATGTGTTTGGATGTCCAATATGTGTGTGTGGCGGTATGGATGGGAGGAGCAGGGCTGCTGGTGCTCATTAGGGGATGTAAAGCCGCTCTTACTGCTTGATTCAGCAATATTGGCAATCTGGATAGGATGCCAAGGGAAAGCAACGACAGTAAGTAAAATGTCTGCTTTGAAGACTCTCAAGTACACACAGAAATCTGACTTTTAGAAAGTAATCTTCCTCATACTGGGTAAAAACACCAGAGGACCCCAAAATAGAGTGATTTGAGTAATTTCACTGATGTATTTGATCCACTGAGTGATTCACTGTGTATTTGGTGCTGGGACTTATCCAGAGGAATATTATTAATCTACTATTTGATATTCTTGTAAAATCCTGGATGGCACATGTTATCATTAACACAGATGAATAAATTCAATGCAAAATGAGACGTGTAAAATTGTCGGTGTCCCAAAACGATGGCTGCTATTATGGCTTATAAGAGATAATTATCATCTTTGGGTGCTAACCTGTTTGATTGGGTTGAAATAAACCCCGGTGCATTTGCCAGGTTTGTTTAGGCTGATGTGAAAGCTGTCATTCCAACTCTGGTGCGAACCAAACCAGTGGACGGAGATTTTGTTTGTTTGTAATGTCAAAGTGGACCAACTGCAGGACTTTTATATGCAATTTCAGCAGGACTTCAAAAGCTAAACTATATCCATGTGCTGGTCGCCAACTGTCCAGAAAGCGTTGAACTTATGATTAATTCCTATAAACCATGTATATATGCTTAAGCGCGTCATCACATGGGTGAGTAGATTTTCCCTGATCAGTCAGACAGCCAAAAGTAGTTAGACAAGAACTGTCTGGTTTGTTGCGCTTGTATCCTACTGTGTGTACTTTGGCAGTTCATTAAGTCGATTAAAAAACTGTTCACCGTTATAAACCTCAATTCGTTTTCATCTAATCCATACATTAGCAACCGCAACTAAGAACGGCAGGCCTTTCAAACCACGACCTTTTCCTAAGCGTACCCAAGTACTTTTTATGCCAAAAACTTACCAAGTAGTTTTGTTGCCTAAGTACACCTAAAAACTAAGTACACCTAAGTTGGAAGTTTATTTTGAAAAGAGACTGTATGCATGCTACCAGCAGAAACAGACATGCCATCCCTCACACGTCCAACACTGACACTATAGGGGTATCTAGAGCAGTGGTTCTCAACCTTTCTTCAGTGATGTACCCCCTGTGAAATATTTATTCAGCATTTTTGGTTGAAAAAAAGATCACCAGTGTCGGATTTATTAAACTGTCAACACTGAAGATTGCATTGTTTAGGATAATGAAATTGAATAGCCTACTGAATATAAATTTCTGTTTATGAACTTACACTTATATTTTATTGAATATTTATTAAATAACTATTTTTGAATGGATGCTAATTTTAAATATATATATTTTTAAATCTCACGTACCCCCTGGAGTGCCTTCACGTACCCCCAGGGGTACACGTACCCCCGTTTGAGAACCACTGATCTAGAGGGTCATAGTTTGAAGCGCAGGGCCACTGACCAAGCGATTATATTTGACGAGTTGGGATTGAGAATGTGCTGCTTTTTCAGCCTTTTCAAAACCAAAATCACAAAAGCAAAAGTTGGAAGAATTGATTAAACAATGTCTTTATCTGCTCTACTGTAAGCTGCAAAATCTTAGCATGCCCAGCTAACAAACAATCTACCTACAGGAGTGACTTAGCATTTCTAAGCCAGTAGCAAAATTCCTTTTTTTGTGGGGTTACCAGAAACTTTCCAAAAAAGATTGGCTAAGGACTGACTCATTCACTCTGTGGTCCAGGATGTTCATATATGGGACTAGTCTTTATGGATTTAAGGGTTAGTTAGATCACACTCAGCAACCCCAGCTAAACGTGTTACCCCAGATAGCTTTATGTTTCTGAATCTCATTGCTTAGAACTCATCCTCAGAGCCTTTTCTTTTGTAAAAGTGAAATGTACTTTTGACAAAAATATGAATAAAAAAGCATTTATCTTAAGGCTCTGTGTTGCATGTCAAGGTATGCTTCTCACAGGAATGCACAGTTAAGACTGCCAGCTGCTCCAAAAGCGAACAGAAGGCAAAGTGACCTCAAGGAGGACGTTTGTAGAGATGAACTTGGCTATATCCGACACCCTCCTGTTAGATCCATTAACCCGTACGCACTCCACGTCCTGCTTGACTCCCAATCACCCGGCTACCTGGACAGAGGAAGTGGTAAAGAGTCACAAGAAGAATGGTAATCAGGCAGACTTGTCACCACCCCTTGAGCTTTCAAATACATATTGTAGGGTGAAGTACCCGATTCATCCAGACGATCTCTTCGTGGATTCAGCCATTGACACTGAGTCTGATGCTGGCCCGAGGTCTGGAAGAGCTGTACCCGCGGCTGCTAGTGCTGTAAACAGCTCAATCCACCGCTGGCTACAAAGGCAATAGAGCCCCAGGTTCCTCCTATGCTGCAGCAGCCGACTCCCGTCTTACCACTGCTGATCCTCCTGTGGACCCTTCAACTGGCTCCTCTTCTACATCACAGCCTTGTAATCAGTGGTCTCGCCTCCCCAAATTAAAAAATTGGATCACCTCGGTGCATCCTCGGTTAGATCCGCCATCACCACTGCCACAATCGGGATTTTGGCGTTGTCCCTCGACACTGATTCTTGTAAGCTCCACGGCAAAGGAACTTCAGAGCCAAAGGTGCCCACACGTACTGCTTCCTGGGGCCCACATCCTGGACATTCGGGATACAGTACCTTCTGTCCTAAAACACCATCCAGACTGCTCCGAGCCGGTCGTCCATATGGGATCAAATGATGTCAGCCAACAACTCCTCAGTGTGGATTTCCAGGACACTGGGAAACGTATTCTTATGTCTGGTCCAATCCTGTCCCTTGGGCGGGCTGTGGCTGTGTTTTCAAATTGACCAGTTACTGCAAACCTGGCTGAGAGGACAATCCAGTGCAGCTCGAATTAATCTGGACTTCCTTGACAATGTTGACCTGATCTGGAACCTTAGCTAACTGCACAGACCTGTTGGACTCTATCTAGAACCTGCATTGGGCAAAGCTGCTCTCTACAAACATTGACTATGCATTAGTTAACCCCCAAAATGCCTGTCAGACTGTCTGAGACAGTCATGCCACCATGAGGTAATTCACACACACACAATCAAAATAATGTCCCCTGCCACCTTACATTTACTGATACTGTTACAAGTGATATTTCTGCAACATCTGGCCAAATTCCATGGGGCGTGGATTGTCAAACTCACGTTCAGCTGATCTGCCTGTAAATCACATGCCGATCTGTCCAACACTCAGACACTGTAATTCTGTCTGAAAAGTATCCCGTTCAGTAAATCACGACAATCTCATTATCATTACACACACTATAATTCCATCCTTGCCTCCCGTGCCCTCCAAATATGGTCCGTTAATATGAGATTGCTGTCGATCAAATTCATTATCCGTCAAGATTTTATTGTGACAGTTTCTTTATCACTGAGTCATGGCTCACCCCTGTTGACCTATCCCCTCTCGGTTAAGCCGCTACTCTCACTTTCATTAACCCAGGTCATGTCATTGACTGTATATAAAAGTGGATGTAGTCAGCGTGACATCGCCCATTGGTTTGTGGACTACGGTTTTGAAATCCTCGAGTTTGTCATTTTTGCCGTCGCTGTCAAATACTTCAAAGTCCAGTTATGAATGACATGGATCAAAGTGATACGATCGGGTGTCTGCATAGGCAAAGGGTGTTTATTTTGAGAACTGACCGGAAGCTCAAGCTGTTCCTTGCCCGGCTCGATCACACTGCACCTTGCGTCTTCATCAATAATGGACTAGGCACGTATTTTTAGCAAACGAGAGCAGAGAGTCTCTTCTGGGACACTTCTGAAGAGCGCTGGGTTGTGTCTGATGGAATCATAAGCGTTGTAGCGTTCCGGAGGCCGCGGTGCAGTCGGAACATGGCACAGACGTTCCCGGATATCCAGGTGTTAGAATGTATCGGGGACATGAACTCCTTTTAGCTGTTTCGTATTCAATCCAATGACTAGTATGATTATCAGCTCTACACTTCTAACTTTTGGAGCCTTCACTGGAAAAGCCATCGCACTAAACCATCTTTGTGAATGCAAAGGGCCGGGTTTGA
Organism: Anarhichas minor; assembly: GCF_050575085.1. Lineage (NCBI taxonomy): Eukaryota > Metazoa > Chordata > Actinopteri > Perciformes > Anarhichadidae > Anarhichas > Anarhichas minor. Next base: position 1,726,785 of record NW_027466466.1, on the reverse strand, counting down.
CCAAACACATTTCAGCTCGTCCACGCTGTGTCCACCGACAGGACTCACAGGCTTCCAACACCTGCAGAGATCAGCCTTCACAACTGTTTACCTGCTCTCTGTACACACACACACATACACACACACACACACACACACACACACACACACACACACACCATGAGAGTCACTCAGTACAGAGCAGCCAGCATGCGTCGGTATTCTCTTCTGTCAGATAATGTAGATAAAATTACATTTTCATCACCTCTCTAGGAGTGCTAGGACATCCCTTATACACACAGTAAGACACAGGCACATTGACATAAACTCACATAGACACAGAAACACACAGGCAGACATATGGACAGATTCAGCCACACACACACACACACACACACACACACTGATGTCCCGCTCAACACATCACACCCATTCTCCTCAACACGTCCCATTTAATCTGATAGCCGGCTATAGGGAAATGTGGCAGGGAAATAATTAAAAAGTGTGTGAAGGAGAAGAAAAGGACAAAGATGAGGAGAGGAGGAAAACATGGCGCGATAAATAATAACAGCAAGAACAATGGCACAGTTCTTTGTATTTGTGAGACTACTGAGATTTTGAGTTGGTACTGTAGGTGACAACACACTCATGTGTGAACGGGAGTAGGGATCTATATTCAGGGAAATTTGTACCGTCAATTTCCCACCTCAACACCACCCATGACATATTTGAATCTGCGACTTGTTTACCGTTTAGCATTTACGCCAATGTCTAGCAAACTCGTTGAATATTAAATGAATTGTGCACTGCACAAAAAAAGCTCATTGGCTGGTATGTTCCTGAAAATAATGAGAGACATCTTGCGGCGCATACTCGCCATAGATTGCTTGTAAGAAGTGGACGTAATCACCGTGACGTTCCCCATTCGTTTGTGGACTACGGTTTCAAGTTCTTCAATTTGGCTATCGCCATCTTGTTTTTTCCCAACCAGAAGTGACAGAAGAGGGTGTGGCTAAGTAAGTAAGACATTTTTGGGCAAAAAGTTTGAAAGTTCTAAAACAAAAACATGGACAAGTGGTAACAACCTTTCAATCACAAGGTAGACCCACCCTAAAGCATTGCATGAACATCGTGCTGTATTGAAGACTTGAAACTAGAGATTGAGACCATAAACTCATGTTCACAATGTTTACTGAGGTAATAAATCAAGAGAGAAGTAGAGTCATTTTCTCATCGACTTCATAATCAGGATATCAGGATGCATTAATTAAGCTGATGACGTCAGAAGCCTTCACAGCTCATCTCAACGTTACGTAAACAACTTCCTTAAGCGTTCTCCTAAAGCCTCTAAGCGTTTAGAACAATGCTTCTGTCATGTACCTTATTCTTATTTCAGCTTTCTTTCGGAGGAATCATGTTTTGTGATTCAGTTTTGCATGACGGACAGGTCCAAATACTATCTCCCTTTTGACATTTTTTTTTCCCCAATAGGAATTAGTCATCTTTACAAACTGCAGTTGTCTAAACTGGTATATTTTCACTGTTTTGCAAAGATATATGTACAAAAATACAATTGCCCGCATCAGCATTTTCATGTTTTAGTTTGCTCAAGTGTGAGGAGACAGTCTGAAATGCTCTAACAATGGATTTATTAGACTTTTTCTTTTTTTCCTATTCAGCAGCATCATTTTGAGCATTTTGAAGATGAGAGTGGACAGTTTTATTTTAGACTCATTTGGTACCTGGCCTGATTATCCGTCCCAAATTAGCCACCACAATTCCCATCATTGCATTGCTGTCATACCAGCTAGTCTCAATCATTGGCACTAGAGAATAAGATGGGGATGGGCTCGCTTTGCAGTTTGATATAATCGGAAACCGGAAGTCATGACCACAAGAATAGAACAATATGATTGTAAAGGATAAAGCTGGTAATATTCTATACTAATCTTACTGTCAACACATCTAACTATAAAGCAAGGAATCTCTGTCTGTGATCTCTCTGTTTGTCCATATTGTCACATATCTTGACAATCATTCTTCCGATCTACTTCACACTTGGCGGGTGCTTTGCTAGGGACACAAGGACGTGCTGTGTCGTTGGTGCAATTTGGCCTGATGGTGGCGCTGTAACAACTAACTTTATGTTTTGGCCTGTAAGTTTGAGGCCGGCAGAGAATAGTTTCAATATTCTAACTTTTTGCCTTCCTAATTTTGCAATAAAATATTTGGAGAAATTTGCATTTTATGCTAAATGCGAATAATTATATAAATCAGTTGACGCAACATGATTTTATTACCATAGCAACGTATTGTCATGCATCTTTCATTTTTCCCTCGCTATCCAGAAGGTGTTGGTCCTCTTATGTCAACCGTCTGCCTGATTCCGTGCAAATGCAGAATAAGTCTCAAAAACAAAAATGTTCCAGATTCTGTGGGTTCAGACGAATCTATCCACATAAGCCACACCCAGTTGCGTCTGGAGAGATTTTCAGCATTTTTGAATTGTGTACAAATCTGTTTTTTTTAACTGCCATGTGCCAAACATCACCAAATTTGGTGAACATCTGTTGACCAAGCCAGAAAAAGTTACCTATTCAGATTTTTGATGTTCCATACAGTTTTGCTATAGCTGTCCCTCAAAATGTGCTCAAATACCTTGGGCAGGGCTTATATAACAAAGTAATGTCTCCTGAACACTTTGTGCTATAATGACCACATGTGGTGGACGCGTGTGGATATTTTGTCTGTGTCCTTTGCATATCTCGAGAACAGTTCATCGGATATATTTCACAAGGACACGTGATGTCTAACACTTACTCTGTTCAGTACTTTACTCTGATTTATACGTTACTTTGATCTGTACGATATTCTGTTCAGTAAATTACTCTGTTCAGTACCCTACTCTGTTCAGTACCCTACTCTAAATTACTCTGTAAATTACCTGGCACATTACTCCGTACATTAGTTATTCTGTACATTAGTAACTCTGTATGTTACTCAAAACGTTACTCCGTACGCTACTTACTCCGTACAGCAATTACTCTGTACGTTAGTTACTTCGTAAGTTACTCTGAATGCTATTTATGCCGCACATTACTCCATTTAGTTACTATACTGGACATTACTTGGTATGTTAGTTACTCTGACACCAAACATACGCATGTACGCTAGTTGCTCTACTTTTAACTAATCTGTACATTAGTTACTCTGTAGTTAGTTACTCTATTCCTTATTCACCCCGTACATTAGTTACGTTGCTCTGTGCCTTATCTAACCTGAGATCTAGTCTAAAGGTTTTATTATTTTTTTATAGCGGAGAACTTTAACATTAAGACATATGAGCTGACAGTTCAACCACATGGTTAACATACAGCACAATCCATCCATAGAATACCAGAGAGGAGTAGGGTGAGACAGCTGCGTGGGGAGTATAAGTACAATGACAGGCTGCCGTCCTGCTGTTACCTAACATTAAGGTGACATTGTCCCTGGCAGGGTGTCCCAAAGGCCATCAACCCATCATCCAACTCTCCACCACTGAATCCCAGCTGCTTTCGGCCTCAAAGTCCTCGGCTGTGTCCCTGAATGGCTCCAATGTTTGGGTCTTTCTTTAGCCCCGGCGGTTCAGCAGGCTATATTAGCAGTCTGTCTTTAGCCCTGGCTATTCAAGGATGCATTGGCAGGGAACTTTACTTTTCCAGCACCGCGAAGGCCCTGACAACAGCAGACTATGCCAGCTGTTGCCACCTTTATATACAGCAATATGTCATCTCTTTTCTCAGCTCATCTCAGCTCATCTCATCTGTCTCTCCCCCTCTCAAGCGGCGTGCTCTTCTTTTATCTCGCCTGCTCGCTCTGTCTGTGTTATCTCTCTGTCTCTGTCATCTCTTGCTCAGTTCTGTCTCTTTAGCTTGTCTACATTAATCCGTCTGTTTATCCATCTGTCTGCTTGACTCTCTTCTCTGTCCCACTCTTGTTGTCGTCTTGTCTTTCCTCTCTAACGCTCACCGACTCTCTTTCTCTGACCTTTTGCTCTTTTGCTTCTCCCTCGTTCTCCCACTTTCTCTCTCTCCTTTGCTGATTGTGGCCTATTGAAGCAAGATGGTGTGTCTCTGCGCCCTGACGGCATGTACACCCCCCGAGTATTAAACAGGAGCCAGGAGATGAATGTACAGCCCCCTAGATTAATGAAGGGATTTTGAGGACAGTCCATATTACTGACAGATTCTCAAATCACACACACGCACACAAACGCAGAGTTGTGCACATGATGCAAAAGCCCATTCATGCTCTGGACTGGTGAATTAAGCACACGCACATCAAACACACAAACCCTCTCCGGCTGCTTGCCGATGAAGGATAGACCTGTGTTTTAGGATGGGGCTTGGGGGCGGGGACAAAGCTGCTGAGGAATATGAGTGATAAGACATCCACTATAATCATTCTCTGCTATTCATTTGCCCTCCCCTTCACTCCCCCTACATCTCGCCATCTCCCCATCACTTCGTCCCCTACGTTTTATCACAGGGGGTGGGTTTCAAACTTTTTTCTTTTTTTTCTCAGGAGGAGCTGTATTTTCTCTCCATGTTTTCCATCTGCTGCTTTTGCTGACTGTGGCTCAGATTCTACATTACTGCTAAGTGTTACACTGCTGTTTTTTGTTTTTTCAGACCGTGTCACATGTTATTTGTTGGGGAGTCTTGGGAGGGATTTGGCAATGTGACACGGCTAATAGCTTTGGATACTAATTTTACAATCATTTGAGGAGGGTTTTAAATCTTTCTGTGACTCAGTCTTGGACCCCGGCCCAGAGTGTGAAAAATGGCACTCTGATGTACGTCCCCTCTGATGTGTTTTTACACGGCGATGACGTGTAATTGGTCAGCTTTTTCCGCAAACAGCCTGTCTGTAAGTGCAGCAGTGCTGTGAGTAATATATAACTCCTTCAAACGCCCTTCGTGCCAAAAAAGGGCTGCAAATCGGACACATCTGATGATTAAGAAATGTTCCACAATTTGTCTTAAAATGATGTTGTCACTTTGGTGATATTTAAAAAACTGTATACCAAAGTGATAGCTAGTTTGGGCTTTCTAATTATAAATCAACCATTTTCAGATCCAGGCTACACAGTTGTTTTTTATCCTAACATTGCAGGCAGCCGTTGGCTTCCAGTCATTTCTGAAACATTTAGAAACATTTGTGGACTGTTTAAATGGTGTGTAATCCATTAAAGTGAACCTCTGCATAGCCTAAATGTCCATCAGTGTTTTACATTAATGTTGCTCAGTATGGCAATGTAAGCATATATTAAAAAATGTTACCTCATAACAATCGTTCAAGGAAGTGTGTGCTAATGGATTTTTATTTTATATTGCACAAAAAAGAATGGAATCCAATAGATGCTTGGACTGATGGAGTTCCTGTATGGTTTGCAAATTTGCTTTACTATTAACTACAAGGGATTTGTAGTAAATGGTCTAAAACTGTATCAGCAACATATTAAAGACTGACAGATATTTTAACATCAGGTATTTTGTTACAAAACCCTTCATTTCCAGCCTGGTCTCCTAAAAATGAAGTTCCTATAAAACAAAACTGCATTGTCAATTATGGTTCAAGGGAAACTTATATTTTCCCGGATTGTTTTTGTCACATCACAAATAAGTTTCTTATAATTCGAGGAGGTCCATGTAAGGAGGAGTGGACGGCCTGATTAAACAAACACAGGACTAGTTTTGCACAATAATTAACGTATTTGTACAATGTGCGATCAATACTGCCAAAAGTGCCATAATGTACGATAATTTGACCATTTTGTGAAGCTTACAAAATAGCTGTTTTAGTCTGTCTTGTCTCCTTTAAATTCATTTCGGGATAGCAAAAATTGACCTTGCGTCTGTAGCTAATCATGGTTGGTGTAGGCTATGATATTGATGAACTAGCAAATTGAGTAAATGACTGCTAAGGAACAGAGAGGTGGAGGAAAGCGGAGAGGCGAATAGCAGGGCAGAGTTATATGTCGAGGTTATGACTCACGTACGATAACTTTCCTCACGACACAATGATTTTAAGCTTCTGGAACGATCGTGCAGGACTTCCACCCAGGAGACCGCTGTTTGTGTATCGTGTGAAACTTAAAGTCTCATTTTAAGCCAAACGTGATATTTATAATGCCTTAACATAACCAAGTACATTTGTAGCATTCTTTATTTGTTTTGTTTCAGTTTACAAGGTTAATCATGTAGGTATGTAGGTAAGTAAAATATATCTTCATACAACGGTTCGTATGATATCTCACTGATTTTTCGTGCGTTTTCTTACGAAAATCCAACAGCTCGTGACAATTTCCGCTGGTTATATGCATACAGCCTTTTCAAAATAAACTTCCCTCTCCACAGGAAACAACTTAGTTAGGTACTTGGTTAGGTTTAGCAAAATATGGGTTAAGACAACTAAGGAACTAGCGTTACTTAAGTATGGAACTTACATGACAAATAAATCAACATTAACAGTGGTCTCCTGGGTGGAAGACCATTTTTAGTTTGAGTTATCCACCTCATTTCCCACCCACCTTATCTGGGTTTTTGCAGTCTTTATACTTCCTGGTTCATGATTATGTGTATTACATGCGATTTGATTTGTGGGATATCTATTGCAGTACATTACCTTCCATAGCTTTAGCTACAAACTTTGTATGAGAACAGCCTGTAGCACACAGAGTTGTCATTTGGGTTCTTCTCTGTGACAAATGTGTGTAGTGTATACAGGTTTACACACACAGTGCTTTTACAGGACAGTAAGTGCCCAGTATGCACCAGTGCAGATATAACCTCCGGTTCTGCCGAGTGAAGCCGATGCTGAAGTGTCTTAAAACGTGCATTCTCTCTCGTGACCATCAGGGGGCGACTCCTCTGGTTGTATAGAAGTCTATGAGAACATGACTCTACTTCTCTCTTGATTTATTACCTCAGTAAACATTGTAAACATGAGTTTATGGTCTCAATCTCTAGTTTCAAGTCTTCTTCAATACAGCATGATGTTCATTTAGTACATTATGATTCATTTAGAGTCAAATAGACAATAAAGCAGGGTATGCTTTAGGGCAGGCTAAATGTGATTGACAGGTCTATGACACTACCAGAGCCATATACGGCGTCTCTACGTCACTCCTCCATTTTCCAAATATGGTAACTTCCATTTCATTGGTTGCAAAAAAACAACATGGCGACTGCGAAATCGCCAAACCCGAGGCTTCTAAACAACAGTCCACAAACCAATGGGTGACGTCAAGATGAATACGTCCACTTCTTATATTCAGTCTATGTGTGTATCTGCACATGTAATTCATACACACACCATTGGATGAGGGGCCATGCTTAGGGGCTCAGGTACTGGGCCTGACTTAGTTGTGCTGACATTGGGCCCGCGGCCAGTGATGACAGCCAGCGACCCCGACACCGACGTACGCTCCGTCCAAATGAACATCTCTCTCTCTCCGTGTCAGCTATCCGTCTCTGTCCATCTCTCTCTGCCAGGCTGCCTGTCTATTTATGCTCTCTGCCTGTCACCCATCTATCTCTGTCTCTATCACTCTCTCTCGGCCCGTCTCCTCCAACTCACTACCATCAGTGGCTCTATCTCACTTTCTCTCACCCCGCTCACTCTCTTATTGTTCTGTTTCTGAAGTCCTTCACATCGTTGCCCAACTCTTCGTCAAAGTCAAGTTTTTTTTCCGCTCTTGCTTAGTTTTAGTCCTCATCAGTTGAGTTTCATTGATGTTTTCCTGGACGCCCTCTGCTTCCCACCAAGGTCTTCCCTCCTCTGCTTCTCTCTCTCTCTCTCTCTCTCTCTCTCTCTCTCTCTCTTTCTCTCACACACACACACTCTCTCTCTCGCTGAGCCAAACACTCAGTCACTCTGAATCTGCGCAGAATTCGGGAACAATTTGTGAACAAAAGGTTTTATTGAAAAATGCAACAGGATTTTAAAAATGTAATCCCAACCCATGCACACCAAATATTACATGTAATAAATGATTAAAGTGGTGCCAAAAAGCAATACAGCATAAGACACCTTTCAGCAATTCATATCAAGCAAGTGTTTTATTTTCGCTCACAATAATTGAAGAGCATGATGCATAGAATTCATACATCCTACTGTGATTACATTTTTTAGATGAACTCAGCTCAGTGGAGCCTGGTGGTGGTGGTGTGTGTGTGTGTGTGTGTGTGTGTGTGTGTGTGTGTGTGTGTGCGTGTGTGTGTGTGTGTGTGGGGGGGGGGGTAAACCAGCCGGTAATACAGGTTTTTCTTTGCAATTGCTAAAACACAGTTTCCGAACCTAGGGCTCTTTTTGTCGAAATTCTACACACACAAAAAAACATATATTCAAAATATTATAATATATAAAAACATATCTTGCAAAAGCAAACACTTCATTCAAAACTGTATTAACTCTTCTAAAAATGGTGTTTTTGCATCACAAAAAAAACATTTTCATTTATATCTGTGGCATGGTATGAATATAGACCATGAATATAAATGCAATTACATGAACTGAAGATGACATGAATATATTACTGTATTGGACTGTAAACTAAATACTGTACATTGCAGTTACAGTCCTCTAACTTTCTCTCCATCATTGACCTCCATTGTTCAAAACCGGAATCCTGTTTGTCGTGTTCAAGCTCCGATTTGATCTAGTTGGTCACAGGTGTTTTCACAGGTGCATTCTGGGTGCAGGTGATTGGTAATTGAATGTAGGTATTTCAATGGCAGTGTTTTGCAATAAACCACACGCACAGGAGCTTACTTTTGAATAACGAGTCTTATGTAGATAAACACGTGTTTTAGAATTTCTAACTTTGTGTAAAGCAGATAATATACTCTGGCTCAGCAGATCTGGTCAACAGATCTATGTGTGACGCATGCATGCAGTTATGTGCACGATGTGCAGGAAGTGTCTGCTGCTGTGTGCATGTGCTTGCACGTGTGTGTGTGTGTGTGTGTGTGTGTGTGCCACTGAGGCAGTATATATCTGCATTGCCTGTTCACTGCATTGCAGGAGATCCATCCCAACTGGCGAGGGGCACAGCCTCCCGCGGATGGCGAAACCTTCTCCTTGCCGTACGAGACATCGAAGCTTGCATCCCCCCCTTCGGTGATTATTAACAGAGGAGTCGAAGTTATAAACGAATCACGTTTTTTACAGAGCAGTGACGGAGAGTGACAGCACCAATTGGCAAACTTTCCTCTCACTCAGCATTTATTTTGCCTTTGTTGCCGTTTGTCTCTGTCTCTATGTTTCATGCTGATTGTCTACGGTCGGTTTACTGCACTTGCTCTCACGGCTCCAGAGAGTTCTCCTTGTAGTTATCTTTGTTTGCACACACATATGGTCTCTGAGGTAATTATGACAATAAAGTAGTCTATGAATAGAACACTGTAACAGCTCCCTTGTATTGTAATTTATTATTCAGGTGAAAGACATAAATGCACACTTACATGTTGTTGTTTTTTACATTATTATTTGAGTTATAACATAACTGACCATAGTTTATGCTCCATGAAATGACAAATAACGTCTGCTCTCTCCCTGAAAGACAACTGATAATATATTCATCTGCCAGAAAATGTAAAGAGTTATGATGGACCATGACAAAAACAAACAAATAAACTGTGCTGATCGCCGGCAGGTATGTCTGCAAAAACCACTCTTCCTACATGCAGAAGTCTGCACCGGCTCAGTACAGGTTTGCATCTCTGCTGCGTCTCACAGATTAATTGTGATTTGAAAGGTATATTTAGTCTTCAAGTCTATTTTTTTTCAACAATAAGTGTGTAAACCTGACGTTGATGCCCAATAAATAAGCACTGAATACATATATTTCTGTGCTTTAGGGCGGGCTTACTGTGATTGACAGGTTGCTGCCGCTACCAGAGCCGTATACGACGTCTCTATGTCTTCCACATTCCAAATATGGTAACCTCTGTTCATTGGCTGCAAAAAAAAAAAAAAGGCGACGGCCGTATTCCAAGATGGGGACGGTGAAATCGCCAAACTCAAAGCTTCAAAATGTCAGTCCACAAACCAATGGGTGACGTCACGATTACTACGCCCACTTCTAGATAACTCCTGTTATCATTTGAGGCAATATAAATAAATGCAATTGATTAACGAATGATCTGACAACCGCCTGAGAGTCATTCTGTGTTCAGGGAAGAATATTGTAATGGTATTCAGACGCTGGATAAATACATCAAACACACCACAACATAGAGAAGTCACATGTGTAGTTTTAAGCTGCTGACGAGTTGTTCTTGGTGTTTGGTTGATGGAGATGTAAACCAGCTGATTTTTCTTTTTTTTCTTTTATTTCATGGTGCATGAAATCATCTGGGGACAAGGTCACACGGGCTTTATTAAGCAGCAGTTCGCTTTGCGCTCGGCCCTCTCGGGCCTTCTTCCTCCTACTTGGCACGTTCAAACGTTAGCAGCCAGATCGAAGCATTAACATTCCGAGGGAGAATGTGCTGCGTGTGGGCGAGAGGGGGTACCGCTGAAGGTCTGGTATCCGTCAAACTGTCTTCTTCGTGCATGAGCGATTGGCCTCGCCAATAGGCCTAATGTGGAATACCGGCAGGAGGGGGGCAGGAGGGTGGAGTATGAGGATGTCGGGGTTGAGAGGAGGAGAGAAGAACAGGGAGCGAGAGAGGAAGGGAAGAAGACAGAATAGAAGGCGGGGGACATCCACTCTGTCTCGTCACAGCCACAGGGGGACAAAAGTCATTTCAACAAGCAATCCCTTGGCTGATAACAGCCACCCTGTAACCTGTTACTCCCTCAATGACTCCATCTCGTCCCCTCGCTTCCTCTGTTTGCTGGATGTCCCCAATCAGTGCTACCGTGTTTTCTTTCTTGTTTCCTGACGTTAACGCGTCCATCCATTCATTCACCCCTCTGCTTCCCGTTTCTTCTGCTCTTTTCAAACGTGTCAAACGTTTCTTTCCGTCTCCACTTTTTGCTATGGTGTCGAAGACCCAGAATCGCAGTCGGTTGTTCATCTTTCATGAGTAATATGAAAAAAGTTGAACAGAACTCACTTGTCTTTACACACACGCACACACACACACACACACATGCACAGAGACGTTATTAACTCTACAAATTGGCAGGACCTATTTTAGTCTCCTGTGAAAGTTTAGTAAACTCAGCTGGCCCTTTGGCCCATATCCTCTTGCTGCCTTATCCTTAGCTTTTGTGTGTGTGTGTGTGTGTGTGTGTGTGTGTGTATGTGTGTGTGTGTGTGTGTGTGTGTGTAGCACACGGCCAGCTACATCACACAGGCTGACAGAGCCCTTTCCTTTTATAGCATGCCCCCCCGAGTAACCAGCCCAGAAAAGGGAAGCGGACAGAGGGAGGGGGGACAGAGTGTCACATTTTCACACACCTGCTGGGTGAGACGCACGCTCTGATACACACACTTGCGCGGCGTGTGCATGCGGTGCACACAACCTGCAGCGCATTGGGACTCAAATACAGCTCGTATGCACGGAGCAATTTCAAAAGTGCCCGCGTGTACAGGACTATTTGAATGTGTGCGAATACAGATGTGCACGCAAATAGCAACATGTAAAAGTATACTGCAACCTCTTGGTGGAACACACACGCACAAAGGTCACGCACATTCATGTGGCCATAACAATAAAGGTGATCTCTGCTCGGCATTAAGCTGAGATATACAGTTCCTCTTCGTGCTGCTGATCTACATGTTTTCTAATTAACAACGATAATTCCTACCGCTCCTCTGTTTACTGCTGTGGTAATAGGGGATATCATGACAGGTATTAACCCAATTATCATGAGAATTATAGCCCCCTCCATGCCCTAGCTGTTTTCCAGTGTGGAACAGTAACCATCATCATCCATCCTGCCTCGATAACAAAGCCCATTAGAATCCTCGCAGCCGTCGTTATGGCCCGGTGGATGTTTGCATGAGAGGGATTAAGCTTTGTCTAAATAGCTCATGTTGAGTTTGTAAGTATCTAACTTTTATAAGGTGTTGTTGTCTTTGATTATGCCTGAATAAACCGATAGCGTAATGTGAGAAGAAGCCCTCTGAACAGCGCCGGTTCACTGGTGAACCATCTCATGCTGAAGTAGTCACAGTGGCTGGCTGCGTTGCTTGGTTAATGGGATGAAAGGCGTAATAACATCCTTATTAAAAGCTGCAGAAACATCACGATGTGACAACTCTGTTGCAGGTCAACGTATCCTCGTACAACTGTTTGTATAATATCTCACGAAAAGTTACTCCCAATTTTTATTGTGTTTTTCTACGAAAGCCAGAAACAGGTGTCTATTTCCTCTTGGTACATGCAAACAGTCTTATCAAAATGAACTTCCGTCTTCACTGGAGACAAAGTTTTAGGCACCAAAACTATTTAGTTAGGTTCAGGAAAAGATTGGGTTTGATTTAAAATAACTACCGAAGTGTCGTTACTGAAGTACATAAGTTAGTTGACGAATAAATCAACGTTGACTTCTTGTTCCACATGGGGAACGAAAGATCGCTGTTCGTGGCAGTCAGCCACCTCCCCTCCCACTCTCCCTGTGTGTGCTTTAGTGTGTCTTTATACTTCCTCGTTCATGATTACATGGATAATACACAAAAGGATTTAGTGGAATACCTACGAATGATGACGCATTATCTTTACTAGGTATTGCTATGAATGCTGGATGAGAACAGGCTGTGCAGGTAGATGGCTGCTGGGGGTTTAACCTTAAAGGGAACTGGGTGCACTGAAGTGACACATGTAGGCTCCCACTCATCGGCCTGTGAAAATCGTTGCAATCATGTGTTCTGTGGCTTTGAAAGGGATCTTTCTGAAGTTTGACAAAATGACAATACAAACTGAAGGTGTGGAGTTTGAAAAAAATAGGCAATTAGAAGGCACCGAGGCTCTAATGGGAGGGAAACTTGGGTATTTTCTAACCTGGACCCGATTGTCTTTGTTTTTAAGTGACTATGGGGACAACAATCTTTGAACGGGTCCAGTATTGAGCGAAAGCGCTGCATCCGGCAGCCACTAGACGGGCTACAATTTAATCCTTCCAGGCAACTCCTCACTGTCAATGTACGTCCAATAAAAGTGTTTGTTTTTTTGCTGTTGACAGGCTCAGATTGTTATAAGTGTCTGACAACATTAGGGAAAGGACTGTTTGTTATTGTGTCCAACTCAAGGAGTAGTCTCCTTGTAGTAGTTGTCAAAAACAGCCCTTTAATTGTAAAACATTGAACAACAACACTGATTCAACTTAAAATAGTGGGAGTTATCGATTGAAATATTTTAACATCTACTGTACAACATGGATTGATAACACTTTTGGTGAATCCATTTGTGATCCCCAGCGGATGTATCCCAATGACTTGGCCCTGACTTTAGGCACATGTTAGCATTATCATTGTGTGCATGTTGACATTTTAATGTTAGCATTTAGCTAACATTAACATAGCTTACACCGCTGTGTAAGTGTAGCCTCACAGAGCTGCTCGCACGGCTGTAGACTCTGTTTAAATCCCTCTTCTTGTAGTCCCCAACTGTCTACCCTTTATCAGGTCAAAGTCTCATTGAGAAGTATTGTAATGCACCAATAGGAGCAATAACATTGAACAAGAGGGCTACTTTCAATCCTTTGAAATAGACGTAAATCCCCCGATAGTATCAGGTCCTGTTTGTTATTACAGATCTCAATTGTTTTAGGGGTGACTTCAATATAGGAAGAACATAAAATGTTAGATATCTTGAATAGCAGAACACTTTTTCCCTTGTTTATTAATATGCTGCGGGGCGGTTTGGAAGCTAAAGCACTAAATGACCCCTTTAAAAGCTGTATTTAAAAGTTAAGGTGCACTGAACACATGAGCAACTGTACATATTCACTAACTATGAGGCTTTGAACTGAACTGGACCAAAACAAATTCAATGTTCACCTTCAGTTATCTTTTCTATTCTATTGACTTAAGTTATTCTCACCATCCATCATTGCCTCCAGAGTATGAAAAGCTCATGTATGAACTGAGAGCCACCTCACACTGTTGAGACACATGGGCGTCCTGTGTGCCTCCCCATTGGGGTTTGATATATGTACTGGCCTGTGTAGTGCATGACAACATTAGTATGAACAGTAACATCAATCTGGCCTCTCCAGCATATATGAGCAGCGATCCGCTGTAACATATGGATGAAGGGACAGTGAGGGGAGAGGCGGAGACAGAGGAAGCGTGTGAGGGATCTGATTGTTAGGAGGGGATGGATCTTTTTGAGGGGAAAGTCAATTACGGCTCACAAAGCACTTGGTTAAAATATCAAGGTCGCCGTTCAGTGATAGAACCTGTATCCGTGCCGTGTCAAAGTGCCATTTTTCATCGCTTTGTGTCTCTCCTGGAGGTCAAACCCATTTAGGGCTTCATTTATTAACCCTAAAGTGCTGCTGCTGGCAGGATCCGGCCTCTCAGTGCCGAGGGGGCCGGGAGGAGGGTGGAAGGCAGAGGTCGGCTTGCACCGGCGCATACGTGCGAGTACGTATGCGTGCAGCAGCCGGTGGATGCGAATGAGACTGTTATGTGTGCGTATGCGCGTGCACACCTTAAGTGATACTTGGTGTAATAGAGTAACACTCGCGGACACGGTGGCGACGGAGCGAGGGGACACAGGAATCCACACAAACTCAATCTGCCCTTATTGTCAATAAACATTAGAGAGATCATCAAGGAAAAGCAGGGGACATTTCTTTCTTTTTTGCAATAATGACACAGTGCTTTAGGAGATGAAAAATCAATGGGGCCCTGCAGCTCGCTGAGACGCAGTCTTTAGATGTACAGTGTCCACACTCCATTCCCTCCACAGAAGTCAGGGGTGAAGGTGACTCCATTGCTCTGTCAATAAGGAGCAATGTTTCTTTGAGGGAGGACTGAACAGATGTGAAAAGCATTCTTTTCATATATATATATATATATATATGTAATAATACGTATTATGAAACGGTTAGCAGGCAATCTGATTGTAAATTGTTAACAATGTTAAAATCATGCATTGCAGATTGACCCATGGACTTTAAATACTTACAGGTGGACATACAAGCACAGTAGCAGATACACATGCTGCCATTGACTGTATATAAGAACGTAATCATCGACTGCCGTTATGAAGCCACGAGTTGGGCGATTTTGCCCACGCCATTTTGGATTACGCTCGTCGCCATCTTGTCTTTTTTAGAACCAATGAACGGAAGTTACCATATTTGGAATGTGGAGGAGTAACGTACGGCTCTGGTAGCTGCAGCTAAATGTCAATAACAAGGTAGCCCCGCCCTAAAGCATCCCCTGCTTCATGGTCTATTTGACTCTAAATGAAGCATCATTTACTAAATGAACATCATGCTGTATTGAAGAAGACTTGAAACAACAGATTGAGACCATAAACTCATGTTTACAATGTTTACTGAGGTAATAAATCAAGAGAGAAGTAGAGTCATTTTCTCATAGACTTCTATACAACCTGAGGAGTCGCCCCCTGCTGGACATTAGAGAGAATGCAGTTTTTAAGACAGTCGGCAAAACTGGAGTTTGCCGCCTGCATGAAAACACTCGTGAAATACTAACGATTATACACACAAATGGGATGGCATCCCTGGCAGATACAGAATTAGATTTTGGGAGTTCTGATTCAAGCATGTTGGACTGACTCTGTCTTGAGATTTTTTCAAACGTGTTTGATATTTATGACTGGAGTCACATGCAAGCAACGCAAATAATGACAAGAAACTAAACTGGCTATAAATCGTCGAGCAAAACATCTAAATAGAGCCATGTGCTTTGTGCGAAAAGCGGCACCAAATGTGTTTTTTTCCTTGCAGGGTGTAACCTCCAGGCCGACACAACTTGAAAGTGAGACTCCCCTCCTCAGCTCTCAAGAACCACCAGCAACGAGGATTACTAAGTATTTACGTCTCACAGTTACCAAGGGACACTGTGGGAGAAAATAATCCACAAAAAAAAGACCGAATGGGTTTCACCAAACATGTGTTCAGCCAGTCCCCCCCCCCCCCCCCCCCCCCCCACACACACACACACACACACACACATACACACACACACAGGCCCACTCATGCTGGGTTCAGTACATTTGAAGCTATTCAAACAGGAGACAAAGTAATGCAATAAAAACTAGGGTGCATTGATCCACTCAAACAGCTAGTTTCACTTGACATTGCAATTATCTCCTTTTCGTCTCCTGCAATGTCCTTTTTTATTTAGTTTAACAGCAGTACCTACAACCACGCCAGACGCTCTATGAGGCTGTGCAGAAAAAGCAGTGCTTTGAGCCAACTGCCAACATGCTCACTATGACAGCATGCTGACATTTAGCAGCAAAAACGGCGAAAGCTGATGGAAATATCATTGGTTTTGCAGGTATTTGGCCAAAAGCCAAAGTATGCGACAACTAATGTTGTCTTAATGGCCTTGATGAAAAGTGTAGGGATCAGCAAAGTCATTGCAATTCAACCTGAGGATAGCCGTGTATGTGGGTGTCAAATCATGGCACTCTATCCACTGGTTGCCGAGAAATGTCAACCTCATGGCGGTGGCAGAAGAACCATTAAGGGATCACCAAAGTCAGTAGAATTCATATCCTGGGGAATTCTCCCAAGAGTTAACGACACTCCCGCAATGTGTTTTTATGGCAGCTATAGGATTTACGGCACACGACATGCCGGCACGGCTCCTGCAATGAAAGGAACAGGGACATCAACCGCTGTCTCTTCCATCCTGGCCTCCAAAGTCTCCAAATTAAAGAATAAGTTCAAGTAAAAAACTTGACTGAGCGAGTCTGTGTGTGTGTTAAACAGTTCTGAGCATGCAGTCAGGAGGTTGCGCTTGTCACAGCCCTGTGCTTGCCGGAAACGCATTTGCGCATGAAGAGCAGAGATGCTCCTTCAAAAGGATGCTTTTCCACTTGGGGATACTGTTCTGTGTGCTCGTATCACCTGCACATGTCTAGTTATTCTGTGTGCGGGTTTTCTTTCAAGAGTCTCTGTGCTGAATTTGTGCTATTGGGCAATATAAATAAAATTGACGTGACTTGTATGATCATATGTCAACAAAAACACAACACAAAAACAACAGATTGTGCAATTATTCTATTTCGCAACACCGTTTCCAAGACTCTGACTCATGCTAGCCTCTGTGTGAGGCTGTACCTTTAACAGCGAGTTAAATGCTAACAATGACAATGCTCAGGCTGATGTTTAGCAAGTATACTGTTAACCATGTTCACCATCTTGGTTTAGCATGTTAGCATGCCTTTATCAGCTAATTAGCAAGTAGACACGGCTGAGGCTGATGTCATCAGTTCTGCAGGTATTTGGTCATCAACCAAAGTACTGGATTCATCGTCTGGACCCCAATTATCTGTACGAAATTTCACGGCAATCCATCTGATAAGCCTCTGGGCGCAAGGGGTTATATTTCTAGGGTAGCCAGAGGGGCCAGTTTCAAAACAAGTTGTTAATGTTTTGGCATTTTCACTTTAGATTTAGTTTTTCGTTTGAAGTTCAAGTAGCATTGACCAATGGTGTTAGAGCAGGCTTTGATTGAATGCAGGTTAACAGTCCACATGGAGAGCGAAATAGGCGGAATGCATTGGCCGAAATGCAATCTTGGAACCAAACCGCTACAAATATATTAGTTTATTTTATTAAACTCAGCTTGTTAACCGGCTGCTTGTGAAATCATCTGGTCAAACACGACATCTCGCATCCCAAGTTGCTAATTGGATTGTAAACACAGAAAAGGAAGTTTTGGCCCACATATCCTCTATATGTGTTCCTTTTCTGTGTTTACAATCCAATTAGCAACTTGAGATGCGAGATGTCGTGTTTGACCAGATGATTTCACAAGCAGCCGGTTAACAAGCTGAGTTTAATAAAATAAACTAATATATTTGTAGCGGTTTGGTTCCAAGATTGCATTTCGGCCAATGCATTCCGCCTATTTCGCTCTCCATGTGGACTGTTAACCTGCATTCAATCAAAGCCTGCTCTAACACCATTGGTCAATGCTACTTGAACTTCAAACGAAAAACTAAATCTAAAGTGAAAATGCCAAAACATTAACAACTTGTTTTGAAACTGGCCCTTTATTACAAAGCTCCCAATCAAGCTCTCAATTAAAGCTACCTCACATATTAGCTGCATTGTGTTTGTTTAATGAACCTGTTCTTTGCATTAAAAGTGATTGCGATAATGGTGGCTTACTCTTGAATCGTCTACCAGGAACGAGCATGGGCAGTTTAGGTAAGTGTCCTTGGATGTATCCAATCAGGGATTTAGCTGTTTGATAATTGATTCAGTGTTAATGGTTCGGTCTGCTTCAGTCTTTTGTGTCCATTGTGAGCGTTGGCATGTTTGATTCATGCGCTGCCAGTCCTTGTTGCCCAATACAAAAGTATACATGAGCTCACCGCGAAGGGGTTGTGATTGATCAGTCCACGTACTGTACCTTATGCTTTGGAGTGGTACTTTGTGTGTGTGTGTGTGTGTGTGTGTGTGTGTGTGTGTGTGTGTGTGTGTGTGTGTGTGTCTCAGCATATATGTGATCACATAGGTTTGTCTTCATGTGTCACCCTGAATTTCTGGCTCCTCGATATGAAGTCGGAAATGAACGGAGTCCATTAACACCGTTCTCTCTAAAAGGTGATACGCTGCTGACTCAGGTTCCGAGAGGGAGGAAGTGATTCTTGAAGGACAGTCCGACGATGATGAAGTCCCCCTTTTGCAAACCCCCAACCCCTGGAGTGAGGGATTGTGGGATTGGCACTTCAACCCCACCCCTGATCCCTCACAAAGTGAAACCGAACAGCATAGTGGAATAAAATGCTGATGCAAGAAATCAAGAGGAAACCACTTGGGGGTCAAGGAGAAGAGAAACGCAAAGAGAGAGGTATAATGGTGTAACTCAACTATGGGGTTTTTTTATGAGAGGAAGAGGTGGAAGAGTGAGTTGAAAAAAAATAAGGTTGAGAGAGGGGAGAAATAAGTCATAGGCAGCAAACAGAAGACAAAAATAGACCGTAAGATAGATGAGTGTGAACAAGATAACAGAAAGTAGGGGAGATAGAGAGTGATGTGTATGAACAAGAAATACTCTGATATCATCCCACACTTTATGACAGTATTTCAGTGATAGGAGAGCAGAGCTGGGTTCTAAAAGGTGTTGGCTTGAGGAGAGATTGAGAAAGAGAGAGAGAGAGAATAGAGGGAGGGATGGAGCGAGAGAGACTCAGATTAAATGGAGAGGGGATGGTTAAGATCACTTAGGAGATTAAACCACCCAAAGAATGGAATGCCCTTCAGGCTATAGGGAGCATATCGTCAGGCACACATACACACAGATTGACTAGTATTACCGGTAACATTTCCTAATTATTATTGATGAATGGTATATTAAATCATTGGCTATGTAAAGCCAATGATTTAAAATACTTCCGGTTCCCCCTTCAGGTAAACACTGTTAGCTCTGTCAGCACTGTTGCCGTGGCTACCTGCTAGCCATGTTGAGAACCATTGAGAGAGAATAAAAGTGCTCCCATTGTTTAGCCCCTTTAACAGTAACACACTTGCTGCACACATTATAACGTTATGTAATATATTAAGTATTTCTTAATGATTGCCAAATAATTTGTAAACCATTAAGAAATCTTTTGTAAAACATATAGAAACATTATGTTGATAGGTGGACTACAAACCAGTTATTTACCATTGACAAAGTACTGAGGATCTATATAAATAATGATTATAGATGCTTTACAAAGTATTTAGTCAACATTTAACAAGGTAATATAATCATCAGTTGCAACTTTACAATAATATCCAAATCATTTTATCGACAATTTACAAAGCAGTTATTACCCACTAACAAAGTGTAACAAGATGTTTACAAAGGATTACTTAGATAAACAAAATACATTACCGTCCATGGCCACCAATGGTAGTGATGCACAACTAAATTATGATTTTTAACAATTTAACACACTTTTGTTTCAGGGAACGCCTTAATAGAATTTAACGCAAACAATTTCACATGTTGCTCAACACAGCCTGGATGTACTGATCCCTGGATGCAGAAGGAGATAATTGCTGTTGTGGCTGCTGTGAATCTTGCTCCTTTGGTTTCTTAATTGATGAAGATGTGGAGTGATGACAGATGAGAGCCAATGGTGTCTCAGTCCTTCAGTTTGTCAAAGCTCAAAGTGCGTCATGATGTTTCTACCCCCTGGGAGCTACCTCCTCCAAAAGCTTACACCAATGTGAGCCAGGCCACTGGAGGCCATAGACATGTGTAAACGAGCCCACTTCCAGATTCCACATAGCATTAACATACTGATGGGATCATGCATTACTCATATTCATACAAATGTGACCCCCTCCCCGACACAGGGGCTTCCTCCCAATCTCTATTTGTGCAACATGATGCTCTTCACGGTCACTGCCTTCCATTACCTGCACTGAGGCTTAGAAGAGTTTTCTTTCACTCTAACTCACCCTAAAGTTTCTGTTACTGCTGACAAACCGTCCACCTCGCGATCCGCAAGCAGTAGGCACCAAAGTACCGTTCCCTGATTTATATCAGGTTGTCACCTCCTCCACCGGGTTAACCTTCAAGTCCGTCGTGTTGCAGAATCTTCTCAGGATTGCCAGGTTCATGGACATTCAATCCCAGGAATCACTGAGCGACACCAGACCTGTTGTAAGGCAATCAGCAGGATAGGACACATCTGGGCCCGGTGTGCCCCATGTATATCAGCCAGAGCAGCAGCCAGTCCTTTGGGCGGATTGCCTCACCTCTGTGGCACAATGCATGCAGCGCATTTGTACTCAAAAAAGAAAGGTACTCGTGGGAAGCAGCTGATTGTGCTCATTGCAGCATGGTACCAGCTGTAACGTCAGCTAATTGCAGTTGTGCATGCGCGAGCACTGTGATCTAGAGAATGTAGAAAGATAGTGATCCGTGAAGGAAGCCATGTTGGAGCCGGCGTAAAAATAAACGCAGAACACATTACAACTTCGAAGGGCCAGCGAGGACTGGCGGTAGTTGTCATCTTTATGGAACCGGTGATTTGGAACAATTACCAGTTAAGTCAGCCCTGGACTTCATTCCGCCAGTGCCACAAGTGATTAGAGCGGGGACATTGCATGCCGTGCGCTACAACGTATTCCAATCAGAGCAACTCATTGGCCAGTCAAACTGCATTACAGTGGTCAGAGTGATAATTGATAAATTATCTTCTCTGCCTTCTACATGACTTGACAGAGTAATATAGAATATGGATTTATGTAGATACATGTGGAACATATTACAGAATTATAAAACCCTTGAGTTGATTTGAATGCTGAATACTGAATTCAGCAGCACATAAATCATTTTTTAGAGGTGGTTCCTCCCCTTAATGCCAATTGTGGCATGAATAAACACATGCTAAGCCACTTGGGCTCATTCGGCCCCAATCGATTGCACAACTGTGGAGACGTTTGATTCATTCAGTAAAAGTAATCTATCACTGTGGACTTGCCGTCAGCGATTGGATTTTGCAAACTGGCATAAGGACGTTAATATCTGGCTGAAAACTTTGAAAGGAAGGGCTGTCTTTCTTTACACTTTTTATTCATACGCAGCATAAATTAATGTTAATGTTGGTGGCAAAGACATTCTTTTTTCCTTGGAAATAGTGTTGCAGCGGTTATCTTCTATTTGAGGAAACATTCCGGATGATCCCTTTGAGTAGAATGAGTACTTGTTACTGGCTTGAACTCAAGACAAGAAACCAACATATGCTGAAAGCAAATACACCGTTTTTTGGTTGAAGGGTAAAAAAAAAAAGTAAAGCAAATGTTTTCTATCACCTCAAGCTAAATATGAGCTGTTTTACACTTTTAATTGATCAGATTGTGGGGCAGTACGATTACATTTTGGGAAATCAAAAACCTTGCGTTCTCATACCACGCTGCAGTAAAGACAGACTTCTCTTGCATGGAATGCAATTATATACAGTAGGCAATATCAGGGGGGGGGGGGGGGGGGGGGAGGGGCTGACTGAGGTGTGTGCAATTTAGAAACTATGGCACCGAGTAGTGTAATATCAGTCCATCCAACGTTTTTCTAACTACCAAAAAAAAGGAGAAAATGGAGAACTTCCAGAAACTTTGAGCTTGTATGTTCGACGCAATGTCTCTTCATCACAATGCCGTCGCAGCTCATGTCCATGCGACCGTCCTTGCGAACATTATAACCTTACTTGTGCTGTCTATTGATAAATCCATGGCACTCTCCGTGGTGCTGAAGAAGCAGATTTGTAATTGCAATTTTCCATCTGATTCCCGCCCTTCTTTCAGTGTCTTCTTGGATCTATAATATTCTATAGACTATATAGCTAAGGGGGCGGGTATTAAATTTATGACATAATATTTCTCAAATATGTGTTTTTATTCATAAGATTCTCTCAGGTGAAGTCCCTGACTAGTTCAAGACTTAAAGCTAATTCACAGGTCCATTATTACGCAACTCGTCAATCTTCAGATCTTCATCTCCTCACAATTATCTTTCTTTTTTTGTTTTTGATAATGCATTGTTATTGTTGTTATTATACATCAAATCTTCTTAAAAGGTGCTCATGTAAGAACAAACTGCAGGTACAGTGATCACAACCTTCTGTGGATGTGAGCTTGTAGTTTTAATATAAAGGGGAAACTAGAAAAGGTGTTTGCTCAGTGGTTTTTTAAATGGAAGTTGAGCAGAAACAACAGCAGAGTTTATAACAAAAACTATTGCACTGATACTGTATGTGATGAACGCATCCTGAGTGGCAACACAAGCTCGCCTCCTCCAGCTTTCTCTCTCTCTCTCGTGATTTATGGTTCTGTTTTTCTGTGCCCCTTCGGTTAGTAGCTCTAGTAGACCTAACGTTGACATTTTTCTCAAGCACGAGGACTCCGATCAGAATATTCATAGACTATCGATTATTTCAGCTCAGGAAATGCCGACTGCCCCTCCGCACTTCTTTGCTTTTACACACCCCTCTCAACCTTCTATGAATGTTGTCTGTGAAGGGAGAGAGAGCTTAAAGGTTAATTGATAGGAAAGAGTGGAGGTTGAATGAAGCCGGTCGCAGGAGTTTAATAGTGGCTCCAGCTGACTGCTGAACTGATTCTGTTTGTTCTTTAATGTTAGATTTCAGATTCAGTCGTCGTCCTGACATGCATCCCATTAGTTCACTGATATTTAGGAAACTTAATCCTTATTAGTGTTACCTTTTGTTGGGGGGGGGGGGGGGGGGTCAAAGAAAAGACACACTGACAACTCCTTTGGGTCTCTTGACAGGACAAAACGTAGTTTCCATTCATTTATTTTGACAAATTGTACTCTAACCTTAAGTTAATCAATGACTTCCCTAA
Organism: Anarhichas minor; assembly: GCF_050575085.1. Taxonomy (NCBI): domain Eukaryota; kingdom Metazoa; phylum Chordata; class Actinopteri; order Perciformes; family Anarhichadidae; genus Anarhichas; species Anarhichas minor. The sequence continues at coordinate 1,703,289 of NW_027466466.1, read as the reverse complement.
ACCAGAAACCATTAAGTGAAGTCACCGACAGGATGACTTTGATTGACAGCCTGCAAACACTTGCCGCTTCATGGCCCAAAAGCCTGTTACAGCTTTAGTTTTTGTAATTAGGTAATGTGGAGAATTTCAGTATTAAACGCATTATTAGTAGGATTTAATAACACCCCTAGTGGTGAGTAGAAGTGTTACAATAATAAATATGTTAGTCACAATATGTTTCCATATGGAATGTATTATATGTTTACAATATTCTTACTTATAGAGGATATTATATGTTACAGTATATTAACTCATTGAATGTATTAAATCATAGAAGTATAGTCACTGTAGGTATTAAAACACTAAGAATAGTCTTGAGGGTCAGATAGGGATTCTGAGTGAGGTGTCAGACATGCAGCAGCAAATGGAGGCGACCTCATCGATGGAGGATGGGGCCAGTGGGACGGTCAAATGCCAAGCTGACCAGCAGGACAGAGAGGAGGAGTTCAAGATGTTTTGCGAGGAGCCAAGATGTTTTGCTAAGGGATCGATAATGGGAGGGGGCAGAATTCAAATGAAGCCAATCACTAATCGCCACGGAGGGTCATTCACACGTTTTATGACAGTATCGGACACTTTCCGACTCTTAGGGGATACAAAAGACAATGTTTTAGGGAGTTTACCTCAGATCACTGCAGCTCTCATTTTCAGCTAACTGGCCGCGCCGGACTGTGAGGAGATGCGTGTATGTGGTCTCTGCTCTCGAGAACATTACTATTGATAGTTAATTCAGTTTGTAAGTGAACTTTGTGTAGTACATTAAATATTGTTTTAATTTTGGACCGGGTCCAGCTCATTCTTCTGATGCGCGTGCGCAGTAAGAAGCTCGCAGCAGAAGAGTACCTGCGGCCTGCAGGCTCCTTCATCCTTTGTTCTAACCCTAACAAATTTGGCGACCACGAAGGGACGTAATAATTGCTGGAAAACGGACTGGACGAGGAGCTGACTAAGATACCTTCTGGCGCCAAAGACAAACGGGTAAACAGAACCTTTTTGATAAAATCTGTATAGGTAGTATAGGAAAACTTAGAGACGGTATCTTGGTCAACCCCTCCGAGAGCCGAACAAAGGAGCAGGCCGCAGCAAGCCGGTAAAGTATATTGATTTGAAATTTAAAGTAGCTGGATTACTGTATGGAGCACACTTGCAAGCTGGATTAGGAACACGTGTATTTTGCCTACACGCTGTTCTTTTTTGCTAAATCCTACCGGTAAGGTCTGTCGAGGAACGGTACGTCTCCTACGTTGGCCCTGATCAAGCTATGCAGAGCTAAACGCTCAAAAGCTTAAGCAGCTTCGAGAGTCCGGGGAACCAGGCTAACTGAATCTGGTGGCGGGGTAGCGTGGGGTAAAGGCGACGGCCCCCCCGGGTCCTGTTTAGCAGGTTTGGATCTGGCAAACCAATGACTCTTAACGGGAGGGAATAAATTTAATACGAGCTTAGAAAGCCAACAGAACTAGTTACGCTATCGAGAGTCGAGCTCTCTGCTGGAAAAGAGACTGGCTGCTACGAAGCGCAGGATTTAACTTGAGTTCAAGGGAATATAATCCGGGGTGGGTAATAGGTAATGAGTGGGTAATCATACATTGTAATCACGGTGTATTTTGGTATGAATGATGAATGCAGTGATGACAATAGCGTTGTGAGAGATCGTTTTGTTGTAGTAAGGAGAGGATGCTAGCTGAGCCGAAGCTTGCTTTGTGCTCACCTAGATAACTAGATAAAAGGATTATAAAATAACCGGTGTAAGAGTTTAAACTACGGTGATTTGTCTGTGTGCTGAAGACGCGGTTTCGCCGGTTAGTTTAGCTTGTAGCAATAGCCGTTAATAAGCATTAGTATTAGCCCATTGTCCGGTTTCGCGGGGTTTTTTGAAAAAAAAACACCATAGAAGAAGAAGAGACAACTTCGCCACCTATCGGTTGGAGGAGTAATTGCTTGATAATTACAGAAAACTCCATTACACAGAAAACCTAGAGGTGAAATTGTCTTAGAATTACAAGATACTCAGTCATCAGTGGATTAGAAGATACATTACAATACTTTGAGTTCTGGTGATAAACTTGTAATATTCCTTGTTTTTGACTCTAAGCTTTTGACTTGTATTTTGACTTTGATTGTTTATCTTAGTTTTAATTTAGCATTTTATACTACTGTTGATTATATTAATTGTACTTCTTTCATTGATGTTTTAATTGTGATTTAACATTTCAATTGGCAGTGTTGGTTTAATATTAATAGGGTTTTTAACTTGCATTGATAGTTGTTAGTTTCTTTAATTTTGATGCTCGTTTGTAATTCAACATTTCAACTTCAGTTGTTACATTTGGTTAATCTTTAATCTAGTATTTTAACTACCAGTATCGATTCCAGGTTTTTAATTTTAATTCAAGGTTTTTGATTTTAATCCAGGTTTTAAAATTTAATTTTAATTCAAAGTTCAAATTTTAATTCAACATTTTTAATTTTGAAAATAAAATTTAGATTTCAATTTTGATTCAATATTTTAGCTTGCATAGTTGATTTTGAATCTGACATTTGTAATTTTTTGATTTTAATTCAGAATTTTAATTAAAAATTCATTTTAATTCAGAATTTAATTTCCATAATTTTTAATTTTGCAATTTTAATTGTGATAAAAAAACTAATTTTTCACACAGTCAGAGCTACTGTTAGATTAGAGCCCAGTAGGATAGACAGAGTTGAGAAGTAAGTGAACACTCCCAGGCTGCATAATGTTTACATCAACTTCGGCAGCATGGGTGTTGGAAAGACAAAGACAGGAAGAGGACGTCAGCAAGGGGGGTGTGGAAGACCTGTAGGTGCAGATGAATGCTATGGATGCGGGCGGAGAGGTCACTGGAAAAGAGAATGCATATTTGGACCCCCACAGCAACAGATGCCCATGCTCCCAGCAAGACCATGGGGCGGTGCTGACAAATAAGATATACTAGGGTGCTAACTAACATGAGTTAAGTTTTGTTTTCACAGGTGGAGAACACAGAGGCATCCGCAGACAGGAGAAAGCAGTCTCCTATTGTATCACCAGGTAGTTGACTGTGAATGAGGTCCAAAGGTGTAAGTGGTACTGACCAACAAGGTGGACCATGGGAGGTTCATTTTGATGGCCAAGTTTACATAGATGTCATAGGAGTACCAAGGGGGGTGCTTACTTAATTAATTTAGTGCCAGAAATCAGAATTTTCTGGTGGGAGTCAATCAATAAAAATGTCGATTGGATTAATTGCATATATTATAACCAACAGCGTTTTGTAAACTTCACTCGTGATGCCAAAGCAGGACTTCACGAGCAGCTCCTGATCATCTTCACTGGGTTGCTGAAGGACCTGATTGAGTCCAGATGGACTTCTGAAAACATCCGGTGAGATACTGACAATTTGGAAAATTGACTCTGAGAGATTGTTTTGTTTGTTTGTTTTTTGTTTTATAGGGTCAATTTGGGATTTAGAGGTGCATTTTATTAGGAAATATAATTTTTGTCAAGTGAAAAAGGAGCAGACAAGGCTTCTCAGAATTCTTCTCTATCCCTCATTTCGTAGGATGGATCCAGAACTCGACGCAGGACCTCCACCACCTGGTCCTCTGTGTTCGCTGCTGCATCCCTTGCATTAGTGAACTTCTACAAGCATAGGGCAATCAGTTAGGTGTAGATGATGTTTATGTACTTGAACTGTTAGCTACTGTTTAGTTGAGGAAATTCACCCTCGGCCCATAAAGGACCTTTAGAGAGGGATTGTTTTTCCTGGAAATTTATGAACACACTATGAATAGTGTGTTAGGGGGGTTTTGTGGAGAATTTCAGTATTAAACGCATTATTAGTAGGATTTAATAACACCCCTAGTGGTGAGTAGAAGTGTTACAATAATAAATATGTTAGTCACAATATGTTTCCATATGGAATGTATTATATGTTTACAATATTCTTACTTATAGAGGATATTATATGTTACAGTATATTAACTCATTGAATGTATTAAATCATAGAAGTATAGTCACTGTAGGTATTAAAACACTAAGAATAGTCTTGAGGGTCAGATAGGGATTCTGAGTGAGGTGTCAGACATGCAGCAGCAAATGGAGGCGACCTCATCGATGGAGGATGGGGCCAGTGGGACGGTCAAATGCCAAGCTGACCAGCAGGACAGAGAGGAGGAGTTCAAGATGTTTTGCGAGGAGCCAAGATGTTTTGCTAAGGGATCGATAATGGGAGGGGGCAGAATTCAAATGAAGCCAATCACTAATCGCCACGGAGGGTCATTCACACGTTTTATGACAGTATCGGACACTTTCCGACTCTTAGGGGATACAAAAGACAATGTTTTAGGGAGTTTACCTCAGATCACTGCAGCTCTCATTTTCAGTTAACTGGCCGCGCCGGACTGTGAGGAGATGCGTGTATGTGGTCTCTGCTCTCGAGAACATTACTATTGATAGTTAATTCAGTTTGTAAGTGAACTTTGTGTAGTACATTAAATATTGTTTTAATTTTGGACCGGGTCCAGCTCATTCTTCTGATGCGCGTGCGCAGTAAGAAGCTCGCAGCAGAAGAGTACCTGCGGCCTGCAGGCTCCTTCATCCTTTGTTCTAACCCTAACAGTAACATTGTGTTTAGCTTTAAAGGTGCCCTAATTTATCTCTTATGGGCAATAACTCCTGTAAATATATATGCTAAACATGCTAGATACAGAATGATACTTTTGTTGAATTTGCACATAAATCCACTTCTGTATCTTTGGAACACATTTTTTAACATATTCCAAATCAATTTCACTTTTCACAACTATTTTTCTGCCAACATAGAAACACATTCTCTCTCCCAACTTGTCAAGTACCAACTCTTGGTCAGTGGCCTTACACATCATGCTGAAACGTTCTAGGTACCTCTCGAGCCTCAGTTTTGGACGTCTCAGAGATGTCCGTTTCCTATCGTTACAAACATACAGTCTCTCAGGTGGGTTTTCTTTGTTTTCAGGCAACAAATCTACTTGGTTAGGTTTAGGAAAAGATCATGATTTGGGTAAAACAGGTATGTTTGTTATGTAACTGGCGTGAGTTAAGTACGGTTGTTACATATCAAAACTAAGATTAGAATAAGTTGACTTGGTTTTACACCGACAGCGGTCTCCTGGGTCTTATGTTTGTTTGCCCACCCACACTCTGCAGACTTTCTTGCTCCTTATACTCTGAACGTCTGATAATATTGGGTTTACATTGTAGAAATCCCAGTGTGTCTCATACAGACACTCAAGGGTTCCTCGTGCGTGGTATCAGAAGCAAAGAAGCACTGACTAAGGCTACATCCACACTAATACGTTTAAGAGTTTTAAAACGAAAACGTTTCAGCATCATTTTAGAAATGATCTCCGTCCAGACTAAAACGCCTGAAAACGAATATCACGTGACTCTTCACGTACACTGGGCATGCGAGTGGGTGCCGGTGTAAACAGGAAGTAGATTGGTTGCTTAGTTAAAAAAAATACGACAGAGTAATAAAATAGTCTTTAAGAATAAAAGGTCGTGTTTGATACTTAAGATCTTCTCTAAAATCTTCCTGTATGAACTCAAAAAGACACATTTCGTGGAAAGTTTTATTTTTCAGACTTAGTTACAGCACTGCGGGTCTTGTTCGATCTCTCTCTCTCTCTCTCTCTCACATCAAATATACTTTAAAATTAACATTTACACATAAATGTTGACTAGATTAAAATAATACATAAATGTGGTCAACACACGTCTCACTCGTTCCCTCAGTTTCGTTGTTGTCTGTTCTCACTCGTAGCTCTGCTGGTGGCTGAAGTCTCTGTCCTACTGGAGAGCAATCAATGGTTTGTTCCTTTGTATTTTATCTGTGGACTTCACAATAGTTGTGCAGAACAAAATAAGCATTAATAAGAAAAGGAAAGTCCTCCATTTTGTGTCCGTCCTCCTCAAAGCCGCTAACCGTGACTTCAGACGGCCGCTCCGTAGGTCTGATAACGCCGCTGGACACGCTACTCACTGATCGCTCCAATAACAGCTGCTTCCTCTGCAAAAATGCAGACTTTAACCGGATAACAGCTGCTCGTAAATGTTGAAATAACCTGGTAGTCGATCGGTAATCAAGGCTGTTGTTGTTTGTGAATTTCCGGGAAAGGGTCACGTGACAGGGGCGTGACCAATCAGGTAAGGACACGTCGTGACTGCTAAGTACCAATCAAGTAGCCATGCGGGTGTTTTCGACCGTCCACACGAAGAGGCAACCCCGGAGTTTTCAAACTTATCCGTCCTCAGGAGCGTTTTCAAATTTCTCCGTTTCCGGTACTCGAAAACTCCGGCGTAGTGTGGACACTCAGCGTAAACGTAGCAAAACATATGCGTTTTCAAATGGAAACGTAGTAGTGTGGTATCTGACAAGTCGGTAGTGTAAGAGCCAAATTCAATATGCTGTTAAATATTTACTTTTATTTACATGTTTAACTTTAATTACATCTGTTTCTACTTTGAATGTTACAAGGATGTTGTTATCATTTATTATGGAAAGAAATACATGTAAGTGACAGACTGCCGTCACTTTAAGGACACTTTGCGACAGTTAGTTACGGTTGCTTGTAATATCTGGAGCAGAATGGAGCCGCACAGTTTTCCGACCGTGTCATATGGAACGTGCTATGTGGACTAAGTTGTGGATCAATTTGTGGATTAACCTGTGGATCTTTAAAGTGTGTCGAGGTAATCGGCGTACTTTTAGGAAGAAAGGAAGTTGTTTCACTAACTTGTACGAGAGAAATTGGATCAATAACATGTGTTGCTTTCACCTACGAGCGGCATCGGTGTGAGCTATGTGGATGAGGACAGCAACACGCGTCAACTTAAGGTTTACACTCTGCTAAAGGTTTGGACGCTACAGGTAGTAATAACAGGTTGCAATCAGCCAGTAACCTCCTGTTCTGCCGAGTGAAGCCAAAGCGGAAGTGTCTTAAAACTTGCATTCTCTCTACTGACCAGCAGGGGGCGACTCCTCCGGTTGCAAAAATAAGTCTGATTCTATAGAAGTCTATGAGAAATGTTGTTAACAAGACGCTCATGATGTTCACTCCCAGAGCCCACCCACCTACATCAAAACCAACGAGCAGGGTTTGCTAGCGGAGTGATAAGGACATGATCTCTCACCGGCTGCCCAGCAATGCCATTTGTCTACATTGGGTCTAACATCATCAGTAGCATGGGTTCTACACCTCTAATAGATCACCCACATCTCTGAAGCTGGACACGCTTGGTTAAGGCAAAATAAAAATAAAAAAACCTGTGCCAAAAAACACAATCTCAAGCTGTATTAAAATTCTGAGCCATACCAAAGCAAGAAAACCTTTGGAACTCTTCCCACGCTGACGGTGGTGCTTTTGCTTTTAGCTTTTGAGTCTCAGGCTCAAATATACAATCTCACATACACACACTCCACCATTAAAAGAGACAGCCGTTTACAGCTGTAATTCTCAACAGCTCTGTGACTATAGTTGACAAACTGCTTTCAGATGTCAGAGAGCAGTGTAGCATGTGACAGGAAGACTCCCAATGCACTCTGGGATCTTTGCAGAAGTCCTCTCCTCATTACGTCCATCCTTTAATACTGCAGGCTTTTGTAAGTAAGTCCATAGAGTTGTCAAAAAATGTTCTTGCAGTTGTGATTTTGAACTAATAAGAAGGGATCTGTTCCAGATCGTCTCCAATGGGAAATTTAGTATATTTCTATGTACAGTTACAGTAACATGGACTGCCCACACTGCCTTTTTGATTGATCCAGTCTGTGACCCGGACGCCTCATGAATGAGCCCAATCAAGTTGAGGGCGACCGATCTGAAGTTGTTTTCAGAGTGATACATAAGAGTCAAAGCAAATGTAATGATGCAGTGGCAACCCACGTGTACATTGCAGGAAGATAGAGTTTATTTAATTACTTTGGTGGAAGTTATATCAGAAGTTATCAGCCATTTAATTTAAAAGCTATGCTGGAAAAATTAGGATTCATGACAGTAGATAAATCCTAACCTCCCTACTTTTTCATATTTTCTGCTTTTAGGCCCACCGACTCAAACGCATATCCCAAATTATTTCGGGTGTTCTATTCTTATAATCTGATCTGATGATTTTTTGAAGTGTATTAATGAGCTACAAAGTTACTCCCTGTTATACATGTGGAAGCCCTTCAATTGAATAAGAAACACAAAAACAAACCGGTTTGTTAAAATTGTACAAGAAGCCAACATTAAAGTAGTAATTTGGCATCGCTGACATCCGTGGACTCATCCAGTTGTGAAGAAAAAATATGCTAATTTTTATTCTTTCCACAACATGGGTCTGTGTGTCCCAAGCTGTATCTGGAATTGGCAGACTGACAGTGTTTGTTGGTTTGTTTGTTTGAGACTACCAACAGCAGCAGCCTCCCCAATCATCTCAAGGCACATATCCACAGCGGCCGGCGACACCGATTCTTTACTATCGTGAAGGCTTTCCTGGTCTGTGCCACATGTCTCGCTACCAAGTGGTCGTGAATGGATTACTGAACGGGCCTGGGCACAGGCACAGAGGCCCAGAGACCCAAAATAACCACAAAGAGATTACAAAGAGACTCACAACGACTTTGAAAAGGGGCAAATTAACCAAGAGAGGCACTAAGTAACTACACAGAGACACAAAGCAACTACACAGAGACTAACAGTAATATGAAAAGGGGTAACAACCACAACAAAACTAGACACAAAATGATCACAAAGAAACAAAACTACAGATAGACGAAAAACGACTCAAAAGGGGGTAAAACAAACAGACAAAAAATAACTACAAAAACACCAAAACAACTACAAAGCGACTCAAAAAGAACAAAGCGAGACACAAAACAACACAAAACAGGTCTGTGTCTTCCTCTTATGTAGGAGACTAATCAATAACTAACTATTGGAATGCAATGGAATTTTGTACAGGTGTTCATGTTCCCCTGAGGATGAATTACGATCCTTTTGGTGAGCCCTGACTTTTCATATAGTGCCATCATCAGGTCAAAATGTATCTGTTCTCTCTCTGCCCTTGCCCTTTTCTCTACCACCAGCTTGAATATACTGTTGACAACATCAAGTCAATTTCTTTACAAGTTTCCCATATATTTTGTAGCTGGAGGACTAACTCTTTCCCCCCATTTGAGCGGGTCATAAAATGATTATGTGGGGGTTGCTTTTCTTCTTCTCAGCCCCTAAAAAGAAATGATTACCCAGAAAGCAGTTTGTGCACAGCCTCTAGCTCTTCTTCAAGCCACCGTCTCGGCGAGTGGGAGTGAATCAGTGCATGAGGGACGGTATTCTTGACACAGCTGCGTGAATGGTTGTATTGTCGATTTATGAATATTAATTGAGGTTTGACACTATTATTGCCTGAAAAGCACGCTGAAAGATGGCATCTTGCCCGAATCATCTACACTGCAATAAAAACTTAAATTAGAGTGCCGCACCGTATTCTTTATCTATGATTTACACACTTTGCCGTGACTTAAAATAGATGGAGGATCTGAGGACAAACCCACCTGATTGAAACATAACGCCATATCGATATCAATCAAGTTCGGGCAGTCCTTTTAAGTTTTTTCTTCATTGCTTGATTCAGAGATGCTACTTTTTTCTTCCACCTAGCATTAAGTGCTCAGGGCCTGTTGCTGCAGGCGCTGGCCAGACAATGCAATATGATCCAGGGAGTCCAGTTTGAGTAAGAGATCCATGAGTTTCTAGGCTTATCTGGAAAATAATTACAGTGACTACATTTCATCTTCCATCACGACGATGGCAAGGTAAACTGTTGAAACACAGTTGTCACGTTACGAAGTAATCCACCAGGAGGTTGATGGTACTAGATGATCGGCCACCGTCTCGTTGCATTGTGGCAAAAGCTTTATCTTTCTGCATTTCTTTTGCCATCGCATCCCTGCGGGATGAACAGAGTGATTTTCCATCAAGACTACTCTAGCCATGGATGTATAAAGAGAACTGGATACTGTGTTGGAGGCGGCGCCTTGTTCGTTCCATTCCATTCCTGAAAGTTGCTCAGTTAGAACATCAAGCAAAGAAAGTTTGACTTCCGATTATAGTCGGGAAATACCCAAATCTTGCGGCGATCTTCGGCATCCATGAGCCCACAGAGCAAGCGGCCTAGCGTTTCCTTTAGCCCCGCCTCCCAGCCCTCTGTCTATTCTCGCTCTCATTCACATGAATGGAAGGACGGAAGATAATTCTGTAATCGTGCATTTTACAACTTTTAGGACCTAATGATTTAAATAAGGGCTATGCATGTGTTTATATTGGGAAGTTGATTTACCTAAAATAAAAAAATAAAGATCTCCTGAGTTACAGACGTCTCTTTCCATTTTAAGTCTATGGGAAAAAGTATTTTTAGGCCCCATGGCGTCACATGACCGACCTGGAAATTGTTATTCCTGAGGGGAAATATCCATATCCAAGCAACGTTTTAACTTTTGTAGTTTACATCCATCTCTGTCCAAAATGTCATCACTTCTTCAGCCATCTGAGGCAAATTTGTGATGAGTGATTTTGGGCTTTAAAATGAATTGAATTGAATTGAATCAGTTGTTTTGTTTGTGTTTTGTGAGGTCACTAACCACTAAAGTCCAATCAGTTCATCCTTGAGTCCTGGTGGACGTTTGTTCCAATTTGTTCAAGAAATTCCCTCAAGGTTTTCTAGAGATTACGCGTTCACCGGAATGGGATGGACGGACGGACGGACAACCCAAAAACATAATGTGACTGTCACCTGTGCATTGTATGAAAAATGCTGGCTGTGGTGAGTGAAACCAATTACTGGTGAGAGTGAATCGTAACGGTCAAGTTTAGCTCCATACAACCAAAACGAGCTGAAAGACAATGAAACGCTCTATAGAGCTGAGAGGAACTGCCGAGTCAGGTGGTAATTCTCTGGCGGTTTGTCAGTACGAGCAACTTTCCGTTACACATAGTCGTTTGATCCATCGTTAATATCAAGATTAGAGCAGCCTCAATGTGGGGAAGAAGTGTCTAAAGATGCATTCAGAACAAAGCCTTAACTAGAAAGGACTGCCTGAGTAGCTGCCTGTTGATGATACAGGGTTTCCCAGGGTTGTCAGTGATATCTACAGTGTTCACAATCTGCTTCCTGAGCTGACATCCATCTGTTAAGGGGTCAGGCCTGATGACGCCTTCATTTTTAACAGACATATAAAAAGTCCATTTGAGGCAGCCCAACGGGCGTGAAATGTGAGAGGAAGACATCCGAGGGCGGAAAATGCAGAGGACTCAAATTACACCCCTCATCGCTCCGCTACCTACCACTCCTTAGTGCAGTCACCGCTCTCACCAGACACCAAAACTCCTTTTTAAACCGTCATTTAATCCCACCTAATGAATTAGAATCCCTTTTTTCTCTGTGCTGGGTAAGTAGGGCTTAGCAGTAATTGAATGGGTAGCACTGCTCTGCTCTTATGAAAAGAAAAGGGAGGGGGTTAAAAAAGAAAGTTGAGTGAATTGAATGTGAGCTCACTGAGAGGAAACTGGCCTTGAGTCCACAAAACGATCCTTGGAGGGGGGGGGGGGGGGGGGCTGCTCTATTCTTGCCTGTGCCACCCCTTTGCTGACCTTTCTGAAATGGACTTTAATGCATAAAGTGGAATAAAGCGGAATTAATCATGTGCAGGGACTAGGTCATGGACAGGGGTGTAACACAGGTGGCTGAGTGGCACTATTGGAGTGTGTGTGTGTGTGTAGGTGTGTGGGCGTGAGTGTGATCACCCCCCCCCCCCCCCCCCCCCAACATACACACCTAGAGGCACAATTTGCATTCTTTGTCAACCAAAGGTGCAGACAAGGTGAATACTCACACCGATAGCTCTTCCCTTTCATCGCCCTGTTGAGTTTGAAGAGTTTCAAAGGTTACTACAGCAGCTGTGGTCAGCTGAAGAGCTTTGTTTGGCTTTCTCTGTCTACTACATTTTCAGAAAATGGCAGTTCGGTCGGTGGCCCTATACACGTCAAACTGTGGCGCTCCACGTGGCTCTAGTTATGTTTTTATTATTATTTATTCAAGGGCCAGGCTGGAACTCGGCCTCTTTTGTGGTTGTCTGAGGCATGGCACTCCATTCTACTCCTGCTGCTAATCAACCTGCACATCCACTCCTCACGCTCCTGCAGTATACCTACCCCCGGCTCTACGCTCCTTCAGTTCGCCACCGACCGCCTCGGCCTAACAAAACTCTAGTTCAACTGTTTCCTCGTGCTTAGCTGAACCTTGTTTAGCTGTGCTTCTACCTGTGCCTCGTCAGTCCGCTACCCAGCCGACTAAAGGCTCCACTGACTAGTTTGAATAAACTCCACTTCCACCTGATTTTGTCCCAGTTCTGCTTTTTGGCTCATTAACTGAGCATAACAGTCTGACATTAACCTTGTTTTCAAGGCAGAATTTTACAAAAGTGTGTAACAGACAAAAAAAAACAAAAAAACTTTTATTCAACTTCCACAGTTTAACACCGAAACCTGTTCTAGCCAATGCTATCACTCAGGTGAGCGTGTGCAAGTCAGTGCTGTCAGCGTTTTAGTATTCAACAGCAGACGCCGTTTGGCTGAGAGCGAGGAGGGCTGCAGGTCTACCTCTCCTCTGATCCGCCGAAGCCTTTGGGATAGAGACGCGAGGAGCTGGGGATCGCGGCTGTATAGCGATGAGACCTGGTCTCTCTCTGTGACTCGACCTGACGGGGGAGTCCAGCTTTTGTGTCTCTTGACACAAAAGAGCCACTCTGGTGTGAATGTGAGTGGCATAGTAAGGGAAGGCGAGTCAGGTGAGCGCGAGGGGAACGAGAGCACGTGGGGTGAGAGAGAGAGAGAAAGAGAGAGAGAGAGAGAGAGAGAGAGAGAGAGAGAGAGGGAGCTCATAATGAGAACAAGAAGGGGGGAGAGAGAGGGAGAGAACCATAAGTCATGAAGAATAAATCACTGAGCTAAATGAACAAGGGAATGAATGAAAAATGGGAAGGTGAGAGAGAAGAGAAAGTCAGTCAGATAAAAAGGAAATAAGATGCTCAGAGAAAGGAGGGAGGAGGAGAACCAGGGGTGGGGGTGGGGAGAACAGAGAGGGAGCGGCAGAGAAGTGAGTGCTCAGCGTTGTAAGTAATGGCAGCATGGCGACCTTACTGCGGTGCTGCTCCGCACCATGTGTGTGTGTGTGTGTGTGTGAGCGATAGTGTGCTTTGTATGCACTTGTTAGTGTGTGTGTGCGCATGCTTGTGCATTTGTGCACACCACTTGTGTATATGTGGATGATTGCACGTGTACCATATATGGGTGTGCATTCATGCATGTTAGTGTACATGTGCTCATACAAAGCAGAGGTCATGCAGCACGAGAGGCGCATTCAGTGTGTGTGTGTGTGTGTGTGTGCGTGCGTGCGTGCGTGCGTGCGTGCGTGCGTGCGTGTGTGTGTGTCTGTTTGAAGCTGAACACCAGCAGTGTAGTGAGTGCAGTGGGACGGGGGTAGCGATCAGCGCCTCCCTCGCCATCAGACGTGACAGCCACAACCAGTCGGGAGTCCGCGCTAAAATAGCCACAGTACAGCTGTTACGAGCCCCGGTGACGGAGCTCTGCTTACAGCGGCTGACAGCATCACATTTCAGCACTGGCACCGAAGACGCAGAGGGGGGAAGGATGAGGGAGCTGAGAGAGAGCGAGAGAGAGAGAGATGGACATAAGATAAAGAAATAGCCACAGAAGGGGAAAAAGGAGAGAGAGCAGGGAGACTGGATGACGTATTGTATTTCCAACATGATCACCTGGCATGACCGTCTGCAGGTCATTGAATGCTTGTCATGGCTTAAATAAGGTGAGCAATGTCAAATGTGTCAGTTTAGAGTGCTCTGCGACTAAGGGCCCCATCTTACACCTTCGCGCCCATGGGCCTGTTGGTGTTAAACTAGGTGTGGTCCATAGACTGTAAGAAGTGGACATAGTCACCATGACTTCACCCATTGGTTTGTCGACTACGGCTTTCAAGCATTGAGTTTTGGCATTTTGGGCGTCTCCATCTTGGTTTTTTGGAACCAGAAGTGATACAAGAGGTTGGAGCTAAGTACAACAGAACACTGAATAAGACATTTCAAGGCATTACAATTAACTTCCATGAACTGAAAACACACTGCTAAAGTTATAAGACAAAAACATAGACAACTCCCAGACAGGACAATGTCGTGAAAGTGACTTGTCACTTACAAGGAAGCCCCGCCCTAAAGCATTGCCTGCTTTATGGTCTGTTTGACTCTAAATGTACCATAATGTACTAAATGAACATCATGCTGTATTGAAGAAGACTTGAAACTAGAGATTGAGACCATAAACTCATGTTTACAATGTTTACTGAGGTAATAAATCAAGAGAGAAGTGGTCATTTTCTCATAGACTTCTATACAACCAGAGGAGTCGCCCCCTGGTGGACATTTGACAGAATGCAGGTTTTAAGGCACTTCTGCATTTAATTCACTTTTCAGATCTGGAGGTGTCCGCCTGTGGTTAGGTGCATAGTTAGCGCATTGCTTACTTGAGGCAGCAGGAAGCAACTGTGGCATTGGAGAAAAACCGGGTATAAAGTCAATGATGCAGTATTTAAAGGGAGTAGTATTCGGATAGTAAAATGTTCCTGCACAATAAGGAAACTTTTTATGCACAAATGTACTGTATAGTGGAAAGGTTTTTATATATGAAAAGGAACACACAAAATCCTCTGTCACACACTCAGAGGTTTCCCGCTCACATGATTTCACGCCTTTTGTGGGTGGTCAAATGCCTCATCACTATAAGGCAATTCTGGGGATGACCCGACTAGTTGGAAGATTCAAAGCTTCATCCACGGTTTTATCTCGGTTTAATCTGCCTCAATCTATATTTGTTGGTGATTAGCCAACATGAGTTTATGCCAAATATACCATTGAAATAGCAATGCCCCAGGTCAGGTGCAGGCTTTGAAAGGGAATGGGAGGTGATACTGATTGATTTAATTCATGTCAGGTCCAAAACACACCGATGATTATTGAAGAAACACAACCCTGTTGCGTCTCACTTTGTGACCAGATTACATGCTATTTAATCAGCAGAAGTGGAGTTTGACCTAAATGCACTCGTATCATGCACTTTAAACCATCCACTATGGATCCTTTAATAGGACCCTAAATGAGCAGAGTCATGGTTTAGTTAATTAAAGTGAATGTCTGCTTAATGCTGCAACAGGGGTCTTGTGCATGCCCTGAGTACAACGTTGGGCTAAGAGAAAGTGTAGATTATCTTCTGCTGAACATGAAATGCTGGCTGAATAAACCAGCACACATATTTCAGAGCTACAAACATACGCTCTTCTTGTCAGCAGAAAATAAGGGCCGATGATGAAACTTAAACCCACAAAACATATTTTTGGTGGTTCTTGGGATTTTTTTTAATGGTGGTATAAACTACACAATAATTAATAATAAATAATACTCCTTTCAAAAAGACACAAACACACTGGATCTATTTCCAGCAGAAATACTGTAGGCTAAGTATATTGGCTGCTTCAATCATAATGCAATGGACCAAACCTGCTGTGAGCCCAATGTCAGGAAAAGTACAAATTCATGCAAAGGGCCTCACGCACAGCAGTGATATGGGAAGAATAGTAGTGAGTATACCACTGTTTATAAGGCACCCTCGTATCTAATGACTTTAATAATGGTAAGTTACTATTGCTATCTTTAATAGATCAGTAGAGGCTATTAATGTAGTAGAAACAAATCCCTTCATCTTTTCTTTGTATTTGGTAATGATTTGGTTCAGATCCTCAGTAGTCCTTCTCCAGAAGGTCAGTCATATACAGACCAGTGAAAGAGACATTTGCAACCTTGCATCCAAATGTTGGTCTTATTTATGGGTTAAGGCTGACCTATTAAGCATTACTAAACTATTAAGTAATCGTTAATAAAGCCAGTAGTTATATACAAACCCTAATGTGGTAGCGGTATCACTTTCTATAACACCTATGCATATAATGCATTATATTTTATTATAAATAGTTGGACTGTAATATAATCTGCTTATAGCACTGTATAATAATAGTTATAAGCACTCATAAATGCTTTATAACAACAATCATAATACATTATAAAGCATTTTATAATGACTTCATAAAAACATCAGAATTACTGGTCACTCACCGACTTCTTTTTTGCAAGGATCATAGTGTATTATAAATAATACATTGTAATATTTCCATAACGCATTAATGTGATTATGTGATTATGAGTTATTCTTGGTCACTGTTTGCTTCAGTAAAGTGAAAATTGGCGTATTGTGTGTGTCGTATAGATGTAATGATTTTTTCCATTTTACTTAAAGCAAACAGTGACAACTTAGAGCAACTTATGATCACATTATAATGCTTTGTAAAGGTGATTATAATGCATATTAACACTGATCATAATGCATTACAACGATGGGAATTATTATACACGATGATCCTTGCACTGAAAAAGAGGGTGACCAACAATCATGAAGTATCATGATACTTGACCGTATTAGTCGTTGTATAATACTTGTGTTATGATTATTGTTATAAAGCATCATGACTATTTATGAGTGATTATAACGATGATTATACAGTGCTATAAACAGATTACAATGTATTATAAGTATGTTTATAATGCATTATAAACAATGTGCTAGCTGTTGGCTTGTGTGTTGATATCAATGACAATTCTGACCTTAAAGTATTGAGCAGTGAACACGCTCCAGTGGTTTTGATCAGGACTCCTGAGAGAGAGATCAAACGCCGCTGAAGTAGCTTAAACGCAGCGAACAAGATGAAGAACCGTTGGTTGTTCAGCCTTTCTGCAGTGACCGACCCCTGGACTTTAAAAGCCTCCTCAGAGCCCTCTCCCAAACCGGAGCCCTTAAAGCTACCTTGCATCTCCAGGGAACTGTGTACGGAGCAGGTGCACTTTGTAACTCGCGCAGCCTTTATTACTCCCATATATCCGGATCCTTCAGGCCGCCAAATGCTGCTGATTCGAACTTTACCGTCTCAAATGTTGCGCAGCTTTCCCTTTAAAAAGCTCAGCAGTGCCTCCACTGCAGAGCTGTGCACATGACGCTGAGTTATGCTCCCTATGAAGTCTTTCCTCCACCGCAGCACTCACTTCCTTTTGTCCTGGTCGGCCGACTTCACTTCGCTCTCTGTCACTTGTGTTAATGCACCGTCATGGCAGCACTTTCTATGACGCCCATATCTGTAATGCATTATAAACATATTGCAGTGTAAAAGTCATAATCTGCTTATAGCACTGTATTATTATAAGCACTGCTTTATAACAATAATCATAACACATTCTAAAATATATTGTAATCGCTTATAAGTGTAATAATTCTTCAATTGACTTTTTGTTTTTTGCAAGCCCATGTCTGTAATGCATGATGTGCATGATAATGAAGTATTATGACACTTGACCTGAAATGTTACTATAAAACTCTTTATAATATGTTATGATTATTATTATGAAGCATTATGAATATTCCATATGTATGAAAATCTTTACCCCATCAAGGGCAAGACTTCTTGGTCAAACACTCTGGAGTAAACATGTTATCCAGTGAAGAAGACCATGAGATGCAGTTGAAAGCTAAATAAAGCCATTTAGTGTTGAACACTGATAGTGGTGCAGTGGTTTTCATATTCATATAACCCCCCTTTCCCCCTGTGAATTGGGGGTTGCATCAGGAAGTGCATCCAGGGTAAAACTTCATAAAATCCTATTTTTGCGTCGCCGAACAGAAACTTGATACTTGATGGGGACTTGGAGGTGACAGGGTACGTACACTATAGGCTTTACCTATGGTGATAATAATGGTCCTAAATAATGTGAAATAGTATAGTTTTGGTTTAACATGCTGATGAACGACGCCCGGCCTCCCTCAATGCCGCCAGTGCCCAAACTCCCCTCTCGCCTCAGTGATGCAGGTTTCAAAACCGTCAATGAATTAGCTTTCAGCCGCATTGTCTCGGAAATGAAAAACAAGTTTGTATCCACTTAATATCCAACAAATATGTTTTCCCATGTCTCTAAATTGCTCTGTTAGTTACTTTGTCGTACAAACTGTTGTAGCTCTGGTTTATATGACCAGTGTGGCGAGCTGTGACCCAACGTCTCATTTGATCGCGTACATTTTTGTAAACGCCCCATGAGAGCAGGATGAGTCATCAAACGTTTGAAAGCGTTTTACAGGAGAGAGATGTAGGGATGTCCAAGATGGCAACGGCGAAATCGTCGAACTAAAGGCAGTCCACAAACCAATGGGTTCACTTCTCACTGTCTATGGATTTAACGTAAAAATAAAAAATTGTTTACATGTATTTGGCATATAAGAGATAAATTAACAATATGCTGAACACTGAGAAAGTCTATTTTTCGTTTCACTGGGACGTTAAACATAACTAAAAGGTTAAAATGTACTTTTAATGTTATAAGGTTGAATTATTAAATTAAAACCATAAGGCCATAAAACAATGCCCAGGGCCCCCTTTAGAGGTTCATCTGGCTATGAATTAAGTAAGCAGTTAGTACAGTGGAAACAGTGACTACGAGCTCTTCTAAGTATATTGCCTTGTACACGGAAGAGCCATCGGTAAGAAAAATATGAAAATATATAAAAAGAACATGTCTGTGGAGCAGCTGAGGACATCTGGTGAGACATTGATCGCTCCCTTTTTAAAGAGCTGCACTCAGACCGACTCAGTTAACACCCAAGTCCTCGTCTCCTCCCCTTCCCGAGTCCTGTATCCTCTCCCACTCTAACAGTCCTGTGTAAGGTTATCTATAATGAATGAGGTGTGAGGGAGAGACACCGCACATATTAATAAAGCCTTACCTCCCGCACGTGGAGGGGAAGGAAAACAGGGAGACTACGGCGAGTCGTGAATAAGTAAAAGCTCAATTAAAACCAATTTAGTATTATAGGCGTGTAAACGAGCATACATCGTCTTGCTGTTTACCTGTTTTTTTATTCACGAAGGTGCCATCTCAGGACGGGAATTACATAATATGATAAAATCGTAAAAGAACATTTATGGAAAACTTTTACCGTTTTTTTCTCCTCCATCCATTCACTCTTCCGTTCCCCTCGTCTCGAGGGGTGCAGTGCTTGCAAGACAGAGTGCGTGGAGAAGAGGACTCTCTGTGCCCCCTTCCGTAGACACAGAGAGTCCAGGTCAAAAGGTTCCTAATGAATGTTGTTTTCCTCCTCCACCGATAAGTCCTGCTGCAGAGCCCCTTTGTGTTTAAAGCTGTCAAGTGGCCGGCCCAAACCATTACGGCCTTGGGGATAAATACGGAGCATTCACAGTAATCCTGCCTGTGTGTGTGTGTGGGTGTGTGTGTGTGGGTGTGTGTGTTGCCACTATACTGCAGAACCCTCTGATGCTGTCAAAGTCACCAGGCAGCATTTTGAGGGCACAGAAATTGGGTTAAGTCAGGGGAAATCTATGATGCACAAGTACTCTAACAAACACACACACACACTTGCAGGAGAGTGTGAAACTGCAATGTGTGTGTGTGTGTGTGTGTGTGTGTGTGTGTGTGTGTGTGTGTATAAATACCCACATCATCAACGGTGCAGTGGAAGACAGTGTCTGAGAGTGTTTTGGAGCTTTGCGCTCATAAATCATACCAAGCAAGAGGCAGAGAGAGAGAGCGGTGGAGGATATGCTGAAACTTGGCGAATAGTTTCAAACCTCATATGCTTCTTTTCTCTTCCTCTACCACCTTCCTCTTCTTTTTCCTTCCTTTCCCCCTCCCTTTCATTCGCTCTCCTCATCCTTTAACCCTCCTCTAACTCTAACTCTCACTTCTCTCCAACTGTTCACCTCCTTTCTCCTTTCTCCCCCCTCTCTCTCTGCCCGTCTCACACCCGATAGCGGTTACAAACAGGCCCAGCCAGCGCCGATCTGTCTCAACACAGAACCGGTAATCTCTGATATCCGGATTTACCCCCCCCACACACACACACACACACAATCCGCTCTTCCACTTACCTGCGCCGCCCATCCTTCCCACCCTCCATCACTACACCTCGGCTCTGCCCACATCCTTCTCAACACTTCCTTCTCCCATTATCCATTCATCTCCTCCCCCAGCACGCTCTGTTCTCGCCCATTCCTGTACAGTCAGGCAGAGAGAGGTAGACGCTCCTCGTCCGTGCGGCACACATCCATCTCCAGCCGGAGCAGCAATCTGCTGGCAGCAAACACTGAGGCCCACATCCCACTAGATATGGGCAGACTGTGAACACAGATTAACGGTGAATAAAAATGAACTAATAGATATCAAAATGAGCTTCCCCAGTTGATTACTGACATCAAGACAATTCTTTTTTGTATTACAAGTTTACTAAAATTGTACATTTTTGTTTCATGTTGTTGACATCTAAGAGTCAAAGGTTCTTACAGAGGGGATTTATGATGTCTCTTTGTATGACTCCATGAATCAGAACATTGTGTCAACAGCCATTACAAAAACTATTTTGGCCTTTTTTTACGAATAAAAGCTTTTATGAATCAGGCTTTGAATGATATATGAACAAACCCGTCTGGAAACTGGAACGTTTGCTGTGAGTGCAATGTGGAGATTTATGGCTCAGATTAAACTGCCCCAGTTGACTGCTTACATTAAGACAATTCTTTGAAGTTGAAGTTCTCTGAAATGTTATGTTTGAATATGTAAATGAGGAATTGTTTATGGAAATGTTTGGTGAAATTAGACTAAAAGAAGACAAAGACGGCCTAAATGTGTATCTTTGGATGATTTCTTTCCACTAGTCTGAAATACGACATGTTATAGAAGCAATATAGCCCAAATTCACAAAACTGACCAGTGCATGAAAAACAATGTCTGTAGCATCTCGCCTTAAGAAATTCAATAAAGGTATTATTATCCATGAAGCATTAAAGGTGTGAATGTTAGGGCACTTTTACACAAATAGTTTAGTACATTTGGTTCGAACGATCAAATAAATGGACACATGCTGCTTTAGTCTAATAAATAAAGCTTGAATGAAAAGTTACAGAACAATTAAATGGAGAGCTGTAAACATGAAGTCATGCATCGCTCTCTCCTCTGACTAAAAGCACTGAGCTGTTTCTGATTCTTCCTAAATGCACTCCGGCGTTTACAGCAAGGGCAGCCATGCTACTGAAACCATGTGTCGTCATGTCACCAGTCACCATGGGGGTGCTGGAGAAACCTAAAGCAGGAACTACGGCCAGAGAACTTGTAAGCTGAGCAATATCCGGTTATGAAGTGCTGTGTAAAAGTAATACAAAATTCTACAGAAACGGCCTGTGTTGAGCAATGAAAAAGTATTGTATTATACATTATGAATACAGATACTGTTAGAACTATTTACTGTTTGCCTCACCTCCCAGAGGGGCATAAAGTTTTAGAAATGTTCCAGCACTCTTGGGATTTTGAGAGCAATCTTTTTAATGTCCAGGACCTCCACAATAGATCTAGAAAGAAAAATGACATTTTCACAGTGTGATTTTGCTCTGAGATCATCAACAAGAACAAAAACAACTCATGCATGTTATTTGTTGACAGGTTAACCAACCTTCCTGACAAGGACAATAACTCCGGATTGGGGTATATAGGGGCACCTTCTCTTTGCTAGTTTCCCACTTTGTGCCCCTGAACCCTTTCTGGTGTCACAAAACTTGTCAGGTGTATAGTTGAGATGTAAAATGGAGGTTGAGTTTGAAGACGGGTGTGGTTTGAGCAAGGGCGCCAAGTAGAGGGGGGGGCAGGAGGCGGGGAAGAGGTCGTTGTTCCACCCCATGTAACGACCCTTGTCCGATATGCTGTTGGTGTGATCCTAAATAGTCTTTAATTTCCTTTGCAAATTTGTAGTTTTAATCAGAAATGTCATAATTGAATTTGTATTATTATTAAATAAATGTATTATTATTAATAATACATTTACAGTATTCAGGGGGGGACAAAATGTCTTTGGCATTGCCCACCAATGAATCCCCCACCACCCCGTGCCACCGGTGCGGGGAGAAGTTGAGGTTGTAGAAAGGCACTTTATTATCTCACGGCCTCAGCCAGGGCAGCGTCCGTCCTGAGCCCAGAGGCCTGCTGTATCGCACCTATATCTCAACAAATCCTCCCAGCCGGTACCCTGCAGCCTTTTCATCATCAGCCAGTGTGCCGCTTTCCCATAATGTCCTCAGGAGGGCCCCCCCCCCCCGGCGCTTCCACCTTTCTCCTCTATAATAGCCTCAGTCTGCTTCGCTCTATCATTCTGTTAATATTTTGTTCATCTCCTGGGAAAGTGGATGTGTGCACCTTGAAGAAACTTTTGTCCTGTAGGTAAAAAGTGTTTCCATTAGTTTTGTTCATGGCTGGTAGTCCGGCTGCACTCGTACGCCCAGCGGCACACTTACATTGCAGACTTGAGCAAAACACGCAGATGACCACATTAAATGCATGCACGTAAAGAGAGGCACGTTTACCTTAACACGGCTGCGGACAGCCAGTTTGTCACCATCTCTGAAGTCGGGGGTTTCCATCTTGTGGAGCGACTTACTAATTTCAGGACCTTGAATAAAGTGTTAGTGATAAATCAGGGCTGCCAGCGCCAAAATACACACAGATTCATCACTGGATTAGCACTCTGGTTTTATTCATCTCTCTTTCTCTGTCTTTGTCTCTCTTTCTTCTTCCCCACACAAATGCACACAGGCACATGGATGTAATTAGCCGTGCGCTGCCTCTCCCACTGTCTGTTTCCTTGAGGACATTTGCTCAACTGCAATTTACCTTGAATTGTGTTACCACTGAAGGACCTGAAATTCAGGTGAGAATGTGAACTGTTTTGCGCTGCTAAACATTTACAAGTCACATCAAGAATGATTGTTTTAACTTGAATTATTAACTAACTATAATTCACTAAATATGAAATTCAACTTTTTATCAATGCATCTTTGGAAAAAGGAGGCGCTCAACATCTGTCAACGTTTGATTATTTTACAGTAAGTTTAGATATTTAAAGCTGCACTAAGATGTATTTTTACGTGAACAATGGGTCAAATCATGTTTCAAGTGTTTACCTGGGTTACACTTGTATTATAACCTGACTCAGCTCTGTGGAGCGTTTTAACATCTTTCAGCAATTTCTTTTCTTTGGTGTGCAACCACAGTTCAATTATTTGACGAAGTGTAATTAAGTTTATAGCTTTATAAATCAATTAAATCCTATCTTCCCAGCACCAAACTGCAAACAGACCAAGTTAGCAACACATTGGTGAACGTGGTGGAGCATTTAGTAACTAGAGAGCCAGATCATTTACAGTTGGTGAAGATCAAAACAGAGTTAAAAGGAAAGTAGATATGTTCAGCTTGGTCTGGAGTCCCGTGTCCCCTCAGCATCATCCTTGGCTCATGTTAAAATATCTATTTTTGTAGATATCACACAAACAATATCCAATAACAGACAGAGTATGGATAGTAATCACTGGAGGGGTTGTTTCAGTTTATCGATGTACAGGGAGATTGATTAGGGTTTCGGGTAAGAATGTTAGGGTAAGCCAATCAGAGGCACTGTAGAGAGGGCCATGCCTTTTCAACCGAGAAGGTAATTCGATGTCATTCTGCATAATAATTAGCCATGTGCCTCTGGTTATTGTATTTTTGGAGCAATGGGCCTTCTGAACATTGGACGTTTTTTTTTCGGGATGAGGAGCTGTCGGAAAAATGGGCTTTCCGTCCATTGGAACATTTGTTGGACTGATGAGGTTTTGTAATAATGGGCTGTTAGAACAATGCCATGACACCGGCAGAGGCATTGATCTGAGGGAACTTAGGGCTGATAGAACAGAGGATTGAGGGAACATAGGATTGAGCGAACATCGGCCTTAGGCCAATATCAAAGCTCCCATTTTTAAGTAAAATAATTGAAAAAGTGTTTTTTCAACAGCTGAACAACTTCTTGGCCGTAAATAACTGCTTTGATGTCTTCCAGTCAGGCTTTGGACAGCACCACAGTACTGAAACTGCTCTTGTTAAGGTTTTCAACGACATCCACTTAAACACAGACAATGGCAGAAGTTCAGTCTTAGTATTACTGGATCTCAGTGCTGCATTCGACACGGTCGACCATGACATACTCCTAGAAAGACTAAAAATCTGGGTGGGACTCTGGCACAGCACTTAAATGGTTTGAATCCTACTTGAAGGACCGAGAATACGTTGTGTCTGTACATCAGAGCTGACTAACATGTACAGCTGACACTGGATGATATGAGAGAAATACAGGCTCTGTGAGCTCATCTATTTGTGTCCATTTGTTTCAAAATGGTTGATCATTTAGACAGAGCATGCAGATCAGAGCAAATACACAAACTGGGGCACAAAAGTACACGATAAACCAAATGTGCAAAAACTGTGGTCTAAGGCTAACTATTGCAATTGTCCTGAAGTAACAAGACGTGAAAAAAACAACAACAAGTGTCACATTTGTATCACTGCGCCGGCTCTCGGCGACAGCCGCTACTTTGTGTGCGCTCGCTCTCTCGCGCTCAATTGGTTGTGAGAGACACTGATACGCAGCGATCCGCCCTAATGGACTCTACTCTGCCGGGAGTCCTAATTCACAGAGAAAATGATCACCTGGCGGCGCCCCGGCTCCGAGCGGAAGGGAATGAATGAACAGATGTACGAGGGGGGAGCGAGGTAGCGTGTTAACACAGGCGGTGCTCGTGAGCCACAGCTGCGGCTCTGATCTCTCCCAGCTCTCGACACGCTCAGCTCCCTCGGCCCTCCTTTACAACCCCCCCCCCCCCCCTCTCTCTCTCTCCCTCACCCTTTGACTTCACGCTCTCTCTCCTTCTTCACCGTCTCCCCCCTCTCTCCCCGTCGCTTCGTTCGAGTGCTTTGCATCGCTCAGCTCTCTCTGCTCTTCTTCCTCTCCCTAAGACTAATGCATCGCTTGGCATTCTGGCTCTCTCTCTCCTTCTCAACCGTTTTCATTCTCTAACTCCCCCTCCTCTGTTTCCCACTCTGTCTTTGTATTTCCTCTGTCCGACTCTTTGTCTCCGGCCTCTGCCTCTCTTCCTCCCTCTCTCTCCGTCCTCGACTGGTCGGGAGAATGATTATGCGAAGCAGGACCGAGATCCATCAATATGTCACCGGCTTGTTCCCCGAGTCCCCTCTGAGGGCCCCCCCCACCCCACCTCCCACTCGTCGCCCTCCTCCGGCCCACCGACGGCGAACGGTGAACGGCGGTGAGGGAGACAAGGCACGTGTTCGCTGACATAAGGGATAATTGAAACTTGACTTGATTTAACATTGTTCTCATTGGTTGTTGTCTCGCCGTAATGCGACGGAACATCTGAGATGAAGCCAGGATGGGCCCAAAGAAGAGAGGCAGCGCGAAACTGTCACATGACCTTGGCAGTTATATATCTGGGTGAAACAAAGGGCAAGTCAATGCTATTCTCAGCCTAAGGCAGAAGTCCATGTAGACACCAAAAACAAATCTGTTTGGCCCAAAGCCATGGGCCTCACCTTCCTCTGTTAAACATGTTTCTAGTGTGTGTGGAGGGAGGGAGGGAGCTTCCCTTTATATCCACCCTTTGAGTGATGGTTCAGTCAGCAGATCATGAACGCTCATCGTCGACCCAACAGTCTCTCTCTGCTCTCTCACACACCGACACACACTCTCTCTCACGCACGGACGTTGCCGTCGGACGGCTGGATTTTTATTGAAAAAAATAAAACGGGATGACGATTTTGTCAGCGTTACATGAGACAAGTTTATATTTAGATGTGTCCATCGATTCACAGCTGACACACTACACTTGGGCTGTCTGCGGCCCATAACTCTGCCTGCGCCACAGATATTGGTCAAATCCTGCAGCTACTACATCATACGGCACACAGGAGGACAGACAAGCTGATTCTGAATGGTTTAACTTAGCATCTAGTCATTTGATGCACTCTTAACATGGTCAAAAGTGATTTCACCTGGGGGTGGGGTATTATTGTTAAGTATAGTCAGCAAAATGTGTTAAAATATGAACATTGTAAACATGAGTTTATGGTCTCAATCTCTAGTTTCAAGTCTTCTTCAATACAGCATGATGTTCATTTAGTTAATGATGGTCCATTTAGAGTCAAACAGACCATAAAGCAGGGGATGCTTTAGGGCGGGGCTACCTTGTTATTGACGGGTTGCTAACACAGCGTGTTCTGGTCTGGGAGTAGTCCGTGTTTTTGTCTTACAACTTCATGAAAGTTAATTTGGGAAAGGAATTTGAGGATTCAAAACAGCAATCCAAACCAATGGATGGGTCCTTGACCGTAGCTAGACTTTTTGTTGTATCTTGACTATAGTTACAACACAACGTGATAATGACAAAATGACGACACTCTTGATGTGCATAATTGCCGGAAGTACTGATAATGCTTCTCTGAGGCAAAAATTATCCAACACAAAACATGCTTCACTGTATAATGGGAATCAAAACGCCTTGCCCTACTTGACTGCATTGCAGGACACTTAATTACCATGAAGGCAACACTTGATCATTCTTTGGACTTACCTTTTGAAATTGTATTTGACTGACAGATGCAGGTTCCTTGCCGGAATTGAACCGTGGACGTTGCAGTTGTGTCCTGAAACCATTCAGCTACTGCGGCGCTTTCTTTTGCAATATTCCTTCATAATCTTGTGAAAATGTTAGTTGATTACTGAGACACTGTTTCAAAACATATCTGCCTTGTAATTAAGGGACAACACACTAACTTTTGGGCTTTGCCGTTTTGGTCTTCATACCGTACCTAATTGACAGGACAACTACAGTGTTTGTGTTCATATGAGGTGTTGGGAGTTTTTCAGTTTTGGAACCCATCAGCTTCCAGTTTTACAACGAATAAGTATCTAGGGGCAAGGGACTATATTATCTGGGGTTACTTTGAAGCCAGTGTATATCTGAGCCGAGCCTTCCGTCCTCCTTGGTGTTCTTTTATTGTTTGATCTTTTTTGTCAGTCACATTTTGGATCTGGTCTAATTGTCCTTGTTACAATTAGGATCAGGCCATGACCATAAAACTGATATGGGAACAGATGGGTGACATTCCATAGAATATATCAGACATAAACCTCTGGATGGCTCAGTGGTGGTACTACACAGTCCAACTATATAGAAGCACAGGGAACAGAGCGGCCTGAGTTCCTCAGATCTGATTCATTTTTCTATTTGAATACAGAGGAGGGACGATACATCCATCTGCAAGACTTGCATCTCACATACTTACCTCGATATCTACTCTAATATTGAATTAAAACTGAGTCCGTCTAGAGTTGTTCATGAGATTTATTTTTCAACTGTATTTATATAGAATAACAAAAAGAGCTGTGCCATGGACTAAGTAACCCAGCTAATGCTACGTAGATGTTCTGTTGCAGGATGCTATTGCGACATAGTACAGTCACTAACACGAGCCTAAGGAGATAGTGTGGTTGTATGAGGTACTTCTCCATAGTGCATTACAGTAGATGGGGCAGCAGCAAAAAAAATTTAGACACCTAAGAAAGTCAATAAAAGTTTAAGTGTGCGTCATATTTTGAATATTTTCAGATTGGGAACTGAATTGAAAGTCAAATTTATGCTTTTTTTGTCAATGGAGTCTTGTGTCTTTGAATAGAGTATAGATAAATTTTACTTGCAGTTCAGTTCCCCGTCAGAAAGAGCTATCTGACGAAAAGATAAAATATTATAGCTACACTTATATCTTCGAAATAGAAGATTTGACTATTCGTGATACTTTAAGGTGATGTGGAAATGGCACTAAAGATGGGAAGGAACGTTTATTTATGCTCCTCTCTCAAAAGCAGTTTGAACTGCTGTGCTTCTATCCCGCTCTGTGTACTGTATTGAGTCCACTGAAAAGTGTTTGACAGCAATCCCACTGTAATCAACCCTGAATCATTACTGTACAAGTACCTGTTGGGTCAGAACATGCACTGAATTTGCACTCTAATAATACAAAAAATGCTTCTGATCGGTTATTTCTTCGTGAGGCCTTTGTGACACCAAAGAACATTAATATTTACATCAGAAGCATTGACGTGCTGCATAAACTCCTGTCAGTTGTTGGAATTTTGATTACCCCTCGTTGGTCCTGATGATGTGGGATGACAATTGCCAAAACGGTCCAATCAACGAGTTATCTGTCAGTTATAGAATAACTTTGTGTTTATTCCTCTTGGTTTCTCTGTGAAAAGCAGAACCGGACCAGAACTAAAACACAATAATTATGAACTAGACTATAAAGTGCGAAAATATCCTAAGTTTTAAAGTTGACTGCTGGGTTCCAGTCCCACCAGAATGATGATTTATAATATTTTTTAAATCTATTTTTGAACTGTTATTGCTGGTGTGGAGTGCTTATGAATCATAACCAATTGTAGTAGGCATATGATCCTTGAAATTGACTTTAAAATGTCCGTGCTTAGCCTTGTTTATTCATGTAAATGCACAACTTCTGTAGTCTCGCCATTGAAGAATGGACCACTGTGCTAGCCTCAGCGAGGAAAAGACCTCTGGTGCCGGCTGTTAATTGAATAGTGTGGTAAAGTTCATCAAGCTCATCAAAAAAAGCTGAAAATGTGTCTAGAATTTTGCAGAGCAAGTTTGTTGATGGTGCATCTCGTTCTCCGTCCACAATGAATACCAATCAGGCACTCTGGCCTGCACCCACAGGAGCGTATTTTCTCCTTTCATAAACAAAAGATTTGAATTTAGCCCGAACTTTAGAATTACACAAGGTCATTGGCTCCTACACAATAGCTACTAAGGACAATATGAGCTAGATCCATGAGTCTGTTTGCTACTTTAACCACTACTTAACCAATTGAGTTGGCCATTGACCTCTGAAAGCATCTGCTTCCTCTGGCTCCCGCTCCTCAGCGTGGACATGCACTGATGTGTGTGGGCAGCGGCCCCTCGTCCCGGTTCTGGTTCCCTTGTTCGTGAGGTGCTCAGGGACAGACGGCCGCTGTCCAGCACAATTAAGTGTTGGAGCCAAATTGAGAGTCTTTTTTATTTGATTGAAAAACCTCCACTGTTGTAAAGCATTATCCAAAGTCATACGTTTAACTTTCCTCTCCGGTGGTACTAATTAAAAGTATAATCGCACATCTGACATCCCTCTTTCTGTCTTTTTTTTGTTGCCTCCTTGTCTTCTGCCTTCTGGCCCCTCTCCTCTCTTTTCACATTTTTTCAATCCTGCCGCTGGCTCGGATCAGAGAGCTCTCTCTCTCTCTCTCTCTCTCTCTCCCAGATTAAAAAAGCGTCTGCAGGATCTGTACACTGTATCCATTGCTTCTCCCCTGCCACCAGGTAATGCAGAGAAAGCATTCATCTCCGAGGCCATTTCACACGCCAGCTAAAGTAATGGTCCCCCGGGAACTTTAACTGCATCATAGGGAGGGGGAAAACCGTAGGAAGAAAAAAGAAAACTGGAAATATTTTAGTGTAAACTCTAGGTGGTTTGCAGTTTGTCTCTGACGGCACCGCCCCGTCACAGAGAGACAGAATTTGAAGGGAACTTATTGTTTTTTTGTCCTACAACACAACCTTATTATTCTGTCTGCTCGCCAGGCCGGATCAGATGAGCATACAGACTCTAAGGTGCAGCACACACACACACACACACACACACAGGCATACACACACATGCAGCACTGCAGGTATACGGCTGGTAAGAGGCAAGCATGGAGCAGGAATGCTTACGCACACACACACACACACTCAAACATGAATTAAAAATACACGCAGTAAGAGTTCTCGTTTTGCATTGTTTATTCAATTTTGCCAGTTTGTATATCGCTCTTTGCATCTCTCTTTATGGAGAGAAATTAGTGCCAATAGTAGTGACAAAAGCACGTTTCGTAATCCTCAATCCCGAAGATTTGTTAGTAAATTATAGAGTTCTCAAATGTGTCTTTGCATGTATTTACAGGTTGTCGATTCAGTGTGCAAAAATCCCCTGACAGTAGAAGAGCCTCAAAAGACGGCCAACAACTCATCCACTCTTCATTCTTATTACACCTACAAAATGAAATTTCGTATTGCCTCAAGGGGAGTCAGGTGGTGTAGTATGAAGAGCGGCTAAGGGCCTGTATCGACATAGCGTCTTTTTCTGGCAATAAGTCGGCCGCGGGGCGCTGGGTAACGCTCCAACCCAGCGTTTCATCGAAAAAGCGCTCTGAGCACTTTAGAGCACGTCAACATAAGGCGTACAGTAATAAAAGCTCAACACTCACCAGTAACATTTAGTGTCCGACCGGTCGATCTGCTCCTAGATGGACTTTTTGGTCTTTGTCATGATAGTGTGTGTCGGAAACAAAAAATGAGAACTCACAAAAAAGACGCTGAGTGCACGGGACTTTCAGTCAAAAGAACGGCATTTTGTCCCGCATAAAACCAAATGTTGAGTTTACTGATGACATTATGTCCCATGAGGCTACATCTCTGACTCACATGACGTCACGCAAACCTTCAGTGCCAAGATATCACTAAAAAGGTTGCCCACGCAAAAAAACACTTTGAGGTTGGGTTGGATGGACGGGTCAAACAAACACACGACTATCACCCGAGAGACCCTGTTTGCGTCCCGTTTGAAACCAGAAGTCGACATTGAGGTATTTTCAAGTATTTTCAAGTATTTTCAAGTATTTCCAAGTATTTCAAGTATTACAAGGACCTGTGGGAACCACAATTTGTATATCCTTTTTATTTTTATTTGTAAATGTGAAATCACATCCGTCACTATACAAATTTCATTCTGTATTCTTTCTCTTTCATTTCTTTCTTTTGCATTTGTTGTCTCGTTTCAAACCTGAACATTTTTTAATGAAAACTCTCTGACTCAGTCAGAGAAATATAAATCTTTGGTGTGAAAAAAGCAGATGAGAAGTATAGATGTGAGAAGAAAAAGAACCAAAAAAACAGGAATAAAAGGCTCTAAAGAAGCAGAGAAAAAAAAGGAAAAGACGAAGGGTAATAGGACTAATTGGAGTAGTGGGACGGCTGTGAAGGTGCCAGAGCAGAAAAGTGAATAGCTTAAAGTTATTTTGTCTTTTGCTCTGCGCTTACTCTTTTGAACACCATTAACATTCCAAAACTCTGTGTGTGTGTGCGCTTGATGTTTGCGCCGGTGTCTTCAGTCTCGGCTGTGATCCCAGGACAGATCATACCGTCAACACACACACACACACACACACACACACACACACACACACAGGAGCGCAGACACACGCTTTGGTCCCCGGAGCTCCTGAGAAGCGGAGATTGCCTCTTTAAGTTGGAAATCAATATCCTTTCTTTCCCTCATCTCTCCTCCTTTCCTCCCGTCCTCTCAATTCCCGGGTCCTCTCTCTCTCTCTCTCTCTCTCTCTCTCTCTCTCTCCATCTCGCCGTGTCTCTTCCTCCACACAGATACATTCGCCTACCTGAGACTCTTCATCAGCTCGCAGACACACACACAAAGTGAACACCTCTCTCGCCCTGCTGTCTCTGTCTCTGTCTCTCTCTCTCTCTCTCTCTCTCTCTCTCTCTCTCTCTCTCTCTCTCTCTCTATCCATACATACACTGCACCACCGTGGTGGTGGAATCAGTGTGTGTGTGTGTGTGTGTGGACGTCCGGGCAGCTGTTTGGCTGTAGAGAGGCCGGCACCTCTTTATTTGGCAGGGCCAAAAATACAGCGGGGAGATTCGGCGGGGGGCACCGACACGGGGGGGGGGGGCGCTCGGGCTTAAAGAGGCTCTAACCAAAAACTGTTCGACTCTGAAGGGCAAGACTTTGGAGGAGGTGGAGTTACATTTAGTCATTTAGTCACATGCGTTAAAAAATGTGGACGTCCACAGGATTTAGAAATATGATGGATTTTTAATCGAAGGCAAGAATATCTGAACATATGTTTGTTGCTCTATGGTAGTGGTACTCAAGCGCCGCCCTACACCTACCCACCACCACAAACCCACTGGCTCATTATTTTGGAAAAAATAAAGCATGTCACTTGATCCATGGTGATGTATACAATCTCTATAAATGCAAAGAGCCAAGATTATTTTGGTATCAGAAGCCTTCTGGTTTCCTTTGATAGTCCAAGTACTATACTAGTGTTGATCACATTCGAGCAGGTAAAAAGTGTGTGTGTAGAGCAAAAGAGGCAGAACGCATTGGCCGAAATGCAGTCTGGGATCCAGTTATTGTCTGTTGATAATTTAGCTTTTTATAGCTTGTAAACTGGCTAATTCTGGATGTTTCGCATCTTAAGTTGCTTAAGGGAAAAATATTTTCTTCCGAATTGAGGTCAGTGTTTTAGACGGGTGGGTAAAGTTGGCAATTGAAACAAAAGAAAAAACAAACAAAATGACTTGGCTATGTTTAAACAATGTAACTACATGGTCAGATTTAGTAAAACATCATAGTTTGGCTTAAAATAAGTATGTTTGCTAAGTTTCTTTAGTTACAGAGAGAAATCTCATTTTTAGGAGACCAGGCTGTAATTTTGAATAAACCAAATTGGATGAATGGAGATTTTGACCTGTCGATGGCGTTGAAAAGAATGAAAGGGATCACCAAAGTTGCTACAGTTCATCCTGGAGGACATGCATATCTGCACCAAATTTCATGACAATCCATCCAGTGATTGTCCAGACATCTCACTAAGAACAGCAGATGTCGGCCTCATGGCGGCACTAGAGAAAATGTCAGGCCGTCACCCAAGTGGAGAGGTTTCTTCCTCTGGGGACCACGAATGTCTTCAATGCCAGCCCTGGAGCTACATTGCTTGCGTCGCAAAAAAATAATTGATTTGTTTTTACAGAGATTCATTAAATGATAAGAGATTAATGCCATTTTTCTCTCACAACCCTTAAAATCAAGAGGGCCTCATAATGCCCTTTGGAGTTTTGGAACCCCCCGTTTGGGAACCAGGTGTGTTCTCTTTGCTAAGCGCAGGCCCATGTGATTCAGTTTATCTAGTCTGGCTTGGATTCTGATTTCCTATTGCTGAGGAAGCAAACATAGTTCAGTCACACCGTCCAAAATCTGCATTGCAAGAATATGG
Source organism: Anarhichas minor (assembly GCF_050575085.1). Classification (NCBI taxonomy): domain Eukaryota; kingdom Metazoa; phylum Chordata; class Actinopteri; order Perciformes; family Anarhichadidae; genus Anarhichas; species Anarhichas minor. The sequence continues at coordinate 1,670,022 of NW_027466466.1, read as the reverse complement.
TCTCAGATTGACCTCCGAAGTTCTATTTTCAAACAAGGACGAGTTGATGTGTCATTCACAGACCTGACCTATGCATCCAGAAAGACTAATCTAGGACCGAAGAGCTGAGCTCAAATGCAGGGTGGGTGAGAAGGGGAGTTGTGCAGATAGACTGTAAGTACAGTAGATTAAGTATCGGAGGCAGAGGAGGACATAGGACGGTAACGTGACACACCGAGCGGTGGCAGCAGAAAAAAAGAAAGAAATAGATGCATGAGGAGGACGGGTAAATCAGTCTCAGACCACACTAGTTAATTGGCAGAGAGGATGATTAAAAGTGACAAGCATCACCATCGCCGCCGCCATCCCCGACCTTCCTCGACACCTCCCTGTCCTGCCCCGCCCACTCTCCCACCCACCCACCCACTTTTACCCAAACCCTAACCCCCCCCCCCCGGCAGCACTCGGGGATGCTATTTTTGGCCACGCTTCACTAAATAAGGCCGTGGAGCATGGCCGTGCGGGCGGGCGGGCCAGTGGAGGGGCGTGCGTCTCCAGTTCTTACCTTGGTATAAAAACCCTGGGACGGAGGGGGTTTCCTCTGATCACGCTGAACCTTGCGCTCGCTGCCCCCTCCCTCACGGTGCTCTGATTTGCTCGTGTCTATTTTTGACACTTTAAAATAGCCAATGCACAATGCTTGTGTATCCCAGAACCTTTTTTAACAGTTTGATCTCTAATTGCCAAATTTTTTGGTAGTCTCTTTTTCATCTCTTTTGATTTTGGAGGAATTGCGTTTACCGACTGCCGGACGACATATCGGGGGAAGTGACTGAGTGGAATATGGGGGGGAAAGGACAAGAAAGACAGGAAAGAGTAAGAGATAATTCAGTTAAAAAGATCCCTTTTTCTGCTCCCTTTCTTTCTTTTTTTGTCTTTCCCACCTTTTATCCACCCAAACTTTACACCTCCCTTATTCACCTCCCACCATGCTTTTTTTCCTTCCCTCTTTCACTCCTTCCTTACTTCCAGCATCCTTGCTCTTTTCCTTCCTTCCTGTCATTCTCATCTTCTTCCATAAACTTCATTTCCTCCCCATCATTTCTGTCTTTAATTATTTTGTCTTTCCCTCCCGCTCCTTCCCATTCTTACTTCATTCCCTTGGTATTTTCCCTGTTTTTCCTCACTCACTGTCTCCCCTCACTCTTTCATGCTCTCCCTCCTTCAGCCCTGTCAGCACTCACTATCTCGCTCCATCTCCTTCTCGGGCAGTCTGATCAGCTGTCTAACTTTACATGGCCCAGTGTGGTGCGCGGGGACGGCCAGCTGCCGGCTGCCGTGTCTCGCTGCCCGGTCATCACTTCAAATCGAGTCCTCTTACACAAAGCTCTGCTCTTTTTACATTGCCCACTATTTTTTGCTCTCTTCTCTACCTGCACCGGGGGCCTTTTTTTTCTTTCATGGTCTGCCTGCTTTTTCCCCTCCTCCCTTTTCCCCCCCCCCAACCAGTAAGAGAGAGAGAGAGGCAAGGCAAGTCCCGTGACCCTCCTCCTCTCCTCCTCCTCTCACTCCTCCTCTCCTCCTCCTCTCCGCAACCTTAAACTCTCCATCGCTGATTCAGCTCCCAGGGAGGAGAGACTCCGCCTGCAGCGACCGCTTCACTCCGCATGGGCCACCATCCCTCTCTGGATCCCCTCTGCTTTACGGTAGGTGTCTCTGTGTGTGTGTTTTACTGTAAAATAATGTTTGTTTTTGCCCCAGCATGCTTACTCACTATATATAAATATATATTATTTAATGTGTGTCTCTGTGTGTAAGTGTGCTTTGTACCAGCCACCTTCACACACATTCACACACGTACAGTTTGTTTCATTAGCTGCTCTTTTGAAACAGATTGAGTTTTAGGGAGCCGGAAAGACTCTTCTCATTTATTCATCAGTCCACTGCTCAGAGTTGTTGTAGCGGAGCTTGTGATTCACATGTCGGCAAAGAACCATTCTGACACATTCTCACTGGCTTAAAAGGTCAAGGGTTATCTGTGAGGTGCTCCACTCCGGAATGTTTTCTAATCAGCTGGTTGGGATGTAGCTAAATATAGTGGAAACCGATTAGACCGATAATGTTAAGTTGCTGAATATCTCTTCTTTAGGACTGAAAATGAGACTTTAAATGAATTGACACAGTGCTAAGTCAGTAACTTAGGATGTTGCTTTTTTTATGTGCAGGCTAAAAAAACATTTTCAATTTCTTTATTCCTAAATGAAATATATATATTATTATTTTTTTCCACATTGAGAATTTTTTTCTCCCCAGAATCAGTCCTATATTTGTATAGTATTCGATCCGGCATTTGAGCCGCTAAATGTAAGCTCTGTCCATATGGCAGCAGGAGAACACGTGTAGAAACCTGGCGCGGTCCTGCTCGGTGTGCTATATCTGCAGCGCAGGACAGGTGTGATTCATCAGCAGAAACACCAGCATGTTCTAATGTGCAGCAGTGCTAAGCTGCAGCGGGACCTGGGCTCTATCTATAGACGGGACACACACACACAAGCATGCACACACACACACACACACACGTGTGTGTCACTCCTCCAGAGAGAGAGAGAGAGAGAGAGAGAGAGAGAGAGAGAGAGAGAGAGAGAGAGAGAGAGAGAGAGATTTAAAGTAGAGACGAGTTTTCTAAAAGTGTCGCGCATGTGCTCCCGTCCCACTGTCCTGCTGTCCAGGCGAGTTTTGTTACCCAGTTAGCAGATACCAGGGGGATCAGCGGCGCTCAGCTGTCATGTCAAGCGTCCAGAGCCCCGAGGTGCTGAGGTGTCGGGTGTCTCGGCCCCTATAGGAGGTTGTGGCGGTTACAGCAGACATGCAGCTGTTTCAAGGCGATCTCTCACCGGGTGTGAAACTTGGCTTTATATGGCGCTAGCTTCACTGCAGCGACTGTGAATGACAAGAGTGGGACCAGGTTTATTAGAGGAGGATTTATATTATTTGGTTTATTGGAATGCCTTTCTGATACCGTGCCCTATTGTAAGCATTACAGAAGTTGCACCGGATGTTGGCAAATTCAATCCACTTCCTGCCCCAAGCTGTGTAACTCATGGCGCCTTATCTTGCCATCTACTGCACTCGTCTCCCTGGAGAATTGCAATTCCAATGGAATATCTGGGGACGGCGGTGGCGTCAAGGCCGGAGTGGATGGGCAGCTGAATTCTTTGTAATGTGTCAACGTCTAGTGCTGGGCAAGAGTGTATGTGTGTGTGTGTGTGTGTGTTCGGGAGGGTCTGCAAAAAGCCCCCTCGTTCACCAGCTGCAGCCGGTGATTTACAAAACCTTCCTTTTCATCGCTGGGAGAGAAAAGAGGGGAGAAATAAGGGAGAGAGAGAGAGAAGGGACGAGTGTGATTTATGGAAGAGACTTTTAGTTGAATTACTGGGCGGGCAGGGTCGGTGTGCACAGCCCCCATGGCGCTGGTTACACAGTGGTGAGAGCAACGTGGGCTGTTGGTAGGGGCTGCAGAGTGTGACATGTTCATATAGGATTTTGAAAGGGTGCAGTTGATGCACTCGAGCACTTTGTGTGTTTCGAAATGCAGCGTACAAGAGTCGAATCTGTGTAGCATGTGGAAAGCATTATGCAGTAAGCTGTGCAGGGGGCCTGTGAGTGAAGATGCACAAACGCAAGTTCAAATCGTCACTGCTTTTGCGAAAAATGTTGCGCAGTAGTACAGAAACATGCATCTTTTGTCCCCCTATATATGCGAGAGGGCAGAATACACTGTGCCGTGTCAACAGACTCCGCTTCCACGCTCTCATGGAGATTTGATTAGCTGTAATTGTCACTCAAGGTGAAAGTTCGACAGCCAAAGACAAAAGGAAAGACTCCCTGATATTGCAGTTTTGGCAATGCCGGTGCTTCCGGGTGCAGTCCATGCTGGGGAATGTCTTTTCCCACCACTGGTTCATACTAACAGTGTATATACTTTTAACTGGCCTCATATATTTGGTGTGATTCGTAAATTCGAAAGGGGTAAAAAAAAATTGCAACACAGTACCAGCTGCTCCCCCGTAATGCCAACACACACACACACACACACACATACACACACACACTCGCCCCCTAACCAATAACCCTGATGTGCTTCCTGCTGCTCCCGCTGTAGGTTTCCCTCTAGCCTCACTCAGAGCCCTTCGTTAGCCGCCCGCGATGGTTCAATTCATTAAAAGCGCAACTCAGCCTTTGTGCATTTGCCTATAAATTGGTATTGATCTCTGAGAGGAGGGGGGGGGGGGCAGCAGAGGAGGATGGGGAAGTGAGTGAGATGGGGGGGGGGGGGGGGGGGGGATGTAGTTGCTTGTGGATCAGGGACTGAGGCTAATGGGAGGGGGAAGGGGGTCTCAGGTGAACGGGGCTCACTCAAGCAACAAAGGGCGATTGAAGACGCACACACTGACACACATTTACAGACACACACACACGTATCGGCATTTCTTCAGTCTGCTCTGGCCGCGTGGCCGTGGCACCTGTCCGTTCACCCTCATCATCATCATCATCATCACCGCCGTAGTCTGACCGAGCGAGAGTGTGAGCAGGAGAGAGAGAGAAAGGAGAGAGAGAGAAAGGAGAGAGTGAGAGCACACGCTGTATAGAGGGGGGGCAGTCGAGGGGAGACTGCATAAGCATGGTAGCCTATAGACTGCATGGGACAGTAAGAGATAGAGAGAGAGAGAGAGAGAGAGAGAGAGAGAGAAATGAGAGGAGGAAGTGCTCTCAGCGGCGGAGGACCAGTGGGACGGTGCGCTGGACTAAAAGTTTTCAGTGTGAGGAAGAGGGGATAGATTAAGGAGAGGAGAGGGAGGGGGGGAGGATCAGAGTGAGGATGTTAGAAAGAGAGTGTGTGTGTGTGGCTGAACAGAGAGACTGCAGAGGCAGCACCTAGGACACAGACTGAGAGAAGAGAGAGAGCGAAGCACTTCTTCTTCTTCTGCCCCTCTCCTTTTTCTGTCCTCGCTGCTCGCTTTAGTGCTCCTCTCTTTGGTGCATCGGCCCCGGCTGAAGCAGGGGAGGGGTGTGTGTGTGTGGGGGGGGGGGGGGGGGGGGGATTCTATCCAACATCTGCCTGTAGGTAAGTGCAACATCTCCCTCATTTCCCTTAAACTTCCCCTCCCCTCCCTTCCCCCACGTCACCCCTTTCACACCGCTGCAGCTGAACCTCGAGGTGTGTGACACTCAAGGTGAATCGTGTGTGTGTGTGTGAAGCTGCTTCATAACGTACAGTATGTCAAAGCGGAGCGGACACATGGTGCCAGGACACTGTAGTTGTGCTGTAGTACTGCAGCATTTTTATAAAACACGTGTTCTTTCAGGACCGCTAACATGTGAGTGAAACGTGACTTTTGTAAGCAGCTTCTTGTCTTGGTGACAGTTGCAGCTGTGTTTTAATGAAGGGTATAAGTTTAGTCTGTCGTCACAGCGTGATTTGATTTTTAACAAATTCCAGTTTTAATGGTTTAATGTTTTAACAGCAGTGGGAAAAGTTGGTTTTTTTTTTGGGAGGGGGGGCGTTTTACTGTCCTCTGTTATTTTCAATATGTGTGTACTCAAATCTCTGCCACTGAAGTCCGTAGGGACCCGTGAGGTGCCATGGTGGAGGGGGGGTGTATGTGCATTTAGTGGTCTGCGTGGATCCTGATTCAACATTTTTTCATTCCCGTTGAGTGGGCTTGTGCCGGGGGGAGGTGGTTGGTGGTGGGTGAGGGGGTAGGAGGGGGGCCTGATGCGCCACCAAGGACAGTGGCCTGCTTGGGGGACATACTTCTTTATATGCCCATATGAACACGAGCAACTATGGAATGTAAAGAAGTATGTATCCCAGGTTGGGAAAAATTACAGCGCTGCATCTGCAATACGAAAAAAAAAAACTAACGCAAACATGTAACCCTTGGAAACCCCATCGGAGAAGACCGTTCCGCGTGCTTCGCCCCCAACGTAAGCCGTTCTATGTGCACAGCACGCTTTTTTCCAGCCCACTTGAGTCCAGTTGGCTCGGCTCTGCAGAGGGATGCATACGGTAGAAAACTGTGGATGCAGCTGCGACTCCAGTCAGCAGTTTTCCGCTGGCCCACCATAGATTTTCTGGATATCTCTTTCACTCTGTTCTTATTAGTTTTATTGCGGATAGGCAGACGTGTTTCCTATACTTTAATGCCGGCGGTTTCAAGTACACTTGCTTACTTTGGCTATACTTTTTTTGTTGTCATTTATCAGGCTTTTTGTATTGGATAGTGTGACCCGGGTAAAATAAACAGTACACACACGCACTCACACACACACACACACACACACACACAGACAGCAGTTTCCTGTAAATGGTGCAGTGATTAAATGCTAGCTAATGGATAGTAATAGGTCCGAGAGGATGGTCAGAGAGAGGAAGAGGCAGAGACAGGCCTGCAGGACTCTCCAACAGATTACTATGCTCGGACGCCTGTGTGTGTAGTTGCGCTGTCTGGCTTCGAATTGTAAACGCTTCATATTTAATGTGGTGATTTTTTTACATTTTTAATTTTCACTGATTAGCTGCTGTTGCTTTGTGTAATTCTTTCCAAAGAGTGTTTATAAGAAGTGGACGTAGTCTCCGTGACTTCACCCATTGGTTTTTCGACTTCGGTTTTCAAGCCTTGAGTTTGGCATTTTGGCCGTCGCCATCTTTGCAACCAGAAGTGACAGGAGTGGGTGGAGCTAAATACAACAAGACATTTTTAAGGCAACCAAAATGTTACCATACAAATAAAACACACTGTAAAAAGGCTTACATTTGTAAGACGAAAACACGGACATCTCCCAGACCGGACAACGCAGTGGTAGAGACCTGTCAATCACAGTAGCCCCGCCCTAAAGCATACCGTGCTTTATGGTCTATTTGACTCTAAATGGACCATAATCTACTAAATGAACATCATGCTGTAATGAAGAAGACTTGAAACTAGAGATTGAGACCATAAACTCATGTTTACAATGTTTACTGAGGTAATAAATCAAGAGAGAAGTAGAGTCATTTTCTCATAGACTTCTATACAACAAGAGGAGTCGCCCCCTGGTGGCCATTACAAATAATGCAGGTTTAAGGCACTTTCGCATTGACTTCACTTTTCAGACCCGGATGTTGCCACCTCGGTTTTTCACAATAGTAGAACTTTTCATGAGTAGTGGTTTTGTTTTATGGCGTTTACTAGATAGCTCAAGGAGACAAAAGTGTGAGGAATAATAGGACACAAGAATGAGAAACTGAGTTATGACGAAGGCTCTGGTTCAAACCCCGCAATCTCCTGCAACATATTTGTCTCAGCCTGCTGAGCCAGCAGAACCCGTGGCGTTGGGGCCACTTTTCCATCAATCAAATATTCTTTAGCTCTGATTAAGTATGTATGGGACGTATATGTGTGCAGCAACAAATAATCCGGGTGAGGCTTTGGGAGCAGGTACAACAACCGTGTCAGGTTTTTAGTCTATGTATTTTGGCCTACCGTATTTTCCGCACTATAAGGCGCACTTAAAAGCCTTTAATTTTCTCAAAAAACGACAGTGCGCCTTGTAATCCGGAGCGCCTTATATATGGATCAATTGGTTAATTGGTTGATCCATACTGGTTGTACACGGCGCTCTGTCAAAATGTTTCAGTACGACTGGTAAACTACAAAGCCGCACCGCGGTAAACACCGGTACTGTGCTTACTCCTAGTCCAACACCACTTGTGTGTATAAAGACCCCAAAATGGCACCTTTCAAGAGACACGCTTACGACGCTATTCTATTCTATGCGCCTTATAATCCGGTGCGCCCTATATATAAAAACAGTTCTAAAATAGGCCATTCATTGAAGGTGCGCCTTATAATCCGGTGCGCTTTATAGTGCGGAAAATACGGTACTTTGTATATAAATACTGTATGTGACCCAGTTAGGGTTTACCTGTCCCTGTTTAGGTGCTATTTGGGCCGGTTTCAGTTCGCTAATTTGGCCCTGATCAGGGGCACACTCCGGGGGTCGTTGTGCCAGTGTGGTGACCACTGGGCCGACAGAGATCTGCAGTTGGATTACACTTCCTGCCAATCTTATTTTAAAATAATTTTTAAAAAAAAATGTTAAGAGGGGGGGATCATAAACGAGGAGAAGCGCCTCGTGCCAAGACGCATTGTTCGACATTACAATGCGATGCAGCCAGACGGTGTTTCAAAGCTAATTAACCGTCAGTGTGAGAGACAGATCTAATCTTAGCCGGCGTGTGAAGAGGCCATTGAGATGAACCAGCTCCAGCAATGCCGACTTCAGAGCGGGGGGGGGGCACATAGTCATAAAGCAGCGCCAAGACACAAAAAATGTGTTTGTGAGTCAAGTGTGTGTGTGTTTTTCTGTTGGAGGGATTTATCGCGGTGATCTGTAAGAATGGGAGGGAAAGGTCGTCGTACTGTGGGAGACTTCAAAGACGGAGCACGGTGCTGAGGGTGAGAGGGAGTGGGAGGGAGGTGAGTGACAAAAAGGAAAACGGGGGAGAGCAGCGCCGACCGAAGTGGGAATCAGAGCGGAGGGAGTTGTGGCGAGTGAGCGTGTGAGATGAGGCGAGGCTAGAGAGGCAGAGAGAGAGACTGGATTGATGATGGCGTTCAGGGCTGGTGTGTGTTGAGGGGGGAGGCGGCGGGGGGCTGGGCGGGTATTGTTCTGTCACTTTCCCTGTGTCAGCAGGTGGAAGCTCTCATCAGGACATTAAATATGCAACAATGCTGACTGCAGCACCGTGCTGAGACAGCCAAAGCCGGACAACTGGGGGGGGGAGTAAACCATCACTAGACACCCATTCATCCATACACACACACACACACACACAGAGACCTCCGGCTTCTTCTTGGGGCTCTCCCAATCCTCCCTCCCTCTCTCCCTGCTCTCCTCAGCTGGCTCGCTGGTTTAGCCGGCTGGTTGACTGGTCCAGCCCCCCCCCCATCAGGGAGTCCAGGCAAGGGCAAAATGCAAAGCTAGTAATCCACGGGCCCAGTGAGGGATTAGCAGCAGTTACATACAGATCAGCCATGCGGAACACTGACGCCCGAAAAAAATCGGAAACATGGAAATTTAATGCAAAACCTACGAAACAGCTGAGCGAACGTACGTGTGAATGGATGTTTGATGTAACGCTCTCTGTTAAATGCTGATAAACTCACTCGGCCTCACTGAACCACTAGATGCCCCATCAGGGGGTCAGGTGAAGAAAACTCTTTGTAGGTTCTCCACTTTACGTGAACAAATGATTATTCTTTTGTCAGATTTATAAAGCCGTGTGTATGCCTAAGGTAAAAAATCAAACAACTTTGTGTACAACCAGCAACGGAAGTGTTCATAGCACCTGTATCATTTAGTAATCATGTGTACCTTTACCAGGGACATCTCAATCATTGGTAACTTTAATGAAATGTTTTTTTTGCCATATTTGCTCAAACTGTCTCTATTTCCTGCCAGCTTATCTGTCTCATGTACTGCTGTCAGGGTCAAGTGACACTTTGAGCAAATATGAAAAATAAATGATTGAACGTCAGTCAGATAATTTTTGATTTTGTTCACAGTGCTGATGTTGTATCAGACTAATGATACAGGATACAATAGAAAGATCATAACTTAGGGTATACAATTAATGATTGCATGTATTTGTAGTGTAATTTTCTCATTGCAAAATAAGAAGAAATGCAGTGTTTATTACATTTTGAACAGTGCTGAGTCTGTGTAATAATGGAGGACAGTATGGCTGAGGCCTTTAACTTTTTCCTGGTTGTAAGAGAGAGTGTGTGTGTGTGAGTGCACAAAACATAAAATTATAGACCGTTATGTATGTATCCATGCACTGTACACCTGTGCTGTATTTGCATGATAGAGGGCAGAAAGAGGAGGTGTGTGCAGGAAGGAGGGATGAGATTGCAAAGTCAGTTTTATATTAAGTGTCGGAGTTTATTGCCAGGAGTTGTTTTTTTCTCTCTTTTAATCATGTTTATAGTAAGTGTGCATCAGCAGCATATCCACGGCATATAACAGGTAAAGAGTAATGGAAGTTGAAAGAGATGCGGTGGAGTGGTAATGTATGTGTCGCCCTGATACAAGGACACAGACACGGCCTATTATATCCCCTCTATGTTTATGTCTCTAAAGTGAATCTCAGGAGGAATGTACTTCTGATCTCCCCAAAGTCATTCCTCAAACAATAGTCAGGAACATAAAATACACACACATATACCGCCACGTGTATTGGTGCAATGTATTATAATATATATATTTATCTGGCTGTCTATGTTGTGATCAAATTCCCACTCCTCATATTTTGCCACTTGGGCAGTAAATGTAAAAGATGTTGTAACATATAGTTAACATTTTGAAACGTTGGCGGTTAATGTTGTAACATGTGGTTAACGTTATAAAACAGTAAAGATTAATGTTGTAATACGTGGTTAACGTTATAAAACAGTAAAGATTAATGTTGTAACGTGGTTAACGTCATAAAACAGTAAAGATTAACGTTGTAACGTGGTTAACATGAAACAGTAAAGATTAACGTTGTAACGTGGTTAACATGAAACAGTAAAGATTAACGTTGTAACGTGGTTAACATAAAACAGTAAAGATTAATGTTGTAACGTGGTTAATGTTATAAAACAGTAAAGATTAATGTCGTAACGTGGTTAACATAAAACAGTAAAGATTAATGTCGTAACGTGGTTAACGTTATAAAACAGTAAAGATTAACGTTTTAACGTGGTTAACGTTATAAAACAGTAAAGATTAACGTTGTAACGTGGTTAACGTTATAAAACAGTAAAGATTAATGTTGTAACGTGGTTAACATAAAACAGTAAAGATTAATGTCGTAACGTGGTTAACGTTATAAAACAGTAAAGATTAACGTTTTAACGTGGTTAACGTTATAAAACAGTAAAGATTAACGTTTTAACGTGGTTAACGTTATAAAACAGTAACGATTAACGTTGTAACGTGGTTAACGTTATAAAACAGTAAAGATTAACGTTTTAACGTGGTTAACGTTATAAAACAGTAAAGATTAATGTTGTAACGTGGTTAACGTTATAAAACAGTAACGATTAACGTTGTAACGTGGTTAACATGAAACAGTCAGGCTTAAAGTTTTTGAAACTGTTAAGGGTTAACGTAACATGTGGTGAACAAATGGCAAATGGACTTGGACTAGTATAGCACTTTTCTAGTCTTAGAACCACTCAAAGCTCTTTCGTATTTCATCATCATTCACCCATTCATACACTGATGGCAGAGGGCTCACATGCAAGGTGCCACCTGCCCATCAGAACCCTAACTAATCATTCACAGGCACAGCTTGCAAGGGCAATTTGGGGTTGAGTGTCTTGCCCAAGGACACATCGACATGAACTAGCGGAGGATCAAGCCGCGGATCCTCTAATTGAAGGTAGACCCTGCTCTACCACTAAGTTAAGGTTTGAAACAAAACATCATGGTTTGGCTTAAAATAGAAACATTTGTAATATAACGTGAACTACCATGACATATTAATGTCAGTAAAAATCACTTTTGGTTTCGCACTGGACACCAATGCTGGTCCTGTGTTTGTTTGTCCCCTCCACCAGCCCTCCATCCCTTTGGAGACTTTCTTGCTCAAATACTCCATCAGCTGCTCTGCATCTAATACTGACACGGATGGTTTACATTGGAGTTACTTGACTAATTTGGCGTGTCTTACAGACGCTAAAGGGTGCCTTGGGCCACTGCCTAAGAGTCAGTATTTGTCTATTTTCTAACACGTACACATTATATGGACATAACGTATCCGTACTGAGAGCATTCACTCACTGCAGCAGCTTTTATTCGTAGCATCAGGGATGGGCTAAAGCCAAGGTAAATGTGTAATTTCACAGCTTGCACTGGCAAAGTGCTCATGCTAAACTGCTTTGTTAAAAGGTGCCGGGCTTATTAGAGATGGAACATGTGCTGTACAGCAGACGTGTCACTGAAACCGCGGCAGACAAATTACTCTCACGAGAGAGAAAAAAAAAAGCACAGATGACAACAGACGGAAGAAGAAAAAAAAGATAAGGCCCTGATAATGAACGACTTCAGAAAACCTAATGAATTACTCATAATCACAAGCCTTAAAAGTCAATTAGTTAATTGGCCCGGCGATTTAATGTGAGAACGATGGTGCATCGGTTCAAAAGGAAACTGGGAATCGATTAAGACAACACACAGCATAATGAGAAACCAAATTACGATTTATCATTTAGCGATTAAGTCATACATTCTCTGCTAGTGGGTCGGAGCCGAGGAGCTTCACCCTGCCCCTCGACACACACACACACACAGAAACAAACACACACGCAGTGCACCTTTGAAAAGCCGATCAGTCCCGGGACAGGGATCAATGTTGAGGTAATTTGTTTCGATCAATTAAACAGACATCTGCTTGAATTAGACTCCAATAGACTGCAGAAGGCTCAACCCCTTCCCATCCGCCTGTGTAGACGTGTGTGTGTGTGTGTGTGTGTCCTTCGTGTTGACACAGAAAGTCAGAACACACCGAAAGCCACAACCAAACGGCTAAAAGGTGAGGAATCTAACATTCCAGCAGAGAATAATTGATTATAACCAGTTAATTATTACATCACTTTGCAGTTAATGTTTCCTCTTATCACACATTTCGCTCCTGAGACGCAATGCGTGGAGGAAAAACTTCACATCTGGACCGAGCAATGTCACGGGCAACTTTGCCTCTTCTTTATGGTGTAGGGAGGGGGGGAGGGGCAGAAAAGAGGTAAAAGACAGTTGTATTAGCCCGAGTCTAATTTAACGGCTCCCGCTGGTGTTCTCTGTATATCGAGTGATGTTGCTGACGTCGGAGTCTGTCCATTACTGTACTATATGAGGCGGGAGAGTCTGCTCCCTTTCAAATGAACACGCCGGATAATTGTTATGCAGTGAAGCTGTGAAGCAGAGGGAAGTAATTAAAGGAGCAAGGGCACTGTGGTGGTGGTGATGGGCCCCCTTCCTCTACGTCCACGCCGAAACTGTCCCCCCTTCCCCCCTGCTCGCTGGAGATTAGACTCAGTTTCACACGCAGGTTCCCCTGTACGACACCCTCGTAATTACTGCCGGGGTTCACAGTCAATCCTAACATTCTAATTCCACTCCGTCTGTGTTCATGAGGTCATAACACTTTTACAATTTTATGACACAGTAATCGTCAGTTGACCAAAAAATGGAAAAGGCATTTCCCCGCTCCGAGCGTTCCCTCCGATGACGACGCTGTGTGTTGCCACTTAAGCCGCAGAATAAACACACGTTTTTTAATTAGTTCGACATACATTTGTGTTGCAGAGTGTACAGTATCTGTCCCTCCCCCCCCCCCCCCCCCCCCCCCCCACACTTCGCAGTACACGCATCCATCTCCTGCGCTGTTTCTGAAATGTATTGCCCGAGGAGGTATCGCAGGGAAAACATAAAGTGGAGTTTCAGTGATCTCATAACTCAGAAGATATAAAGCATTCCTGGTTGTTATTTCCATGATGAGAATAGTGAACGTCTGAGAGAGTGCTTTCATGTGCCGCACATTCATTTTTGGAACAATGTCTCATGAAGCAGAGCAGGGGGGACGGTTACTGGAAACCGTATTAAATCAAATGTTCATGACTAAATAACCAACAATTAAAATCGCTGATGAAATTGGTGCTGGTAGCACAGTAGATTCCAACATCACACCACATCATTTGTATGCCCCATCTCAAGGTCCGATTCACAAAGGACATTTCGCTAATGGTGTTACAACCCGTGTGCGATCTGCCCCTTTTGTTGCGTCTGATTGCATCAATCTTGACTGTTTCGTAACGTTTAACCACATGTTACAACATTTACTGCCACCGATTTTGCACCAAATTCCTGCACGTTACCCTATGTAAATAGGTGCAAATAGGAGCATTACATGTTTGTTTTAGCTCTTTCTGAAGCATAAAAGCAGGAATTGGTAAAACATTTTTAATGTTATAATCTCAATAAGGCAGACATCATTTTAGGGCACATTTGTCATTTGCTAGATGTTTTTGGAGTGTAAAGTCAGCCTATATAAAATGGCTCCTACAGCAGGTGTGTGTCACTCCACGACCCGCTGCTTCTAACATGCTTCCCTTCTGCGTGGGGCCCTCTTGCGTCCATCTCCCTTTGGCGTATACCGAGAGAGTGTAATTGGGAGCAGCATGCAGGAGCGCAGAGTTGTCAGCTGTAGCCACTGATACACAGGACGATAGAGGAGGGAGATGAGTGAGAGCAGCCGGCAAAGGCGGGGAAAACAGCAGCAAGTCAGTCGTAGCCTGTCGTAGCCTGTCGGCTGGGTGAAGCGAGCCAATCAGTCGTGGGAGTCTGTCGGTCAAACGGCAGGGCAACGAGTCCCCCCCCTCCTGTGAGCCCACATGTACATCTAAGAGGAGGAGAGTGCAGCGTCAGGACAAGGCTAGTTAGCATTCCTCCGTCATCACGACCCTCCTGCTCAGAAGAGGGAAAAAAAGAGGAAGTAGAGGTTGGAGTCAGAAGAGGTAAAGGACAGAAGAGTGGAAGTAAGAAGGGAACCGTGGTGGCACATTAGAACTCGTCATTAGTTCTCCAAAATGTCTTTTTTTTGGGGGGGGGGGGGGGCACAGCTTACAAGAAAGGCGAAGGAAGAATGATCAATAGACAAAAGGAAAGGAGAACCAAAATAGAGTGGGATCATAAAGAGCAAGAGAGAGAGAGAGAAAGTAAATCTCCCCAAACCCATAAAGAGTTATGCGTTGTGATCTGTTCCACCGATCGTTGTGTGCTTTGAGATAATTGCTTCCATTTTGTTGCTCCGAGACTATTACAGTGCATGATAGCCGGATTACCATCTGTAACAGTTGGCTTTACACAGCAGCAGTAGTGCCGCGTCAGCAGCAAGGGCCACTGTAGGAACTATAGGTTTAGTGAGCAGTGAGTGGGCTGCGTATGGCCCTCGGGCTTTTGTCGTAGTGATGGTCTGCTTTCGGATCCACCCGTCGGATTCCAGCTACAATAGCACTTCACCGTGATGGGATCACATTCTCATGTGAGAAGTATTCGTCAGTGTGACTGTCCAGAATCAGGCTGGTCGATCATTTAGTGATAATTGTCTTTTGTTATTTCAGATAAATATCTGTTAGGATGTCAAGTCAGCGAGGTCATACATGTCATTTCAGAAGGATGGAGATATTATAAATCATAACCAACCATCACCAGAACTTTTTTTGCTGTTTAGTGCTTCTTTTTTTTTATTGTCGCAGACAATCAGAATCAGAAACGGTTTATTGCCAAGTACGTTACACATCAAGGAATTTGGCTTGGTAATTGGTGCACAACAATAAACACAGTACGATCGTATAAGACATCATTTAAAAATAGAAAATGTGAAAATGTTACCGCGTGCTGTTTTCTGTTCAGATCATGGTCGTCTTCAAGCTCCGGATATCCAGCAAAAGTCACCACAATGATAAAAAAAAGAATGATGTTGGCTTTTCCGCTCAGAGTTGAATTTTCTTCGGCGCACAAAACGCTTCACTCTCATTGTAAACATTCACACAAACACTGTTTAAATACAACGTAGGACCAGAGGCCTGAGTCTGTGTCTCT
The DNA here is from genome assembly GCF_050575085.1 of Anarhichas minor. NCBI lineage: Eukaryota > Metazoa > Chordata > Actinopteri > Perciformes > Anarhichadidae > Anarhichas > Anarhichas minor. Next base: position 1,654,353 of record NW_027466466.1, on the reverse strand, counting down.
ATACTTCTGACTTCCCGACCAGTCTGTATCACTCAGCCCTAAGCCCATTGATTTCTCCTGAAGATGTATATCTTTAGAAATGTCTCAAATATGTATAGTTTGCTTTTTAAAAAAGGCTCAGTAAATTCCTAAAACAGCTGGTGTCTGTAGTTTTTAGCAAACTTTATTGAAAAAAAGAGTATAAAGTGCACTTGTTTTCAGCCGCGGATGAAAACACATTTGGTGCGTTAGCGCATATTTGCAGTACCACGTGTACGACGGTCAATGTGGGATTGAGTCACAACAAACTACAGCGGGTGTGTACATGCGATGAAGGAACATGTCATACTGAGGCTTATTGCTGTTATCCTTACCAGTCCTCCGTTTCTTTATCTTCACATAGCAGTTTGAAGAAACTATACAAAACATTAGGACAGAAAGATTGGAGAAAGATAGAATATAAAACATAAGCAGAGTTATTTGCAGTAAAAAATGACCCCTATTGCTTGCTTTAACCAGGACGTTGTGTGACATGTAACATAATATATTTCCATGTTGCATTATGGTCAGATCTGAGTTCCTTCCATGTGTCTCCAGCCGTCGGTCTGTGGCCGGACACTAGGCTGAGAGGGCTACAGTAAGCTTCAAGAGGCCGAGTCAGAGCGGTGGCAGGGAGAGACTCCTGGACTCTTGTGGTTTGTTATGGGAACAATAAAGCTACGGGGCAGCAGGGCGTTCTGGCCCTGGCCACAAGGTCCCCTAAAGGAGGAGGAGAGGAGGAAGTGGAAAGAATGAGGGGGGAGAGGTGGAAAGAAAAGGAGAAAGAATTTTAATAACATATGCACCTTGAAAAGCACAGTGGGGAAAGAGTATTCTGATCTTCTACTGCACTGAAGTAAAAGTAGCAGTTCTCCCATTACAAGTAAACTTTAGCTACTACCGTTACTGATGCGGTATGTGGGGCTAATTTTAACTGCTTTATTTTTGCTTGGTTAGTTTTATCCGTGACAATGCATCATATCTTTTTAAATCTGCAAGGTAGTAACAGGCGTATAAGCCTGGGGAGGATCATGTGTTTGGTTGTGTGTGTGTGCGTACGTCTGTCCGTAGAAAATCTTCCATACTGCTGGACCCATCAGCCAAACATATTTTGTGTTCATTCAGGACTGTATGCCGAAGGACTTATTTAGTTTTCGGTGATAAGCAGTTTTTTTACGCATATTTTATTGACTGTTCTATGTCATCACTGACTGGTCCCTCCTAACTTATTTTAACGGGCTTGTGGGATCAACTGCTTAGGTACATTTCTTTCAATCGGTTAGGCTAAAAACAAACCTTACCTGGTCTGATGCAGGCCACAGTTTGGCCTTTTACACCAATTAACAACTGACATCCAAAGAAAGGTTCGGTCTTATTTTAAGCGGAGCATCTGCGGGTTAATTCCATAAACAACACACAACTTTGAAATATCATGACAGTTTAAAAATCAATATGGCAAACAGTTGCTTATTTCACATCTAGCAGATACGGAGCAACATCATTAGTATTCACTTGGAGGTGTGTTTGTATCCACCTGAAGAATGTAAGCCCAATATTCACTCTTCCTCTAGCTCTGTTTTGGTCTCCACCAACTCCAGAGAAAGAACTTCTTCTTAAAAAACGTCTGTCTGCTAAGAGCAGTAAGAATAAAACGGAAACAGTAAAGCTGCGAAGCCATGAAACCAAAACAATGAGCTAAATAAAGGATGCTTGAAAGCTGCAGAGTAGAGTGTAGATCCCTGCCAGGTGTATCTGCAACGGCTGTAATGATTGATTGAATGACATTGTGTGAACCGCGATAACCCCCCTCGCCCCCTCCCTGTCTACACCGCAAGTGTATCAGACGTGTTTTTCAGTCATAATTGAGCCCAAAAATGATGAGTCCCGATTATTTGTGGACAGACACAGAGATGCACGCATGCATGCACAAACACAATCATAATCTCCCGGCGTAGATAATAAAAACGTGTCATTATGAATGACTCGTTTTGCATTACGCCCTTTATTATTTAGCCCTGCTATGTGTAAATGTTTAACTTAGCGATATTCATCTTCAGTCAATTCATCGCTCGTCTCAATCCACACTGAAGCGCATTTTGCCTTCAAGCCGACTGCTTTGTTGACTCACTTTAATTGCACTCCCCCGTCCCCGACACGTCTCGTCTTTACACAAGTGACCGAGACGCTGATCTGCCACAGATTCTAATCTGGCTGGCTCTAACTAGCCCGATCCTCTTTTCGATCCCCATTGTCCCAAGTTAGGACAGAGCAGAGTCGTAATGAAGCCTTTCACTCTCTGAGGAGGGTGTCCCACTCCCCTCACAATCGAAACATTGTGTCAGCCGTGGCTATCTTTTACACCCCGAGCTTTCTGACATAAACTGCATTGGATTTTTTTTGTTTCGTGACAGAGCGTATATCACGTCGCATTTGTGGCCCCTGCCGCGGCCTGTAAATGTATGCATGCCTAAAATACCTAAGTGGTGGCGGTGGTTCGTTCAGGGGGGAGCGTGCTCAGAGTGAGAATCAGCCTGTGTAGCTAGAGAGAGAGAGAGAGAGAGAAGGGGGAGAAAGAAAGAAAGGTAAAGACAGGAGGCAGGTCTGCTGCGGTTTGGCAGCCACATGGATATGACATCATTCCCCAACAAGACGAGGTGACGTCTTTAATGTCGCTCAGTCTGAGAAAAAAAAAAGAAGTTCTTTGGAAAAATGTAATTGTTTAATTGAACTTCCGCCGTGCCCTTCATTCTCTTAATCTCCTTCCACTTGAGAAACTGAAGCTTTCTCCCATAATTTCTTTCCACCCGAGCCGTCTTTCCCGTTTATCTCCCTTTGTTCTGCTTTGACAAGAAGTTCAGCGACAGTGCAGGGAGTTAGCGGCTTGCATATATTTTTTTACATCCTTATGTTAGTTTACGAGCACATAATTACGGCTGTCGGCCGTCCCGGCATCTTTAAACATCGCTTCCGTTCCAAGTTTGGAAGCCACACCTCAGCGTTTTCCAACACATAAAAATCACATACTGCACAGCGACGTTTGTGTGTTTTAATCTCATTACAGTTATTGATGGTGTGTTGCCGTGGTGAGGACAGGTCCCAGCTGGTTAGCCATACACGTGTTTGCTGAACAGTGTTCCAGCTTGAAGACTCTCTGGATATATATTTGGTGAAATTACCGAGGAAAGTGGTTCATTAAGGACACTTGCGGTGCCATCCTTCTTACATTAATATGAGGAATTTCACCTCTGCAGAGTCTTAAGAAGAGACAAAGTCCCCAAGAGTCCAGCGAGGTTATATTAACGGACGATCCAGACGCTGGTTCTTTCTTTAAAAAGGCTAAATGAGAGTCAGTCAAACCCTGTTTGTGTGTTGTCGTGGTCTACAGAGAAAGGAGGGTAGGGAGCGCGAGGGAGGAGGAGAGGATATAATTAAATATATCATCTAAATAGGTATTGATCGTCTTAAGGGTGTTGCCGTTAGATTAAAAGGTTAAGGAATAAAACCGCGTTGGGGATTAAATCATTGTGAGGTAAAATCAAGAGCGGCGGAAGATAAACGCCGCAATAATCGCAAAGTATGAGCGCCGCGGACGCGCTTAACGACGTCCTACAGAGGCATTAAAGATCCCGACGAGATGCGTTTAAATTAAGGACCATGAGCAGAACGCTGGAGAGAGAGAGAGAGAGAGTTTGGAAGTATGAACACAAGGTCAAGCAGGCTGTTTGTGTCTGTGGAGATAATGTCAAAAGTTGCTACACAATATGAACCACATTGTGGCCGTAGCTAACGTCGAGGAGATGCTTATCGGCACAGGCCTGCGGTAACCCTGAGAGGGCCAGGGCGACTGATAAAGAAAAGAAAAAAAACGGTTCAGTGGCGTCGGCAGCCACGGCGCTGACACCTGAGCCGAGCAGCCGCACAAGGTCAGGAAGCAACGGACGTGCTTTTATCTTTAGGGGGAGAGTAAAGCGCCTGTCTCCTTCCCTGATCAACCCTTTCGGGCGGGGGGGGGGGGATAGTGCTGAGTCAGCCGCTGGGTGCTGCTCACGTCCGAATGCAGGATCTCAGCCAGCCGGTGTCTGCAGTAGACTGCGGCAGCGTTAGCGCCGCTAACCTGCACGACGAGGGGGCCTCGCTGGGGAGAGGGGCCTCACAGCCTCGTCTCTCCTGATGGACCTTTTATTTTTTATGCCGCTCTCTGCAATGCTCATCACAATTCCGAGAGATCCTGGCAACACCCTGAACATCTCGTGGGCTCAAGTTTGAAATGCACGTCCCACTGCACCCCCCCCCCCCCACACACACACACACACACACACACACACACACACAGTCAGCGGGTAATTAGCAAGAGAATAAATACGGCCAGCCACAGGAGATAAAAGTTTACAGCCTGTTTACAGCTTGTTTCATTACTATACTGTGCTTTTCATTAAGCTAATTACCAACCGGCAAACATCTCCATCAGACACGCACAGTGGGGGCCTCCATTACGGCTGTTTAGTCGGAGTCCGCTTCATTTGAAGGCTGCGTTACGGGAGATTATTGCGGTTTTAAGTGGATTTTAATGGCTATTTTTGCAACACACCGCCGAGGGTTTCTGTCGTCGGGAGACGGTCCCGGTGGCGTTGACGTGACAGGAAGTGATGTCGTCGAGGGAGGGGCGGGGGGAATGTAGAGCTGAGGCCCTGACAGTCAAGTCATCGGCTGAGTGAGAGCCACTTGTCCTGATAAGGACAGAGAGAGAGAGACCCCCCACCCCCCATGTCGGGCAATACATCTGAAATGAAAATATCACGTTGAGCGAGAGTGACGAGGGCCGACGAGGACTGGTTTCACAAGTGTCACTCGTCCCGCGGAGCGTTTTGGGCTGGCAGCTGCTCCGTAACGCCACCTGTGCCGTGTGAGTGCCCCCCCCGAGAGACACCTCGCACCCCCGCTGACCTTCCCACTATGACTCCCTGACTGTCTCTACCACTACGTCTATGACTCCAGCTGTCCCTAAACCTCACCCCCTCCCCTCCCCTCGCTGTCTCCAATATAAGGGCAGGAATGCGGCGGACAGCACGGTCCCAGAATAGACAAAGTAGCCGGCCCTATCTCCAACCACGCAGGATAGAGGGCACCTACAGTAGCAGCCGCACTCATGCAGGCGGCCCTGACCCACATAAGGCCCACTTCCCCCGAGCTTCTGGCGCCGCTCAACTCACGGACGCACGCCGCCTTTACTTCATCTGATCTTGACGGAGCTGCCTCACAGTGTCAAGTTGAAAGAGCACTCGCTGAAGGCGAGGTTAACGATTAAAAAAACGCTACGGGTGTAATGGTTCTGTTTGATGTCGGATCTGAGCGGAGGTGCGCCGGGGTTGAAGGAGGGTGTCGTCCCGTTTGATGAGCGCGTGTGGGCCACGGATTGCCGGAGTGAAGCGCATGGACTCCCTCCCTAATCTGCTGAGAATCCTGCTATGAAAAGGATTTCGTGTGTAGCGCTCTCTCGCCTCTGAAGTTGATATTCGCGCTTGAACACACACACACACACACACACACACACACACACACACACACACACGGAGGAGGGGAGCTGTTCGTCTTTACGTGGACATTCATAGATCATTGTCCACGAAAGTGGCACATTCACATTCACACACGTGAGCATTCGTACAGTTTATGATTGGTAGCACACACACATACACTGCAGTGCTGCATGTTGCAAAGGTAGAACAACAGCAGCTCTGGGACAGGTGGAGAATTCAGGCCATGCGAGCTCCGTCCTCTCCTCCTCTCCTCCTCCTCCGTGTGCTACTTCCCACTTTCTACATTCTCTCCCCCTCTCTCTCTTTTTCCAGCCTGCTTTCTATTCTTCTTTTTATTTTTTCTCAGTCAAGGATTCGTCCCCCTCATCAATTTGCCTGTATCTCTGGTGACAAGTTTATTAAACAAAAGAGAGAGAGAGAGATGAAAGGAGAGGGGGAGAACGAGTGAATGAGTCCCCGTCTTGCTCCTTAGCTCCCTACATGCACTTGCAGTATTTAAGCATTTCTTTTTCTGAATGTGATGTGTGTGCAGTGAGGCTGATGCATTTGTTATCTCCAGAAAGGGTGGACAGCTTTGATACAGGACTGACAGTGTAATCTCTCTCTCTCTCTCTTTTTCTCTCTCTCTCTCACACACACACACACACACACACACACACACACACGCACACGCACACCTCTTTGGAGGGCCAGCCCCAGTGGAGCTGTGACTGTTTAATACTGGTTTGAATAGTGGGGGGGCAAGTGATATTTTCTCTGGGTTTACATAGTCACAGAGAGATTTAGGTTACAAATGCGATGCCACATTTACCTTTTTTAAACAACTGCTACTCAAACTTGTCGGGGGACTATTTTCAGCGGCGGATTAATCCATATTTGGTGCTCCAGTGAGTTTTTGTGGCAGCAGGCCCGTGTATGTAGGATTAGAAGAAGATGATGTATCAAGATTTGATACACACATTCTACTTTTAGTTATTTTCATGAGATTTGTTGACAATTAAGACAGATATAGAATATAAATCAGCCTTATCCTTTAAAAGCTGCACTAACTGTTTAGCCACTTGGGGGGCAGCAGAAACAAGCTGCAAACACAATATGTATGTATATGACCATCTTAAAGGTCCCATATTGCAGAAAGTCTTTTTCCGATGACAAAGCCGGTCTAGGTGCTATATAAATACCATAATAGTATCAAAACGCTCCATACAGGGATTATTCAGACACCTAGTATGAATCGGAAAATGAGCATGACATGTGACCTTTAAGCAGTCGTAATGGGGAACGTTACACATTATCATCCATTTAACAACATTGTCATTCATTTGTACTCGTGTTCACGGCTGCGTGATGAGGGTAACTTCATTCAGTCTCACTTTCGAATAAAATATCTGGCTCTTTAGCCGCTAAATGCTCCACTGTGTTCACCAGCTACAGTTGCTGTCAGCTATTTGGGTTTATCAGAGACTAAGTCAAAACCGTATAGTTACGTATAGTAGCTGCAGAATTCAGTGATAACTTCTTCTTTTTTGTTAAAGTCAGAAAAACCGACATCAACAGCTTTGATATCAGGGCCTACACTTTGCTAAAACAGTCATTAAAAGCAACTCTTTCTATATTAGACATTGTCATTTGATCCATTATTAGAATTCAATGTAGCAGCTTTAAGCTTTTAAATCAAGTTTTAGTCTACTAAAGGGGAAGGAATGGTTTTGGATTAGATATGTAAAAATGCTGGGTCAGTTGTACAAAAACAAAAAAAATCCAGGCAAAAATATCAATAGTTTGGATTCCAGGGCCAAGCCTCTGCTAACACGCTTTATTTCCTAACGATTAAGCGATTAGCTGGGATAATTGAACCAGGAAATGAAGGAGTTCCATGGAGGACGAGTGGAGCCGCGCAGTTTAGCGGGAACACTGCTGAGTACATCATCTCGGGGCGAGCAGCGGGGCTGAACGGCCCCCAAAACCGCAGGGCCGAGAACGCTCGGAGACACGGGCGAGAGTGGGAGGAGGGACGGAGAGGAAGTGTGCTAGCGTTGCGAGAAAGAGATGTTCTGCATGGCGCTGTGGAGGTCAATGAGAGTTAATTTTCCCCGCTGTCCTATCCGCTGGCTTCATTAGCGGTATTGGCAGTCGGGTGATGAATTCATTGTTTTCTCAAGTTTGTCTGCAGCCATCGCTTATGTGCGCTCCTCTCTTATCTCTCAGGGCCCTGCTCCCTGTTTTTTCTCATCTCTTCTTCATTAGCCACATTGTTCCGATATCCCTCCTCTTCCCTCGCACACTCTCTCCTAGTCTCCTTCCATCGTTTGTTACACCTCCTCTTCCTTCTTAAATCATTGTATTTGTATGTTTGTGTCTTCTATGCAGCGACACGCTCGCTTTCAAGGGCAACGTCTCCTCCGATACTCGTTTGCGTGCTGTGTCTCTGCATGTTTGTGTGCCTTGTGCGTGTACAACAAGTTCTTATTTGATGATACTTGTGTATGGGACAACCCCTTTTCTTATCATGTCCTCCTTCTCGCTCTGTCTCTTTCAGGTCCCACATGTATCTGTTCACTTCCTCCTCCTATTCCACTCTGTCACCTCTCGGACCGGACTCGCCCCAAAAATGCTTTGCTAAAGCTGGTAAAATGGAACCAAATCAACTGTTCAATGGATTTGGTCCCCTTCAACCAGCTGTAGCTGTGCATTGATCACTCATTGGGCACACACGAGCCACCGGACAGAGCGGCGGAAAGGACCTCGAGCTAATTCGCTGGAAAAAAACGCTTTGAAAATGTAAAACTGAAGCTGCATTAAGCTCCCTCCCAGGAAAACAATTGGACTGAGATGAAGACACTAAATACACAGCATGCACCGGGTACTGTGTGGCTTTATCTCTCGCACAGAGATTACCCAAAAGACATTGAAGTCAATAAAACATGCCAGGTAAGTAATTATAGATAGTACTGTATCTTGTGAGTTTGTAATTTTTTTTGTTTAGTTGTGTGCTGCAATAATTGCATTGTCCTTTGGAGACTTTTAATATTGTTCTTTGCAGATTTTTTACAGAAGTGTGTACATTCCATGAATTGCCATTATGTGTGTGTGTGTGTGTGTGTGTGTGTGTGTGTGTGTGTGTGTGTGTGTGTGTGTGTGTGTGCGTGCATAAGACTGGCATGGTTGAAGAGCTATCGAGCATGAGAACAGATTAAAAAAAGCAGGTGTGTATATGTGCGTATATGTATGTGTGTGTTTGTGATTTCTAATGCACAAGTCTGATCAATAAAGCTTCATCCTGAAATTCATATCAACTGCTGAAGTGGTCTTTGCTTTGAGGTGGGGTCTTAATTGGGGTGAGGGGGGGGCTTATAATGTAATCAGAGTGGGGTGGAAAGGAAGGCAGGACACACTAAAACCTACAGGGTTCAATTGCCGTGTTTTAGCCAGAACCAATTATTTAGTTTTGACCCAGTTTGGTATACTTTGGTTCCCAATTGGGTGCTAGAAAGCCTATTTTAATTTTTTTATATATATATTTATATTGAGTTCTTTCCCCAACTACTAGTTTCATTATTCCAGTCTAGACACAAAGGTTTTCTATAAAACTCCAGTTTTACTTTATAAATGATGCGTATTACATTAAAGCCAAGGTGGGTGATGTGTCATATTTGTTCAAATCATCTTTACATCCTGACAACAATCAATAAATCAGATGCTCTGACAAAAACATCTGGTATCAGTGGCTGTCACAGGACTGTAATAATCCCATCCAAACATTTCATTCAGCTCAGTATAAACATTATTCCACAAGCTGCCAGCTTCAAAGCTGTGAGTTCTACCAATAGCCATGTTTGTTGTTTACATTCGTCATGATAACTTTGGGGGTGTGGCTTCGGAAGGAGGCCTCTCAGTGTGGCCGACTTGTAGACTTTCACACTGGACTGTTTTATTTAGTTGGATCATTTTCAAGAATCTAGCTTCTTCTTCATGATGTTCATTTAGTAAATTATGATCCATTTAGAGTCAAATAGACCATAAAGCAGAGTATGATTTAGGGCGGGGCTTACTGTGATTGACAGGTTGCTGCCGCTTCCAGAGTATGGCGTCTCTACGTCACTCAAAAAACAACGACATGGCAAAGGCTGTAATCCCAGATGCTGACGGTGAAATCGCCGAACCACAAAGCAGTGGATGACGTCACAATGACTACGTCCACTTCTTATACAGTCTGTGCTTCTTGCTGGTTCCTCCCATGTTACCTAACCCAGCTTTAAAAACTGCTACTTTTTTATGAACAGTCAGCAACAAATCAGGACGTACATGTTTAAAAGAGCCTGAGTAGATTATAAAAGTTCAAAACCAAACTGTGCCTTGGATGTTGTTGGATGGTTGTCACCCAACAGTAATTCATACAATAACAATACATAAGAATATATATTTTTAAATGCTTCTAAAATGAATTTGACAACTTTAAGTGTGTAGTGTTGAATAAGGGTGGGGGAAGAAGGAAGGAAGGGGGCGGAAATGAAATCTAAAAGGTGGAGTTGAAGCAGAAATGTGAGCGTTCCCACGGTCCATGCAGGCTCTACCTGCACCTCTTCGTGTCTGAATTCCTCTCACTCCTCGAGTATCGCCCTGTGTGCATGGCTCCAGAGGTGTGACAGATGTTTTAATGTGGCTGCGATTCCTTATCACCACTCAGCTGAAAGCTCCATTTGCCTCGGTCCCGCTGTGATGGATGGGAGGCCGAGGTTGAGCGGAGAAAGGAGGTGTGCCGTGCTAACGAATGAGAGCCGAGGCATTTTCAGAGGCTGAGGAGGTGGAAGGAGGGAGGGGGGACACGATGAAGATGACACACACTGCTGGAAATGGTAGATGTGGTCATTTTCTGTTTCTCGTGTCCCGGGCGTGATGAAGCAAGTGAGTAATTATAGGCAGGGAAGGGGGTTGCGTATGCAATTATACTGGGATGAAACAGTGCTTGTCAAAACTCTGGAAGCGCCGCTGCAGCAATGGAGAAATCAAGCAGAACGTACACGTTACAAATAAACTCGTGGGTAAACAAACAGAGCGACAGCGGTTTTGATTAAACCCCCGCGTGTTTACAACCCGTTAAATCCGTGGGATTATTAAAAGTCGGTGGCGTTGTTCGTCTCCTCGATGTTTTCGGAGAAAGTGAAACAGGAAAAAGGGCAGAAGTGATCCATCAAGGCGTCACACCTCGACTTTGTGAACCAGAGACCTCTGAGACAAAGGACACGTCCTCTCTAATGGATGATGATGGAAAACGATTTCCCCATGCAAAAAGGAATATGGTTTTAGAACAGATAGAACTACTTAAATATACAGTGGGAGTATTTTCTGATGCATTGAATACTTCGACCATGGCTACTCACAAATGAGAAAGATATGGCTTGGCGTGTTAATGTTATTGTTAGGAACTTTTAACTGGTTATGAAACAGTCTCAATTCAATATTGATGCCTCCATATAACATCAGTTATAAATGATATTGTTTACATCAGTAAACAATATCATCAGAGAGAAGACTGTCTATGTCTATGTAGTTATTCTCAATGCTTGTTATCAGGGACAGCGGGTCGGTTTCCCGGTAAAAGCAAATAAAATGATGCAGGTTCAACAGAAACTTCTTCATCTCAGACTCCAGCGGGCCTCTAGCAGCGACCAGCCCACCGCGAAAAAGACCCAGGTCCGGCTTTGACCACCCCCCCGCCTTCGACCTACAGACGGAGCTTCGGCGGGACGAGGTGGAGCTCTGCAGCTGGCAGCAGCAGCTCCTTTTCCGGCCAGGAGGAGAGCTGGTTTACCCTGCTGCAGCAAAATGAGAGGTTTTTTCGAAAGGGACTCTGGTGCTCAGAAATTACGCTTTGGTCCACAGGGAGCGCCAGAAGAGAAACAAAATGAAAGTTACTTCTAGTAGCTTTAAGTTCCTTGAAATCAGCCGTCATTATGCTCAACTATGTCATCTAACCCACATTATTGTTAAGTGAGAGGCTGTAAAATTCCCTTGACTTGGTCGATTTTTAAAACAATATGAATAATGTATATGATTACTTCCCAATAGTGTCCAAAAGTTGTTTAAAATGAGAAAAAGTCAATATGATTTGAGAGGAATCTGCATAACACACAAAAAAAGAATCACTGCATTTCAATTAAAGGAGTGCAACTGCTGTAGTGACGAAACAAAGTTTACAATGTTTGGTAATCAGCAAATCAATAATCAAGTGTAAATAAATTACAATAAATGATGTTTAAATAGAAAGTGTATGAAATGAGCGTGAGTGAGTGTATTAAAATACATTTCTGTGCGTGATAATCATAATGATCATCCTAAATTGGTCACTCACACATAAATAATGTAAAACGAATGTCTCTGAAAGCATTGCAGAACTAAACATATCAGAACTGTATTTGCTGTATTGTTTTCTCATAGTTCCATACATTAAACTACGGTGTGGAAACATACACATACAACACTAATTCAATTTTCCATCCACGAAGAATAATTGAAAATGTATCAATATATTAAGAACCAGCCAACAAAGTTGGTTTAATATTTTGTGATCTAGGGTTAGGGTTCAACTGCACAGATCATTTACAAAACACAAAGTCATTTGCTTCCTAAATGTATTCAGAGGTTGTTTGAAATTGGAAAGAGATGTTATGAATTTAGGGGAATAGGTACGTTCAAGAAAAAAGGCTCAAAAGGGACAAATATGAAGAGTAAATGTTTATCTGTCAAAGAGGGTCACTTCTGTACGGTTGTAAAAAATGAATTAAGAATGTGTAGTTTACTTTGCAAATAAAACAAATCCCAAAATGTTTCAAAAATAGGTGGTACAAAACTATTTTATATATCATTTAATACCTTTTTGTTATTTATTTTATGTGAATTCTTTATGGAAAATTGTCAATAAGGACTGAAATAAATGAGGACTGCTACCTATGTCTAATGAACAACAGGGTAGAGAAACAGAGACATTATTTAGGCGACCAAAATGTTACCGATAACTTTCATGAAGTGAAAACACACTGAAAGGGACAAAGTAGAGTCCTGTCAATCACAAGGTAGCCCGGCCCTAAAGCATCCCCTGCTTTATGGTCTGTTTGACTCTAAATGGACCATAATGTACTAAATGAACATCATGCTGTATTGAAGAAGACTTGGAACTATAGACTGAGACCATAAACTCATGTTCACAATGTTTACTGAGGTAATAAATCAAGAGAGAAGTAGAGTCATTTTCTCATAGACTTCTATACAGGCACTTCTGCATTGGCTTCACTTTTCATAGGTTGTCTCATGGCCGAAGGCTAGAAGCTAACGGTGCTAACAGTGCAAACAATGGCAAAAGTGTTTACTTGAGAAGGAACAGGATAGGGAGCGCTGCGCTTCCACGACGACGCCATTGGTCGGGACGGCGTTATCAGCTGTAACCGACGTACGAGAAATGTTATTTCTGTAAGAAGAGGTAACATTTCTTTTTACAATCAAGACTTGAATTGATGAAGGCACTTGTAAATGACAAGGTAGTACAAAATGTACAGTGTGGCCGTCGTGAACTATAGCACCGCACAGGACTCACGTGCACTAAAAGCACGCGCACACAGGGTAGGAGGCTTAATAGTCATCACTACGCTGTATTGTCACATAGATAATAGTTGTTTGCTGCTATATTAATGCTCTGAATGTCGCATAGAGAACCTTTAAGTCAACACCTATAACATGTACAGCCCTGAATATTAGCGTTTAGCATTAATATTCCAAATATCCTTTCCACAGACAGAAGGTCAAGGCAGGCAACATGTCACATGACTTGCATGCGTGACATGAGTAGGTGAGCTGTACGCCGAATTCTCTCACAGAAAACGAATGGAGGCCGCAGAGCATCGCGGCGTATGATAACGCTGCCCTTTACTGTACATCCGCTTATTCATCAGCACGCTGACATTGGAGAGCAAGGAGCAATGTGCCAAGTCACATAAAACAATGGGAGACATTTTAATATAGAAATTGGAATGGAGGTTAGAGGGATCGAAAAAAGGAGGGGGGGGGGCACTTTTGCAAAGTGCTGCATGAGTGCGTACAACTGTACATGTACTGTAGCCCTGTATGTGTGTGTGTGTGTGTGTGTGTGTGTGTGTGTGTGTGTAACGACGTGGTGCCAGGACTCATCATTCACACCGTATTGATGTTTGACCACATCCATCAGCGCCAGCTGACATGGCTCTTTAAAGTAGGGAGGGCTACTTTTCTCAACTCTCAGCCTCTCTTTCTCTCTCGTTGACTCCTCTCTATCCTCCATTACTGTCTCCTGACTTGTTTTGTTTTTTCTTTCTTTCATCCTCTACTGTTTTCTCTAGCATCCCTCCCTCACCCACTCTCCTCCACAACAGTGCATCATTTGCTTTTCTTCCCTGACTCCTCACCTCTACCCTCCAAAAAGCAAAAAAAAAACCTTGATCAGGGTTGAAGAGTATTGCAGGGTATCGTGGTTGCACTTCGAGGAAATACACAGCGGGGATGAAAGTTACAGGCACTACAAACAGTCTAAGAGGGATTTAAGAGTCATGTAAGACTTTCAGCGGTCCATAACGTCGGGAACAGAAAAAAACTGGAAAAACTGGAACTGCACTGTCCCCTTCACTATCAGGTTCTTTAAAAGGAGCTCCTTCTGCTCCAGGAAGCGAAAGAACAAGTCAGGTTCACTTCTTACAGGGGAAGACCGCCGCGGTAACTTATGCTGAAATATTAACGTTATTATTAGTATTCATACAAAGCTTTTTCATTCTACAATGGTCACATCTATGAGTAAATAAACTTCAGAAAGATGACACTGGAATAAACCTACTTGGGGCATATTGTCAGCTGGTCTGGTCCGTGTTGGATGATCTCAGTGCCTTCATGGAAGGAAGACTCCCATGAGGACAGAGCCCAGGAAGATTAACAGCATGTTAATCGTTAAATGTCCCATCATCAAATGCCTCCACATCCACCTTAGGGTTGCAAGTAAAAAGCTGATCTGAATAAGGAGCGAGACTTCCTCGGCCATGCTCTGATGGAGCATCTGTCTAAATTGTTTATCGGCCTTATTTCCCCCATTCCTCAGGGGAGGAGAGCACCTTCTGCAAAGGGAAATTAATGAGAAAGGAATTTTTATTTTATTTATTTTTTACTGTGGATTGCGTTCGCCGGTAAATGAAAAATGACAGTAATATGCTTTCATTCAATAATAGAAGAGAATTCAGTAAAGTAGTTTGGTGTGATATACTAGGAGACGCATCGGGCCAAATGTGTGTGGGTGTGTGTGTGTGTGTGTGTGTGTGTGTGTGGGTGTGTGTGTGTGTGTGTGTGTTTATGGGAGCCATTGTCTCCCAACGCGGAACCTTCCGTGAGCCCGCCGTGCCAAATTACTGACTCAGGATCAGCGGAGGAATCCTCGCATGAGCCAACAGACACCGTGCATTATGTCGAGGGACAAGACGTGTGAATTCCAATGAAGTGAATCAAATATTTCTTTACACTCCAGCAACAACATCCTGCATCCTTAAAACAAATCCCTTTAATATTTGCCGTTCTGTATTTATTTTTAACCCTCTACTGTAATCTTTTGGACCGTTACCCCATCCCGTTATTAACGTTTAATCACGTATCCTCTTTCTTTCCCGTGCGCTCTGCAGCAACACGTGTCAAGTTCCACTCGTTACATTCATACAGTCTTTTCAAAATAAACTTTGGTCTTCACAGGAAAGTAGTTAAGTTCAGGCAACACAACTACTGAGAAAGGTTGAGGAAAATATTGTGGTTAGGGTTATCATAACTACTGAAATTACTTCAAGTGTTTCCAAGCACCAGACTCCCTTTATAAAACCTCTCCTATAAAACCTTTTACTGCAGCAGGGTCTGCCACGCTCAGTTCTGCTTCTGGTTGCAATATGGCCTGGGTCTCCAGCAGCAAGATGTCGGTGTTTGCTCCCAGTGGGGGCCGGTGGAGCACTGGAGGAGGAGGAGACGCTGCTGCTGGGAGCTGAGCTGAACATATGATGCTCTGAAACGATCGTGATCCTGTATTCTGAATCCTTTAGAACTTGAGTCCGCTGTTATAAACCGCTGGGATATCAACTCTGCCAACCGGACATGCAAGAAACAGACATTTTGATGGTAACAGTTTTAATTCACTGTTGATAGCACGCTAACGTCGTCTGGATGACAAAACGGCACTTCCTTTACCAATATGATCACGCATATTTCCAATGACATCGTCTGTATTAGGGTCTGCACCATAGACTGTATATAAGAAGTGGACGTATTCATCGTGACGTCACCCATTGGTTTGTGGACTGATGTTTTGAAGCCTTGAGTTCGGCGATTTCACCGTCACCATTTTGGATTACGGCCGTCACAATGAATGGTCTGTTTGACTCTAAATGGACCATCATTCACTAAATGAACATCATGCTGTATTGAAGAAGACTTGAGATTGAGAGCATGAACTCATGTTTACAATGTTTACTGAGGTAATAAATCAAGAGAGAAGTAGAGTCATGTTCTCATAGACTTCTATACAACCAGAGGAGTCGCCCCCTGATGGTCAGTAGAGAGAATGCAGGTTCTGCTTGAACACGTCAGCTTCACTCAGCAGAACTGGAGGTTGCCTCCTGGTCTGTGCTGGCACACACATCCTGGTGGGGATGTGTGATACATCATCAATTAAACAACCCCAATCTTTCAAAAAAGTAGGATGTACATAAAACATAATTCATGTAGAAGAGGATTACAATGTTGACAAGAGAAACAAAGTGCAGCTCTCTCTTGTTGGAAGCGTTTCCTGTTTGTTGTAGGGATTTTTTTTGCAGTGTAAGCCGTTCACTGCTCGAGCCCAGAACCACAACAGACTCCAGTAAAGAATATTTCTGAATAGTAGGGCAGGTGAGAGACGACTGACAAGAAAAACAGCTCTTCCTGCTTTCTCCCTTCCTTCCTTCCTTCCTTACATCCTTTTTCCAATTTCTTTCCTTACCCCGGACCCCTTCCCCTCCTTTCGCTGTCCTCTCTCCTTCCTTCCTGTCTCTGTTCCTGCAACACAAGGGCTTTCACTAAAAATATATTGATTTCCGCCCCTCTCTCTCACTCTCTCCTCTGCCCTCTCTCGCCTCCCCCTTCCTCCCTCCACACACACACACACATGCACACAAGGCTTGTCTCTCTCTCCGTTCCTCTTCGCAGAAGAAGAGAAAGCAAGCAGCAACACTTCATCCAGCGTGTCATAAATAAAAGGGCTGGTAGATATTCAATCGACTGATAAACTGACATCCTGTATCAGCCAAAGTGAAAGTCAATGGAAGAGCAGCCGGGAGGTCTCCCACACAGACTGACACACACAAATTCACAAATACGTATATGCACACTGACAAGAGTGTGAGAGAGGACAAAGAGGACACATATTTTGATCAGTGGAAGTAATTGTTCTTTTTTTCCGATGACATTTAAAATGTATCTAGATTATCATTATAAAGAACATGTATAATTGAAGGAACAGTGTGTAGGATTTAGGGGGATTTATTGACAGAAATTGAATATGATATTCACAACTTTGTTTTCATTAGTGTATAATCACCTGAAACTATGAATCGCTTCACCTTAAAGTGAGCCATTTAAATCTACACAGGGAGCGGGTCCCCTTAATGGAGTCCGCCATGTCGCACTGCCATGTTTCAGTAGCCCAGAATGGACGAACCAAACACTGGCTCTAGAGAGGGCCTTTATGGTTCTTACCATAGACTGTATATAAACAGTAGACGTAGTCATCGTGACGTCACCCATTGGTTTGTGGACTGCCGTTTGGAAGCCTTGAGTTCGGTGATTTTGCCGTCGGCTTCTAGGAATACGGCCGTCGCCATGTTGTTTTTCTCAACCGATAACAAAAGTTAGCATATTTGGAATGTGGAGGAGTGACGTAGAGACGTAATATACATCTCTGGTAGCAGCAGCGACCTGTCAATCACAGTAAGCCCGCCCTAAATCATACTCTGCTTTATGGTCTGTTTGACTCTAAATGGACCATAAGTTACTAAATGAACATCATGCTGTATTGAAGAAGACTTGAAACTAGAGATTGAGACCATAAACTCATGTTTACAATATTTACTGAGGGAATAAATCAAGAGAGAAGTAGAGTCATTTTCTCATAGACTTCTGTACAATCTGACTTCTTTTTGCAACCGTATCTGATGTCTGTACGGAAATCGCGAATTCAAGGATTCAGACATCAGTCCACAAACCAATGGGTGATGTCACCATGACCACCTCCACTTCTTACAGTCTATGAGAGTAGGACACTTTCTAACATCCCTGTCCCCAGTAACTTCCTGCTTATGTCCTCACTCTTACTGGAGGAGCTGCCTGGGAAATAGCATTTGATCAGAAAGAAGGCCTCTGTAAATATTGTCCAAAAAGATTCGTCAAATTTGCTTTTCAATCCGGCCAAGAATTCCCTTTTCATGTTTAAACCAGATGTTTCTATTGAGAGTAACTCAAATGTAAACTTCATTGTTGAGTCGAACAAAAGAATAAAAAGAACCTACACCCTCTCGCCTTCTCTGTTCAGGGCTGGATGGCGTTGATCTGGAGAGTCTAGTCTATCTCACCAAGCTAGTTTATTATCTCCCCCAGCGCTCTCTTATCTGAATGGATGTAATGTCAGCCTCCTCTATCTATCTTTCTCTGTCTGTCTCTAGGCCAAGCGTGTGTGTGTGTGTGTGTGTGTGTGTGTGTGTGAGTGCCAGGGTTGGGATCGGTGTGCAGGATTCCCCCCCTGACTAACCTGCATCTCCCCTGTCTCCCCGCTGTTTATCTAACTTTCTGACTGTCTCTCCGCCTCTGTCTCTTGTCCAGCTCCCTGTCTTGTAACAATCTTCTCAATCCGCTGCCAAGATCAACCGTCATTATCTGTCAGGTGATAAAACAAATAGATAACTCTGAAAGGTGCTTCGCTTTAATGGCGCCGTATGAATTCTCAATCGAGACGCATATTTCAGCGTCTTGACAAAGCGGGGGGGAATCGTGTTTGATAGGTTGTGTCATTTCCTGCGGCGTTCCCAACGAACTCGTTGCTCACACCAACGCTAGTCTTAATTATTCTGGCTAATGTGTTTTTACTTACCAGTTACATTCATTAACCTCAATTAGCCTCAGAAAGTGGCGTAGCATCACTGCTGGCACTTATTCCTCACGACACGGAAGTGTTTTTGACATTTGTGTGTGTGTGTGTGTGTGTGTGTGTGTGTGTGTGTGTGTGTGTGTGTGTGTGTGTGTGTGTGCGCGGCAGTAATGGAATGATAATTGGAGCTGGGAATAATTAATCAGTCATTACTGTGTACAATCAGAATAAATGTTTGTTAACATGGGTGTGACACCGTGAGTGCACAAGCATGCATACTGTATACAGTGAGTGCATGCACATACACACACACAGACACACACTTCCATAGGCTTCATCAGGGAGATGTAGTTGGACAAATAAATGATTGCAGAATTCTGTGTCTGTGTCTGTTTATTAGCTCCCAAGTTAGAGACGGTAGTTTAATCTAGAACTTTATTATCAGAGTTATGAAAACTGGCATGCTTGACAATTTCATATGATATGAATTTAAAGGAATGTACGTGTGATTTTACAAGAACGAAATACAAAAAGCATGTTTAAATACAGACCGATGTCAAATTAAAGGGTCATTCCATCAGTTTACCAGTCGAGTGCTGCTCTGCTGTGAGAACAGTTGAAGTATGTCTCCTGTCTGGAGGCAGCTCTCCAACGTTAGATGTTCATCACGTCCACTCAGCCTGGGCTCGGAGACTGCAACTTAAGCACAAACAGTTGTTTGTCTGCTGCGGTTGTGGAGGAGATTTGTGAAATTAGAGAAAATTACCCTGATGATGTCACAGTGACGCCATCAATTGGTCTGTCATTTTCAATGCTGGATATCTTACCGGTTTTATCTTTGATTACTGGCACTAATAAAACAGTCAGCATAGAGTCAGGGAGTACGCCATGCATTAACAATCCAGAACAACACATTGCAAGCAGGAATTCTATGGCTAGCATGCTTCAGATGTTCTGCTGTTATTTGGTCAAGGCCACATGCTTTGTTTACTGCCAGTTTCTCAATGGCATACAACACGTCATCATCAGGTCTGATAAACACACAGATCTGCAATACTGTCTGAACCAGTGGCCCCATCACTGTTGGATGGCGAGGGCATCTTAGTGTTACTGGCAACCTCAACTTCTCTCCACAAATCATAGACATGACTCTGCTGAAGCTTTCTGGCCATGGAGTTTGCCCTCATGGCCTGTTCATTTATTTTAATAAAGTGCACAGCATATTTAAATCGAGCATGTGTGCGTTTCTTGTGTTCACACTCTGGACCGTGTCTTGCTTTCCCTGATGAAACCCCGTTTTTAAACGCTTCTTTAGCCTCTATATGGAGTTCTGACTCATTCCATCCTGGCCCATAAGATTATGTTGTTGAGCCCGTTTTGTGCAGAATGATTCACTGCCATTATTTAGACAATTCACAATTTGATCATGCATTATGCATAGATCACGATTGTGGTTTTGGTTTTTGCAGTTAATGTTGCCACACAGAATTGCATCAACTGGCACATCAATATTAGGCTCTTATCAGTTTGTCCTCTTCATTGAGCTTTGACCAATCTACTTTGTGTTCAAATCAATTCTGATAGTTAATGTGGCTCTGCTGATTTTGCAGTGTGTAGTCTGAAACATGCATGTATTCACCAGATGGAGCTGGTCGAACAAAAAAGGCACTTTTTAGTTGCATTATGGTAAGTGCAGGATCCAGACGTTTCTCGAGCCTGACCTGTACTGGGGACTAAAAGACATAATGCAGCTGGATCAATTTACAACATTCCTTTTGAAATCTGTCTCTTGTAGTATGTCCCCTCATCTATGGGCTTGCCTGGCAACGGCACTGTGACGCCAAGACTCACCAACTAAGATGCCTGCACAACTTTGTTGTGTGGATTAAACAAACAAGACAGAACATGTTAGATTGTGCGCGTTGGAGGTGCTGGTACTGGAAATGGATTTTGTTTTCTTTCGACAGAGCCAGGCTACCTGTTTCCTGTCTGTATGCTAAGCTAAGCTAACCAGCAAGTATTAAACATAGTGGAGACTTTAGCTTAGTTTATACTTGCCGTAGTGAAGCTGCCGCGGTGCGCACGCCAGAACATGACGTAATCAAGGGCGCCGCATGAGGCGCTTGGTCGTGCACTTCGGAAGTTTTGTAACTTGGCACGCGATCACGTGACTGTCACAAATAAATAAAAACACTAGAGATCATACAAAGAAAGACAATTTGCTTTTAAATGCTTTAGAAACTACATTTGAATAAATATTTTGCAGCCAAATCCAATTTTCTAAAGGATATTTAACCTTTGTTTCTTCATAATGCATGTAATACTTGACTTCTTTCTTTACAGGGCTTCTACAAAGGCAACAAAGTAGTCCATGAATATGAGATATGAGTTTACAGATAATTACAATCCCTCCTCAGCATTGCGGAGGTTGGTTTATGGCTTTCTGCTGGTTAAACAGTCTCTGGGTTACACTCGTTGCCTTTTAGATTCTGCAGTTCTTTATGTTTGTTCACCCTCTGGCGTTTCAGGGAATAATGCAGCGCACAGAGTATGAACGACTCTGTTCATGTCTGCGGAGGCTCGTGCTACGGCGCCAAGCGCGAGTATAAACAAAGCTTTATAAACTTATAGAAAACTAAATGGCCGTAATGTAAGCTTGTTTTTGTGTTTGCTATCTGTACGTACAGTAGCTGATGGTGGGAACACTACAGGTAAGGGGGGGGGGGGGGGGGGGTGAAAGGGGAGATCCTGAAATAATGATGTCAGGGGTTACATTCATGAAGAAGGCCCTGAATTTACTAAAGGTGCATAACTCCACCAACTAGTGCGCCGCTGTGTCATCCCATCATGTGAGCGGATTGCCATGGTTACAGTGGACGGACTGTATGGCGGGTTAAATGTGCACATAACCCTTTCCTCCCCCACGGCTCTGATTGGCCTGGTTTAAACTGCTGCATGCATCCGAAAGAGGAGGGAGGTCCCGGAGGGCCGGCAGATAATGAATGCCCTCTATCTATCCTGGACACGGGCAGAAAGAGAGCGAGAGAGGGGCTATACAGTACTCTCTCACATACTGTGTGGCATTATGGAAACGCACTCTCTTTCTCCTAGGTTTCTGCCCCCCCCCCCGATCACCTCCCTCTCTATTTCCCACTTACCCGCACACATTCACATACATATGGGGGCTGAACTCGCTGACCGTCTGCTGCGCCGGCCCTGACATCCATCCATATATCCAGACTTGTGACCTTCAGACGGCTCAAAGCCCCGGCCGCTCAGCATCTCCGCCCGGGCGTGTGTGCAGTAGGGGGAATGGGACACGGGGGAAATAGGGAATGGCAGGTGTCATCTCCACTCGTGATCGATAGATATTAAGATGGTACAGCAAGCATATATTTAAGGGAGGGTGGAGGGTGCGGGCCAGCTGCCGGTGACAGGGATGGAGGCGCCAGAATGAGTTTTGAAGTGCAGAGGCATCCAGCTTTAGATCACGAAATACAGCGCTTTTTCACGGAATTTTGTGAGACTGTGACAAGTGGACCTAATAATAACAATTATTTTTACAATTAACACTTGAAATGATGAAGGCACATGCCAATGATAAGGTAGTGCAAAATGTAAACCATGCTTTGGTGTTTCATTTTTAACTTTTTACTTGAGATTTCATTCAACCTTTTTCTGTTGTTGTTTTTTTTTCAAAATGTACCAAAACACTAAAAGTGAGAATAAATATGAAACAAAATGTAAATTATACCCTCGATACTAAAAAGAAATCTGCTTTGAATTGAAATCAAACACTAATACGTTGTCTTACGAAATATCCAGTCATGGCCGATCAAGAGGGAAGAATAATAAGAATTTTGAGAGATTAATTACATCAATCTGGTGTTCTGTAAAGGCAAACTTATGATCCAAGTTGGACTCAGAGACAAGCGTTTGAAATGACGCATGTCAAATTCAAGTTTGTTTGGAAAGCTTTCGAAGGAACGATGGCGGCGAGTGAAACGTTATTCTGACATAAATCGTAATTGTAATATGAACCACAATGCCAGCCCAAAGCAGCAACTTTTTCTCTCACAGGTCAGGATGAAATTGTCACAAATGGAGGAGGACATGCACAAGCTGCTACTTGTGCTGCTGAATGGCTTCAACATCTACTTTATGATGTCAGGAGAACAGTCTGATACTTAACAGACGTAGCCATTGGGAGAGTGTGTTTGTGCAGGGTGTTTTATACAGTGTAATACACAAATGTTTGAAATGTTCCTTATTTTTAACAATGAAAATTCTTTACCAAAGCTGACAGTGCAAATGCTTCATCAGTCATCAGCAGCAGGACTGTCTGTGGCTGACAGCAGCCCACACCGTAAACGGCTGTCCGTCTGCTGGAAACTACAAAGAGAGCTCTCTAGTTAAGTCTTAAGTCAAAGTCATTATTGTACACGGTCACAGGAGCAATCTACCTTTTACTGTTTGTGGCTAACAAAAAGCACAATTTGCTCAAATTAGCGATGAACAACCCTCCAGACAAAAATCTCACCGTTCTGTAGCCCTGTTAGCTCTGTTAGCTGTGTTAGCCGTACACACTGCAGAACTCACCGATATGAGAAGACGTGGTCTGTTGTATTGTGCTTGGTTCAGTGATATTTATACATGCATACATACGCATGCATGTTGATCACTTGCGGCCCCTACTGAACGGTTAAGAGTCGTGTGGAGTCAGTAATGATGCTATAAAACTTAACTTAACTTGTTAAATATGTTTTTTCAAAAAGGGTTAATCGTCGCAATCATGAGAGGTCCTTGAACACACAGTCATAAATGAGCACCAAAAATATTACGATGATGGGTCAGCCTAATATTTATTATCAGCCATATGTGAGCTCAGGCGTGGACAGACATACACACGCACATGACCCAACACATAATCTCCTCATGAAATGCCTGGCGGAGATAATAAAGTAAACACTTACACTTACGCTGTTACCTCTGTGTGTGTGTGTGTGTGTGTGTGTGTGTGTGTGTGTGCGTGTGCTTATGACATAGAAAAGGGAAATCAAGTGCACACTATAGACTGTATATAAGAAGTGGACGTAGTCATCGTGACTTCACCCATTGGTTTGTGGACTGATGTTTTGAAGCCTTGAGTTCGCCATCTTGGATTATGGCCGTCACCATGTTGTTTTTTTGCAACCAATGAACAGAAGTTATCATATTTGGAATGCGGAGAAGTGACGTAGAGACGGCGTATACGGCTCTGATAGCAGCAGCGACGTGTCAATCACAGTAAGCCCGCCCTAACGCATCCCCTGCTTTATGGTCTGTTTGAATCTAAATGGATCATAATTTACTAAATGAACATCATGCTGTATTGAAGAAGACTTGAAACTAGAGACAATGTTTACTTCTTCTTGTTCGCACTTATTTTTGCAACCAGAGGAGTCGCCCCCTGTTGGTCAGTAGAGAGAATGCAAGTTTAAGACACAACTGTGCATTTGGCCAATGAAAAAAGGTTAAAAGATACACCCTTAATGCTCACAGTCACTTTCTTCAGTCAGTCAGAAGACTCAAACTGTAACTGTCACACAACTCAGTCCTCTAAGGAACAGACTCACCAAATGACTTTGGACAAACGCCAGCTCCTCAGTTTAAGTACGGATGACCAATTGGTATAAAATAAGGTATGACGATAAATTAATCTTTGAAATATAATAATGGAGATGAACGACTTCTTTGAAGAAAACAGATGCGGCTGACCCGTCTCTCCACGTTGTGCATGGCGGAGCAGGAAACAAGGGAGTGCTGGAAACGTGTAGGAGCAGTACTCCTGGTAACAGCTATAACATAAAGTACTGAGATGGATAGTTAGGGCAGGTGTGTATGTGCCCTGTGAGTGTGTGCACACTTGTGTGTGTGTGTGTGAGCGAGTGTGTGAGAGTGATTGTGGGCTGCAGACTGGACGACTTGATGAAGCGGTAAATTTCACTTCTCCTTCTCGCCTGTATGTTTCACCCCAGCAATCGGCCCGTCCTCAACACACACACAGACACACACAAACACACTCGTACCTTACTAGGCGCTCTGCTCCGGCTGACCCTCCTTCACACTTGAACTGCTCTGCTGAGGAAGAAAGAACCTACAGCACTCATTCAAACACACAGCCCTCAGACAGAAACATCAGCAGTGTGCCTCTGTCATTTAGTCCGGGACGGAGAATCCGCGATGCGTCTTTGGTTTCCCTCAGACACACTCCAGGTTCGCCCGCATCTTCGCCCGTGGCCGACTTTGACGCCCTCGATAGCAGAGACAGAGAACAGGAGGGGGGAGATAGCGAGAGCAGTGAGATTAATAAAGAAGAGATTTACCGTATTGGAACAGCGAGAGGACCGAAGGGAGCGGGTGTGAGGAGGAAAGGAGATAGTGGGGAAATAAACGGCGACGTGCCGAGATGTGGCGAGGAGGAGGGGGATGAGAGGAGTAGAAAAGAGCGAGCTGATGTTTGCTGACAAGGGCAGATGCGAGGCCTCCTCTGAGAGCGGCCTGATGCAGAAACAAATGAGGCGACAGGAGGGAGCAGACAGCTCCGGCACACACTCCGGCGAGCGTGCGTGTGTGTGTCGTTTCATAAGTGCGAAGAAACCCCCCAGAGTGGTTGTCAGTGTTTGTGACACTCCACCAAAGGAAAACATCCACCTTCAAGAAAGCCACAACAACAGTGTAATGCTCATAGGTGCATTTAGCAAGGACAGAGAGAGGACATGGGGGGGTAAGAGAGTGCAAAGAGGATATTTCTGCTGCTGGTAAGAGGACGTTAGTGGGGAGCCGGGGGACAGTCGCGGTGGCACACCGGCCTCTCAGTCAGGTTGTGATAAGACGCGCAAACACACACACGGACGCCCTCCCCTGGCTGGCAGAGCGGTATAAACTAGCAGCATGTGTCTGCTGCGCTCGAGCTTCAGAGGAGGCAGTTAGCAGAGTAATGGGCGCTCAGTCGCTCACACAGCTTGTTACGGGGCAGGCAGAGATGTGGAGAGACAACTACGGCAGGAAGAGAGAACAAGTGACATGAATGTGTTATTACTAAGGCTGTGAGTCTGTGTGCAGTGCGCGAGAAAAAAGCCACATTTTGTTTCATATGTGCAGACCCCGAGGGTGACCATGCTTTGAAGTGACTTATTTCATTCTGTTTAAACCCGGTATTTCAGCACAGCGTCAGATCAGGGTCAGGCTTCGCTCGTATGACAATCCATGGCTGCGATTTTGGAGTCAGATCTTGTGATCCAAACATTTCCAAAGTCCAAAAGTCAACATTTATGGGGAAAAAAAAGATTCACAACATGTTTTTATCAAACGAAATATTCTGTTTCAATCCATATTTGTTGGTGTTTAGCCTTTCACTTTCACTGCGGTCCAACAACAGTGTTACCTCCCGCTTGATGCACACTAAGGGAGAGACACATTATATTCATTAAATAAAGTTTATTTCATTTTTTAAAAGGACTAGCTCGTTTAATCCGATGAATCACTATTCAAATTCAGGATTTCGTTTCAGGCTTTTTGTTAAGGATGATGACGTCACAAGTTTCGTTCGAAATCCTTAATAGAAACTTTTAAGAACACTGGCCCTATTTTTAGGCCTCTGCTCGAAAATTGCATACTCATACTAATGAGAGTGTATTTCTGCAACTACAAGGTCTATTTTAATAATTGTTTGATTGTATAATACAGGTAACACTTGTGAGATGTGCTGATATGTGTAAATATTGTGTATATGTTACTGGTTAATAACAAATACACATATGGCACAGCTCAAATTGAAAAAGTTTCAGGTTCACCTGAAAAAAAGCACTTGTGTCTAAAATATTACTTGAAATAAGGCCTAACAATGTTAATGGTATAGCCAAAGTCATAGCACAACAGGTTTTACAGTCTCTAAAACTGATTTGACTTCGATTGAGTGAAGCAGGCCAGCATAAACCAAGCAAAGGCATGCAGAATTCTCATTTTTGGAAGCAGCAGTTGCATTGCTGTATTCTAATTGTATATACTATATAACGAAATATTAACTATATATTCACTTGTCATATCTTAAGAGTGTTCAATAATCCTAATAAAGCAGTTTGACATAATTTTCAATAATGTGGAGCAGTTATGATGTGTCATATCTGTCATTCATAACAATAAATGGCTCATAGTGTGTGTCTATGTGACCCTGGTAAGGCCTGTGATCAGCCGATTTACAAGTGTGAGACCATTTTAGATGTGGGATAGTCCAACGGGAGCCATGCGGGGGTGTTTGAGAATCTCCGTGTCTCTTTACTGACTAAAAATCGCAAAATGCAGGGCGAACCCCCCTCTCTACATGGATTGGTCCACCTCACAGAATCGGCTGCCATTTTGCCATTCATTCCGCCCGCGCATTGATACCAGTCACAGTCATGCAGCACAGGATGGAGGACACATGAGCGCCGAAATCCGTTGGAATAAATCCGTTTTACATCGCCAAAACCGTCAAAACGTAAGTTTTTTTACCCAATTTATTTTCTCGTGACCAGTGGCTGATGTTGGCATGCATACCCATAACTTTTGAACGGTTTGAAAGAGAGTAATTTCGACGCCGCTGCTCGTTTCCGGGTCGAATCACGAGCCTGCTAGATGTGCTCATCCGCCATGTGCGATCCGTGCTTCGTGATGAGAGATCATAGCACAGTTGGTCGATTTTTGGCCAAAATTGTGGCAAATCTTCTAGATATCTTCCAGATATGATCTTAGTTCATGTATAATTGTGTTTTGCAGTGTGTAAAATGGCTCCCATGGTTGTTTCGCCCAGAATCTCTTTGTTACACAGGTATTATTTATTTATTGTTTTATTATTTTATTCCTTTCGCAAAAGTGAATTGTACACATGTACACCACCCCCTCGCCCCCCTCTAGCCCCCTTTAAAGGGGGCTCTCGTGTACAAGAAGTTTTTAATGTAAAAAAATAAAGACAGTACAGCCCTGCCTGTTGTTTCAGAACCATGGACAGCGCTGCTTGCCGTGTGTGGATGATGCGTGGAGGTGCAGGCGCTATATATGTACTGTATTTTATTTAATTTTTTTAAATTTATGATTTATAAGTACAGGCTTGCCACTACAGACAAATGTTAGTCCCATAGATGCACACACTTTACAAGCGTCACTAACTGAGCCACCAATTAAAAGAGGAAACAATTCCACAATTATCAAATTGACCACATTGTCATATATTTCACCAGAAGAAAAATGGAATGGTAGACAAGCTTTGTCTTAAGCAGCACAAAGCTGTCAATTTTCTCAAGTAATTTGTTTTGTTTGTTTGCTTGTACTTTCCTATAGTTTGTTCTTTTCCCGTGGTTAGTAACAGGAACGGTTAACGACAGTCTGAGTGCAACAAACACACTTAGGAAAGTAAGGCAAGGCAAGGCAAGTTTATTTGTATAGCACATTTCAACAACAAGGTAATTCAAAGTGCTTCACATAAAACCATTAAAAGCATCAAAACATAAGGCAAAAGAAAAGGAGATTTAAAAACAATTAAGAACATTCATTGAAACATTTAAAACAGTGTAAGAAATAAAATACAGTAGTAAAATGCAGAAATGCAGGAAATTGATTAATATATTAATTGAATCTGGTTCAATTAAAGGCAGCAGCAAACAGAAAAGTCTTCAATGTTGATTTAAAGGAGCTGAGGGTCTCAGCAGACCTGCAGCTTTCTGGGACTTTGTTCCAGATATGTGGAGCAGAAAAACTGAACGCTGCTTCTCCATGTTTAGTTCTGACTCTGGGAACAGAAAGTAGACCGGTCCCAGATGACCTAAGGGACCTAAACCATTCAGTGCTTTATAAACCAACAGCAGGATTTTAAAGTCAATTCTTTGTTTGACAGGAAGCCAGTGCAAAGACCTCAGAACTGGAGTGATGTGATCCACCCTCCTGGTCTTAGTGAGGACTCGAGCTGCAGCTTTCTGACAGACTTTTTACAGAGACCTGTAAACACACCGTTACAGTAGTCCAGTCTGCTGAAGATAAATGCATGGACAAGTTTTTCCAAATCCTGTTGAGACATAAGTCCTCTAATCCTTGATATATTCTTCAGGTGATAGTAGGCTGATTTTGTCATTGTCTTGATATGGCTGTTCAGGTTGAGGTCTGAATCCATAACTACACCCAGATTTCTGGCTTGTTTGTGGGTTTTAACATCAGTGATTGAAGCTGAGCGCTGATTTTCAATCGTTCGTCCTTGGTACCAAAAACAATTACTTCTTTGTTTAATTGAAGAAAATTCTGGCACATCCAGTTGTTGATTTGTTCAATGCAGTTACCCAGCCCTTTTATGGGACTATAGTCCCCTGGTGATATAGTTATGTAGATTTGTGTGTCGTCTGCATAATTATGATAACACACTTTGTTGTTTTCTATAATCTGAGCTAGTGGAAGCATGTAGATGTTGAAAAGAAGAGGCCCCAAGAGGTAGTTTGCAACCCATTATTTTTGCGGACTTTGCAGCATCTCAAGTGAGCGTTTCTTTCTCTTGTTGAACTGAAAGAGTCCATGTACGAAGGCTTTGTCCAGGGCATGTGGGTATACCATCACAGTCTGTGTCGGAATCAAACAAAACACCAAATAGTCCGTTTAACCCCCATGTAGGCATCGACCTGTCGTTTATCACACTTTCCACCTCAATATCAAATATGCAAATAAAGACAAGAGAAAAAAGAGATTTAAGATGTTTTTTATTTAAACTTCAGTACTGCACTATTATGCATTATACTGCACTATTATTATTTTTAGCAGTGCTAATGTTTGGAAATGCGCTGCATGGTTTTCGCCACCCAGTGAGTATGTAAAAAGTTGAATCTGGAGAAGTACAGAAATAAAATCGCTACTAGTGAAACTACGTCCGAAGGTTCCGTCTGTGTATCTGGCTGCCACATAATTAACACCAGCGCATTTAAATGTGGGTTTTCTATTCTCTTCACACATGTTTTCAGAACGTGCTGTGTGTGATGTTGTTCCCTTCTTTTGCTTTAAAGAACACCGACATTTACACCCAAAGGGTTCTCTTTACTAATGTCAGAGGCCGTAGCTAATATCAGACTTCTGCTGTAAAGTGTGCCTGTCTGTACGTTAGAATTCTGTTCTTTATTTTAAGATGTATTTTAATTCATAATCCTGTTGATAATCCCTTATAATCCCACTCACCAAGTGTGAAGTAGATCAAATGAGTAGTTCTTTGAAATAAGCAAAGAACAGACAGACGGACAGAGATGCTTTCCCCTATGCTTAGATGAGTGTGTGTGTGTGTGTGTGTGTGTGTGTGTGTGTGTGTGTGTGTGGGGGGGGGGTACTACAGGGACTGCTGCTGTTCTCAGGGCTAATATGCATAGCGGCCTCACTACTCCTACTGGAGAAGATTAATCCTTTAGCCTTTAGTGGTGGCTGCCGGTTACCTTTTCATCACTGTCTCCCGCTCCCACTTCCATTCCTCTTCTCTCCTTCTTCTTCTCTTGTCTGTTTTTGGCATCCCACCACATCTCCGCGATCACCGACCGACTCCTGCCCCCCCCCCCGCCCCCGTCCTTTTTCTACTACTGCAGCACTCCGGCGACCACAAACTCTTCTTCATTTTCGACAGCATCATTAGCAAAGACATCACCGGCTTCTTCTTTCATCCCTTTCTTCTGCTCCCGCTCCTTTTTCTTCTTTTTTTTCATCACCTCACTAAACTCGAAATTTTAGTCCGTAAACTTTTCTCTTATTGCTCTTTCCACTCTCTCTTCCTCTCTTTCTCTCCCTGCCCCTCCACATCTGTCTATGCATTAGCGTGTCCCTGGTGTCTCGTGTTTCATTTGAGTGAGCGATCAGTCTTCGGCGCTGCAGAGCCCCATTCAAGGCTGCCGTCCGTGTGACAATTAGGCCAGTAAATAAAGATAATGTGAGCCATCCGGGGTCCTTAACTGCTGCACCGCAATTAACAGAACTGATTGGTGGGCAGAGCCTCAACAAGGATGGTGGGAAATCAGTGTGTGTTGGGGGGGAGGGTAGACATGCTGTCGCTTCATCTCGAAAAGGAGTGGAACTGCCCTGCACAGAATCATGTTTCTGTTGAGTAAAACGGTACTTATTTGAATTACACTACTTCCTCCCTAACTGGTGGTGTAATGCATGTTACTTTGTGGTTTTTAGTTGTGTACAATCAAACACTGTTTTGCTCTTTTGAGCCAATCTGTGCACATTAGCTGCTCAGCTGACTCCACCCACCTCCCAAGAGGTTTTACGTGGAGCCGTGAAATAATCGCAAATGGGTGCAAGTGCCAAAGAAATGTACGTGCACTCTATGGAGCATCATGGCATTACGACTGCATTAGTACCACCTTTGATTTGCAGATGCATTCCATGAATGATTATCCATGAAGACAGGGAGGGAGGACAAATAGTTTTTGTGCTTACTGGTGCTTGTTATGGTAATCAAAAGCTGGAGGTCATACTTTACCCGTCCTTAAGTACTACTACTGTACATCCCGGGATTCATCTGACTGAACTTGCATTGGCACAGACAGAGTAAAAGTAAAGTGGCTGAGTAAGAGAGGGGAAAGGTAGAGCAAGGGGGAAAAAATGGATGATGAGGTGTTTCACGGTTGGCAGAGCGTTGGCGTGCAGCTGAGGAGTGTCCGCCCGATGCCAACTCTCTATCTATCTCTATCGGGAAACGCCAAGACTTCCCACGGTGGCTTCTGTTTTCCCCAACACCTGTCCTACAGCAGCACTTGAGGAACCCGCCAGGCATCACAACACGAGGACACAGAGGGGGAGGTCCCATCTGCAAACCTGGCAACGCATGTGAAGGGGGAGGACAGACTGAGAATCAAACTTTACGTCTCTCTGTGTACCTCAATCAGGGTCTCTCAATCTCGATCAGTGGATTTGCTCACAGGGAGGAAGTCAATCTGTACGAATGTACATTTTTGGTAAACTCGGACACAACTTGACTATTAGCAAGGCCTCTGACAGTGCTGACCTTAAGGTAGGGCTGGAAAATAATTAAATATAATAATTAATCGTCTTTCACATACTGTGAGCACATAGTCACTCAAATTTCTCGGAAAAAATGATTATTTTACACAAAGATGGCAGAGGTTTTTTAACAGAGGAACTAGAATGAAGCCCGGGGAGCTAGCATGTTCCCAACTGGCTAGCGTGTAAACGGTTAGCTCGCTGCTAACTACAGTTGAATCAGGAGAGACAATTCAGATAAAGAAAAGACAATTGTTTATAGTTAAGTTAACAGATGGTATGTGATGATAAAGTCTTGACAGAGTCTTTGGCGCTTGGACTCTACATTGGTCATGGAGCGGCGTCTAACCTGAGCAGCAGCAAGATGGTAAATGGACTGTACTTGTATTTCTCTTTTCTAGTCTTCCAACCACTCAAAGCGCTTTAACACTACATGTCATCATTCACACACATTCATACACTGATGGCAGGGGCTACCATGTGAGGTGCCACCTGCCCATCAGAACTATCTACTCATTCATACCATTCATGCACCGCGGGCACAGCTTGTGGGATTTTGGGGTTAAGTGTCTTGCCCAAAGACACATCGACATGGACTAGCGGAGCTGGTTTCTTGGATTGAAGGATGACCCTGCTCTACCACTAAGCCACGGTCCCCCCGTGGAGTCCAGACACTGGTGGTGATGAAGCTGATGAATCTGTGAAGATTGGGTGGAGATGGGGAGGTGGAGGGGTGCGTGACAGCAGCATGAATGTACTGAAGGTAGAGAGACGATCATATTTAAAAGAGACAGCAGCAAGATGACGGTGTCATTGTTTCGTTGTGCTTATTGGATAAAGGAGACGAGCTGAACTAAACAGCTGATATCATGATTGACAGCCTCGAACGATGACAGCAAGAAAATGATGAGTGAGCGTGAGGAGTGAATGGCAGATGTATGAGAAATAAACCACAAGCCTAAGCATACAAGAGTAGAGTCTTCCTGACCGAACACACGCAAGAGCTTCATTTCACAACAGTTGGACCGTCCTAGCCACAGGCCATGCGTTGGTTCAGAGGGCTCACTGAACCCCCTAGTGGCCGTAGCCAAACATTTATGAAGGGATTTTAATATCTATATATTTTTTAATAACCACAGAACAAATGATTTTATAGTAATGATAAATAATATCAACTTTGCAGTGTCTTCTTACTGACAGAATAAGAAACCGTTCTATTTATCTGCTAATAATAACATCGGGCATTGTAGCCTACTTCATTTTGTGATATTTACTGTAAATCACACACTAAGAGGACACTTTCAGCTCCTTGCCGATCTCCCTCCGGCCAGCTGCCCCCTTATTTAGGCTTTTACAGTGAAATGAGCAGGTATCGTATAGCGATTGTGGCGCTTTAAAGCGAGCTACAGGAGTAAATAGAAGCAGGACGTCCAACAAATGTTCAGATCAACACGGCGCAGTTAGAACACTTGAATAGAAAACAATGCAATCAAAGTGATTTTAGCGTTGACGCTCGCTTTCATCGCGTTCAGTTAGGACTCAGTGTAATATTTGCACACAGCATCCCAATACACTAGACCCCTCTGTGTTTTAACCGCAGGCTGTATATAAGAAGAGGACGTAGTCATCGTGACGTCCCCGATTGCTTTGTAAACTGCTGTTTTAAAGCCTTGAGTTTGGCGATTTTGCCGTCGCCATCTTGGATTACGGCCGTCGTCATGTTGTTTTTTTTGCAACCAACTAACAGAAGTTACCATATTTGGAGGAGTGACGTATGCAAGTTTTAAGACACTTCCACACTGGGTTCACACGGTAGAACCGGAGGTTGCCGCTTGGTTTTAATATATTTGTCTAGATTCATATTACACGCCACCTACTGTTGGTCTATCAACAAGCCTGTTTGTGGGATGTCAGTCTTTATGGCAATTCCATCACTCACGCTGCATATTAGTCAGAATATGAAAATACATGGAAACGAAGCTTTTGCTGTGCACATTCCCTCCGGATTTTTGTGAAACCTTAAAGTTCAAACCACTGCAAGTCACTGCAGGCTTTTACAGTGATATAAATCACTGTGGTGCTTTCTGGTGGCACCAGGCCTGACTGCATCCAGAGAGCACTTCAATGAACAGTTTCTTCAAAATGAGAAATGATTTCAATACCCTCTCAGTTCAGAAGTTTATCCATAAAGTTCCATGTCAGATTTTTCCCAAACAATTATTGTGTGGGACTGCTTCTTTGAACGATGAATGAAATGACAACACTTTTGTAGTTTTATGTAAAAGCCAAACATATACATTATGTGGCATTAAATAAAAAAATGTTGGGAGCACATTCAATTTGGCGTCGTCTTGTGCAGTGTTGCAACTAGCCAGTAGAAGAGTTTGAACACAGACACACAGGCTGACACAGACTTCCTGTCTCTCACTAACTCCTTCTTCCCCGGTGCTACAGCCAAAAACACAGTTCCTGTCCGTCTGTCAGGTCCTTGCAGCAGAGGACCACCAGCGAGGTGGAGACAAGCGGGATCGATAGAGAGTTAGAGTGAAGAATCTGTGCCCATTACTTTCCCTGTTTCCCTTCTTTATCCCTGTGAGCCAGTGACAAGGCTGCAGCAGCGGCGGGCCGCACGTCTGTCCCGTTCACATACTCATTTAAATGCACATCCCTCGAGGCAAAGAGGAGTAAACTTCACTTTCACTTCTGGTTCTGGTCTTTGTCTGACACAACGAAAGCCTTTTTCCATGTAAATCTGCAGCTACAAGTCCAATCCTTTTCAATTGAATCTTCTCTGTTGAGGCCGGAGAGGTACAGGCCCGTGCAAAAGTCAATTTGCGATTAAAAACTTCCTTGAAAATATCTCAATTTTCAGCACAGTTGATGCTAAGTTCAAGCACACAGTCAATGCAGCAGTGTCTCCCCTTGGCTTTATGTCTCCGGCCCATCTGTCCAGCCCCGCTCCGTCCCCCAGTTCCAGAGGCTCATTGCTCATTTCGCACCGAGCGACGGAGCAGAACCATTCAGGATCACATCTATTTAAATCTGAAATAATCACCGTCGCGAAATCGAATAAATTTGCAGCACTCAATAGCTCGGCGCCGGCCCTCCTCTGTAATGATGCCAGCACATTATACTCAAAGTCACTGCGGAACAACTGTATGCACTTCCTGTTCACAGGAATATTTGGTGGATTTAACACACAGATACAAATTGACACTTTAAAATGAGATCGCAGTATTTTTTTTGTGATTGTTT
This sequence comes from Anarhichas minor, assembly GCF_050575085.1. Taxonomy (NCBI): domain Eukaryota; kingdom Metazoa; phylum Chordata; class Actinopteri; order Perciformes; family Anarhichadidae; genus Anarhichas; species Anarhichas minor. Next base: position 1,619,343 of record NW_027466466.1, on the reverse strand, counting down.
TTAATAACACATTATGTTCAAACCCGGCAGTGGGTTTTGGGGTTTAGATTTGTTCATCGCCACCTGTACATGGGAGGTGATGAACAAATAAAGTTGCTTTCTTCAAACTTTATTCTGACACAAACCTCAAAACCCCAAATATTACATGTAGTTGACCATCACTGCTAACAGGACCTCAACAATGAATCCAATAGTTTGGAGCGTTACAGCCCGACAGTCTTAGCGAGGCTGTATTCTTGCTATAAGATATAGATGTCAGCAGGGGTGGGAAGTAACTCAGTACATTTACTCAAGTACTGTACTTAAGTACAATTTTGAGGGACAGGTACTTTGCTTAAGTATATCCCATTTATGGTACTCTCTTCTTCTACTCTATTATATTTCAGAGGTAAATGTTGTACTTTTTACTTCCCTACTTTTTCTTTTAACAGTTATATTTACTAGTTGCTTTGGTTTTAACTTTGATCAACTTATCAAATATGATATATTGTTATAAATGAAAGGAACTAAATACCCCTCACAAGTGTTTTCAGTTGTGGTACTACTCAGGTTGGAGTTGAGTGAAGCTCTGCTGTCGATAACATCTGTATGTAAAACAGAGCTCACAGTGACTAATGTGATATGATAACGTGATAAATGACAGCATGATAACATACTGTATGCTGTTACAGTAGCCAGTCAAGTATCTCGTTAAACTTGATCTCTGAAACTTTACATCAGGAACCAAAACAGGTCACGGGCCTATAGCTGTCAGTGGGTCCCTCGATGTGATGGAAAGCAATATCTTTTAATGAGCCTGAGACCTGGGGCCAGACAATCATCTTCTTATTTGGGTCAAGGGCTGAAAAGTTGAGTAACCTCTGCTATAACATACATGGTATTTAATGGTATACTTGCAGCCTACAGTCTCCACTCATCACCTTGTGGACAAAGAGGTGTGGGGTTGATTTCTACAGACCGGGGGTCCCGCTGTGTAAAGAGGCCAGTGGAGATATGGTCAGTGATGAGTGTGGTCTATTTAAAGGCCCTCAGGGTTGAACACTATCTTTTATTCCTCAACTGCTGGTTGGGCTGTTATCTGCTTCACACACCATTGGGTGACTGCAGGTCACATACGCAAAGACAAGTCAAGAGGCCATACACGGGCATGGGGTTTGTTTGTTTGGTGTTTCTCTGTCTCTGAGCACTAAGTTTTCTTCCCTTAATCCAGAAGAAAAATGCCGGCATCGAACGTTTCTACAAACCACTGGATACGTCGAACTTTAGGTTCACATGGGACTACGTAACAAGCGTAACGTCAACGTTTACTGTAAGTTCACATGGGACTACGTAACAAATGTAACGTCAACGTTTACTGTAGGTTCACATGGGACTACGTAACAAATGTAACGTCAACGTTTACTGTAGGTTCACATGGGACTACGTAACAAGCGTAACGTCAACGTTTACTGTAAGTTCACATGGGACTACGTAACAAGCGTAACGTCAACGTTTACTGTAAGTTCACATGGGACTACGTAACAAATGTAAGGTCAACGTTTACTGTAGGTTCACATGGGACTACGTAACAAATGTAAGGTCAACGTTTACTGTAGGTTCACATGGGACTACGTAACAAATGTAAGGTCAACGTTTACTGTAGGTTCACATGGGACTACGTAACAAATGTAACGTCAACGTTTACTGTAGGTTCACATGGGACTACGTAACAAATGTAAGGTCAACGTTTACTGTAGGTTCACATGGGACTACGTAACAAATGTAACGTCAACGTTTACTGTAGGTTCACATGGGACTACGTAACAAATGTAACGTCAACGTTTACTGTAGGTTCACATGGGACTACGTAACAAATGTAACGTCAACGTTTACTGTAAGTTCACATGGGACTACGTAACAAATGTAACGTCAACGTTTACTGTAGGTTCACATGGGACTACGTAACAAATGTAACGTCAACGTTTACTGTAGGTTCACATGGGACTACGTAACAAGCGTAAAGTCCAAGGCCTTTCTGAGCCGTTATTTACTGGACCTCAGTGTTTGGCACTATATATATCATGAAGGACCAGCCGTTTTCTTTTGCAATCCTTCACATCATTTAAAAATTGCACTAAAAGAAATGACAGTGAAATCATCTGAATGCCTTCAAGGGACATTGTCTAGTTTGTGTTGTCTTCATCTCTGTGTACAGTTCAATTGGTGCGCAAATCACTGACAGGGTAGTAGAGGGAGAAAGGGCCTGCACACACATGAGAGAGAGAGAGAGAGAGAGAGAGAGAGAGAGAGAGAGAGAGAGAGAGTGTGTGTGTGTGTGATGACAGGGAAATGAACCAGAGGAGATGAGTAGTCTGAGGGAAAAAGCGAGTAGCTGGTTTCTAATCTTGGAAACACTTAAAGAGTCAGACCATTTGGCCGAGGTCCAGATCGCTGCTTCATCGGCCCGCTCTCTTCCTCTCTCTCCGTTTGCTTTCTTTGAATTTGTGAAAGAGTGCTTCATAACTTCCCTTGTAACATCTTCATCACACTAAGTGTCATCAGTTTATCTTTCAGAGCAACCACCACCCATACCAAAAGGAAATAATCGACTTTTTCTTAAATTGTCAATACTGTGTGGTCGTTTTTGTGACCGTTATTATTTGTGCTGTATCGGACAGCATTACATTAACATTAATTTCATCGGATATGTTAATGAGGTGGATCAAATATTAGTCACTACTTTTTAATATAATTCAATACTCAATAATGAAATAAAGAATGGCCCAACTTTGCCCCACAAATGATTATGGAACAAAACAAAAAGACATTTTAAGATAAACCTTGATCATTAAAACTTACACATTTACTGTGCATGTCCTCACAAGCCATGGAAAGATGGCATGTTGTTAGCAGTATTGAAGAGTAAGGCCCACAGACCCAAGAGTGTTTTCACAGGTACGTTTACTTGCTGCAAGTCAGTAAAATGACCACAACCTCCATTTTGTTGGATGGAACCTGAGTTTAACAGTAGCAGGGCACCATGGAAATAATGCCATATCTAAATTGCCCATAGGTGTGAATGTGAGCCTGAATGGTCGGCTGTCTGGGATCGGCTCCAGCCCCCCAGCGACCCCGAACAGGATAAGCGGTGACGGAGGGTGGATTGATGGATGTCGCAACATGATCTCACAGAAATGCATTCAGGACCACGACCAACATTCTAGGTTAGGCAACAAAACTACTTCAGAAATGACATGAACATCCGAATATACCATAAAATAGTAGATAGTGTCTAATGTGGCCAAAAATGTTTCTAACATATGGTTAGTTAAATGGAAACAATTATTTTTGGTAATAATGAGCAAATGGCCTAAAAAAACAATAGATAACGGCAAGAAATTATCAAAATACACATACACATAAAAACACGTAAAAGTTTATTTTCAATTTTGACCTTGGAGAGTCAAAAAATCTTAACACAAGGTCCAAGCTCTAGATTTCTCCCCGAGCTTTAAGCAGCATCTCATGAACTTCATCGGCATATGTATGAGTGAATTTCTTATATGTATTCAATACATAGTAAATAACTATATTTCCCATGTTTTTATGTCTCAGTGACTAATGAGGACAACAATTTATGAAATTGGTCCTGTGTTAAGGGAAAACGCTGCAGTGAGCCTCTGAACGGGTCGCAATGTCATCACTTGGATCAACTCAATGTACGTCCACTAAAAGTGCTTGCTTCTGCCATTGACAGGCTCAACCTGCCAAAGACAATGATGGTGCACTTCTGCACAGCCATCATTGAGTCCATCCTCTCAGCTTCTGGTACTCTGCAGCCACCGCCGAGGACAAGGGCAGACTGCAGAGCATCATTCACTCTGCTGAGAGGGTGATTGGCTGCAATCTGCCGTCCCTCCAAGACTTGTTCGCTTCCAGGACCCTGAAGCGAGCAAGAAGGATTGTAGCCAACCCCTCTCACCCTGGACATAAACTGTTCGAGTCCCTTCCCTCTGGCAGGAGGCTGCGGTCCATCAGGACCAAGATCTCACGCCACAGGAACAGTTTCTTCCCATCTGCAGTTGGGTTCATCAACTAAGCTCAGGACCCCCACTGACTCTGTCATCCCCAGGACAATTTCCTACTGTTACACTCCCTTGTTCAACTCTACAAATCTACTCGACACTTTAATAACATACTTGTTTTAAACTTGCTCTTAATTTGTTTGTTTGTTTGTTTATCATAGTTGATTGTACATTTTCATATTTTCTGTTTTTAAATTATGTCTTTTACTAATGCACTATTTTTACTTTTACACAACAATCACCAAGCCAAATTCCTTGTATATGTATTGTACTTGTAACTAATACCTTTTCTGATTCTGACATTGTTATGGAATACATACATTGTTACAGATACATTTTGTTCTTGACCATTGGCTTGATCCTGTCTGGTCCCCAAAACTGGAGAAATAGGGTCCAGGTTATACCGAAGTAACTATTTAATAATTCATTATTATGTTTACATTAATGCTGAGGAAGAGTTATAGTTGTTAAAAATACATGAATCAACTCTGGCAGATGTCCTTATATTGTTTTATAACTACATTATTGAGTGTTATAAACCACTTATTAAGTGTTATATACTGCTTGTAAATGAGAAACAGAGTTAAAATATAATGTTAGATCTTAGGGTTATTTTCTTATTCAGCACACACTGACTGTTATTATGCACACCAGCAGCAGCACACGTGCATATGCAGAAAAACACTCACACACACACACACACATGCAGGGGTATACAAGATGATGGGAATCACGGCGCAGGTAGTTTAAATCTGACACCGGCGTAAATGAATATGACGGGATGAAATAGGATTAGCCTCTTTGCTATTGATTAGCTGGCCGTGTAATAATTAAAGCGGGTCGAGCCGCGGGGCTACTGCAGTGTATATGTGTGCGAGTGTGAGATTAATGCCAAGGTCCCCAACTCAAGATCGTTCCACTCAGCACAATCACAACCAGCTCTCCTCCTGCCAGCACAGGCACAGCAAGACCGCTGCATGGTCACGCAACACAGGATTTTACGAAGGTGGGGGAGGGGGGGTAGAGAGGGGGAGGCAGTGAGAGACAGTGTGACCAAGTGAGCTTAGTGTGAATGTCTTTGTCATTTTATTTTCCACTTTTTTTATTCTGGTACATTTTTTTCAATACATATGTGTAATTTGAATAGCAAAACGTTTATTTCACTTTATTTAAATACTGGCAATGAAAGCAGCTTTCTCTTGGCACAAGACGGCAAGCTTTATTAATCCTTTCTACCTTAACAAAGTCAAGGTGAAGACCACATCGTGTGCTTGCGTCCATCTATTGGAACCTTTTATCAGAAAGGTGCTGCAACTGTCGCAAATTTTCATCACTGCTGGTATGAATAGTTTTGGTGCAAAATATTTGCATGTCAGTATGTTGCATTTTTGTGATGTTTATTCACCACATCCTCAGTGTGTACGGTCTGCACACACACACACAAACCCACACACGTGTAGGCCTACATTAAAGGGACTGTGTGTGTATTGAATGTACACCACTGAGCAGATAGTCTTCTATCTCCCCGCAGTGTAATCTCTTGATTTGTGGGATTGACCCCTCTTAATTCAATGGTAGAGAATCGCTGTGACAGCAACACTGAATGGATTTTCAATGCACTGCACCTGCTCTAATAAGTTTAGGGATAACCTCCGCCTTCCTGCTACATACACACACACACACACACTCACACACACAGAACTAGACTGAGGGGTGGAGTGGGGGGGGGCAGATCACACGCGTAGATATTGTGCAAACTGAATGAAGCCATTGGCCTTAATCAAGGGATTGAATTCCTCCATTCTATCCTCTTACCTTTTCCCCAGTCCCTGTAATGTGTCTCCTCCGTCTGGTGGCTCTGATCAATGTCCCCTCTATGGGCTCCGTCTCTGTGGACTCATCCCAGGACGTCTTCATTAGGAGTCTCTTGCCAGATCTCACGGTCCCTGACAATAAAGCCTGTTAAACCTCTGATCCATCAGTCTGATACCTGGCTGTCAAATAGCTTTTACATTTTACATTTCAGGAAAGCTTGCTCGCACTCTTTATCCATGCCTGTAATGGGTGTCTCGTTCAGGGAGGACGCTTCAGTAGGAAGAATCAACTGCAACGTGATCCTCTTTGTGGCCTTTTTTATGTGGGATGCAGCCGAGGCTGCGGTGACCTGGAACACAAGCGACGTCCAGCCCCCGTGCAGCATGTGTTGTGTCACCGACCGTCTGGCCCGCGAGCGTCTGCCGAGGCTGGGGTGGGTCAGGGAGAGTCCCACCTCTAAGCTGGACCAAACACAAATGGGGAAAGGTGAGAGGAGGTGAAGGAGGGATGAAGGAGACTAGAGAGAAGCAGGGTTAATGAGAGAGCTAGGGTGGATGATAGAAGAAGATTTGGAGCTTTTTGAAAAGACTATGCAGTATTTGACTTTAGTCAGCGATGGAAAGTAACACATTTACTCATGTAGCCTTCCTTTCAAAATGTTCAAGATGTCAAATCCAGTGCCACGCTGTCCGATGGCCACGCAAGTGCTCAGTAGCGCCAACCGCCACTAGTACAACCGATGTGCACAAAGTTGTGTATGCCTGATTGTCACTGTTTGCAATTTATCTTATTTTATATGTATCTTTCAAAAACATTCATGGGTAACGCTTTATAATAACTACATGCTATGAAGCATTAGTTAAGTAAACACTTCATTCATCATTAAGCCATCATTAATGACTAATGCTTCATAGTGTGTAGTTATTATAAAGTGTTACCCATTCATGTTTATTTGATATAGAATGTTTTTTTGTCAGGTTGTCGGGAAATTTATGTTAGAAATTTCACTCAAATGGAGACAAATGTATAAAAAGTAAAAATAAATCTGTAATTGGCATCTCAACAATTCCGTTAAATAAAACTTTTTTATGTTGATGTTGCCCAAAGGAAGTAAGAAATGCAATAGGTTGGTATATCACATATCACTTACTGAATTTGAAATGACAAAGAGTTTGTGACAAAGGATCCTAATTGACTTTCCTGTGACATTGTTTCCCTACTAATGTGTTGACACCACGTGCCATCCAACAAAATGCGCTGTTAGGAGGTTGTGGTCATGTTACGTATTTACAGCATGTAAGCGTACCTGAGTAGTATATAGGTGCCACCATCGCGCGTGCATGTAAGTGCACCAGATTGCGCGTGCACGTGAAGTGTGCATTTTATGATTTATGACTTTTATTTTTATTTTATTTTTTATTTTTTAGCGAACACGGGTGTGGGCGTAATCTTTTCTAAGCACATCCGTATCCGACCGTCCACACGCAAACGCAACCCCGGAGTTCTCAAATACCTCCAACCTCGGCGGAGTTTTCAGATTCCTCCGTTTAGGGTGCTCCAAAACTCCGGCGTAGTGTGGCCGCTCAGTGTAAACGTAGCAAATACGGAGTAAAAACGGAGTAGATCGTTTCTATTTGACAAATCTGCATCCAAGGAGAAACGGAGTAGTGTGGACAGGGCCTGAATCTGTGCCAGAAAAGTGTGAAAATCTGTGTCAGTCCTTCATTGTCTACAGAGTGGGGTTGGTGTCCTGTGGTTCAGAGTAGTCAACTTCTCATGGGTGTTTTATCCATCTCAGAGTGCCTGAGACACAACACTACAAGCTACTCAAGAAATGGTAATTAAACAAGGTGTTTCACATCAAAAAAAAGAAAAAAACGTCTAATGAGAAGTTTGTTTGGGGCTAAAATAAGTATGTAAACTTAGATTAAATTGTAATAGTTGATACTGCTATTTAAAGATTATACTGACATATTTAATTACCAGCACATTATAGAGTAGTTATCATCACAAATATTCTTAATTTAACCCTGGTTGTTTTAGTATTTTCTTCCATTCTTTTAGATTCTAAAATACATGTTGCTCTCCTGCCTTCTGGGTAGCCCTTTAAATTAATACCGTGCCAAAAATAAAACTTAAGATATCCACTAAAGTTGAATATGTTGTTACTATATTGCTACACAAACAGTATAAATAAAAACATCGTGTTTCAAGAGACTGGTGTCTTCACTAAGTGGCCTGTTAATAGTCCTCCCCCCCATAAGACATGCCTTAGGCTGCAAGCCACACACACACACACACACACACACACACACACCCTCTCATGAACGCACCAAAAAAAGTTCCGTTTTCACACACATCCCCTCTAAGGGAGACACCCAGTGCCTCTACACAGCATGGGTCCCCCACTGGAGGACCTAGACGCTGTTGCATCCGGACCCAGGACCTAAAACCGATAGATAATTCGGGGTTATACATATTAAGGTGAGAGTTTGGACTTTAACCGGCGCGTGTTATTCAGCCGTTACGGCCCTTGTTCAGCGGTGCATGAAACACATCAGGTGATGTAGCACAGCCAGTCAAATTATGAGTATTCTGACATGTTTCCTGAATCGAGCGAGGTTTACACACACCGTGACACACGGGGGAGAGACGAGGAAATAGAAAGAAGAGCAGGAATATTGCGCTAATCTAAGAAGATATCTCACATGCCGTTCTCCAAAAAGAGAAACGTGTTCAGAGAGAATAGAATTTATAAGCAGGAATGAACGGACTCTTATATGTTAATTCTTACCACAGGCAGTTAAAACCAGTATGTTTCAGAAACCGTAACTATTGATAAAAGCTGCAAATGAAGCGCACTACGAGGCAATGCACAACTCTTTTGAACAAACGTACCCACTCACTTCTAAATGAAGACATAGTAAATAAAACCTGTGCCCCAATGTGATCAGGATCCTAACACATGAATTCACTGTTTAATGATGTTAACAGAGAGAATAGAGCTGAAACAAGTGGTTTAATAACCACACATAAAGTCCATGCTCACTGATGTATCTTTTTAGATGACAAAAATATAATATCGTGTCTTTTCTATTGACATCACTTCACACCTGAATGAACTGAATTTAAAGCTGCAGACAATTCAGTGAAATTGATTTTTCTAAAATGAATTACTTTATTTTAAGATGCACATTCAAAAGCTTTCTGTTTAATCAGTTATTCTTTAGTCCAGCCCTTATTGTACTTGAAATGAGAAGAACATTTATTTATGTATTTCTATGTATTATTTATAATCCATCCAGGTAAATTTGAAAACTGAGAATAATATTTGTTGAAATGTAATTGATGTGTACTTTCTTTATTTGATTTGACAGTTGTTGACTACACAGAGACGTTGTTACTACTACTAGGCTTTTTGAATATATTTATATATGGCACTAAATAGCGCGAGTTAGATATTATTGTAATGTTTCAGACTTTTGCCTAAGGAGATTTTCTCAATCTGACCCTTTTGGAATTTTAGTTGAATACCCCTGATCTACAGTATGAGTAGACCTAAATAAGTTTCAGTCTCACACACACTCCTCTATGCCCTCCTATACGCCCCTCTACGGACACACGCACACATGTATGCTCAAAGCGGTTCAAGCGGTTCAGTTATTCACCACACGCACACTCACACACAAACACATACATGCTCATGTATGCGCAATCAAGGCCACCTTTCAGACCCCTCCCCTCCCTGCTCTATGGGGACAATTGTTGACGGTAATTCACCACACACACACACACACACACACACACACACACACACACTCACGCACACACCCTCATGTATGCGCAAAACAAGTGCACCTTTCAGACCCCTCCCCTCCCTGCTCCCTGCTCACAGTCTAGGGGAGACACCAGCCTGCTACAGCAGGAGTAAATAAGTTTCAGTCACACAAACACCTCTCTCTCTACGCACTCCTACACACACAACAATAAAAAAACTTTATACATTCGCTATATACGCAATAAAGCAGTTTTCAGATCATTATGCATTTTCGAAAAAAAATAAAAATAAATAATAATAAAAATAAAAGTCATAAATCATAAAATGCACACTTCACGTGCACGCGCAATCTGGTGCACTTACATGCACGCGCGATGGTGGCACCTATATACTACTTACCTGTGAAGGCCTCTGTGGTCTTTGGTCCTCACTCTTCAATACTGCTCCAACACTTTACTTACTCGCTTGCTTACTTAGTTTCTGGGTAAGACTCCTCCAAGATGTCTCCAAGAACCACAAATAAGAGAGTAATCTTATCCCTCAGTACTTTATTATGGCAACATCTGGGGAGCTCAATTTTTATCTTTGGTCATTTATCATATTTTACTTACAATAAACTGGAAAACTCCTGATCTCTAAAAAATAAGAACTTTTTTTTTACATTACAATTATCTTTGGACCTAAATTAATATCAGTATAGTAGTGTTTCAGTACGCATCACCTGCTGGTAACTGTAGAACAGATATATATCAATCAGAAGCAGACAAAGAAGTTTCTACTTCAAGGCCTGTTTATGTACGTCAAGCTCTATGTTTCCTGAAGCCACAACAAGCTCAGCTTATTGTTATCTGTCACCGAGATCAATGTAAAAGTAATAATACTTACCCCCAGTCAGAAGTGTCTCCAGCAGTGCTACAAACAACCTGCACCAATACACGCGGCATCCTGCCGTCTCCTCAGAGTAATAGCCGTTTAATTACGAAGAACAGGGAGAAATCATTGGCAATTTTCAGGGAGACAACTAATATCTCACACTGGGGCTGCCGGACTGAAGAGGAGGCAGTGCAGAGAGCAGCGTGGGCCCTCTAGTGCTCAACATGGAGAAGGACCCGAAACCTTTGCGAGCGGACGTCACAGTGAAGGGTGCTCAGACATCAAATGCAGTCAGCATCAAGAGAAGTCATCCAGTAAAGAGGACCTTTTCTTCCTCTACATTGCCTCTAAAACATATTGCTCCTCACGTTTAATACTGTAAATATGATAACGCTGCTCAATGCTCACTGCTCAATAAAGCAGACAGATATTCACTGCGCCTACACGGGATTATTTGTGGAGCATTATATCACTCAACTGTAATCAATCCTTCTTTCTTTACACGGCACATCATCCACACCGTGTAATGCGCATGAGTGCATGCTTCTCATAAAGAAATAGTGTAAAGTTTCCCCCCTTGCCTCCTCATCTCCTCTGTAAGATGGAGCAATAACCTAAGTGAGCTTACGACTGTTACAATGTGTAGCAGTAAAGAGAGCTGTGTTTGAAGGAGCACCGTGATGGCTGATTACTAGAAAGTGTGTGTGTGAAGTATTCAGATCCTTTAATAAATAAATATATCAAGTCCTGCATTAAAAATGTTTCTTTGTGAAAAAAAATGGCAGCATTATCAGAAAAATGACCTTAAAGTCAAATGAAATGATCATTTGTTGTATCACTGGACTGGTATTTATGATAAACCGTCAATAACTAATTTTTTTGGCCACTTGGAAGCTGCAGAAATGACATAAAACATCAACATTTGAGCTGATATATTGAATTGAAGCACTTGCTTTTTTACACATCCAGCAGTGACAGAGAGACATTAGCATTCATTTTAAAGTGTGATACTGATGAAGCTTATTCCAATATCCATTCTCTTTTTAGCTTTGTTTTTGGTCTCCACTAACCCCTGAGGGAATTATCCTTAAATGTCTTTAGCTGTTAAATGCTCCGCTATGTTCACCAGCTCTGCGCTCACTGTGGCCGTCTGCTGCTTGGTGCTTGGCCGACACATTCTCACTCACAATGTGTCAAATAATGCAACCTGGTCACTGCTCCTCGGCATCTTGACACCAACACTTTACCGGCATTATGGGCAGATCGATCTCAGAAACCCATCAGCTGTGGGTTTGTTAAGTTACACCTCTCATATTACACATAACCATTTCACCCAAAACATTTATTAGAAAAGCTTTCATGTTGAGTCTGGTCATGTTACATTTTTCTGGAGTTCCTCAGATACAGATGTTTATTGACTTGAGCCAATACATGGTGTTTAGTACAAACAACATTTACAATACAATAATGATAAAACAATGATGCCCGGCAACACTAAAGGTACCCTGTGGAGTTTTTGACCACTAAAGCAGAGGTAGAACACTCTTCAAACCAGGCACCTAATTTACTTGTAACACAGATAAATGGCTTATGTACCTCGGCAACTACTTTTCCTTGCAGTACTTTCCCCAGCTTTGCCTTGATATCCTTCATTTTGCTTGTGGAGCCTCTGATTGCTATCCACACCTTTATATCTCACAGTGACCTTGGGGATTCTGGTGGGGTACTGAATATACAGTTTAATACATAACAGTGCATCATATCATATAAACTCATGTTATGTATGATGTGAAACCCAAATGGCAACCAAACTGCAGTCCCTCAAACGGCCACTTGAGGTTGGCTCCAAAAGCGAGTCGATCCCCAAAGACCACCATGTTAAAATGCCCAGCTCTACAGCAAGAATTATGCACATGTTTTCAGCCTGGTACAACAACAACATGTCTCTACATCTAATTTCCCAGTTCATGACAACTATACGGGGAGTGAATTTTATACAACTGAACTGCTTAAAACTATGCATATGCAAGGGGAAGGGCCTTTTTGAGAGACAGGTATAGTTTCGTCCCCGGTGAATAGCCGCTAGGTGGCTGGCCAGAAAGAGCACCCAAATTAATGTGACAGTTATTGGGAATCCACTTTGATAACCAAGCTAGCTAGCTATTGAGCGCAAACGAGAAAGTGTTAGCTGGTAACTTAGCATTTCTTATGCTAACTGTACATGGGCCTCGCGCTTCCCCAGCTCCGCCCTCTTGTCCAAATATGGACAATTCTGGCTCCGAAAACATCAAGATGACGACGGCCAACATGCCAAACTCAAGGCTTCAAAATGGTAGTCAGGACCAATGGGTGATGCCACGGTGACTACATCCAATTCTTATACATTGTCGTGTTTGTAGCAAATGAATGTAGCAGGGTGAAAAGGTACAATATCTACCTTCAAAATGAAAGACGTTTAAAGTAGCAGAACATGCAATACTCAAGTTAAGAACAGCATTGTACATAAGTAGAGTACTTGAGTAAATATACTGATTGACATTCATCACAGCTTGCCTGTGTATGTGGATGAGCATTTGAGTCCAATTCGCTCTCCCATCTTTTCCGTGTGTGTGTGTGTGTGTGTGTGTACACTAGCTGTGTAATGGACCACAGTCGATCCGTGATCCGTACGGATCCCCCCTCACGGTTCGGCACGCATGTGAACCGTGGATTAATGACACAGTTTAACATTAACCACAGTATGAAATAAAAGTTTTACTTGCAATCGTTATCCGCCAATATTCAGTAAAATATGTGATCAGGACATCATTTATGCTTTTCTAGTCGCTGATCTCTGATAATGTTACATTGTTAACAATCGATCCGTGTTTAATTTGACAGGAGAGCTGCTAACGTTAGCAGCACGGCTCACGTTAGCAGCACGGCTCACGTTACTAACGGCTAACGTTTGGTTACATTATGATGCGTTCAGGCTCTGTTCAGTGAAGTATTGTGAGTATTGAACGAAGGTAAATTATAACGTTATCATGATGTGTTCAATGTGATCTCATAACATGTAGTGTTGGTGAGAAACTTGAATAAATACAGTAGTTTGAAGGAGATGTTTTCACAACATAAATAGATATTAGAGATGAATTATGAGCTGTTTACACTAGCTCTAATAATACATCATTAAAACTACTGACAAGATTTGTTTAATCAATGAAAATACAATCTTTTATTTCCAATCATTTGAGTTGTGTGTTTTTATGAAGAAAAAAAACACAATCTATGACTATAACAAAGTAAAAGGAGAACATTTAGAATGTTTGATGGTTCACTGACTTCAGAGCGGTGGAAATGATTTTTGGGACAGATGGATCCTTGTAGACCAGCTGCTATAACCAAACAACAAAGAGATCTGTATCTGTTAATATGGATCATCAATGATCGGCAATTAGTATCGACAGCAAAATAACGGGATCAGGGATCTCTAAAAGTTATATTTGCTCCTTTTTTTCTATTGTGCAGATCCGATCTGTGACTCTGATCAGTGATACGATCCGGACCTTGAGTTGTATGATCCGTCGCACCACTAGTGTACGTACACGTGTGTATTTGTCGATAAGCTAGGCCACATCCCCTCGCTCCTCTGCAGTCTTTGTCCCCGGCCCCTGCATCACCGTCCCCTTCCCGTTTGTTAGGCCAATGTTGGGTTGTGGATGTCGACAGATCTCCGCAGCCTGCACGGCATGAAAAGCCCTCTCATTAATTCTGCAGAGAAAGACTCGATTACTGAGCTCCGAACCCCCTTACTGCTGAGAACAGCCTTTCCCCGCATGCATTGATTTCTCCGGCCCGTTCAGCTCTCACACTCTCTCTCTCTCTCTCTCTGTCCGGGGCCAGCTCAGCACACGCTTCCCCCACACACTGAATGATCTGAATATCATAATACAGCCCATGATGAATGCTAACTAGACAGCAGCTCCCGGCTTTGATTAATGAAGATACCGCGCCGGTTCACAACAGTAGACCATGGCGCCTCACAGCCCAAACCACAGATAACTATTCTGTAGGTATTAATCATGGTTAACCAGGCAGCACTTTCTTACAGAACAAATGAAGTAGCTTACTGTGGACTTAGAGGTACAATGAGACCACTCCTCACATACACACACACACACCCTTACCGTACACCCATACACATGCATTCACACGGCAATGAGGGGACATAATGCACAAGGTTAGCTTTTGAAGGCGGTTTAATTACACGTCCACCCGGTCCCTGCACGAAACAGAGGGCCCACAGCCTGCTCTCACCTTGTTGGGCTTCTCCTTTGTTGTGTTTTTCTCCTGACTTTGCAGCTCCATTCAAAACAAATCATCACTCTTTATTGCTTCCATATTTTCATGGCTGCATGGCTTTTCTTATTTTTTCAGGGGAGAAAAATCTGATGACTTAAACAAGTCTGTCATCAGCAATTGCCTGTAAAAGTAACATACATTTCCATTAGCGGGAACCCGAAAAAAGTATCTGTATAGTCTGTGGTTTTATGTTTAGCTCTACAGCAGGCCTGGCCAACCCACGGCTCCTGAGCCGCATGCGGCTCTTTGCCTGGTTTCATGCGGCTCTTACGTTCATATCGAAGTTTGTGTTTGTGTTTTTTTTAATGTGCGTGTTCGCTTCGCTTGAGTTCAATACGGTATTTTCGTCAAACGCGCATGTGCGTGAGATGAAAATACCGCAAAGTTTCCCAGTAGGGGCAAGATCATTTGAGTAAACAATTTGTGTCCAGTTCGCTCTCAAAATGGCAGGGAAAAAATGCACAGCAAAACAAAAATATGAAGATGAACACAGGATGTTTTTAACAGAGTGGGAGAGTTTATATTTTTTTGTTGAACGTAATGGCAAGCCATTCTGCCTTATATGTCAGGCGTCATTAGCGCATTTCAAAGCTTCAAATCTTCAGCGCCACTTCAGCTCACTCCATGCTAACATCGACCAGGAATTTCCAAAAGGGACTGAACTTCGCAAGCACAAGTTGGTCACTTTGAAAAGTCAGGCAGAAAAGCAGATACAGTTTTTCCAAAAATTTACGAAGCACTCAGAGACCGTAACGCTTGCATCGTATCAACTGGCTTGGAACATTGCACTGGCTAAAAAGCCATACAATGAAGGGGATTCGTTAAAAAATGCCTCAGTGACGTTGTTGAAATCTTGTCTCCTGAAAACGACAAACTAAAACGAATGGTATCAGACGTCCAACTGTCCCGCCACACTGTTGAACACAGAATATTGGACATTAACACGGCTATTGAATCACAGTTGCACTCTGACCTTCAAGCATGCGAGTATTTTAGTGTCGCATTGGATGAGAGTTGTGACATACAAGACAAGCCTCAGTTGGCAATATTTGCACGGTCTGTGTCAAACGATTGTGTGATCAAAGAAGAACTCCTTGATATTGTGCCATTAAAAGACAGAACCCGTGGCATAGATGTGAAAGAAACAATGATGGCTGCATTTGCGAAAGCAAATCTGCCCATACCGAAACTAACTGCAATAGCCACGGATGGAGCGCCAGCCATGATCGGATCTGTGAACGGGCTTGTGGGGCTGTGCAAAGCTGACCAAACATTTCCCGAGTTTTGGAATTTCCACTGCATCATCCACAGGGAGCAACTCGTGTCTAAATCATTGAATTTAAACAACGTCATGAAGCCTGTGATGGAAATCGTCAACTACATCCGCACACATGCGCTTAACCACAGGCAATTCAAGAATCTCATCGCTGAGCTGGACCAAGGGCTTCCAGGTGACCTGCTGCTGCACTGCACTGTGAGGTGGCTGTCAAAAGGCCAGGTACTCTCTCGCTTCTTTGAGCTTTTGGATGCCGTGAAACTGTTCATGGAAGAGAAGGACAAGGACTATCCCGAGCTCTCGGACCTCGAGTGGATTATGGATCTGGCCTTTTTGGTCGACATGCTGTGTCACTTGGACAGACTGAACCTGACCCTGCAGGGTAAGTTAAAAATGCTGCCTGACCTGGTGCAAAGTGTGTTTGCGTTTGTCAACAAACTGAAGCTGTTCAAGGCGCATATTCAAAAGGGAGATTTAACGCATTTTCCCACTCTGCTAAAAGCCAGCGGGCAAGTCACCAGCGCCGCCCTGAATAAGCAAAGAGCCAGATATGCAACACTGATTGAAAACCTGCACGAAAGCTTTGTGACCCGGTTCCGTGATCTACAGCTGAAAAGGCCACAGATTACGTTCCTCGTCGACCCATTTAATGCGGAGATGGACTGTTTGAAAGCCCCGCTAGTCACAGATGAGGCCGCGGCTGAGTTGGAGATGATCGATCTTTGTGAGGAGGACCAACTGAAACCTGCTTTAAGGGAAGGGACCATTGAGTTCTGGAAAAGTGTGCCAATGGAAAAATACCCCAATGTCAAACGGGCTGCGCTTAAGATACTGTCAATGTTTGGGTCAACATACGTCTGCGAGTCTGTGTTTTCTACCCTGAAACACGTGAAATCAAAGCATCGATCTGTTCTGACTGACACCCATGTGAAAGAATTGCTTCGAGTGGCAACAACGGAATACAAGCCAGATTTGAAGAGGATTGTTCAAGGCAAGGAATGCCAGAAGTCCCACTAAGCAACATGCATAATGAAAGAAAAACGCTATTGTAAATTATTATATTTCTGTTTGTGGACTTGGTTGAACTGAGAGTTTGTGTGTGTGAGACAGTGCACACAATGTCCATTGTTGAAAATGACTGGCCTGTGGTCTTAGTACTGTCGGAGTCAATTTCTGTCATTATCATGTTGGTGTGTGACATTTACAATAAATCTGGCTGAGCAGAAGTCTGTGTGTGTGTGTGTGAGTGTGTGTGTGAGGAAGGGATGGGGTGATGTTCATGTGTGCCCATGTGTATGATGTGGCTCTTTGCGGTAACACAGTAAAAAATGTGGCTCTTAGTCTCTGACTGGTTGGCCACCCCTGCTCTACAGCATGTAACTCTAAGAGTAAGAAAAAGAAGTGTGCATATCTTTTTTTTGTTTTCTCCATTACATCCCCATCAAGCGATGCTATCATGAAAAAAAAATAACGTTTGTAATTAAGAGAAAATAGAAGATGTTCTTCATAGACTTTCCGAAAAAGTGTGAAACGGTGGCTCTCCAACACCAAGTCTATTGTCCCCAAGCCTCCTCCTGATGTTGGCACACTATCAAATCAGCAGTGGCAACAACTGTTGTAATAGTTGTATATTAATAAATAAATAATGATGAAATATATTTATTAATTAAGTAATTCCCACTATATGTGCATGTACCTGCATTACAATAGAAAGCAATGACTGACAATGACCATGAATGTCATTTGCTTACTGGTTGTTTTTTTAAAATTATTTTTTAGATGAACACATTTTGCTTCATTTTTTCTTCTTGCCTGTCTGTCTTTTATGTCTGTATTTTATTCACAGAATAAGTCGCAGACACCGACCACCCCTAGCTGGAACTGACCCTTCGCTAATTCCCGCCCCTGGAACGGAGAATGGCCAATCATAGCGTAGCATCGACCAGCTGTCTGCCGACAACTATCCATCTCTGCCCTCATGTAGTGGTTTCAGATTGTGTTTCATTTTCAGGCTGGTTAAACGTTGTACAATAGTGATACTCGTTACCAGGAGAGGTTGGACGGAGGTATACGTTTCTAAAATGAAATAATGCTTACTAAATACATCAGTATTTAATGCATACTGCTCACAATACTAAGAACGATTGAGTATCATGTTACCAGCAGATTGATCATGCTGACGTATGCTCAAGCAAGACGTATCACATGACTAATCCGGTCTCAAGGCACCCGCCATGCGGCTCTGTCATAGCTCCGAATGCGTCACAAGACATTTTGTTTTGCACAAGACAAGTTTTCTGGTTATACTTACCATATATGACAATTCATACGTTTACTTTCTCACCTTAAAACTTAATAAAGTGACATTTTAACAGCTTGGCTCAAAATCTCACATGACATGGTCTCAAGGAAGCTCGCCAGTGGCAGCAGTTACTTTCTTGCACGAAAACATATTAAAACTTAGTCAAGAAACACATATTAAGAGCCTTTAGCCTGGCTCAAAGTCTTACGAGTGACAGCCCGGTCCCAAGGCACTCAGACACAATGCATTGTGGGGCAGTTGCGCAGTAAGCTCATGTCTTATACTCCGGAATTCACGCTGGTACACCCATCCATTTCTCTTGTACACAAAATCGACATACAATGCAATGTGAGTGTGTTACATACTCAATTTTCCCTAATATTTCGTGAATATATACATGAATATATGTTAATATGGGATTTCAAAACCCGGCCGTGGACTTTAGGATGACGATGCAAATCTCAGTGGTGGGGATGTTCTGTTTTGTAATTCCATAGAAGGCCAAGTTTTATTACAGCCATTGTTTTGTTTCTCTCCTTTCATTCCTTAGTTTTCCCTTCATACCTTCACACAAGCACATTCACACACAGATAACGCCCATAGCCGACACACACATCACATACCACCTCGCTCCATAGTGCGCTATATTAATTAATTAGGACTGTAACTAGGAACATTCACTAAAGTACTCTTTTTAAGTACAGTTTGGAGGTACTTTACTTCCGTGCTTCTACTTTATACTTTTACTCCACTATATTTCAGAGTTACTCTGCTGTTGAAGGATTTACACACACTATGAACAGTTTATAAACTATGATTATTTGTTATTGATTAATATAAGCTCCTTCTCCACCAGCTTCAGCATTTTTAATGGTAAATGGACTTGGACTTGTACAGCGCTTTTCTAGTCTTCCGACCACTCAAAGCTTTAACACTACATGTCATCATTCACCCATTCACACCCATTCATACACTGATGACAGGGGCTACCATGAAAGGTGCCACCTGCTCTAACTAACTCATACCCATTCATACACCGCAGGAACAGCGGTTTGGGGTTAAGTGTCTTGCCCACATTGACGTCACCCAGACCATCACTCCTGCTCTCAGCCTTCAGGATCTCATGATCAAAAGCAGTTTCTGGAGTTTGTAACCCTCTTGTGGACGAGTTAGAGAAGTAAGTGAGTGTGAGATAGCTTTGAGCATTCAGTATGTCCTGGACTCCTTGGATCCTGTATTTCATTCAGCCTGCTAGGATGATGAGGTCTTGGACTAAAGGGGATGACCGTCAACAAACAGGAAGAGATAGAGGACACCTTAAGCACACAAAATGATGAGGAACCAAAGAGGAAGTCAGGACAAGAGATGGAAAGGGAGAGGGAGAAGGTTAATGGCATTATTAGTCAATTACTGCACATTTTAACTGAATTTCCATTTTCCAAATTACCCATTCGGGTGCCAAAACGCTGCAGAAGAAGAGGATGCAACGAGATGAGTTTATGCCCAAAGAACATATTTAGTATGATAATGCTTTGGCTAAGTATCTAACAGTACAACTTTTAAGTCGTCAAAGTTTTTGAAAAATGTAGAAAAACGCTAACATTGTGTTTATTAAATATTCAATATTAGAAATAATTCACCCTGCATATGTGTGCATACCTTTGACATCACCTGTATTGAGTTCATAGATTGCAAATACTTGATTATGCTCCTGATCATTTTCTTATCATACTATAGGTAGTCTTGGGGCACATGGGACTACCTCCTAAAATATAATGAAATATAAAAAAAATACAGTAGTCCCATCATGTGCCCAAATAATATATATAGTACGATAAGAAAACGTAATTTTTCAGCTCAACAGTTTGACTAATTTAGAAAATATATGCACCAATAGCACCATTTTGTAATAAGTAAAGTAAATGTGTGGTCATGGAGTGCCCTCTGTTGAGCTTTAGAATAAGCTGCACTCTGATGTTTCTGAGTAATAATGTAGTTTCTAATATAACTGTTTTTTTTCTGTTAATTATAGACCACACTCAGTTCCGGTGGTTTTATTAGGGAGGAAGAGATATTTGAAAGTGTCTCCTTTATTGTTGACAGGATGCATGGGATGGCTGCAAACTATGAACCAGATTTAAGGGATCGTCTTCAGAACTTTGTCCTGCAGCAAACACAACAAAGTTCAAGCTCTCCCAGCTGAAGGCGACTGGCTCCACCTGCAGGTAAATCTCTGACCTGTCTGACAGCAAGCAGCACGTGAAGCTGTGGAAAGACGTCTCCGATTCTCAGGCCGATCAGCACTGGATCCGATCCCCTCGAGGCTGCGTCGCTTCCCCTCCGCTCATCTCCCTACGGCAGAACCTCCAGTCACCAGTCCGTCAAGTCTCTGGTTGAGCCCGCCTGGAGGTGGGGGATTGACCCCCTGGTGCGGGACCCCCCACTGGCACTGACTCATAGCCAGATTAGCACAACTTTAGCGGTTTACAACTACTATCGGTTACGACTTACTCTGATCCAGAGTCTGTAGTGTGTTTACACTGACGATGTGAAATGTAAAAAGTGAGTAGCCTATGCATCAAAAAAAATAAAGGGAATGAAAAGTAGAGCTACTATCTTTATTAGTAGTAGTCGCATTGCTTGCTATTGCCGATACCATTGCTTTCATTATCATTATTATTCTACTATATCACTTCTGCTGTTATTACTAGTAATCGTAATGTTTCCATCATTAATATACTTACTCCTCTCATTATATGAATACTTTCTGTCATATGCATTGAATGTGTTGTAACTCTGTTATGTTCATTCTGTTCACATGACATCTATCACACTTCTGTCCATCCTGATAGAGGATCCTCCTCTGTTGCTCTCTCTAAGGTTTCTTCCTCTTTTCTCCCCGTTAAAGGGTTTTTTGGGGGAGTTCTTCCTGTTCTGATGTGAGGGTCCTGGACAGACGATGTCGCATGTGTACAGATTGTAAAGCCCTCTGAGGCAAATTTGTGATTTTGGGCTTTAAAAAATAAATTGAATGGAATTGAATTGAAAATAGAGACAGACCAAAATCACGCACGGCGTCCCCATGTTCATGTAACACATCAGTTGCCCTTATGGAATGTTAATGGGATGTCATATGGGATGGACATGATGAAATATTTGGGAATAGTGTCCTTTAAATAAAATGTGGCAATAGCAAATAAAAAAGAATGTGGGTTGATTATTTTTCATTCATCCCTCACACACACACACACAGTTTGCCAGCTGCTCTTTTGACTGTATGAAAACTAAATAAACTGTAAAATCTAACAAAGATTCACCATATCAGGAGCAGAACTCGTATATTTAGGAGATTGTTTGAATAAAAACATGATTTTCAGAATGTAGCTGCTGTATTTTTAATTGTGTGTCAGCAAGTTCTAAAAAGAACAGAACAGCACGTTGTCATACGGGGTAAAGTTCTAGAAATAAGTCCATGTTGGAGTCATTTCTCTCTGAGAGGGAGACGCACATTTAAGACGAGCATCATTTGCAGAAAGACAGTCACACGTTCTGAATCTGAAAAGATTCAAGCTTGAAGGTTCATTCTCAACCTTGGAAACACTAAACTGAGAAGATTTTACTTTTTTAAAATGTCATCGTGGAGCTCAGATGCCTTTGGTGTGTCAGGTAAGACCGACTCACCACGCTCACAATACATTTGACATGATGCTGAATGTATCTGCTTTGAAATCACACTGTGGACACTCATTTCTTCCCAACCAACAAGTCTAAAACGAGTCCTTCAATACAGTATATTACAAGACAGAGCCGCTCTGGTTTACATGCTGTGCAGTCTGTGCAAGGGGGGATCATTCTTACTCTTGAGAATAAACCATACCAGTGTTTGTTACTTGAGGCCACTGTTGGTTTTTACAATTACTCTATCTTATCCCTCATCCTACAAACACATTTAACATACTAGGACTACTGTGACAAACAACCAGCACAGCCAATCTTAACTTATTTATTCTCAAAGCATTATTTGTCATGTAATTATGTCATCTTTTAGGAAGGTTATAGTTCATTTGCATATTGTGTAAACTGGAGACAAAGCACGAATTGTGTGTAAACATTTGATCCATCTATTCCATCTATCTATTATCTATTAAAACTACAACTGCTGCAATTGGGTGCCTTTGACTGTGGTCCCCCAGGACCCCAAGACATTAGCATTTAAAACAAAAATTAAGAAGTCATTAGGAACAAAGTAACTTACAAAGTCATGAGTTTTTAAATGTTTTGAGCGGCCGCAAAGACTAGAAAAGCGCTACATAAATGCAGACATTTATACCTGTTTTCCTAAATAAATAAATTGATTAACATGATCATGAATTAATCAATATTTGATACAGTATTCTCCTTCACATGGTCTCAGAATGACAAGAAAACACTGAAATACAAGGGCATAACTCATGGTTAAGATGTGTATTTGATCATGTTGTGTTGACTGAATACACTGCCTCCATGTTCCCGCCCACAGCACTGACACCTGAGGTTCAGGCGGGTCAAACTCTGTTCGGCAGCTCCTCTGGTTATTCTGTTCTGGAGTTTATTGGTGAAGGCTGCTATGGTAAAGTGGCCAAGTGCCGAAATCTGGCAACAAAAGAGTCAGTGGCTGTTAAGATCCTCAAGCAGGACGTGGATTTCATCCCGGACACTGAGAAAGAGGTAGATTTTTGGACCTCTTCTCGTGACATACAGTATTCCCTTGCTTACATTTTCTCTGCTCTATCAGAGTATCTACAAGGAACCTCTTTGTTCCCCAGGTGTCCATTTTAGAGGTCATCAGTGTCCTGAATCCAGATCAGACTAACATGGTCAAGTTCTTTGAGCGGTTTGAACATATGGGACAGACCTGTCTGGCATTCGAGATGCTGGACAGGAGTCTCTATGACCTGCTCTACGAACGAGACTGGAAGCCACTCGCTCTGAAGGAGATCCGCATAATCGCAAAGCAGGTATGTATTATTGTTGTATGGAACCAATTGTGTATTCTTCTATATAGGTATTACTCATCAATGATAAAAACCCTAATACAGTAGCAAATGGAAAACCCAATCCTAAACTTGTTTTTTCTCGTTTTGTCCCTGCAGCTATTGGTGGCCTTGGATGCCCTGAAGGGTCTCGGTATCCTGCATACCGATATCAAACCCGACAACATTATGTTTGTTAATATGCAGGACCAGCCCTTTAAGATTAAATTAATAGACTTTGGAGAAGCCATTCCCGCCTCTAAAGTCCAGCTCGGGATGGAGCTTCAGCCGACTGGGTTCAGGTGGGTTCATCCTTCATTCTTCTAAGCATCAATGTTGTGCTCTTGGTCCTTACCTCAAGCGTGCTCATCATTGGAACTTGTCTTGCTTCCTCAGAGCTCCAGAAGTTGCCCTCGGCCTCCCCTTCACTGAGGCTATAGATGTGTGGGGAGTCGGCTGCGTCCTGGCATTCCTCTATCTGGCTGACAATCTTTTCCCTGTCAAATGTGATTATCAGATGGTAGGTCAGCTACCTCAGACAAACATCCAGAACCATGTGGATACTTTGCAGAATGTTAGCTGATGTGATTCTGTATATTTTGCCTGCAGATGAAGTGCATGGTTGAGGTTCTGGGTCAGCCGGAGGACCACCTGCTCCATCCTGGGATATATACGCAGTATTTTTTCATTGAGGAAGAGGCTGCTGATCGTCCAACATGGAGGTTGATGGTAGAGTAACCATGTTCTTCTTTGATTGAGTTGGTGAAATCATTTTATTTTAACTCTTAATTAAAATGATTCTCATATAAATATATATATACATATTGTTGCTTTAGATGCCTGAAGAATATGAAGCTGCCAACGATGTGAAAGCAGAAGAGTGGCAGAGCTTCATCGACCTTCCCAGCTCTCTGGATGACCTTGTTAATGTAGGTACCCTCAGCTTTGTTTAATGAGTAAAGACTGAATCAGTAGCAGGTATTAACCAGTGTCTGAGAGGTAGGGGCTGGATCAACTGACCTGAACCTGTTTCCAAATACAGATCTATCCAAAAGGGGAGGCTGCTGAATTTGAGGACAGGAAGGCTTTTGTCGACCTCATCAAACAGCTTCTGCATCTTGACGGGGATCAGAGAATCTCTCCCCATCGAGCTCTGCAGAACTCATTCATTACAAAGTCCCACGTGTCTGAGCAGATTGACAGCTGTTTCACTGAATGTTGTACTTCATCCAGTCTGAACACCTCAGGAACTATGATTAGTGTCTGCCCAATGGAGGCCTCAGCAGACAGGGTGAACATCTCTGCAGCTTCCAAACCTGACCAAGAGTCAGACGCTGGGTTTTATGTCAGAGGTCTACCCTCTGGTTCCAATGACGATGGTTCAGCTATCAGGTCATTTGATGGAGCCAAAGTCATTGTCTTCAATGACAACGGTCCCACCACACCGTCATCTGTAGGAGATCAAGTCACATACTCAGACGAACATTTGGATGACTGGTCTCCTGATGAAAGACTACCTCCCTGCTCCTATTATGAAGATCCAGCTGTCTGGTCTTCTGATGGAGTACTACCTCCCTACTCTTATGAAAAAGATCCAGCTGCTTTATCTTCTGATGAAGGACTACCTCCCTATTCTTATGCTGAAGATCCAGCTTTCTGGTCTTCCGATGAAGGACTACCTCCCTACCCCTATGCTGAAGATCCAGCTGCCTGTTCATCTGACAGAGGACTACCTCCCTACCCCTTTGCTGAAGATCCAGCCTCCTGGTCTTCTGATGTAGCAAGACCAACAGACTACACTGCTGCAGCCTCAGCCTTCCCTGGTTGCCCTAAAAGAAGGATAAAGAGATTCTTCAGAGATTGCTGTTGGCGTCCCACTGTGGAGGACTAATTCCAAATTCATTATATGCATTTACTTGTTTTTGGTTAGCTAACTTTGTTTGATTAGTTCTACTTTGTCACAATGTAAATAAAATTGATTGATGGATTGCATTGCAATACAATGTATCAAGCTGCTTCATTACAGTACTTGCTACAAAGACAACTGACCAAGAGACTCATTTATAACCGTTGCATACGCAGAAAAATGGGCCTGAAAGAGGCGTATGGCACCCACGCAAACGGTGTGATCTAAAGAACAAACTTGACGGGAGAATGTGTGCACCTGTACGGAAACTCTGACCCATGTACGAATATTTTGGAGACACAGGAAATTAGCGACGCACATGGTGAGGTGGTGAAATGAAGCCGGATTTTAGAAATTACATGTGAGAGGCATCATTATACGTATAATGATGCCTCTCACATGTAATTTCACTTCATATCACACGTTACTTTGCACTTATATACTGTCTTTATCATAAACCCCGGAGCACAGAGGAGAGACCGAACTACCGACACTTGTGCTCAGCTGATGATGTTATCATCAGTTGTAAGATAACGTCAAATAGCATCAAAGAAATGCAGAACAGAGCAAGCTTAGTTTGCATTAAGTGTTTGTGAGTAAAAGAGCTGCAGCGAACACGACTTTATTGACAATCTGCACACAACGATGGTGTAAATTAGCAATGTTTTATAAATCTGAATATTTTTTGGCGTAAGTGCCTTTCCTCCTTTCAACGTACGCAAACATTTAGTGTGGATCCTACACACTGTTTTATAAATGAAACCTCTGGCCTTTTGTTTACACAGTGGGTTTAATTCTGTAAACATACAATGTTCCAACCTTCTTTAATAATATCCAGCATGTATCAAACGTACTAACTACTAAACTAATAAATGATCATCAGAATGGTTCTCATCTTTCAGGAGTCTTAGCAAAATGATTAACTTATATTGAAGCTACCGATCACCGTTTCTGTTTAGTCCACATTCTTATTCTATATTTTATTCTGCATATATTCTGTTAATAACTCTGCACTTTACTGCTTTTTGCACTTCTGGTTAAATGCATAACTGCATTTCGTTGTAGTCTCTTATTCAACCCCTGCATTCATTTGTTTGACACTTTTTCACTATTGTTTTGCTGTTGTTGCTGTATATTATCTTCATTTTAGTTGTATTGCATTTAATGCTTTTATTTATATATTGTATGTCTACATGTACATCTTGTTTGTTTTCTCAACTTTTTTTAAGTAGCTGTTGACTTATTGTTAAAAAACCTGGTGGCATATGTTCCTTGCAAAATATATGTGATCTGTATGGTGAAATAATCAGTCAGGAACTTTTACATTTGAACTGATATTGCCACAGACAGACTGTGTTCATCATGTCCGTCTCCATACAATAATATTGGGCTTTCTATTCCGTCCACTTCCACAGACTACTCGCGTTAAGCCAACACTGGCGGCACGGTTTGAATGCAAACCGAGGGCGAAACATCACTCCGAGGCAAAACGGGGCTCATAGAACTTTATATAGTGTTTATATAGTGTAAAACCATCAAACTAAACTCGGCATTTTATACATACATTAGCTGGTTGGCTAAATTACTATTCACTCATTATTCCACCGTGTCCCATTGGCTTAAAGTATGCGGTGTGGGCGGGCGTAATGTTCGTGGCACTGGGGGCGGGACTGATAGGTCCGACAGGCAAACTAAAGAAAGGCGAGGATATCCATTAATACGGTAAAACTGCGTCTAAGTAACTACTCACAACAGCTCTCTGCTTCGTTGCTTTGCATGTCAGGGTAGGTGTTAGAACCAAGCAATATATAGCGCTCTCAAAATGTGAGCTGTCCACTTTGACAAGAGGCCAGTTGTCCCGGAACACTCAGCAAAGTTAGCAAGCTAGTAGTTAGCCTCCTTAGATGGGATGGAAACTGCTGCTAGCTAGAAGTTAGCCCATACTCCACATTTTCGGTGAGAAATAAAGGCCAAATAAGCATATTAACGTAGATTAAGGTTACATTGGATTGCAAGTTAACTGTAACGTGATGCAATTCACCAGAGGCTGAGTTGACAGATACAATAGCCCTTTACATTAAGAGGTGAATAGCAGTGAGGAAGTGAAGTTATAACGCAACGAAAACTTGCCAAATTCTACAGATACGTCAGACGGCTGAACGCTTTGCTCGGACGGTCCCCTGTGTTGTGTGTTCCTCTCTGAAGCGGGTTAATAGTTCATACAGGTGGCTGTAGGTTATATGTCATCGAACAAACTATAGTTGGTTTAACTGAATTGTATTCAGGCACAATGGTGAAGCTTCAGTGAAGGCTTATATTCCACATTTACCTGATTTGGATTAAAAATAGTGACAACAGCGTAGTTTCAGTAGGCAGTTCAATTAAGAGGTTAACACATGTCAACATCAAATCACCAAGATATGTTGATTTAGGTCAATTTTGGTAAACAGAGTAAGATTGTTTTGTTTGTTGTCATGTTATACTCTGGTTTATTGTCACAGTTTGTTCAGTGAAGTGACTATTGGTAACAACAACCCAAACTAAAGAACTACTGGCTCAAGCATGGACAGCACTGATGTAGTGTTTTGTTGCCATGCTGAAAGACATGACTCTAAGGAAGGTCAAGTCTGTCAGGCCTATACTGTTTGTGCCAGAATAATAGAAGAAACAGTTTGGTCAAGGGGGAAATGTCGGATAGATATCCCATTAAATATATGCCAGATATTACATTCTCTAACAGGATGAATGCTGTGGACTTTCCCAGACTTTTCATGAAGAGCCACAAGTAGGTCACATTTATCTCTTGTCTAAAGTGCAACACGGATCAGCTGTGTCTCAGAAGGTCAAGTGACTGCATCGAATGTGAGAAGATTGCAGTTTTTTTGGGAGTGGACGCAGGTCGACACTGGACTATAGGAAAGTGGTGTGTTTATGCGCATGAACCGGCAGTGACACACATCCAGGTGATGTCAGTGTGGGCTTGCATCGAAAACAATGCAGCGCTGATGTCATAGTACCACTAAGAACTGTTGTCAACTTGAGCTTTACTGTGAGATGTGGGCTGTGTTCAGACCCACAACAGTACTGCGTGTGAAAGTGAAGCCCCCTCACTCATGTCAATGAGGAGGTCTCTAGCTAAGACTCTAACCTGGCTCCGTTTCTGGCTGCACCATCACCCAGCAAAGCATTGGTTTGCCAATGAAGTACATGCAAGCGAACATTCTCGGTAGATTACTTTTGTAATGTGAACCTTGTAAAAATTCTACAGTTCATCTTGCGATCGCCACAATAGGAGGAAGATAGACGGATTGTCACCATGATATCTTTCTAGAGTTATTCAATATTATAAGCTGCCGTGCAATGTTCTGGTGTCTGATGAACCTACAAAGTCATGGATCCGTAGTTCAAACGTGTTGATGCAGGGCTGGGTTTTTCTGAATGTGTGAGAAGAATTACTTAGAAAATAAATTGTGATGAAACATTGCAGCTGAACTCGATCAGATTTGAGGATCAGGAATGGAGGAGGGATTTAATTAAGCCGTGCTAAAACATAGATTATGATCAACTTGAACGGTCGGTTGAGCAAAGAACATGCTCCATTCATTGCAGACCGGTGCACAAATATTTTCACACTTTACGCACCCCAGCACTTCCTGTTGAGCCTCTTCACATTCCATGGCTCAACAGTTTTGTGTTTCCCATGACCAAACTGTTCATACAATACAAGTTTTTATAAAAGTTACTGTCTTTTGTTTGTTTTAATCTCCGACTTCTCCAAACTCTCCCGTATGCTGGTTAATGTCTTTACTCTTCTTCTCTCAGATGGCTGCAATCAGAAAGAAGCTCGTGATAGTCGGTGACGGCGCCTGCGGCAAAACCTGTCTCCTCATCGTGTTCAGCAAAGATCAGTTCCCCGAGGTTTATGTGCCCACAGTGTTTGAAAACTATGTGGCAGATATTGAGGTGGACGGTAAACAGGTAAGCTGTTTATTATACTGACAAATTATATAACTTTCTTTCTTACAAATCTTTTCTGATCATTCACAAACTTGAATTGAGTTTTTTTTCTCCCACGTTTACAAAGAACTTTTGAGTTTCCCTGTACATGTTTGCATAATATATAGAGAGCCATGCCTCTTGATGCAAATCAGGAGTGTCTGTCGTGACTTGCTCCTTTTCAAGATGTCAAAATCTATGTAGTGAGTGAAGTTAGAAACTGCTCTACAGACGCGTCCTATTATCCCGTGCTGCTGCAGGTGGAGCTGGCTCTTTGGGACACAGCGGGTCAGGAGGACTACGACCGCCTGAGGCCTCTCTCCTACCCAGACACAGATGTCATCCTCATGTGTTTCTCCATCGACAGCCCTGACAGTTTGGGTGAGGCTTCTTCTTTGTCGTCGATGTTGTTTTTCTTAAACATTCTGTTGGCATCCTGGTCCATGTTCAACATGTCCACCTTGTGCCTGATGCAGAGAATATTCCAGAGAAGTGGACTCCCGAGGTCAAGCACTTCTGCCCCAACGTGCCCATTATTCTCGTGGGAAACAAGAAAGACCTGCGAAATGACGAGCACACGCGGCGGGAGCTGGCTAAGATGAAACAGGTCAGTGAGGTCGCTTCTTCACTTAAGCTGCTGTGGGTTTCAAGCTCGCCGACTTAACACAAAACTCACACTCGCCACAGTCCGTAAAACGTCCCGTTACGTACGACGCATGGCTTTGAGCGGCTTCAGATCCCCACCAGAAAAGGCTGAAAATATTCTACATATAGCATACACTTAAGGAACACCCCCAAAATGTCCATTTGTTTATCGATTACTCCCAGCTGTTTACCTTGAATTCTTGACGGGTGCATAAAACGAGATTGGGAGCATTTTGATTGGCTCTCAACATGGCGACGCCTGAGCCGGTGGCTTGGCGCTAACAGCGCTAACAGTATAAACAATGACAAATGTGCCGACAGGGCTAACGGTGTGTACCTGAGGGGGGAACAGGAGGGTGGGCGCTATGCTTCTGTGACGACGCAGCCATCAGCTGTAACCGTCATACGAGTATCAGTGCAGAGTGGCGGCTCACATGCACTTAAACATGCACAGAGAAGCTTGGAAAAAACAGCACACACAGAGGGAGAACAATGCTCTGCTCAGGTAGACATTACTCCACGATATCTTCACATAGAACGTAGTTGTTCGCTGCTATATTCATGCTCTGAATGACGTTTATTGCTCCCTCCAAGAAAACCTTTTTTCTCGCATGCCTACACAAAGCAAAAAACAGATGCAGTGCATCCAGGAAGTATTCACAGCGCTTCACTTTGTCTACATTTTGTTATGTTACAGCCTTATTCCAAAATGGATTAAATTCATTTTTTTTCTTCAAACTTCTACACACAATACCCCATAATAATAAAGTGAAAAACGTTTGTTTTAAACTTTTTGCAAATCTATTAAAAATAAAGAACGGAAATATAACACATATTCACAGCCTTTGCTCAATACTTTGTTGAAGCACCTTTGGCAGCAATTACAGCCTCAAGTCTTTTTGAGTATGATGCTACAAGCTTGGCACGCCTATTTTTGGGCCGTTTCTCCCATTCTTCTTTGCAGGACCTCTATCAGTCTATCTATCTATCCTTATCTATCTATCTACCTCTAATCACTTTTTCACACAGGGCCATGTAGGATTGGATTTTTTTTTTTCCCTTAATAATAAAAACCTTCATTTAAAAACTGCATTTTGTGTTTACTTGTTATCTTTGTCTAATATTTAAATTAGTTTGATGATCTGAAACATTTAAGTGTGACAAACATGCAAAAAAATAAGAAATCAGGAAGGGGGCAAACACTTTTTCACACAACTGTATATTACTTTATAAATGATTTCTACAAGTGGATGATACCCCTTCATGATTTTGGTTTATCCAAACAGGAGCCAGTGAAGTCAGACGAGGCGAGGGACATGGCTAACCGGATCAATGCCTTTGGTTACCTGGAGTGCTCGGCCAAGACGAAGGACGGCGTGCGGGAGGTGTTCGAGATGGCCACCAGGGCGGCGCTGCAGGCCAAGAGGCGAGGCAAGAAGGGCGGCTGCCTCCTGCTATAGAGTGTCAGTCACACAGGATCGGGAGGGGAGGGAGACACAAACCAGGCCAAAAAAATAAATCAACATCCCTCCTCCATGTCTGCTTCGACACCAAGGTGGGCACAATTGAACGGGGTGTTATGAGAAGAGTCAACCCGGGCTTAAGGGGAAAGAAGGAAGGTCGAATGCAACGGGAAAGGGAGTATATACATTTAAGTACAAGGTTATAGCTTTTAGCTTTCAGATGAAAATACTGTCATCTTGTGTTTAGGATTCTTTAGACATGACATTAGGAGAATGCGAAGAGAAGCGAATATTGCTCTCACTCGTACTTTTTAAAGGAGTGGGAGGGTGTGAAGGGTTTCTGTTCTGAACCATAGCTCTCTGGTTTGAGGGTTGAGACCAGTTCACCCCAGATGCATGCCTGCCTAACTAACTGTGGGGAGACTTCCAGGGCCTGCAGCGGGACCGTGCTGGTCTTTCCTTCTCCTTCATTCCCGTGGGGAAACATAACCCAACTTTCAGTTTTATCAACCTGTAGTCTTTCATATAGAATTCCATTCATTTAAAGAGCTGATTTTGATTGTTGGCGTCTGAGCGTAATGAGACCAACTTGTTTGAGTGTTTTGTACAAGCTTTAATGAATGTAACACTTAACAAATGGAGATTAAGTTAACCTCTACTTTCAATCAGAAAACTATGTGATTGAATTGGCGTGGACGGTCAGACACACTGTATACAGTTGGGTATTAAAGGGTTAAAAAGTGGTTTGATCCTCCTAACAGTAACTGCTAACTTTAGGAGGAAGCCTCCCTGATTTCTGATTTGCTCCCGTTTTAATTGACTGTTAATGCAAACTCAACACCTTGGCCATGTTTCCCCATTGTCTTTATATCATTTCTACTGCACCATTTCCATCACTACACTTAGCTTCATGCCGGAGTTTCTCTTTCTAACACAAATGCTGTTTCCAGTTACTAATTATTTAGTCACTTTGCTGTTCTTTTCCCCTTAGTGTTGTTTAGCCACCATCAATGAAACGCTACACTTTATGTACAGATTTTACTTTGAAATCCGTCCATCAGGTCATAGGATGTCCTCTAGTTACCGGTATGCTTTTAATTTGAAACATTTACAGGAAGTGGAGTTTCAGAGGCAGTAACTTAACAGCAATAACAAAAATGCAACATGGAACTGTTTTTCTGTTATGATTATGACGTGACTGATACATTATACTGAATTTAAGCATGTGAGACATGATAGTACAGTAACTCCACCCTCAGTGTTTTAACCCAGCCCTTATTTGTTGTCCAGCTGTTGTTGGACACTCCCATTATTTAAATACCAGCTTTTATTTTGAAAGTTCTGGTGTCGCTGAATGCCAGGCTGTTATCAGAAGTGTGTTTCGTTTCCACTCTGCCTGTTCACTCGTGATGTCTACAACTATTCTTTTATTTCTGCTTCTTTTTCTGTTGTATGTTATTTGAACTACGTGATATTCTACTGCCTTATGTTGTATTGTTTGCACACAGCTTAAAACTAAAATGTCAGTGTGGTATACACACTTTGAAAAAATTATGAAATACAAAATGCAAGCAACTCCTAAAGGATTGGTTATTTGAAAGAGGACTATTGTTTTGTATCCTCACATTTCACCAGTCATCTTTTTTAATGTATTCTAAAGGAAATAAATTGTAACTGAGAATGACCAGATACCACATGCTTTGTCTTTATTTCAGTTATTGTCATGAATCACGCTTTTGTCCGGCCCTCACAGGTGGATTGGTCTTCACAGGTTCAAACCAACTCCTCTCTAGAATCCTAGTAAAGATCCTAAACCTCTCAGGTTGGATTTTGTGGAAAGACCTTTAATAAATTGAAACAATGTGCACATTTAATGATTTGTGAAAAAGTGAGATTTTTACATCTTCAATTCATCGTCTCTCTAATAAGTGTTGTACTATTGTAATTATTAAGTTAACATTGTTTAAATTAAAGTTAGGGTAGGTTTTTTGTAATATATTTGTTATCTTCTTTACAGCATTCAATGCATCAGATGCTACCTATCTGCATTGACATTACCAGCTGTGAGTACTAACAATAACATGTCCTGTTAATGAAGATAAATTGACGTGTTTTCTTGCACATCATGGAGACATGAGGTGGTTTGATACGGTCAGCGCTGAACGACAGTCCTCTCTACAGCTCTCTCTTGTGACCTCGTCCTCTCTTTTTGGGTGGGAGGCATAAAGGGAGGGGCAGGGACTTTTTCTGTTGGATACTTAAAAAATGTTGTCTACTCGTGCCGGTTTCTCCAAAGTTGCCTGCCCCTGAGTTCGAGTCCCCGTTAGCGGGGTTAAATATAAAGACACTGGGCTCAGTCCTCAGCTGCTCTATAATGTCTGATGGAGTCCTGCCACAAATTCCTGATAGCATGGCTCTGAAATGAAAAGTATACAGTCAACACAAGACGTATTGAAAAAAAGTTGTCAAATGATTTCTGTATTAATCTTAACAGTGGAGATTTTGTAAGATAGCCACAAACCTGTGTCTGGTTCAATAAACGAGTGTCTGATGAGGAAGTCCAACACCACCATGGCACAGTTGGGTTTGAAGTCATCAGTGGCCAGCAGTTCCTTCACCTGGAACCAGGACAGGAGACAGAATTCAACACGTATTTGAGTGACATTAAGTCTTGGAGCTTTCAATGTCACCCCACAGATTACGTCAGCGACACCAACCTTATCTATGGGCAGTAGGTAGAACTCTTGGACCTCTCCATCGCCTGCTCGGGGCTTGAACTCCGGAGCAACTTCCAAATCGAAGACAAACTGACTTTCTGTAAACACCCCGTCCTCATCCTCGTAGGTGTAGCTAGAAAATACGTTCAAGTGGTTAGTTATGGAACGCGTTAAGCTACGTGCTAGAGAGAGCGCTCGTCACAGGCTCATGCTCCCTTCAACAATGCTCATTGAATATGTAGGCCAATATAAAACAGGAAGGCCATAGCATCAGACCAGTTCATAAGAAATGAACGTGAACTAGTTTCTTTTTTAAGACGGTGAACTTCATTCTAATTTCTAAACATTAGCTAGTTAATTTCAGTCGGTGTGATCTGAACTTTGAGCTAGCGCTTGTGAAGTGTGAACTTGCACAACGCTTCTACTTTGTTTCATAACATAGAACAGAAGGACGCTGCCCATGAGGGCGGTCCAGTCTAACCTCTGGTGCATCCTAGTAGACCACCAATCCCAGAACCCCCTTTTTGATTGTGTGGTGTTAATGTAAACACACAAAAGTTTAAGTCACATGTAGCGTTTCTCGCCAAAGTGCATTCTGTATCCTTGAGGTCTGTTTAATGAACTTCTTTTCTTACAAAACATTTCCAAAAAAACATTTTCTTTAAATAATTTGAAAGCTGTTGATACGGATTTTCTTTCCGGTACCGATTCCGTTACATGAACTTGCGTACAGAGTACCGATCAGATATCAGTGCGTTGATAACAAAAAAGATGACGTTAAACTTGACCTACGGCCAGAGCTCATTTTACTGAATAGAGCTTGAACGCATCATAATGTTACTCAATGCGAGCTCCGTTATTTAGCCAGGGCAGGACTGTGCTGCCCACCGGCTGCTAACAGCTAACGTTAACTAGCTCTCCTCCTGCCGATTTCCACACAGATTTGTTGTTCACAGTGTAGCGTTAGCAATGAACCAATAGGGTGCACCAGAGTGTTTAACCACAGGTGTGTAGGTGTGTTCACACATGTGAAGCTGGATCAGGGTAGCAAGTGACAAGTGTTGCTGTTCCTGTGTAGCGTAAATCAATGATATGATAACGTGATATCGGATCGGTAGTATTGGAGGCATTACCACTGCTGACTACGGACTGAAGGAGTCATTAAAGGGACCTCTCATAACATTGAATAAACTTTACTGTCTTGACAAAAGTTCCAAAGTGCACTGAGGTGGATTTAGTTAAGAGTGTATTTTTGATTGTATCGCCATCTTTATTACATTTGCAAGCATAAGTCTGGTGTCACTATGTTTTTCTGATTCTCAACAAATCCCATGTGCAGGCCCAAACCAACAACTGGTAGTCCGGCTCTCAATACTTTATGACTTCCTGTCTGTGACACTCAGTTCCAAGCCCATTAAAAGAAAAAGTTGAGTAATTTCCTGAATCAGCTGGTCACCGTAGTTTTTAATCAAACCTTACGCAAACAGGAGGAAATAGGGCAATTGATGGGAACTACTTTCAGCGGCAGATGAATCCACAGTGTGTTTGTTGACTGTAATGAAGGAACATGGTAAATGTACTTGTATAGCACTTTTATAGTCCTTCATTCACTGATGGCAGAGGCTACCATGCAAGGTGCCACATGCCCATCAGGACTCGAACTAACCATTCACACATCGTAGCCCAAGGACACAAGGACACAAGGACACAGCAACATGGGGATCGAACCGCCGATCCTGTGATTGACGGACGAACTGCTCTATCACTGAGCCCCTGATATGTCCCCGGGTGCAACAGCATGTCCCATAATTAATAGCTGTTGGACAACAATGGAGCTCTACGGCACAGAGGGAGAAGATACATCTACTTATTAGTAGATGCGATCATTGTCGGAATGAGTCTGTTAGTCAGACTTGAGAACAAGTCACCGGAGTTACCCTTTAACTGCGAGACGCTCACCTTACGTTGGTCACAGGGCGAGCCTTCTCTGCAATGGCTGCTGGGATACACGCTTCCTCCTCACATTCTTTGACCAGAGTGTTTTTGACGCCAACACCAGCAGCAAGACCACCTGCTGCCTTCGAAAGACACAACACATCACCCTTCTAGATTCTTTTCTTTGGAAATCTGAAATATTGAGTTGAATATTGAATTATAATTCCCACTCCTATCCCTGATTGCTGGCATGTACCGTCAGTCAGTCACAGCGTGCGCTCACCACATTGTCCAGTAGTCCGGGGTACGTCTGCTTAGTGAGGGAGCGTCGTGCCAGCCACATGTTGACTTCCCCACTGTCACTGACGGTGTAGCCGTTGACGTGGACTCCATACCGCTTCACTCCAAAGAGACCTGTGGTTGAGCGTCACAGTGAGCTCACACTCTAATGCTGATGACAACAGACGGAGCTGCCACAGCGTGCGCTGTGACTTACTTGTAGCTGCTCTTTCCATCCACATCAAAGGAGGGTCGGAGAATTTTGGCATCACACTGTACTTCTGAAAGATAAGGAATGCTTCAGGATTACTGCGATACCATCCATCCATCCATCCATTTTCCTCCGCTTATCCGGGGTCGGGTCGCGGTGGCGATACCAATGATTACATTTGTATTATGATTTAGAATGAGGTATGAGGATGTGTTTTTTACAGTCCCAGGTTTAATTCCAGTGTATGAGATAATATAAACTGTCATCAGGTCAGCAGTAAAGTACAAGCAATTGCATTGTAAATGTCATATCTCATGGAAATTCAGCCATTGTTTTAAATATATTTATATTTTAAAAAGTCCCCTTTCATAGAAAATACACTTCACAGTTTAGCATAATCAAATGACATTTTAAATAAGGCCTAAAAAACGTTAGTGACATTATAGCATACATACAATGTAAAGGAAAAGGCATCTGCTCTCTGTCAGTACATTTAGTGTTAGTTCTGCAATACAATGTTGGCCTTTGACACAATCCATCACAACTTACTTTTTCTGTCTCTCAAAGCATTTGGCTTTTGGTAATAACTTTGTTTACATTGTCAGCATGTTTTACAAAGATATTTAAAGCTTGGTTCTCATTCATTTTAAATGAATACAGGGGTCAGGCAGAGTTGCCCTATTTCTCCTTTTTTGTTTACTTTAGTCGCCAAATTATATAATAAAAATAAATAATAATAATTGTTATTACAATAATGCCAATATTATAAATATTTTAAGGAATAAAACGATTTAAGACAGGGAGTTAAATTGTTATGCTGTTTGTGTGTGTTTGTACTGTACCATCGACATGTTCTTTACATGCTGCTACTGTTTACTACCTATTCTTCCGTGTCATAGCGTCACGTGGATTTTAGTGTGAGCGCTCCACAGTGCCTCACCTCGTCTCTCCACCCTTTAAGACACGTTAGGGAGCTCTCCTGTCTCAGGGTTTGAAGGACCGCGTCCACAGCCTCGGACCTCTTCTCGTACGAGTCCAAGCTGCGACACAGTGACACAGCGCCCCCGTGCGGCGGACTGAACACTTCTGGGTACCGTGTCAACAGTGAAGCTACATGTGGAGGAATCCAGCCCACTTGTGCTTCGTTTATCTCAAACCTCCAGCACTTAGAACGACAGGAGCCTGCGGGAACAAGGCGGAGGTCGATACTTTATAAGCCACCCTTCACACCGTCGACTGCGTGCTATTTTAACTCAGTGTCACTCGTAACTTACCGGGTAAATAGAAGTTATTCATTCGGCGGAGGAGCTGGAGTATGTTTTCGGACCAGGCAGAGTTAGCCATTTTATAGAATGTTAACTAACCACCTCTCAGGCCCCGATAGAGTAAACGTGGATAAACTAGGTGGACGAGACGACTGCTAATCACACACCAATGCTAATCAAGCTATTATTTTGAACGCCATGTTTTTTCTCAAAGCGCTCTGCGCATGTCTGCTTCTTCTTCGTGAGTTTTTACATGGACTTGAGGCATCTGTTTATTTCGCCTTAAATTGAACTAGTATCTATTAAGTCCATCTATAAACTGTATTTAAACTATTATCTGTTAACCATCTAGTGTTCTAATACAACATCTTACACATAGGACATGCATTATTATTTCAGATATTGATTAAGCAGCATGTATATGCAGGCAATACAAAGGTTCATTGACAGAAAATGGATGTAATCACTTCAATAAATCATGTAAAAAACATTTTTAAAATCCTACTTTAAACCACATTTGTGTACTTCTCAAAACAAATCAGATATCTGTATTAAAGGTGCAGTCAAACGTCTTCATCTTCCTCTACACGTCCACAGTGCCATACCATTCAATTAGACATGTAAAGAAATGAATAATACTTTCAATTCAACCTCCGTAATGTTTTGCATGCAGATAATAAAGAGAAAACAGATTTTCCCTGTAAGAAGCACATGGTTTGATTGGGGATAAGTAGCATAGATATAATAAAATAAATCCAACTTGGAATTGAAAATGTAATGGTGATAAACATAAGACACAGACAAATTGAAATGTGACAAACTCGTTATTTCTTTTAAAAAAAGAAAACCTAGTTATAGCTCTAATTCGACCAAGGCTAGATTAAGGCAGTGTAGTTTATAGCACCATTATTGTTTTTTCTATCTATTATTCTATCTATTTTATTATTTTAACTAATGCTGTTATTCACTCATTTTTGTTTCGTTCATTGTCTTTCATAATCGTAACTGTGCTCTGCCAAATGTCTTGCCAATAAAGCTTATTGCATTGAAATTGAATTAGATTTACTTTAGGTAAGAAAACAAGGCACTGAACACGCACACTGTAGGAGTTAACCGACTCCAGAAGATGGCGGTAGCGCAAAACTACTGACGCTAGCTGCCGTTAAACTGCAGACAAGTAGAAGAAGAAGAAGAAAAAGGCTGTTACGATCTGCTTAAAATAAACACAAAGAAGAAGGAATAATATGGAGTAGTTTTGAGAGGATGCAATTTAATGAATTGCAAGAGTAGTCCCCAAACATCGTAAAGAACTGTGCGGCAGTGTGGTGTTAGAAATATGAAGGAAACAACTGCTATGACTCTATTCACTGCATTCTCCTTTTAGCTAACACGGAGCTAACGTTAGCTAGCAGCTACCCGGTGGGGGCTAACCGTCACATCCCCTCATATTTTCACCGTAAGACGAGGCGACATTCATCAACTAACGACTGTTTTTTTTATTAAGACCAAAAGGTAAGATGTATTTAATATCCCAAATGCGTATGCGGTCCTGTTGGGTCTCAGCTAAATATGAGTGCACGACATATAGCATTCAATTACAAGTTTAGTTTGGTTTTAATCTAACGGTAACCTTCGTGATACTGTCATTGTTAATTGCACACTGCACTGTTCGAGTTAGCTAAACAGGGATGTAGCTTAGTTTACTCTATTATCTAGCATTAACGCACGTAACGTTAGTTATATCGGCTATGGTGGAAGTTTAAAAACCATGCCATTACCAA
This sequence comes from Anarhichas minor, assembly GCF_050575085.1. NCBI lineage: Eukaryota > Metazoa > Chordata > Actinopteri > Perciformes > Anarhichadidae > Anarhichas > Anarhichas minor. The sequence continues at coordinate 1,579,681 of NW_027466466.1, read as the reverse complement.
AAGTTCTTATTAGTTAGAGACAGCATCTGCATGACACGCCGTTGCTCACTGTATCTGTAGTGTAACGTGACAGTCAGGACGTCTCCACCGATCACAGCCAGGCTCATATCAGAGAGAGAGAGCCACCGGACGCGGAACGAGTGACCCATAAGTCCCTTCACGTCTTTGACTGTTTTCACCGTCGTCAGTTGTATTATTCAAGTCTGAAGAGTACACCAAAATATACTTCAAAATCACTGAACCTAACATTTTGTTAGGAGACAAATATTGTTCACACGTAGGACATGAATCTTTCCCCTGAAGAATAAACAATCTTAAATAAGATATAAATGATAAGGTGCCTTGTACTCTTTAACTTTGTTTTAAAGGCTCGACAGTGAGCTAAACAGCTGTTTTAATGATTTTTTTATAATGGAAATCTACCACAATTGACTTATTGTGAGCGATTTATCACATGGACCCATCTCTACGCTGTATTTCATATGTTGAACATTAATGCCCACTGCTTTCCACAGTGCATTTAAGTTGTAGCCAGTTTTGGATTTAATATTACAAGATAAATACTTTTTTTGTTGTTGTAATTACTCAACTTTTCTCAATACTATAAAAACAATATTTTTAATACCTCATGTTTTCTCCCTCTCTCTCTCTCTCTGCTGTCTTACTCTGTGTGTGAAGCTCCCCCTGTCCTCATGGCCTCGTCAGAGGTCAGCATGCAGGACGTGAGCGAGGTCGTGATCGTCACCATACCGGAGACGGTGGGAGAGGACCTCCCCTCTGTGGTGGAGGAGGACAAGGTGGTGCTGGTGACTGCAGAGCTGACCCCTCAGCTAGGGTAACATACCTCACACATGCTGCTTAGTGGTCATCGGCGCACACACACACACAGCGGAATGTCAGTCGTTGAAGAGCTTGTCCTGTTGTCCAGTTCGCTATATTGAAACTCATAAACGCCGTGTGGGTTTTCCAGGGAGGACGTCCTCACGGTGGCACAGGTGGAGTCAGAAGCTGATTCACTGTCGAGGGAAGAGGCAGTCATCGGTAACGTGGCCCGCAAGGCTGTGTGAACATATGCAGTCTTCCCAGTGATCCAAAGCACAGAATAATGTCCATCTTCAGTTTGCATGATCAGACGACACAATTGATCATGTTTTTGGTCTCCGTCTCTGCAGTGAAGCTAACCGAGGAGGTGGACGTGGAGGCCGACGTCTTCTACCCGATCACCTGCGGCGACGCCAAAGCCACACTGGTGTGGAAGAAGTTTGTCTGCCCCGGGATCAACGTGAAATGCGTCCAGGTACGCGCCGTCGCCTCGGAACAACAGAGCCTGCAATGCAAAATAACAAAAGCTCATTTGCGAACCCGTTTAAGGAAATCATCAACGGCTCATGGTAGTTGTTTTTTTCTTTTCTCGCCTCTCTGATCAGTTCAATGAGCAGCTCATCAGCCCAAAGGAGTTTGTGTGCTTAGCGGGGAAATCCACTCTGAAGGACTGGAAGAGAGCTATCCGTCTCAACGGCACCATGCTCAGGTCTGGACTCATCACATGCACTAACAGGGAGTTCTACTTGGTCTGGGGATATGGGCCACAAAGCTCAAAGGCTCCGTTTTTACTCAACAAAGGCGACATTTAGTGAATTGCATGTTTCGTGGAAACATGTCGGGGTGAATCCAGTTTATTACCGGATCATGATGCTGATGACCAGGATCATTCTGCAGACATATTGCAGGAATTTGGTCAAATCCAGGCTTTCATAAATAATGCAGTCGGGTTGAATTTGTATTGTGATTTTGAAGATTTAGGTAATGCATTGATAACTAACCAGTCAGAATGAGTACCTTCACTTCTGAAACCTAAGTGCATTTTGCTGCTAATACTTCCATTATTTGATTCTATATTTATAACATATTTATTATTTTATTTTATTTTGGATTTCAGGGCAGAGACAAACAAACATTGTAAGAGTTTGTACAGATCACCTCTTTTATATTTCAGTAGATCCATATTTCCATAAAGAACTTGGTTCCATCTCCTCCTTCCGTGTGTTGGTGATGGTTCTGTTAGTAAACACAGCGAGTCTGTCCTCATGTTGTGCATCGTGCCCATTAAAAGCCTTTCATCGTATTTCCGTTCACAGGAAGATCATGGACTCGAGTGAGCTGGACTTCTACCAGCACACAAAGGTCTGCTCCAACACGTGCCGCAGCACTAAGATCGACCTGGTGGGAACCAAAGTGTCCATCGGTGGAGATCAGCCTGCGGAGCTGCTTCCTGCCACGCCCTCATCGGCCGATTGTGAGTTCCACATTAACACGCACCAACACGTGTCTGTTTCTACATGTTTTCCTCACACACAGACATGTTTCTCCTGTAGTGATGATGATGACGATGACACATTACAGCTGATTTTCACACCCTGATCTGAGCTCTGTAGCAATACAACAGGACCCTACCAGACCTAACTAGACTGAATATCAATATCTAACCCAATGTAATGACGGGATGACGTCGGCACACCTACCTCACGTTACATTGATCACATGATCAGCACTCATCCAATCATTTCAAATTAAGAGCGCTGTTATTGAAGATAACAAGGTACGAAGGTAAATCCGGTTGCAGAATTCCTGGATGACTGCCAGTGGCAGTAAACAAGGTGGATCTGCCTCCAGGTCCAGGTTTCATATCGGTCACATACATGACATGTAGACGACACCCGGCCGCTCAGAATCTTCTCACCCTTAAAGGTTCTGAGTGAGCAGCTATTCACAGAACCAGAGTTGCCTCCCTGACCGCCAGCGGCTGTGAACAAAGTGGATGAGCCTGATTACACTCAGCGTTTGAGGAACAGAGCCAGGGGCTTCAACAGTGGCAACACTAGTGAAATGTGATCGTAATGCAGCGTGACCCAGAATGAGTCCAGCAGCAGGCTTAGACACACTGTGTGTCTCAGTGTGGGGGTGCTGTTCAGTGAGCGTTGTTCTGCTGCTTGTGTTGCAGTGAATGGAGCAGTCGTCTCGTTTCCAGACGTGGCGGAGGAAACATCAGAGTGGGTCACAGCCATCGGAGGTGATCAGCAACCTGCAGACACACACTCCATCATGTGCAATGGACTAGTCCAGTGGACCGTTGTATTCTTAATTGTGTGTGTGTGTGTGTGTGTGCGCGTGTGTGTGTGTCCGTCCGTCCGTGTGTCCGTCCAGAGGACTCTGTGGCATTCTGGCGCACGGTGAAGGAAGCTGGACTGCTGGAGGAGGTGGTGGAGGACTTCCAGAAGGAGCTGCAGGAGGTGCTGAAGGGGTTGCAGGAGAGAGTGTGTGACCCACCACTTCAGGTCAAAGGTTGGAACCACACACACACACACACACACAGAAGCAGGGCTTTTGGAAACATTCCAACTGAAATCCACCCTGCGCTTGTTTTTCTCTGGAACTGCAGTGGAAATGATCACCATGACAGAAGGCGGTCTGCCTCCACACTTGACGGTGTGTTGGAGTTGTGCTGGTCACGAACTACAGTTAGAGTCTGTCGCCTGCAGCTCTTCACCCAACAGCTCGCTGCTCTCTGTTTGCACCGTTCCTCCCTGCAGTATTTCAGACAGACCTGCTCATGTCCGTATCTGGGTGGTTGGACCTGTTTTCACTGAAGAATGAAGCTCTGCTGGCTTGGCAACGAACCCGCTGCATTTCCTATAATCGTTGATAATGATAGCATTGGAACGGGGGAAAGCTTTTAATGTGAAGAGGCGGCAGCAGGGAACGTGAGAGCAATCAGTAAACGGTAAAATAACGCCGAAGTACAAACAGGAAAGTCCAAACCACTGAGACTCAGGTGGAAGCCAGAGAACGTGCTGAGAGCTGAACGCAGAGAGGCGTTTAGAAACGGAGCTTTCCCTCCAGTCTCAAGCGCCAACACGAGCTTAGCCACCAAAGACACGGCTACACAGGCTACACAGGCAACCCTTTGTGGCCTCCAACATTCCCTGTGGTCAGTGTTCTAAACGTCATGCACAGCTGTTTCAGTTGAATTAGTCGGACAAGTTTTGTTGTCAGCCAACTCAAAAGAGACCAAAATGTAATGTTTCTCTGCTTGTTCAGGCGGATGAGAGCTTGGAAGCGAGTGTAATCTAGGTTTCACACCAAAACAGCGTTTCTGATATTAAGCGGCTCATTGTAGACATCGGTTCGTAGTGAATACAGCTGTTTACAGCTGCAGCTTAACGGTCTGTGCTTCAACAGCTGTCACCTGTGTAGTCTGTCACAGCCTCTAACAGCTTCACATGAATCTGTGCATCTCTGTGACTGCGCATATTATTTACCAACTCAAACACACCTCATTTAGAGTTAAGTGATTAGTTTAAACTCAGGATTAATTGTATTAACATTGGCTAAAATATTCAACTCTTTCCCTCTACTGTGTGTCAGTAACATGATTTTTGTCCGTATGGAGATTGAAAGCATGAACTGTAAGTCTCTTTAGACTGATGTGAGAATGACGTTGAGTCAGACGTCACACAGCTCCCTCTGCAGACATTAAAGGCCTTCTATTACCTTATATTACTGGAAACACCTTGATGTGTAAAATCCCCTTTCATGTTTAACATGCGGTGTTTTTTTCAGATGCTGTTTTGCTCAACAACATCGTGCAGAACTTCGGGATGTTGGACCTAGTGAAGAAGGTTCTGGCCAGTCACAAGAGCCAGATGGACCGCTACAGAGAGCAGTACACTCGCAGCCTCGCCGGTCAGTACAAGGGCCCTGAACAGAGTCTTAGCATTCAGGATGGAGTCGTGTTTTGTGTGTCAGCTGTGGAGAAACGCGGACCCTGCATACAGATGATGTGTTGTCTCCCTCTGCAGCTCTGGAGCAGCAGTGCGACGAGCACAGGAAGCGGGCCAAGGAGCTGAAGAGCAAATCCCAGCACCTCAACAACGTCCTGATGACCCTCACCCCGGTCCCCGCGCCCCCAGCGCCCAAGCGCCCGCGGCTGACCCGCGCCGTCTCGGGCCCGGCCTCGGTCAACGCCACCCAGATCACGCTGCCACTCAGCCAGCTGACGGGCCTGCAGCTCGGCAAGATGCTGACCATGGCAGGGGCCTCGGCCGGCACCAACCTGGGCGGCTACACCTTCCTGACCTCCTCGCTCTCCGGGTCCGAGCTGGGGGCCGACGCCTCCAACCTGACCGTGCTGTCCGCGGCGGCGGGTCAGGAGGGCGGCTTCAAGGTGGTCGGCCCCCAGTTCCAGCTGGTGACTCTGCAGGCCGCGCTGCAGAGCTTGGCCACCGCGCAGCAGCCGGTTGGCACCATCAGCGTGGTGGACGTCACGGCGACCGCTGATGAGTCTCAAGAGGAAGGCCAGGCAGACGGCGATGAGGAGAGGCAGCCGGAGCAGGAGGACGGGGAGCAGCAGTGAGACAGACGACAGCTGTCCTCTCCCCAGTCCCCCAGCTCCTTAGCCACCTTCATTTCAATGTTTTGGACGCTGGACTGAACGTGCGATGGATGGAGGGATCGTCCACATTTTGACTTTTTCACATCAGCTTATGCACGGTCTTCACTTGTCACTTAACACACGAGCCTTCCTTGTAGATGTCCGTCAATTTTCAAGATACCTAGATTTCTATGGTGGCATCTGGTGTGAGCGGTGTGTGATGTGACTGTAAATATGTATTGGTAACTAATATATTTGATACAGCTCTTTCTGTAGGGATTTATTCCACATAGGCTGGAGTAACAAACAGTGTTGTTTAGTTTGATAATAAACGCTCACTTTTCAAGAACAGATTGTGTCTCACTGTTTCTAGTCAATATGAACGTGTTCTCTAGCGACCAACCGGCAGAGGAAAACTGGATCGTACATTTTAGAGCTTTTTTAAAATCCCAACTCGCGGTCAACTCACTAGCTTTCCCCGGATGTCTTCATCAAACAGCTCGGTTGTCATGGAAGCTTCACAGCTGTGGTCACATGACAACTATTACTAATTAGAAAGAGGAGGGTAAGAGACCAATGTTTCATACACTAATATGTTCTTTTTGCTGTTGAGGAAAGTGATATTGACCATCAGGCTGTATAACTAGTATAGAAAGTATATCAGATCAGTTCTGTGTATTTCAGCACTATCGGAGGGCTGCAGTGTTCTCTTCATCTGGTGGGTCAGTGAGTCCTTTGATTAAACAAAGGTCAGAATGAAGGACTGATGCACCTGGACCAGTGAACCGGGCCCTGGATCGCGTCTGTCGTTTGGCCACAAGATGGCGCAACCGTCTCACCGTCCAGTGGCTCCCGGTCGTTCCTCTGGTTTGTCCGCGCGCTTCAGATTTGAGCTTCCTGGTCTCCTGAGAAGTGCCTCTTGGACTCTTTGCGCACAATAATGTGATTGTTGTTGGATCACGGTAAAATAATAAGCAGCGCGTGAACTGACTGTCTGAATCTCAGAAACGGGTTAGATTGATGGACGGCAATAACGGGAAAACGGCAAACACGTTATATTTTGGCTTTGCGGGATATTTTGTTATAAAAAAATTAAAAAAACGTCTGACAGAAACGGTAAATAAAAAGGAAGCATACCTGTAGAAACATGTCATATTGGTTTCGGGTGTATGGATCTCATATTTAAACTTTGTATTAACCAATAGCTTCCTCACCAAATGTTCTGGTGGTATGATCATTTTAATTTTTTACTGTTTTAAGTTTATTATTATTTAGTTTATTATTCAGAAAAAAATAATTGTCAGTTATGAGAAAATGTGGCACAAACGTAGGCATCTCATTATTTTACTAATATGTCACACGCCTTCCTTTAATGAAGGATACACATACAATATGAACCAAATTTAGGATTAAAGAAAAATAAGTATTTAAAATTCCACTATGACGTATGCCAAATTTAAGAGTATCTTAATATCTTATTTTATTTATGACAGTCTCGTCACGTCCAGGTATGAGTCCGCCGATAAGGAAAAATAAAAGGACCAATATGCTGAAGGGAGTTTGGCGCGAGGGCTGAAATCAGTCAAGTCGTTTTGAGTCGTTGGCAAACAGGAAAGTGGTTTTATTCATGTTTTTATTAAACAAGCATCATTTATTGAATGTCAGACGATGATGCCAACAACACAGAGATGATAATTATTTTTACACAGAAGGCAACCGAGCTGGCTGTAATATAGGCAGGCATATGATACTTTCTGGTTAAATGGTGTCATTTCAAGTGAACCTGCACAAGTTCTTCGTAGTTTTTCTTTATTTTCACCCCCCGCAGAGTTCATCTATAGGCTCAAGTCATCGTAGTAATACGGCTCCTCGGCCGAGCGCACAGAGATTTTGAAGTGGCGGCGCAGAAATCCTCCGTAACGCTTGTCCCACTTCAGGTTGTTCAACTTTGGTCGGATCCGCCTCATGAAGCCCCCGTAGCGCTTCTGCAGCTCCTCGGGCTCTTGGCTCTCCGTCTCCGCGGAGCTAATCCTCTTTGACTTAGGACCGAATTTGCGTAAAAAGCCGCCGTAACGCTTCACGTAACTGCGGAGCCGGTCCTCCGCGGCGTCGTCTGCGTCCGGCGGCGCGTCCGCGTCCCTCTCCTCCAGCCTCTTCAGCAAATCCTCGTACTTCTTGGGCAGCGCCCCGGCCTTCGGGACGTAGTTGTCGCGCCACGGAGAGGCGAAGATTTTGTTCTTGTTCTTGTCGATCCTCTTGATGAAGCCGCCGTAGCGCTTGACCAGGTCCGCCTGCTGGCTCTCCTCCTCCGCCGCAGCTTCGTCCTGGCTGAAGTCCGCCAGCCCCGAAACCCGGTCGCAGCTCTCCAGCTGCCCCTCACACTCGGTGTTGCACGACTGCGGGACACAGGAGAAAAAGAGCATGAGACCAATATCGGCGCGCGCGCGCAAACACACACAGTGAGATGTGTGGCGCTAAAAGTCAATTTTACACTTTTTTTTGCTGAATAACAGGTTTTGCTGTCAGTTTGAGAAACCAAGAACACTACCCGCACCCCAATTTCCTCCTTACATTTCTCTTTAAGTACCTTTAAGTCCCCTTAAGTGCTAACACACACTCTGCTTGTCCAAAGAAGGATCCAAATCTAAGGTTTTACGCAACCCATATTAAGCCTATGAGGCTATACATTCATTCACACTGACACATTTGGCATTTTTAACTTTAGGATTTAGGAAATTGAAATAGACAAAAAAAATAAACGAAGTTTCGTTGAAGAGAAAAACAATTTGGAAGTTTAAACGTGGATAGATGTCCGAAGTTAACCCAATTCCAATTTAGGCGCCCGCTGCCAATCATTTCAAAATTAAACTGACAAAAAAAAAAGAATGCAACAAAAGCCCAATAAATTCTCCAAACAGCAGCAGTTTTTTCCACCTCTCTCTCTCTCTCTCTCTCTCTCTCCGTGCTTCGTGTTAAGTTGTCTCCGGTCTTACCAGGCTGCTGAAGGCGGCGTCGGGGCCGAGGATCTGCTGCACGCATTTCTCGCACTGCGAGGAGCAATCTGCGTGGATGGAGGGCGGCAAGCTCAGCATCAGCACCAGGACATACCACTCCATTCTTCACCAGATCCCTGGCACACGCAAAGACGCATACACACACACACACACACACACACACACACACACACACGCACACACACGCACAAAAAAGAACACAGGCAGTGAGTCTGGGTAAGGCTCAGAATTGAACCGGCTTGGTTTTGAGGACTCCCAGACTGTAGACATAACTTAACTTGTAGCTACTCAAGAAAATGACTTGCTTCCTGAAAACACTCTTAATTGAGTCAGCTTTGATAATAGCTCGTTAAAACACACGATGTTATTGATCATGTGGACCTGTGCGCAGTGCGTAATGGCGCACCGAAGCCAAGTCTTTCTGTCAGCACTTTGTTACAAGAAAATAGAAATATGAAGTGTGTCATCACTCAGACCAGAAAAGACAGTAAAGTAAAAAAAAAGTGTAGAGTCGGTACCTCAGGAGTTGGACAGATTCTTCCAGCCGTAGTAAGACTCACAGAGGCGCATCTACCATCAAACGTCCGCCCTCCAACTCTTTGTGTTTCTCCTGCGCGGCTCGTCGCCTTCGCTTTTTATCGCCGGAGACTCGGTCGTGTCACCGCGGCGCATCAGAGCATTCTAATAAGGGACCAATGGGAGGGGAATGTGCTGCGTAAATAAGCCCACCGCCTCCCTGCTTCGGGAGGCTTTTGAAAACAACGCCCACACAGAGAAGGTATACCATCATTCCATCTCTCGGGGGCCTCGATCAGAAACCTGGGCTGTAAAAAAAAAAATCAATGAACAAAGTGATTTCTCTTTTTCAGTAAGACTGAAAGAAAGTAACCTACAGGAGAGACTTCAATAGAAGACACTGTTTGATATAAACACGATGAATGAGATCTTCATTCATCACTGTCATTCACATCTTAAGAGAAAGGACTGGTTTGGACATTGCTGGCCTTCAGCTCACACCTTTCTTTTGACCATTTGAGTGTAGTGGAACAAGCTGTGAACACAACACCGACATTATCGCCATATAAAGTTGTTAACTTTGTACTTCAGTTAACAAACGGGTCTTTTGCCACATAGCAGATTTGGAGCTGCACGATCATTCATCTGAAATATGCTTGTTTCCACCTGATGAATGTAAGTACAATATTCCTTTGTTTAGCTCTTTTTTGGTCTCTAACTATTCCTGAGGGGAATATAAAGGCACTGGTGTGTTCCTCGTCTCTAGCTGTGTCGTTCTGCTGTTTGTTGTTGAGCAGGTTGTGAACAGTGTCTTTATCACATAGACTTTCAGAAGTGGACGTAGTCAAGGTGACATCACCCTTTGGTTTGTGGACTTCTGTGTTGAAGTCTCACGGTCAGCATTTTGGCCGTCGCCATCTTGTTTTTGCAACCACAAGTGACACAAAGGGCAGAGCTAAGTACAACTGAAAGCAGCATTTGACATTTTTAGGCAACCAAAATGTTTCAATTAACTTTGACAAAGGGAAAACACACAGCGAAAGGGTTAAAGTTGTAAGACGAAAACACAGACAACTCCAACGCTGTGGTAGCGACCTGTAATCAAAAGGCAGCCCCGCCCCTATAGCATACCCTGCTTTATGGTCTATTTGACTCTAAATGGACCATAGTTTACTAAAAGAACATCATGCTGTATTGAAGAAGACTTGAAATATAGCAATTGAGACCATAAACAGGCAGTGTTCCTGCAAGACACTGAATCCTTAATTGATCCCCCCAGTTAGGGGGGCTGGAGGGGAGGAGTCCTAACTTAATATTGCGGGGTAACCGGCCCCCTCTGGTCCCCATCTAGAACCGCCCCTGCTTACAATGTTTAGGTATTAAATCCAGATAGAAGTAGGGTAATTTTTCTCATAGATTACTATACACTCAGACTTCTTTTTTTTACAACCAGAGCAGTTGCCCTCTGATGGATGTTAGAGAGAATGCAAATGTAAGGCACTTCAGCATTGGCTTCACTTTCTAGACCCGGAGGTTTCCGCCTGGTTTATCAGAGCTTTCTCACTGAAAACAGCTGCCTGCTGTCTGCTGGTTGATGAGAGCACTGAGACTGAACCAAAACAATAAAGTCTTGGGCTGTAAAACCCAGGGGAACTGCAGTATTGGTGATAAGTCAGTGGGTTTGCTTTAAACTAACAAAGTGCCGTCCTATCACGTTTAAAGACAAGTGTTTATGCAGTACCTGTTTCAAATGGCCAAACTCAAAGGTAGAGTAAAGTCTTGATCCAATTAATTGAACACACGGGCAAACTGCTGCACACTGTTGGACATTCTTTCCTCAAAGTTATTCATTATGTTGCACTCGGCCTTTTGCATGAAAAGGTAGTTCTGTCTATAACTTGAGAGAGAATTTAAACCCCCGCTTACTTTCATACCTTTGCACACCTGACCAATCCCTGTGTTAACTGGGCGTGACTGTCAGATTGTGCTTCGGAAGCTTACAAATCTGATCGGGCCACAGCTACCCCTGCTTCGAGGCCATGGAAAGAAGATTTCGGACATTGCTTAACGACCCGATAAGCACTAACTATGAAGCATGCTTGCGCCTTAAGCACAATGCTTCCCGGAACTCAAGAGGTATGCTGACTGTTCTGCAAAGCTTGGCCTTGTATCTTTGACTTTCTCCCGAAGCGCAGCTTTATGATGCACCACATGTGTCGGGCACTAACGATTTCTCAAACCTGAGTGGAAAATGCTCGCGCCTCCCTCGCCTCTCGGGCAAATCTACGCCTACCGTGGTGTCATCATTGCCTTCGTGCTGTGTCGTGTGGTCGGTGGATGCTTTCAGGCCGCTTTGTGTAGTAAATTAGCAGCAAGCGAGGTCAGCGAGCGCTTTACGCTGCGCTGTGGGAGGTCCCCGGTGAAATGATCCACACATGACAATCGGGGGCCTGGTCCCATTTCAAGGTCGAAGCCTTTCAAAGCTCATTGATAGATCAAGGCTACGCCGTCGGGCCTCCGTATCTTTGTTTTAGTTGACAAATGAAGAGAAACCTCGGCCGTGCGACTGACTGGTGCAGTCCACAAGTGCTTTTCACTCTGGCATGATAGCAAGTGTTTCACTTGGATTGCTTTTCATATTTCTTATTCCAAGATAAGAAATGATTTCTTGGTTTGCCGATGTTTGCACTGACATTACACTCCTGTTGACAATGTGATATTTAATCCTGTTTGCACTTTTTATTTCATCCATCTTCACTTCGAGATAGAAATTAATATCTTTAACTATCATGACAACTGTTTTCATCGAATCATAACTTACTACGCTGTGACGGCGTTATATTCCTCTAGTTAGTAGAAGGTGCTGCTCAGCAATACTCAGGGGGCTGACACCTTCTACAGTTAAAATACATCCTTTTAACACACAAAACACGTAGCGCTTAAACATGAGGATTTAAGTCACCAACACAGTCACTCTGTCAGTCCGCCCAACACGTTGGTCCAGAGCAATATAGCTCCACTGTAATCTCCATACACATTTTCTACATTCAAGCGTTCTGGTTTTCTGTTTGTAGTCTGAGTAGTATTGACCAATCCCATTTGAGCAGGCTTTGCTGAGTGCAGGTAACAGTCTGTGTGTAGAGAAAATACTGGCTCACTCTGGAGACACTAAAGCATTGCGTAACCTCAACCATTACACCTGGTTCAGATTAGGCAAAGATTATATTTAAGTTAATAAAAAGTTTAAAAAACTCCGGTCTCTTCCATGAAAGTCAAGCCTACAGCCTACAGAGAGGTCAGAGCCCTGACATCTTATTGCCAGGACAACAACCTGCATTTTAATGTCGGCAAAAGGAGCTGATTGGGAACTACAGGAAGTGATAACAGAGAAGGACATGCCCCCATCTCCACCAATGGGACTACGATGGAGAGAGTCAAAAGCGTCAGGTTCCTCTAGGTTCACATCAGTGAGGACCTGACCTAGACTCACCACACCGACATCATCATTAGCATGGCGAGATAGTGGTTCTTCTTCCTCTGCAGGTTGTGGAGGCTCAACATGGAGTCCAGGATTCTCTTTAACTTCTAAAAAAAATGCGCCCCGTATCCATTTTAATGCCAGGTGTAAAGGGGGTCATTGAGATTATCCCGACCGGCTGCATTATCGCCTGGTGTGGCAGTTGCACCGCCCTGAGAAAAGGTCTGCAGACAGCGGTGAAAACTGCTCAGCACATCACCAGGACAGAGCTGCCATCCATAGAGGACCTTTGCAACCAGCGGTGCATTAAAAAGGCCAACAGAGACCCAAACCACACCTGCCACAAACTGTTCCGCCCTTTTTCAGAGGCAGGCAGGTCGGTTCGGCCAACTGATCTGGATCCTCCTAGATGCTTGCTTTTAGAGATTTTACTAGCTAGTCCAACTGGTAAGTGGCCCCTAGGGTAGACCCTGAATACGCTGGAGAGATTATATATCTCGTCTGGCCTGGGAACGTCTCAGGGTTCCCCATAAAGGGCTGGAAACATTTCTGGGGAGAAGGACCAATGGAATGCCCTGCTAAGCCTGCCGCCCCAACGAACTGGCATTGGATAGCAGAAAGTTAATGGATGGATGGAACAATCGTGGTCATGGTTAAAATAAATCAACATTGACTGTTGTGGTGATCTCTGGTGATAAAGTCTATATGTAGTTGTTGATCTATCTATCCACCCTAAGGTCCTTCGTCTGTTGACTTTATTGCTCTATATGGACATCACCTGACGGACAAAAGCCATCATTTCTAAGGCTGCTAGTGAGACAAACAAGAAACATTTTTGTATCGGGGTACTTGCTTAAGCTTCGATCTTTCTGGGATGAAAATCTTTAAAGGGCATCTGACTCAGAAAACCTTGAACATCATCACAAAAAGTTTTTGTGTTTTTTACAGCCAGAAAGTTCTGTTTTTATGATTTAGATCCAATTGTGTGTGATGTGACTAATCACTGCCTGGCCCATGGATATATGACAGATACAGTTTGGGGATTCAAAGGCTGAGTTTGTGCATCGTATTGACAAGCTCTTTCTTTCTTCTTCTTCTTCTACAGCAACAGCAACAGTGAGCTTTCTCCCTGCACAGAGCAGAACTGACCCTGAACACGCTGAATGCAGTGACTCTATACAGTGCAAGATAAAAAATCTGACACCACAAAGTAACGCTCATGGGTGTCTGGTGGATTGATAGCATATAGAACACAATAGTTACTATGGTTACCATGGTACACCTTTTCAGCTGCATTTGTCCAGCATTTCTGTTTTTTCGGGTAATCCTGGTTCTACTTTTTTTTCTTTACCCCAACACAAAAATTGCTGAGTGCTGGAAAATATAACTGTTCATTTTTTTTTACCATCATGTCATCCTGACACGTACGTTTTAGTTGAACAAACTGGACTTCATGCTGGGATATTCTTTGTATAGTTATGGTTTACCTACGAGAAGGAACAATCATACGTAAGTGTACCAAGCGGCTCCAAAAGCGAGTCAATCCCCATGGAGACCCATTTTAAAATGTCCACTTTTACAGCCTGGTACAAAGAACGGTTTTGGTCTTTCAGCTAATTTCCCTGTTCATGAGCAGGGGGTGAATTTTTATACAACTCACCCGTTTAAAGTGACAAGTCGCTACCCAGCCTTTGTACCGCAGTCGGCTCTACTAAATGAAACTCTAAGGAGTCAGAACCTATAATAATAATAATAATAATATAACAAAACATATATGAAGGCTAAACTCGTACTTGGAGAAATTTGCACAGTATTATAAGATATTATCTAAAACTATTAGCGCTCTGTTGTGCCATCCTTTATGCTATTTAATGTTATATTTCTACAAACGATGATGATAATTTCATCAGCTGGTCCACAGCTGACCACCAGTGTCAGTAGCAGACACTCCGGCTCTCTCCTCTGAGCTGCAGAATGTGATGGTGAGAAAGCACAGATAAGATTCAACCTGGTTCATATCTTTTATATCTTTGACAATTGAAAGGTGCTCATAGAATAGTTATGGCTCATTAGCACAAATAACACTGCTGGTTTGAATGTTTGTGATCAAGTGGATCTAGTCTGTACTTTATCAGGGGTGGTGAAGTTAACATTTGTGTGGACAATAAGACATTAGTGAGATGTATGCCTTGCCAATGCAACAGTCTTTTCTCTTAGTTTAGGTTTTATAGGGCTACAGGTGCGTTTACTCAGCAGAGGTAACATTAACTGACGAAAGTCGATCTACAGGAGAATAAATATTTGAGAGCAGTACAGAATGCCTGAGACTCTTACTTATACTTTTAATTGTCACCTGGTGCCTAAATTTAGAGTTTTCCTTTAAATACAGACCGTTACAACATAAATTGCTGCAGAAAACTTGCCTAGAATAGAGGAAATTCAGTATTCAATGCTCAAAATGTTCTGGGGGAGGACCCCTTAGACCCCCCTGCTTTATATGTTATAATGTTGAAACCACAACTACGCCCTTCAATAATACAACACGTGAGGGGGTTGTGATGGTGGAAGCAGCTGCAGCAGGGAATGATATTGACATGAGGGTATAGCAGCAGAGCAACAGTCACACGTGTCAGGTTATAATGTCCACACCGTAAACCTTCATGAATTGGATGTCAAGTAGAGGACTCAATGAAACCTCCGATGTAACTGTGATGTCAAGTGGTTTTTCTGAACTAACGCTAAAAAAAACACACTAATAACCAAAGTAACAAATCCATTGCAGTGTTTGCACAAAATGCCACATTTGATGACCAACTCATTCTTCAGGTCTGATATAAAGAGAACAAACGTTAATTATGTCAGTCAGACCATTTGGAAATCACACATGCAAGTAATTGGAGTGACATCATTCATTGACTTAGAAATGTTTTCACAGGAATTTTAATAATTTAATAACAAATTCTTCATTGTATTGCTCTAGTTGCGTTTAAATCTCGTTTCTTTTTAGACTCAAAAGAATCAATGAAAAAGGAAACTAGGTGGAATCACAGAACTTGTTGCTGCCGACCTTGTGTTCAGGACATATTGTATACACGGTGACAAAATGTGCTCCGTGTTTCCTCTATTCATATCGAAATAGGATGAAGAAGCTCTTCGTCCACGAAGTGTTTAAAAATCACGTTATCTCTTTCTTAATGAGCTTTTGTCACTTGGCCAAAAGGTTCCTAAGCAACCTGGAGTGGGATGTTTCTTTGTGGTCCTTCATCTTTTCTTTCATTGCTCAGCGTCACCTTGGCTGAAGCACTGTGTGACAGGGAGCATTGATTTATTGGCTTCTGTGTTAGACTTATATTTACACACTTCTGTCCTTTATTATCCATTGATCCAGTGAGTATTATTCACATGTGATGCGGTGGATGAGACACCGGTTAAATATATCGTATAACAATGTCCTAAAGGTCACACTGTAGAGGTGTTCAGACCGACAGACAGGCCAATTGCATATAAGATGCAATGGCCAGATCAACCTGTTAGGGGCCCTGGGCAAATGCTGTTTGACCCCCCATCCGCAATCACAACATAACATGTATGAGTATGTGCAGTGTACACACCAAACTAGATAAGGCAGTTGGTTCCTGCATAGACCTACCTTGATGTTACTATTAACATTTTTGGTCGGAAAGTAGATCAAACAACCACAAAGAAATGCAAAACGACCTAAATGAGACAACCACAAAGAGAGGTCAAATAACCACAAAGACACATGAACTGAACAAAAGCAACGCTAAACCACCACAAAGATACACAGAATTAGCATTAGGAGACACCGTACTACCACAAAGTGACATAAATGAAGCACAAAGAGACGCAAAACAAACACAAAGAGACGTAAATTGACCAAATGAGATGCCTCTTACAACACATGTACTGACCTGTAACAGCATCAGCCTGCACAGCAAAAAAAGAGTCCCCTCACTTCCTGTTGTTCCACTATCCTAATGGAGAGGTATGGAATGGATACGATCAGTTCCATTAATAGTCACTGACAGTGACCTGAAACTGGCAAAGTGGAAGTAGTGAATGAAACAGTATATCTATTTCAGAAAAGAAGTTCAGAGCTGAAGATGACGAGTGTCACATCAGTCTGTTGTATTGATGGAATTATTGCAGTGGAAATGCACACTAATAATATAATAAAATATGATGAAATATAAAACAAGCAATAAGTGTCACGGGGCATGATGAGGACTCAAGCGCAGACAGTCAGAGTAGGGGAAAAAAAGGTCTTTAATAGCTCACAAACAAAAACAGGTAATCCAAGGACAAGACAAAAGACGAGGGGGAAAATCCGGCAGGACAAGGCAGGGCAGACAGACTGGGAAACCGGGAACAGGATGAGCAAAACGGGCGGGTAGGTAGGAAACAAACACAATGATCTGGCAGTGAGTGAGTGAAAGACAGGGGTTTAAATAGTGACTAGGCAGAGTGAACAGGTGAGAGTAATGAGCTGATGAGGTGAGTGTGACTGGCAGGTGCACTGAATGAACTGATTAGGTGAGTGAGGAGCTACAGAAAGAAACAGACACAGAACACACAGGGCAAAGCCTGATCGTGACAGTACCCCCCCTCCAAGGGACGGATTCCAGACGTCCAAAAAGGAAAAAAAAGAAAAACATGAACATCTTCCAAGGGAGGGCGGTGGGGGCCCGGAGGAGGGTTATAACTCCTCCGAGGCCGAGAGTCAGAGTCCACAACCGGGTGGGTGGAGGGGGTCCGGAGGAGGGATGGCCGGCCTGGCAGACTGGGGAGACTGAGGGTCCGGAGGACGGAGCTCTGGAGACTGAGGGTCCGGAGGACGGAGCTCTGGAGACTGAGGGTCCGGGGGTCGGAACTCTAGAGACTGGGGGTCCGGGGGTCGGCACTCTAGAGACTGGGAACCAGGAGGGGGTCGGCACTCTAGAGACTGGGAACCAGGAGGGGGTCGGCACTCTAGAGACTGGGAACCAGGAGGGGGTCGGCACTCTAGAGACTGGGAACCAGGAGGGGGTCGGCACTCTAGAGACTGGGAACCAGGAGGGGAACGGCACTCTAGAGACTGGGAACCAGGAGGGGAACGGCACTCTAGAGACTGGGAACCAGGAGGGGAACGGCACTCTAGAGACTGGGAACCAGGAGGGGAACGGCACTCTAGAGACTGGGAACCAGGAGGGGAACGGCACTCTAGAGACTGGGAACCAGGAGGGGAACGGCACTCTAGAGACTGGGAACCAGGAGGGGAACGGCACTCTAGAGACTGGGAACCAGGAGGGGAACGGCACTCTAGAGACTGGGAACCAGGAGGGGAACGGCACTCTAGAGACTGGGAACCAGGAGGGGAACGGCACTCTAGAGACTGGGAACCAGGAGGGGAACGGCACTCGAGAGACTGGGAACCAGGAGGGGAACGGCACTCGAGAGACTGGGAACCAGGAGGGGAACGGCACTCGAGAGACTGGGAACCAGGAGGGGAACGGCACTCGAGAGACTGGGAACCAGGAGGGGAACGGCACTCGAGAGACTGGGAACCAGGAGGGGAACGGCACTCGAGAGACTGGGAACCAGGAGGGGAACGGCACTCGAGAGACTGGGAACCAGGAGGGGAACGGCACTCGAGAGACTGGGAACCAGGAGGGGAACGGCACTCGAGAGACTGGGAACCAGGAGGGGAACGGCACTCGAGAGACTGGGAACCAGGAGGGGAACGGCACTCGAGAGACTGGGAACCAGGAGGGGAACGGCACTCGAGAGACTGGGAACCAGGAGGGGAACGGCACTCGAGAGACTGGGAACCAGGAGGGGAACGGCACTCGAGAGACTGGGAACCAGGAGGGGAACGGCACTCGAGAGACTGGGAACCAGGAGGGGAACGGCACTCGAGAGACTGGGAACCAGGAGGGGAACGGCACTCGAGAGACTGGGAACCAGGAGGGGAACGGCACTCGAGAGACTGGGAACCAGGAGGGGAACGGCACTCGAGAGACTGGGAACCAGGAGGGGAACGGCACTCGAGAGACTGGGAACCAGGAGGGGAACGGCACTCGAGAGACTGGGAACCAGGAGGGGAACGGCACTCGAGAGACTGGGAACCAGGAGGGGAACGGCACTCGAGAGACTGGGAACCAGGAGGGGAACGGCACTCGAGAGACTGGGAACCAGGAGGGGAACGGCACTCGAGAGACTGGGAACCAGGAGGGGAACGGCACTCGAGAGACTGGGAACCAGGAGGGGAACGGCACTCGAGAGACTGGGAACCAGGAGGGGAACGGCACTCGAGAGACTGGGAACCAGGAGGGGAACGGCACTCGAGAGACTGGGAACCAGGAGGGGAACGGCACTCGAGAGACTGGGAACCAGGAGGGGAACGGCACTCGAGAGACTGGGAACCAGGAGGGGAACGGCACTCGAGAGACTGGGAACCAGGAGGGGAACGGCACTCGAGAGACTGGGAACCAGGAGGGGAACGGCACTCGAGAGACTGGGAACCAGGAGGGGAACGGCACTCGAGAGACTGGGAACCAGGAGGGGAACGGCACTCGAGAGACTGGGAACCAGGAGGGGAACGGCACTCGAGAGACTGGGAACCAGGAGGGGAACGGCACTCGAGAGACTGGGAACCAGGAGGGGAACGGCACTCGAGAGACTGGGAACCAGGAGGGGAACGGCACTCGAGAGACTGGGAACCAGGAGGGGAACGGCACTCGAGAGACTGGGAACCAGGAGGGGAACGGCACTCGAGAGACTGGGAACCAGGAGGGGAACGGCACTCGAGAGACTGGGAACCAGGAGGGGAACGGCACTCGAGAGACTGGGAACCAGGAGGGGAACGGCACTCGAGAGACTGGGAACCAGGAGGGGAACGGCACTCGAGAGACTGGGAACCAGGAGGGGAACGGCACTCGAGAGACTGGGAACCAGGAGGGGAACGGCACTCGAGAGACTGGGAACCAGGAGGGGAACGGCACTCGAGAGACTGGGAACCAGGAGGGGAACGGCACTCGAGAGACTGGGAACCAGGAGGGGAACTGCACTCGAGAGACTGGGAACCAGGAGGGGAACTGCACTCGAGAGACTGGGAACCAGGAGGGGAACTGCACTCGAGAGACTGGGAACCAGGAGGGAAACTGCACTCGAGAGACTGGGAACCAGGAGGGAAACTGCACTCGAGAGACTGGGAACCAGGAGGGAAACTGCACTCGAGAGACTGGGAACCAGGAGGGGAACTGCACTCGAGAGACTGGGAACCAGGAGGGGAACTGCACTCGAGAGACTGGGAACCAGGAGGGGAACTGCACTCGAGAGACTGGGAACCAGGAGGGGAACTGCACTCGAGAGACTGGGAACCAGGAGGGGAACTGCACTCGAGAGACTGGGAACCAGGAGGGGAACTGCACTCGAGAGACTGGGAACCAGGAGGGGAACTGCACTCGAGAGACTGGGAACCAGGAGGGGAACTGCACTCGAGAGACTGGGAACCAGGAGGGGAACTGCACTCGAGAGACTGGAGATCGGACTGGGAACTGCACTCGAGAGACTGGAGATCGGACTGGGAACTGCACTCGAGAGACTGGAGATCGGACTGGGAACTGCACTCGAGAGACTGGAGATCGGACTGGGAACTGCACTCGAGAGACTGGAGATCGGACTGGGAACTGCACTCGAGAGACTGGAGATCGGACTGGGAACTGCACTCGAGAGACTGGAGATCGGACTGGGAACTGCACTCGAGAGACTGGAGATCGGACTGGGAACTGCACTCGAGAGACTGGAGATCGGACTGGGAACTGCACTCGAGAGACTGGAGATCGGACTGGGAACTGCACTCGAGAGACTGGAGATCGGACTGGGAACTGCACTCGAGAGACTGGAGATCGGACTGGGAACTGCACTCGAGAGACTGGAGATCGAACTGGGAACTGCACTCGAGAGACTGGAGATCGGACGGGGAACTGGGCTCCAGGGGCTGGAGATCGGACGGGGAACAGGGCTCCAGGGGCTGGAGATCGGACGGGGAACAGGGCTCCAGGGGCTGGAGATCGGACGGGGAACAGGGCTCCAGGGGCTGGAGATCGGACGGGGAACAGGGCTCCAGGGGCTGGAGATCGGACGGGGAACAGGGCTCCAGGGGCTGGAGATCGGACGGGGAACAGGGCTCCAGGGGCTGGAGATCGGACGGGGAACAGGGCTCCAGGGGCTGGAGATCGGACGGGGAACAGGGCTCCAGGGGCTGGAGATCAGACGGGGAACAGGGCTCCAGGGGCTGGAGATCAGACGGGGAACAGGGCTCCAGGGGCTGGAGATCAGACGGGGAACAGGGCTCCAGGGGCTGGAGATCAGACGGGGAACAGGGCTCCAGGGGCTGGAGATCAGACGGGGAACAGGGCTCCAGGGGCTGGAGATCAGACGGGGAACAGGGCTCCAGGGGCTGGAGATCAGACGGGGAACAGGGCTCCAGGGGCTGGAGATCAGACGGGGAACAGGGCTCCAGGGGCTGGAGATCAAACGGGGAACAGGGCTCCAGGGGCTGGAGATCAAACGGGGAACAGGGCTCCAGGGGCTGGAGATCAAACCGGGAACAGGGCTCCAGGGGCTGGAGATCAGACGGGGAACAGGGCTCCAGGGGCTGGAGATCAGACGGGGAACAGGGCTCCAGGGGCTGGAGATCAGACGGGGAACAGGGCTCCAGGGGCTGGAGATCAGACGGGGAACAGGGCTCCAGGGGCTGGAGATCAGACGGGGAACAGGGCTCCAGGGGCTGGAGATCAGACGGGGAACAGGGCTCCAGGGGCTGGAGATCAGACGGGGAACAGGTCTCCAGGGGCTGGAGATCAGACGGGGAACAGGTCTCCAGGGGCTGGAGATCAGACGGGGAACAGGTCTCCAGGGACTGGAGATGAGGCTCCGGGCAACCGGAGTCCATAGACTGGGGCTCAGGGGGATAGACTGATGACCCAGCGGGGTAAAGGGCTGGAGGTCGTTGCAGCGCGGAGGCGGCAGCGGCCGGGACTGGAGGTCGCTGCGGTTCGGAGACGGCGGAGGCCGGGACTGGAGGTCGCTGCGGTTCGGCGGCGGCCGGGACTGGAGGTCGCTGCGGTTCGGAGACGGCGGCGGCCGGGACTGGAGGTCGCTGCGGTTCGGAGACGGCGGCGGCCGGGACTGGAGGTCGCTGCAGTTCGGCGGCGGCCGGGACTGGAGGTCACTGCAGTTCGGCGGCGGCCGGGACTGGAGGTCGCTGCGGTTCGGAGACGGCGGCGGCCGGGACTGGAGGTCGCTGCGGTTCGGAGACGGCGGCGGCCCGGACTGAAGGTCGCTGCGGTCCGGAGACGGCGGCCCGGACTGGAGGTCGCTGCGGTTCGGAGACGGCGGCGGCCCGGACTGGAGGTCGCTGCGGTTCGGAGACGGCGGCGGCCCGGACTGGAGGTCGCTGCGGTTCGAAGACGGCGGCGGCCCGGACTGGAGGTCGCTGCGGTTCGAAGACGGCGGCGGCCCGGACTGGGGATAGCTGCTGCTCCGAGGCGACAGCTGGAGTCGGCTGGATCGCCGACCGGACACGGGGAGGTGGAGTCGGTCGGACCGCCGACAGGACACGGGGAGCTGGAGTTAGCTGCGGCCCAGCGGGAGCGGGTAATCGCTGCGGCCCAGCGGGAGCGGGGAATCGCTGCGGCCCAGCGGGAGCGGGGGATCGCTGCGGCCCAGCGGGGATGGAAGTCTGACCCTTCTTTCTCTGTCTCCTACGAGTGTTGAGCTGGCAGTCCATCAGGTCGCGGTTCGCCTTCTGGACACTCCGAGGCCCACCAAAGGCCAGGCGGGTTCCCATGAACTGCTCATACCACTCAGGGAGACGGCACTCCAACCCATGGTCTGCTAAGTCCATTGTAGGCCAGATCATTCTGTCACGGGGCATGATGAGGACTCAAGCGCAGACAGTCAGAGTAGGGGAAAAAAAGGTCTTTAATAGCTCACAAACAAAAACAGGTAATCCAAGGACAAGACAAAAGACGAGGGGGAAAATCCGGCAGGACAAGGCAGGGCAGACAGACTGGGAAACCGGGAACAGGATGAGCAAAACGGGCAGGTAGGTAGGAAACAAACACAATGATCTGGCAGTGAGTGAGTGAACGACAGGGGTTTAAATAGTGACTAGGCAGAGTGAACAGGTGAGAGTAATGAGCTGATGAGGTGAGTGTGACTGGCAGGTGCACTGAATGAACTGATTAGGTGAGTGAGGAGCTACAGAAAGAAACAGACACAGAACACACAGGGCAAAGCCTGATCGTGACAATAAGAGCCCGTTTCAAATAAAGACAGTTCTGCAGTTGAGGTCAATAAAGAGATAATGAAGATCAGTGAATCGACATTATTGGGGCTTTTCGCACGATACTAATTGTGATTGTGTGAATTCGTCATCTCATACTTGCAACTGTGGCAGTGGACTATCAGTGTTAACCCAGCTTGTTTTTTGTCGGCCACTTACAGATTACTCGGAGAAAGTGACTGTCGGCGTGACGTTACCAATATGGAATGACCTTTAACTATCAATGCATTCTTTAAACCACGTCTACATCAACACCGTTAGCAACACGCCCACACCGCCGCAGCTCCTTGTGTTTTTTTTTTTTTTAAAGGCAGTGCTATTTTTGGTGTGAATGCCTGACCTTAATGAAGCGCAAATCACATTCAGAACACAAGCAAACATCTCTTCACTTCCACTCTCTTGTCTTGTTATCATGCAGGAGGGGGAGGAAGTGGGGAGGGGAAACTCGGGGTCCATCGGTGTGTGAAACAGGTTTGCTGCAGAACTTCTACCAGTCCAGTAGACAGCAGATAACCTACTCGTAGAAAAACTGCAGAATAACCGTTGACTTGGAGTAGCTGATTTAGACACATTCATCTTCAACAAAATTTTACATACGAGGTGACCACATGAGTAAACGGTGTCATTGGCCTCGTTAAATATGTCATCCAACCTTCCTCATCATCCTCTCGCAGGGGCTTCACAGATTGTTTGCCTCGGACGGTACTTTGGGAATGAGGAAGACGAAGATTTGCTTCTTTGAACTTGTAAGTGCTTTTCTCAAGCTTACATGGTTAAAATGACCCAACAACCAAACTACCTCTTGTAAGTCATCAGTTTGCTATTCTGGGTCACAACTTTTCCAGTTGATTTTAATCAACATATTAAAAAATCCGACTGTATGACCTGCTGACAGGCCATTCCATAGTCTCCAGTCTAACTGGATTGTTTCCATTTGTTGTTGAGCTGATTTGAGTCTTTCCAAGTCCCCAAATCAAAATGTGCTTTTAAAAGTTCATCATTACTGACACAATGATGACTGTCTCTAGCTTCTCTCAGACTGTGGAGATTATTTTCGAGCTAAAATGCTTTGTGAATGATTAATTTACAGTCTTTCCCTGTTATTAGTCATCGTAGAAGTTGATTGACAAATAAGTGAAGTTTTTCTTGCGTGTGATCAGCCACCGCCATCATGGCCAGTAAAATTTGTTTTACATTGAGATACAGGTGAAACAGAATGTCTAATGCTCATTTCCCAACAGAATCAGCACAGTATGTAGGTTTCATTAGAGATAGGCAGTAGACTCCAACTATCAGTAAATGAATATGTCTTTCTGTTTGTTTCTGGTGTGCCACTTTCAACGTCACAAACGAGCCAGAAAACAGGGTTAGCAAACAGAGGAAATGATACGGTGGTTACTTCATTTTTTATATCTGTTAGTTCTTTCAAACTCTCAAACCAGAGTTAGTGATCGTTGGACTAACAAAGTCGGTTTTGACGAGTGTTATTTAGTTTTTGTCCAGTTTAAATGAAGTGTGTTTTACAATGATCCCTGAGGGATTAAATGACTGTTTCTGTCAATGGAGTCTGGTTGCTTTGAGGAGCCCATATAACAGCTGTTTCTTTATCACATCTTACACAGTGAACTAAGGGTTTATTTTGAAAGTCAGATGTTAACGGATGTTAATGTTTTTTTTGTCCAGTGGGAAAGGGGCTATAGAGAAAAATCTGTCAAAAGAAATCTGCAGGGATCAAGGACATTTTGTACAATCCTTTAAACATTGAATCAACCAGTTTTAATCTCATTTAAACCACATAGCATGCAAACTCTCCTCCTCTGGGATGCTAACAGTTTATATGGCTAATGGTATAGTAAAATACAAGACTGTAATAATATACATAGGGATCACTGACTCTAAGGTAGCCCATGCTAAACATGTGGCTACACTATATACTGTGTTAGTATCAAAGCCTGATAGAGCGTCTTCCTCTGTACCATAGACTTCCATTAAAAACACATCATTGAGCCACTCTGTTGCTCTGGGTGACATGTTCCTTCATCACCATGAACACACACTGTAGTTTATTGGGACTCGATCCCACATAGTACATTAAAAGTACATTTATTTATAAAGCGCTTTTCCCAGAAATTAGTCACAAAGTGCTTAACATGAGTGGAATTACAAGCATAAGTAACACAAAGTGACCATGTAAGGAACAACATTTAAGACGACACAAAAAACTGAAAGAACACAATTAAAACATGGCATAAAAGCATAGGACATGAGTTTTAAACAAACGCCAGTCTAAACAGGTGTGTCTTGAGCTGATTCTGGAAATAATTCACAGAATCAGCAAGACGTAAGGGTGCAGGCAGAGCATTCCACAGCCTTCCACTGCCTCAAAGGCTCGGTCACCACGGGTCTTAAGGCGAGTAAGTGGGACAGACAGATAACCTAACACGTTCGATCTGAGAGCGCGGGCGGGTGAATATGGGTGAAGTAGTTCAGCCACATATGTAGGAGTCTGACCGTGTAGTGCTCTGTAAGTGAGGGTGAGAATTTTAAAGTGGATCCTAAATGCTACAGGGAGCCAGTGAAGAGATCACTGTGAAGAGATCACGGTGATGTGAGACCATCTATTTGTCCAGGTGAGTAATCTTGCGGCAGCATTTTGGATTACCTGCAAACGGTTGAGAGCAGATACACTGAGTGATGAGAAAAGTGTGTTACAGTAGTCAATGTGTGAAGAGATGAAGGCGTGTATGATCATCTCTATTTCAGCTGCTGATACTACGGATCTCAGTTTACTGATATTTCTTAGGTGGAAGAAACAGGATCTAGACAGCTGCTTAACATTGGGGTCAAACGACACTGATTGGTCAAATATTACCCCTAGATTACGCAGGTTGAAATGGGCAGCAGAGGAGAGTGGACCAATACTCTGCTTGATCGAAGGGAAAATATTGTAGCAGTCTGTGGTCACGCAAAGTTCTACGATAGTACCTCATATTGTACACAGACCGGATTAAACTGTGACTACGTATAAATGTATGTGTATGAACCGTCAACTGTCTATGGTATAAACAATAATGTTGCTGCAGTATTAATGTCTAGATTATGTTACTTTGAGTGTCGATGGAGCAGCTCCAATGTTAGCATAGCCTAGCCCCGATCGAACCAAACTGCATTCAGAAAACAAACATTTTAAAAGTTGTTTGCTTGACGTGTTGTGGATGACATCATCATTTAGTTACTTTGGCATCGTTTTTAAATGTTTATTGAAATGAAATCACAGCAAACCTGTTTATTTTGAGTTCATAGCGCTGTAGTAAACCAGCCTATGCGTGGCTTGCTAGATACAGTGACTACAGCTCAGTGAAATTCACAGCGGGCCTGCGGATGATGTCATGAACCCAGACCTGACGGCCTTTGGTTTGCCGACGTATCTGGGACACAAATCAGCAATATAGGTTATTTTTATGAAGCAGCTATATCCGGCTGGTTTTAGACATTTCCACTAGCCGTATCTTTCTACGGTATTTGACTGAGGTTCTTCAGTGTTTAACTGACCTCTTCCAGTCAGATGACCCAGTGAAGAGGATCTCTGATCACCAGACACCTGAAACAGCTTCCAGTCCAGCAAACCCGATAAGACACTGATGTTTCTGCTCACCTCCTGAAGGACGTGGCTGTGTTTGTTTCTGCTGTATTTTCAATAAATGATTAATCCACTCCTTCACTCACACACACACACACAGAGACGCACGGGTTTGAACGTTTCCAGTGTGCCGATATTTTTTAATTGACACAGAAGGATGTATCAGTCACAGTGAACCAATTCTACATTCTAAAGCAGCACACACAACATTTAATGAATCATGGGACGGACACAGAAGAAGTCTTCACTGAAAGTCAGACCAGAGTAGGCTCACTTTTACAGTTCTTTTAGTTTCCTGCCATATAAGTTGGATGTTGATTCACTATTCATATTTGTAAATAAATGTTTTGCGATTTGAATAAGAAAAAAACAGTTGGGCATCGGTAAGCTTTAGAAAGACATTTTAGTGACAAACGCAAGTGACAAATATTTGTCTAATGATTTTAGAGCTCCCTCAACATTTTGCTGTTGAGGCTTTCAGGGGGTCTCAGACCCCCCGACACCCCCTTTATCTCGCACACTGTTGGTCAGTGCCCCTTTGGATGGGAGATTCACGATCTAGATTCCCCTCTAGCGTTATTTTTCAATGTTAAGGTTTAGGCAAGAAAAAAACACTCAAAATGGTTGGTTGACGTTAACTTGACTGACTAACAACTCATGCTACTAGCGAGTGACAAGCGAGTCATGTGTGGGTCACAGCAGGCTGAGACCCACACCCTTGGTCTTGGTTCTGCTGTTTGGTCTGCACCCGATCCCAAACGAAGCGAACCAAACGGGTAAACACACAGCTCGTTTGAACCGGACCAAACACTGTGAGAAGTGTGAAAACACCTAGATGTCCCAAACCATCATACGTAATACGGCTTATGTGTAAATGTGGCCATATCGGCCAATTCAATATCGTTCTCTCTTTCTCTCTCTCTCTCTCTCACACACAGACACACAGACACATGTACACAATACTCAACAATGTGTGTCGCCTTGGGCTTCATAAACGCTCCCCCTTCCTGTTTGAGCAACCTTGTTTGCATTTACATTCCCCAGTAACCTGGAGACCTGCATCTCACACAGAAGCCAAGCTTAATACTCCCACATGTAGTTACAAACACACACACACACACACACTGTAAAGCCTGGCGTTATCTTATGTGTCATGATTTACAGCACATTTACACACACACACACACACACACACACACACACACACACACACACACACACACACACACACACACACAGATAGTACCCTTGTATTGTTTGTCTTGTGTTCAATGGCCATGAAATCATGACCGTCCTCATTGCTTTTCCATTTCCTTGCTCTGGTTCAGCGACATGCTCCCGTATGTCTAGAAACACACACATCATCACGGTCATGACAGAGTGGCTGACAGTGTGCGTGATAGGTAAACTCTCCGTAGGCTTTTCCATGCATCATCATCACCACCATCACACGCTGCCGCAGCTCCCCGCCATCCCCCCACCCACTGACTCCTTGGTGACGCCTCACACCTCCACCAATGAAAAATATCTGTTATGAGACAAAAGTGAGGTGAGCGTACAAGCGACAACAACACCGCCAACCTGAGCTCTTCACTGTATCTGGTGTGAAGGTAACCATAGCAGCCGTTGAGAAAAGCTGCCATCACCACCATATATAAATAAACCTCCTTGATGGGTGGAGGGTGATTTCATACGTTTTCGCCTCATTGAGGAGACAGACTCACGAGGCGGTGGCGATGCGGATAGGCAGGAGAAAATTGCCAAAATAGTTTTTTATATACAGCATGTAACTTTCTCATTGACTTCTTTCTCCACTTGTGCAACTAATGATGATATGAAAGCAGATTTTTTTTTTGAGTTGATACTGTCGCTCACGTGGCAAAATAGTTCAGCTAAGTAGTGCAGATCTGAATAGCAGGTGCATCCAACCATCTCGTCACTTCGTTAAATACTTACGTGCCGTCGGCGGCCCACTCGGCGCCTGATACGGAGGCACCCTTTAGCGTCTGTATGAGACCCACCGGGCTTTCAACGGACTCCTATGTAAACCCATCCTCAGCAGTATTAGAAGCTCAGAGAAACTGTAAAAAGCTGGAAGGTCCACCTTGGGACGATATCAGGGTGGATGATTGAGTCCTACACACAAACTTTCACTTAGGAGACCGCTGTACGTGTCCCGCATGAAACCAAGTCAATGTTGACTTATTTTATCTTACTTTTGTTATGTACTTTCCTACTTGACCAACACTGCAGACGCAAGTTACGTAACAAAGGCACTTATTTTAACCCAAAACACAATCTATCAATCATATATTTAGTTGCCGGAGCCTAACTGAGTAGTTTTGTTGCCGAAGCCTAACTGAGTAGTTTTGTTGGCTTAGCCTAACTGAGTAGTTTTGTTGCCGAAGCCTAACTGAGTAGTTTTGTTGCCGAAGCCTAACTGGGTAGTTTTGTTGTCTAAGCGCAACCAAGTAATCCTAAAACTAAGTGAATTTACGTTGGAAGTTTATTTTGAAAAGACACTGTGTAATGAGCGGAAACTGACACATCTAAAACTATTGCTAGAGGGGAACCTAGAGCGTCATAGTTTGAAGCGTACGGCCACTGACCAAGCAGTATTTGACGAGTTGGGAGTGAGAATGTGGTCGCCTCTGGCTCCGCGACTGTAAGTTCCTCAGAGCAGCTGTCAATCAGGATGTCACGCCCCCCTTTTTAAGCATCAAATAACTAAATTAGACCAAACTTGTCAAAAGAAGTATCATTTGAACATACATCACTGTGATATGAGTCATTTGCAATGTGCTCTAACATTATGTATGTAGTTAGCAATACATTTCCTATGTCAGCCTGGTTGTCTTTAAATTCAGAGGCGGATTAGAATAGATTATTTTAAATATAACTTGGCTAAATGTTGTTTGTAGAGCAGCAACAGTAATGTTTACAACAGCAAAGTCACAGAGATTTATTAAGAAGCATTAGCTCTCAAAAGTTATTCTCGTTGGCAAGACGACGAGGCTTAAATAAGCGACTGAGACCGACTTGTGTGCTGATTGAAAGAAAGGGTTGAATCAAACGTAACACAAAAATTGTCTCTACCAAACAAAAGTGAGTGAAAAGGCAGCCTTGACACTGATTCAAATGACGCTGGCCGAGGAGGATGGTGACAGACTCCTTGTGCAATATTACTGATATGCTGCTATTAGAAATCTAACTTTATGGACAATATGCTGCCCTCGAAAACATGACTTATTGAGAGATCCTGCCCTAAAAAATGTATTTATTAAAATACACTTGACTAAAAGAACTAAAAATAAATACAGAAATACATTCTGAAATGAGACGGACCTAAAAACAGGACAGAACTGTCAGTAAGTCACCCAGAAATATAAAAGGACTCAACTAAATAAATAACATACTAATGAGTTTGATATTCTTAAAGTCTTGCTGACAGGAGGCTAACATGTTTGATGGGTGGCACTATGGAACAGGTCAGTGAATAGATAGATAGATAGATAGATAGATAGATAGATAGATAGATAGATAGATAGATAGATAGATAGATAGATAGATAGAAACTGTATTCATCCCCAGGGGGAAGTTAGTATGTAGCAGCAGCATTTTACAGAGTAAAATAAAATATGAAATACTACGTATGGAATGCACAATATATACAGTACAATAAAATAACAGAGCAGATATTGAATTTGAAGAAATATAATAATAAAAAATAAGTTAAAATAGAATAAAAAATACAAATGCAAAAAATGCACAGTTTAAACAATGAATTAGGACGGTATTCAATTAACAACTGGGTAAACTAAATGAACTGAACAGTAGTGCAAGGATCACCAGCAGCAAACAACAACCGTGTAGCGTTGTTGTAGTCATTTGAAGGATGACGATCTGGCCAGAGGGGATTTATTATACAGTGTTATAGCAGAGGGCAGGAATGTTCTCCTGTATCTGTCCTTGTGATAGCAGAGCTGGAATCACCAAATCCTGTATCCATCTTCTATCTTTGATTTTAAATTGTGGTGCTGGAGGAAAGAACATTTGACATTACAGGGTATTATTACAGTATTTAGAGTATTAAAGGTAAAATATTTTTTGTGTAATAAACTTCTATTTGTTACTTGTTTCCGATAGAATAAAACAGAATATACATTTTGTCAACAATTAAGCACATAGGAGTGTGGTATCATTTGCTCCCAAGACTTTATTTTCAAAAAGGCGAACCACAGCTAAAAAAAGACGGAGCGTTGACTTAATTTCAGCCGACTACATTCAACTTTTGTCTGAGGTGTGTCGTTCAATACACAATCCACAATAAATCCCGGCTCAACTAAATAATGTGACCACAGAAGGCTTTATGTATACAAAAGTGCTCGATCATCTCAGAGGGCGAATATATTACTGATACCGCTCAGCACCATAAAGACAATTCACCTATCCAATTTACTCCCCCCCCCCCCCCCCCCCCCCCCCCCCCCTGTTTATCCTGCATATTTGAGGAAGATAACGGTGAGGTTCCATTATTGTGAGACTCACTAATAAATGATGCATCAGACAGTCACCTGCTTGACTTCCCACGTTTCCTTTGTGCTGCTCTGACGCAGCGTGTCGTTCAGACGTCCTGCAAGGCGCCTAAAAGCATTTTGTCATTTCCTCTCCTGCAACATGGACCGGTTTTCCCTGCACACTGAATCCCGACAAGATCCCACAAACATCCCTCCCGGAGGCTGAGCAGCAGGACTTCGCTTCTGCTGCATGCTCTGCTGGCTATTTTAGTGTGTGACCCCATGAAAGGTCACCGTCAAACACATTCTATGCTGTTAAAGTGAAAGAAACTGTTGTTGCTGTTGGACTATCATCCTCCACAGTGGAGGTCCACCACAGTGAGGGTTCCCTTAACATCCTCAGGAACAGGTCATCTTTGACCTCTTACTCTCTTAATTTTCCCCTTAAATTGCTCTTTTAAGGGAACATTCCAGCATAATTGGCTTGTTAGTATCAGTTACACATCAGCAGTTGTCGAAAGTTGTCCAAAAGTTTGCCGAAAGTACAAAAATAAGACACAAGTTGTAATGAATATAAATTGTCATTTAAAGGAGTGGTTTAACATTTTGGGAAACATGATTGTTCATCTTTAATTCTAAGGCAGATGTTTAGATGGATCTCAATCTCATGTCTGTGTGTAAAGTACAGAGCTGGAGTCGGGACGTGGTTAGCCTAGCTTAGCATACAAAATGGAAGAAAGCAGCTTGCCTGGCTGCAGTCAAAAGGTCAAAGATACACCCACTAACACCACTAAAGCTCACTGATGTGTACACTAGGGTTTACTCCTGCGGAAACGTGTCTGCATGCACAACACTAGGCTGAATCTCTTCAAGCCATTCAAACCATCAATATAACATGAACCACAGTGGGTTGTACAACCTCCTCTTCTCATCTTGTATGGTTTCTCTAGCACTTATCTTATTTACACACAACAGTGTGTAAATAAAATGACTATAGGATGTTGAGGATGGATGAATGGATGTCTTTCCTTTCACTGGTAAGAAAGAGTGGGCGCTCCATGTACTAAGGCTGCGGTCCAGGTTTGAATCCAACATGTCGCCCCCTTTCTCTGTCTCCCTCTTTCCTGTCTATCTTCAACTGTAATAATAAAGGCAAAAAAGCCAAGAAACAATCTTTTTTTTTTAAACAGTGTGGCTTTAATGGCTTATCTGGAACTGTACTTGGTCAGCAGCTTGAATGGGTTGAGGTAGGAGTCTATACGAAAATAAGTTGATGGGGTTGGTTTTACTTCTCCGGAGTGTGACTATGAGAGAGTCAAAGGTATGAATGGTGATGCCTTAAAAACAATTCGAGCCAGTTAGGCTGAGAGGGTGCAGCGGGCGGGCATTAAGGATGGCTCCGAGGCGTTTGAGAGGTTTTCTAGCGGTAGAGCTAGTTGAATGTTGTGGCTGAAAACGGTGGGACTGGTAAGGGATGAACATCTGATTCAGGGGCCAATAGTCAGAATTTCTGAGATGAGAAGCAGGACAGTGAGTCAGCGATGCTGTTGTGGTGCCTGGGAAGTTGAGCACCACAACAAACTCGTTACTGGCAGTCAGCCAGTGAGAATGAACTATTCTTGAGTCTGCGCATGAACTGCATGATAGAAAAGATCCATTTTTATTTATGATTGCTACAACTGCCATGTAACCGGAATGGATGAGTATGGACTTCCTAGACCATTTGTGCCCCCCAAAGATTGGCAGTTATGACGATGGCATACAGCTCATGGAATGTAGAGGAAGCGAGACTTTTAGTTGATAGATCTGAACTCTGAGGGCCAAGTGAAAGCAAACCCTCTCCCTCCCCAGTAGCCTTCCAAACCCATGGATTATGTGTATGGCATAATGCACATCTGTCTTCTCGGGGATAGTTTGACAGAAGCGGAATGATGCGTTGTATTATCTCAGAGGGCAAAGAAAGAAATGGAGGACCTGAGGTTTTCTCTTCGGAAAGAGGAACACTGAGCTCTGACAAAGTTTTTGTGAGATTGCTTAGCCCGAGGCATGGAGATGAGGATGGAGGAGTGACGACGAGAAAATTGGTGAGAAAGTGAACAAACACTTTATGGGGATGGTTTTGTAGAGCAGTGGCTAGAACATTTAGCTTGACGGGTGTAACCGAGGTGCGTTGCTAGTCGGTCTACAGGTGTGGTTGGGAAATGGGGACATGGCATGGGCACCTCCACAGGGGAGTAGGTGTGCAGAAAGAGGCAGTTGGAAAGGGAGCAGCCAAGGTGGCAAAAGGAGTGGAAAAGGATCGACTAAAATACAGAAGGAGGCTGAGAAGAGCCAACAAGCTTAGCCAGTGCGGCCCCTTGCTCTTGGGTTCTCGTGTTGGCTGTCAGAGGCATGTTTGGAAGAGCAGAGATCTTGTTGCTTTGTACGGCTAAAGGAAGCGTAGAGAAAGGGATGAAAGGATGTTTGTGCACAGGGATATTGTAAAGCCTGCGAACGCAACTAGGAAAAGAACGACGAACTGACCTGCTCTGTGTTTGTTGTGTTGATGGAAGCTGAGTAGTGATGGAGCAGTCTGGCTTTAATGTCACTGCAGTTGGAGGTAAATTTTAGAACTCTTTTAGAACATGTTGAAGACGGGCCACGTTCTGTCTCTGATGTTGGGTTTGAATGGTGCTTCCCAATATCTAGAGTGCACCGGATCTGACTTTGTTGACAGTAGCAGGGCCATGGCTGATCCCAGACCTGCCCAAGCAGCGGCGGGGCCATAACCTCTCTTCCCATCCTAGGACAGTGCCTCATGTTTTGGCCGTTAAGAGGGAGAAGCTAAGCAGCTAGGGCCTCTCATTACATTACATTACAGTCATTTAGCAGACGCTTTTATCCAAAGCGACTTACAATTCAGATTATATCACATTTCTACACCGTAGGCACAGCTACGGGAGCAATTTTGGGGTTAAGTGTCTTGCTCAAGGACACATCGACATACGACTAGCGGAGCCGGGGATCGAACCACCGATCTTCTGATTGAAGAACGGCCCTGCTCTCCACTTAGCCACAGTCACCCCTCAACTGTGGTCTCCACGATTCAAAGTGCACAGGCGCCATCTACTTCCTGGGGGTTTGGGGCGTGTTGGCACATGTCCGGTGGCGCGAGAACAGGGCCCTCAATCTGCGAACATGTTGTGGAAAATACTGTGAGTTGCACGGTTCCCATACTTCACATGTAGCTAACGTCATCTTGTGGCACTTGTACTACAACAAAACAGCTTGACTGGGACATTGACACACATACACAGCACTAAAGTAGGACAATAACACTTTTAAATCCATAATCCAGAACAGCAAAGCATTGAAACTACATGATTATACTGTTGAATGTATCAATTTAAAGCAGTCCTCAATTATTTAACTCAAACGTAGCTCCAACCTGTCATGTAATAAACTACTTCAGTAAGAACAAATAAATATTACTGGGACCACTACAGAACATTGCAGATACTGTCCAGCCATAAATCTACAGTCTTCATTATTTAAAGGCAGTAGCTGGTCTCTACTGAGTATTTGAGTTCTTCCTCACAGACAGCAGGAGGCAGCAGTTGTTGACCAGTTATCCAAATCGAACAGCACAGCAGCTTCCTGCCTGGGAAAATATGTGTTTCTCAGCAGGAGCTGTTGGACTGTTTGGTTGGAGAGAAACCCGTGAAGTCCTGTGTTATCGGGTGCCACTTGATTCCACACCTCTGATTTCCTCCTGTGTGACGTAGTGTGGTGTCGGTCATGGAAGAGAGCAGAGTTACTGCAACAAGCCCAAAGGCGCATTTCGGACCCATAGCAGCAGAAAGATTTCCCCTTTTCACATTTGTATAATTTGTCAATTCAACAAAAAGAAGTGTTACTACTATACAACAACCAATATATCTGAGTTTAATAAGAGATCTTTGTCATTATACTGAAAACACATCTTATTGAACCAACCAAATTTAGAATTTCAGAGATTTCACAATCATAACCACACAAATAGCCTGTGAAGTTATTTGATTTTTATTTAGTGTTTTTTTATTAATCATATTGAACCTGACACGCTAGATGGTTTGTGACACAGAACCATCCATATTGTTCAAAAAATACTTGGCTGGTGATTGGATGAACCATCTGCCAATCAAATTCATACCAAAGCCAGTCAGGAGAAGAGTGAAAACATCATTTCTATGCCGTTGTTTGCTCTAAGTCAGTGAAGAAATACTCTCCAGTTCTGGTATAACTGATGCGTATGCAGCGTCTACGCGCACCTCTTCAGAAGCCAAACGAATAGTTGCCTCCCCGTGTCGTCCCACACACCTAAGTCAGGAGGTACTGGCAGCTACTGGCCAAAACAGCAGAAGCTACCTCAGGGACGCTGATTGGTCTGTGCTCCGGACCAGCGGTGGCACAAACGTATTACTTGAAGCCTGTCGAGATAGATTTTTCTCGTCTGATATGTGATCCGGCGATTATCGCGAGATCTCGTGACATCGCGTTAATCCAGCTGTCGTGCAAGATAAGGTTACCTTTGTGTTCAAGAAAGAGACCACCAGATCCCCCTCAGACTGTGGGGGTCTGTGTCATTTCTTGTCCAAAGTTTTTTACTTCATTTTGTAATTTCACTCTTTCCTGTATTATTTTTGTGTTGCATAAATATCAGATATTAGATATTCAGATCACTTCACTTTGTGAGTTTCCCGCCTTTGTGATTGTCGGCCAGGCCCCTGGTTGGATCCACGTGTGTCTAATCCCCTACACCCCTCCAGTGTATCTAATCCCTGTAGGCCGCTGTCTCTGTGTCAAGGGTTCCAGCGAGTACCTCCAGTGTCCATCGCAAA
This sequence comes from Anarhichas minor, assembly GCF_050575085.1. Classification (NCBI taxonomy): domain Eukaryota; kingdom Metazoa; phylum Chordata; class Actinopteri; order Perciformes; family Anarhichadidae; genus Anarhichas; species Anarhichas minor. The sequence continues at coordinate 1,543,875 of NW_027466466.1, read as the reverse complement.
TAAACATTCAGAAATCAGCTTGAAACTTTGCTATTGGTTACATCACCCTAAACATGATGGTGACTTTGGTGGCACAAACTAAGAATATACTCACACCAAATGGAAATAAGTTTAAAAAAATAAGAGACAAAATCCACAAACACTGAGCTTTTCTATTTTTCCCCATTATGAACACATTTTTAACAGAACTAAGGCTCACAATGTTCCATCAACGTGTTTTATATCCTTGTGAGTCCCATGTCCACACATATTAACAGGAACATGCAGGAAAAATCCCAACGATTCTTGTACTATTACTGTACTCTTTGTGTCATTTGGTGTGTTTCTGTCATCTTGTGTCTGGTGGGTAAGAATCCGTCAGAAATGATCTCATCTCAGACTGACTTTCAGTTGGTGTCTGTGCTGCATTCAGAGACCTTTATCACCTCCAGAAAATAAACTCACTACAGAGGAAACTCAAGACAAAAGACACCAATAGCATCACCATATCTCCATCCGTGCAGTTCTACCTCAGCGGTATTGGCCTTCCCGTTGCCGTGGTAACACCGGGCATAGAGATGTGGTTGTGAGTGTTGTGAGTCAGAAGCTAAAGTAAATGTCCCTGAAACTTGTGAAAGATATTTATCCGGGAGCGGAACCGGCAAAATAATACAGCCAGAACTCTGCTCCAACACAAAACATCTGCAGGCAAGGGTCAGAGCCCCCCCCCCCCCACAAACACACACACACACACACATGCGATTATCCACCTCCACTTGATGACGATGTCTCTATCTGAACACACACGCCTCTTCTTGTGCACAATCACGGCACTTCAATTCTCATGGCGCTTTCTTTCAGAAATGGATCGCAGGATTTTACATGAATGTTTAAAACCAATTCTGTATAAAAACATTAGCATTATACTGCTACTCCAACATTTTCAAATCTGATCATTTTCATAAATACTTCAGCGCGTTCTCCAGAGCTTCATCACCGGCAAGGGTAGAGCCCAGATATGTGGAAGAGGTCGTCCATATTACGCTCATTCTTCTTTTGATGCTTTTTCAGTGTACTCATTTCACAACAGGAGAAAAATAATTCTGTAAATTGCACTTGACATGATGTTATTCCCGCTCAGCCACAAGAGGTCAGGGTTGCATGCTTTTCGAGTCCTCGCTGGCTCTGTTACTGTAAGTTTCTTACAGTGAGATGCCTTACATTATGTGTAATGGTCAAAAAGAGGATTACTGCAATTAAGGCTTACTGCATCTCTCCTTTTATTGGATTAGATTCTTAGACATCTTTCTGCATATGTCAGGGGAGTGAACAGCAAGAATAATGATGGCAGTGATTGATTTGCAATCACTTTCCATGGGTCTTCATTGCCTGTATTTACCACTTGTCGTTGTTGTAGCCTAGTAAATTCACCTTTTTATCTGTTTCCTCAAATGTTCCTCTTTTACCAGCAGCTTAAAAACTTCTATTTTTTTGCGACTTTGTACTTCTACTCCACTACTTTTCAGAGGAAAACATTTTTAACATTTACATCACAGCTATTTTACTTGACACACTAAGATTTTCTTTTGAGAAATAAAATCTTATAAAATAGGATGCACTACTATAGATTTAACAGCCCAGCAGTATATGAAATAGTTGAAATTAGCTCCACTTACAGCAGTTATATGCTACGTACCAGTGGTGGGCCGTCAGGGCCTGCAAGGCCTTCTCTGCTGGCCTCAACAGAATCACAAAGTTATAATTATTTTATAGTTTAAGAATTGTTCTTAAATACACTACATGTATTATAATTCATAAAAATATTTTTCCCATTATCTTATTTTCTCATTGCACAGCTACTGTCTTCCTCAGTTGCTCTGCTTCCAGTGCAGCTTGTTTTAAGTAGAGCTTTTATCCAATCAGATCTCACCTCTGTGTCTCTAGGTAAGAAGAGAGGCCCGAGGCCTGCAGAGTCTCACGTGAATCCCTTTGCAGTTTAAGTGAATAGGGACGATATTGTTGATTGTCATAGTCTTCAACCAATCAGATCTTTAGTTTGACATGTTGGGCGTATTCTTTGACGTGCCAGAGCCTGCTAGCTGGCCTATAATGACGTCAGCATTACATGCCGCTCAGTGTCCAGGTGCAGCTCTGCAGTGAGGTGCAGCGTGTGCTGTGATTGGTCAGTGGGTGAGCACGTGACAATCGTGAAACGATCACGTGATGCAGCTCAGCCAATCAAATATGGGCATTCTGACAAGTTTCCTGAGATGGGCTGAGATGAGGAAATAGATAGCAGAGCAGTACATTGTTTATGTTAATTGTGAAAGTAATATCATAAGATAGACTTTAAAAGAGAAGAATGGGTCGTGGCTTGTTGTTCAGGGGTGATGGTGGATCCCGCAGCCAGACCAGTTGAGAACCACTGTTCTACATGAGTGCAGAAAACAGTATACTTTCCACAAGTTAAGCTTCTGCATTTTCCAAATGCACTAGTATTAGTCAAATGTAATTTTCGGTTTGTAAGCTTCGTACCGAACTGTTTAATATGAATACTTAAATAGTTACAGCCTTAGAAACGAGTAATAGCTGTGGCGCCATCATGAGGTTATAAGGTGGTATTTCAGCTGCAGGACAGCAGTGAAGGCCCAGGTATAAAATGCACAGCCCGCCACTGCTACGTACACATTAATGTATCCGTAATAATAATCTAATAATATTGAGTAATATTGAGTTGAGCATTGAGTGGTTTTACTTTTTACACTTTAAAGTGTAACTTCACCCCCAGGTCAGAGCCTAAGTCCACCCGCCGCATCATTTTGAAAAACGCTATAAAGAGGGCAAAACGCAGCATCGACAAATATGACAGTTACAATAGCTATATGGCATGAGCCACTGAATTTAACAGACCACAAATGGGACAAGAATCACACCCTGCAGTCTCTCTGCTGGGAGTCTTTGATGGGAGAAGAGCCCGCCCAGTGTCATGGCGGGTTGTGAAATAGTCACAAAATTCAATGTTTTCGTATACATGGACAGGAAGCCGTCTTTACTGTGTCGCTACAGAGTGAAAACACTGCCAATGAAAAGATATTTAGAATCCATTTTTGTGGTGGACACAAGACTTACACGCATCCACTTGACGATGCAACGGTCAGTAATTCAATATTGAGAAAGATCAGTTTAGAATGTAGGAGGGGAAAGATACGGGTCCAACAAACTCTCAAACAAACTTTCAACAGCGAGAGCGGTGTTAGACAAGTGTTGTGGTTTTGTTGCCTAAGCGTAACTTTTGTGGCGGTTTATCTAAACCTAAGTGCATGGTTTTGTTGCAAAAACCTAACTATGCGTAGTTAATTTAAGCCCAACCATGATCTTTTTCCGAAACCCAACTTTAGTTTTGTAACGTAATGTCACCCCGAAAAAGAAGTTGTTCGGAGCAACAAGAAAAAAAACTCAACTCAAACTCAGCCAGCTCAAACCATCAAGCCTCCGTCTCCGGAATGGCCGTCCACTCTCCTCCCGGCTGTAGTCCCCTGGTAGAGGGGAGCTGGACACCAGCCCTCTGTTCCTCTCATTTCTCTAATCGGTGTGACGTTAACATGAACAGGGAGGAATTAGCAGGCTAACGTTAGCTACTTGCTTTTGTGCTGTGACTGCAATGCTACACATTGGCTACAGACAAAGCAAAAACAATAGATGCTATGAGTAGAGGTGAGCAGGGGGTCTGATCAAGAGATTTACATTTTTTTTTGCAGTGGAGCCAGTTTTATTGAAGTTAATGGGGCGAGAAAGGTAACTCCCACAACCCAATCATATCTGTGATGTTTCCCTTTGACCGAAAAATGCTTCCAGACAATTACAAAATAACACATTATGTGATGTTGTTATTATCTAAATGTTTGTCTTTGTTTTTGGGCTCTTTCCAGCAACTTTACTCAAGATGGCTAAATCATGATACACGTCCCAACTTAACGCCAACCAGACTGCAATTATAACCAGATGAACGTATTAATGACTCAATGATAATAACTGGTCAGACTCAATGATATGGCCTGTCAGAGGTAGGCAAATAAAGGACTTAACTTTATGCTACAATGCCTGCAGTTTGCCTCTGATTTACATTCATACTTGTCATCCAGCCTATGTTACTAGCTTGCAGGCACATCATGACAGCGATTAAGCTGAAGAGGCTCACCAGCACTGCAGCTCCCTGTCTGTTTCCTTTGCACCTTCTGACTAACAATAACAGTTTTATCTCCCAATGAATGTAAGACGTCTCGTCAGAGATACTGCTAGCTAATGTTAGCTAAACAAAGTGCAAATGCTAATTTAGTACATTGACAAAAAAATGAACAAGTACCATGAAGGTCCGGATTCATAGAGGCATAACGTTATTAAAGGTTTGACCCTATTCACCTGTGTTTCCCCTTAAAGTGAGTAATAAGTAAACTGCAAGTTTTCTGTGTGAAACCTCAAAACTAACATGTGGTTGCATATTGTTATTTTTGTGCCAAATATAGGATTGAAGCTCATACGTTTTAGGACAGTCACATGTGACACTTGATGAATAAAGTGAGTATGCATTGCCCTGCAAAGTGCAGAGTCTATGAAGCTGTGCCCTCAGTCAGATTCCTGCTGATTGCAGTGCAGTGGCCTAAGCCTCAGTAAATTCCCCTTTTGATTAGAGCCACAAATAAAGCTTTTCTGGCCACTGAGCTGTGACAATAGACAGTCTGCTCTCTAAGTCCAGCCAGCCTGGTATGCAGGGCAGCGACTGCCACAATGGGATGGCATAACACAAAGGCAGGACTTGTTTTTATCTGACAGTGCTAGGTTTTTAGCCCTGCTAGCAAAGCAAAGGGCCCTCGGGGCTTCTTTGGGTGTAAGGAACAGCATGGACTCCAGGGGCCGCTAACAATTCAGAATTTGATCACGTTAGCTTCTCAAATCAGCAAATCCCTGCTAGTCTTTTTTGTAGTTTGCTTTTTTATTTGTGTACATACAGATGAAAACGGATGTGATTTATACATCGAACCTTCTAAACTAATAAATACAACAATGAAATAATTAAATGTGAAGAAGTTATTAAAAGACGATGGGAGTGAAAGTGTCAGGAACATATTTTTATGGATTAACCCACATGTCGTCACTGAGTCACAAGCGTACTTATTTTAGCCAAATCATAGTTTTTTCTAACCATAACCAAGTAGTTCTGTTGCCTAAACCTAACCTACCCTTAAACAATGTTATTAACCATGTGTTACATTGTTAATCGCGACCGCTTCACAACATTAACCACACGCCAACCTTCTGCGTCAAGATGCTTTGCAATGGCGTCGGGGGGGGGGGGGGGGGGGCTTCTGCGTAATATGTAAATTAGGGATGGGATCACGTTGACGAATCAGTTGATCTCCATTTAAAAAACTGAGAAGATGCTTTTTTGTCTCATTCAATGTGGATTCATAACATTCTATCTAGATCGTATATTATTTGTTGATTCTTTGAATTTCTTTATAAACATGCACAAATTCATTTTTATATGGTCTATATTCTTTTAAATGTACTGACGTCATGATGGGGTCTCATCGTCGAAAATCCAAATTTTTCTGCAATTTGACTTTTGTGCGCTACGTCAAATAAATGAATGTTGTTACTCTTTAAGCCCCTCTTTCATTAAAGTCTTTGATAGCAATATGTTTTGTACCATGGACAGCATGGATAGCAATTCACATGAGTTTTTTTTTGCTGGTTTGAAACTCCATAGTATCGACGACCCCAATCATCAGGATATAAGATATCCAACCCTGTAAAACTGGAGCGGACGTTACATTAGACGAGGTTAAAAAGATCATTAGGGACTTACAGAGTCAGGAAGTCTCTGCGAGGACAGCCTTCCACCTGATTTGATGTCATTATTCCATAACCATCACATTTTGCAATCAACATTTACTTCATAGTGATGGGTTAAAGTTACTGTGAGTAACTTAAACTGGTTATGAAACTGTCTAAATTGAATAGTGATGCCTCTATACGACCTACATAAGTAAACGAGACCATCAGCGAGAAGATTAGCTATTTCTACACAGTTATTCTTAATACTTGACATTGCGACGGAGCCAGATCTGGCTGCTGCCTTCAACCTGCTGGCTGTGCTCCGGCGGGAGGAGGAGGGCTCCTGGCTCGACAGTAGCAGATCCTCCTCCTGCCAGGAGCCTCGCTGCCTTGACGAGTCCAAAGACAAGCTGGTGGTCGGTAGGGTCTTTCACGTGGTCCAAGAGGGCCTGTGCATCGACTTACACCTGTAAGTCATTGCAGCCAGGTGAAAAGTTATACCACTGAAGGTCAGCAAAAAAAAAAGACTTTCAGGGGATGATAAGTTGCTCTTTAATAAACATGTCTAAGTTGGTGAACATGGGGGCTTTAATAGAGGCACAGAATAGACTTTTGGCCCCTGCACTTGCAGGTTTGGTGTGCCTCTTCGACACATGTGGGATCTCAAATTAGGGAAGGACTTATTACTATTTTATAAATGCAAACATAATTTGTCATAGATTGAATGACCATTTAAGATCATCTGTTTTTGTCAATATGCTTATAGTACACATGCATCTGTATGTCCATACTATTGTAGGCTATGTCAACAAATATACAATATATACAGTGAAGACGATTCCAAGGTGTTAAATGGATAACTTTTAAATACATGTATGCACGAATCAACAACTGCATATACAGTAGCTATATATTCCAAATGATACAATGAAATAAAAATGTAACCAAGTAAAAATGAAAGTACAGTTTACAATCAGTATAACTACAGACTAGACAAATACAGAATAATTATATATTAAATAAAAACTATTACAACATTTTGGAAAACTTAATCTGTGTTGTTAGACTCTACTGAGATGGCACTCTTAATGGCTGTAGTGTTTGTAAAACCTCGGCTGCCTTTGTTCCCTGTTAGTCGTACCTGATGCAGTATGAAGGAGGGGTCTGCAGCACACTTTTCCCATGTGCGGGTCTCTGCACAAGTTGTACACTTGAACCCGCCCCTCTCTGATTTTTAGTCAATTCACTCTGTACAATTTACTCTGATAAGCATTTCAAACCAGAACCCCCTGCCGTGATAACGGACCCGTATCACGACTAGCGTCCTATTTCAAAATAAAAACAAAAGTAGCGTGTTCCAAGCACGGCGCTCGCGCTTTCTCCATCCCTTTTCACCAAAACGGGATCTCCGCGAGCCGTTTCGTCACCCCGCCAATCACCGCGTGGCTGCAGAGAACACCACGCCCTCTGTTCTCCGTGTGTGCTGTGGGAGCTGGGACATTTTGTCTATGAAGGTGAAGTAGTCCCTACGTTTCGTTATCAACAGCGACAGAGCGCCACGCTGCTGACAGGCTGGCGTTTAACCTCTCCGAACGTCAACCAGACAGACGTAAGGACGTCAAACTTGATTAGTTTAGGGTTTAAGTAATGAGAGATAAACACGTCCTCCCTTCATGCTTACTTTCAACAAAGAAGAAGTTATGGATATTTGCGACGGGAAGAAGAGGAGACAGGTAAGCGGCGGCGTGCGGGGCTGCAGGCGGAGCGTGTCCGTGAAGATGAAGCGGGAAGTGGGCAAAGTCCTTCGCTCCCTGACGGTAGAGGATAACAATTGTACGGAGCCCATGGAGGAGGAGGAGGAGGAGGAGGAGGACGACTGCTTCTCCATTAGTTTCCTCCGGAACGACCGGCTGGAGCCCGCTGTGTCGGTGTCTCCGCGCTACAGCCTGATACGGGAGGTCGGCCGGGGGAGCTACGGAGTGGTTTACGAGGCCGTAGCCCGGAAAACGGGGGCCAGGGTGGCGGTGAAGAGGCTCCAGTGCGACGCCCCGGAAAACGTAGAGCTGGCGCTGGCCGAGTTCTGGGCTCTGACGAGTCTGGAGAACCGACACCAGAATGTGGTCCAGCTGGAGGAGTGCGTCCTGCAGAAGAAGGGCCTGGCGCAGAAGATGAGCCACGGAAACAAGCGGTCCAAGCAATACCTGCGCCTGGTGGAGACCTCCCTCAAAGGTATGCAGGCTACAATAATAGCAATACTGCAAATGGTGAAATAACACATGCATCATTTTGAGAGTGCCCCCTACTCCAAATGCATGTCTATTAAATTACACTTAATAAGTAGTGAACAATCTGGCAGTGGTTTTGCCAGCTTATGCTCTAAATCCGTGTTTGAGCCCTTGTATTAAAGGATGTGCTGTCTCATGCTTTCACTAAATGCAGCTACAAAATGCTTCAGCGTACGTAAACACGCGCTATAGGGTCTGTGATTGATGGCAGTTAGTGGAACCAAAACTGTTCTGCTTTAAAGATGAATACAAATACTGCTACATCTGTACTTAAGGCTCATTCACTGAAAAATGGTTTTGTGAATTAAAAGTAACATTGAGCCCTTTTGCGGCCCCTCTGTCTGTCAGTGACGCTGCTATACGTTACCTATAGTAGGCACAGAGAGTACACTGTGTGTCCCTCAGCTCACAAGAGAACACGGTGTACTAGTTGGCAGCATGCTAACCCAGGGCTGGCTGACTTCAATTCCCGACACTAAACAATGACGGAACAGTGTAATGTTGGATGCTATCATGAAATGCTGCGGATTTATTTATTGTATGTGTGTGTGTGTATATATATATATATATATATATATATAATGTGTCATGGTTGTCATCAATCCAGTTTGACCTACTTCCCACTTCCTTTGTTATTGCTCAGCAGCCTAATATAAATGGAAAGCAGGTGAATACATCTTAAGAAAATAATAAAATGTAGAAATGAAATACCAATGTGGATATGTGCAGTTAAAAAAAGTTATAACTCAATCTGTGCAGTCTTTGTCTTTTGTTTTCCTTTTAAAGCCTGGCTGTTACATAAGTGTCACCATTCAGGCTCTTGAAATTAAATATTAATCTTGAGCCGACATCTTCTGCAGCCATCAAAGGGCAATACAGGATGGTTGTAGGATTAACAACTCAAAAGATTTGTGTTTCTATGTGTTTGCCCTCTTACCTATTGTTTTGGTCTATTTGACCTAGTTTATAAAGTGTAAAGCCAAGTAGTCAACACAACGTAATCGTCAGGGCAGTGTGGGGGAGCAGCGCTGTTTGGACATCTGAAAGCCAAGTTATACTTTATATATTAAAGAATTGATCTGTGAGAAAAAGCACCGGTGTCTATCAGAGCCTAATTGATTAATTGTCTGGGCCGATTTATCAGCTTATTACAGATACAGTTTATACAGTATAATGCCCATCATTATACACTCTTACCATCAGGGTTTCCCCTTAGTGTTTAATGGAAGAGGTTGACCATTTCAACCAGGTTGAAATGTAGTCTGCAAAGTCTCTTTAACGTGGCACAGATCATGCAATTACAAACCTCTGAAAGTGGTTTTGTTTCCTCAGGATGAGTACCACAGTACCCGTTTCTCCTCAAGCCTGTGGAGGACTTATTCTTAATTTCGGTTGCATCGGAACTCGGCGCATAAAGAGTGGTTAGGCCTCTAGCCTCAGAATCTCATAGCTCAGTTGCAAGATAATTAGCATGACTAATACTGTGCTGAAATGATAGTGAAAGCAGCACTGTACTTTTGCGTTCCCGACTTGTGTATGCGTCATTGTTTAGTACGGAGTGACCGCTGGGTATGAGCTCCTAATGAATGGACTAAATGTCACAGTTTGAACATCTCACTAACCAGGTCATATCTGTCCATCTTCAATCTGCCCGCTGCAGGGGAGCGCATCCTGGGTCACCCAGAGGAGCCGTGCTACCTCTGGTTCGTCATGGAGTTCTGTGAGGGCGGGGACCTCAACCAGTACATCTTGTCCCGCCGGCCCGACCCCCAGACCAACCGGAGCTTTATGCGCCAGTTGACGAGCGCCGTGGCTTTCCTGCACAAGAACAACATCGTCCACCGGGACCTGAAGCCGGACAACATCCTCATCTCGCAGAAATCCGGCTCGCCCATTCTCAAAGTGGCCGACTTCGGCCTCAGTAAAGTTTGCGCGGGCCTCAACTCCAAGAACAGCGAAGAACGCCCCGCGGCGGGCGGCAGAGGCAGCAACCAGAACAACATCATCAATATCAACAAGTTCTGGCTGTCGTCGGCCTGCGGCTCAGACTTCTTCATGGCCCCCGAGGTGTGGGAGGGCCACTACACAGCCAAGGCCGACATCTTCGCGCTGGGCATCATCATCTGGGCGATGATCGAGCGGATCACCTTCATCGACGCAGAGTCCAAGCGCGAACTGCTGGGCACCTACATACGGCAGGGCACAGAGATTGTACCTGTCGGGGAGGCTCTGTTGGAGAACCCCAAGATGGTTCTCCACATCCCTCAGAAGGCCAGGAGCTCCATGTCCGAGGGGGTGAAGAAACTCCTCCAGGACATGCTTGCAGTCAACCCTCAGGACCGACCAGACGCCTTCCAGCTGGAGGTGCGGATGGACCAAGTCACGTGTGCTGCGTGACGACGCCAACCTTCCCAAGACCTCTCCCCGTTTTACCCTAACCAGTCAAAGAAGGGACCCCTTTCCTTCCCAGGTAAGCTCCACTTCAATCAGTGTTACTAGGAATGCTCTCTTTAAAGCTGCAGTTGCCCAAAATGTCACTATATCCTGACAGTAGGATTTGAGATAGATAATCTGTGAAAAAAGCAAGTTTCTCTGCCTTCTTTTGGTGCTTTTAATTGAATTTATAAGATCCCACCGGGCCCAAGAAAAACCATCAATCAGAGCCGAGGAGACGCAGCCGTCAATCACTGCTTGTCAACTCCAATCAAACTGTCAAACTAGGCAGCTATGATTGAGTATGAATCAAGATTCTGTCTTTTTTTGACTTTCTCGCCTCAGATGTTTTCAGAAACATATTTCAGTTACTGTTCAGCTTTGAAATTAGAAGGTTTGCTCCGGTCGGTGGGCGGTGCTTGGTTTTGTTCGACTGTTTTCAACATAGCGGCAGGGTCTCAAAATTCCTAATTTACAGCTAAACAGTTACTACAATATGTTTAAGAATGTTGATTCATATTTGATTTGCGCTGCCTAGTTTGACAGTTTGATCATGAGCAGTGATTGGCAGCTTCGTTAGAGACTCCTTGGCTCTGATTGGTCGTTTTCCTTCGGGCACGGTGGAATCTTCCAGTTTGAGCAAATATGCGAAAAATGTATTCTTATTCAAGCTACCAACTTCAGCGCTAAGTTAGTTGTGTGCAACTGGGGAACCAGCAGGTTTTTTTAGCCCAACCAAACCATACAACAGCTTATTCATCCACCTTTAACCAGAGAAGAGGAGCAGCTGAAGTGATTAGTGAGAAATAAAACCAGCAGGCTCCTCTGTGACACAGGACTCACCAGCACTGGCTTGAAGGGAACACTGGCCATTGGTAACCCAGGGCAGAAATCATCTAATCTTCCTTTCAGCTGACACCATTAGCCTGTCTGGACCGCCCCTCTGTTAATAGCCACCAGTGGTGTGAAGTCACTGTTATGGTTTGCAACATGTTAGAGTGTGTTTCAGAAACGTCCTGTCACTGCCCTTCATTACAACGAAGAGAGAAGCCATTGCTTTGGTTACCCCCAGTAGCTAGTAGACATTTGTACAGGGCGAGTGTAAGATTTCAGAATGAAAGTAGGTGAAGCGTGTCTGTTTTGAATCTATCATCCTTCCGCCATGACACACATCCACTCTACATCTGGCATGAGTTCTAGTTAAACATACATAGGGGACATACATGGGGACTTCTTTAAAAGCATGATTCCAGTATGTTAGAATTTGCAGCAGTTTTATGAGATGTGGGAAAAACCCAACCATCACAACAACCAACTCGGACGGACCAAGACACATGAGCGCTCAGACAACAGTCCATCCGGACTATTTAAACCCTTTCATTTGGAGCTGAGGCTGAAGCGGGAAGTGGTTCTGTAAACTGTGATGGTTCTACAGCGGACAGGTTGAGAGATACTTTTACAGTTGACCTTTGGTTTCCTCTTCCTAATGTGGAAGAGGAAACTGCTAACCTGGAGATGTGTTTAGCGATGTCTCTGCACACCAAGGTTTCATCAACACGGTTATCATCATAGATTGGATGATAGGAAAACTGAAATGAGATCCACGGTGTAATAAACTAGAACTATTTTTTTATCCTTAAAGGGACAGTTCACCCCCCAAAAAATCATATACGTATTTTTCCTCCTACATGTAGTACATGTATCAGTCTACATTGTTTTGGCGTGAGTTGATTCTGAATGATGATTTCTGGAAAGAGACTGAAGTATTATTGTTTTTGGGCCATATAGTTCTGTTATATCGTAGACAAAGGCAGACATTATCTACAGCCCATATCTCCAAAACTAGGCAACTCACACCAAAGCAATATACACTGATAAATAGCACTACAGGTAAGAGGAGGAATATGTGTTTTTGGGGTGAACTGTCCCTTTTAACTAAACATCGAACAAAAAGTTTGGAAATTCGTGTTTGGTAGATTATTTCTCTGTTGTAACGATGCTTCTTGGCAATAAATGTTATACCGTTGGAAAGCCTGTTTATTTACCTTTCAAACGGTGCCCCAATTGTAAGGAACATGCATTTGTGGGATGAGCAGCACAGCTGAGTATGTAGGTTGCGCCCATGACAAATTTGCCAAATCTTCTCTGCCAATGCCAAACAGCTTATTCATTGCCAAGAAGCATTGTTACAACAGAGAAATAATCTACCAAACACTAATTTCCGAACTTTTTGTTCGATGTTTATTTTGACCGCAAGGCATCGGAAGACGTGTTGGCCTTGTCCCTTCACTGTTAGTTCCCAAGCATGACTGCTGCTCCTGATTTCTGCCAAAGCTTCCCACGTCACTGTCGAGGAAACAGAATTAACACGAGTATCTGCTGCACCGTCATCCGCGCACAAAGCCGAGCTATTGATTAACAGGATGAGTGAGTGACGTTAAACGGAGGTAGCTCACGTGAGGTGTTATTATGACCTCGGGGTGAGGGATGGGTAAGAGCACAGCTACTGTATGTGAGCGGGAGGGAGGAGGACACAACCTGGGCCTGAGGGCAAAACGGCCTGGCTTGAAGTAGAATACACACAGTCAGGGTGTGAGAGAGTCGAGCTGAAAACAATGAGCTATCGGCAGAGATGAAGGATCGTCGGCATCGCACAGTACATGAGGTTTCTCTGGTTCATATTAACACTGGCTGTGATTAACCTCTCTTGTGACAACACGGAATTCAGTTCCCATCAAATACAGACTGTTACGCAAGTCACTTCCTCCTGTGATAGCTTCTTCCTTTTCACTGACGGTGGGCACTCATCCAAAACCACTTTCGACAAGTGCATCAAGGTTTAGTTACATTAATGTTGCTTATGTATGTTGACAGGAAAGGTGGATTGTCAGAAGGCTTGCAACGGATCATAAAAGTCACGATTGGATCGTATCACAGTGGCTTTGAGTCAGTGATCTGATCAGCAGAAAAAAAGGGGGAACTTTAATGTTCATGTAACTTTTTTGCCGTCGATATCGATTGTCAATCGTCAACGAGCTTTGTTACAGCAGCTGGTTTACGAGGCTCCGCCACGGTCCTTTGTTGACGTCATTCTGTAGTTGTTGTTCGCATGAACACGATTCAAATGATTAGGAAATATAAGATTGTATTTTTATTTCCAAAATCATGGCATTAGTAGCTTTAATGATGTTTTCTGAGCTCCTTAGAGCTAGTGTTAGGAAGTTAAACGTTAAAGTCAAAATTCATCTCTAATATATATTTGATATTGCTGTAAAAACATCTACTTCAAACAACTGTATTTATTCAAGTTTCTCACCAAAACTACATTGTACAAGGTTACATTTGATTTACTTTCCTACAATACTCATTTTTACTGAATAACGCGTCTAACTCTAAGTTTTCCACTGAAAAGTACTTCATATACTACAGCTATTGTAATAGTAATGTATTTTTTTATTTTTAGAAAAATGATAAAACTGTATTGTAAGTCTCTACTGACAGGAGAATACCATACTGTATAGCCTATTCATATTGTCGACCACATGCTGTTAGCTAGCAACCCTTGTAATATCAATACCGCTAGAATGACGCATACATACAGTGGGTGATTGTATTCACATTAACACACTACAGTACACAGTCTTTCACTCTTTATTTGTCAATGACAGAGTATTTTCAGCACAGTTTTTGGAAATGATTCAACAGAATGTCGCCTGACAGATTTTTTGGGGAAAATGATCTTAACCGTAACTTAATCATGACTTAGGACCCCCCCCCCCCCCCCCCTAAATACACATACACGTGCAGCAGGAACTAACTAACTTTCTTTCTGCTGTGGTGAGCGTGTAGGAAAAGTGTCCCCGTAACATGTTAATTGCCTCAGTTTGCTATTTAGAGCGGAAACTCCTTGTCGTACATCAATCAGCCGCCGAGTGGATGTTCAGTGACCCGAAAGCGTCCGTCTGTTTGTTTGAACTTGAACCCACCATTGACCGGGGCTAGGTCGGCGTTTGTTTGACAATTAGCTCTCCGATCCTGAGCTCATTCTCTGTTAACCCCTTACTGTAAGCCACCCCCCACCCAGAGACCCTGCCCGCTCGCCCTGTGACGCCTCTCGGCTCCCAGCTGTCAGCAGGGTGCACTGTGACGGTGTTGTTGCGTGCTAGTCAGCTGCTGCAGTTTGGCTTCGTTGTTGCGCGGCCATGATGGGATGTTGCATGTTACGCAACAGGAGTGGGACCGGGGAATTAGAGGCTGAACACAGAGAGATGAGGAGAGTCGTGTGTTTTTGTCAGGAGCTGACTGACCGAGGGTACGGTTAACGATACTCTCATCACTGACGACATTTAGCACACACTCAATCTCTGGTCCGACACACGGAGGGACACATGGGGCTCATATCAGTGGGAATCTGCGAGATCAGTGTGGGGATGGAAATGTTCTATTTTGATCCTTTTCTTCTAACTTCAAAGCAAGGAATCTGTGTCTGTATGTGCGTCCTTCGCATAACTCCAGAACCGTCCGATCTTCTTCACACTTGGTGGGTGTGTTGCTGGGGACACAAGGAACTGTTAAAAGTGTTAGAAGTAGGTGCAATTTGGACACGCGACATGTTCAATATTACTAAACTTTTAATGAACGAGCAAACAGCGCTCTGTGCAGCAGTGGGGGCGGAGCTTCAAGGCTCTGTGGACTGAGTCCAGCATGTCGTCATGGATAACATGCCAATAGATAAAACCGAATGCTAAGTCTTATTGAATCTGACCAATACTAAGACCCAAAGCAGTTATTCCATACCAGTAACGGCACAACAACGCAACCTAAATAACATTCTGGACTGTTTAAAGCCACCTCCATGATGTGTAATGTTAGCTAAACTAGCTAGCATTAGCTAACTTCATGGCGTTCCTCAACTTTCCAGTGTTGGAAAGTAACTAATTACATTTACTCAAGCACTGGACCCTAAGTACAAATTTGAGGTACTTGTACTTTACTTAGTATTTCTATTTCTTACTACTTTAAACTTCAACTCAACATTTCAGAGGCAAATATAGCTTTTACTTCCCTGTGTTTGTCTGACCGCTTTAGTTGCTTTGCAGATTCAGATTGACAATACATAATATAAACAGTAAATTAAATATGATATCATTAAGTCTTCATTGGTCCCCTGAGCAAAATTCACAAGCTTCCCAGCTGTCTGTTTAACTAATATATCATTAAATAAAAATTTGCGATAAACAGTGATAAACACATAATTAAAATCCAATAATATGATATATATTATTCTGAAATGGGCAAATTAGCATGTACTTCATAAGTACTTTGACTTTTGGCACTTTTAAGTACATTTTGATGCCAATACTTGTATTTTTAGGCTTCATTTGCGTATTCTAATCACAAAACAATTCTTACAGTGTAGAATTCCTCCAGAACGTCCTCCCTGACTTTAGTTCCTTATCTTGTCACCTTCTTCACTACTCTAAAGCTTACAGGTCTGCCTCACTCTACTGCGCTCCGCCTTCACCAGCTGTCAAGTGTGTGTCACGAAAAGAGATTATCCACAACTACTGTCAGCATGACTCTGCCTTTGAAAAGTCCCTGTTTGCTTAGAAGGGAACTATTTCTAGCACCATTTTCCCCATTTATGGGAAATGAAATTTAGCCGATAGCTAATGCTCTTTTTGCAGTCGCTGTGTTTGATGAGGTTGTACAAACAGCTACTTTGGTAATAATCAGTACGACGAGGTCCCTTCAGTGTGGGGTTGTGGTTTCCTACTTGCTCTTGGCTTTGTTCTGTCATTTCCAGTAAATATCTCAATATAAATTGTGTTTTCTGTTTACAAACTACAAACGTAAGAAGAAAGCAAGTACTACTCAGCCATCTTTTCAGCGGTTACGTCTCCAGTCTGATCTGGAGCACAGCTGATAGGTACGCGCTTTGTTTACATGACGTCAAGCTTGAGTTCTCTGCCGTCATTACGGTTGTTATTGAATTATTGGTATTTCAGCCTGGCCTACCGTAACATTTAATCTTCAGTAAATGCAAGTGATGATGTGTGACTCCCTTCTTGCGGTAAATAGCTGCGGTAGTGCTGCTTTTTTTTTTTATTGACAACTGAATATAAATTTTCTTATTTGAATGTCTGGTTTTTTTTGTCTTCATTTAAAATGTATATTCTTATTTAGAATAATTGTTGACAGCCCTGGTTCCCAGTGCACACAGTGCAAATACTAAATATTGAATGACATGCATCAGGAATGGGAAATCCTTGTCAGCAATAATGTCAGCATCATAACGTCATCATGTGCACGTCTGTTTAGTGTGACGTCCCCCTACCCATCTATCTCACCCATCTCCCCCTCCCTCTTCTCATTGCTGGACAATGAGAACGCCGCTCCTGGTTCAGGGATTATGGAGGCTTGCTTCTGGAACATTTTGTCCTCTCGCTATCTGCCAGCTGCATGCCGCCTCTGTCTAAACCAGGCCAGGGTGCTGTAAGCCCTGGTCCCACACGTGTACAGTCCTCACTCTGGGAATCCTTTCTGATTCCACCGGCGGCGTGGACAGGCTTTTTACAAGTCGAGGCATTGTCAGGGTGTTGTCCTCGCACTGCGTGCATGAGCACCCCCACTGTAACAAACACACTGATGCCTTCAAGCAAACATCTCTTTGCACGTGTCTGTCATCTTATCTGAACACTCCAAAGCGGGACGCGTTTGAAACAAAATACAGCGGCGTCTGAGAGGATGCTGATGTTGCTCCCCTCAAGGAAATGAAGTAGCTTGGACAGCAGTTTGAAGGCTGGGTACGCTATGTTCTGGCTCAGTCGGGAGGGGTTATTGAAGAGGGGCTGAGAAATGGGAGGGAGGCCACCTTTATACGATTTTGGGAGTTGGTGTTATAAGCGCATTGCCGTTCTTATGCAACCTGGTTATAAAAGTGAGGCGGTTGTAAATATTTTCTTTCGGGCCCTCAGGGTTCAGAAAGAAAGAACTGCCAAAACAAGTTCCTACACAAACAATTGGCGTAGAGCATGTCTTTGTGTTTATTCAAAAGGAAAAGTTTGTGTCAAAAGTCTTTTTTATTTTTTGTGTTATTTGTCCATAAAAAAAGTCTAGAGCCTTCCATCACCCGGCACTGTCCAGGAAACCCCGTCATCCCACGGTGCTCTGGAATAACATGGATCCTCATCTGTTCCACTCCGCCTTCCCCATTCATGCTGCTGTGTTGGACCTAATGGGCTGTAAGCTCTTTACACCGTGGTAATCTCCTCACAGTGTGAGCACCATCTATAACAGCCTGAGCATCGCATCCCACTGCTGGCGCCGTACGTGGTCATATTTGGGCCTCGCGGTGGATTGTCTTTCTTTACTCTGGTACACTGTTGTATTGACAGTTCATAACATTCGAATGGTTGCACCACAGCTGACGGGGTTCAGTTTGACCTGTAAATAATAGATGTAAAGAGACGCGGGCCGCATCTGTTGCAGGGGCCAGAGATTGGCCCTCCTCCCTCTGATATTACTTTAGGGTTTCATGCATTCGCTCCGTCACCGCTGCTAGCAACTGTGCGCTCTGTCCCGAGACATAAGAACTTCAAGATGGTAGGATTACCCGCGGAGCACAGATGGTGGAACAAACAAACAGAGAAACAAACCTTTAGCCAATGTGGGGCTCGGCCGTGGAACAGATTTCTCCTTGTTCACGTTTAGTTTGTATTTTGAAACCGTACAGAACCAGAACCTCTCATTTGTTCAATTTCTCTGTTCTCGAGACTTTATAGAAAGAAAGTATTCAGTATTTAGACAAATATTTTCAGTGTGACTGGTGTTATTCTAGACTCTTTTAATGGCAGCTTCGTTTTACTAGAAAGCATAAATCCTGAAAGTCATTTCAACGCTTGAAAAGTTTAATTGTTTGTTTTGTCCACTGGTTACTTCCACCAAGGAGGTTGCGTTCGTCTGTTTGTCAGCAAGATTACGGAAAAACTACTGGTCCCATTTTCTTGGCACTTGGTGGACGGGTGTAGCGTGGGCCAAGAAAGAATGCATGACATTTTGTAACTGATGCGAATCACAAGGGCAGATGCATGCATTACGTCACAAGAGAACATGGGGTGGCTGAGCCGGAATGATTGTGGCCAACGGTGCTAACAGCGCTAGCAAAGGCAGCAGTGCTAACGGTGTTAACCCGGGGAGGGGGAACCGGAGCGTTGGTTCAGCCACCGATGATTGGGAGGCCGTTATCAGAGCGCAGTGCAGAGCAGCTGTCATTAGCTATATCCTATATATCTCATATATTTTAATTCTCTGAATGACGCACATAAAACCTTTAGCATTGTGAGATCAGGTCTGCGCTCTCCGAGTGCCCTTCTAGTTATTAAGGGTGATGACCATATTGCACAACCTCTGCATTTGCTGGGAATGCTTTGTCAGTTTTTGCATTAAGAGGAACTGGGAGGCACACACCTAAACTTACAAAATGAAGCGTTTAAACATGAACATCAGCCAAGAGGAATGTATTGCTTTGCCGCACGGCCCATAAAACCACCCGGGGCTCGTAAAACGGCAACGCGCTCCTTCTCCTCTCCAACTGGTTATTATAGAGAGCTGTGAGAAACCAGCCCCCACCACTTCCCCAAAGATACCGGTCTCTGCTGGTTTTTTAACGAGGTAGTAGTTTTAGGTTATGCAACGGCAAATGGCTGGCAGGCTGGCTGAGGAGGCAGCAGGCCTCAGTTTGTCCAGGATCTGCAGGGCGACGACGTTCACCTTGTTTTCTTTGTCCTGCTTATTCATGTAGCAGTAATATCTCCCACAGGGAAATAAGCAGAAAAATGATATGTTGACTTGAGAAAGGGTTCGACCAGAACCCTTTACATGTCTTTAGACTACATACCGTATGGACTAGTTAGCACACTGGAGCTATTATGTATTGAAAATGTAATGAACAGCTGCCCCTACTCTGTGTGTTTCTCTGTGCCTGTTGTCCATCGGCAGCCATGCTCAGCCGTCTCCACTTTTAGAGCCCCGTGGTTGCAATAGAAATGCTATTAAATTCTGTGTTGTGCACCTTTAACTGCAAACTCGTAGGACATTTTCTGGAAAGAACTATCCACTGTAGGAACATTAAAATGTGTTATCAATTTTCATCCTCCAATTAGCACAATAAACTAAACTCTGATACTTGTTTCAGACCTTTGCTTTTGTTTTTCTATAATCAGTATCTAACTACATGGTTCTTTGCGGGACACTTCCCAGTACAATTATTTGGACATTCTAGAGCTGCTAAAGTACAGCCTTAATGCAAAAGATAGCTAAATGTTCCAGGTGTGACAGTTTGGGTTTGTGCGCACTTGGAAGTCCCAGACTAGCAAATATGGAACCTTTTATTTGACTAATAATCATAGGAACATCATCATAATAAAACTGTCTCATGTAAACACCTCGAGCAGAAAAAACAAATGTTCCTTCTGTCTACAAACCTGTCGGTCTATTCAGCAGATGAACGTTTGTCATGCAAACGCTCCTTCGGAGTTCTTTGTTTTAAGCGTTTGCTTGCGTTTTCAACCACCTGCCCGTTAGTAGTTATTAAGAGCTTCCAGATCATAGCGGCTTGCTTCCTCCTGTTTAATACCAGCGTCTGCTTCGGCAGAAAGCACAGCATTACACAGAGTCTTTGTGAAAGCTTTGCTAATGGAGCATTTACTGATGAAATAAACCAAATATCTCGCAGTATCCTTCATTCACTGTAGACATTCAGAATGTAATAATGATTGCTGATATTTTTTTTCACTTCGAGCCCTGCTGCTTACACTCTGTGTTGTCCTTAGTCAGTGTGGAGTCACGTAACCCATCCATGGGGAGATGTATAGTCAGGTATGTGAGGCATGCTCCTTAAACATGGGTTCCGAAAGTTCAAACAGGTACAACGTTCCCTCACAGCTGCTCTCGTAAAAACAAAAATGAAACTGCTGAGTGCTGAAGAATTAGAGCTGCCCCAGTGAGTTCAGACACCTCGGGGCACCACGAACTCACAGGGTTCACCTCAGAAATGAATCCTTTTGTGTGTCCAAAGATCGAAGATGAAAAAAAGAGATGGAATCAGCGACCAGTGGCCTCTGTCCACCCCCGGCCCAGAAAACAGATCGATAGCGCCTGGCTGTTATTCAGTACAGTAATGGTGCCGATGTATAGAATGTATAGAATAGAATACGACGTTGGACGTATTCTATAAGAGGATGAAACCTGTGGACTGATTGTCTTTTTTCTTTTTTTTTTACCACATACTGTATTACACTGTAAACATATGAGGGATTTAGAGTGCTCATCCTCAGCAGTGACATAAGCACTTTCCATGTCTCTATTGGGCACATCATCCCTGATTCACCGTCCCCAACATGCGTGCTTCCTGCTAAGCTGACCCACTTGTGTTCATACCATGTGCTGTGAGGCTTATGCAACAAACCGCTGCTAGCACAAGCTGTGGCACGCCAGCCTGCTGGGCTATTATTAGAGCACAGCGCCGAGCTCAAGCTGGACGCACATCTACAGGTAGGGGAGACGCTCAGGGTGTCAGGTGGGGTTGTCGTTTGGCTGCAGGTGGGTGTGGATGCAGTGACTTCGTTGTACGTATAATGTGAGATGGAGACAGCTCATGTGACGCACGTAGCAATGAACGGGCAGTGGCAGCTTCACTCGAGGGAATTGTGGTTTTTGCTCTTCTCCTGACTGGCTTCAATATCGATTTACAGACAACTGTGCCATCCAATCACCTGCCAAGTATTTTTTGAAAGTGCCCACCCTTTTCCAAACGGTTTCCAATGATTCCAATGAACAAACCAGGCGTGTCAGGTTACCAGCACACATGGATAGCATAGGGCTGGGCTATATATCAATATTATATCAACATTGCGACACTAGACAGGATATTGTCTGAGTGGTTGGATACGGTAACATGCCATAAGTCTTGTCTTTTCCTGCATTACAGTGGCATTACAAGTGATGTCATATTCTGAACCCACGAAATGTTATTTTCCCCACTTTTTATCCACATCACTGATAATTCATCAAAATGTCAGTAAGTGAGTCAACCGTACAATATAGATATGAAGGTATTTGGTATCTCAGAAACCCAATGGTAGCCAACAATGTTATGAAAAGCTATAGGACTGGAAATGGGTCCTCATTTGTAGATTTCTGTCTTGTTGCTCCTTCTGTCTTGTTGCTCCGTGCTGACCTGTTCACACTTTGTGTCTCTGCAGCTTTGTTTACTACATGGACATGGACTCCGTTGGAAATAAAAGAAACTCTGACAAACTGAACTGTGAAGAATCCACAATCATGATTTGAGCGGGAAGCGATGGACCAAAACTCTGGGACGGGAACCGTATGCAAAACCAGACCACAGCAGTGCTCTTCTGGCATCATGCAGTTCCAAGTGGCCGTCACCGTGGAGCTGAGGACGTTTAACTGGTGGATGATTGGTGTGATGACCGGGTTTATGACATGCGTTGTTTTATATTTGTCAATGTTTGTCCCCAACAGCCCCAGTGTAGGCCTGCTCTTCCTTTAACATGTATAATGTAGAGGTAACGTGCTGGACTGCACCAGCACCTGGAGGTCAAAGCATCACTTTACTGATGATGGTATCTGAATCACTATGAACAACAGACGTCACTACCGGTTTGCTCCGCCCCCTGTACAACCCCGTGCCTTAAAGATGATTCACACCAAGTGCGATTGGATCACGAGTTAAAACGATTCGTTGGGTTAAAACTCACACAGCAGGACAGAAACTACACCGGTTTCTGTCTGTAGAAGAAAACGCAATTGATCGATGGAATATTTGGCTTTCAATGATGTCACTTTTTAAACACAATCCCCCAGGGCTGCACTAAGGTCACGCGAGAACGCGATCCGTCGGTGGCCGTCCTCCACTCAGAAGGCTCACATGCAGTCATGATGACTCAAGCTCAAACTGTTACTAACATGAAGAAATGGCCACCGACGATTTTTGTATCCGTGTCACGTGTGCGCTCATGTTCAGAAAGAATATTTCACAAATCGTGGCAGAACAAGTGTGAAGGATGTTGTTTTGAACGTGTTCTACAGGAACCACACCTTTAGAAGTAGCAGGCCTGTATCCACTCCACACAATACTGTCCTACTGTAACCAAACAAGGTCCTGCAGGGAAGTCGGATTAGTGTTAATGTTGCTGTTGAATCCAAAGAGCACCTGTTGGATAGAAATGCGTATATCTGTTTAGAATCGAACTAACGCGTGACCAAGAAACAATCAAGATGAAGGTGGGCTGATGGTTTTTGGTAACTTTGTACTGAATGTTCTTGTTTTTTTCCTTTTTACATTGAGGTTGAGTGTGGCGTTTTAGGAGTGTAATACAATACAGTTCAAGATAGCAAGTCAGTGGGTACCCTGCAATCATCATTAAGAGATAGTGAGACATTGATCCGGGCTCCACCGTGAGGGTTTGAAGGGTTCTTGTTGGTGTGATATGAGCAGTGTTTGAGGGGTCATTCTAGCAGTATTAAGACGCCTGTTGACCATTTTAGAGACTCTCGGGGAAATTTGCAGATTTGCCATCTGGAAACAATCCCCAAAAAGCAGCCGCATCCTGACTGTCTCCTTTTCTTCCTTCCCGTCTTTACTGAAGTGCTTCGAGCTCTCTGCAGCGGCACGTAATGCAGCGTGGAACACGTTCGGTTAGTTAATCCACAGCCAAGGTGGTACTAGAAAAGATGGAAAGAACAAAATGCAAAAGTTCAAATGCACAGAATAATTGGCCTTCACTCTCAAACACAGACCACAGGAATGACCAAAAACCTCCCTCTGCTTTCAGTCCAGTGACTCTGCAGTAGTAGTAGATTTAAAGGGACAGTTCACCCCAAAATCAAATTATTTGTACCTTTTACCTCCAGTGCCATACATCAATTAAATCAGGACCAGGTTACTCAAGATAATCTACAGACTTGTGAGCAGTTTCATCCACCAGAAGCCAAGTGACATCTAGTTCCATTAAATGGGAGAGAAGGCAGACATCTCTACGGCCGATACCTCCAACACTAGGCAACTCACACCCAAACTATCTAGACTGATAAGCACCACTAGATGGGAGGAAATGTGTGTGGACTGTCCCTTTAAAGGCGTAGTGTGGTCCTACCTCATTCTCAGCACTTTGAAACATCTTATCTACCTTAGTTTCTGCTCGAGTGGGATCGATGTTTTACCTCAGACTCTCTCTCTCTCTCCTATCTTGAGCCCATCTTTGGCTGACTTCTCCGTGTGGCATTTTGCTTAGCTACAAGTAATACTTAGCTTCTGCCTTTACGACGACTGCATCAGCAACACCTGTCCGCTTCTCGCTTAATGGCTGCATTGCAGAGATAGTCCACAATTCTGTCGTTTTCATTCAACGTCTACAGCTCCTATAAGACTATATATGGCCCGAATTAGTTAGTGTGACAGCGACCATGTCTTCAAAGAAAAGGGGTTCGAGCTGTTGCCAATGGCCACTCTCAAAGAAAACCCTGTTGTTACAGCCTCCTCGAGGAAGCAAGTTCAGATGAAAGTGCTTCCTTCTGAATGTTCAGTTTGATCTTAAACTGGTGGTGGTCCTGAAGGTGTAGGACTCATGAATTTACAGGGATGGCAGGAGCGTTTGGGATTAAAACGTTTAGCGTTGCTGCTCTTTGACTCTCATGGGTGCTGTAGTTGTTGAATGCTAACACACCTGTTGCTTATGTTAAAGCACGATGTTCAACTTTCACTTCTAGTGTAGCGCATAGCAGATGTGTTATTTACTCTCAGATGTTTAGTCTCTGACCTGCTCTCTGTACAAGTACAAGCATTGACCCTAACATAGGTAAACCTCTATATGGCGTTGCTGTGGTGATAAGCTAACTGAGGATCTTTACAACTACTTCAAACTGTCCACCTGTTGTCACTCTCCTTTTTTCTATGAGCCATTTCATTTCGCTCTCTTAAAAACTAGCAATGATTCCACTTGAAAGACACTAAACACTATGCAAAACATTTCACTGCCTCACCGTCACCACCGTACAGACAGCCACACCGTTCTCAAACAATCGTGTGTAACATCTCAAACTTTTCTCTTTTAGTGCATATGTTTCCAGTGCGTACAGAAACCGCTTTCTGTTAATGAAGCTGACCAGAGCCATTCGATGTTTGAGTAAGCATCGTGTTTTGCTGTAAATATGTTTGACAACTTTTCTTGGAATAAAATGATCAAAAACTATGATTGTCTGGATTATTTATATATATGTGTGTTTTGTAATTAAAGTGTTAAATGAATAAGTATATCATTAAAGGTGCATAACAAGAGATTGGGAGCCTTCTCAACATGGCGACGGCTCGTATCGCTTTAATATCTTATGTTCATTTTATCTCCCTACAATACAGTCTAAATGTTATTCTCAATCCCTTTATCTGTCATTTAGTCATTTTTGCTGAAAATATATTTTTTTTAAAGTTAAAGCTAGGGTAGGCAATTTACTTTAGAAGCAATGTTATGCCTCTGCCCCGGCAACAGTGGATTATGTTTTCAGGTTGTCTGTCTGTCCGTACATCTGTCCGGTCCATTCTCATGAACACCTCGAGGAAACTCCTTCAAATTTGGCTAAAACCTGCACTTAAAGATGAACTAATTAGAATTTGGAGGTCAGAGGTCAATATTTTTGGCCATAACTAAAGAATTATTGTGCTAATTCACACAAATGCCTTAAAGGATAAAAAAAATGTAAGTCTTAATAAAAACTAATAAAGTGCAACATTACATGGAAGAATACAACCACAAGGCGGTAATTATATTGTAGTACTTCACATGTACTCTGTGTTAGAGGATCGTCCACTGATACTAGGGTTGGTTTCCTTCTTCAAAGACATTTTTTGTCATATTTGTTGAAATTCTCTTTACAGTCCAACAGCAATCAAGACATCAAATGCTCTGACTAAAAAAAAAAAGACCCAATAATTTCATTCAGCCCGAATGAATATTAATATTAATGTTCAGAGTAAACAACTGACAGATGTAGTATCACATTTAAATCTGAAACTTGATGTTTTGGTCAACAATAATGATGGCTCATGTTTCAGATGCCGCAGAAATCCATCCCGTCTGTCTCACAACCAGCAATCTGAGGTAGAAAAGGTTCCGCTGCAGTTTGAATTGAGTTTCAACAGGGATTCAGTTCAGTGTTGGCGGCTGAGGAAGGTTTTCCCTCTGAAATTGTGCCGTATTCGTTATGTTAGTGCGTACTTGTGTTTAGTACCCAAGTTCAATGAGAAGGAGCACAATACTTTCTTTATTCTTTTGGAATTGTGGGTGTAAACATTTTGATGTAGACAGGAAATGAATGCTTCAGTGCGTCCACACCGGCAGAGGGAGGGATATCTGCGCTTAGTACAACTGAACTGGGAAAAAGGAGATATGCTGACTAATGTGGAATTTGCTCATGATTTGCTGTCACGCTGGTATTCTGCTAGTGATTCTTTTAAAACCATGTGTGAGTTATTAGTTTGATTCCTCGACTCACTGCACACTTCTCATCGACACACTCCACGCTTTTCATGTTTTTTTGCTATGTGCCAACTTTAAGGTTAACATGAATGGTTTGATGAGACTGAATTGGGTGCAGTTATTTTTAGAGTTAATGCAGGTGGCAACCTCCTGTTCTGAAAAGTTAAGTACCTTAAAGCTGCATTCTCTCTCCTGACCATCAGGGGGCGACTCCTCTGGTTGTATAGAAGTCTATGAGAAAATGACTCTACTTCTTTCTTGATTTATTACCTCAGTAAACATTGTAAACATGAGTTTATGGTCTCAATCTCTAGTTTCAAGTCTTCTTCAATACAGCATGATGTTCATTTAGTGAATGATGGTCCATTTAGAGTCACATAGACCATAAAGCAGGGGACGCTTTAGGGCGGGGCTACCTTGTGATTGACAGGTTGCTACTGACACAGAGGAAACGGATACCCTCTAATCTTAACTCTGCGTTTGTAAATAGTTATCTGACTAATTTTGGAAAACTGAAATTATAGTGAACAAGCTGTTGAGGGCTGTTTTCTGATCTATGTAGTTGTATAACCAACCAAGCTGTACGCTATCTGGACACAAATCCGAATTTGTCTTTTGACTGACATTTGGCTGAATAGGCAATGACCACAGTTTTAAGGCGTACTAGTGACGAACTGTAACTCTTTGATTTCTGTGGCTGCCGTGCCGCATAGCAAAATTAATATTGGTTTGTTTTACAGCGTCTATGTCCCGTCACTGTTTATGTAGGCGCAGGCACCACATGGAGGAAGTTGGTTTCCCACAGTTGGCGCTAATCCCCCGGATCCCCACGGGATTATCCCATGGGGTTTGTTTTATCAGCCCAGAATCACCAGACGAGCTCCACTCTTTGATCACCACCAAAACTACAAACCTATCCAGCTATTAGGTGGTGGTGTTTTTTCTTTTTCTTTTGTTGCTAAAACCCCATGTTGCTTTCAAAGATTCCAGGGAACACAATCCATAAATCTGATTTATCAACAGATGAATCTGCATTGAGCTATGTTAACATCACATTAGTATTAAACTTATTTGGTGGAAACAGCCTTTTTCTGGCCCTTTCCTTGATATCTTTAAACTCTGTTTTATAACTTTCCAATCAGCACCCACAAATCAGCATGAGTTTATGGTCTCAATCTCTAGTCTCTAGTCAAGTCTTCTTCAATACAGCATGATGTTCATTTAGTAAATGATGGTCCATTTAGAGTCAAACAGACCATGAAGCAGGGGATGCTTTAGGGCGGGGCTACCTTGTGATTGACAGGTCTCTACCACACATTGTCTGGGAGTTTTCTCTGTTTTCATCTTAGAAGTTTTCACTTCATACTTTGGTTGCTTAAAAATGTCTTATTTAGCATTTGTTTTTTTCATTACTTACCGACCGTTTTTTTTTGCTTATCTCTCTTGTGTGTTAAACTGCTTTATGGAAATGTAACACCAAATCACTCGAAATGCCCTTTAAGACGTGGGAGGAGTTTGTGTATGTTTGTACTGTATACTGTGTGGAATGTCTTTTCTGTAGGCTTCAGGAAGAGCAGCAGCTGCAGTGGTAGCCGCTGATAGGGCTAATAGAGAAAGAATAACAGAGCAGTGATCTTATTGGCTCAAAGAAAGTGGAATACCCCCTGCCATATTGAGTAAATATGGAATTATAAACAGCTCCCTGGGAGATCAGTGCTGCCATGTCCCAGCCCTGGTCAGGCACAAAGCCCTGCTCCATGCGACCACTGTCATTAGGCTGCTCCATTAATTGGAATGTGCAGATTAATGATAAGCGGGGACCGGAGAAACCCCAGTATGGACACGCTCAGACAATGCCCCACACACACTACACAGCAGACAACAATATGTCAGTGTTCTGTGCTCTTTATGTTCAGCTGGGTACACAGTGTACAAAGGGGGGAGGAGCAGGGAGGAGGGGGCAGGGGGGGCAGCTATAGGCACAGAAATGGAGCTAATGGGTGGGAGGGGGGGGACACTGCTGAATCAGGGAAGACAGAAACAGCTGTGACATCGAGCAGCAAGCTGCCAATCGGAGCGCAAGAATCCTCGAAAAGAGAAATGCGATTTGAAGAATCAACAGTCTATTATCTATGTACCTAGGAGGAGGTCTTATTCTATTATTTAACTGGGTAATTAACAGCATTATGATTTTGCAGAGAAATTTTGCCAGAAAAACTATCCATGAGCAACATTTTTTAATTTTAATTTTTAAAGATATCTTTAAAAAAACAAAATGTTTTCCTCTACTTGTCGGTGTTGTTGTTCTTGTTGAACCATTCCTCTTACAATGAAAAAATAATGAACGTATAAGATTGACTTCATCTGTAAAAGGCACATTTGTAAATCATGTTTGCTTTCAAAAACAAAAAAGGAACCCATGCCTTTAGACAGCAGTCTGTGTCCACAGCAGGCTGTAGATCCCAAATACGCAGGAGCTTCAATGAGAGGATACGATGGTGGTGTTTTCAGGCCGTCCGCCAGAGAACATGTTCCAGAACATGTAGAACAGGAGGGAGGGGCTCAACGCCGCACACACACATATGTACACGGACAGAGAGAGCATTGAAGGGGTTGATGTATGCTTCACTGGTGTCAGTTTACAACACAGTAAACAGCCCCTCTGACATGTGCCCTTAGAGAACCGCATAGACCGGCATTCTTGTCATTTTTAGGGGGAGAGGGGGATCTGATTAGGGAGAGAACAGTCCGACAGTAGACGTCTTATAGAAGTGCTGTACATCATCTTAAAGCTGGGAACCTGAAGATTAATTTGATGTTTCTGTTTTTTTCTCTTAATTTTGCTTAGGTGCTGAATGTTAAAAGTTGAGTGCAGAGGGGCTTAGAACATTCTGATGGAAGTATATGATGACCGTTCTCGCTCTATTATGCCTCTTAAGTTGTTTTGGGGGTTGATACTATTTCTTACAGAGATTTGGTGCTAAATTGAAGCGATTTTTACCACCCGAGAATCGATAAAAGATTATTCAAAATCCTTCCAAAATACCACATTTAGTAGTGGGGGGGACATGCATTTAAACGAACAAAGGCATATATCTAAGTAGTTACAAAACACTTTTAGTCCGACACCCAGGCAGGTGTCAGGATAAAGGGACTGAGATGGTTGTCAAAAATTGCGTTCTAAAATCAAATACGTTTCGAAATCAGAGCACTCACTGTATATAAGAAGTGGACGTAGTCATTGTGACGTTGCCCGTTGGTTTGTGGACTGCCGTTTTGAATCCTCGGGTTTGACGATTATGCCGTCGCCATCTTGGATTAGGATCGTCGCCATGTTGTTTTTTTCGCAACCAATGAACAGAAGTTACCATATTTGGATGCAGAGGAGTGACGTAGAGACGCCGTATACGTCTCTGGAAGCGGCAGTGACCTGTCAATCACAGTAGCCCCGCCCTAAAGCGTCCCCTGCTTTATGGTCTATTTGACTCTAAATGGATCATAATTTACAAAATGAACATCATGCTGTATTGAAGAAGACTTGAAACTAGAGATTGAGACCATAAACTCATGTTTACAATGTTTACTGAGGTAATAAATCAAGAGAGAAGTAGAGTCATTTTCTCATAGACTTCTATACAACCAGAGGAGTCGCCCCCTGATGGACATTAGAGAGAATGGAAGTTTTAAGACACTTCGGCATTGGCTTCACTCGGCAGAACCGGTTGCTGCCTGGCACTCACATAAGAATGTGGCACTATTAGAGCGTGAGAGTGTGTGTTTTGAATTTATAAACGATGGCGCTGGAAACAGCTGTTTTGCGGTCTATGGGTTGGCATAGTGTCATCATAACCTGTGGCCAGAGCCGCAAAAATACAAACGGAGTGGTAATTAACTGTAGTTTACAAGCATTCTTCTTCAATCAACATGACGAACTACCCAAACAGAAAAACAGCTAACATGAACACCATGTCAGAATTAAGTTGAAAACAACATGGCAATTCAGTCTGATTATCAGGTTAGCAAAGTAGGGCATTCAAATTAGCTTTTTAAGACCTTTACTTGCCAAATTGTATGATAACGCAATTATTAAAACATCTTTATTAGATAGGCAGCTGATATGTGGTGGGCTGTAAGCCTTCTATTAGTCATGGGCAGAGTGATTATGCAAAAACCACATCAGACTGACTAAATCTCAGTTACAAAACATCTTTGGTTCTTCATTAGCGGTTGTAAAGTTGTTCAGAAGAAAGCGGCGCTGGAAATAGTCACACCATTGAATGATTTCTTGATCTTCAAGCACTCCATTAGGTTCTGTCCTTTCAACTGTACGTTCCCTAATGTGGTGAGAGACTTTGTGAGACTTTCTACCCGGCCTGGATATCTGGAGAAGCAAAGATAATGCTCTTCATGTGCTGTTAACATGATAATTAATGGGCCTAATGGGTTCTCCCTTTCTGTAGAGGTTTCATCTCCTCATAAAAGAAGTATTGATCAAACTGAGTGTCGTACGCTAACGACAGCATAAAGGTGTCTCGAGTACGTCTTTATGAGTCATTTTGTGAAAGGAGACCACGAAGTGACTGATGCCGTTTTTGTTAAGTTTGGTTTGAATCTCAGTTCAGTTGCTCTAGTTATAGGCTGTGTCAGTTTGAAATGGCACCTTTTCACACGTGACCAGAACATTGGAAAGTTTCTCAGTACAAAGCAAGAAGGAACCCAGTTACCAGCTGCTAACTCTACTTTTCACTCCTGAAAAGAGGAAATTTGCACAGCGTCGTTCAGTTTAAAAAAAATTGGCTTAGTTTTGCTCTAAAAGACATTTTAATTTTAATTTTATTATTATTCAGTCATTTGGTTGTTGATCGTTTTTGTAGTCAATGAAAACTAAACAGCAATGGACACACTTTGTTTGTTCCTACTGAATTGTGGAGCACTTTGTGCGAGTGCTATAAATCAATCATTGATCATTCTTCTGACATTTAATCATCATGATTGAAATATCACCGCTTGATATCCTAATCATCATAAGGTATTTGATCAGTGATGAGTCAGTGGTACGGACGCTATAGACCCCTTTTAATTGGTAAACATTATGACATGTTTTTGTGGGCGGAGTACAGGTGGAGGCAGAATAATTCTCTGAACACGTTAGCTGATGCTGACTAGCAATTTTTGTTGGCTTTTTTTTTTTTAAATGGCCGAAGAAAGTTTCTCAATATGGAAGGTCAAGTTAACATTAACACATTAACATGTTAACCAACCCCTTTGCCGCTGGCAGAAGCTCCGGAGAGGACAACTGGCTTGCTAGCTTGTCCATCTGCAGAGGTGGCTAGTTAGCAGCTAGTCTCAGGAGCTCGAACTGCAAAGTCGTCTCCTAAAGGCAAGGAGTGAGGGACCGTAGACCTTTTTCTATCCAGTGTAATGTTTGCATGAAAGCATGCTGGAATTAAGCAAGGAACACAGCTTA
This sequence comes from Anarhichas minor, assembly GCF_050575085.1. Taxonomy (NCBI): domain Eukaryota; kingdom Metazoa; phylum Chordata; class Actinopteri; order Perciformes; family Anarhichadidae; genus Anarhichas; species Anarhichas minor. The sequence goes on along the minus strand of NW_027466466.1, from coordinate 1,512,319 downwards.
CTAGCCGCTGAATTTGTAAAATTTAACAACTTAATTCTTCATCCACACACTCTTGTCACAGCGTAGGAAAGCACATTGCCATCGCCAGTTAAGAAACAACCTTGTTGGATAATTTTCTGTAACCAGTGTTGCATGGCGTTATTGGTAAAATAGCTAAGTAGCCAGCTGTCTGATAGTTAGCTTGCTAATTGCCCCCAGCTCTGTACTTCAAGTATAGGTTTACAGTTGCTCTGTCTTTGAACCATCCTTATAGCCTGCTGTTCATACTGGCCGCTAACATTCCTCACATGTCAATTGACACAGACTGTTGACGCCTCATATCATCCCCCAGATACAATCTGAACCGTGTTTTGTCATGGAATGAGCACCATGAAGTCATCCACAGCTTATGTTAGGACTCTTAGCGGCTGGTATGAACGGGGAAAGATTACAGCCACCACAAACTGCTTCATGTGCATGTGGTTTGAATATTGTTTGAAGACAGTCAATCTCCTCATGTGACTCTCAGAAGGAAAGGGAATAGGTGTGGAACTGTGAAGGGGCCAGACTGTAAATTAAAACATTATTTAGCTTGATAACAATAACATTCAGAAACACTATCTACAACAACAATCTGTATTTTGCTTCATTTTTTTGGCATTAAAAATAGTCAAATTTAAAGATACACCTGGACAGGAAATATGAAATGAATTTAAGAATGTCAGTGTTGGTACAGGAGCTTAACCCAAGGGTCAAAGCAAACATACAAGCTGCAGTGAGCTGTTGTCTCTCTCAAACCAGGCTGACCCACTTCTTCATTGGTGCTGCCTTGTTGCAGGGAGGCACACGTCTGACACACGTGCAAACATGCACACACATACACACACAGATCTGCTGAATCATGGCTGAGGTCTGTTGAACCGTCTGAAGATCCACATCTAGTCATGGTTACTCGTTATAGAAACACTGGATGCATCCTGATGTCCTTCCACATCATGTTTAGACTTTCTCTTTGTATGATTTTAAAACGGTGATGTGAAGTTAAAATTGACTAACAATAGACAGGAAGTGATTCTTTTTTCAAAGAAAGTATTAATGTGTCCTTTTAATAAAAGGCGATACTTTAACGAAACGTTATGCGTCATTTTACGATTTGGCGCCCCTTGAACTCCCCTTTATTTCACGAAGCTCTCGCCAACGACTAAAAGCCAGTCAGGGATTTACTCTCGCTGACCTATTTCTCAGTCACTCTCTCTTTTTCTCTTCTCTGCCTGCTCTACCAACATCCTCTTCAGTCACTTTGCCTCTGCCATGATGTCCGTACTGAGAATACCGAGCTGGTGGCATGTGACCAACGGAGGAAAAATAAAGAAGAAAACATGAAACAGAAAATGCAGAATATTCGTTAGCGATTTATTGTGTTCAAGCCTTTCACACCAAGGCCGACACCAATGTTCTTGTTCCGTTCAATGCACCGACAATTTAAGGCTCTCACCGTCACATTGTTTTTACTCTCCCCACTGGTTATTCCCCAGTGTGCAATACTGTGTAGACATGTTACAATGTGATTGTTATTCACATGGTGGTGCCAAAGAAGCATGTAATTGTACTGCTTTTCATCATTCATGACTGGACTGAGAGTCTAAATGTGTTTATCACATGTATATATATTTATATATATATATATATATATATATATACATATGTGTGTGTGTTAATCATATGTTACATGGCCTTTAATACATAATGGTAACCTTTTAAGGGAAAGATAGTGAGCTCTCACGCTTCCACTGCTGGTAATAATAATGATAATGGACATATGGTAAGTGATGTAGCGCTGCCACTTATCCTATATGGTCAGGTTTTCTAGTACACCTGTCATTTCTGACACGGATAATGTCCATAGAAAAAACCTCAGCTAATGCACTTGGAAATGAATAGTTCTCTCTCTCTGTATGTTACCTTGACAACAACAGGTACGATTCCCCATCTCTTGTCGGCCACTCGCCATCACAAGCCAGTTCGACTACACTTCCCCATTTGTTGTCGTCGTATTTTTTTATTATCTTTATTTGGTTTGTCAAACAGGGCACTATGCTGTGAGACCAAATTCCCGATTGTTGTGTGACGGTGTGAACATGATTACATTTACATCTGAGAAAATCTATTGATGGTGTGAGCTGAAGTCATTATTTTACTTGGTTGTGTTGTTTTTATCGCTATCCAAAATTCTCAGAAATCGAAAACAACTGCGGAGGAAAAAAAACCTGCAGTGACAAATATTAAAGTTTTGGATTTGATGCGGGTATGCTCATATAGATAGATGGGCTCCAACTTTTCGAATTGACGTGCATTTCTAATTTATTCGCACAAATTATTAATGTTCAAATTATAAAATCAAGTTTATCCAGTATGTCACCTGGTGTGACAAGAGAGAGGAGCGGAGCTAAAAGGTAAGATACAAAAAGCTATGACACATGAGAACTGCTTCGTCATCTCTGCCTGTTGAGGTCTAACAGACTGTAAATCCATTTACAATAAATTCTCACCAGTCCAGCCCCTGTTGCAGCACAGTGTGCAAGCTGCCTTACCTCTGACCTGGGTCAGTGCTTTATTTCCTTCCCACCAACACTAATTGTGCACAGGTATACGTGGATTTGACTAATCCTAATCCACAGGGTTTTAATCTGCTGTGAGAACAAGCAGTGGACGCACTTTGCCTCGACAGCCTGACCTGGATGATAGTCCTCAATCCAATCTTTCCGCTGAGGATGACGCAGCAGAGAATGGAGTCAGCACACGGAGACAGACCAGATTACACAGCCCTCTCTGCTGTTTATATGTTGATTTATTCACTTATTTAAAGTTAAGCCATGCGGCATGGCTTAATTTATTTTTGTGTTTCATTGTGTCGTCCTTTGTTTTCCATTATTCTTTCCTTATGTTACTTTTCACGGCATTGTTATTCAATCCAAGTTCATTCCGTGTCATTCACGCCCTCCCCCATGTGTTATACAGCTGCAAAAAAAAGCAATTTCCTCAAGTTTTGGCCTCAAGATCTCATACTGCATGTAGAATGACGACCGCACTAATCAGAATCAGCTCGGTCTCATCACGCGGCGTTTGAAAGACACAAAAATGTAGGAAGCAATAACAACGCCAAACTCAACTTTTTTTCATGTCATTTTACGTCATGTTGTCAGTTCTGGCTGCAATGTAAACGCGTACTCATGAATATGCTAAGTTCAGAGCTAGTGACATAGTGCTAAAAGTGAGAAAGTAGTGTGGATGGATGGGTAAAACCAACGCAGTACTTTCAACCAGCAGACCAAAGTCTGTGTCCTACAGTGTTTGAAGCTACGTTACTGGTGTTTGTAACGTGTTTTACTTATGTTATATTTACAAATTTTACATACTTATTTTAAGCCTACCATGATGTTTTTTCCTAAACTTATTTAAGTGGTTTTGTTGCCTAAACGTAACTACGGCCGTTTCACTGTAACGACGTGCAGTAAAATGACACGCAAAAAACGGAATGTCCTTAAAATGTTGTTCTATTCATACACCGTCCCATAAGATCGGGTTGATCGAAGTAGGCAGTGCATCATGCGTCACACATGAATTAAATGGTGATTGTTAAATAGACGATGTAGTCTTGAGTGTGACTTTGATCACTGTGACTGCACTGAATTTCATTAATGTAATTTTTCTGTACTTCCGATTTGTCCGAGTGCATAACATTACACATGGATGGTCCCTTCTTAGGAGACCGTCTGCAGGCGTCCAGCGATATTGTTGAAGTCTTACCAGTGGGCCATGGTGATGGCCAGACGGCAACCTCCGGTTCTGTTGAGTGAAGCCAATGAAGAAGTGTCTTAAAACTTGTATTCTCTCTACTGACCAGCAGGGGGCGACTCCTTTCGTTGTATAGAAGTCTATGAGAAAATGACTCTACTTCTCTCTTGATTTATTACCTCAGTAAACATTATAAACATGAGTTTATGGTCTCAATCTCTAGTTTCAAATCTTCAATTCAGCATGATGTTCATTTAGTAAATGATGGTCCATTTAGAGTTAAATAGACCATAAAGCAGGGGATGCTGAGGTAGTATAAACAGGAGGTGGATGGGTCAAACAAACACAGAACATTCAGCCAGGAGACCCCCGTTCGTGTCCCAATGTGTTTGTGAGGTTACGTTTGTGATGTGTATACGTATTTTAGTTTATGTAGTTATTTTAAGTCTAACCATTATGTTTTTCCTAAACTTAACTAAGCGGTTTTATTGCCTAAACCATAAGGTTAGATTGTTTCCATGGTACCACGTAAGAGGTCGTGGTCATTTCACATATATTTCTGTGAGATACATATATATATGAGATACGCATCCATCACGACAATAACATTGCCAGTACTGCGGAGGCGATCACGGGGTACGTTTAATTTTGTGTCAACACTTCAGTGCCAAAGAAGACCATTAGGACACACACACAACAGAGACTACATCACATCCGAAGATCAAACATTGTATTGGATGAAAACGGGACGGAATAACGATTTAATGGAACTGAGAGCCGTTCAAAGAGAACCAACGGGGAAACTAAGGGAAGCGCGACAGCAACATTTTTCTCGAAAAGAACTGTGGGGCTCCGTGAAAGAAACTGAACTTTGACAAGAGTGAAATGCATGTACTGGATACACTTCCATAAGCAAACTAACTCAACAATTTCTGTAACCCTTTTGATTCTAAAGGGAGTGACCGAATGTAGAATCCTTTCAATTACAGTGAAGTGATCCGACGCAGGATAGAAGAGAGATTGATCAAAGGGCTGTGGCCTTTAAAAGAAAGAAAAAAAAAAAAGTTGCACACTAAGAAGGCCAGTGGGCCAGAAGGTAGTCTGCTGATGAGTAGATCCTCACCTGGAGCCCTTTATTTCAGTTCTCTGTTGTTTCAAGAGCTACTCCCACTCCGTTTTGGTCGATTTTCCTGAGCATCGACCAATCACATTTTGATTAACAGACATATTCCAAACGTACAATATAATGTACAACAACACGGAGGCTCTGTAGTCCGAATCACATATTATATTGATACTATATCTTTTTTAAAGACAATAGACATTGTTATCAAGGGGGCATCTTAGTTTACCTTATTGTGTCTTTATCCAGATCTTCTATACTTTTTCTTTTTACTTTTAGTACATACTGCAGCTGCCCTTACAAAGTATGAACTGTTGCATGCAGTGTGCATTCAATTGGGACATACTAGTTCCTCATAGCATGGCACCTTGAACTTTGACCCCCTCGCTCACATATCTGCTGCAAAGAGGATTGCGGGCCAAAATAGAATGAAAATCATGCTGGCTTGCACACTGTAAGATGCAACCGGATGCTGTAGAACATCCTGGTATTTTGGCACACTGCATGTGATATACTAGGAATTGGGACATACTTAATGTTTTTTCTGGGATATTAAATAAAGGCTAATTGGATTGTAACATATCTTTTCTCACAGTGGGTAATGGGTGCAGTAAGAGTGGACAGAAACAGGGAAGTTGTCAGCAGGACGGATAAACCACGAGCTGAAACTCACTAGAAAGCTCAAAAAAACAAAAAGCTGAGGGGGAGCTGCGTGTCAGCTTGTCATTCTCTGTAAATGAATCACTACGAGCGATCACTTTGTTTTCACAATTTCATTTCATACAATGTTTCTATAGAAATAATGACTATAGTCGCTTTAGCGTGGAATTATAAACCTAATTTGGTTTGAGTTTCGATACAAGGTTGTTGACGTAGGTTTGGAAAGTTTTTACAGTTGTAGACTATCTAAAACATATCATAAATGCTATTCATTATATATACACTAAATTATGTCAGATAATATATACATATATGCACACACACAAAACAACAACAAAAACATCAGAAGGAAAACAGCCAAAGGAAGCACGACATTAAATATAAGACTGAAGACTACATTTGACATTAAGGGAATGAATCAGGATATATCATGTCCAACAATAGTCTTGTACCTATATGACTAACTGCTGTATTGGTGCCCACATACAGTGTTTTCTGGGCACAGCGGTTCAGTCTTTTGTCTGTGTCTGTCTTTGTGTTTTGAGCAGCAGCACACAGCGTTCAGTACACGATGTCCCAGCACATTTACAGCTCTGTGTCCTCAGCCTGAGGACTGGTGGATGTATACGAAAGCGCAGCTCATCCATTACACCACAGTGGCAGCATTTAGGGAGCAGTGCTGCCCTCTATCTGTCTGCACAGGGAGGACCACAGCTCCTCTGTTGCTACTGGTCCTATTGGTGGTTATGGTGATCCGGTTAGGAGGTATATGAGTCTTGATATTAGGATCATCTGTTACTACTAATTATTTACAAATATAACTAATGAAGGGGAGACACCCCAGGTGAATCAGGTCAAAAATGATTTAACTAATAGATATTACCATGAAACTTCCACGGTTGATTACTTACATTAAGACAATATGTTATGTTTTCTGTAATGTTTAGATATGCAAGTAAGGCGTTATCTAATGGTAACTTTTGACATATTATGGAAGATAAATAGACCAAAATCTCACAATTGACATGTGCATGTTTTTGTCTCGTCTTAAATATAGACCTCTGCCTACATCGTGTTATGTACTTCCCATATGTTGGATATGATTATATGCGTGCCAAAGAACTGACCAATGTTATTCTGGGGTTGATTATCTAACTTTTTAGTCCATAATGATGTCTGTTTACTTAACTGATATATCAAACAAACAAAAAAATTATAAACTGACAAAATAATCCTAATTTCTTAACATTTTTTCAACTCTATACCAAAATATTCCTGCTGTTCATACTGACTGTGAAGAGATAACATTTAGGAGATGTTCTTCTTTTGGGCTGCACCGGTTAGGGGTCGCGGATCATCTGGGCCTCCGGTGTGGAAATCAGATTTTATGATCTGTGTATTTGATGTGCTAAATCAAGAGCCCGAAAGAAACCCATGCAAACATAGAGAGTACATGCAAACTCCACACAGAGAGGCCCTTGATCTTCTTGCTGTGAGGCGACACTGCACCACCTTGCCGCCCACTATTTTAATGTAAGAAACTGAGCGAAAAATATACAGCTCTCTATCTGTGCAGCAATCCCAGATTTTAAAAAAAACCTGGCATAGCGAAATCACCCATTGGTCTGTGGATTAGTGCCTTGAGTTCGGCATTGTTGTCTCCATCTTGTTTTTTTGGGAACCAGAAGTGACTCTTTTAGGCGACCAAATAAAAACACACTGTAAAAGGGTTAAAGTTGAAAGATGAAAACACAGAAAACTCCCAGACCGAACAACGCCACGGTAGCGACCTGTCAATCACAAGCCAGCCACGCTTTATGGTTCATGGATCCCTGCTTTATGGTCTATTTAACGCTAAATGGACCATCATTTACTAAATGAACATCATGCTGTATTGAAGAAGACTTGAAACTAGAGATTGAGACCATAAACTCATGTTTACAATGTTTACTGAGGTAATAAATCAAGAGAGAAGTAGAGTCATTTTCTCATAGACTTCTATACAATCAGACTTCTTAGAAAGACCAGAGGAGTCACCCCCTGTTGGCTGTTAGAGAGAATGCAAGTTTAAGGCACTTCAGCATTGGCTTCACTTTTCAGAACCTGAAAATCACCTGGAAAGAAGAATCATTGTGTTTTCGTTAGCTTAGAATGAGCCATTTATATCTACATATGGAGCCGGCAGCCATGTTTTCTACGGTGGCCTCGAACGGACAAACTAAACACTGGCTCTAGATGGGGCCATTCTCGTTTTCATGTTTCCCACATGGGAGTGGTTAAATTCATTGAAATTTGCAATCTCATCGCTAGATGCAGCCAATCCTACACACTGCACCTTTAAGAAATAAAAATACTATTATGGATACAATAGAATTATTAATAATGTAAATATTTCTGTTACAAGCTAAATATTGTATTGTAAACATCATAACTTACATCACAAGCATGATGTACACAACATTATAAACTGTTTCCCCGCATGTACTGTTGCAAATCAAGACTTAATATTGGGACATAAATGTTCTTCAGATTGTTGATAAATGCTTTTATTAAAGATGACATCAGCCTATCTGTTGCCAGACACCTTTATTAAAAAATGTATGTATACTGCGTGTGAATCATTTATCTCTTTTATATCCTAACTGATATTGTACTAACCTAATCAATAAGGTGACTTTATTGTCACTGCTGCTTGTGCATTAACTGTGAAACAGGTATGTATGAAACCCTCTGTCAAACCTGTTAGAAACATCAATGGCATCATCACAGTTATAGACTGCCCCCTTGTGGTGCAGGATTATCAGTCACCAAACAAACAACATTCACCAACGTCTGATGGATCAATAAGTAATTAAGAGAAACTTCTTGACCTCTGATTAGGGTCAACTTCAGTCCCAGGCATTTGTCCTCCAAAACTTCTTCAACTGACAGAGCACCGACACTGACGCATCTTTGAATAATCAATCTGTTGCAGACATTTATATGATTCATTTGAATTAATATCCAATCAAAGTCTTCTGCATGATGCGAGGAATGAGTCGGTAACGCAGGCTAATTATGCAAATCTTTTCATGAGAACAACATGTTTCTGTTTGTGAAAGATGGTGTTAAAACATTTGTCCTCCACAAACACTCCTCTGCTCATCCTGAGCTCCCAATGGGACATTTTACACACAGGAAAAGATTTGTAAGTGTTCAACTTACATTTTCTGGAGATATTGTTTTTATCACGCAAAGTACACCCTATACAGCCACACTAGGTTGTTTTTTTAAATGTGCAATAACATATATAATAAATAATTTTTGGTCACTTTTATGCACAGTACAACAAGTTGTAACCAACACAGAGTCGTCTGATGAATGCAAGTCAAATAATCTCTCTCTTTTTGCTCTGTTTTTGGTCTCCACCCACGTATCTGTCTCTTTAGAAGCTAAATATTTACTTTGCACAACAGCTGGATTCTTGCGATGTAACGAGATCACGCGAGAAAATAATAAAATTCATCTTGTCAGGCTTCAAGTAATAGAGAGGCAAAGCCCCGCCTCTTCCTGGTGGACCACCATGGGACTTTATGCAGAATTTATCTTTTGATACTATTCCTATTGCTATCAACATATAAGTTAGTTAATTTCAAAGATAATTTTGTTGTCACTGTTGAAGTATAAAACTGTGAAAATATGTAATTAGAAAGACTACACCCAAAAGTTGTTGAAGTGACGTCTCTTGCTAAAGGTACAATGCGTTTTGTAATGTATTTCGTACCAAGTACCATGTACTCAGACCAACAACGGCTCGTTCTTTCACTACCCAGCTCTTAATAAGAGTCGCAGAATGAAACATACACGATAACGTTACATTTGTGCGCGTGTAACATAACTAAGTTCGCTAGCTAGCTAGCGAGCCAAAGTAGTGGCCATGTTGGTGTTGGTGACGAATATTGTGCGAGACGAGAGATGTAGTCCACTGAACCATTTAACACAAATGCCATTATGACAAATCTACGACAAACTGTGACTTTATTGACTTGCAAAAGTATTTTATAAATTGACAAACGCCATTCATGGCACAATTCAAACGGGCTCAAAAATGATTTCTCTCTTGCCGTCGACTTCCGTACATGTTTTTTCCAATTTCTAATCAAAAGTTTGATTGACGGATGGTTCATCCCATTACTTTAAAATTCTAATTAGTGCACTTTTAAGTGACATCATAACAGCAACAGGTGTTGTGATACAAGAGAGGCTTCTATGATTTTATGATCATAATGCAAAAATACCACAACCATAAATTACAGCCATAAATGTAAGGTCATATTTTTATTCTTGGCTTGTGATGGTTCATACATGATCATTTAACAGTCATGCAGACATTCAATAATCAGATTACATTTTTAAGAGGTGGTGCTCTAACACCATAAGACCGTGCACAAGAGTAGCAGACGTAAACCGACCATGGACATTATTTATAGAGCGCAGATCAGGAGGTTGAATTGGAAAGTGTATTTTATAGGCCTGTATAAATTGGACAGAGCCGTGTCTTCCTGCTCTAATCCTGCGTGTATTGGCCTTTATTGCCAGAGCAAATAAACATGATGCTTTAGGTCCGTCTGGAGAGACGGTGAGCCTATTTGATTTAGGATCTGGCTAATCTCTGCAGGACTCGGCTCCCACTGCTGAGTCTGCTTTAGCCTCGAGTTAAGGGCTACATCTTACAAATGTTTGTGACATTACAGTGTTTGGATTAGCTGTAAATTGGAGTTGTGTTCAACAAAGCTATTATTTTCAGGTATTTCATATCAACAGTGTAATGTGACTTGTGGAGATGTAATCATGTATACGTCAAAGCTTTGTACAGTATGGCGTTCGCACTGTGACTCATAGCTTACTGTACACTCACAGACAATGACACTGGCGGCCATTCTCAACTTTAACCTCCCTCATGGGACGTTACATCATATCATATTGCCGAACTCCAGCTGTAAGACTTTGACACAGTCCGTTTAACATGTGACATCCCCAAGAAGAAGAGTCTGCACTTCCACTCCGGCTCCGAGGCGTTCAGCAGGATTACGGCCAAACAGATCGATGCGGCGTCACTGGAAACCCAAAAGGGAGCCGTCACACCTCTCAACTCCAATTAATTGTTGAGGTGCAAGTCAGAGGCGGGATGCAAAAAGAGAACAAAATAGTTGATCGGTCAACGCGTAGGTGACTGAAGGGGTCAGTGGGCTTGTGTCTCTCCTTGTCATCAGGAATATTCCCGGGCTCATTCTAACTTTCTGAAAAAGACATTCATGCCCACTCAGTTGTCCAGATGTGTGGAGATGTGAGAGTAGCCAGCATGTCTCTCTTTTTATTCCTCGCCCAGCTACGTATTTCTGCCACCCTGTATATACAAACAAGTTCAACACCATGATTGTTCTGAGGGAAGGGCGGTCCGAAGGTGTGGATCATTATCCAAATTAAGACAGAATGGTGTCTCCACCCTCTCTATCACAGCAGCCTTTTCAACCTTTTTCCCTCAGGAAAAAGTTGGACGAAACCAGTTTGTTTTGAACAGGCCTTGATTCTTGCTATTCTATGGATTGTGGGAAAATATAACTTGAGTCCTCATTGCAGTGCATATCTAATTGGTTTTACTTTTAGCAGCAGTTAAGATGTGGTGTGACCACAGACTGTAAATGAGAAGTGGACATAGTCATCGTGACGTCACCCATTGGTTTGTGGACTGCTGTTATGAAGCCTTGAGTTCGACGATTTTGTCGTAGCCATTTTAGATTACACCCGTTGTTTTTTTCACAACCAATGAGCAGATGTAACCATATTTGGAATGCGGAGGAGTGACGTAAAGACGCCATATAAGGTATGTATATATATTTTGCCATATTATGGTAGCGCAGCAACCTGTCAATCACAGTAAGCCCGCCCTAAAGCATCCCCTGCTTTATGGTCTGTTTGACTCTAAATGGACCATCATTTACTAAATGAACATCATGCTGTATTGAAGAAGACTTGAAACTAGAGATTGAGACCATAAACTCATGTTCACAATGTTTACTGAGGTAATAAATCAAGAGAGAAGTAGAGTTCATAGACTTCTATTGTCAAATTGTTGGTTCATTTATATTTTTAATCAATTGATATTTCATGATATCTTTTTCATTTATCAGAATCTGAATCTGAATCAGAACCGTTTATTGCCAAGTACATTACACATACAATGAATTTTACTTGGTGAATGGTGCATAACAATAAACAATAAACACAAAATTGAAAAAGATAAAAATATTAAATGGTAACAGTACTTTAAAACAAGTATATTGTAAAAGTGGCATAGAAAGGATGTGCAAGGGAGTGTAACAGTATGATTTATTTAACATTGAACACCTTTGGGGTACAAAAGGTAGTGACTCCAGCTTGTTCTTTGTTTGCAGTTGTCAGCAGGTGACCCTGATTGTCAGTTTATCTGCATTTGTCATGAACTGTCACCACCAAACACACAAACGTTATAGCTCTCAGACGACCGGGGTATCGGTTATCTAACTTTGTCTATGTTTTTGCAGCTGCATAACCCAGTAAACTTGTGAAACATGAAGAATACTCGCTACCAGCGAGCTCTGTGGATTAATTGCAGAGGGAGAAGTGGTCCCCCTGAAATGTTTGTGGCAGTTTGTGGCCACAATATCACATCCCGTCATGGTGGACTCGACAGGGATAACGATCAACACAGAAGAGTTGTTACTACCCCACCCCCTCATGTGTGCCTGCCGCTTTCAGTACAACACAACACGCGTCTAAGCTGCTAATGAGTTTTTACCATCTCACAGATGAGGGCACCTTTGCTAATTAACTCCAGCACACAGTCTCTGTTCTTGTCAGTGGATGACAGCATTTGAGTTGTTGAGTCACCATCCTCGCCGTCAGCAGGTCTTGTCAGCCGGTCTGCTCCGGACATGAGAGGAGACATTTAAAGTGCCCGATACATTTAAAGTGCCCGATAAGGCCGGACCACTAGAACAAAGGCATGGTGGGAGCGAGATGATTGCAGCTCAGGGGACAAAAAAGAGACTTTCAACGCCAAACAGATCATCTCGCGATTGAGAACAAACTGAATATAATTAAGTGAATGCAGTCAGTGATTAAGGCTGCCTGTGTTTTTATTGAAGTGGCCAGATATAATTTGGATTACTGAGACAGCATGCATAAAACAAGTACAGAGTGAAATGAGTCACGATTCACTTGGTTAGCAGAGGAGGCTGCTCTATAGAAACAGGGAAGGATGCTCTAACTAAACTGTTACTGAGTACTAAGAAGTAAAAGATAAATTATGATTGATCTATAAAACACGCAACAAATTACTGGAGTTAAAAATGTGATTTTATTAGGAGCACAAAACCATTTATTTAATTTCTGAAAATGAAAAGGACTCAAGTCAACTGCTCACCCAAAACACAAGGTCTGGTAAAGCCAGATCAGTAATATTAGACTTGAGTGCAACTTATTATATCATACCATGACAATAGATGGTATTCAGAGGAACAAGTGAGCAATCAAAATTCATTCTTCATGGGCATTCATTTGATCAAGAAGAAAAGAAGAATGTCAGAGGAAAGGACTATTGCTGAGGTCAAACCCGGCGTGAAAGAGGTACCGTCTGATCTGCAGCCACAGTCGGCTCTTGTCACCATTCAGGCCACCACAGACACCCACAGATACCATGAAAGAAAAGCGAGCCATCGGACATTGTACACTACAGGAAAAACTTAAAAAGGAAAACAACAGCAAAACATTAAAAGGACGTAAAGAAGAAAAAATGTACATGTGATGCCATTTCATCCTGACTACAAAGCTCTGATTGGTTAATTATTACTCCAACTGGACTAAACAGCCTTATAGCTGATACAACCTGAGATGTGGTGGCGATTCAGAGGTCTGGAACCAGGGTGTCGATTATGACTGCACTTTTAATTCAACATTACATCACATTACATTACAGTCATTTAGCAGACGCTTTTATCCAAAGCGACTTACAATAAGTGAATTCAACATTCAAGAGAACTACTAGTCACCAGAAGTCATAAGTGCATCTCCTTTTTTAAACAAGCATCTAAGAGCATAAACCAGAGCAAACGTACAGTGCAGAAACAAACTAATACAGTAAGTGCAACAAACTAATACGAATACAATAAGTGCAACAAACTAAGTGGAAGGCTCAGGGTAGTACTTCTTGAAGAGGTACGTTTTCAGCCTGCGCTGAAAGATGGGCAGTGACTCTGCTGTCCTGACATCAGTGGGGAGTTTATTCCACCATTTTGGGGCCAGGACAGAAATCAGCCGTGACCGGGTCGATCGGCCACAGGGACCTCTGAGCGACGGGGCAACCAATCACCCCGAGGCAGCAGAGCGAAGTGGTCGGGCGGGGGTGTAGGGCTTGACCATGGCCTGGCGATAGGAAGGAGCTGTTCCTTTCACTGCCCTGTAGGCTAGCACCAGAGTCTTAAACTGGATGCGAGCTCTTACAGGGAGCCAGTGTAGAGATCGGAGAAGGGAAGTTGTGCAGGAGAACTTTGGGCGATTGAACACCAGGCAAGCTGCAGCTTTCTGGGCAAGCTCCAGCGGTCTGATGGCTGACGCCGGGGCTCCGGAAAGTAGAGAGTTGCAGTAGTCCAGGCGGGAGATGACAAGAGCCTGGATGAGCACCTGTGCCGTCTCATCAGTGAGGAAGGGGTGAATCCTGCTGATGTTGTAGAGCAGGAATCTGTTGAGAATGACAGTTGGTCATCCAGGGTCACACCCAGGGTCCTCGCAGTCCGAGTTGGCGTCACCATGGTATCATCAATGGTGATGGACAGGTCTCGGTGCGGGCAACCCTTCCCCGGGAGGAACAGTAGCTCGGTTTTGTCCAGGATGAGCTTAAGGTGGTGTGTCATCATCCACTTCGAGATGTCAGCCAAGCACGCAGCGATGCGTGCCTCCACTTGAGTGTCACCGGGGGGAAATGACAAGACCAGCTGGGTGTCATCGGCATAACAATAGTAAGAGAAGTCATGCGAGCGAATAACAGAACCCAGAGATGTTGTGTAGAGCGAGAAGAGAAGGGGGCCCAGGACTGTACCTTGTGGAACCCCCGTAGTCAGCATGCGTGGTTCCGACACGGCCCCCCTCCATGTCACCTGATAGGATCGACCTGTCAGGTAGGATGCAAACAGGGAGACTGCAGAGCCTGAGATGCCCATCCCCTCGAGGGTGGAGGATCTGGTGGTTCACAGTGTCAAACGCCGCAGACAGGTCCAGGAGAATCAGGACAGAGGAGAGAGTTAGCTATTGCGGCGTAAAGCGACCCTGTCACCGCAAGGAGGGCTGTCTCAGTCGAGTGACCCACTTTGAACCCGGACTGGTGGGGGTCCAAGAGGCTGTTTGTTCTGGTGGAGATAGGAAGACAGTTGATTAAAGTCAGCACGTTTAAGTGTTGTGGATAGAAAGGGTAGAAGAGAAACCGGTCTGAAGTTCTTGACATCAGAGGGGTCAAGTGATGGTTTCTTCAGAAGGGGAGTGACTCTGGCAGTCTTGAAAGCCGTGAGAAAGCATCCTGAAACAAGAGATGTGTTGATGAGGTGGGTGAGGAAAGGAAGGAGTTCAGTCACAATAGACTGAAGAAGAGGGGAGGGGATCTGGTCAAGAGAGCATGTGGTGGGGCGGTTAGATGTAACAAGGTTGAGGACCTCATTTGGGGAGAGGGGAGCCAGATTGGGTAAGATGGGGCATGGAGAGGGGAGGGAGAGCTGTGGGGGAAGGGCTGGAAAGGGTAGAGAGGGAGAGGGTAGACAGGGACAGGGGTCTGAGAGGAGGATCTGATATCGTTTACCTTATTGTCAAAGAAGTTGGCGAAATCGTCAGGGAGAAGGGAGGAAGTAGGAGGAGGGGTGGGGGTCGGAGGAGTGAAGAGAAAGTTTCGAAGAGTTTTTTAGGATTGGAAGCAGAGGTTAGGATTTTAGAGCGGAAGAAAGCAGCTTTAGCAGTAGATGGAGAGGAGGAAAAAGTGGAAAGACGAGATTGGAAGTTAAGAAGGTCCTCAGAGAGTTTGCCTTTTCTCCATTTACGCTCAGCCTCTCTTAGGTATATCAGTACGCACTGAGTCCGACAGCCATGGGGCAGGTGGGGTTGGCCGTGCAGGCCTGGAGGTGAAGGGACAGAGGTTGTCCAAAGAAGAGGAAAGGGTGCCGAGGAGAAGATCAGTAGCAGTATCAGGTGATAGGAGAGAGAAGGATTCAGGGTACGGGAGAGCAGAGGTAACAGAAGAGGAAAGATCAGCCGGGGAGAGGGAGCGGAGATGACTACGGGTAGAAACCATGTGGGTAGGTGGCAGAAGTAAGGGGGGAGAGGAGAGGGAGAGGGAGTAAGACAGGAAATAGTGGTCAGAGAGCTGGGGGGGAGTGACGAAGAGGTTAGCAGTAGAACAGTGTCTAGTGAAGATAAGATCCAGCTGGTTGCCGGCCTTGTGGGTAGGAGGAGAAGAGGAGTGGTAAAGGTCAAAGGAGGAGAGGAAGGAAAGAAGAGGTTCTAACTTATCCGTCTGGATGTTGAAGTCGCCGAGCAGGATGAGTGTGGAGCCGTCCTCATGGAAGTGCGAGACTAATGTGTCGAGCTCTTCCAGGAACTCACCAAGAGGCCCTGGTGGGCGATACACAACAGCAATGGTGAGCTTGACTGGATAAGTGACAGTAATAGCATGAAATTCGAAAGAGGAAGGGGAGAACTGTGGAACAGAGACAAGAGAGTATTTCCATTTTGGGGAAATTAGCAGGCCAGTACCACCACCTCGCCTCGCAGCTCTGGGAGTGTGAGAGAAAGAGTACACGTCTGACAGAGCTGCGGGTGTGGTGGTGTTTTCTGGTGTGATCCAGGTTTCAGTTCTCAAGTCTCAACCTTCAAATAAAGGGTTTTAGTGCATGTTTATTCATTGTTTGCTATTTACTTCGACCCATCTGATTTTGTTGTAGCGATGTGACAGATCTCAGCAGTTGCTTGTCAATGTTATCGTCACCAATAGTAATAATGGTTAAAACTAAAAAACTGTGATCTCTGTCCCCGGTATGGTCGGATGACCAGACATCTCCGGTTCGCTTTCACCATCTCCAGGTACTATTTTAATCACAATCATTAGTATAAGGGAAGTCTGTGGTAATGTTTCCCTGGACACTTCCCTGGAAGTGTGACCCTGGACGACCAATTGTCGTTCTCAGCAAACATTGCATCGGTTACACGCTCCTGCAGATTCCTGCTCTACAACATCAGGAGGATTTGCCCCTTCCTCACTGATGAGACGGCGCAGGTGCTCATCCAGGCTCTTGTCATCTCCCGCCTGGACTACTGCAACTCACTACTTGCCGGAGCCCCGGCGTCAGCCATCAGACCTCTGGAGCTTGTCCAGAAAGCTGCAGCTCGCCTGGTGTTCAATCGCCCCAAGTTCTCCCACACAACATGCCTTCTCCGTTCTCTACACTGGCTACCTGTAAGAGCTCGCATCCAGTTTAAGACTCTGGTGCTAGCCTACAGGGCAGTGAAAGGAACAGCTCCTTCCTATCTCCAGGCCATGGTCAAGCCTTACACCCCCGCCCGACCACTTCGCTCTGCTGCCTCGGGGCGATTGGTTGCCCCGTCGCTCAGAGGTCCCTGCGGCCGATCGACCCGGTCGCGGCTGTTTTCTGTCCTGGCCCCACAGTGGTGGAATGAACTCTCCACTGACGTCAGGACAGCAGAGTCGCTGCCCATCTTTCGGCGCAGGCTGAAAACTCACCTCTTCAAAAAGGCCTACCCTGAGCCTTCCACTTAGCATTTACTTAGCATCTATTGTATTCATACTAGCTTATTACACTTATTGTTTTCTTGTTAGTTTGTGGCACTTATTGCATTCGTTTGTTTCTGCACTGTACGTTGGCTCTGGTTTATGCTCTTAGATGCTTGTTTGAGGAAGGGAGATGCACTTATGACTTCTGGTGACTAGTAGTTCTCTCGAAAACCGATGTTGAATACACTTATTGTAAGTCGCTTTGGATAAAAGCGTCTGCTAAATGACTGTAATGTAATGTAATCGGTAATGTAATGTTTCGCTGCAGCACCAAGGGGAATCTATTTTATCTGTTTGCAGGGATTTTAATGAACACTCATTAGTTGGCATTTGGAGTACCACCATGAGAGAGCAGTGATTAATATCTCAACCTCAGGACCACTGGAACTTAATCAATTTACACAAAAGAAATGGGGGGAAATGCAATAATGGGAAAGGATGGTTCGTCCAAGCACAGAAAAGCTTCATTTTATGGGTTATTTTTCAGGGTTGACAGGAAATTACAGCATATGAATCTCATTGAGGCATGATTGTTTTTTCTCCCCATTCTCTGTAGTTTCTGAGGCACCATCTTCTACTGATGCAGTTTAACACTACAGTCATTTTCAATGGAAGCCGGTGACATAAAGCCACAAACTGACGCCCCGACACAGGGGGGAGCATTAATGTAGGAAGTGCATATAGGTAAGCTACAGTTTTGCAGCAATGCCACTATCTACAAAATGGTAGTGAGCATACAATTTTAGAATGTGAGTAAATGGACAGCAGATCCAAAGATATACACCGCACTGGACATTGGTTGATTTTTAGCCTTAAACACACGTCCAAAACGAGTTCTTCCCTTAATATATCGTTAAAAGACACTACACACGCTACAAATCTAAGTTGAGCTGGTCTCAACTTGTTTCAGCTCTCCGATGGCGCGGTTATGGGGAAACCAATCACCTTGTTCCGTTCCGTCTAAAACAAATGCCGTTTGCCTGTGTAACGATATAACTATGTCGAAAATCGCTTGAGCAACAATTCAACAGCGACTCTGCGACAATGTAGCTGGATACGTTTGACAGTTTTTTTTCGTCAAACTATGACTCTCTAAAACCAATCAGTTAGGTTGTAAAACTATGGTGATTGGGGTGTGTTTCATTGAGAGTGAGACTGACCCATCAGACGGATAATAACACGTGGGAGGTAATCAAAAATAAGCCGCTACTGGAAAGTGAAGGCGAAAGTTTCAAGTTTAGATTTGAAGGACTCAACTGAATCAGACTGCATGGTGTCCATTATTTTTTTTATCTTATACAGTTCTTTCCAAATGTTTGAACAGGTGCCATCTCCTGATATGTCCGTTCATCATAACACACATTTGAGCGAGGGGCGGTCGTTCAAGCTGCTTTATATCAATTTGCACCACAGACTGTTTAATTTCACGCCAAGCAGCCCAGACACTGCCGACGACACAACTGCGCCGTAATATTTCAGGTTTATCTGAGAATGTCTGAGAAGTATACGGTTGTTAGCTTCTGTTTACAGACCAGAGGAGAGGACTGAAAAGTAATGCCCAACATTCTGAACTTTTACCCAAATGCTTACAACTTAACGGCACCAAGACGGAGGTTCTAGTTATTGCACGGGATGAATTTGTCCCTACGATCAAGCAGAGTATTGGTCCACTCTCCTCTGCTGCCCATTTCCACCTCCGCAATCCAGAGGTTATTTTTGATTGATCCATGTCGTTTGACCCCCATGTTAAGCAGCTGTCCAGATCATGTTTCTTCCACCTAATAAATATCAGTAGAGATGATTATACACGCCTTCATCTCTTCATGCATTGACTACTGTAACACACTTTTCTTATCACTCAGTGTATCTGCTCTCAACCGTTTGCAGGTAATCCAAAATGCTGCCGCCAGATTACTCACCAGGACAAATAGACGGTCTCACATCACCGTGATCTCTTCACAGTGATCTCTTCACTGGCTCCCTGTAGCATTTAGGATCCACTTTAAAAATCTCACCCTCACTTACAGAGCACTACACGGTCAGACTCCTACATATGTGACTGAACAACTTCACCCATATTCACCCGCCCGCGCTCTCAAGTCAAACATGTTAAATGATCTGTCTGTCCCACACACTCGCCTTAAGACCCGTGGTGACCGAGCCTTTGAGGCAGTAGTACCAAGGCTGTGGAATGATCTGCCTGCACCCCTACGGTTTGCTGTTTCTGTGAACTCATTCAAAAATCAGCTCAAGACACACCTGTTTAGACTGGTGGAATGAACTCCCCACTGACGTCAGGACAGCAGAGTCGCTGCCCATCTTTCGGCGCAGGCTGAAAACTCACCTCTTCAACTTAGCACTTATTGTATTCGTATTGTACGTTTGCTCTGGTTTATGCTCTTAGATGCTTGTTTAAAAAAGGAGATGCACTTATGACTTCTGGTGACTAGTAGTTCTCTTGAATACCGATGTTGAATACACTTATAGTTAGTCGCTTTGGATAAAAGTGTCTGCTAAATGACTGTAATGTAATGTAAAAATATATTTAACATACCAAAAGTAAAATGTATTTAATTTCAGATTAATATACAGTATATTATATTTTTTGATTATAATTGTTGATGCATTAATGCATAAGCAGCACCAATCTTGCAGCTGTTAAAAGTGGGGTTAATTTAAGTTCATTTATTGCTGTGTATCATAAGCTATAACAATATATAGGCTAATGTTTTAGTTGATTTATATTTTTGTATTAATAATCTGAATCTGTAAAGTAGTACCTAAAGTAATAAATGGCGTAAGTGTAAAGCAGCATGAAATTGAAACACCCAAGTAAAGTACAAATACTTCAAAACTATATTAAAGTACAGCACTGAGATGTACATAATAATGTTCCACCACTGCAGACACCATCACAAAGTCTGCCGAGGCTCCTATTATGAGACTGAAATGGTCTTTATATTTAGTTATTCTTAAAAAAGAATTTAAATGAAAGCTGCATTTGGGGTCAGAATAAATCACACTTTTAGTGTATATGGTGAATGTATTAGCAAACACTTACACATATTCATTCACCTCTGACAACAGACACCATCAGGGGTTACGAACCACACAGTCCCTCCCCACAGAACTACATCAACAATTTGACAAGAGAAGACAAGCAAAGGGGAATTATTAATCCATTACACTATTTGTCGGCCTGCTTTCAGAATTTGACCCAAGCACCAGGTGCACCGATCCATCCAAACCCTGTATGACCACCAGCTAATAAAATACTCAGGCTGTGCGTGCATAACAAGAACAGAAAAAACAATGTCCCTGGGATTAATTAAAGAAAGCTAAATAAACGGAGCCAGCTCTGCAGATTTAAATGCGCAAAAGAGACTCCATCATTTCAATTTATGCTGAGCATGATGCATAGATATTTAATCTAAACTTATATCTAACAGGATAGAGGAGGAATGTAAATCCACACCTCTGTAATGGTATTCACCAAGCCTATAAAATATGACTTACAATCTACAACAGTAAAAATTAAGAGTCGACGTTCAACACAGTTCATATTTCAGCATGAATTCTTCGTGTGGCCCTATTTTAATAGGGCACGCACAACAAGCAAGCACAGCAGACCTCAACTCACCACCTCAACTCACCTAAACCTGTTAAAAACATGATCTGCTTCCTGTCTGTGTCTGCACCTGGGTCGTTTTTTCATAACAACAGCCCTTCAACACTACGCGTAGAAGGGCTGGGTGAAGTGGAATATAGATCGGAGGATGTGATGTTTAATCATTATTATCTCAGCTGGATGCCACTTGTTTTACAGTTACAGTAAATTTAGCTCTGTCTGAGAATGACAAAGTTACCAGCTGCGTGACTATGAATAAGTACCACACTTAGTTATCAGATGACTATTCTCAGCTTCCAAGACCCAATACCTCCAAAAGTACCAACGAGTCTCTGTGTTGCCATATTTGAATTTTAAACCCATGGCTACAGTCGAAAAGTCAAAAAGTTACCTCATAGCGTCTTTTTTGAAAATGTCATGAGGTCTAGGAAAGATGTGAAGGAGAATTCATAAGGAGTTAGGAAAAGACAACCGCGGTGCTCAGAGAATCCGACTCCACTTTCTCTAAACTACGTAATTATGATGCGACGGTGGATGTCACTGATAGGCCATGGTGAAACTACAATGAAAGACTACAAAAAACATAAAATATAAGATATGGCCCCTTGAAATCTACTATATAGACCTCCTTTGGTAAATATTGCCTTTGTGCAATAACATAGATTCAATCGTTCGGTTATATTTAGTTTTTTAACAGTTTAATAATTTATTATGGGCAAAGCTTTTTTTTCATACTGATGCTTCTTGTTATTAAGAATGATAATTTGTTAATAGACAGTTTGTTATATTTACTGTTCATTAGACTTTGTATTCTTGTTTTGTTTTTTTACTTATTTGTTACATGTTAGAAGTAAATAAATGGTAAATACATATAAAATGAAACGAAAGGATTGTCACTGTCTATTCATATTCATCAACATGAATACCATTAGTTTATGACTGTATGACAATAGTTGTTAAACCTGTGCAAGATACGCATATCGGGTTTTTTCACGGCCGAATAGTGCGTCATTTTAAATATTGCCGCCGCAAGGAATTGTGGGGCGGCAATATCTTCTTTCGTTTGGTAAAGGATGGTCCAGTGTATCCTGCTAAAGGAGCTAAGAAATGAAGGAGAAATGTTTGTCAACCCAATGAATGCAAGTCCAATATTCACCCTCTTTTAGCTCTTTTTTTGGTCTCCACCATTTCCTGAGGCTAAATATCGGTCTCTTTAGCTGCTAAATCCTCCATTATGCAGGCTGTCTGTTGGTTGCTGCTGAGCAGGTATAGTGTACAGAGGATTTTATCACTGACAACAGCTGCCAGCTGCTGCAGGAAAACAGGTTGAGAACACTGAGACGGAACCAAAACAGCAAAGTTGTGGGTCTCAAAACAGAAAACGACGAGCTAAAAAAGAGCTGAGGAGAACGGAAAAGTTGCTAATCATCAGAGACTCCTTTCTCATTACACACTTAGCCATTTGATCCATAGTTTATTTCAAAAATATTAATAAAAAGATATCGCGATTATTTTGACTTGAATTCACACCAGACACAGTATAATAGTTCATGTCAGACTGGGGAAGGATACATGAGGACAGGGTGCATGAAAGAAAGGCTTTCTCAAAGCCTCGTTTTTACAAGCAGCACTTCGCTGCTTAGAAAGCTGTGGTATGAAGTAAGTGATGTGTCCACCTGCAGTCTGAGGGCTTGTGTCTGTCAGCATGAATGCAAACGGTCAGTGGGCTGAAACCAGCACCTGCCAGTATGACAGTAAATCAACTCACCCACAGTGTCAGCAACTAAACCACACTCGTGTGTGTGTGTGTGTGTGTGTGTGTGTGTGTGTGTGTGTGTGTGTGTGTTGGGGGGCTCCTACTTATATTCTTTCATCCAGACAGCAGATCGTTGATGTCATATGAGAAAAAGAGGCCATATGAGCTGGTATTCAGCGGTTTGCGATGAACGATATGGCCATATATGCAAACAATGACTGCAGATGACAAGCTGATTGAAGTGTCTCGTTGACATTTCCACCATTCAAGCTTTGATTCTTTTCTCCCATCAAGGAAAAATCGGTCTTCTAGTCGAAGGGAATCAGCGTTGCGTTTCTAATCTTTTTTTAAATTAATTTTTTTCATAATGATGTGTCTGTTGTTAGTTGGAACAAGATGAGTGAGAGTCCACATCAGCTCAGGTCCATCTAAGCCCTCGGTGCAGCAAGAAGCAAGCCTCAGACCTCTGAGTGTAACTCTCAATCTGTTTGAACTTTCTCTGGTATTTGATAACTGGTTCTAATGAGTTTGACCACAGTGGATTATTATTTTAAATATTATACCATGTAATGTCTGAGTTTAATGTTTTTTTTTCATCCTATTTTCTCCTTTTTTAAATTCACTTGATGAAGACTGGGACAGGGACGCCCTGGCTTTTGAGTTGACACCCTGCTTGCTAAACTGAGCAGCACGTATTGGTTCCAGAGAGTTAAAAAGTAGGATGTAGACCCTCAAGTCTGTGGGCTCCGCAGCGTATTTCAGAATTGGGTTCATTGCCAAGTAGCTTTTTACATACAAGGAGTTTGCCTTGGTGCTTTGGTCCAATAACATTTGTAAGAGACAAAATAGTAAAACCAAATACTGCAAAAGACAAGAAACATAAATATTGAACAGAAATGTTTACAATAAAAAGTATAAAATATATCAGTTTTAAAATCAAAGAGTTGTACAGTTTTGTGCTGGAATGTAGATTAAAATATGACAAGGGAATGAGTAAAAGTTCACAAGATTTAGTATAAAGAATATACGCAGATGAATGTCAGTTGATCTGTCCTCTTATTATTTCATATCATTATGTTATCATAACCATCATCACTGTCATACTATACTCTTTTCTTTGTTTATTCACCAACTGCTGCTGGTTCCTGGATCACAGAGAAGACAACAGGACCCAGGACCATTGTAAAGCTAAGAGCACCACCTGCTGGATTTATGTTAAAGCTTCGTTTACATTCATCTGGGTCTGAAGAACAGATGTCAAAACTCCTTTGTGACCTCAGAAATTCTAAAAACTCATGTATTGGGACTATTCTTAATTTTTTTCTTGTATACCAAATATTTTGAAATATGTGGTACGTTTCATATGAACCTCCTATAAGATACAAAGTATAATCTATTCAATTGTACAGATACGGAAATGAAAAAGACTACACAAGAATATAATTGGAATGACTCTCTAAAAGTATTTTAACCTCCTTGTCCGAAATAGCCCGAAGGATGTAGGTGGGACGAAGAAAGTTATGACAACATATATTATCTGTTTTTTATATGGTGTCGGATAATTATTGTTAAATGTCGGTTTTATGAAAGCATCTCTGGTACCTCCTGGTCCACTCTTTCCTAACGTAATAATATAATAATGTATATAGCTGGGGTCTCATTTATAAAACAGTGCGTAGGATCCACTCTATATGTTTGCCACACAAATATTCAGATTTATAAAACCTTGCGTATGCCTGCCTCCGTACAATCTATTTTTATAAATCCCAAATAAACCTGTAAAAGACGTTCAATTTAGGGAGGATTGGGATTGGGATTGGTCCTCTGTCTGCACAAGATTAGAAAAAGGCGGTGTGCACGTGTGTTCATGTGATGGCACGAGCCAGACTCCGCCCAAGTGTTTTGGTTCAGCTGTCACGTGGCATTATTTTTAGCAACAATAAGTCCTCATATTCATAACAAAACATCTATTTTGCTCGCGCTCTGTCTCATACACGAGTATGATTTATTACAATAGTATTTCGTCCCTACCTAAATTACCTCTGAAACAGTGCATATTATTTTGAAAGTACAATGCGGAAATTGTTTTTTCAGTTGCCCTCCCACTCCAACAGAGTGTGATTGCAGCCGCGGCGGGGCACTCCTGCAGAGCATGAAGCCGTCTCCCTCCTCTACGGACGGCAATTAAAGATGGAATTGTCCGGTCAGGCAGTCGATGTCGAGCAGGATGCTCCACCGACCCTCGTGGATGTGGACACCGCGGTGCTGCTGCTGGGAGCGGGAGTAACCGCCTTCACGCATCCGCTGCTGTATGTGAAGCTGCTAATACAGGTAAGTTAGCTGCTGTTAGCTAGCTAACTGCAACTCTTATGACTGTGTTGTGTCGTTTATGGAGTCCTCCAAATGTCCCCCACGTCCCCATGCACATTTTTTTTAATCAATGTATCGGCCAACGACAACCGGCTTGTTGCTCGTTATATCCACGGTCGTTAAACTGGCAGAAGAGTCCCGCTGCGTTGCGCTGTTCTTCCGGTAAGAGGAGATGCTGTACGGCAGATATGAAGGTATACTTGTGACTGTATTACGCAAACAAAAATAATGTTTTGAGAGTAAATATATCACACTGCAATCAAAAATCAAGTTTGTATGTAAAAATATATAAACTGAGAATAAACTATTTGTTAGTTTTGCTTATGAAACTATAATTTTTGGCTGCAAATCAAAAACCTTTGCTGTCAAAACATGTTTTGTTAAAGACACAAATATACCTTCATAGCAGAGAACCGCCTCTCTGTGGAGCTCCAGTGGGGTTTGAAAGCCACAGTTTTGCCCTTATTTATAATTTGTCAGACATGAATGCACATTTTCTTCACATAAGTTTACATAATTGTTCTCATGTCAAATATTTCCTCAGTTTTGACTGAGAATCCCAATGTGTGCTTTGAACCCTCGTCCCGTAAAAGCTGCATTTAACCATGTTTGAATAAAAAACCAGTGTCACAGAGAAACAGTGCATGAGATACTACAACATGTCTAGTTGTAATGGCTGGCTCCATAGCTGCTCCTTTTGCATGTGGATAGACTTTGACACAATGTAGCTAATGTCTATGCCCACATCAGCCCACATCAGCCCAATGAGGACAGATGTGGGCCGTCGGGCACTACACCTGATCCTGTGTGGTGTGTCATAGTGGAAGACAACAGTTGCTGCATCTTTGAAGCGTCACAGCATCCTGATAAACACTAAGGTGCCAGAATTTCTCGCTGACCAATTGGAGCACAGAGCACTCTAGTGCAAGACCCTGCAGCTGTCAGTGGGAGCCGGCCCCCGAAAACCTCCCTGATCGTTTCTGTGCTTCACACAAGTTGTGAAAGACGGGCGAGCTATTGATTTGTCAGGGTCAAATGTATAGTCGGTCATGTCTCTCAGCTAATTCACAGCGAGATAGTATGAGCGTATCTTCATCCAATAGGAAGAGGACAACATAGTGTACTCTGGTACCGGCACACATCTTTTTGTAGTTAGCAAACTTGTGAAATTGTCCCTCCTGGAGTCTGTTAACCATCATTTCCAAGCTGCTAGGCTGCCCTGATTAATATCATGACTTTATGATCACAACGTCATCTGACAGAAATCCTGCAGGCTGGTGTGATACCTGTGCTGTGTGATCAGCATCTAAAATGATTGATTAGAGGACAGACGGTTGTTGACAGGCAGGATACAGATTTGGGAAAACCCTGTTTTTGTTTGAGAAAAAGCCCGACCTCATCACAGATTAAGATAGAATATGATCATCCTTTATTAGTCCCACAGTGGGGACATTCTGCAGGAATACAGCAGCAGAGTGGACAGTGCAACAAGAGACATCAGCAGGAAACGATACAACAAAAGTACAATACATAATCAAACAGTAAATATATAATAAATAAGTAAATCATAAAAAATAAAAAAAGCTAAAATTACAATATAATCAGATACACATTATTGCACATATGAGGTAGGAAATATTGCTCATACATAGATTATTGATACTGATATTGCACATGAATGAGTTTTTTAACTTTTAAATAGAACCGGCTTAATGACGGGTCGTGGTGTTTTGGGTCAGCGTCACCCTTGTGGCTTGTGTTTAATCTCCGGCTCTTTGTTTCAGGTGGGACATGAACCGCTCCCCTCAACGGTGGGCACCACTATGTTCGGACGAAGAGTCCTGTACCTGCCCGGCTTCTTCTCCTACGGTGAGCGAGTGAGGCCGGAGTAGTCGATGTCGTATCGCTCGCCGTCGGACAAGTTGACAGCAGCTGACGGTAAATGTAAATTGTGCTTCCAGCGCAGCACATTGTGACGGTGGACGGAAAGAGAGGGCTCTTCCGCGGCCTGTCGCCTCGCATCGTGTCCAGCGCCATCTCCACTGTGGTCAGGAGCAAAGTTAAACAGGTACACTGTCTGACATGAAGGCTGCTGTGCTTTTGAAAAGATAAAATTCTGATTGGATTGTATATCGACGATTGAAAGGGATGACCGATGATTTTTTTTTCCTACTCCAATATTTAGGCAAAGTAAAGTTAACTTACCTCAATGTTTAAAGCCTCTGTAGAGTGTAGAGTGTGCAGCCTGCTGTGCATTAGAGACGGCTGTGGTGGAACGGCATGTCCGCTGTTATCCAAACCACCGATATCTGTTATTTTTCATTACGAAATAATTGCTTTTTAATATATTATTTAAAAGAAACGTAATATGCTGAGAACAGGATTAGAATTTATTTCTATTTTTAGAATAACTCAATGTTTCGAGAGGAGTAAAGTCACGATATCGACTCAGTCATGTCTCACTGGAAACAAATCACAGTCCACTGATGAGGAGCGATGACCAGTCCTTACTCACAAACCAGCTGCCATGGATCTGCCCTGCTTCCCCAGACATTGCTCTGGTGAATGGACTGTACTAGTCTTCAGACCACTCAAAGCACTTTCACACTACTTGTCATCATTCAGCCATTCGCACACTGATGGTAGGGGCTACCATGCCCACCATCAGGACTAATTAACATTCACATATATATATATATATAAAATTAACTTGCTCAGCAAAATATTTATGTTGAACAGTTTTTCTCATGTGTACTTGACTCACACAGAACGCAAATATTACTCAAATGTCTGTGAGGTTCCACGACGGCACAGAGCAGCTGTCATCACACACAGCTGGATATCATGACCTCATCACCTTTAATCATCATCTGCATGATACAGTCTCTCCATCATTTGGTAAAACTATAGTTCAAATGTCTCCACAGTGCTTCTCAATACAATGAGAGGATAATCGGCACAGATCAGTTCATACAAACACAGTCCTGGTTCTAGCGTCTACACTCCGTATCTGAGTCTTCTTACTGTGAAGTTCCTCTTTCTGTTAGCGTTCTTCCATCACAGGTCAAAAGCACCGCTGGAGAAAAAAGGAGGGAATGTTATAACAAAAAGGATTGTTATTTACTTGATTTAACAGTGTCATGTTACAGTTTTATTTCATATTTATTTAACGTCAGAACCATTCAGAATCAAGGTATTTGTTTCTGAAGTCAAACAACTCTCTCAAGAACGAATGGGCTCATATGAGTGGATCTTGAATTGGGTCCATTACGTCGGGCATAAGAGAGATGTCTTTGGGTAAAAAGGTTGTTTGAAAGCATTTAAAGATGTGGATATTGTGGAGTGATGTCACTTCTTTCTTCAGCAGGTGGAGATTCTTTCCAAGAGAGAGGACCTGCAGACTTCCCTCAGGAAAGTGGTCAAAGAGGTGAGAGGTCAGCTACTCCTGAGTAACATCCCGACTTATTTAAATCAGAGTCTAACTCAAGTGCCTCGTACTTTCTGTTGGAGATCTTGGTATGTCGCGGTAGTGTTTCCCAGCACCAGATTCTCTTTAAGAAAACTTGTTTTACTGCGGCAGGGTCTGCTCCTCTCAGTCCTGATTCTGGTTCTCCCGTGCCTCAGCTCAGCCTCCCTCCAGCCGTATTGCTGGAGGGAGGCTGAGCTGTTTCTGATAAACCTGCGTGGCAAAAATCGCGTCGTCATATGTCGCGGTAAATCGTCAGACATTAAGAATAACTATGTAGATATAAGTGATGATCCTTGTTTACTCCTGCAGCTCATTGTTAAACAGGCTGTTTCATAGCCAGCTAACAGCTGCTTGCAGTGACTTTCACTGTTCCGTTATGAGATGCATCTATTTGAGGAGCTCTCCAACATGTAACACATCACGGTTCAAGACAGACACAGTCTGGAAAAGTGCAGCGGCAGAAGTTGACTTTATTTGATCACATGTGTTCTCTTTTGTCATTCTTTGAGCCGACGGTTGGGGAAGCTGACATTAGACGGTCACAGCTTATTAATCTTTATTAACGTTCACAATTTGAGTTAGAAAGATGACTACGGGTAGAAACCCACATGGTTTCTACCCGTAGTCATCTCCGCTCCCTCTCCCCGGCTGATCTTTCATCTTCTGTTACCTCTGCTCTCCCTGACCCTGAAGCCTTCTCTCTCCTATCCTATAATGACAGACGGAGCCTAAGAGAGGCTGAGCGTAAATGGAGAAAAGGCAAACTCCCGGGGGACCTTCTTAACTTCCAAGCTCTTCTTTCCACTTTTTCCACCACTCTATCTACTGCTAAAGCTGCTTTCTTTCGCTCCAAAATCCTAACCTCTGCTTCCAATCCTAAAAAACTCTTCGAAACTTTCTCTTCACTCCTCCAACCCCCACCCCCTCCTCCTACTTCCTCCCTTCTCCCTAACGATTTCGCCAACTTCTTTGACAAGAAGGTAAACGATATCAGATCATCCTTCCCTCAGCCCCCCTGTCCACTCTCTCCCTGTCCACCCTCTCCCTCTCTACCATCTCCAGCTCTTCCCCCACAGCTCTCCCTCCCCTCTCCATGCCCCATCTTACCCTATCTTGCTCCCCTCTCCCCTAATGAGGTCCTCAACCTTGTTACATCTAACCGCCCCACCACGTGCTCTCTTGACCCGATCCCCTCCCCTCTTCTTCAGTCTATTGCGACTGAACTCCTTCCTTTTCTCACCCACCTCATGAACACATCTCTTGTTTCAGGATGCTTTCCCACGGCTTTCAAGACTGCTAGAGTCACCCCCCTTCTGAAGAAACCATCACTTCACCCCTCTGATGTCAAGAACTTCAGACCGGTGTCTCTTCTACCCTTTCTTTCCAAAACACTTGAACGTGCTGTCTTTACTCAACTATCCTCCTATCTCCACCAAAACAACCTCTTGGACCCTCACCAGTCCAGGTTCAAAGTGGGTCACTCGACTGAGACAACCCTCCTTGCGGTGACGGAGTCGCTTCACGCAGCGAGATCTAACTCTCTCTCCTCTGTCCTGATTCTCCTGGACCTGTCTGTGGCGTTTGACACTGTTAACCACCAGATCCTCCTATCCACCCTCGAGGGGATGGGCGTTTCAGGCTCTGCACTCTCCCTGTTTGCATCCTACCTGACAGGTCGATCCTACCAGGTGTCATGGAGGGGCTCTGTGTCGGAACCACGCATGCTGACTACGGGGGTTCCACAAGGCTCAGTCCTGGGCCCCCTTCTCTTCTCGCTCTACACAACATCTCTGGGTTCTGTTATTCGCTCGCATGACTTCTCCTACCATTGTTATGCCGATGACACCCAGCTGGTCTTGTCATTTCCCCCCGGGACACTCAAGTGGAGGCACGCATCGCTGCGTGCTTGGCTGACATCTCGAAGTGGATGACGACACACCACCTCAAGCTCAACCTGGACAAAACCGAGCTACTGTTCCTCCCGGGGAAGGGTTGCCCGCACCGAGACCTGTCCATCACCATTGATGATACCGTGGTGACGCCAACTCGGACTGCGAGAAACCTGGGTGTGACCCTGGATGACCAACTGTCATTCTCAGCAAACATTGCATCGGTTACATGCTCCTGCAGATTCCTGCTCTACAACATCAGGAGGATTCGCCCCTTCCTCACTGATGAGACGGCGCAGGTGCTAATCCAGGCTCTTGTCATCTCCCGCCTGGACTACTGCAACTCACTACTTGCCGGAGCCCCGGCGTCAGCCATCAGACCTCTGGAGCTTGTCCAGAAAGCTGCAGCTCGCCTGGTGTTCAATCGCCCCAAGTTCTCCCACACAACTTGCCTTCTCCGTTCTCTACACTGGCTCCCTGTAAGAGCCCGCATCCAGTTTAAGACTCTGGTGCTAGCCTACAGGGCAGTGAAAGGAACAGCTCCTTCCTATCTCCAGGCCATGGTCAAGCCCTACACCCCGGCCCGACCACTTCGCTCTGCTACCTCGGGGCGACTGGTTGCCCCGTCGCTCAGAGGTCCCTACGGCCGATCGACCCGGTCGCGGCTGTTTTCTGTCCTGGCCCCACAGTGGTGGAATGAACTCCCCACTGACGTCAGGACGGCAGAGTCGCTGCCCATCTTTCGGCGCAGGCTGAAAACTCACCTCTTCAAGAAGGCCTACCCTTCCGCTTAGCACTTACTTAGCATCTATTGTATTCATACTAGCTTATTGCACTTATTGTTTTTATATTAGTTTGTGGCACTTATTGCATTCGTTTGTTTCTGCACTGTACGTTGGCTCTGGTTTATGCTCTTAGATGCTTGTTTGAGGAAGGGAGATGCACTTATGACTTCTGGTGACTAGTAGTTCTCTCAAAAACCGATGTTGAATACACTTATTGTAAGTCGCTTTGGATAAAAGCGTCTGCTAAATGACTGTAATGTTATGTAATGTAATGAGTTCTTTGGCTTCTGTTTTCAAATGAAAAATAGAGTTTTGTTGAAAACAATGTTTTTAATCAATGTACCAAAAAAACGTATATATTATTATATCACCGTCTCTTCAAACTGTCTCCTCTCTCCAGACCTCGCATGAGATGATCATCCAGTGCCTGTCCAGAGTAGCCACTCATCCTCTTCATGGTACGTCCTCATTAAGGCTGTCTGCACCAAACACATCCACTTTAACAGTCACACATTGCAGAAGGTTCTGCTTCTTCTCTTTATCGTTCTGAAACGATTTGACCATCCGTCCATTTTAAGCGGCCTTCAGTAAATGCCATGTTGTCAGTCCCCTTACAGCTGATGTCGCATACTGGCTGAATGGAATGGAACCAAGTAGGAAACGGCTTGTTGGGCTCATCATCTGTTCTGCTTTCCTTTGGCAGTGATGTCAGTGCGGTGTATGGCCCAGTTTGTTGGCAGAGAGGTCAAGTACGGGTAAGACTTCATACAATGCTGCAGATATGCCTCAATGCTTTATTTTAATCAATTATCATGACTAAGTAAGCAACCATGAGGTTATTCATGAAATATATGATCCTTGAATATTCAGTGACCTCGTAGAGTAACCTCTGATAAATACAAGTCCCTCCGTGTAATGTGCATTAACAGGAAGTAACCCAGCTCTGATATGCAGCGAGCGTGTCGTTACATCATAAACATGTGGCTTTAAACTGGATAAAAAGCAGCTTCTCACAGACAAAACATGTAACTGTAAAAAAAAGAGAGTTTTCAGAGCTTGTGAAACGTTGAACATGAGCTTCTTGCTTGTAGGTGTTTACACTGCACACATTCTGTTAATGGACTTTGTGTCACATTTGCAGTGGGATGTTCAGTTGCATGGTCAAGATTTTTCAGGAGGAAGGAGTGGCTGGATTCTATGTGTGAGTCATAACGTCGCTGTTCATCAGTAAAATGTGTTCTACACTTTGACCTGCACCGGGCTGAGCCGTGTTGTGTGTTGGCAGTGGTCTCGTTCCCCACGTGGTGGGAGAGCTGCTCTTCCTGTGGTGCTGTAACCTCCTGGCTCACTTCATCAACACCTACGCTGTGGACGAGAGTGTAAGTCCATCACCTTCTCTGATGCTGCAAGAAAACAAGCTGCTGCTATGTGTTTACTCTCTCATTCTTACTGATACAAATGAGTGTATAAAGAAGCTGATATAGTTTTAACCTTTTACAACCATAGGGTTAGAAGATATGGGCTGAACCTCTGTGGTCCCAGTCAGCAGACGAGATGTACTCGTGTCCCATCCGACCCGTTTGCAGTTCATATATAACGCATATACAAATGTTGCTTTAACTTACTCCTCTTTCACCGCAGTGAAAATGTTGTAAAGTTGTTACTCAGCTCTACAACTATTATAGATGTATCTTTTTATTTCATGCATGCAAACTAAAGGAAGTGCTGTTTCACCTCTCTGCTTGTACTTCTGTTGCAGTTCAGTCAGGTCTCAGCCATAAGGAGCTACACTAAGTTTGTGATGGGCGTAAGTTCAACATTCAAACTGTTTGAAATGTTTCTCGTATGCAACGTTTCTTCATGTTCATGGAGCGTGTTCTCCTCTAGATTGCAGTGAGTGTTCTAACATATCCGTTCATGCTGGTGGCTGATCTCATGGCAGTCAACAACTGTGGGTGAGTCATTCTTTCAAACATTGCATTCACACATTCATACTCAGGGACCAGATGGACCTTTCACTACGGAAGCCCTGAAAGCATCCCTGAGTCTGATCTGAGTGACTTTCTTCTCCTGTGTCTTAAGAACAGGTCAAATAAATGTTTTCTCAGGATCATCTATTTTTTAATCAAACGTGTTTGTAAGTGAATATTTCTCTGTCACGATCAACTGTTTGTTGTCATATTTATTGTGAAAGTAAGATTAGCGCTGATTAAAATACATTTTTAGCCAAAAGAAAGACATGACAGTAATGGTACATAAGTTGTTAACACACAATATATAAATGTGTATAAACTCTCCTGTATGAAAGCCTTTAGTCCTATTTAGAACATGGGGTAGTGGTGCACTTGAGCCTCAACGCTTCATGCTGACAATAAAAATAAAAAAAAACATCTGCAAAAACTTTTCTTTACCTGTTTCGCAGATTCATTTTTAACTTAAAAAGATTATCCTTGCAAAACCATATTTCACCTGTTCTTAAGTCATAAACAGGAGAGAAAACGAGTGCGATCAATTGGCCCTCAGGGCTTCCGTATCTTACTCTCCAGCATGCAGTCAGTTCATTCAGTCTGTTAGCTCATACCTGAGAAAAACAGGTGGCGTAGTGAAGTAAAGGGGGTTCATGTTCTGCAAATAAACAAGTTGATACAAGTATATTGAGAGTGAATCTCCTTCAGTTTGACCGCGTCTCAGGCTTTGTACTCGTACTGTATCTGTCTGACTGCTTGTGCTTTGTGTTGTCAGCCTGGTGGCAGGTCTTCCTCCTCGCTCCCCCATCTTCACGTCCTGGCTGCACTGCTGGAATCACCTGAGCAACAAAGTACAGTACAGTCTAGCAAATGCAGTGACATCACAATGACACAAACAGATCCTCGTAGCTGTAGTTTATTTATCCCAAGGGAGGTGGTTGTGTACAGGAAGGAGGAAGGAGTGCAAAGATTTCATATCAAATATCAATAAGGTGCAAATCCCAAATATACTCCGTTAAGTTATGTATGTATTATGTGTTTTCATAATGAGTCAATGAAATGTAGCATTCACACACAGAGGTACATCTTTACATCCTTTTAGATCCTGTTCTAATATGTTCAGTGTTTTTACAGTAAAGTTCAGGGCTGTGCTTCGTTTAAACATCTGAAACAAAAAGGTTTAGAATAGAGGTCGGCCGATTGGTAAAGGCCGATATAATATTGATAGTTTGGATCAGGAAACCACTGTCGTAAATTATAAATAGCTAAATAAATAGCCTATATGAATCTGGACCTGAACATTAAAATAACCATGAAAATAACGGTTATTTTTTAGAAGTGTATTTATCTCTGGGACGTCAGTCTGTTTATGACGTGGGGCTACTTTTGCATTCGGCATTTTTAATAATCCAGTTTTGTCACTCTGAATTTAAATCATTCGTAAGAGAATCTCCTGAAGTGTGATTTGGTTGGAATATGTTCTATTTATTTACAGCGGGCGATGCACTGGTCCAGTGGTGGCTGCCTAGGATTGTGTCCAACTCGTGTGATCCAAACATTTCCAATAACTCCAGAGCTTGTAAAGTCTAAAAGTCAAAATGTATTGAAAAAATATCGAGGTAATCATTTCCAAAATTCACACGTTCGAACAAAATCGATTACTTCAATCCATATTTGTTGGCGCCTAGCTCTTAAAAGCATTTTCAATGCGGTGAAAGAAAAGGTGTTTGCACTCCGGCTTGCTGCACACAAAGGTAGGAGTGAGTTAAAGTTACATGTGAAGGATTAGCTTTGTCTTCTATTGGGGACAAAAAGCTCATAGTGTTGCTTTATATATTCAAGAGACAACTTTCCTGGGGAGAATTAAGACTGAACAGCGATCAGATATGACATGAATACTCCTGCCGAGGTCCTGTCTGCACCGGTTATTTGGCTAAATGGGTTGACCTCTAGCTCAGAACCTCCACATCCACACACAGCCTTTAGTCTGAGCAGGTCTTTTAAAGGCTGATACTCTTATTGTGTACTGAAGATGTCAGTCGTAGGTAATCCAAAGCATTTACAGCCGGTATGTGTCCCCTCCTGTCAGGGTCACCTCTTCAGAGGATCCAGCTTCTTCTTCCGCCGGGTTCCTGTGACCTCGCTGCCCGACATCGAGGACTGACGTCGTCATCGTCATCATCGTCTGCTGGGGTGTTCCTCCTCCTCCCGCTCACAAACATGTTCCTCCAGATGTAGCAGGAGCAGCAGAGACACAGTTCAAGGAGTGCCAATGAACTTTTCCAGTTAAAGTGAAGCTTCTTAAAGCTACACCATCAGGAGTGTGAGGGGAGCAATATTTCTATCTGTTTCATCTCCAATCACAGATAACACGACATGAATGCTTTAATGGAGTCGAGTAGCTCTCTGTCCGTGTCCTCTTGACCTGAGCTTTTGGGCGCTCCTCTGAAATGGTTTGTAACACTTATCAGCTGAAACATTCAAATGGATTTATATATATTTACATACATGTATAACTTACTTAAACGGTGCTCTGGTGGTTCTGTGCCGCTGGCAACAAATATAACCAATTCATTCCAGTGATGACACCAAATGCTGTGACACAATATATTCCACGTTTGTCTCCGTCTGGTATCAGAACTTCTGACGGTGATTCTGCTGCTTCCTCTTCATAAAGTAAAGCTATCAGAGCTTGTAGTCGGGCCTCCTAATGCAGACCAGTGGATTCTACATGTGGCCGGATGTTTTCACTGGGATCAAAGTTTGCTCTTTGCTTTAATATTCATACACTACTGCTTGTTGTGGAGGGAAAAGTGTTTGCAGATCAATAGAAGTTTACAGCAGTGATTCCCAAAGACTGGGTCGGGACCCACAGCTGGGTCGCAGGAGGAAAGATGTCGTTATTATGAGGAAAAGGACCTACAAAGTGCAACGCTGAAAGACAGTACAAACATATTCAATAACGTCATTGTCATGCAGTGTAGTGTGACCAAATCAATTCATATATCAACGGGGACAGAAATAGCTGTGTTTAGGTCCACGAACACAAGGTAAGACTCATTCATAAACCTTGTTTTCAACAATAATACAAAATAAAACCATGAACAGGAAACCAGAAACAATGAATACATAAATATCGAATAATAACATAACTTATATACATTGTAAGCTGACAATAGAATGTATGATGAAATTAAATGTATATGAAATTGAAATATGGAATCAGAATCAAAAAACTTACTCAATTTGATCACAGAAAAATCATGAGATCATACTGAGAATCAGAGATTATAGAAAAGTGTTAATGTCAGTAATATCATGAAATACTGAAGTTACCCAGTGAGCACTAACCCGGATTTGTTGATTTCTGGTTGAAAACGCGTTGAAATGGGGTCTGAACGTCTTAGACCTATTTTCACCGTCTTTTCAACCGGCTAAATTACGGTTACAATATCAACGTGTCACAAAACACCAATTTCTTTTAAAATGTTGATGGTTTGTTCAGTTGTAGGTTGAAAGAGACACGATTTTGGTTACTTTGAACGTATTTCTCCAAAATCATATTACGCTGGCCGTTGATAAGTGGTCTACACGAAGACGTTATTTCAACGCATTTAATGTTTCATATAAAACGTAAATATGGAACTATAGACTCTGCTGTCAACAAGAAGCTCCCAGGACATCTTAATGAGAGCGATCTCATTATGATGTCCTGGGGGCGTGTTCCAGCAGTAAACAGACTCTTATTTTATAGTGTGAAGATAACACTGATTTAATAAAAAAGGTTGTGGTACGCAGATAGCACAGTATTGATAGGTAGGTATTGATTGGTAGACAGCTGAGGTCAAACCTCCACCTACAGCCTCTGCCAGCAAACTGCACGTGCCGCCTCCGCCTGAAGATTCCGGCTGACAACTCCTGCTCTTCTCAAAGCTAAATAAAGTCCATCAATCTCTTCCGTCATCAGATCAGATCATTTGAGTCCACAACAATTAGCATCAAACTGATTCCTTCATATTTGAGATCTGTGATTTGTGGGATTTCTAACACAATTATGTCATCAGACACTTTTCTCATTTTAATTATTTGTTTTGCAGTTTGCCAGCAGCTTTCTGTTATTCTTAGTTTAAATGGGGAATGCTAAAGGTTTAACATTGATAAAGATCACAAATTGTTCAAACTTAGAAATATCAATTATCATCATTCAAAGTAAAACCTTCAGTTGTAGCAACAAACCAAGCCAGTCCTCGTCCTTCACCGACAGTGAGCGTTCCTAATATAAAACGTCTCGTTTTGATTCAGTACAAAGTGAGAAATAATTCTTGATACTAAAGCTGAACTAAACCTTTGTAGGTTTAACTTCATATCACACATTTTTCTACATTAATCTTCCAAGTCATGCACTGTTGATATATATATCTTTAAAATATATAATATATATATATACAAAATATAGAAAAGTCTAGTTTTTATTCAGTACAAAGTGAGAACAATTATTTTTGCTTTGGAACCATTTCAGAAATCTGAACAATGAAAGGTTGTGAGCTTGTTATCATTCTTCCCAGCATGCTTTGCAGTTGAGCTAAAAAAAAAAAAAAGGTTCTAATTGGTTCAAAAGTGAAGGTTTTTTAGCCGACTATTTGTAGACGTTAATTAAACTTTCACGCTAAAACCAGATTTCAACGGGATTTGCAAAACTACAATTTTCCGACCTCTACATTGTGCTAATAATAATATATCATGATTTACTAAGAAACCACATCCACATTTACCAGTTGAAAGCCAATATTGGAAATCATGTTGAAATCGGGTCTAAACGTGAACGTTGAATCAACGTCTTCAAATAGTCGGCGGAAAAACGTTCACTTTTAACCGTGTTTTCAACGTGGAAATGCTCTCAGATCAATATCTAGATGTTTTCATTCCGTCATCATAAATCAGAGTTACATGTGTGTTCCTGCTGAATGAAGTCTGTCACCACGCTGTCTCATGTGACTGATGAGTGAGTGATGCTCATATTTGGACTCCAGTGAAGGGTTTGTGTTCATGGAACTGTGTTGTGATTGGTCGTTCAGCACATTAATCCTGTGTTCGTGTTCAAACTCCATATATAACGGGTTTCTAAATTGTTGATTTAAAAAAGATTATTTTTCAGCCCATTGTAAAGAACAAGGATGACACTTTGTTTCAGATCCTCCAATAGACTGTTTGACCCCTGAGATCTGTTTAATAACTAATTATCAATAATTACATTTCAGACTGTTGACTGTAAAAACTCTATAATAATGTATTCAGCTTTACTGTGCAGATTACAATATACAACATTATAGAATAGTATTCTATATTGACCTGACACTTTATTACTGTAGAAATTATTAATTAGACATTTACACAATTTTTCTATAACTTCCTTAATTACGTCCTTTGATGTTAGGAAGTGACGGTTTAGAAACTGTGACCCCACGTCTCTTTATTACAGCCAACAGTTCTTCTCTTTATGGCTCATGTTACATACAGCACCAACAGTACTGGTCAGCACAACTTGTGAATTATTAAATCAATCCCGTGTCAGTAGGACTCCATAAGGATTTATTTAGAGGTTGTAGATCTGCTTTTCAAACCATCTATCTCTGGCCCAGGGGTTGACACCTTAGGCAGGTGTGCCAGTTTGATAGTTGCCAGTTTGATTCCTTTCTTTCCCCACCCCCACTACACAAAGACCCGCCCTCTGCCTCTGATTGGCTAGTGCTCATTACCTTAGTTTATTGCCAATGAACAGGATTGGTGGATGGTTGGTAGGTAAATGATTTCAACTCAGATGTTTTCATAATAGCAGCCTTCTCATTAGTGCTCTCATATATATTCATTCATATTTATATTTGCCTCTATGAATGGAATAAAATGATTTAAATATTGATGTGGCGTCATAACTAAACGTTAACTTTAATGTTGATCAGGCATACTGATGAACTCCTTTCTTTTAAATGGCTCTTCATATATAAAAGGCTGCTGTTGAGACACTTCGTTATGATTAAATGTATTTCTGAGCAAATATGCGAAGCAGTCAACTCACACCAGTAAAGCTAATTATGTTGTTCAGGTCTATGAACCCCAACCATTAAAAAGTCCTTTAAAAGATGACGTAATAGTAAGACGTGCACATATTAAATATGTGTATACCTGACACGTTCTGTTTCATGTCAAAGGAATTTAACAGGCGGTCAAAACTTAAGACTTCAAGTCCAGCTTTAGGGAGTCCAGCTCAAGTCCTCACTGTGACCCAGCAGGAACACACCGCCACATGCTACACGCAGCTGTTCATCCAGATGTTGAGAAGGACGACGCAACACAGTAAGTGCAGAGTAATTCATTGTCAAATAGCAGAAAACAATATAACAGCCACGCGCTACAAAGAGAACAGTGGTTTAAATAATGTACACCCACCTTCCCAGAACAAACCCCGCCCCCGTGACTCGTCTCACATGCGATGACACGTCAGAGCACCACCGTAGAAAACAACAGACGCATCTCCAAGCAACCCACAATGCATTGTTTCTTTACCGAGCATCCTCACACACACCGTCACTCACACACACCGAGTGGCATCATCAATAAAATAAGTCATTCCATGTGCTCTATTGCTTTAAGCGGACCCATCTGCAGTTTGGTAAAAAACAAGAAGAAGAATCCATGCAGCGCTCTAACAGATAAAACAGTGACCTGCCGTAGAACAGCTTCTCTAACACGTTACACTGTGCTGAGCTTCATCTACACTACGCTCTGCATCACTGAAGGCTGGCAGATGGAAAACATGACGCAATGATAAAGTCACATCTTTAGTTACTAACAAAACACAAGGAGGTTTTAAAGTGATCTCTTAAAGTCCAAACTGTCTGATAGTATATCAGATTTTGAACGGGACAATCTCAAAATATGGGTTTTGTCGTAATTTTGACAAGCAAAGAGAAAGCTTTGACATCAGCCAACTCCAAATGTATGTTACATTAGACCAGATGTCAATAATGTGACATCATACATACAGTTTGACTTCAATTGAAGTCAAAGTTATTCACTGAGTCATGATTATAATGAAATCCAATATTTTCAGATTGACTTCCATACAAACAGAAAAACCAAATAAGAGACAGTTTTGACTAAATCTAAAATGTCAATATTATTAAAGTAAAAATTATGAAAGTCAATTTTATCTCATAATTGTGGTTGAAACTTATTTGTTTCTGGGGAAATGGACTTCCATAACTCTACGTCCTGTGCTCAGACACAAACATTAAAAAAAGAGAAAAAGAAACATTCACACAAACAGCATTTTGGAATTATTGTGGCAAAAAAAAAAACCTACTTTTCTCTGTAAGACTTCATTTACATTCATTTTAAATGACAGCATGTTGGATATTGTGTTCACTGGAAGATGTTGAGGCCTCTATTTAAAAAGTAGTCCACTGAATGTGTTCACACTGTGGCCGCTTGGGTTCATTCACCACTCTCTCTGAACAGCTGCTCAACACTACGAGAGCTGCATCAGCTCTCATGATGATCCAGACTTCTCCTCCATGAGGACACTAAAAAAATAATCTGAGTTTGCATCGTGTTCATTAAAACTGTAAAATGGTGACTGGACACATCCAGTCCAATACAAACCAGCCCATCCCAAACACAGTGAGGAACGAGCTGGATGGAGCTGGCTCAAACGTCACATAAGGTGCACAACTTCAGGGGGTCATTGTGAAAAATGTAACGAGACTCTTGTGTTTGCTCCACAAAATGCATCACTCATACGTTCTCTTTTTAAAAGGAGATTATGGACCTAAGAAAATACAATTCTAAGTAACAAGCAGTGACAGATCAAGCAGAAACACCACTCAGCTCACAGTCTTTGGTTACGGTCAGAAGCCAGCAGCAACTTCAGAGAAGACTCATAGTGAGAAACATTTGGACAGAATCCCTGATTCACTTCAAGTGACCATGTTTGAGGTGACGAGTCCACATGACAGAGGGCGAGTGGAGGTCCAGGTCCGACAGAGCGGTGCTGGGTTATGGAGAGGGAATGTGATGGTGCTGGTATCGGGATGTAAAGACGTGCCACTGCACGTGCCACTGCACGGTGGATAAAAAAGGCAAGTGGAGAGAGAATCCCAACCACTTCAATCCCAGTCCAGTCTTCATGTGTGAGCAGGAAGTAGAAAGGTACCCTTCGAAAGCATCAGAGGAAAGTGAAGACCTGCAGAAATGAAGGCAGCAGTTGAAACTGAGCCCCTTTTATTATTCACCGAGCCCTGTATGAAGGAGGATCCTCAGAGAACACAGAGTTCTCCTCTCGGCTGAGGCTCTGAGGACAGCGGGGGTTCGGACGACTCTCTTCAGGTTTGGCGGTGTTGGTTAGAAGCCTGCGAGGAGGCGCTCATCTCTTCCCTGACTTCATGTAGGACGGTATAGCTCCTCGAGCGGTCAGGCCTTCGAAGCGTTTGTAGGTGTAGTTGATGAAGACCCAGTCCTTGTTCTTCAGGTCCACCTCGGTCTGGTTGGACACCGGGGCGGCTGGAGGAAGAGGAGAGTTTGTTATGTATTTTTTAAAGTACGTCACACATCAGAGGTAGAAACCGTGCCTCGTGTCACAGAGAAGCTAAGCGTACCTGTTGGAGTGAGGATATCTG
The DNA here is from genome assembly GCF_050575085.1 of Anarhichas minor. Classification (NCBI taxonomy): domain Eukaryota; kingdom Metazoa; phylum Chordata; class Actinopteri; order Perciformes; family Anarhichadidae; genus Anarhichas; species Anarhichas minor. Next base: position 1,470,378 of record NW_027466466.1, on the reverse strand, counting down.
AATCAGGGAATTCGTCGAAGTTTGAGGTGTCGTCGATGCTTTTGATCTCGATGGGAATGGCAGCGGGTCTCTCTCTGTGGGCGGGACAGTGAAGGGGAGGAAAGGTGAGATCTCATTTCACAACATGAGACGGACTGTTGCTGTGGTAACATACGTCACTCTTGTATCGACTGGTTTTATGGATGAAGCTGCCCGGTACAAGCCGATCTGTCATCACTTGTATTTTAAATACACTCGACGTACTCACAGAGACACAAAACAGACGATCCAGTACGACGGGTTTAGAATGTCTGAGGCACAAAGCCAGAGAAGACGAAGGTCTAGAAGTGTGTAATGACATGAACATGAGGTGACGGCCCACACCTGATATGGTCGTAGTCCACCCCTTCAAAGAAAAGGTTGGACTTGATCTCCTCCACACCTGCGGCCCCGACCCTGTGCTCCTCCTCACAGCAGAACCTGCTCACAACACACACATTCATAATCCACTCAACACAAACCACTTAGGTGCAGCTGCTCTTAGGGAACTTTAGCACGTTCGAAATGAAATGTTAAGTTGAAAGTGATGAAAGAGAGAAAAGAGGTGTTCCTGCCTGAGGATCAGGTCTTTGGCCTTCTCCGATATAGGCACTTCTGGGGGAAAGGTCAGCGTCTCTCGCCAGTTCATCACTTTCCTGTAGGTCTCCTGAGGCGTCTCTGAGCAGAACGGAGGGTAACCTGAGGACAGCAGAGAGACCAACCGTCCTTTAAACCACATCAGGCCTAGTCTGGTCTGGTCTAAACCCCCCGGAGGTACAAAGGATGGATAGTGCTCATCGTGGAGTCATTTACCGATCAGCATCTCGTACATGATGACACCCAGGCTCCACCAATCGCAGAGCTTGTTGTATCCGTTCTGCATGAAGACCTCTGGAGCGATGTAGTCGGGGGTTCCTACTGTGGAGAAAGCCTGAGGAGGAGGAGGAGCAGGAGGAGGAGGAAAAGCAGGAGGAGGAGGAGGAGGAGGAGGAGGAGGAGGAGGCAACAAAAAGCCAATTAAAAAGGCTTCTTACGTTGAGCAGTGAGCTCTTACATGAACATTTTCTGGATATTTCACATGAGACGTCTCTGGACTGAGTTTCTCTCTGTGCTCTTTTTCACCGGAGTGATGTGGGCGGGACTCAGTTGGGAAAAGGTTATGTTGTGTGATTCTGTGCACCAATCGGGATTCAGCGACATTTGAATCTGAATTTAAAGACAGCTGTGCCTGGCTTCAGGAGAACTGGAACCCGAGTTCAAAGATGGCTCCCCGCTCATCCAGTGCAAGGTGCTCACTGGATCAGGACCCAGAAACAGAGAAACTATCTGAGTCATTAACAGCTGTCGTGATCTCCCAACTTCTAGATGCATTCTTACTTTACATGATCGTTCTGCATCAAAGCATTCTGGGTTTGAATCAATGACATAAAGTGTAATAGTAGAGGTACTGCACTGGTTCTGCATGCTGAGCCAATACAATGTGTTGGATCTCAACTGACTTATTATTTATATTTATTAAAAGATTCAAAATGATTCACATTCAATAATCAGACATGACATTAGATTGAGATTAGTACCAACCCTTCTTAAAGACAGAGCTACTTTCACCGTTATCTAGAAACACAATGAGACGATTCCACACTGTGGAAGTGTTGTGTTAATAAAGTGAATCATTTGTGGGGCTGGATATTTACAATAATACGATAAGCTTTGGTACAATACCAAACTATACATTTTCCCTTTTAACAAAAGACGCTGACCTTCAGAAACGTTAAAGCTTATCCGAACACAATGAGCTGTACAAGAATCAAATACTGTAAACCTGGATTCCAGTCAGGTGATGCCATGCTTGTGCTACAGACCGGTGTTACACTGCCTAATAGTTAGCTGGGTTCTTGCTTAGTTTCTTTTGGGACACAACGTTTGGGCCTCTGGTGAGAGTAAAGCCTGCGACCATCTGATTTTAAACTGAGCTGTATTCATTCATCTCATCTGTTCAGACCTACCAGCTGCCTCCTGTTCCTCTTCCAGGTCTCTGCTTTCCTCTTGGAGTTCATGTTCTGGAAGGCTGATGGAGAAAAGAAGCTTAGTATTAAAAGCGAGCTGTGACCCTACTGATGCATTAACACCTACATCTCTAACACGGGCTGCATCTTACAGACAATAAACTCTTCAGTAATGTATGGATGCGTACAAATAACAGATCGGCATCATAAAACACAGACAAATGCAAGGTAAGATTTGGAAGAAATGAAAAGGGTTGCCTGACTTTGCTTACTGAGGTCACTGGGCAGGCTGTGGTTCAGGTTCTTGTAGAACTCGGTGCGGTGAGCCCTCTTCAGCCCCGTGCACAGACCAAAGTCAGACAGCTTCACGTGACCCTGAAACACACAAAACACACTCAAGTTCAGAGTTTAAGTGCTGGAAGCGTCGGTCTCCAGCTGGGCACAGTGTGCATCAGTAAGAGCACATATGCAGACTGCAGAGGGGAAGAGGAGGAATCACAGGGGACGTTTTACCACACAGAGTATTCATCAAACTTTGTATTCATAACAGGGAGCACAGCGGGAGCTCCGTGTGGATAATGTGGGACATGACACAAGAATTCAAAATCATTTTCATCAAGTAGCCCCAAAAGTCACCCTGGAGTCCAGCAGCAGGTTGTCTGGTTTGATGTCTCTGTGAATGAAGCCCAGCTGGTGGATGGAGTCGATGGCCAGCACCGTCTCAGCGATGTAGAACTGAGTGGCCTCCTCCGTCAGAGTGTCCTTCTTCATCAGCAGGGTCATCATGTCTCCTGCACCAACACAGCACAGACCACGGTCACACTCCAGAGGTTCTGCTCTCCACACAGTATTGTGTTGTAGAGTTAAGGGGGGGGGGGGGGGTCATACCTCCAGGCAGGAACTCCATGATGAGGTAGAGGTTCATCTTATCCTGGAAGCTGTAGAACATTTTGACCACCCACAGGCTGTCGGCCTCTACCAGAATGTCCCGCTCTGCCCGGATATGACCAACCTAACACACACACACACACACACAAGGGTTTAAAGATGTCCAACTGATGCGCCAGCAGGGTTCCTGTGTGTGTGAGCATGTCTCCGCCTCACCTGTTCCTTCTCCAGCATGTCAGCTTTGCGGAGGATCTTCATGGCATAGACGTGGCCGGTGTCTTTCTTCTGCACCAGACGAACCTGGAGGCAGACACAACAATGTTCATTTATCTCAACCATCGGGTAGAAACTGTGAGGCTGTTGTGACTTCATATTTACTGATTAGCTCAGAGTATTAATGGTGTCGGTATGCTCAGATATAGAACACTAACTCCGTACAGACCGACAGTCACACTGATCTACTGGATACTCTGAAAACCATGAAGAACAACACTGACACTGTGGTGCTTACTTATTGTGAGAGCGCGTTCTGGGTAAGCCACACTTTCATATGTGGATATAGTATGTTCTCCTCTTTGTGACCCGTGAGTTTTTGATGGTGTGTATGTATGCAAAAGACTTTTACCTCTCCAAAAGCTCCTCGGCCAATCACCTTCAGGGACTCGAAGTCCTCCAGACCCAGTCGAGTCCGCTTCAGACGCAAGAACTCGGTCTCTTTCCTCGCATGCTGAGAACGGCGGATACGTTTCTGAAGAGCACAGACGTCACTTTTTAAATACAGCATTAAGTGGGATGCACACGTGCTACTTAACATCTGGATATTTTTAAACAATAACGGAAATGCACAGTTATACAGCATAGAGAAATGCTTAATGTACACTCAAAGGAAATAAACAACAAGCCCTTCATAGTGTTCCAGGAGATCTAAAAATCATCCCAACACTAAGACAGGGACCGAGAACAACTTTGAGTGAATTCTCCCATACCGCCGCAGAGCATGCTGGCAAAACACGGCACATGTGCGCCTGTAACTCACCTCTTCATCAGCCAAGCCCTCCTGATCCATCACCTTCTCCAGCTTCTGCTGCCTGAAGAGACAATCTGACCATTAACATTGTTTTCTAGCCACAGCGTAGTGTATGCACTGCACATCCCATCATATCCATTACGTTGGCAAGGAGGCACAAACAATATCAAGAAAAACTACAAAACTATGTTTACAACATGCACTCAAAGATATCAGCTACATGTCCATCAAAATGAAAAATGTAAGTCCCGAGACTCACTATACTCAAAAAGGATCTGGAACTATTTGATTGCATCCCAATGCATCTTTATCTGAGCTTAGAGACAACAAACGTAGAACAGAAGCCGGTGTTAACAGCCGGGGGTTTGGACTTTGAATTTCTGCTGATTAGCCGCTCTTTAATGTTATCGTTTGTGCTCTCCTGACCCTCAAACCCACATATACTGAACAATGGATTTTGTTTACTATCTTTATAATGGGGCGATTAAAATCTGTATCTAAAAAAAAAAAGAATGAATAATAAAAGAATCGCCCAGCCTCCATACTAAACCAACCCAGACAGTGAGGAGTACACTCTGATGAAACTTATCACAACAGGAAGTGGTGTTGCTTCAACTAAATTCTGACATAAACCACATGCTCGGATGAAATACAAACAAAGAAATGATTTGTGTATAAACCACTGGCTGAATCATGTTTGCGTTTCACTGTGAATCAAATGGTCAGAATGGTTTAGTCTGGAATTACAAGATTGCGGCACCAAAACATCTGTGTGCATCGCAAAGTGTTTGCAAAAGATCATTGTGCAGCCCCCGAAAAATGACATGTGGACGTTACCTCATCTCTCTCTCCTCGTGCTGGGCGATGAGGTTACTGTAGAAGTTCTCCAGGGTCACTTTGGCCATAGTGACCCGCTCCTTGGTGTGGTTACTCATGGAGGAGCACGAGCTCGGGCCTGTCATCGCCATGCTTTACCTGGAAAGACACACAGACGATGTAGAGGCACAATGCATCGTCAGTCCACGCTGCTAGAAACACACGCAGAACGGTGCCACATAGCCAACAAGACAAACACTGCACCACGGAGGAGTAAGAGGTGGGCTGGGATCATGGGAGGCTTAACGAAGCAGCGAGGCTAGATTATACGACGATGAGTTGAGCTCTAAAAAAAAAAAAACTCAGCTATGAAATGAGATGACTGTTGGCCCAGAAAAAGAGGAAGGAAAGCAGCTGGCTCTGCTGGCTGAGCAGAGCCGTGTTGATGACATTGTGCAGTTATGAAGAAATGATGAAGAAATCTGATTTGTGCAAGCAAACATGGTGGAGTCCCTCTGTGAGGCAGAGAGGGTTTTGAGGCAAGTTGGGCCCTAAAAAGACTTAATGCAGATTTAAACAACATAATCATAAAACAAAATACTTCAGATAAATGTATACTATCACTAATTTGTACACTGTAAGTTTTGCAATGGTGGACTGACAATGGTCAAATAACAAGAAAATGCTGATTGCACACTAGGTGCATTCACACCTGCAGCATGTGCAGTTCATTTGACATGAAATATGGCGCCAACACAGTTGTAAATCAGTTACAGCTATTTGACCGACCAAGACTGCTGAAAATCTGTTTCTGTATGCAGTATGCATATCTAACTATGCTTATTCAGACATGACATGTGGAATAACTACATGACACGTTGAAACACATTTTTACTTGAGCAATATGTGGTGGTGTTATTGGCCAGCTAGCCTAAATTACAGATCATTAAATGAATTACACTTCAAGAGGCATTTATATTTTCAGGGCAATGTTGAACTCTCCTTACAAAATACTTCAGCCATAGTTAGCATTGACGTTAGCATGTGTTTGTATGATACAATAAGGCTCAAAGGAGCTCACAACCAGTTTGTATTGGTCTAAAACATTCTGGGAATGAAGGCAATATACATTGTAAAAGTTTCTGTTTTTATTAGAAATGCTGTCTAGTTATACGCCAAAAGAACTGAAGTGTTAGCTAACACTTAGGCAAAAATGTAGAACTGGAAAGTACGTACTTACTGATGAAAATATCAAATGTATTAAGCGTTAACGTTAGCTACGTGTAATGTTACAGACTTAAATCGAGTGCTCATCGTGTTGTCCAGCATCAAAAACGAACAAGACATAACCTCCATAACATCACATAACCTTAGTTTTATTCCGCTCTTGACTAAAACAGACTGATCTGTCCAGTGTCAACAACGTGCAGCTAACGTTAGCTACCAAAGTTGTTAGTTTCGGTTGCAACGTAGCCATACGTGCATTTACAAAGCTACCTTAAGAGTAAACCATTATAAATAGAGAGCAATGCAATTCAAAACTTAACGTACTTTGACGTAACCCTGGTTCAATTATATTTGGCAATTGTAAAGTTCGCGTAGTTTCCTTTAACCGATAGCAAACAAATGCTTTAACCTGCTACCATTAGTTAGCTAGCTAGTTAGCTATTAAAGTTCCTTTCTCCGTCAAGTCACCCGGATAGTGCATTAATAACACCGGATATTTCCTTCAAAATAAAGCTCACGTTTATAGGATTTACTGTTTCACTCCATATTCGTTAGTCTGAGTTTTATTTTGAAAGCTACAACTAGAAAATCTCTATTTCCATTAACACGAGCTTGACAACTTGAAGTTACCCAAAGCCAATGGCTAAGGGAAAGTTAGCTAGTAAACGTTAGCTACTTATCTACTAAAATAGATCGAGTCCTTTGTTTTCAAATGTAACATCGTAGCACATAGCACGTCCACAATCCATTTAGTAAGATAAATAACTAAAGAAAAAGTTCAACATACTGTCTTCTATTCCTTTCATTTCGTATTTTGATAGTTGGTCTTTGTTCACTTACCTTGGTTGAAGGTGCGGTATCTGCCGTCCTCGTCCTCTCTTCCTCTCCTTCGCTGAGGGTTGCGTCACCAAATCAGTTTGAACTAGCATGACGCCTAGTGGCCAGGGTTCAATTTAGGAAGTACATCTACGAATTACAAACGGGACATATTAGGATCAGGAACTCTTTTTAAAGTAATTTGATTTTATTACCTATCCTTTCGATCTGTTGTCTTTTATTTTATTTTCCACTACAGCTAACGTTATCTTATTCCTCTACGATGTTGAATGCATCATCCAACTGAGATCAGAGTCCTGCCTGTTATGTTATGCTTATTTAATAATGGCTAAACGTTTTCTGTTGTGTCTAAATGTTGATTTCTACAATAGAGAGTGGCTATGTCAAACAATAATAAAATAGTATGTCGAGAAAAGCATAAAGTGGCCACCTAACAGTGGATTGGTTGTTTCTTGCAGCAATCTTCTCTGGGACTTGTAGTTGACTCCTCCGTGTGTGTATTTGACTTTTTTAGACAGGAAAGGGGAAGAGAACGTTCATCCAACTGTTGTGTCGCTGCAGACTCTTGTACAAGTCTGGTTTTCAGCTGCACTCTTGACTCAAAGTTATCCTTGTTGCATACACCAGTTCCTTTCATTTCTGTAATTATTCCTGCTGTGATCCAGTGTTGATTCAATAAAAGTTATAAAAAATAAATTGCGTCAAGTGCTGCATTTAGCAAGAATAAGACAGGGAGAAAGATTCATTTTATTACATATCTTATGGGCCAGGCCAGGGTGCAGTCAGCAGAGATGATTCTTCAGCTGGGACGAAGAGTTTCCTGACGTCAAAGGTTATTACAGCAATAATAACAATTATGAATTTCATTTATATAGCACTTAACTAAAACCTATGATAGAATAAAATGCAAACAGTCTGATCTCAACAGGAGGAGCGTTCCAGTCTTCATACAGAACAAGAAGAGGTGAGTTCAGAAACATCTTGGGGAGAAGAGGACACCAGAAGAATTTAAAGTTCACAGCATAATACACAATGACTTTATTACATTATTTTATGGCACACTATGGTATGACATACTATAATTCATGACTATTTAGAGTGCTTACTGTATATAACAATCTTGAACATTTGTTTTGAAAAGAAAGCAATATTTTTTCTTTGCTATGTTGCAGTGTGCACAATAAGAATTGTTAATATTCGGTTTCATGCATTCTGATTTATTTTTTAATATCATTTTTTTATGGCATACTATCCTATGACGTGTTTATGTTTCATAGCATTATATACTCGGACATTGTTCAAAATGTTTTTATGACATACTATGACATGTTTTATTTCTTTTTATGACATAACATGCTATCACATTGTTATGACGTTCTATAGAATAATATATTACGACACGATCAGACTTTTTTATGACATACTACATTATGACATTTCTATGACATACCTTACTATGCCTTGCATACTATTATTTTTTGGGGCTTACATTACTACGATATTTCTCTGGCATTTTAGGGCATACTAAGCTATGACATTTTTTACGATTCACTATATTACCTTTTTTTATGGCATACTATGTCATTTTAATGACACATCATACAATGGCATTTCTATTGGAATACCAAACGATGACATTTCTATAGAATGAATACTCAACTTATATGACATACTATACTATAACATATTTTATGACTTTATGATATACATGATATTTGTATGGCATACCATACCATGACTTTTAAGACATTTCTTTTAAGACATAATATATATTTTTACATACTATTCCTACTGAACATACTATATTATCATTTTGTCATAGCATACTATATTATGACATAATATACTATGACATTTTTTACAACTTCCTTTTATTACATACTATACTGTGACATTTGAATGTTTTATCTATTCATAATTTGCTATTTCTATGACAATTGTATTGCATTTTAATGACATAATATAGATTGACTTTTTATGACTACTACACCTAAAACAATTACTAACATTATTACAATAGCTACTATGACAACAACAACAACAACAACAACAACAACAACAACAACAACAAAAACAACAACTGCTAGTAATACTAATAGTACAACAACAATAACTACAACAACAACTAATACTACTTGTAGGTTTGTTCCATGCACTCCCCTTCTCGTCTCCTCAGGTAAGTCTCTCTATTCATGCAGCCGTCTGGATGAACAGGAAACAGACATTTACAGCAACACTTATGAAACATATAAAGTCTCTCCTGCTCCGATAACAGACCCTGGTTCACCACTTTTAAAACAGACTTGTTGTACCAGTTTTCATGGAACATAGATAAAGCCTGGCTAAACACAAAACACAGGGAGGTATGTTGGGTCGCTTATTGATGATGTAATCATGACATCACAATAGTTAGATTAAATGTGCTTAGAAATGTGAATCTAAAAACAAACATTCAACCAAAGCATAATCTCAATCCCAGTTATGTTTCAATATGCATGTCCAGGTAGTCAAGTGGTTTCACAGACTATGTAATGGCCCTGGTTCTGTTATTCACCATCTACCAGCAATACAAAAGGCTCAAATGCTGGACAAATATAATACAAATAATCTTCAACTATAAATAAAACAGTGAAAAGAGAATATTTTGCTTTTGTTTCCTTACTCTGAGTTCGTCCAGCATCAATCTCATCTCAGAGGAGGCTGAGCTGCTTCTGATGAGCCTCTCTGTGCTTCTCCAGCTGCTCCTCCAACGTTTTCAGAAGGACGAAGACACACAAAACATAAATCACATTACAATCATTCAAATATAATATATATATTTCCAGCTGTGTACAGACTGTAGTGTATTCCTCTCCTCACCTTGATGTCCTTCCAGTCTGCTGCTCCTCCAACACATCACATATTTTCTCTGAGAACCGACAAAGAAGACAAATGAGCTCCTAAATCATTTCAGCTTCAGGTATTCTGAAGTTGTGGACATCAGAGACGAGGATATTCTCAGGAAGTGTAAATCACACGGAACGACGTCTGGATGTCTATTACAGAACATATGCTATCATTTCATGAATCAGAAGCTCATAAGAAGCTTAAAAGGTAACTGAATTTAAAAAGTTGAGTATGCTTTTAATATTGAACATTAAACACAACACAGCTGGTAATGAGAAAAAAAAACATACCTCAGATCTTCATACAGAGAAGACGTCTCATCGGGGCCACAGATCTGTAAGTGTGGGACAAAGAATAACACCCGTTTCAACTCACAACACAACTGACAGTTAAAGTTAAAAACATACAGCAATAACACTGTAGTATAACTTATAGTTACCGACACTAAAGTGTATTACAGACAAAAGCACTAGATCCGGTTCTACATAATTCGGTACAGTAGGTGGCGCTATGCAGCTAAAAGTTGGCTTTTCATTCTGCCACAAAACGCAAAGAAGAACACAACAGAGGGAAGTGGAGGACTGCAGGATGTTCATGAAGTCTCCTCCATAGTTCCCACAGACTGGAGCTGTGTCTCAATTCAGGGTCTGCATCCTTCGGAGGCTGCATTCGTAGACCGGTTGCGTCACAGCGCTGCGACTAGTGCTGTCCCATTTCGCATTTCTGTTGAAGAGTCCTTCAATGCAGCCTTCTCGTCGAAGATTTGGAGGACACATCTGATGTATGCTTCGCGGCCCAGCATATCCCAAGATGCATTGCGTGCCGGTGCGCTATTACCGGCAGCTCGGCTGCCTGCATCTGACCGTAGTTAAGCCTTGTAAATTAACTTTTAATAACTTCACTTTCAAACCTCAGAGGTTGAATAATATCTTACTGGGTTTGTGATGATTTTACAGATGATTTATACTTTATATCATGTACATAAACGGTCCAACGTGAGCTCAGGTAGACAGGTTGTGAACCTGAAATATCACTTTAAGTCCGGTAACGTTTCAAACGTTGAGATTAACTACACGGATAAACTGAATTTGAGTATTTTGCTGATTCTGTTCATGTTTTGTTACAGAGAGCCAGGAGCTGAGGGGAGAACAATGGACAAACATTTAGCAACCGTAGCTTTGAATTAAGACATTAGTCCATTTGTAATATCTCCATTTGACCATCCTGTACTTAAGGTTACAGTTACATGAGCTCTCATCCTGTACAAAGCCTTCACTAATAACACAACCAGTAGATCCTTCTCATGTGTTCATGTTGCTGTCACAGAGATGACAGTTGTGACTGTCACCTTTTTATTTTATTTATTTAAATTGACATAAGACATCCATGTAAATGATTTATATGTGAATATATTCTGCTGTGTAAAATGTGTCAATCTTCTAAGTTTGCATCCCTGTGTGAACATTATTGATAAATGTTTCTCTTTTCATATAGTATATGCACATGTGTTACTGAGAGTTAATAAACACGTTTGCTGACATTTGTTTTGCTGCTGTTAATGTTAACTGTCTTGATTGATTTCCCCTGCCTTAGGATTGCTATATATATATATGTACATGTAAATATATATGTATGTGTGAATGAAATGAAATAAAGTTATTGATAAATTAATTTAATTACCAGAACTATAACTGATTGAAAATTAGTTATTAGTAACTGATTTAATTAACTGATTATTATATAGAAAAACAATATTATGAAAAAGATCTATGAATTAATTATTGAGTATATGATAAAAAACGGATTAAAACACTAAACTAAAACCTTTCCAGTATATATACTGAATAGGTTTTAGTTTAATGTATTTATATGTATATATATTTATAATCCTGCTGAGCAGGGATTTTAGGGACAGGGAGCAGCAAGAGGGGGGCGGGGCGGGAACAGCTGTTTACGCAAACAGGAAGTCCTCTGTGGCGTAGGCCGTCTCATTTCGTAGACCGCACGGTCTGGCCTATGCGGTCCTTAAAGGACGTGGCCCACGTAGACCGCGAAGGCTGGGTCCTCCGAAGGATGCAGACCCTGAATTGAGACACAGCCTGTAAGCATCAGTCCACCTGCACCAGTCTGTGCCATGGAACGAAAGAAGTTGAGTCGCGTGAGTTTCAAGTTGAACCATGTTGCACACATCCAAACAAACCTTGGTGCATAGAAAATAAAAAGTAGATATTTGCTCTGATGTGATCTTTTATTTCCATTCAAAAGATTTCCAAAATCTTACTTTGACCTTTTGTGCTCCTCGTCTGTTGACCTGATCATTTATCTTCTTTGTCGTTGATTGTTTAATTATTAGATATATATACACTTAATATTCTCTTGATTTTCAGTGCACGATTGTGCTTTATTCTTTTTTAGTGCTAATCTCCGGTCTTGTTTTGTACATTTTCCTTGTGCCAAATAAAAAGCACATTTAAAACAGGCTGTTAAGGTTCTAGCTAATGAATCGCAATTTCCCAGTCATTGCCACAAATGGTGCCCGTTAACAGGATTCTGTAATGTTAAAAACCGACTTTATCCAGTTCACCTCAGTGAGACACATCCGTGTATCCGGTCCCATGGGGGGGTAGTGGGCGTGTCAGCGGGCTGCTTTCGCTGCACACCTGGCTCTCCTCAGCCGGCCTTCCACAGGGTTTCATTCTGTGGCAGTTTTAACCTCTTTAGGGAACGAAGACAGTAAGTGATGGCATCCATTTACAACTAGTTAAAGGCTTTTGCTAAGAAAACATTTCACATTCCCACTCAGGTGTTTTACTTAATCACGCGGCCAAAACACTCCACACACCTGACCAGTCCCACCACTACTCAAGTCCCCGGGTCCTTTGCGCCAGTCTAACCGGTTCCCCGTGCGTCTCTTCCGCTGCTCGTGTGGAGCCAGGAGCCGCTAGCAACCCAGTCAATTCACCAACTCCTTATCTTGCTATTTACAATGAGTTAACAACATGTTTAGGACCTTTGGACGCCTCCTGCGACATAAATACTAGCCGGTCCAGTTGCAACACAGACAGTCTCGTTCAGACGTCATCGCCTCTCAGACCACGCCTTATTTCCCCCAAAGGCGTTTCACCTTGTCTCGCGCTACTGTGCTGTGATTGGGTAGTACTACTGCTGTGAGTGGTCTATACCAACTATCATATAGCACTTATCCGACTGTTCGACTCACTTTGCCAAGCTGAAGTGTCCTTCAGGGCTTTCTGGCAGAAAAGCTTTATTTTAAGTCAAACCGAGCTCTATTCTTATAAACAGGTAGGGTTGTTGTCTCAACTGAATAAAATGTCTGGCTGTGTCAAACCTCTCCCATGTGCACTCAATTTCTGTAACCAATGAAGCATGAAAATAAACCACTCTATAAGTAAAATTAAACAACTCAGTGATTCATTATAGAAAAGCTCATTGACGCCGTCCTATCACAGCACAGTAGTACTTGCCACTAGCCAATCACAGCTCAGTAGGGTGAGACTAGGCGGAACAGTGTGTTGTGCTTTTCCTAATTCAAATATGTTAAATACAGTATACCAACAAAAAAAAAGCAGCATGCTTTTCTGTCTATTCTGACCCACAATCCTGTGCAGCAAATATACGAGCAAGGGGGTCAAAGTTCAAGGTGCAATATTATATTTTAATATTAAGTAGTATGTCCCCAATTTAGTGCATACTGCATGCAACAGTGCATATTTTGAGGTGCAGCTGCAGTATGTAGACTACTAAAAGTAAAATAGAAAAAGTATGCAATTTGGAACACAGTGCTCAGGCGTGTCTCATTTCCCAGTTTGTACATCCTCCATTTTCTTTCCTCGCATCCTCTCTTTGCGTCCTTGTCCTACCCATAGGACATGCGAACAGAGAAGCGAGGAAGAGACACAAGGAGAGGGGCCCGAGTGAAATAAAAAGAAGCCAGATACTCTTGGTGTCTAGAGGGTGGGGTGTGGGGGTGGGGGGGGATAGCCAATTGTAGGTTGTATTAATTCAATCACAAAATACAGCAGTGGTCGCTGCAGACAGAGATTTGTCTTCTATTAAGTGCACCTATCTAGTTGTTCCTTTTTTAATGCCGCATGTCTGCATGTGTACATTGAGAGCAACAAAATAAACACTTACACACTTACTTGGCCGTTAAAGCTGATTCTGATCATCTAAGTGACAATATCCATAGAGGCAGAGGAGGTCGCTCCTCAAACTGTAGGATGAGTCTTGCAGCAGAGGACTTAGTTATTTGTTAGTAAGACACAAAAGATGTCCAGCCGTTGGGGCCCGGCTGCCTAAAGAAATCAGAGACTGGAGGTGTATGCTTAAAAAAAACTAATCTTTATGTGAAATGATTTCCCTGCTGACAACCAACACATTCTGCCAGTGTTTCACAGAGTAGCAGCAACATAGCCATACAGTAATTCACACATTGGTACACACTTGTTTAAAACCAAAACTAACATAGGACATCAAACACACAGTGCAACATTCACATGGTTTCCTATGAATCCCCTATATACACCCAGGGTCCCACGCTGAGAGCTAGTGTTTCTTTGTCTTTTTCTTCTTCTCCTTCTCCTTCTCTTGGTATTCAAGGATCTTTTTGTGAAATATTCCTGCAGGACAAAAGGACCAGAGCTTGAATCAGTGCACTGGAAAAGAAAAACCTTCAGTTGTTTTAACGTGAGCTCAAGTGGAAAGACTCTGTAACAGGATAGTAAAACACCATATTGTTCCGAATGTGATAACTAGACTACATACAGCTAGCTAGCCGAGTGGATTAATTCAATGATCAGCTATTTTTAATGTAGGTGTACATTGTACAAGTTAGGATTTTCACAGTAATTGTTGAATGCTAACCAAGAGCAGTAACCTTTAGTAGCTTTGAAGCTACAATGCGTTTTGTCCAATGAAGTCCAATTCTGCTACGGATACAAATTGCATTCAGCAAAGGTGAAGGGAAAAAAAAAGTGACCACATAACTCTGACTTCGTACTGGTCTCAAAATGAAGAGTTGTTGATCTGAGATTGGAATCTCATAACGATGAGATCCGTGGTCCTAACCCATGTAGCTGTCGGAACTGATGATGCAAGTTGTTATGGTGGTTGGGTTAGTTAAGAAAGGGCACGCAAGTTTGGCTCAATGTTATAATAAGCATTAATATTTAGCTAAAATTGCTAAACATGGTTTGGTTTTGAGTTTAAAGGTGAGCAGCTCAAAACAGAGATACTATCTGCCCTCGAGTATTTTATGCTGGTGTATGCAATGTGCTTCTGGGTTCTCCAAATACATTCATAATCTCTTTACACAAGTAATCAGTCAAAAATGTGAATAACTACGGTAAAAAAACATCTGGTTCTCTGCTAAAAAGTCGAAGGTACAAGCCTGTGTACATTTCGGGCAAAAGTTAACTACGTCTCCCAAGATGCATTATGGATAGAAAACGTTTAGATTAAAGTTCTATCACGTTAGTCGCTAACAGCAGGCAGAACACACAATATGAGGCCCATGTCTGTGGTGGTGCTCAGGCTTCCTTGGCCCTGGCCTGTAGATGCTCCTACAGGGTTAGAATAATGATGCGCTGAGTAGAGACATCAGCCAATATTAGCTCATCTATAGTTATTGTCGTATGTCGAATGATGAGCGACAGGACATTGCCGTCAAAAGACACAGAATGTCCGAGGTCATTTAGAAACAGTGTCAGTGGTTGAATTTCACACAGTAAAATGTCCAGCTCATTACATATCTGGGATACAACATTTGAAAATGTCCCCGCTGTGGGACTAATAAAGGATTATTATGATCTTATCTTATCAATTCTTTAATCACCATGTTATAGGATTCCTGTTTATTAATGTTGTGCATTGATGTGACAAATGAGTATAAGCTGATTTAACTTCATCAGGTTTTTAAAAATGGTCGTACATCAAGATCAGTAACGGAATCAAGCTGACAAGAAACACTTCCAACACCTGGAAAACATGGTGGATACTCTGCAAGCACTAGTGCTACAGACTCCACGCTAACTGTTTACACTGTGTACTGTGTACTGATATCTTTAGTATACTGTTTTAGCCAATATGAATGAACAAACATACAAAACTGTTTTATACCAACATGAAATGACACAAGCTGCAACTTTAGAACTAGCTAAGCCCCGCCCAACCCTGTTACTCCGTCTAGCTGTCAGGGTTACCATGGAGACCACACTGTCACTCACTAAACTCTCTGAAATATAATCTAATTCTTGGAGAGAGAGAGACTCGTCAACAATTTGTTTTCCAGCTGTTAGCAGCTCCTCCGTTTCCTGTGTGCACTGCATTGTGGGACAATCGTGTCGACCACCAGCACACTCAAAATTAACATGATTTTGGTCTGCATCCTGACTGTTTTCAGTGAACTCCATTTTTGTGACTTTGCCAGAGTGAATACACTACTTTCTCAAAAGCTGATTAGAGTGAGGGTGGACTTGGGACACAGCTATTCCTCCTCCATCAGACCTTCCTGTTGCGCTGCCACTTCTCTAGTCAGTTTTAATCCTTGTTAATGAGGATTTGGAGAAGCGGTGAGTGTCGCAATGACCTAAATTTCATGATTAGTTAATGTTTTGAGAAGAGTGAGGCTGTGAGAAGCCAGTTTTTTTGAAAGTCAAGTCCCTGCAGAGAGATCTGACAGCAGGCCTACATTGAATCTGAACCTAATTTATATCTTTGAGTCAAATGATCTGTGGCCAGTCCTCACCTTGCTGCGGTCCAGGCTGCTGCTGCTGCTCCACCTCCTGGATAAACAGGTCAAACGTCTGCGTCTGGATGAACTTCTTGACAAAGTGTCGAGTGGTCTTGGAATCAATGGCCTTGTAGAAACTCCTCTTTTCAAACACCCCCGGCTGTCCGGCTCGGCTGTATTTCACATACGAGCTGTAATGGCCGACTGTTTTCACAAAGAAATGCAGGAAGGCTTCCGACACGACCCGATTCATCTCCTCCACCGCTGAAACAAAGGACAGAAAACTACACTTCTGCTCCTTACTGATACACGTGTGTTTGATTTGGGTTGCACTTGACTCACTTGATGTTTTTTTTCTGGTTCTTAGTGCCTCTAGTATTTCAGTCTGGAGCTTCGGGGGCAGAATTGAGCTTTCATCACCAACCTGGAAAACAATTTCAAACAAATGTTTTAATTGAATTTCAAAATTACAATTCATAACCAAAAGATTATTTACATTTTTGTTCATGCGACACTTACTGAAGCAATGAAGGTCTCCTTTTTATCCTCAGACAAGTCGACCACCAGAAGCTGTCACCGACAGAAGAAAGAAAGCTTTCACCAGTAATGCTGTTCTAATACACAAACACTGTCTCTGTAGAAATGAAGCAACGCTTTGGTTGCGTTCTCCATCACAACTCACGTCGTCACTCTGGTCGGTGACCTGGTCCAGCAGGCATTTCTGGACTCCCAGCAGGTAAGGGGTGGGCGCACACACTACGTCGATCAGGATCTGCGGAACGATTGAGATCAAGGTGTGCTGCCAGATGAAGGGGTAAAGGAGGGCTGCTACGGCATGGATGACTTGGGATAATGTGCTGTGGGGAGACAAGGGAGCTGATATCAGAACTGATTCTAACTAACTGTCCAGGTTTGATGGGTCAGTCCGTTTCATCATGAACTCAAGTCACTTCAGTTATTCTCTGTATTTGAGCTGCAATGTAATTACAAGCACGGGTTCCTTTAATGACAATGCCAGGGCCACCAGATCAGCCAATCGGCTTCAAAAACAAATCATTTTCCAACCGAGTACACACCATCATACCATTTCTGAGAAAAGCCAGTATTTGAATAATGGCAAACTGTCAAATGATAGAGGCTAATAAAACATTGAAAGGGTTGGATAACTGTACTGTAATAAACTCAAATTCTATGTAATGTCCATTCAGTGAAACATCAGTCAGTCAGACAGACAGAAATACACACATGCACAAACAGGAACTCCACACAGGCCTTAATACAGAGAGGAGTGAGGGGGCCCACAGATAGGCGCCCAGAGCGGTTGGGGGTTCGATGCCTTGCTCAAGGGCAAGAGGAGGCAAACTGGCACCTCACCACTACCGTTCCACACTTTGTAGTTGGTCCATACGGGGACTTGTGTACATTCAGTTTACCTTCAGTAGCTAGCATTGCATAGAGTTGTTAACACTAGTTAATGATGTGCTAATGTACTTCACAGGTTTTTAAGTAGAAACGTAGCGTTTTAGAAACATATCTCTCCTTCTAACCTCTCTGGGTAACGAGTATCACTATCACACAACGTTTTACCAGGACGAGCTCCAAACCCACTAAACCAGCCTGAACATCTGAAACTATTGATGAGAGTCTACGGAGCAGATCTGGAGACTTGTCTGACCCTGGTCAGAGCTGGCCGATGCTACGCTATAATTGGCCAGTCTGTATTTAAGAACTTAGCGAAGGGTCAGTTAAACGTCACAAAGAGCTAAATGTCTTCCCAAAGATTTAACCGTTATTTTTGGTTTACAAGCCACACTGCAGTTTGTTTTCCAGCTGTGAGTAGCTCCTCCGTTTCCTTTGTGCATCGGTAGTTTCCACCACCAGCACACTGAAAAGTTCTTTAGCCTGCATACTGACTAATCAAAGGGCAGGAGGAGGCAAACTGGCACTGTGTTTCAAAGAGAGCATAGATAGATATCACAGCTTCAGTTCCCCGTCTGAAAGGTCTGTCTGGTGGCAAGGTCATGTGTTAAAAATACTATAAATATAGCGTACCCTTAAACTGATATAGATATTTTAGGTGTCTAAAATACGTCCACAGAAGTGCATTACTTTGCTTTCGTGCTGGAACTCCTGTTTGGTTTTTTTCAAACTACATCTACTGTAGTAATACACTGACTATAGAGAAGAACTTAATACAACTCCACTTGAACAGATCCAAACTATCCCTTTAAAGCTTTACTCTACACAGCGATGAAGAACAGACTGCTTGAAGACGCTACACGTCTAAAATGCCTCCAGTGGACGTCTGATTTGTGATTGACTCCATCAGAATGAAATGCAGTCACCGGACGTCCCGGGTAAGTCACACCGTCCAGTTCAAAACATATTCTGCTCTTCACTTTGTGCAGGACGTTTGGTACTCGAGCGATGCATGAATGAGGTTGATGAGGTCTGTGTGAGTGTGTCATACCCCAGTTCATCAGCGATGAAGACGATCCGTCTCTCCAGGACGGTGGCGGCAAACACCAGCAACACCTCCTCGTCTGTCAGGCAGCCGAACAGCGTGTGGAAGTTCACGTGCTCCAGCCAGGAATCCAACGGCCGGGTCAGACTGATGATCTGGTGGAGAGTCACCACCGCTGTCACAAATATGTCATCACTCAACTGACAAGTCGCTCTGACGCCCGTCTGATTGTCAAGGCACTAAAGCTTAGCTCTAAAGGACGGGATGAGATGCATCCATTGGTTGAAGAACCATGTCTTTGTCCTCACTTCACCCCGGGGGCTGGCCACAGTAACTCCAGCACAAACAATGGCCAGCATCAGTAAAAACTTGTGATGGCTGCTGAAACATGGTATGTGGCCTGATGAGGGAAGTGTTTCTGTTTCAGCTCTCTGACGGCAGGTAAAGCGGTGAAAATATTCTATAGCATACCCTTAAACTCATGTTGTCCAAAATACGTTACCACTTCCCCGTCAACAGCAGTACATTACTTTGCTCCCGTGCTGGTACTCCAAACTCCATCTACCGTAGTAAAATACTGACTGTGGAGAAGTGCCTCATATAACCTGCCTCATATAACCCCGCTTCAAAACATCCAAACTATCCCTTTTATACATTATAAGGCCTTTTTAGGAGGAAAATGAATGAAATGCTTTTCAAGACCGGCAGATTTCCTGAGTACTGACAATCGGTTCTATCCCTTCTGAGATCTCAGAACTGGTGACATGGCAAAAAAAAAGAAAAAGAAACACGAGCAGTCAGACAATCAGACAGGTTGGAAACAAGCTGATCGTGTAGACAAATTATAGCTAAAGCAGTTTATTTGGAGAGTAGGTAGTGTACAGGAAAATGTTTAAAACAGACAGTCTATGTGATCATTTGACTATTTTTCTGGTCTAACCTGGAGATTTGTTTCCTGTCTGATTATCTGACTGCTCGTGTTTCTTCTTCTTAAAGATGTAGCCTCATTTGGATATTTCAGCAAATAATATCAGAGAACTAATGGTCAGAGATGTGAAAATAAAACACTAGTTTTAATCAAGCATCGGTTGTCTTTGAATCTCTTCATCTGACTGGGTGTGATGCCAAACACAAAAAGCGGGCCCTTTAAATATCAATGGGCTGATTATGTAATTGTGTTGCGTACGCCAGATTGGATGCATTTCGTTCTCTCCTCAACAAAACAAGGATATGCATCTGATCTCAGTGGCGGGCCGTGCATTTTATACCTGGGCCTTCACTGCTGTCCTGCAGCTGAAATACCACCTTATAACCACATTGTGGCGCCACAGCTGTTATTCATTTTTAAGGCTATAACTATGTACATCTTCGTATTAAACCGTTCGGTACGAGTTGTCTGAATAATGCTAGAGCATTTAGAAAATGCAAAAGCCTAAATTCAGGAAAATATAATGTTCTCAGCTGGTCTGGCTGTGGGATCCACCGTCATTCCTTAATGACAAGCCACGACCCAAAGAGATTAACATAGGATTTTACTTTCACAACTTGATCGTTGAATTTACTGCTCTGCAATGTCTTTCCTCGGCTCAGGTTCCTCCATCATGGTGCATCTCACTCAGTCAGAATGCATTTTGATTGGCTGAGCTGTATCACGTGATGTGATTCACTACCCATCAGCCTCTGCTGGCTATTAAGTTTCGTTTCACGATAGTCACGTGCTCGCCCACTGACCAATCACAGCACACTCTGTACCTCGCGGGAAAGCTACACACGGACACTGGCGGCATGTAATGCTGACGTCATTATAGGCCGGCGCGCAGGCTCTGATAGTCAAAGAATACGCCCAACATGTCAAACTAAAGATCTGATTGGTTGAACACTATGACAATCAACAATATCGTCCCCATTCACTTTAATCTGCACTGGCTGCAGGTGAGACTCTGCAGGCCTGGGTCTCTGTTCTTACCTAGAGACACAGAGGTGAAATCTGATTGGATAAAAGCTCTGCTTAAAACAAGCTGCACTGGAAGCAGAGCAACTGAGGAAGACAGTAGCTGTGCAATGAGAAAATAAGATAATGGGAAAAATATTTTTATAAATGATAATACATGTAGTGTATTATAAAAATTCTAAAAAAAAAAAAAATTTTTAAATATATATAGCTTTGTGATTCTGTCCCTGACGGCCCTCCACTGTCTTATCTAATAATTCTGTTGCACCAGAACTAGTTTTAAACTTCGGTAAACCTGAGCTACTGTGAATCTTTCAAGTTAAACTTGAATAGAGCAAACAGTCTGTTGATCATCTATGAGTATAAGGAGGGGTGTTGGTCTGACCTCAGTGCCTGACTCAGGAATGAAGCTCTTAATCTCCACAGTGTGTCCTGGAGCTGGGAATGGAGCCTCCCTCAGCTTCTGCATGAATGGGTAGATCATGGCCATGGAGATCTGCCGCCGCTTCTCCACCTCGTCAAATATCTGCACACACAGTCATGATACGGTACTGATTAATACCAATATATCCAAACTTCTTTAACTCTCATGCTTTACAAATAAAGTCTCATTAGAGTTTTTTTTTAACAAGACTAGGTGACTGGTTGTTTACTGCTATATTAATGCTCTGAATATCGTATAGAGGAACTTGAGTCTGATGCAGATTTTTCCAGATATATAAGTATAAAGGTTAAGTAAATGTAAATATGCAACAACCCAGCAAGTCACTGAATGTCTTACTGCAGTGAGCTGAGTGCTAATGGTGCATGAATGCATATGATAAATGGGATCAGCTTTACATTTCATAAAACACAAACACAGTTCTGTTAGTCTTTGTTTTCTATTGTCACTACCAAATCGTTGATTCATTCAAAAAAATCTGTGCAAACGTTGAAAATGAAGCCACCACATGCCGAACCACTCTTTGTTTTCCTGCTATTGTTCTCCCAATTTGTACTGCACTGCAGTTTCTGACAGTATCACAATAAATTAGAGATGCGCCAATTGCAATTTTGGTGGCCAAATCAAATTTCTGTTTTGTTTTTTTGTTCTGACCTGCTGGTTCTGATTTTTAAAACATTGATTACCATATTTCCACACAAAGTACAAGTCTAAGACATCAGCACAAAACCAGGAAGTAATTCAATGTTTTAGTTTGGTTTCCTCCAGCAAAAAATGCCATTTTGTGTGCTAGAAAAGAAAAGCCAGCATTGTGTTGTTTCTATTGACATTTTGCTGTCAGAAATGAACATTCCAAAATGGAAGGCAAGGCACTAGCATACATTTTTCCTTGTTCTCAATCTACCTAGCCCAAATTTTATTTGGTGAACTTATCTAAGTCACAAGTTATAAGTAAAAGACATTTTAGGAAGAAATACCCGAAACCAGAACTTTTTTTACTTCCTCCATTCATATGAATGAGAAGGAGGCTGGACCGAGGGCTGGGAGGCGGGGCTAAAGGAAGCTTGCTCTATGGGCTCATGGATGCTGAATATCACCGGAAGATTCAGGTCATTTTATCAGACTTCTGTACTTGTAATTCAAACTTTTTTTGCTTCATGTGCCACTTAGCAACTTTCATAGGAAAGAGCTGGGCGCCGCCTCCAACGCTGTATCCAGTCCTCTTCATACACCCATGAAGCAGACCCCACCCACCTAGTTTGGCAAGATGCCATTTCCCTAACTCTCACTAGCCAACGATCGATCGTGATCAAGGGCTCTCCATTCTGGAAACACATTCCTCAGAATGACTGAACCGGGTGATAAACAAAGCATGAACAGCTGTTGATCTTGGAGCTTAAGGTAAGGCCACTGACACAATACACCTACTTGGTTACAAATTCACATTTTTCAAGTTTCCTATAGTTTTTAAGTGACTGGTTGCTAATTTGGAAATTCATGATGTTCGGAAAGAAGTACGGCCGAGTTTAGTCACAGTGAGAAACAAGCTGAAAGATTTAGAAAAGTTCAGTTGAACACACCTTGGAGAAGAGGCCAAAACAAGCCACCGAGCTGATGATACAATAAGCCTCCGGAGGTCGAGCTCCTTTCCCTCCAGGCTGCAGATCGGAGAAAGAAAGGAGAGGTTTATAAAGTGAACACTGGAGAATGAGATCCAAATGGTGACACAGTGAAGACAACTTCAGTCTGCACACTGACCAGTAACCTCCTGCAGTATCCGTTTCTTCTGCTGCCATCAACCTCAGTCAGAACGAAGGAGAAAGTCTCACTGGAAAACATAAAGGGAAAGGACATAAACACTGAACTGAACCATGGACACAGGAATCAAAGTTATCAAAGCGACGAAGCAGCTGGCAGAGGAGCAGTTGTACCTGTGGTATTCTGTTAAAGGAGCCCAGTTGATGCCCTCTGGGAAACAAAAGAGAGTGATCGCCTTTAGTGTCTTCTCCTCCTCCTCCTTCTGAAACTTCGCCATCCCATCTCTCTGAAAGCACACGTCTGTTCTTTAAAAAACGTTCAGGTTTTCTCAGACGCACACTACAGAATATGAACATCTCTTGATTTTTTTCTCCACGCAAAGTTCCCCAACAAACCTCAGTTCAAGTGGCTGTGTCTGATTTTACACTCATCGCTAAGATGATGATTTAGTTATTTTTGGACGAGGCTACGACACAGGTAACAAACAGACGATGGAGGTACCTTTTAAATTCTGTGTCCTGTAATGTTTACATCAGCTTGCAGTCTTCTTCTCCTCTATAATTTGTTGTGCTGCTGCATTTCATGGATACAAACCACTCATAATATCCACACTGTACCTTCAAAGCAATATAATACCATAGCAACGGATTGAAAGATCTGGAGCTTCCTTTGGTCAGCTTGAATTATGCCACATGACTTATGGTGCATGAACCCAAGCTGACCTCTATGGAAAACCATTGTGACCGACCAACTGAGGCCAATAGGTCAGAATGACAACATGACGAAACAAAGGGACAGTTCACCCTGAAAATCGAAATGTTTCCTCTTACCTATAGTGGTGCTTATCAGTCGAGATAGTTTTGGTGCGAGTTGCTTAGTGTTGGAGATATCGGCCGTAGAGGTGTGTGCCTTTTATTCAGTATAATGGGACTAGATGGCACTCGCCAAAAAAATACATTTGAAAAACTCAACATCAATGTCTCTTTCAGGAAACAATGACTCGGTTACTCAAGATAATTCACAGACCTTTTTGTGAGCAGTTTCGTGGAGGAACTATTTTCTCTCTTCCCAACTACACCAGCCAACCATATCAACGCGCAGAAGGAAGCGTTCATCTACTCATGGACGAGAGGCTCGTGACAGCGCGAGAAGTACACATTAACGCCGAGAGAAGGCAGACATCTCTAGTTCTGAGAAACAATCCGATTTTTATCCTAATTTGTTTGTTGAAGTTTAAACCACCTCTCGTGGCCATAAATTGAAATGACCCTCCAGGGAATATATAGATAACAGAGCGCACAGCTTTGCCTTCTCCAACTGGACAGTGTATAACTGTAACCCGTCTCACTCCTAAAAACACTCCAGGTTTGCTTTGTTAGGCTCACCTACTGGACGTTCCACCATCAAACTGACCTTGGGAAACTGGTAGGTGATCTGAGGTTCGTAGCTGCTGCCATCTTTGGTCTTCTTGAGGCTGACCACCACCAGATACTCAAAGAAGTACTGACCACTGACGTAGCGGTGCTGCCTGGATGTGTTGTCTGCCACCTCGGGGCCCAGCGGCTCTGTCGGCTCAGGGTCTTTGACTCCTACACAGAAATGTGGAAATACATCCAGGGTTACCACTGTGATGCAGATGGAAAGGTTTAGAGGCCCCTTGGATCGGCACCTGATCGGATAGTGATCAGACACATTTAGGGGTCAAAGGAGCGGCTGTAAAACGGTGGATAAACACATTTTGCTTCCTTTAAATTCTACGTTACTTTTGCTGCTATCAGTAGACTAGTTTTTATTGGATAGCATGTCAAAGCAAATTCTGCACAATAAAAGTCCCCTATTATTTTTGATTTAAAAGCTTTTATTTTGAAGCAGCCGGGTCAGCAAATGTTGGGTTTTCATCAGCGGTAACTTAACAGGACTCGGTCGGTCTCAGCTATGCTCCAGCCCCGGTTTTTGTCCTCTCCTCCCTTTGCTCTCCTCGGGAGAAAAGACCACAGTCTAAATTATTATAAACATATCCTCAAAGAAGGGACGCAATGATACTTCTCCACTTGCTCACTGTCTTTCTTTTTCTTTTCAAGTAGTAGTTCAATTCCAATTTTGGACACGATCCCCCCTGAAAGGTGTACTTCCCATAATGTTGAACTATTCCTTTAAATGATTTCTTCCTACTCAAGTACAAAAATTCCACTACTCCATCTAGCTGACAGAGCTACCATTGAGCACACAATGTCACAAACTGCACTCCCTGAAGAAATATTCAGGGATATATATTCATAAACTAAACGGAGATTCCAGATAGAAGCAGACAGGAGTGTCTTCAATATTTGTCTGAAGGATGTATCCAGGATGTCAAACTGATTCAGCAGTTAAAAAAGGTTGAAAAGATAAAGATAGAAGCTAAAGCTACAGATCACAGTGTAAAAGTGAACCACCACCTCACCTGGAGACAGAAGACAATGAAATCATTAAAAAGCCAAAGCAGCATGTGTATACATTCAGGATACCTTCAGTAGCTAGCTTAGCATAGAAGTGCTAACGCTAGTTAATGATGTGCTAGCGTACTCTGCTATTGTTAGCTCCGCAGGTTTTTAACTGAGAAACCTAACATTTTAGAGACTCATAACTTCTTACCACCTCTCAGTGTAACAAGTATCACCATGACACGTTTAACCAAGACTAGATCCAAATCCACGAAACCAGCCTGAAAATGAAGAACATCTGAAACAGTTGCATGGAGCAGAGACAGATTGATGTCGGACCCCTTGTCAGAGCTGGCCGATGCTACGCTGTGATTGGCCAGTTAGAAGGGCAGGACACAGCGAAGGTCAGTTATCACCATATTGCATGTAGTCATTCAGTGTCTCCTCATCTTAAGAGTCATCAAAGACTGCACTCACTCAGAAAACCTCACTGACAATGTGGATCCCACTATCATGACAGCTTCATAGGGTGTTCATAAGGTGCTTTGATATTTATGAATTTGACATTGTGACTCACTCTATGTTGTTGGCCCCAGCACAGTTTGTAGGTGTACGACACTGTGGTTTGTCCAATGAGGTCATTCTTGCAGTGAAGGTAATATATTGGCTGAGATCACTCTGCACAGCTTTCTGTCTGTAGCTGCTCCTGAACTGAGCACAGCGGCGCTCATCTCTGTCTTTGTAGTTCATCTGGAGATATCATTTAGATTTATTTTTCCCCATCGACTAATCGGTGGCAGAGCAGCTAAAATTTAAGTTGACGAAGATTTTCTTTGGTTGGCTGCAGCCCAAGAGGAGTCAGAGGCTGGATGTCTAAACATCCACTATGCCAACTGTTGGATATAACTATATTTATCCTCTCTTTGGATAGAATTTCTCATTCTTCTGATTCTACTCCATAATTTATTCCCAGTGTCTGCAACAACTGCTATGGCAACAGTGACGCATGTACATGCTGCGCATGGTAGCTCCCATCAATTTTGCTACATTTTTGTCTATTTGTTGTTTTTTACGTGTTCATCACTCATAGCAGATGACAGAAGACATTCATCACAAAAGGAAGCGTGAGGATTAAGTGCAGCGGACTTTGAGACGATCACTGCTCCACGGCCGACCAACCAGCCCGACCTGCCGGACCAAACGCCACCAAACAGGGAGGGAGGAGAGCCGAGATGGAAGCTAAGCTAACCCAGCTAGGACCTGAGGCTACTCCACTAGTTCAGTCGCAGAAAAATAAGATGGATGAAAGCACTGGGAGCTTGTGACTGTTGAACCCACATCTTCACAGAGACCTGGATCCATCGTGGACCAGGATCAAGCTGAACTTGAGAGGAGGACTCTGTGTTCGCATCATGATGCTTGGTGCTCAAACACAGTCACAGTTGATGGACAATGTCTTTTTCCTCATGTAGAGTTTTTAATGTGAAGATGTCAGCCATATTATCTGACCAGAGAATAGTTTCTGTTGCTGCTCTTTACATTCCTTATGATGGAAATGAAAAGAATGCACTACAGGAAAGTACTACTGTTTTAGTTTAGTTTGTCATGTGTTTGTTGTGTTGAAAATGTGCTACAGCTGACTTTGGTTGTGCATCCCTGTGTTGCATAATGACAATAAATGTCCTTTGAATCCTTGAACAAATGTTTGCTAACAGACTTTGGCCCAGACAACTCTACTGATCCCGGCTCTGCTCAGAGACCAGTATCCAGCCTATTCCAACAGCCCAGCTTCATCCTGTCTTCTCCACTGGCTGCCAGCCTGTTCACGTGTTCTCTGCTGCATTCCTCCCTTTTTGTCGAAAATAAAAGAGCCCCAGCAAGGGGCTTTTTTTCTCAGGCTGGCAGCCTTGTGTCTGTGTGTTTTTAGGCCTGCTGAAGCATCTCCTACCACACTTGCACATGCACAAATACTCCCAAATTTGGCCTACGTATAGTTTTATGATCAGTAGGCTGATCTGCCTTACAAAATGTTTGGGGTGTGCAGTGATGATAAGTTCCAGAAAAATCTGTTCCTTTGAAGTGAGGCTGTCGGGCTGGTAGCTTATCACGAGTGCAGTTTTAGTAAAATAGCAATAGCACTTTATAAATCTTTTTAGGTAGTTTGCTTGGTGGGGAATAACAACAACGTAGTTTGTTTTGTTTTCATTTCCCTCAGTATCAAACCTAAACCACAGAGATTCTCTGAGGGAAATGAGGAGCCCGATGGAAATCCCCTGGTGTCTGCAGCAGAACTCTGATCACAACAGCTCAACACTGTTCGTCATGTCTGTTCAGTGTGTGTTCAGAATGGCTACTCTACCCTACCCTACTCTACTCTCCCCTACTCTACCCTCCCCTACCCTCCCCTACCCTACTCTCTATCCTACTCTACCCTACCCTACTCTCCCCTACCCTACCCTACTCTCTACCCTACTCTACTCTCTACTCTACTCTACCCTACTCTACTCTCTACTCTACCCTACTCTACCCTACCCTACTCTACTCTCTACTCTACCCTACTCTACCCTACTCTACTCTACCCTACTCTACTCTCCCCTACTCTACCCTACCCTACCCTACTCTCTACCCTACTCTACCCTACTCTACCCTACTCTCCCCTACCCTACTCTCTACCCTACTCTACTCTCTACTCTACTCTACCCTACTCTCCCCTACCCTACTCTCTACCCTACTCTACTCTCTACCCTACCCTACTCTACCCTACTCTCCCCTCTACTCTACCCTACTCTACTCTCTACCCTACTCTACCCTACTCTACCCTACCCTACTCTCCCCTACCCTACCCTACTCTCTACCCTACTCTACTCTCTACTCTACCCTACTCTCTCCTACTCTCTACCCTACCCTACTCTACTCTCCCCTACCCTACTCTACCCTACTCTCCCCTCTACTCTACCCTACTCTACTCTCTACTCTACCCTACTCTACTCTCTACTCTACCCTACTCTACTCTACTCTACTCTACTCTACCCTACTCCCTCACTAGAAAACATCACACGGTGTTTAACCCCCAACCACAGTGTGATCCAACGGCCAGCACCACCTCCTCCACTCTCTGGTCTGACACTCAGGGCACCGAGGTAACAGTGAACAAGAAAGTGGAAGTACTTGCAATGCAAAAAAAAAAGGAAAAAAAGTGAATTGTTTTTCTCTGATGTGTCAATGTAATGTAATGTAATACTCACTATCTCTTTTGCCCTTGCGGAAGGAGGACCACATGGCACTGAACCTATTGAGGGCCCCTTGACGTCCACCTTCATCTTCATCTGATGGGAGGGTTGCTGCAGAAAACAGAAGCAGAAGCTGCTCAGTACTGAGAGCCTTCACACAACAGCATTCACTCCCGCTGATAGTTTAAAGCCAAGCAACTAAAGGGTTTGAGTGGCCTGGCTGATTGCTCAGGTTGGACTCAAGTGACACTATAAATACATCATAAACACCCCGATATCAGTATTGCAACTAGTGTAGGGTTGACTATTGGTGCTTTCACAGAATATTTATAATGGCTAAGTGGTAAAGGCAGATAACAGAGCAGCTAGAAAAGTCTGGCGAGTTCAAAGAATTACATTCCTTTACTGTAATGCAGCTTTTAAAAGAAGAAACAATACTTAAGCCCTATTACGATATCAAGTTTCATTTCACAATATCTATATATTGCACAGCCATAACTTGTGCCTGTTAATGTTTTTTTCTTGTCACTAGAATCTATTGTAACAGCTGCTCTCCTCTTCAAGCCTACGGGCAGTAAATATTCCAAAGCAGGGCAATATGATGGCATATATCGGCAACACAATATAAATATGTCTATTGTATATCATTTTTTATATTTCTTTATAATATAGATGGCAATATAGGCTTGGTCTATATATATTCATTTTTTTAATTTCACTTGAAACTGTAAATTTGCACTAAAATTCTAAATAAAAAGAGAAAATACCTAGTGCTTCTCATTTCTCGAGTATTTAATTCACACAGGAGTAAATAAAAATAGGCTTTACTATGTGCTTGTTTCATACAGAATTATTAAATGATCAGAAAACATGCTCTATCCTGATATATATCGTGATTGAGAAATGACATGACCTATATCGAGATAGGAGATTTTGGCCACATCGCTCCACCCAACTCCAAAGACAGAGTTTTTGTGGACTATTTGCGCTCCACTCTTTACTATCATATCATACTAACTGTTATATTAATGAACATTACACTTGTCACAAGTGCACACTGCTTAAGAACCACTAAACAGATTGTCCTTCTTCTAAGCACAATGACAATAAAGATCTATTCTAGTTCTTGAGGAGTGATTGGACCTAAAACCTTTCACTAGACTATGCAGGGTAAATGGATTTAAGAAACTCTTATCTGTACAGTCAAAAGAAACGTGTCTCCAGCTACTGTACTCACCGTGTTTCCCAGCCACATCAGAGATGAGGTTATCTTTGGGCTGCTCACCTGGACAACAGACAAGAGAAACCGTCAGTTTGATAAATACTGTTACGTCACTAACAAATACGAATTTCATGTTCTGTTTGCGTTCACTTGTACTTTCAACCAAAGTGGAGGAAAAACACATCTGGAGGAGCGTTTCAGGAAGACTTTGAGAAGCCAAACAAACTGACCCAGGATGTGTTTGTTTCATAAGGAACACGAGGTCGGACTAAGTCCAGTCTGGTTCCAGCGCTGCTCATTCCTGACTGAAATGTGAGTTTCCTTTCTAATCACAAAGAGGCTGAATCCCCAAGCATGACATCGAACAACTTTCACGTATGAAAAATGAGCCCAGCCAGATTTATGGGTATTACACAGGAACTTATTTTACCATTTCATTTGTACAAGTGACGACGTCGCCATGGAAATGCTGTTCAATTACCTTCTTAATAAAAGTATTTCTGGGTGTCTGTCTCATTTTTTATTTGATTTAGTTCACATTGAGATTTTTGGAAAATGTACTCATTTGTTTTAATCTAAGTAGTGAAATAAATCAAATGTTTGCAGCGCTTGAAGTTTAGAAGCACGTTATGTAGCTTTGAGCACTGTGCAGGTACTTGAAATGTGGGCTTTCAATGAGCAGTGACTGATACAATAGGCAGCGCTAAGTGTCTCATGTGCTGATGGACTACTGAGGTTGACCCTCTGTACCCAGCATTGTGTTCGCGTGCAGCAGACTGATAGAAACGTCGGTTGAGTCTGAGGTGAAGCTCAGCCTGAAAAATAGGTTGACGAGGAGCAGGTCACGTTTCCATGGTAACTTGGGTCAGACTCATCTAAACCTGGCATACTTCGGAAACACAAAAACCTGATATTGACCAGCTTCAACCAAGAAACCGAAACCACTCCACTAACATGAAAGCAGAAAGTAAAGTATGCTGTGGTGAACACAGACTGGTGACGACCAGGAAACATCACTGCGGAGAGGGCTAATAGCACACATACTGGAGCATATGATATTAGTAAGTACTGTAGATCAAGTGCAGTCCTATCCATCTGGATTGGCAATTGTACTGAACCACCACCATCAACAACACAGCTCTTCCATAGTAATGCTCTGTACTGCAGCTCTCACAGTGCTGAATCATTTGTTTACTTCAGACTCTGAGGAAAGAATTTTCATACTTGTGCTGCATTCAGGCCCTGTGGGGAAAAAGACAACTCTGTCGATGTCAGATGGTAAATAAACAGCATTGGGGAAAAAAGCTGGTATCAGTGTTTTTGATTCACTATTTAATCTGTCGATCGACTATTTGAAGAAAATATTCTTCAGTTCAACAATTTGAACCTCACTTGGGAAACTCCATCAACACACTCGTACTTCCCACTGCAAAGAGGGAAATACCTCAAGTGTGTGAAATGAAATCATGACAAACAAAGAGCAAATCTCTCAACTGGTCTCATCTGAAAGAGAGAACGGAGAGAAAGAGAACGCTAGAAATTGGCCCACATAAAAGTCGATAAGGCATCTCATGTTATGTGAACTCATTATCAAAAGTAAGACGTGCATTTTTAGTTCACATTGAAGAGAGAAATGATTCTTTATGAAGCCACATTGTCTGGAGATGCATTACTGTGGTTTGCCACATGAAACCATCTACAGAGTAGACCTGTATTTTTTAAATTAATTTTATAGCAAGGAATGTCATACCGAAATTGTACCGATTGTTAAATTTACTTTCATATGATGAAGTATAAATGAATGTAGTCAAAGACACTGACCAATTGAGTAAAGACACAAATATACTTGTATCAGTAAATTCTTACACACCCAGAATTTCACAGGTGGATATCTCCTAACCAATCTATAAATAGGATCATTTGTGTGCAAAGAAACCAAAGCCCATTTATAATTGTGTCGACACGAGACAATGCAGTTCAACCACTATTCTATAAAAAGGAACCACACAGTTCAGCCCAGTGAGGGCAAATATGGGTTGGACATGCGCCCTTCTTAGGAAAAAGAAGTTGTTAGATCCTGCTTAACGTGTTGAACTGTGCTGGTAACGAGAAGGCCGCCACACACTAACAGAAGCTCTGATCCCAAGTGGATCACCCGATGACAAAACCGGCAACACTGGACCACAAACTGCATTCTTGTTGGTGTGCGGTTGTGTCACTGCAATGTCTGGTTTGCCGTTGAACATGGCCTCGCGTTTATCACCGACTTGGACATACCCGTATGCGTTCGGTTAAAAGGCTGAATGAGTACAGTACAGCTGAACGTGCCCGAGACGAGTTTATCCTGGACGAGATTAAATAAAGACATTGTCCAGGTTTCACTTTCAATCTGGGTCCTGACAACAACAACCTTTAATCTAAGCCTAAAGTCCGCCTTACTCAACCTCAGTCTGTTTGCACTGTGTCAATAGCAACGCCAGTGTTTCCCACCAACGCCTTGCAGTTGAACAGGTTTGCACTCAATCAGCTACAAAGAAGCATACTAACTATAGAGCTAAATCTATATTAGATTACTCTTGACATCGATAATGACATCAGAGGCAAACCTGTCTTCAGCTACATGTTACTGCTAGATGTGCTGCTGCTGTTCAGCTATGATGAGGGTGTAAACAAAAGTGGTTCAACAGCCTGCCGCCCTCAGGCTCCTGAACATGTTCCAACCAATTCTATAGGAAAAGGAATGGAGTCGTCACTAGTGCACGACACAAAAACTCCTTGAATCCTGTTCAAATTCTATTTCTCCTTCAGAAAACCTGCAACCTGTAGATTTCATATACAATCTGTCCACTTATTTATCAGTCCAGTCCTAACAAAAAGTCCCAAATTCAGACAGTAGCTCCCAAAATGCTGTTTCATCACCAGTGGGGATCCCTTTTCAGTGTCAACAGCCACATTCCTGGCTTAATATGTAGCCAGCCATGAAGAGCCTCACACAGGCTATGCTGCGGGAGTAGGTGTTGGACTACAGATGTGAACGGTGGCTTGGTATCCTTCTGATTACACCAGCGATTCAAACGGACTGCAACAAAAGAGACATGTGTGACTGCCATGTCAGCTCCCTGGGCTTCAAAGTGACCCAGATTATCAGATTGAATCCGTTAAATAACTAAGAGCTAGTGGAATAAAACGTCAAGATTCAAGGCATCGAGTTAGGCACCATGCTGAAGTAACTTTATAGGCCCAATCTCCACACTCACGGACTTGGTGGCGCATGGCTGCAAAGTAGGTGAGGGTCTAGTTCTGTCCCACTTTCAAATGGTCGAGTGTTGGAGGGCTCTCTCACAGACATTTTGAGCCCTTTATGAACCCTTTCCGTAAGTCCACATTTCTCAGGGAATTACCCACAATTCATAGCAATGTGAGGTTAAACACGCAGGTTACCAGTGGGAAGTGTGGAAGCCTGAGATGTTAAAAAAAAGGTAAACAAAGAGGAGGGCACATGGGTGCTCAGCTTTAGACAAAAACATTAAAGACTAAAGATGGTACATAAACACAGAGACTATAGTACACAGACATTCATCAAACATTTCATTGCGTCATTGAAGCGGTTATGAAAAAAATGATTTAACAAAAACCTCTCCTCTCATGAAGGCGAAAGCCTGGAAGACGTTCAAATCAGGGAGTACAAAGTATTAAATAGATAAACAATATTGACGTTGTCGTGGGAACTTGATATGTCGCAGCAAAGTGCTGTCCTATTCGTATTTACACCATTTCAAGCCCTCACAGTCTCTCACACTCAACCATTTAACAGATGACGTCAGTAAGTCCCTGAGGGTTCAGGGTTTAAGGCTTTAGGGGACATTGGGATTGGGCCCTAGTGTGCACTTGTCATGGCCAGAAGTCTGGTTTTGGATTGACACAGTGAACGACTAAAGCGTTGTTTTACGGAAAATAAAACGTCTATTTAACTTCCAATATCAGACAGCTGCCAAATACCAAACTGCGTTTAGAAAGAGGCGGATTTAACGTTCTGACGTTTGAGGTGCTAAACTCGCTGCGCTACATTGGAGTCCATAATTCATTCGGCGTGTTTATGCATTATTTCAGCATGTTTTATGCACTTTATTTTATTATATTTGTCCACCGTATTTACCTACTAAAGTGGTTGACAACTTAACACACGGATATAACGTTACAACTTGCGCGAGACATGTCAACATCGCACGCTCCAACAGGTTGACAACGATACGTGTTAACGTTAGTCGGTGAACAAAACACCGTTTAACAGCAACGTAGGTCATCATTTTGTAAACTTCTCCAGGGGTTTTGTTTTTGTCCTATCTACGTAGACTATGTCAGTCACAGAATTCATAGTGGATAGTGTGCAGTAGGCTACTCACTCCATCTGTTCCTGATGTTCGTCAGTCGACCCCCCTTTCTTCTCTTTACTACCGCTTCACTCATATCTGCTTCACCCCGCAAACACACCGCAGTCCTCTCGGTTGTTTTTGTCCGCAAACTCAGTAGTACAGCAGAGGCACTCTACCGTCTCCATTCCCGCACATACGCCGCATCCCCGGCTCGCGCTCACCGCCCCTATCCGCGTGCTTCACAGGCTGAAACAGCTTCTACTGCTTGGAGCGTGCCCAAGCGCTGGTGTCCTCTGTTGTGTTGCGTTCAAGTCAGGTCCGCAAAAACGACCCTTAATTCCCTAATGTTGAATGTTGAATGTTGCTACTACAGCAGTTATTTTTCTTACTCTGTCTGTATGGGAAATCGCGACGTGTAAACTAATTCAAGTTAGTCACACGTCAAGTTACAATAACTACAAGGTGTCGTTGAAGCTCGACAGGCCGACAGAAACAAAAAGGTGCGTGTTGTTCTTTAAGTCCCTCCAGCTGTAACCGTGAAGCAACAACCAGCAGACAGTGACTCAAACCCCTTGAGTAAGAGCAGGTCAGAATAGCTTTTAACTTCATACGAACCCAGTAAATGTTAGGGAGCTGAATCACACCTACTTTCATGACTTTTCTTCCACTTTGACAAGACTGTAAAGACCCTTGAAAATGCTGTTTACTATACGTTCAGGTTGTAAATAGAGAAATACCCACAGCAGTACAATATAGTTTACATCCGTGAAGTAGCCTTCAAATACCTGATCACATCAGTTTCCAAAGGGCTAATAGCTTGCATATTTTCCAACTAACCTTCGGATGTTCTCCATAGTACTGGGAGGAAACGATATGGTCTGGACTCCAGGGTATACAAATGCACTCTAACAGAATTGGGGGACTTGCGAAGGCAGATCTGAAAATATGGTCATAACACTTCCTACTCAGTATACAATGTATACTATAACAGACTTTAGGAAGCTAAGCTTCATCTGACTAGTAAAAAGACCATGACATGTCAAATTATGAATGCCCCTTTAATAGTCCATCATTTGCAATACTACTTTGTATGAAGCCTTTATTGGATTTATGTGATTAATCTCGGACATCTGCAAAGATGTGAGTTCATGAATTCATACCTTTAATCTCAAAAATGTTGATATTTTTAATGTATTATTCTCTCCAACCCCTTTTCAAATGGATCAGTATGTCATTCCATGTTGAAAATCTCGCAGGCGCTTTGCCAATTTTTATTCTATTACCTTAAAAAATGGTCCTTTCTGAAACCCTGACCATCTTTAATCAAATGCTTTCAGCTGCTTATGACAAATTGCTTTTATCTTCTGCAAGCGGAGACAAATTAAATACTTTTTACTGAATGCTTTGATAGACAGTGGGAAAGTCCTGACCCAATCCCCCAGCTCAACAGGGGCCCACGCCTCTCAACCACCCATACCAGCCCCCTTCACCCCCCTTCAGTGAGATCCACTCAGATCTAAATCTTTATGGCTTTAAGCCTCCAAACAGAAACATACGGTAGATTAAATACGCATCAAGTAAAACAAATGAAGTTTCTTCATCATCACAGTGTGAAATAAAATTTAACTGACAAAGTTAAACGCCGATATGGAAAAACTGTTATCTAGTGGCAGGACGCCGTCATCTCGCGGGTCACAAAATCAACATGCATTGTGGGAGATGTGGTACATGGTCACTGTACACTGTAAAGCAGCATAGACTTTAATTTTAAGACAATCATATGCCTTTTATATGGAAGCCCATTTCCGGCAGCAAAAAAAAAATACAAAATAAGATAAAAATATCCCCATGGCACTTTTGGTGCATCCATCTGTAACCATAACACTGACCAGATGTTTCCAGTTGCTGTTCAATGAAGGTTGCCACATCGGTTTTATTATTTCTATGCCAGAGCTGCTTCTTGCTTGAAATCCTTTCAAGGTTGCGTTTGCTGAGTACAATCCCACGTGGAAGAGCAAGCAATTGAAGTATTTCATCTGTTGTAAAGCCACGTTTAAAGTAATCTTCAATGTACTCACAATCCATTTATATGTCAAATGTAGGGTAACCTATGAAGAGCTGCTTCTATGACTGTTGTGTTAAAGTATCTCATAATTTGGACTTTCTATCTCACAATTGTGATATTAAAAATCATAGTTATGACTTTTTATCTCATAATTATGACTATCTCATAATTTCGAACATGGGGATATTTTTATTTGCAAGTCTAACTTTTCATATTTTTATTTTTATTTTTATTTTTTTTTTTTTGCTGGCAGATTCACGGGCCACATAAAATGACGTGGCGGGCCTTGAGTTTGACACATGTTTTAGAATGTCTTGGCTGGTACAAATGAGTAGTATGTAAATTAGATTTTTAAGAAAGCAACACAATACAGAAGGGTAAGGGGCATTTGCTCTTTGAGGGAACTCGAAGCGGCAACAAGGATTCTGCCGGTGAACTAGTCCCCCTAACAAGTGCATGAACATTAACTCTTAGTTTAATTAGCAGCGCCAAACTCTGAGCACTTAAGAAGGAGGGTGGGATGGTGAGCTGACAGCATGCTGTCATGCTGTGTCTAAAATTAATTTTGCATTAACTCAAGCAGCTGGTGAATGAGCCAGTGATTGTAAAGCCTGAATGAAACAGTTGATGCCCATTAGCTAAGGCTCCATTTAGCATTCCACACTTTGCCATGTCCACTCAATGCTCACGTTGTCCCTTCGTACATACCTGTCTGCTTCACCTGGTCCTGGGTACGGTTCGGCTGTGAGGCACCATCTTCATCTGGGACTGACTCTAGAATTAGAAATGAAAAAGAACCCACAAGGTTTGGCCAGTCTGTGTTCTTCATAAGGAAACTGATCTGTCACGTTTTTGTCTGTGATCATTTTTTAGACAGACTGTAGGGGAACTACGAAAGAGCATCAGTTACCCTGTCTCGATGTCTCCCGTACTGATGAAAATGACAGCAACCCTCTCCGCCGTGTAAATGCCTCGTCATCAGAACTGTTGCTCCTTTCTGCGGAGGTTCACATCGACACAATGAAGAGTCATCAATGAGTAAATGGCTAATAGAGATGCAAGTGTTGTCTGTATAATATGCATTTTATGATCCGCTGTCTTACTTTTAACACGGAAGGATGAGAAGCTGAAACTCTTTCTGGTGTTCGGCGACAGTTGCTGCTCCAAATTCTGAGAGAAAGGAGAATAAAGATAGATTTAAATTAAATATTAACTAAGAGGCAAGCATAAAGTCAATTAGTGGTCTAGTTTTCCACCTTCCTCATAAAAGAAATACGCCTGTTACATGTCTATCTGTATCCCAACAGCTACTGTTCCTAATGATTTTGGTGACCTCTTGACCTTTCATCTAGTGCTGTTGTCGGGTCACAATCTTCACTCTTGATCCAACGTGTCTTAACTAATGGTCGGGTTTCAGAGACATTTTCAATAGGAGTCTTTTGGTCCCCTGAGGATGAACACCTCCTTGCACGGCAACTGGATTCTCGTGAGGTCACGAGATCACACGAGTCTCGTGGGATCACAGATCAGGTGATAAATCCACCTCATCAGGCTGCTGCTCCTCAGAGTGATTTGGTCATTAGATGATTGATCTAGTACTGTAGATAGGGGCCAGGTTGCCAAGATCTTTGCCGTGGATAATCATGGTCCGAAGAGGACGAACCATGTTGGATTTTGGTGATTCTGTAGTGTCAACATGTTTTGTCCCCCTCAGGCGGCAACCTCCGGTTCTGCCGAGTGAAGCCAAGTGACAAGAAGTCAGATTTTGTGGAAGTCTATGAGAAAATGACTCTACTTCTCTCTTGATTTATTCCCTCAGTAAACATTGTAAACATGAGTTTATGGTCTCAAACTCTAGTTTCAAGTCTTCTTCAATACAGCATGATGTTCATTTAGTAAATTATGGTCCATTTAGAGTCAAACAGACCATAAAGCAGAGTATGCTTTAGGGCGGGGCTACTGTGATTGACAGGTCGCTGCCGCTACCAGAGCCGTATACAGCATCTCTACGTCACTCCTCCGCAATCCAAATATGCTAACTTCTGTTCATTGGTTGCAAAAAAAACAACATGGCGTCGGCCATAATCCAAGATGGCGACAGGGAAATTGCTGAACTCAAGGCTTCAAAATGTCAGTCCACAAACCAATGGGTGAAGTCATGATGACTACGTCCACTTCTCATATACAGTCTGTGGCTAAACAAGTAGCAAAAATAATAAGTGAAGCTTTAAACTCGCGTAAAGTGTTTTAATTGCAATACTGTATATTCCCACTTATTTTTGTATGACTTAGAAAGTGAGGGCATTTCATGTAAACAGTTGGTGGTCAGGCTCACGCTGTCTAGTTTTAACGTGGCTTAGTCAGCTTGGTCACTGACACTGATACCACTATACAGACACCATTCCTTTACTGCCACTGAGCCTCTGTTGTTGCTTGGTTTGAATACTCAACTGCATGAACTTTATATGAGCATTATCGGTTCTGCATGGGAAGACACGGCCGCTATTTATAGCCGACCAAAAATGACAGGACATGATGGTGCCCTATGGGAAAACTCCCCGGCAATATAAACCACCAGTGTACAAGTGGAATGCATGGATGCAGGGTTAGTGGAGCGTGTCATTAAGTAAAGTATTTGTAATATCAGTTTGTTATAGTTGTAAAACATTGTCAGTTTTCTGCTCTTGTCACTAGCGGAAATTGCAGTTTCTGCAAGCTTTAACATTTGCTTTTCAGTCAGTTATTGATCTTTTCCTGTGGTAACAAACCCGTGGTACAGGAAGTGAGTTTTATGTTTCATGTTTGTTTTGAATAAACTGGGTATAGTGAACATGGCCCTGAAAGTATTTAGCACTTTCATTAAGTATCATCTCCCGAGCAGTGCTCAAATTAAGTTCCAGGAATTGTCC
Organism: Anarhichas minor; assembly: GCF_050575085.1. Classification (NCBI taxonomy): domain Eukaryota; kingdom Metazoa; phylum Chordata; class Actinopteri; order Perciformes; family Anarhichadidae; genus Anarhichas; species Anarhichas minor. Next base: position 1,431,085 of record NW_027466466.1, on the reverse strand, counting down.
AGTATCCATCCACCCAGCACTTCAGTCAGGCTGTTCTTTGACAAGAAATAGTTCCAGCACATAGCTCCCCTTCAACCACAAACTGTAGGTTTTTTTCCATGCTTGTGTAAAGATCAAATAAGCATGCTACAGATGCTTTAATTGTGTGGACTGAACTTTGGACAGAGCCAGGCTAGCTTTTCCCCTTTCCACCAGTGTTTATGCTAGGCCAAGCATTGCCTGACTCCAGATCTGTACTCAACCCTCAGACTTAACATCGATATTGATCTTCATCTTCAATTTACTCTCAAAAAGGAAGCAAATAAGTATATTTCTCCTTTAAAGTCTCCACGCGTAGAGTTGGAAACAAGTCATTTTGGGGCCTTCGAGTGGTATAAAACAAATGAAGACTCACTGAACATGAAGCCCTGAAAAAGCACATCAGACCACCAAAATGCAAATGCTATTTGAGGCCTCTGGCTAGTGGCCGTTGCAGTGCTTTCAGACCTGTGCACACTTGCCCTTCCTCTGGCTTATCTTTCACTTCAAAGAACAATGGCCTCAGTCGCCATAGTGACCACGCCTGTAACTACACAATATGGGAGGTGATTTCTACACTGACTCCATCACGAACACACTCTTTTATGACAGAATTGCAGTGTTTTTCCTCGGCTTATCGCTTCCAGTTCAATAAAGCAGGTCATTGTATTCTCTGCTATCACTCACATTAGTCCTTGCTATAAATGTTCTTACTTATTCTTGCACCAAGGCTGATTGTCAAACCTGTCAAAGCGGATAACTTGCCAGTGATGTAATAAATATCAATAAACACTCACACAGTCCATTTTTCTGCAGAATGAGTACTTTTACTTACTTAAAGGTACTACAAGAAATTTTAATTTGCGTTGATTTTGGCGGTCCCTGTGGACAAAAGTGGTAGAGTTTCCGAGTCGCTTTATAAAACCTCTAACTTTACTGCAGCAGTGTGTGGGAGTCTATCCCGCTCAGACCTGGTTCTGGTTCTGCCGTGCCGCCCTTAGAGGGCTCAGCAATATGGCCTGGGCCTCCAGCAGTGTGAAGTCGGTGTTGGCTCCCAGCGGGGACCGGCGGATCAATCGAGGAGAAGCTTTGTTCCTGGACGAGGAGACGCTGCTGCTGGGAGCTGAGCTCTCCTCCTACAACTGCAGGTCGGATCTGGGTCTGTCCACGGTGGGCTGCTTGCTGCTAAAGGCCCTGCTGGATTCTTCTGGTGAGCCTGATGGATTCGTTTGATTTTGTCTTAATTGGACCAGGTGGCACCGACCAGAATTAAGAATAACTATATAGAAATAGACAATCTTCTCGTTTACTTATCTAGGTCATAAAGAGGCATCAGTATTAAATCGAGACTGTTTCCTAACCAGTTAAAAGTTCCTCCAAGTGACTTTAAAATTATAATTGCGCTTTTACTTCAGTGAAATTTTGAATGCAGGACATTTATTTGAGTATAAATACATTGGTGTGTTGGTACTTTTCAAATTTAAAAGTAAATAATCTGAGTAGCGGTGTGCTGTGCCCACGCTTTGCTAAGCCATTGTAAATAATGGGTTTCAGAGTGCAGTGGTGCCCTTAACAGTCCGCCTCACTCCCCGCCGCTCCACAGGAGGACTAGCTACGAGGTAACTAGCCAGCCATCCGTCTTCTTAGCTGCATCCGCTCTCTTCCTGGCGTGCTGCAGCAACACTTTACAGCCCTGCTGACGTGTGTTGTCATCATCACAACTAACAACAATCACCATTTTTCTTTCATACCTGTCAACTGACCACGAAAATGTTGGTTGTACTCTTCTATTTCTATGATATTAACCAAAACCTATTCTTATTTAATTACGTTGACTCCTTGTACATGCTGGATCAGACTTGAAGATCCTGCACCGTCCTACTTTTCACCTCTAGTCACTCCTCATGCCTGCTCGGGCTTTACGATTTTAAACTGCCAACTATTCCAAAAACAAAAGGTGGTACCGAGCCCCGCTTCTCAGGAATCGTCTTCCTACTCAAGTTTGAGAGTCTGCCTCAGTCGACTACTTCAAAAGTAAACTCAAAACACATCAGCCTTCAACCTCACTTAGTCTGCCCTAAAATACTCAATTACAGTTATCAGCTTTCCCTTTTGTATATTGCATGTAGTGTGTGTGTCCAATTATTACGTTTGCAATGCGCTATATCTCACTTCTATACATTTTAGTGTGTTTTGCTTATGTTACTCATTGCTGTTTGTATCATAAGTACAGCCCTTTGACGCATGCTTTGTGATATCATATGAACTTTGACTTTATCGGACTAGTTTGCTTGATCAAGTTATCACAAAGTACTGACTGACTGCTAACTAATGTTTGGACGATAGAGGAAGTGGGAGAAGTACCTAAGGGTTGATCAGCACTTCTGTCTGCGCCTGCTCTGATGCTGAAACTCCATTGTTGAGACATAAACACCCTGATGGAACACATGCTTTTGTTCAGCTTATAGTAATGGAGTAGCCCCCAGGATACCATTTAGAATCATCCTACAATAAATACCATATAAAGTAGATCATTTGTCAATGGAAGCCAGCAAAGCCTGGACAGAACAGGAAATACTTTGCTAGCTGAGACAGGTGTGCAGGAAGTTGCAATCGCTGATAGTCGAGCGATATGTTTGCGGGTACATTTCATGTCTTTACATATGACATTACCTCAAGTCAAGAAATGCACACACACCCCTCCCCTCGACTCAATACTAAAGTGGTGTGCACTTGTCATATAATTCTTACCACAGGAAGTAAAAATGAAGCTGCTAACATCAAAGTTCTCCATTCCTCCTGTCATGTGACATTCACAGGAAATATCGCAGATGTTTTAACATCTTTACATTTCCCCGTGCTGTTTCTTTTTTCTTCTGGTTTCCTAATTGCTACCTTCATTTATGATATTGTTCAGATACTGATTTCAATACATATGTAAAGTGAGCATACGAATGTCAAGTTAATCACAGCTGAGCCTGAAACAAGTGAAGCAGCCTTGAAGTGAAAACACAGAGAGCATGGTTTATGGAAGGAGCTCACTCACCTCCTGCGCTGGCTGTGACGTCTTGTCCATTTGTCTTGGTTGAGCAGAAGAAACTGAATCGGGTTCTAATGTTCTGACTTTGTCATAACTTTGATTTTTTTATTCCTTCAACGGATAAATAACAGCGTTAAATGTTCTCCTGCTCAGCATACACGGGCAGTGTAAACAACTGCTGTCAAGTGCACTGTATGAGGAAGTGCACCAGTTGAAGTGTGCGGTCGATGGACTTCAGTCTCAGGCTGGGATTTCCTCTTTCAATGTCAAACCAAAGTACAATGACGTTGCAACACAATATGTGTGTGTGTGTGTGTGTGTGAGGGTATTGTGCAGTGAAACCTGTTCATCGGCTTTTGGAACCAGTTAGTGCACTGGATAACGACTATTATTGTATATGCACTCTACAAACCTGCAGTCTGCTTGTGTTGGCAGACACAAAAGAGTTACAAGGAAGAATAATTAGTGGGATAAAGAAAAAGGACGACATTTGTGGTTCCACTGCTATCTATTTTAATCTGTCTTTTAAAACTGACCATCATGAGACCAACAGTCTTAAAGCTATGTAATGCTAAATCAGTGGCATACTCTTTTAAGTCCTGGTCCCCCCGGCAGAGTTCAAAGTCATCCACGAGTATTCACTAAATCAATATAGGGACTGCTCACAGGGCTAGTTTAAAGCACCTTGAAGCAACTTTGTGATATTGGGCAACTGACTTGACTAGAAGTTGTCACAAGGACTCTCTTGTCTTTGTTGGGTTGCCTGGTCTGGCTCCCTGTCTTTGTCTCCACCTCCAGCTCACTTCCCCCAGGCCATGTCCTCTCCTCTCAAACCCCAAACCCACCGTCCTCGAACCATCCACTAGATGCCCTCAGACTCCAGTCCTGTTCACCTGACACCAACAAATTGATTTAACACCAAGAAGTGGCCCTTAGAAATGGGTTCTCAGGGCCCTCACATTGTCTCCTCCTACCTATGTAAATGGTATTAGTTGATAGGACATGACTGGGGTAGACTTTTCAGTCATGTCGGTGTTCATGATTCACTTCAGGCGATTGTTACTTTCAGGCATCCCGTGCTCTGGACTGCTTAGGTCCACAACTTCACCATATGAAGAGGAATTTACCCCCAAAGCCATCTCTGAGTACATGGGCGGACGTCTCATCGTTGCTCTCCTGCATGAAGTGGATTCAACACAACAGCAAACATTGATAAGAGTACATGACAACTTGTTGACAGTTCCCTCTGTGCGGTAAGGGTGTGTGCTGGCAGCTCAACCACTTCTACTGTACATGTAGATGACAGTGTGAATGTAAGGTCACGGTCAGTGCGAGTGTTTTGACATTATGTTCTTAAAGCAGATCTGATAGCAGAACAGATGAAAATGATACAAATCAGCAGCTGTCTTGCAAACTGTGACCTGTGTGTGTGTGGGCAGGTGTATAATAGGTGCAATTATCTTATCTGAGCAGCAGGGTCGAACTTGAACAAAACACCGACCTCGCTCCAGATCATAAAGCAGTGTACTCTGACCGGATCTGAAGTACTGTGTGGAGGTACGGGGCACCCTACAGTCAGTATGGGTACAAAGAAAAGAGCCATGAGGGGAGTAAACAACGTTTGATGTCGGGAACACACTCGCAGGGTGATTTTAAAGTCACATGCACTGAAATTTAGGAATCTGGTGGAATGTGATGGAATGTATATGTTCTCTGTTCTGTTATTTATCATTTTGTTTTTTACAAACATTTTTCTTCTCTTTTTTTAAACGTTCAAAATAAAACATATTTAAAATCAACCAATGGGATGCTTCTAGGGGCCCTGGCCATCAGGTCCCACTCAAGATGAACACACACATACGTGCATAGATGATTTGTCGGTTCAGATCTACAAGTGCAGTGGGGCTGGGTCTGCCGTGCAGCATCAGGCACAAAGACACATTCACACACACTACAGAGCAGGATGTTTCTATAGAAGTGATTTCATTCAGAATATGGTGGAACATTGAAAAAACGTTATGAAGTAGACAAAGTTGAGTTTGCCTTTATTGTGTCTGAAGTAGAGAAAAGCCTTCAACTTCTTCTGTATAACAGCGCCCTCTGGTGGGGCCGGGCCCCATGGGCCCCTCATGTAAAAACGCTGATGCAGGTAAGAAGAAAAGTATGTTTTTCGTTTAGAGGTGAACTATCTCTTTTCTTCACAGAGAAATCAGTCCATACGCAACCAAGTGTTTAAGTTACATTACAATCAGTTCACACATTGGCAATGCAAAGCAATTAATATATGTGAAATTGTTACATACAGTAGCAGCTGATACCTTTAAGTACATTGAGCTTTTGTTCTTTCTTCTCAGTAAACTTTGAATGCAGGACTTTTACCCGTAACAGAGTATTTGTGCACTGCTGTAGTAGTACTGGACAGCATGGTGGTGCAGTGGTTAGCACTGTCTCCTGACAGCACGGGGTTCAATGAACATGTCTCCAGGTTCTCTGGCTTCCTCCCACGGACCAAACACATGCAGCTTAGTTAATTGTTCACCCTAACTTACTTGTAGGGGTGAATGTGAGCGTCAATGCTTGTCTGGGTGTGATTGACCGGCAACGACAGGAGAAGTTAGTCTTTCAAAATAAAACAGGAAACACTATGCACAGAGAAACAGGGATGTTACACTTATGACTCTTCTGTACCTGTACTACTGTCACACTAAGTGTTAGCGTGTCACTGATAAATATTAAGATGGTTTCTATCACTGAAGTAAAACAAGAAGTAAACACATATCATATTGTTGTCTGATAGTAAAGGTTGCCGGTAGCCAGCATTAGGCTATCTTATCTCCAGGCCCTGTGTTGTACAGGAGCCCAGTTTAAACACCTTTATTATTTTAACTGAGACAGAATTATTCTTGTATGGCATGTAGTTGAAAATGAAGTTACAAATATCACTCTGATTGATACAGGCAAACCTGGTACTTTTCTTTTGAGATTTAACATTTGTTGTACACACACAAAAAGAGATCCACGTTGATGTACTTCTCATCAATAAACCGAAACCAAACAGATTCACAGCCAACATTGTACACATCTTTGAAAGTTGACAGATGATATGAACACACCATATCCTCTCTGATAAGCCTCACAAACCAAAGTAGGTCACACCAGCCATATACTCTTTAACTATGTTACATGATGGCCAGCCTGATATCCCCTCGCTGTCTGATACTAATTATTTGTCTTTCGCGAGGATACGGATAGACCTTCAATATGATAGCAAAGCTGCCAGTGGATTCCAGCCAAGTTATTCCAATTGATTAATGTTAGAGTTTTATAGTAACATTTATATCGGGCTACTTCTGACATAATGTTAAAGTGAATGCTACTGTAAAAAGAGCAAAGGAAGATACGGTAATCAAACTCAGGACAGGTCTTAGTGGTGGTGATATGCTCACATTATCTACTGGGGAGGTGCATCCATTCACTACCGTCTGTTAAACTCCTGAAGTTCGCAGACGACACAACGGTCATCGGCCTCATCAGGGACGGTGATGAGTCTGCGTACAGACGGGAGGTTGAACAGCTGGTCCTCTGGTGTGGTCAGAACAACCTGGAGCTGAACAGGCTCAAAACTGTGGAGATGACAGTGGACTTCAGGAGGAGCCCCCCAACACTGCCCCCCCTCACCATACTCAACAACACTGTGTCTGCTGTGGAGACCTTCAAGTTTCTGGGATCCACAATCTCTCAGGACCTGAAGTGGGCCCCCAACATCAACACCATCAGGAAAAAGGCCCAGCAGAGGTTGTACTTCTTGCACCAGCTCAAGAAGTTCAACCTGTCTCAGGAGCTGCTGATCCTGTTTTACTCCACCATCATCCAGTCTGTTCTCTGCTCCTCCATCACTGTGTGGTTCGGATCGGCAACCAAACAGGACAGACACAGACTACAACGGATTGTCAGGTCTGCAGAGAGCATCATTGGTTCCAGCCTGCCCTCCATCCTGGACTTGTTCACCTCCAGATTCAGGAGACGGACTGGAAAGATCTCTGCAGACCCTTCACACCCTGGACACGAGCTGTTCAACTCCTCCCCTCTGGTAGGCGCTACAGAGCTCTGTACGCCAAAACCACCAGACACAGGAACAGCTTCTTTCTGCTGGCCGTCACTCTCATGAACAATGAATAAGTAACATTGCACTACTACCTCTGTTTGCACTATTGTATCATATATATATATATATATATATATATATACTTTTTGTTTGGGATATATTTATACTTACATTGTATAGCTGTTAAATGTCCTTGTTTTTCTTATATTTCTCTTGTTTATTGTATATATTTCATATGTGTGTATGTACGATGAGAGTAATGTGTAACCGGAGTCAAATTCAATGTATGCGCACGCATACATGGCCAATAAAGCTGATTCTGATTATTGTACATGACATAATATACTGCCTTGTCTGTACAGTTCTTTTTGATATGCCGTGTGTGCATTCAAAGAGTTATTGGTCAATGTAGTAACTCCTCAATGTATCCCTTTCCTTTATATGCAGATACGTCACTCCATTGAAACAAAACTATCATCCTCAAACTCCCCTCTTGCACCCCCCAGACACCGCTCTGAGCATTTATGTCCGAGTCATATCTCTTCAGACTGCTGTGTTCCTGCTGTCACTCCTCCTGTGCTGTCAAAGGCGATAGTGGACGGACTAGATGAGGACGTCACTCAGAGCCACACAGTCTGGACACGTTAGAGAAACGAGTCACAGACAAGGACTAATCACAAAGTCCTTGTCCCACATATGAGATCTATCACATAGTGCTTGTCCAAGTTCAAACATCAGATCCCATCAGACGGCACGGCTACACTTAAAAACAGCTCCTGAATGAGAAGAGATTTTGTTCCTTTCCTGCTTTTATTTTCTATTTGTTGCGTTATCTCGACTTGATACCTGTGAAAAATTGAAATTAAATTAAATGACAAAAATACATTGTCACTGCCCTTCAGAACGATCAATGTTTTGTGATCAGCAGCACAACATCACTTGTCTTTCTTATGTTACAAAATTAATCTCTCACAACGGTTAATGTTTGGATAGGTTCAGGCACACAAAATAAAACTTGGTTAGTGTTCAAATGACTGCAAAGGTCAGAGGAGCTTTGTCGTCATGGCACCAACAATGACCATGTGGTTCCGGTCATGGTTAAAAGAAGCTGGAACCAGGAAGTGAGGAGGGGTCGACCCATCCATCAACCCCGACCATGGATGTGTGAAGAGAGCTGGATACAGCGCCACCATGGAGGTTTATATGATCAGTTTTACGTGTGTGATGTCATCCTAATAGTCTGTGGGCCAAGCGGGAACGAGTGGCCAGCTGGAGAAACACCAATGCACATGTGCAGTACACGGACTATAGACCCGGAAGTTATAAGACTTTTTGGGCACCACCTTTGAGTCCATTTTCTAGTTCATAAAGTAATTCCATCCACCCAAACATCACCTGACTTCCTCCTTTGCGCCCGTCATAATTATAATGTCCACTTCAGGCTTTTGTAAACATTTTTTTTTGTTTTTGCTGAAACGACTGTGGCCATCCTTCTCTCTCAGTAAGTAACATTGTTAGTAGCTTCAGCCCCCACAGGGCTCTGACAGGCAGTGACCCTTTACATGAGTCTCTCCTTGTTATTATCAGTGAAAAACCTGTTGTCTCCAATTATCTGATGAACACACAACTACATTTCTGGTGGTTTCTGATTCTTTTCATGTTGAATACACGACTTTCATCCAGGAAACCGCTGTTTGTGTCCCGTGTGAAACCAAAACAACGTTGAGCTAGTTTAACTTATGCATGTAAGTTATGTTAGGTCACACACTTAACTTACTTATTTTAATCCAATCCATGATCTTTTCCTGAACCTAACCAAGTTGTTTGATTCCACATTGTTAACCACATGTTGAAGTGTGGACTAACCTGCTTGTTGAAAAGTTACGCATAAGGGTCACCCAGTGGGTTCAAAAGAACCAAGCGTCTGTGTGTGGCGAGTTGGGAGTAAGAACGTGTTGCACGAGAGATTTAAGAGAATTTGATGATATTTCAACAGTTCTTCTTATGCACGAACAAAATTCAAGACCCAAGAAAAACGACGGCAACAGTTGTTTCAGCAAATGCACCAACACATTGTCTGTTTAAGTTCAAATGAGGGCGCCCTCTAAATAAAAATGAGGACGTAAGATGAAGTTTTTATACAGCGACAAAATCCTCAGAGGGAAGAGGTCAGGGTGGACGTACAGGTCAACAGAACATCGGACCTTAATATGGGAGATGACTAGGTGCATGTGGTTATATTTGTAACCATGACAAAAAGTTTGCTGACTTCATGAACCTTCTGTACCTGTACTACTATCACACTGATAGTGAGCATGTCACTGTTAAATATTCCGATGGTCTCATCACTGAAGTGAAACAAGAAGTGTTTACTTCTTGAATAAATGTAATAATGTAAGAATTGACTGCAAACTTTGAAGGTGTTTGAAATGAACATTAACTATTTTATCTGAAGCCTCTTGAACAAAGCGAACCAGGTCGTGTTGGTGCCTAAAAGTAAGCCAACCTTAACACAGTGTTGCACATTGTAGTGCATGAAGGCACAGACAGATGAAGTGGTCCTGCTGATAGCGCAGATCACTAAGCACTTTGTTCTGAAGGCAGTTATAGACGACGTAGATAGATTACTTTCTGTGCATCACAGTCCATCAGAACATCTTCCTGACCGTGTAACATCCCCCGTGATGGAACGTATTCTCTCATGTCAGCCCTGATCGACTCCCTCTTCAGTCATAGACTGCTTTGCTCTCTTCATATCATTTACCGTTCTCTCTTTATTTCTGTCACAACATGCCTCTGTGATGTCCCACGGGATCAAGCTTTCTACACGACATTTTTGTGAATGAAACTCGCAAAACTCACAAACAGCTGGCATTCATCAGGTTTAAACAAGCGGTTTATGACAAGTTGAGAGAGTTTGCTGAATCTGGTGCAGACAAGCCTCACAGGAAGAAGGCTGTCAGCTCCATTGCTTTTTACAGGCAGAAGTTCTGCAAGCAGCAGATAAAAGAAAGGTCAGAAGACTTGTTTCTGTGGACGATACACTCTCTCCTGGTCACACTCAGTAATCATCTGTGTATTAATCTTAACAGTGTACCCAAACACTTATCACAATCTACTTGTCTCTCATTGTCCTATTCACACTGTGCAGCACAACTAAAGGAGATCAGGAGACAATGAACAGCTTGATAAGTAAAGTGAAGAACTCATACATGCTGTGCAAGTCTAAGAACTGTACTGACGCCTGCATGTCTCCTGTAGCTCCAGGCCACAGAGGGTTTACTGAAGTCACACATTTAGACACCGCGACACCAGGCTTGGGTTGGATTACTTTGAAATGTAGTCAGTCACTGGACACAAATTATATGGCAATTTTCAAAATTTGTTATGTTATTGGATTTTAAAAAAAATCGAATCTGAATACTTTTGGATATTTAAGGATTAGAGATTGAAATTATTATTATTTTTTTTTTAAATGGACACAGCCACAAGAGATTGAGTTCCACAAATAGTCAAATTTCACTTTAAACATCTCAAAAACATTTCCAATGCAAATAAATGCATTTAGTGTAATATCATTTTCCTTTGGATGTTGGATTATTGAGGAAAATAAACTCTGTGGCAAAGAAACCTTTCTGATACTTACATGTTTTGTTCAGCTAGATGGCACTTACTGAGCACACACCTACCCAGAATGGATAATATGAAAATTTGAGGAGATTACTCCATGTGTCATGAGCTTATTAAACTGCTTCTACAGTATGAAAGCAACAATTCCCCACTAAACAACATAAGCTCACCATTGCCAACCAATATGAACACAGCTAAACTTATTTTGAAACAGCATAGTCTTTACATTAATTTTCTATGTAGACTTATTCAAAAATTCTGATGCTTTAACAATAAAGTCTGTTTTGATTATCACAGTATAACATGTAATACCCAGTGGCCAACAGTATTACACAGAACATCATATAACTTGACCAAGATGTTATTTAAAGTATAAAAATTGGACGTCATTAGTCTTTTTTTTTTAGGATAATTTTTTTGAGCATTTTGACTTTCATTGGAGCTGAAAGAGAAGAGGTCGACTGGAAACAGAGGGACATTGAGTTATGCTACCAAGGAGCTCTGTCAATAATCTATTAATCTATAGAATAAGAAGTCATGTATAACTTCTCTTCTAATTATCTTAAGTATAACTATGACATTCTTTTGAATTCTCTACCTAATTCAGTACATTTCTAATCTCTCACTCTCCTCTTTATCAGAAAATTTGATTTTCCTTGTCTGCAATTATATTGTAATTGTTTTCTGTGATAGTAAACATCATTCACTGATCATGATGTCATTTTGATTATGGTCGTATTGACATCCATGCAATCCTAACTACGCCTGTAATATGTTCTCACCAGGCAATGCATAGCAAGTGAAACAATAAAATGATATTAGAAACTTTGTTATTGCCATACCACAGTGTTGATGGTGATGTTTTGGTACAGCATATAGCTCAGAGCTAAGAGAGAGAGAAAAGAAACACCATAAACCAGAAGTCTTCAACAGGGGGTCCACGACCCCTAGGGGGTCCGCGGAGGTACTGCAGGGGGTCCGCGAAATTTTTGGTTGATTCGAAATTTGGTTGGTAGATTTAAAAAAAAAAATAAAAAAAATAGAATTTTCTTTTTCCAGACATGAATCTGTCCATTATTTTAATAGTTCAGTATTGTATGCAAGATAACAGGTATGTTTATGCATGGCAGTGGCACTAATAGGCCATCACTCATTTTGGTTTCCACATTTATGTTTAAAATAAAAACATCTATTTGAATAGCTTGTACGCATGATTATCATGCAATTGACAATGTTGATATTGGCATTGGTATCAGCTGACAATGTATGTTTATAAATGGCAGTGGCACGGCCTCCGTACTCACTGTACCTTGCACATGTTTAAAATAAAAACATGGATATATGAACCTGTGTATTATTTGAATAGCTTAGTATTGAATGCACAAAAACAAGCTATGTTTAAACATGGCACTAGGCCCAGTTTAATATAAAACACAATTTTATACAATATATATAGTCGGGGGTCCCTGCTCCATCTCTCTATCAGTTTGGGGGTCCTTGGCCTGACAACGTTGAAGACCCCTGCCATAAACCATCACAACAAAGCATCACAACTATGTATAGAGAAAATATATGATATGTACAGTTCAGTTCCCCAGAATATCTACAGGAAAAAAGCACAATGATTGATGTACCAGTACAAACAAGTCCAGTTTGAGATCAGTCCAGTGCCTGCAGAGCAATACGGGAGCTTGTGGCAAGGGGGACTAGCAACGGGAGGTAAGTGGTGTGACTGCTGTATGAACGAAACACCGCATGATAAAAGCCTACAAGCTAAACAAGAGATATAGAAAACAATAATGAAAGAGTTAAATTAGGGAATAGTTCATGGACAGTTCAGGGTACTCTGCATGACCAGTTTGATGGCAATGCATGATGTATCATTGGTCCAGGTTGAGGGCTGTTAGCATGGCCGCTCGTCTTTGTGTTTGCAGCTGCTCTGCTGCAGATACCAGCCTGCTGATAGGACGGCAGGAAAAAGATAGCATCCAGATCCTCCAGCAGCCTTGACAGAGACTCAGTGAACTCCTGCAGTTAGTCACAGGCACTAAACCAGTGCCATAACCATATAACCATAAAGGCAAAGCTAGCCAGGTAACAGGCTAAATAGTTAGCTCGGTTCAAAACACGTTGCCATTTGGAAGCATAAATATGCTGCCCCCTTGACCCTGTTAACCACCTTCAACAATATTGGAGAATGTAATTATGAAACAAGCCAAGTTCAATATTATTTATACAATATTATTACACATTAAATGCAATAGGGGTCCCCTAAAGCAGGGGTCTCAAACTCATTTTCACTCTGGGCCACATCAGCATCACGGTCGCCCTCAAAGGGCCGGTTGTAAATGTAAGACTGTGTAAATGTAACTACTCCTAACATATTGGTAAATAACTGTTATTTATTCAAGTGTAAAAATATTGTACATGCAGTTATATAAATGTACAAATATATTTAAGCACATTTCTGTTATTATAACTTAAATCCTTTTACTTTATGGTTAAGAAACCCACATTACTCTATAAAAGATCAAACTATTAAAGAAAATAACAAAGACAAATATCAAACACAAGTTATTACAATAACTTTGTTCAAAGCTTAAAATCCTTTCAAGGGTGCGTTTGCACAATCCCACGTGAAGTATTTCATGTGTTTTAAAGTCACGTTTAAAATAGTCTTCAATGTACTCACAATACATTTCCATATCAAATGTACAGTAACCAGCCAAAGATCTGCTTCTGTGACTGTGTTTAAGTATCTCATCATTTTGACTTTCTATCATCGTTATGACTTTCTGTCTCATAACTTCGACTTTCTATCTCATAATTTCGACTATGGGGATATTTTTATTATCAAGTCTAACTTGATTATTTATTTATTTATTAAAATTTTTTTTAAACTTTTTTTGCTGGCGGATTCGCGGGCCACATAAAATGACGTGGCGGGCCGGATTCGGCCCGCGGGCCTTGAGATTGAGACCCCTGCCTTAAAGGATTATCCCACAGCCACAGGCATTGTTTTTATGAAACGCCTTGAATTCATGCATATATCATACAGTATATGGTAACAGACTCGCCCATTGGTCACAATACATGACAGATGGAATGTTGTGTCACGAAGTCTGCATTAAAGGTATATTTGTAAATTTTTATGAGACCTGCTGGAAAAAGAATTGGAACAGAACACCAAAAAGGGCAACAGTATTCCTTCATCAAAGATCTGTTAAGATTGTAAACAAATGTAATCTGAACCAAAATGTTGCCAGTCCAACATTTCCCCATTTGGGCTGACAACAATAGCCTGGCCATGAGAATCCGATGTGAGGGGGGGCTTTATTAGAATAGCTCCGCATGGGAAGAGATGGGAGTAAATGTCACTATCTGGCTGTGACGCAGGAGAATGCTCTCCCCTCCTGCCTTATCCAGCCCACGGTCAACAGCTGTTACTATGTTGTGGAGACAAAAGAAGCACCTTCTTGCCTGAGAAATCTTTTCAAAGAGCCTGTCAACTTTGAACCAGATTATAGAGGTGTAGGTGAGATTCAATGAGGATTGCAATCTGTGATTCAATGTAATCCTGCAATACAATCTACCTATTTAACACATTTGTATTTTTATATAAATGTTTGAAAAGCTGCATTCTTTTCTGAATTATCAATGTACTTACTCTTCTGAATGTTACATTACTTAGTAACTCGTTACCAGTGGCGGGCCGTGCATTTTATACCTGGGCCTTCACTGCTGTCCTGCAGCTGAAACACAGCTACGGTTATTATTTGTTTAGTGTAAAAATGAAGCCCTCACCTATAAATAGACTAACACTGCAGAGAATACGCCGAGAGTGCGTCTCTGCAGTGACTGCAGCTGAGACTGCTGCGTGAGGCTGCTGTGAGAGTACCCGCCTGTGTGTGCTTTGGGACGGCGGAGGGGCTCACGGCAGCTCCCGCTGCTCGTTCACGACAGTGCAGAACGTACGTGCTTTAACGAGTCAAAACACCACAAAAGTCTCCAATAACACCAGACAAAGTCGCTAGATTTGTCGCTAGTAGCTTTTGACAAAAAAGTCACCATGAGGGTTTGGAAAGTCGCCAGATTTAGCGAGCAAGTTGCCAACACTGGCACCGGCTAAATATGTCCCCAGAGCAACATTGGACGTAACAATGGTTCCTATCACATATTAAACCAAACAAAAATCCATCTTCATAAAAACAAGTTGTACAAATAATAATATATAAACAAGCATATTAAAGCTACTGCAGATGTACAAATAAAAGCATTTAACTTACCAGAGCTGCTGTTCACTATTTAAAGACAAAGTCCATCCTCCTTTCTTTGTTAACAAAGACTTTAATCTCACGGTTGTTCAGTACATCCGTGTGTTTTAGTTCCAGTAAGAAGTCCTTCTCGATTCATGGACGCCAGTGAAGACAGTGGAGCCTCCCCAGTTGTATTTCTTGAATACGTTTTAATGCGTTCGAGGGCTGAAAATGGCCTCCACAGAGGCAGCAGATATTGGGATTGTCACCGCCCAACATGTCATGCTAGCCCACTGACCAATCACGTATGGCTAGGCCACCTAGCAGGCTCTGACACGTCAAAGAATACGCCCAACATGTCAAACTAAAGATCTGATTGGTTGAACACTGTGACAGTCAACAATATCGTCCCCATTCACTTAAAGTGCAAAGGGATGCACTTGTGAGTCTGCAGGCCTCGGGCCTCTGTTCTTACCTAGAGACACAGAGGTGAGATCTGATTGGATAAAAGCTCTACTTAAAACAAGCTGCACTGGAAGCAGAGCAACTGAGGAAGACAGTAGCTGTGCAATGAGAAAATAAGATAATGGGAAAACTATTTTTATAAATTATAATACATGTAGTGTATTTAAGAAAACTTCTTAAATTATAAAATAGCTATAACTTTGTGATTCTGTTTAGGCCAGCAGAGAAGGCCTTGCAGGCCCTGACGGCTCACCACTGCTCGTTACAGAAACTAGCCGGCTCGGGTTTTCTCCGGGTCCACCAGCTTCAACCTTCCTGATTTCATGATACATTTCAGTGTAGCCTGTTGCATTTCATATTTATACTGCACTGTGGATTTGGAGCTAGCTGTGTAATAGTGATACTCGTTACTAGGAGAGGTTGGAAGGAGAGATACGTTTCCAAAACGTAACATTTCCACATAAAAACCTGTAGCGCTAACATTAGCGGAGTACGCTACAACTTGATCAGCTGGCGGTAGCACTTCTATGCTATGCTAGTTACTGAAGGTATACTGAATGTAAACACATGCTGCTTTTGCTTTTTAATGATTTTAACAGTGAACAAAGACCTACCCGGCTTTACAGGAACACTGTTGTTCCTTCATTGTATCGTCTTCTGTCTTGATCTCCAGGTGATGTGCTGGTTTTAACTGTAAAGGTACAAAAGCAGAAATGTTCTCCAGTGCAACAGGGACTTGCAGCCTCCCAGCAGAGCTACGAGTGTGAGAACAAACAATGAATCTAAGGAATCGAGTGAGACGTGTGTTGACCCATAATCTAGTAAAACTTTTCATTTTAAAGTAAATTTGATTTGCGTGAGAGAGAGATAGAGCAAGACCTGCTGCCTTGTAACTAAGTTTGAAGAATAAAACTTTTCCACTACATTTGTCTGAGTGCGTGTGTGGGAAATATAGAGGAAGATCTTAAGTACTGAGCATGACCTTTCATTATCAAAGAGTACAATTATAATGTATTTTCTGTAACCAATTTACTTCCCATTCATGTACAAAATGAGCAGCTATAGTGACTGGCGGTGTGCTTTTTTTAATCATAAACGTCACCCGCTCTGCAATCTGTTTTATGAAAAAGCAGGTATTTGGTCCTCACTATCTGTGGCCTTTTATGGTACAGCCTGAAGAACTAGCTGTGCCGTTACTGCCCAACAGTCCAAAATCCAAGCAATATCCTGTCCTAAATCACAGTTTAGCCAGCTGGTTGGCAGTGTTGTCACACTCCAGCTTGGAATGGGAGTTAAGTGCTCACATACCGAGAGAAAGGAAGTTATGCTTGGTATTCCCTTAGAACACTGTGTTTTACCTTTCGCATGCATTTTAGTCACTGGGCTGTGTTGTATCAGTGAAGACGTGCAGATAATGCACCTGGTCCCAGATAAAAGCCACTACTTCCTCTAGCGCTCATACTCCTTTACCCTCAATGGAAACTGATACTGTCTTTGAATTTATTGACTCATATCAGGAGTATGTTTATTGAAGGAAGAGTTCCCACCAAAATCAAAAACACTTATTTTTCCTCTTAACTGTAGTGCTTTTAAAGAGATGTCTGCCCTCTCTCAAATATAATGGGACCATATGATACTCAACTTGTGGTGCTCAAAGCACCAAATAAATTTGAAAAACTCAACAGCAATGTCTCTTTCCAGAAATCCTGACCTGGTTACTCAAGATAACCCAGAGACTTTGTTGTGAGCAGTTTAATGGAGGGACTAATTTCTCTCAGTCCACCTACATCCATCGACCATATAACCGTGCAGGAGGAAGCATCTACTCATGGACGACAGACACAGCACAAGATGTAAACATCAACGGCCAACGTCAGCTCAGAGCTGGCAGTATCGAGTAGAGACGCACGCTTCCTTCTGCGTGGTGATATGGTGGGTGGGTGTAGTTGGACATATAGAAAATAGTTCCAACATGACCCCCTGAACTTCAGTCATGTCAAAGTAAAATGAGTCAGCTGTCTATGGTCGCAGTGCTGCTCAACGCCAAAAACAAAAGCTTGGTTTGTGTTGTGTAATTATGAAATCATATGAAATCCAAAGTGTGAACCGCCACCAGAGGAGGAATGGCATGTTAAGTGTTCTCCTTCAAATCAAGTCAGAACAGGAACATCATGAAGAATTCTACAGTTTTACTATTTATTATAATCTTATGATGTCATCGTGAAATAAATAATGAATGCACACAAAATAATAAACCACATGCATTTACATGAAAAGTAAATATCAGTACAACTGACAAGTTCTATCAGACCCATTCAATAAGAACTCACCCACGGTACTGTAACTCAGTCAAAAGTGCTAGAATAAGTATAAAAATGAATGTGAACAGATGCTGTGCACCAGATAACACAATACACATACTTTGCAGGTGTCACATAAATATATGATAATTGGTGTGTTAAAATAGACAATATTGTTAGCTAACATCTCATGTTTAGCTCTCTGTTAGAAATAGCACAGAAATCAAGCACATCTAGACGCATGATCAGCTGATCTGACCCATGCAGCTCTTTTCCATCGCAGGAACTAGATATAAGAAGCCAGTGAGCTGGACCTGCTCAGCAGCAAACAGCAGACGGACACAGTTAAGAGACGAGCGGATGAACATAGTGGAGGAGTTACTGTATGTTTGTAAAGAGGACACAAACATCACTCCAAATGAATTCTAATGTTGCTTCTTAATTGCTAAATGTGTATGTCGCTGTTTTCTGACACGTTCATTACAACAACCCTCATAAACCATTCATGAGAATAATAATTACTCGTGATAAAACCTTACCAGGTTCTTAAAACAGGCTTATACCCACCGATAGTAATTATATATATAACCCATGTAACCTTGAGACAGGTCGTGCAGCACTGTCTCTGAGGAACTAGGGTGACATATTTGAAAGAGACAAAGTGCACGTATGGAGGAGGTCCGGGTGGATGGACGGGTCAAACAAACACAACTTACACCCAGGAGACCGCTGTGTGTGTCCTGTGTGAGACAGAAAGTCAGCGGTGACTTATTTGGCCTTACTTTTGTTTAATTTAACTGACTTACTTAACTCACGGCAACATTATTAGATCTTTTTATGTTAGAAACTTACGTATTATAACCAAAACCCCAATATTTTCTTAAGCACTAACCAAGTAGTTTGTTCTGCACTGCGCTTTTGTTGCTTTACGTTTGTAGGAAAACGCAGGAAAAAGTATATCATATGAACCATTGTATGAGGATATGTTGACTAATTTGCTGGAAAAGGCCAAACAGACAGCCGCAGTAAAACCTACTTGACTACTGGCAAAAAGGAAAATGACTGAAAATCCATAGCGCGTCATGTGGTACACTCCATTTGTCTAGACTGGGATGGTAAACAATGCAGTGTTGTCGTTTGTTTGACCTTTAGCAGCCGTTTACAAACACCATTTTCCACAAGCCCAAGTCCATCGTGGCTTAAACATCACCAGAGGGATGGATTGAGGCCAGCGTAATGCATGTAATGACACTTTGATCCAGAAAGAAAGCTCGGTGAGAGATTCCATTGAGATCCAAAGGCTAGCGTAACAGCAGCTAGCCCAGAGATGGAGCACGGACCTCAGCTGTCTGGATGTCAACCAGCGACTCTTTGTTTCCCTCCAAATCAGTTTGTGATCCCTACTTGGTAGAGAATGTACACCACAACAGTCAGTACCAGTCTTTCAAACTGGCTGGGTCCAATCCGGTAACTATAAATATTGATCTTTTTCACGAGGTCAAAGGTCACGATTTAACGGTCGCCATTCTTTGAAGGGGACTCTTAGAGGTGGAGGGAGCCCCGCTGGTTGTGGTCTTTGTTTTAATCCTCCTGCGAGACGATGAAACTTTGCTTTTCCGTCGGAGGGAAGGCTGCGTTTTCTTTCTGTAAGCTTCCCTCTTTGGACTGTCAGGAGCTCCCAGGTGCTCAGAGAGTCTCTTCTGAAAAACTGCTTGGAACTGCTGAGTCTGCAAGACAAAAGATTAGAATAAGGAGTTGATTCAAGGACATGTTGCCTGGCTGTAGCAGGTAAACTTGGCACCAAAGACTGTCCTTGACAGAAACAGGGGTTACCCTCCCACTCCACGTAACATAAGTACATGTCATCATGTGACCAAAGCTCTAAACTTAGATCACGCGATGACACCTGAGTCAACTCCAGTCCCTGCTGAGGACCATAAGATAGGTTTGACAGCCCTGGGAAAAACTAACAAATGAACTCTGAGTTAAGAGTTAAGACTACGTTATCCAGCTACCGCTCAAAGGTCAAGACTGAACCCTCACGCTCAATCAGTAGAGGTCATACCGTGTCCAGCTGTGTAGTGGTGTGACGTGCCGTGGTTTTGGTGTGAGGTGCCGTGGTTGTGGTTGGGTAAGCTGTCGTCTGCTGCTGGCTCTTTGGTTTGGCACAGTACATCTCCAGAAGCTGAAGTTCACAGCCAGCCGACCGACAGCACTGGTCCACTATCCCCTTCCCCCTGGGCCGAGTGCCGTAACCAGACCACGTACCTTTACCTGCAGAGAGAGAGAAATGTCCAACGTGGGATTCATGTTTTTAAATTTTTTTTTTTTAAACTTCAAAGAAGACAAACGTGCCAAATCCAATGTATTTGGGTGCCTTTTAAGCCAAAATATGCATGATATGCATATGCAACAGATAAATGAAACCTTTTTAACGTTTGCATGCTAGTCCATCCCCCTCTACCAATCGGCATTACACCCCACGACGCGTAGGTATTGGACGAGTACAAAGCCTGTCCTGGCGGTGGTGCTAGAGGAGAGACATTTGGACCAAAAGGGCCCATTCGATGTGCTCCTCTCGGGAACATGCTCAGCCAGTTTAACTACAATCCATGCATTACATTTTAAGATACTACACTGTTTTAGGAGGAAATGTATTCCTGATGGTTGCAGTAAAGGACGGTTCAAAATGTTTTCAAAGTCATCAGGGCTCATCTTTTTGGGAACCATGGATATGAAAAGACCACTTCATGTCAATCTGGATGGCAGTTGTCACGATAGCTTCCGACAAACAACAATTATCGACTGATTGTCGAATGTGTTTGTTTTGCTCATTGAGCTCATTTTCATTTTTTTGGTAATAGTATAATTTATAGGCTGATATTTATACCAAAATAAGGCTACATATCATGAATTATTTGGAGAAACCAAGCAATTCTTTGTAAAATCTGATATTCAGCACCCCCACACAGACGGAATGGACTGATCCTTTG
Source organism: Anarhichas minor (assembly GCF_050575085.1). Classification (NCBI taxonomy): domain Eukaryota; kingdom Metazoa; phylum Chordata; class Actinopteri; order Perciformes; family Anarhichadidae; genus Anarhichas; species Anarhichas minor. The sequence continues at coordinate 1,410,278 of NW_027466466.1, read as the reverse complement.
TTTCCTAACCACACATTTCCACCACTGCAACGATTCGGCAGAAAACGTTAGTCGAATTAGGCTCTTTTAGATCGAATAGTCAAATAATCGACAATTTGTTAACACGGTGTCAATGTGAGCATGTTAGCATATGCACGATAGCATTTAGCATTCAATGCACTAAACTGCCACGTCTGAAATGTGTAGTTCTAACGAGGGGAATCTCATACTGTGAGTTCTCTGCTGTTTGTCCCCGTCCTCACCTTTTCTTTGTTATTACTGCGAAAGCTGCGCTGCTCTCAGATAACACGTGTTTTAACAACAGAGCTATCGCTCACCGAGGCACAGTGTTCTGGTGAGCGTGCTGCCATCTTGGTGGATTGCCACCGGTCTGATAGCGTGAGGAGTAAAGTGGCCTTGGTCAGAACAGAGCAAAGGTAATCAAGTGAAAGGTCATGTGGGTAATTCTGTGTGCAGTGCGAGTGATTATACTCTAATAATTATTACCTGTATTTTAAATGAAATGCTGCAACCTGCCTTACAGTAGCTATAAGGTCCAAGGTGAAGTGACCAATCAGGTCAGCTCATTTAAATGACACACATTTGTATCCAATGATGAACCACTATTGGATAGAACAGTAGAATCAAATGTGTCCCAGACAGAAAGACCAATCACGAGATATTAAATTGCATAAAAAGTCTGTCCAGTTGGCTGCAGCTCAGATGAGCATTGTTGTGGCTGGTCTTTGTGTAAATAAATGAACAGGCTGTTGTTGTGGAACTGATAACTTGCTCAGAGTTACTGCAGTGTGGGCATGATGACCATGGCCATATCTGTTCTACACCTCTGCTGGTGTAAGTGTTACCACACAGGGTGGAATAACCTTGATAGCACTCGGTGCTGTTATCTCTTTGTATCCTAAAGAAATAAACAATAGAATCAATGTGCATTTCTGTCATAACAAGACAGACTCTACCAATTTATACTTTCAGTGACAGTTAATGTTTTGAATTTGTTTTCCCCTCCATATGTTACATCTGTAAAACACAGAACAATCATACCATAATAGCTCATAGCCTATAGGACATAATGCATAGGTGCTTGTGTTGTGCGTGCAATGGGAGAAAGCCAAGATAACGTCAAGTTGTTTTGAAGTATGTTTGACAAAATATGAGAAAATCTATCAACAAACTCAAAAGCACTCTTCAGCCGGTCGTCATCGAGCAACGTGTCAGTTTCAATATTACACCGTGTCCAAAACATTATCTGTTTATATCTGAAGGTTTCCAGACAGTGAACCCTAACCACTTACTAATAACTAATAACTTTTACTGCAATGGTTTCCACTAGTATACAAAAACAAACTAAGTGGATGTGGACCTACCTATATAGATCCCACGGTCCCCACACACGAATATGAGGTCGCTGAGGAGGTCCGTGCCACAGCGGAGTCGGGCTGCCTCCGAGGACAGCGGCCAGCCGGCCAGACACATGGTGGAGTAGAACACACACATCCGAACACACAACACCTGGAGAGGAGAGGGGGGGACACACATGGTTGGTTCTGTCCAAGCTCATAATGAAAACACAGAGGGACCTTGCTACATGGACAACACTCCTCTGTGTTGTTGAAGTGGGGACACGTAAATGAGTTTCTTCTACCGATTGTGAGAATAACGCAAACAGTATTGAGACATAATCAACCGATACATCTTTCAGAGTCAAACTTTTAAAGTTGGACTGCTTTAGGCCAACGACAGATCAGACAAAGAGGTATTCCTTCAAAACCGTGTTGAGACAGTTGTGGGACATAATGTCGGTAAAGCTCTTTATAACTGGAATGATGATTAACAGTAACTTTTGGGATTTTTACTAGAACTTCAAGAAGTTGTGGTCACTGAATACATTGGTGTACTATGACTATATTCTCTAATATTGTTCAGAGTAGATTAGTGGTGGAAACCAACAACTCTCGTTAGTCAGTGAATGCAGCAAGTTTCCTATCATGACCCTGTTCTAGGTGCATGACCCCATCTAGCAATCACACCGCTGTCAAGCTGTTAATTCTATTATGAGGTTATGATTATAAACTGTATCCTGTGGTAAAGGAGTTTGAAATATCTCAAGAGAGCAAGCCATCACGCCTCCATCCACTGAGGAGGACCGTGAAATGTGGTTGAAAGCTCTGGAAAGAGCAAGAAGCCAGACCGAGAGATTTCTTGTTTTTGGTCAATATAGTCATTCAAAGTTGTGCAAGATAAGGACATTTACAAAATATCTATCAAATACATTTTCCATCTGCATGAGTCAGACCTGGACTCGGTTAGTCTGTGACCAGTCCATGAGCAGGTTCCAAAAGCTACAATCTTAACAGCTCAAAATCCAAAGTGCAGTTTTCAAACAGATGAAGTAATACTTTATTTTATGGCACCATCACTTCCAACTTATTTCCTAAATTGTTTCTATGAAAGAACAATTTTTTAAATATTGGTGAAAAATAAAGGCGGAATTCTCACTCAGTTCTGATTTTATGACACAGGTTTAGACTCTACAATCAGTAGTGCTACTAGCACTCCAACGCAGCATCGGTTCAGCAGAATCAACGGTCTTACCTTCAGCATGGGAGAAGGGCGGCATGAGGAGTGCATCCTGCCTGTGTGGACGGACTGATGTGGACCTGCAGTCTTATAGTCAGCAGCGGGAGGGGCAGGTTTCCTCCCTGCTCTCCTTACACCGGTCCACACTCAAATCTCATCTGGGACTCCTATCGGATGATTCAACACGCTGTCTCTGTTCTGCTGTGTTCCTACCGTGTATGTAACAGGATATTCATCCGAGTCACAGACACGATATCCTTATTAAGAAACAATCTGGAACCAACTTGTAACAAATACAAAAGTCCTCCCCTCATGAAAGGTTCACTTTGTGTTGGAGCTTTTTTTATTGAGGTGTATGCTGTGAGGTATTTCTATTATTTTGTCCACCCAATTTCTATCAGTGGGTAGAATTGTTTGGTCCTCTTCATTCCATACGGCGGCCCTGAGAGAGCGACGCGCTGCAGCTTTAAGGAAACATGCAACGAGACTAAACAAAAGCAAAGGAAGACAACAGCAAACATCAGCAATAACATGTCGACACTAGAACTAACTTATGTTTGCATGACCCGGAAGCATCATGTGGCAGCCAAGAACATTCTTCTAGAGGCTAAGGAAAGGTACTTCAATGCATCCTTTCTTATCTCCTTGAGCATAGGACACCTAGACCATCCTCTACGTAAGGAAAGAGGATTCTGCCGTCCCCAAAGTTCCTCGCTGAAAGTTTGAAGTTATCATCGCCCCGGTTCCTTCTACACAAATCCAATGGGATTCTTCCATCAGATCTTTTATTATTGCAGAAAATAAACTGTTTACGATACTTACAAGTTTTGTTCAGCAAATAATCTTCACAAATGTACACCACTGTTATTATATTTGAAGAGTGAACTGAATCATTAGAAGTAAAAAGCTAACGTTAGGCTATAAAGGATCTCCATCACGGTCACATGACTTCACGTCTCCACCACTAAGCTAAAGGAGGACTCGTGTTCTAGTGATGACGTTTAGTCGACTCATTCAGACACTCTTTGAAGTCACGTAAAAGCTTCTACATTCAGGAGAGGAGTGTTTGTTTTATTTATTTATTCAATGCTGGAGAACAAAACCTTAAAATCTCTTCAGCTTGTGTTTCACCGAGGTGCTCAGAGTCCGGCTGCTCGACCACGATGCAACGGTCGATGTTTTCTCTTTTCAAAGCAACTTTATAAACACATGGAAGATGAGTGCAGTGACAAACAAAGGATTCCTGTCCAACACAGAATCAGACCTTCAAAGGAGGCAGTTTTCACAGTCTTCACAACGAACAACTAAACAGCAAAGTCAACGCCAGGTGGGCTCATCGGGGTCCACGCTTCACAAACGGACATCACAGTCTCCTGGTTGAGTCACCGATGCCACTGATGACTCCACTGTTCAGAACGAGTAACAGAACAAACTGCCGTCAACAATACGTTTGAAACGTTTTGGTCTTCTAACAATGTCTCACATAGCGTTTGGCTGTACCAGCCGAAAAAAACCCCAAAAGAAGCGACAGCCAAAAACGCTGAACGCAGAGTAGTAGGTTCAAAACAACAGGCGACGTCACGGTGACGACGGCCTCTTCTTACCACAGTCCATGGGCCTGATAGCAGAGGTCAGGGGTCACAAAACTAGAGCTTGTGTGCTCCAGCAAAGGTCGAGGAAGTGTTAGGAAGGACAACTAGTTTATAAAAGGTCATTAAGTTAACATGCTCACTAGTATCCTGGTCTTAAGATCTGATCCTAGTCTGGATATACCGGGATGCTGATCTCTGAGAACGTTACATTGTAAACCACTAATCTGTGTCTAAACTGACAGGAGGAGAACAAAGGTTCTGTTACATTATGATGCGTTCAGGCTCTGCTCGGTATAAATGAGAATTGGGCTACGGTCAATTTTAACATAAACATGGTGTGTTCACATGTATATATACATAATGAATTATGAGCTGTTTACACTAGCTCTTATAATACATCATTAAACTACTAATGACTAGATTTGTTCAACCATAAAAAATGACTATATCAAAGTAAAAGGAGAACATTTAGAATGTTTGATGGTTCACTGACTTGAGAGCGGTGGAAATGATTTTTGGGACAGATGGATCCTTGTGGACCAGCTGCTATAACCAAACAACAAAGAGATCTGCGTCTGTTAATATGGATCATCAATGATCGGCAATTAGTATCGACAGCAAAACAGCGGGATCAGGGATCTCTCTTTTGTATTTTGTGCTGATCCGTGGCTCTGATCCGTGATCCGACCCGAGCGTTTTAGGATCCGTTGTACCACTAGTGATTGTGCAGGTTGTTGAAAGCGGCTACACGCTGCTTCAGCCTGGCCTTCATTCGATTTATCTCCTCCTCCTCTGCCAGCTGCTTAAAGTCAAACTCCTGAGGCTTTCTGGTGGGCCAGCTCTGGTTGCCACTTTGCTCTACAATACCAACCGTGTTGTCAGGTTGACCGCTGTCAACATGTATATAATCAGCTTCTTCATCATCCGTCACCATCTCATGTTCACCACAGTTGTTGTTGGCCTCCTCCTGCTCCCCCTGAGGCTGAAGCCACGGCGGCTCAGTGCCTGCTGCTTCCTCTGCAGCCTGCTGTCCATCACCCTCCTTATGACGACGGCTGCCGGCGGACTGAGGGACGTGATGTGTGGTCGTGGTTGAGGATACGTCACTTCCCCTGTGCATAGTAACCTTCTTGTTTTCACCGGGTGCTGCTTTAGGTGTGGTGCATCTCTCCTTGGGCCTGTTGTCATGTAGCAGCTCCTGCAGGACAAACAGAGTAGTATCGCATAGGGATGAGATCCACAGTTGACAGCCGAGGGTTCTAACTGAAGCTACATGGAAGCAGAGCACTGCAGAGACAAGACCGGGTGTATATAGAGACAGGACTTTATTCCTAATGTGAGCCCAAAGGTGCCCGAGCATTTTAGAGTGGCTTGGGACGAACTCGAGGCTTCGAAGCTGTAGTCCACAAACCAGTGGATGACACAGTGACGACATCCACTGCTTGTATTCAGTGTATGGTCACAGTCATAGCGCCAGGCGTTTCCCTACTCTCTACCTTAAAAGGGATGTCGTACTGATACCCAGCACTACAAATCTACATCTTTTAAAAAAATCTAATAATTTCTGTCTATCAATAACCTGGAGAAAGTTATCTCTGTCTCTAATTCAAAATGAAAGTTAAAAATGATATTTAAAAAGAAATACCTATTAATCACTTATAAGGCATTGACTAGAGTGGATCTAATATGTGCGGCCCACTATGCCCTCGCTTAAAGGACGCACACATGAGTGATGAGCAGATCGGCTCGAACGTCGTCCACATCCAAGTGTACGCTGGAGTGAAGGCTCTTCTCTGACTAGGAGACCTGTGTGGACATGTCACTCCCTCTCTACTACAGGGACTAGTGGAGAGGGAGTGACATGTCCATACAGGTAGAATTATTATTATTATTATTATGACACTCACCTGGTCTGTGGTGGAGTGATTATCTGGTTTGGTGAGACGATCCTTGAGCTGTTTAGAGGAGGTCTGGGGCAGAGTGACGTGTGATTTCTTCCTCTGTGGTTCTGCAGGTCCTAGAGAAACCGGGGGGGAACGGCGCTGCAGGAGGACAGACACGCCTCAGATGAATGTTACTATGCACAATATCTTTCTATAACTTCATACAGTCAAAAAACAGCTTTATATATGGGGCCATTTCCAATAAGCATGGTCAAAGTGAGGCAAAGGGAAGGTGCGGAGAAGGTGTCAGGATGAGCTAAAAATGTAAAGTTTGTCCCGAGGACGAGGCTAGAGGAAGGCTCATGGAGTCATTCAAATCAAAAGGGTTCATCCTCTGTGGTGCATGAATGTTTCAGCTGTACTTTGTGTTACGTGCTAATTAACGAATGTAAGCATGCTAACTAAGGTTGTGACAATGGAGAACATTATACCTGCTAAACATCACTGGCAACATTGTGAGCATTTAAACACGCTGACGAAGCACCACCGTACCGCCTCAAGGCTGAAGCTTTACATGTCAGCTGACCTGCTGCGTGTTTCCCACATTCACTGTTGTTTTTACTAGTTTGTAGCAGTGTCTTGAATGTAGTCATTAACTGAAATGTCATGTTACCTTCTTGAGGCTTTTAGAGGATACGTCTGATGTTGAAGGAATGGAAGACTGGGACGCTAGCTGTTGTTCACGTGTCTCTGGTTGAGTCCGGCTCTCATCGGGATTCCTGATGGACAGGTACACCTGTCCATCGTAGAGGATGACGGCATCTTTGTACACCCGCGGTGCAGAACCCCGAGGTAACGGGGAGGCATGGGATGTGTGCGCGGAGACCTTTTTTCCAGGCATGGTGTCCTTCAGCGCCTTGTATACCGCGTGGTTGGCAGCAACGAAGCTCATTTGGACGGGACCCGGATTAGCCCGAAACTCTCTGCCCAGCAGCGAGGACAGGTTTTCCATCATGTTGTTTCCTGCGTGGGAGGCCACTTTATGGCCTTTCCTCCGTATGACTGCTGGACAAATCCATATGCCTTCTGGAGAGTCTGAGAGCTTCTCGGAGCCCTTAGAGCCAGGCAGCGGGAGGCCCATTCTTCTGAGCACCGACCTCGGTAAACTCCACAGAGGGATGCTTTTTACCTCAGCCTCCACTGGGATGTAGATTTCAAGTTTGCCATGGAGATCCATGCTCGAAGTATTTCCCTGTTGACACATTAAGAGTTACATTGAGAGTTATAGATGCCAACAACACCAACACTTCCCATGATTTCCTCCCAGCTCAATACTGAAACATAATTTGGGGATGGGAACTTAACAGTTCTTGCATTTATTAGTTTACAAGTTGAGATCACTTTACTTTCGATTATTGATAAGCGGTTTCAGTTGACACATGTACACTATTTTCACACACTGTCAATGTGAAATTTGCTATTTCTCTGGTACACATCACTAATGCCTTTTCAAATCTTCAGACAAAGTGAACATTCTGATTCTCAGTAAACTGGGATGGACATACTCAAAAATAAAACGATAAATACTAATACAGAGTATTCCCTACGTTACATTACGTTGCTAGAGGCTGACACCCATCAGAAGGGAGTCACTATGCTGGAACTATTATTATTATTATGACATTCAGTTTTAATGGGAACTGGATGTAGACATAATCTGCCAGGATATTGATCACTGACTAGAAGAACTTTTACTTTGAAATGTATTCCTCAGTTATTATATCTATTATTATACCACGTGCTAAGCTTGTATAAGCTTTTTGTTGACACAATGGAGTTATATTCTATTTTAGGCATCTTGTCAGTAAGGAAATTCATGATTTTATGAGCAATACTGGTGAAGCCTTCCTGTGTTGGCCTACTAGTTAGGTGTCATAATTAGCATGCAGGTGTACCGGACTGACTCGGCCTGACGTTACCGGCACTGAGCAGAATGACGTCGTACCGAAACGGAAGTTCACCTCCGGGTTTAAATGGCTTGGAAACAATGTCAGTGTTTCTCTATCTACAACAATAAGGATACTAGGTTAGGGCGAAGACAGCCCTTCTCGTGCTCGACACCATTATGCTCGGATTCTCCACCAAAAACAACGTGAACACGCGCCCCTTCATTAGAAACCTACGGTAGTTAACGTAAAGAGAAGTTAGCTTACGTCACCGACGCTGTTGAAAATTGAGGTTGCTGTTTCCACACTATCGTCGACTTGTGAACCAAATGATGTCAACTAAAATACCAACCGTACTTAAATAAAAAGAAGCCCGAATAGTGTTGCCCACACCTTGATCAAGCATAAACGTATCCAGCTTTAAATGCTCCGACTCGTTTTTTGTTGCAGTTTCACTTCGTCGCAAAACAGTACTTCCGGTGCCGTACTCTCCAGAATAAAAGTCACCTAAACAAATATAAGCGGCAGAGACTGCATATCCCATAGTGCCTATTTTACCACACACAAACATGTAACGTCAGTGAGTAACATTTGGAAAAAACTAATCAGGACTTCACAATTGCCCATGTTATACAATAGTGGTACACGAGGACTAAAATGCATTGGGCATTCCTTCTTTAGTTCTTAATGCATGCCTCATATTAATTCTGGCCTGTTCTTAAACCTGAATTATGTGTTTAAATACTCATGGTGTCCCAGGGGGGTGAATATAAATAAACACTGCGGGGCAGTGCAGTTGTACTGGGGATTACCGATCACAATTAATTAGTAGATATGACTATCCAATATCAAATTACACTAGATCACTTTAACTATTCTTTTATTTTGAAGGCTAGAAGCCTGACTCGCAGTGCTTACGACTCTATATTATATACGATTTCCTAACATCTTTACTTCCGGTTTGGAATTTTATAATTAGCCAAGCTAAATTATATGTTGTCTTTATTGTCAGTTGAAGAAACTCAACTGAATTGTGATACCAACCTAAAAGTCTTGCCTTGTAATTTTATATGGTTTATTTTATTACTTTTGCACAGTATTTTTCATTTCTATTCTCTACTGTATTTTAAATATATAATTATTTGCTGTCCACAACCCATAAAATAAAAAAAAGGAATTTATTTGCATTGATGCCTTAACAAAATATAAATATAACATTAGTATTTGTAAATATCACATTTAACAAATCCTTTTTGTTAAGACAAAATGTAAAACTTTCACAAGAGATAAAATAGAAAAAGCTTTTTAGTGACCGACTATAAATTCAAAGTGTTTTCTGAGGCAGTTAATCGCCCATCAGGCGTTTATAGTATTTCCACAATGTCTCAATCGTCACTGATGCAGACAGACGACACACTTTTGAGTAGCTGCAACAGAAAGTATGGTATATGACGTACATTTAAACTCAGATATGTGGATTTAGACGCACGGTGTTAATATAAGACATCAGGTACAGCCATGTAGAGCAGTAGTGTTGAAAAAAAGAGGTGGGTCAACTCTAAATGTCTGCAGCAGTTCTCTCACGCAGTTATAACAAACTGTGGTCGCCCACATACCAGACTAGAACCACTGAAACCAAATCACACATTTGCACACATGTACTGAAGCCACAGTGATACTTGTGTTTGTCCTTGTTAACTCCAACACAAATAAATAGAAGCAATAACATTAAATACAAAATGTATCCAATTACTTTGTTAGAATGTTAAGAGTTTGAAATGCTGCCGTTTTTCATCAGCTCTAAAGCCGCCTCTTTCTCTTGCAGAAGCTCTTTGAGTCTCGTGATCTGCTCGTGCAGCTCGAGTTCATCAGAGTCCATGGACGGTGTGGATAAACCGTCACCGGCTGGATCCTCGGACGTCTTACAGCTGTGCTTGTTCTTGGCCGTTAGACAGCTGATGCTTAGACAGCTGATGCTTCCAGATGTTAGACAGCTGATGCTTCCAGATGTTTTCACGTCTTTACTTGAGGCCTTTGCTCTTCCCCCTTTCTTAATTGTCCGCTCTGTCGTCCACGCCCCCTTCTCTTGCTCGTCTGACTTTGCACTGGGCCTCGCTGCTGGATCTTGAGTGCCGGCGATGCAACATGGACACGTCGGGCGCTTCCTTTTTCTTCCCAGTCTCCCCGTGTTCGCATTCAGATCCGCACAGGTCTGAGAACGGCCAGCTGTGTCCCGGGAGTCGGGGAAGTCATTTTCATCAGCACTGAGGAAGTCCTCTTCTATGGGCTCCCCGTAGCCAATCATTGGCTCTGTTTCAACATCACCGCATGTTCCCTTGGGCGAAGTGTTTGTGTTCACTTTGAAATGTGAACACTCCAGAGGTCCAACATCTGAGTGAGGACTGGGAGTGGAGGTGTCTTCGGACAGCTCCTGTTGAGTTAGTACTTCCACTCTATTGCCATTGGTGAGGGCATTGCAGCTTTCAGTTTCTTGTTGACTGTAAAGGTGCTGCAAAAAAGGTTCTCCGTCTTCAAACCTGCTTGTCGTTTCCTGATGCTCCTCCACTGACCTAATGCACTCACTCTCCAGAGACCCGACTGAGGCTTCCTCAATCCTCTGCAGGCAAATTTTCACATCGGCCGTGATCCCGAATATCCGTCTCAGTAGATCATCAGCTCTTTGACAGGATTCGGGCTCCGGCGAAGACGTCCGACTGGTCATGGAGCTCTGCAGGAACAAAAAAACAACTTTTAAAAATACAAACAATACATAAACAAGACTACGAATCAAAAGTACTGCTAGTGGCTCAGACAATGCTGTGCTTTGAGCTAAATGCTAACATGCTAAAAAACACAACGTTGAAATGCTGATGTTCAGCACGTTATGTGGAATTCTACATTTGCTAATCAGCATTAAACACAAAGAAATGTGGCTGATGGGATTGGCTTAAGTTTTGGAGGTATTTGGTTAAAAACCGAAACAAATGAAAGAAGTCAGGGGATCGACAATATAAAAAACATCTTCTGGAAACCATTAAGGGCAATACATCCAATATTTGTCAAGATATATCAGTCTGTGTAGGGCCGACATTGCCATCCCAGTGAAATGCAATGATAAAGTTAATGCTGAATTCACATGGAATCAGACAGTTAGACAGCTAACACGACATCCTTTTTGTGGACGAGACCAGGAAGTCAAAATTAGGTGAGAGAACTCTGGCAACTGGCTCTGTCTAAAAAAATAAAATAAAATGCACATACCAACACTTCTAAAGCTCATTAATTGAGTTGTTGTACCCATCTGTTTAATATGTACACAGACAGCAATGTAAAAACTTTAATTTGTGGTTGTCTTATGCTGTACAGATTGTAAAACCTCTAAAAGCAAATGTGTGATATTGGGCTATATCATATAAAGTACCACCTCAACACCATTCTGTGGAAGTATCCAGTTGAAGGGTTAGGTTATCAATCACTATTTGGAAATCAAAAGCCCAACATTTCCATGTGTCTTCATCTGGGGCCAAGCAAGAATGTTGGGTTGGAAACCACTTTTTATATTTTTCAAGACATTTTCTGACATAATGCATCGTATAGGATAATCACATCAATGTTAATCCCCTGCATCGTCTTGCTGCCTGTGTGTGCTTTACATATTATGGCACCATCTTTGGTTGAATTAAAATACATCCGTCCAGCCAAAAGAACAAACCAAAGATAGAATTCCAACTAACTATCAAAACTCAAATAATAAGAGCTGACCTTAACATATAAAGTACCATCTCAAGTCTAGCTCTTCACTCAGTCCATGTAGTGGTAGTGTGTTTAGTTCATGTGTGTAAAGGGACAGATTACTTGTGCCACTAGCGGGTGGTGTATTTGTTAAATATGGTTGGATGTATGAGGGAAAGACAAAACGAGGCATGCATTTGATTCAGCACAATGTGGTTGAAATCCGACCCGTATTTTCGTTTCGTCCTCCCCGCCGACCGGCAGGCTGCTTCTCCCGGAGGAGAGGTGGGGCAGCTTTGGGAGACAGACTTTCAGTTAGCGGAGCAGCGGGGAAGTCCAGCTGCTACAGCCGCTAACTGAAAGTCCATCTCCGGGAGCCTCCTCCTGCCAAAGTAGTCTGCTGGCGTCAGCAAGGTCAAAACGTAAATAGTACTCGTTTTCTCGTTTCTGCCACTCTGGATTTGCATGGACCCAGTGGTAGAAGTGATATGCTCACATGTGGCCAGAGCTTACACACTGACACCATTAAGGTATGGTCACAATACGCTTCCGTTTAACGAAATTTCCCGCACTCACCCACGAAACAGGACACGTGGCGTGTCTGATGCGGGTAAGAGATGAATCTCGATCAGAGCGATCACAGACTGTCTAGTAGCGTGGCCACTAGATATGGCGATGAAACGCGCTCCAGTAGCCGTGTTTCCACTGACATCTGTTTTTGGGCATTTTGAAGTATTGCATTAAAAATACTGAATGAAAACGGCAAAATTCGATTAAACTTCCTCAATCGCGGAAAAAAGTCTTTACGCTCACTTGATGTGCTTTTTGCCTTTGTAGATAAAAAAAAAAAAAAAAAGAGGATGCGCAAAATGAATTATGGAAACGTCTTTGCCAAATAAATTCTGACGTAGCAAACAGTTAACTTACATGGCTTATGTGTTCTAAAGCCTTTCCACAACGTGCAAATGCTTTTCTTCGTCTCTGGACAGCATGAAACACGGCCAATACTAGCTGACATGAAAGAACTATTTAAACTTGCCATATTAAAATAAATTCCTGAAGACCTTTCCATGTTCGCAACCTCTACTTCTTCTACACTGTTTACTGGCGGATTACAACCATGTGTAGCCTGTAGCTAATTCTTTTTTTGCATCATTTTAAAAGTTTGCTTAAAATTCACTTGACAACTGAATGGAAACATGGCTACTGACAGCTTCTACATTTGTGCATCAACGTTTCTAAATTAAGTGCCGACTAAATGTACATTCATCAATGAAGTTCAATGTGTTAAAATATCTTAAAATCACACTGTTACACGACTCCCTGCTCGAAAATATTTCTATTAAAACTTTTTTCCAAAGTAATGAAGCAATAGAAGTGCCCTCACCTCCACGTTGTGGGTGTCCTTATTTATTTCAAAGCATATTCCATTGCTGCTGGGATCGACTTCCATGCTCTCCAACTGTTGGGCGGAGGTGCTCTGCTGACTGTTAATAATCAAGCAATCATCATCATCCATGTTCATCCCTGCTGAAACACCAACATGTGTATGATTTATGACCGGGTTGACTGACATGCTCTGGCCAAGTTCTATTCTTCCGAGAGCACCAGATGTCCCATCTGGCCTCTTTTGTACCGTCACATTGTTCGAGCTGCTTGTGGCCCCCTGGTCTGTTACACGTGCCATTTGTGTTATTAGTCTCACATCTTGAGACTCAGATCTGGGTGGAGTATATGACACAAATATTACATTGTCTTCATTCGCAAGCGTGACTGCTGACATATGAACGGATGCTGCTCGTTGAGACCAGTCATTTGGAGCATCGTCATCACAAAGGTCAATCACTTGGATCGACTCGTTTGGATTGAGTATTTCGAGGCCCTGCTTTTTCTGAGGTGCAACTGACGCAAGTGACTGTTGGGTTGAAGCTACAATTTGTTTTGCTGCGATGAGTGTGTCACTTTTTCCAGTTTTATATGGTCGGCTGGAATTCTTGGCCGAAAAAAAAACCTTCCCGTTACACATGACCAAGGGGTTTTCCTGTCCTTGTCCAATTTTTCCCTGACTCGACCCACAAACTGTATTTGTAGAGACGTCGCAGTGCTTCACAGTATTTTCTCTCTCGGCAGCAACTCGAAGAATCTCTGAGGTAACAAAAGAATCTATAGGATCAAGAGTTGGAGCCATTGAGTTGTCATCGTCTTCTTCAACTGACCACTTTATGGGGATGTTGGGCCTTTGTGGAACATTTGGAATTAATTTTAAATGTGGTTTTGATCCTTTTGATGGAGGTCCCCATGAAGTTTTATTTGATGTCTTGTGAAGCAACTTGAGCGTGTCAAGTGCAGAATCTCTTTGTGGAGTAACGCCTCGATTGACACTTGTGATAGGTGACGTGTAGACCACACTGGGTAAGCCTGAACTTGGAGAGGAGTTGGCTGATGGAGTAAAAGTAGGTTTCTTGATACCCGGAGGTAGTCCAGATTCTGAGACTGTTCGGACTTGTACCTTCGGGGGAATCTGAAGGCCCTGTCCTCTGGGGAGTGCTGGAGATTTCACTGTGACTTGGAGATCACTTGGAGGTCTTCCGGACTTTCCACTTTTTGGTACAGGTGTTGCCATAAGAGGTCCTATGGCCATTAAATGAACACTCTGTTGCTGTTGTGGTTGCTTCGTGTTTTCCTGTTCTTCTCCACTTTTGCCCTGACTCAACCCAGTAACAGATTTAGTACTGACCTCACAGTGCTTCCCAGCATTTTCTCTCTCTGCCGCAACTCGAAGAATCTCTGAAGTAACGGAGGAATTTATAGGATCAAGAGTTGGATCTGGTTTTGTAATGACCTCACAGTGCTTCCCAGCATTTTCTCTCCCTGCAAGAACTCGAAGAATGTCTGTGGTAAAAAAAGAATCCATAGGCTCAAGAGTTGGAGCCGTTGAGTTGTCCTCTTCTTCAATTGACCACTTTATGGGGCTGTTGTGCCTTTGTGGAACATTTGGAATAAAATTTAAATGTGGTTTTGATCCATTTGATGGAGGTCCGCATACGGTTGTATTTGTTATGTTGCAAAGCAACTTGAACGCGTCACGTCCAGAAACACTTTGTGGAGTAATTGTGATAGGTGACAAGAACGTCACACTGGGTAAGCCTGAACTTGGAGAGGAGTTGGCTGATGGAGTAAAAGTAGGTTTCTTGATACCTGCAGGTAGTTCAGATGCTGGGACTATTCGGACTTGTGTCTTAGGGAGAATCAGAAGGCACTGTCCTGTGACTGGGAGCTGACGGGGAGGTACAATTGGCAACAAATTCACACACTGTTGTATTTGATGTAGTGGATGGTTGTTTAGTGAATTACCAAGATCCGAACCTACTTGATAAGGGAGGGCATTCACGAGGGAAACCTGCTTCCTGAAAATTTGCTCGGTTGCAGAAGGACTCAAAGCTGCCTTTTTTCCCATGCCAACTGGTGGTGAGGTAATATCGACGGCTAAAGCTTTCGGTGGTGTAGTATCAGTTTTCATCTGGCTTATTTGAGATTTGTCAAAGTGTCTGTTGACCATTCGTACTGGAATCAGTTTCATGATGTTTCTTCCATCGGCACCAACAGCCGGTATTGCCTGGTACAAGACACCGGTCCCACTGAGAGACAAAACAACACAGAAACATGTCAGTTAAGAACAGTAAAGATTAAAAAGGTACACATTTTACGAGAATTCATTTTGCAGATGGTTGACAGATTTGATGACTGATTTGATCTATGTTCTCAAAAGGCAGCTTTTCCAAACAATATAGGTCCAGATCTTTAAAATGCTGCAGTTGAAATGTGAAGGTTGATATCAAAAGGCCTTTTACACAGCAGACATTTTGACTCGTCAGTGGGAAAAGCACAGATGTAAAGAATGAAAATAAGGAAGATAAATTCCATAGCTGCTTCAGTTTCAGGCTCCTGGGCCCAATCCCAATGTCCCCCCCCCCTATTGCCTTAGGCCCTGACTTAACTGTCATCACATGGTAAATGGTTGAGTGCGAGAGGCTGCAAGGGCTTGAAATGGTATAAATATGAAGCAAGCACTTTGCGGCGACATATCTCGTTACCCTGATGGCACCAAAACATGTCATCTACAATTGTGGCTGTTTATTTTACATTTTTACTCCCTAATTTGAACGTCTTTCAGGCTCTTAACAGACGAGAGGTAATTGTCAAATATATTTACTCATTTGTGTCAAAACTGCTAGAATAAGCATAACTAAAAGAAATGGTTGGTGAATAATCCAGGTGTGTAATATAGGCAATGCTTTCATGTGTTTTTATGTATCACCTTAAATCCTTAATGTTAATGCTTCTGTGTAAATTTCACATGCCAGGCTGAACACCTGCCGCCCTCTTTGTTTACCTGTTTTAATGCATTTGACTTTCCTTTGGTAAGCCAATGTTTAACGTCACAACGCTATGATTTGTGGGTAATTCTACCAGGTAAAGTCTGAAGAAATACAAACATAAGGAATGTTTAGATGAAGAGCTCAAAATGTCCGAGAGAGCCCTCAAACACTTGACGATTTGACAGTGAGACAGCCCTAAACCCTCACAAACTTTGTTTAGGAACGCGCCTTGAAGTCAGTGAGTCCGCTAGAGTGGCCAATGGATTGTAAGAACTGGCCCACTGCCACTGATAATGGTATTAGTAACACCTGGGATTTTGATCTCAATCATTTCTTTCGTTAATATCACAGACTGTACATAAGAAGTAGACATAGTCATCGTGACATCACCCATTGGTTTTTGGACAGCCGTTATGAAGCCTTGAGTTCGGCAGAGACGCCGTATACGGCTCTGGTAGAGACCTGTCAATCACAGTAAGCCCCGCCCTAAAGCATACCCTACTTTATGGTCTATTTGACTCTAAATGGACCATAATTTACTAAATGAACATCATGCTGTATTGAAGAAGACTTGAAACTAGAGATTGAGACCATAAACTCATGTTTACAATGTTTACTGAGGTAATAAATCAAGAGAGAAGTAGAGTCATTTTCTCATAGACTTCTATACAACCAGAGGAGTCGCCCCCTGATGGTCAGTAGAGAGAATGCAAGTTTGGAGACTCTTTTGCATTGGCTTCACTCAGCAGAACTGGAGGTTGCCGCCTGGTTAATACCAGTCTACGGTAAATGTAGTTAAGTTAATCATTTTAGTAAAGGGCTACCCAGAGCTTTGTGGTCTGCTCCACAGTCTATTATATTTGCTTTATTCTGTATTTGAGCAGTAAAGTTACTGTGAGGGATTAACAGGTCTGGAAATCCATTTCTCTTTGTTTGGACTCTGTTTAGTCAATGAGGCTTCTAATGCTAAATTACCGCAACTTAATATTAACGGCAGGCATGCATCTTCCCAAGCACCTTGGATAAAAAGGTTGAAATACAACATGTGAACACCCCTTGTTTCATGACGCTGTGTTTGTACAGAACATGGTTAGACTAGCTTAGCATAAAGACTGGCAGGCTGCTAATCTACTCCAACCCTGTCCTGACTCCAACTCAAGTAACTTTATTTCACAAAATGTTCAATTACTCCTTTAAGCATAACAATTCTAATCAGAAGTATTCCTGTCATTATGTGTGGTAGCTATTGGTATTATACTCTTTGCCATGATGTTAGCACTGTTTCATTACGATCCTACAACGCTTTTGCAGGCATGTCGTTACACCAGAGGGGTCCTCGCCACATTACTGGGTTAGTGAGCTATGTTGAGCCTAGAGCTAGAGTTTCTAATGCCACTCTATTAACCTGCTGGACCGCGATGGTAACTTATATCCACCCTGGGTTATAAGAGAGCCACCTTTGTGACATTGAAAACTCACTTTAAACTAAACATTTACCATTAATCTTACGTGGTAGTAACGGTACCCCACCCCCTCCCCCTCGCGGAAAACACTACTAAAACTAACCGTAAAGGGGACTGTGGATGTCGCAAAAATTCTACCAGTCCACGGTTCTTGTAATTCGCTTCAATGAACGTTACGTGCCCTTCATTGTAAACGAGATGACATCAAACGCATTCAACTTTGGTATACATCCAACGTTACCTGTGAACCGGACCCCTTTCCGTCATTGCAGTATACATGACTCGTGAAATTTCCCTTGTAGTTTTCGCGTCCAGTCAGTCAGCGTAACTAAAACATCCGTTTAGGCTAATTCATGAATCTCGAGGCAGACAGAATATGCTAACGTTAACGTTGGTCAGATGTGTTTACACCAAAGCCCAGAAAAGCAAAAGGCACGCTAACGCTACTTAGTCACGTCGTTATATCCTCCCTAAAAAAAAAAAAATATATATATATATATATATATATACACGACATGGTAAATCAGACTAAATAAACCACCGATTTAGTCGCATGTATCATCAAACATTTCACTTCTCGCTTTCCGTTCATTCCGCATCCGTTACACCAGGCTTCCGGTTTGTTACATTGGTCGTATTCTTCTTCTTCTTCTTCTTCTTCTTCTTCTTCTTCTTCTTCTTCTTATTTGAGGTTTATTGGCGGTTGGCAAACAATGAATTAGTGCATTACCGCCACCAACTGGTATGGAGTGTGGATCAGGATGTCTAATAGGCTACTTATATAAAAATGTAAATTCAAAAGGAAAAGAAAAAAGAAACAAAACAACGAGCTCATATTTTCTTAATAATATTAATTAATCTAAGATATTGAAATAATACTTGATAACACTCACTTTTTGAGTTATTTTGCAGAATATCCACTATATCCAACCATACCTTCATCTTGCCGAGGTCTCCAATCAGCTGCCCTCTTTCCCGCTCATATTTCTGACATTGTACAATTACATGCTCTATTGTTTCCTCTTGCTCACAATAGTCGCATTTCCCTGTTTCATGTTTACCTATTTTTTTAAGCATACCGTTTAGGCCTGTATGTCCAAATATATGCCTTGATATTACCGTTTCCTCTCTCCTGTTCCTTCCTGCACATCTCATTTCTCCCACTTTCCTCTGAACTCGGTAAAACCATCGTCCTTTCCTGTCTTCTTCCCATTGCTTTTGCCACCTTTCCTTCAACCTCTGTTTAATGATACTTTTTGTTTCTGATTTACTGAAGCTGACTGCAACATTAGTGCAGCTATTTTTTGTGGCCTCTTTTGCAGCTTTATCTGCCATTTCATTTCCTATGACCCCAATATGTGCTGGTACCCATAGGAATATGACTGTCAGACCCATCATTTGAATTCTGTATAATGTTTGTTGTATTTCTATAAGGATGTCTGGTCTACTGTCTGAATGGCTGTTCTGTAAGCTGGCTAATGATGAGCTTGAGTCTGAACAAATGATTGCCCTCAATGGTCTTGTGTCCTCTATCCCCTGTAGTGCTGACATTATTGCCAGCATTTCCCCTGTGTACACTGATCGTCCCTCAGTGATCATTTTACCTATTTTAATATTAAATTCTGGGACAATAAATGCCACTCCTACCTTGTTTCCTAAATTCTTTGATGCATCTGTAAAAGCCTGGATATAACTGTGGTAACTGTCGATATGTGCCTGTATTGTATGCCAATTGAAATGATCCGCTCTACCCTTGTTCTTCTTTTTTAATAACGTAAAGTCTACTGTGGCATCAGGAAGTATCCACGGTGCTATTGTTGGTAATGGGACTGTTGGACTGAAGTTTAATTTAGCTATGCCAAGTTCTGTTGCTTTCTGTGCTACTGTCCAGCCACAGCTTCTTGTCTCCCTCTTCTCCTTTTCCCAGCAAGGTTCTAACGTTTCCTGTGTTGGATGTTCTTCACTGTGTCCCTGTAGATTTGCCCAATAACTCAATGCTAACTGTGTTCTTCGTAGCTCTAGCGGCATTTCACCCATTTCCACCTGTAATGCAGCCGTTGGGGTTGTTTTAAAGGCACCGGTGCATATTCTCATTGCCTGATATTGAATAATATCCAGTTTTTTAAGAGATGTGCTTGCTGCTGATCCATACACCACACACCCATAATCTAATATAGACCTAATTAATCCACTGCATATGGCTTTCAAAGCAGTTCTATCTGCCCCCCATTCACTTCCCATCAAACACCTCATTATATTTAATGCTTTTTTACATTAATTCTCTACTTTATTAATATGTTGTTGGGATCTGACCCTGCTGTCCTGGCTGGCTGAGACCTTCACACGTGCTTTTCAAACAAAGGAGCAGCCATGTTCCTTCCTTTCACCAAAACGCCTGACATGGGGTCTACAAGAAACCTCATGCCGGATGACCACACCCTCCAGCTCCAGCAGAAACCTGATGCTGGTCCCTCATTGGCCAAGAAAGGGCCCCCCCACTGGTTGTGCCACCTGGTTTATAAGCCTGAGCACAGCTAGAATTCTTTCTCTTCCGTCCAGACACCGCTGGTGTAAGGAGATCCACAAGGCTCTCTTCACCCCGGACACACGCTGGTGTCAGGAGGTCCACAAGGCCTCTTCACTCCGGACTCGTCCAGGGGACAAGAAGATCCACGAGGAACCGCGGCCTCATCAAATCCTATCAGGTCACATGTAACATTCGCTGGTCGAACAGACTGTGTTTTATTTTGAGTTTTGGATCCTGTAGTGTGAGAACGGATAACTCCTATGCCCCGTTCTCCCACCCTTTTTGTGTACACACCGCCGGCAGAAGGTAACAATCTTTCCTCGCCGAAGATTTCCGGGAAGGACGACCCAAACCTCGTCCCTCAGCCGAAGTTAAAAAGCCCCTCTCTGCAGCGAGGAGGCCGAGTCTGCGCCAGCCAGCCCCGAGGCCGCGCCACCGAGAGCCAGCGGCTACTCGAGGACCGAGTGATCCCCACCACGGGAAACGTACCCTACCGAACGAAGCTTCTACAAGTAAGAGTTACTGGTATCTGGGCCTAGCTTAGCTTAACTTAGCATTAGCTTAATTTAGCCTATTTGTTATGTCGTTGTTATTCCTGTATCTTGTTACGTTAAGTTACTGTCGTGTTATAACGTGTTATTGCGCAAGCATCGCGGACCACGGAGTCCCGTTATATTGTGTATTTCCTGATGTAACTGTTTGCATTAGATCCGTCGCTGCTAGTGGATGTGGAGGTTGTGATTTTATCACTTCAAAGACCAAAACCACGGTGGCGGAACCTCGTCTCGCCGACCGAGTTTCGGGGTGATACGAGAGCAATACTCGCATCTCACCGCAGTGATAAAGATGTGTTTTGTTTTGGGGACTATTTTATTTTGTTTGGTTTTATTCTCTCTTCTTTAAATCGGCTCTGTGAGTGAGATCTGGAACCGCAACTATCACCGTACAAGCGTGACCGGTCGGTTCAGAATCCGACCGCAGAGTTTACAAGTGATCAGCTGTTCCTCACATTCTCACTGCAGCGCTGAGCACCGCGCTCAGAGCTCCTCTCTCCCTCTCTCTCTCTCTCTCTCTCTCTCCCTCTCGTCCTACTAACCCGCACACACATAGTTAGATTCACTGATTTTGGGTGAACCTCTCAGACACGTGGTCGCGTAATCTATTGTCCCAACCCACATTGTGCGCCGTCCCACGTGGTTACACGTAGCCACCTCTCAGCTATCTTGTCGCGGGTCAATAGACTCCGCCATCTTTGCTTGTAGGCTCACACGCCCCTTTTTAGGTTACGTACCATCACGGTTTGAGTAGCTCCCCCCCCCCTTTCGTTTCCACACACTCACACACACACACACACACACACACACACACACACACACACACATGTACATATATCTATATACATATCCTTACCCCACTTTATTCATTTGACTTTAGGTATTAGATATATAATTGTATGATAGTGTTTGTTGATTTTGATAGTACTTGATTTGATCATTTATTATTTTGATTTAATAAACTCTGTTATATTTTAAAGAGCAGTCGTCTGTGATTACTTGTGCATATGTGTGTAATAATAACTGGATGTGGTGGCCTGTGCTCGAACTTAAACCTTCACTTTCACTCTGAATGTGTAATAGTACTCAGACTATTGACATTATGAGTGAACGCTAATTATGAGACTTAGTTTTATTGTTTGGTTATTGGTCCCTGTTCGCAGGGTGGTGCCCCGTTATTATTAATAATCATTAATAATTGTTACTGACATTAATAATTCTATTGATGTCAAGAATTTAGTTTCTTAGATGCTGATAACCCAAACACGCTCCTCTAGGTTCCCAACAATGTACAGCCCATGTGATCCTTTCGTCAAACCACAAACCTAAATATTTAAAGTGTTTTACTCTCTCCAATTCATGATTATATAGTTCTAGTTTTACTTCACTACCAATGCGTCTCCTTGTAAAGAACATTGTCTTTGTCTTATCTACTGAGAATTTAAAACCCCATTTATATGACCACTCTTCTACCTACAAAATGTCTCTCTGCAGTTAGTTTACTATGAATTCCACATTTCTTCCCCTCTTCCAAATTGGCCCATCATCTGCAAATATGTGACAATCCCATTTTCAATTCACTGTACTTCTCCCTTTCCTGAAACCACTCTGGTATTTGGATATATATCCTTTACTTTCTACATAATATATTAATCTTTCATTTATCATTTTCTCCATTATTTTGCAGATATTTGATGTTAATGCTATCGGTCTATAGTTCCCTGGGTTCGTACAATCTTTACCGGGTTTGCGTATCAGGACTACAATGGCCTCCTTCCAGCTTTGAGGCAATTTCCCACTCTCCCAAACTTTATTATATAATTCGCGTAATATATCCTTAGAGGATTCACTTAGATTGCTTAACATTATGTAACAAATCTGATCCTTGCCTGGTGCCGACGTTTTGGTTTTCTTGAGACATCGGCTAAGTTCTGTTTTTGTAAAAGGCTTGTTTAGCAGATCATGAGTATCTTCCTCTTGCTGTAATAAATGTTCATTCTCCCTTATTGTAGCTTCCCTTCCCTTTTTACCCTCTTCACTAATATTATCTGAACTATGTATTTTAACATCTCTGATTTCTCTGCATCTCTCACTGCTGTTGTTTCCCCATCATTTAGGACTGGGTACCCAAACTCTCTTTTAATTCCATTCATTCTTTTTATCATTTTCCATACCTTATCCATTTTCATCTCCCTTCCTATTGAGTTACAAAATTTCCTCCAACATTCCTTCTTTGTATTTTTGATGATCCTCCGTACATTTGCTTGCAACTTTTTATATTCAATAAGGTTCTGAAACCTATGATTCTTTTTTAATACTTTAAAAGCTTTATTTCGAGACTTAATTGCTTCATCACATTCCTTAGTCCACCGAGGAACCATCTTCTTCTTATGCTTACCTCCCTTCTTCTGCATGGACTGTTTTGCGGCCTCTAGAATAGCTTGACAAATAGAATCATTTACATTTTCTACATCTTCATTAATACACACTTTCTCCATTTCTTGATCACTAACCCTTCTAAATGTATCCCAGTCAGCACTGCTGAAAGACCATTTCTGTAATCCTTCTGTCTCATACTCTCAAACTCTCAAACTCTGCCCCATTTCAGTCATTATTGGATGATGGTCACTTCCTACTGTTGTTCCTCTTATTACCTCCCAGGGGCTAACACCTGCCAATGAATCAGATACTAAAGTAAGGTCTATTGCCGTCTCTGTCCCTGTTCTGATGTTAAATCTTGTTCCAGTTCCATTATTTAAGCAAACTAAGTTTTTTATCTCCATTAATTCTTCTATCACCATTCCACTGTCATCATTACTATTACCCCATAATGTGCTATGAGCATTCAAATCTCCACAACATATCACTTTTCCTTCTAAATGTACAGCTAATTCATCAAGTCATTTGATTGAAAGTTTCTTACATGGGTTGTAATAGTTTGCAATTCTAATCGTTCCTTCTCTTGTCCAAATTTCTATTATCACATATTCCAGCTCTGTTCCCATCTCCAAAACTTTAAACTGTATTCCTTGTTTTATAAATATTATACACCCTCCTCCATTTCCCCTCTCTATCTCTGTGAATACTATCATATCCTTTAATAACAAAGTCTAATGCTGGTTTAAGCCAGGTTTCCTGAACACATGATTTCTGGTTTCTTTTTACGGTTTTTAATGAATCCTTTAAACTCTTGTCCATTTGCTAATAAGCTTCTTGCGTTCCATTGTAGTACAATCATACTGTCTTATCCACTGGGCCTCCTGGCTTCCCATCTTCTCCGAGTCTTTTATTAATATGCTCCCAAGACATTTCTTTTATCCCAAAAAATCTCTCAGCTCCCCTCACTATTATACTTGATTTTCTCTGTTTTTTGTTTGACTTGGTCAGTACAATTTATTACATATGCAATAAACAGGATCAACTTATCCACTGTCAGTGCTGTATTGGTTTCCTCGGACAGACTTGTCTCTACTCTCAAAACTTGTTTAGGTGTTTCATTCATTACTCTAATTGGCTGCAGTTTGTATCCACTCCGCTGTGGCATTTGTTAGTGTCACGGGAGTTCACGGATAGGACCCAAACGCAAGACCACAGGAGACAGAGTATGGTGAAACAGACTTTATTTAGCCAGAGTAGAGAGGACAGAAAGGTGTGTGAAGGTGTGGAGCCCGTGGTCCGACACCAGAGAGCAGATCGACGGTGTGAGTCCCGTGGCTCGACACCGGAGGGCTGGTAGCTCGACGGTGTGATGTCCCGTGGCTCGACACCGGAGGGCTGGTAGCTTGACGGCGAGATGTCCCGTGGCTCGACACTGGAGAGCTGGCAGCTTGACGGCGTGTGTAGTCCGCTAACACAACGGAGGGCAGAGCGGCGGTGAGTAGTCCGTAAACACAGAGGGCACGGGGGATTCCCGGACCGACGGACACCGGAGGCAAGCGCTCGAGGGAGAAGATGCAACGGGGTTGAATCGGGTGAAAGACTGTGTTGGGAACGTAGAGGAGCGTGTTTGGTTATCAGCATCTAAGAAACTAAATTCTTGACATCAATAGAATTATTAATGTTAGTAACAATCATTAATGATTAATAATAACGGGGCACCACCCTGCGAACAGGGACCAATAACCAAACAATAAAACTAAGTCTCATAATTAGCGTTCACTCATAATGTCAATAGTCTGAGTACTATTACACATTCAGAGTGAAAGTGAAGGTTTAAGTTCGAGCACTTAAACCTTAAAGTTCGACACTACATCCAGTTATTATTACACACATATGCACAAGTAATCACAGACGACTGCTCTTTAAAATATAACAGAGTTTATTAAATAAAATAATAAATGATCAAATCAAGTAATATCAAAATAAACAAACACTATCATACAATTATATGTCTAATACCTAAAGTCAAATGAATAAAGTGGGGTAAGGATATGTATATAGATATATGTACATGTGTGAGTGTGTGTGTGGAAACAAAGGGGGGGGGGGGGCCTACTCAAACAGTGATGGTACGTAACCTAAAAAGGGGCGTGTGAGCCTACAAGCAAAGATGGCGGAGTCTATTGACCCGCGACAAGATAGCTGAGAGGTGGCTACGTGTAACCACGTGGGACGGCGCACAATGTGGGTTGGGACAATAGATTACGCGACCACGTGTCTGAGAGGTTCACCCAAAATCAGTGAATCTAACTATGTGTGTGCGGGTTAGTAGGAAGAGAGGGAGAGAGAGAGAGAGAGAGAGAGAGGAGCTCTGAGCGCGGTGCTCAGCGCTGCAGTGAGAATGTGAGGAACAGCTGATCACTCGTAAACTCTGCGGTCGGATTCTGAACCGACCGGTCACGCTTGTACGGTGATAGTTGCGGTTCTAGATCTCACTCACAGAGCCGATTTAAAGAACAGAGAATAAAACCAAACAAAATAAAATAATCCCCAAAACAAAACACATCTTTATCACTGCGGTGAGATGCGAGTATTGCTCTCTTATCACCCCGAAACTCGGTCGGCGAGACGAGGCTTCGCCACCGTGGTTTTGGTCTTTGAAGTGATAAAATCACAACCTCCACATCCACTAGCAGCGACGGATCTAATGCAAACAGTTACGGCAGGAAATACACAATATAACGGGACTCCGTGGTCCACGATGCTTGCGCAATAACACGTTATAACACGACAGTAACTTAACGTAACAAGACACAGGAATAACAACGACATAACGAATAGGCTAAATTAAGCTAATGCTATGCTAAGCTAAGCTAGGCCCAGATACCAGTAACTCTTACTTGTAGAAGCTTCGTTCGGTAGGGTACGTTTCCCGTGGTGGGGATCACTCGGTCCTCGAGTAGCCGCTGGCTCTCGGTGGCGCGGCCTCGGGGCTGGCTGGCGCAGACTCGGCCTCCTCGCTGCAGAGAGGGGCTTTTTAACTTCGGCTGAGGGACGAGGTTTGGGTCGTCCTTCCCGGAAATCTTCGGCGAGGAAAGATTGTTACCTTCTGCCGGCGGTGTGTACACAAAAAGGGTGGGAGAACGGGGCATAGGAGTTATCCGTTCTCGCACTACAGGATCCAAAACTCAAAATAAAACAGTCTGTTCGACCAGCGAATGTTGCATGTGACCTGATAGGATTTGATGAGGCCGCGGTTCCTCGTGGATCTTCTTGTCCCCTGGACGAGTCCGGAGTGAAGAGGCCTTGTGGACCTTATGATACCAGCGCGTGTCCGGGGTGAAGAGAGCCTTGTGGATCTCCTTACACCAGCGGTGTCTGGACGGAAGAGAAATAATTCTAGCTGTGCTCAGGCTTATAAACCAGGTGGCACAACCAGTGGGGGGCCCTTTCTTGGCCAATGAGGGACCAGCATCAGGTTTCTGCTGGAGCTGGGGGGTGTGGTCCTCCGGCATGAGGTTTCTTGCAGATCCCAGATCAGGCGTTTTGGTGAAAGGAAGGAACATGGCTGCTCCTTTATTTGAAAAGCACGTGTGAAGGTCTCAGCCAGCCAGGACAGCAGGGTCAGATCCCAACAACGGTTAAAGACGGTACGACCTGACAACCCCAGACTGGAGGACCAGAGTTTATATATTGCCAGGGGTATCGTTATTGGGACCTGAGTCTGGTGTGTCAGGCTGCAGGAGGTGATCAGCTGGAGTGGCTGCAGCTGTGTGGCCATGGGAGGTGTAGGGTCTGACAGGGATCCTGACAGTACCCCCCCCCCCCTCAAGGAACGGATTCCAGACGTAGCTACACCGTCCAGAACAACAAACAAGGGTGGGCGGAGGGGGTCCGGAGGAGGGACGTCCCAGCAGATACCAAGCCAACCAGGGTGGGTGGAGGGGGTCCGGAGGGTGGGTGACTGGATCTGACTGGCCACGGGGCTGCAGAAGGGCTCCGGACACGGGTGCTCCGGCGGACGGCCGGGCGGGCAGAAGGGCTCCGGACACGGGTGCTCCGGCAGACGGCCGGGCGGGCAGAAGGGCTCCGGACACAGGTGCTCAGGCGGCCTGGACTCAGACTCTCTGAGTCGGGGCTCCGGGGAATAGGATGCTGGTCCAACGGCGGCAGGCCCTGGAGGTCGCTGCTGCTCCTCCGAGGCAGGCCCTGGAGGTCGCTGCTGCTCCTCCGAGGCAGGCCCTGGAGGTCGCTGCTGCTCCGAGGCGGCGACTGGAGGTCGCTGCTGCTGAGAGGCGGCGACTGGAGGTCGCTGCTGCTGAGAGGCGGCGACTGGAGGTCGCTGCTGCTGAGAGGCGGCAACTGGAGGTCGCTGTTGCTGAGAGGCGGCAACTGGAGGTCGCTGCTGCTGAGAGGCGGCAACTGGAGGTCGCTGCTGCTCCGAGGCGGCAACTGGAGGTCGCTGCTGCTCCGAGGCGGCAGCGGCCGGGACTGGAGGTCGCTGCGGTACGGAGACGGCGGCGACCGGGACTGGAGGTCGCTGCGGTTCGGAGACGGCGGCGACCGGGACTGGAGGTCGCTGCGGTTCGGAGACGGCGGCGACCGGGACTGGAGGTCGCTGCGGTTCGGAGACGGCGGCGACCGGGACTGGAGGTCGCTGCGGTTCGGAGACGGCGGCGGCCGGGACTGGAGGTCGCTGCGGTTCGGAGACGGCGGCGGCCGGGACTGGAGCTGGCTGCGGTTCGGAGACGGCGGCGGCCGGGACTGGAGCTGGCTGCGGGGCTGAGGCGGCCGGGACTGGAGCTGGCTGCGGGGCTGAGGCGGCAGGAACAGGAGCTGGCTGCGGCGCAGAGGCGGCAGGAACAGGAACTAGAGTTCGCTGCGGCTCCGAGGCAGCAGCTGGATACGGTGACGGCCGGAATGCCGTCCAAATACGGGGAGCCGGACTTGGCCGGACCACAGAGTGTTCCCCTACACTTGCTTGGCCCCGTCTCCGGCTGAGAAGGTGCTTAGCCATATGATCCGAGTCCACCGGAGGGTCGAAAACCCTCCTCAGATCCTCCACAAAGTCCACGAAAAGCACAGCATTTGGCCGATCAAAACCCAATGTTCTCACGGCCCAGTCCAAAGCCCTTCCCCGCAGTAATCCAACCACGTAGGAGACCTTGGACCCGTCCGAGTCAAAAGTCTGAGGCTGACGGTCAAATACCCGTTGGCATCGCAACAGGAAGCCCTGGCACTTCCCTAGTGTTCCGTCGTAGGGATCCGGAGCCGGCACGGGGGATTCCCAGACCGGCGGAGCGAGGACAGGAGGGAATAGTGCGGGTGCTGGAACTGGTGGAGACTTGACTGTCCGGGCTAGTTCCTGCATGAAACAGCGAATCCGAGAAACTTCAGCAGCGACAGTTCTCATCTCCTCCAGCAGACTGTTAGGCCTGTACGGCGTAGCTGCTCCTGTGGTTGCTGGGTCCATTATGGTCAGGTCGTTCTGTCACGGGAGTTCACGGATAGGACCCAAACGCAAGACCACAGGAGACAGAGTATGGTGAAACAGACTTTATTTAGCCAGAGTAGAGAGGACAGAAAGGTGTGTGAAGGTGTGGAGCCCGTGGTCCGACACCAGAGAGCAGATCGACGGTGTGAGTCCCGTGGCTCGACACCGGAGGGCTGGTAGCTCGACGGTGTGATGTCCCGTGGCTCGACACCGGAGGGCTGGTAGCTCGACGGTGTGATGTCCCGTGGCTCGACACCGGAGGGCTGGTAGCTTGACGGCGAGATGTCCCGTGGCTCGACACTGGAGAGCTGGCAGCTTGACGGCGTGTGTAGTCCGCTAACACAACGGAGGGCAGAGCGGCGGTGAGTAGTCCGTAAACACAGAGGGCACGGGGGATTCCCGGACCGACGGACACCGGAGGCAAGCGCTCGAGGGAGAAGATGCAACGGGGTTGAATCGGGTGAAAGACGGTTAAAGACGGTACGACCTGACAACCCCAGACTGCAGGACCAGAGTTTATATATTGCCAGGGGTATCGTTATTGGGACCTGAGTCTGGTGTGTCAGGCTGCAGGAGGTGATCAGCTGGAGTGGCTGCAGCTGTGTGGCCATGGGAGGTGTAGGGTCTGACAGGGATCCTGACAGTTAGCTTGTCTTGCTTTTGTTTCTCTATAATTCTCCCACACGCTGCATCCAAAGTAGTCTGCCGAAGACTTCCTCCACCGCTGCCAGTGAGCAACGGACTTTCAAAAATAATAATTTTTTAAAAAACGCGTTAATGCGAGATAAAATAATTGTCGGTGTTAATTAATGAATGCTTTAATGCGATTAACTTGCCCAGCAATAATATATATATACATACATATACATATACATATACATATATATTCTTACTCAGGAGCTGGACATGAACATGACCCCCAAAAAACATTGCTTCATGCTGGATGTGTAAAGAAGCAACAGTTACCTGGCAAGTTGGTCACATCTACTTTACAAAGTGATGAAAAATACAAAATAAAAATGACTCACTCGTTAACTGATTGTGTACTGTGTACTATATTTGGTGGAACATAGCATCTTTACAGTCTAATTCTGGAACGCTACCTTCACAAAATGTCCATCAAACAACCGTCATATCTGAAACTCCAACATCATTAACTGTCTAATTACAAAATAATTAAATAAAAATTATTTGAATTAACCATATTTATTATGTCACATTATGAATTAACTCAATTTAGAATGCATTTATTGGCCTGTGAACAGATTAGAAGCATGTGATCAGCACTAAGCTACTGTAGCTTAAATCTTTTTCGCACATACATTATGGATCACCTGTTTGCTAGAATAGCATGCTTGTAGCACAGTTGCTACATTAGCTGTATGAACTGGAATGAATAGGAGGTAAAGATAAATGCCTCTTAAAAAAAGGTCTTGAAATCTGGCTCAGAACTTCAGTGTGCATGTAGAAGGCACATTTTCCTATAAAACATTTATTTGGTGTTTATGTTTTAGTATGTATGATGAGGGAGGACTCAGCTCACAAAATTAATTACGAGAAGAACGTTAAAACAAATTCAATGGTGGGAGGTCTTCTCAGTCGCTTAAAAACAAGACGTCAGACGGGTGTAATCCGACCAAGAAATGTATCCCACATTATTTGAAAAGGAGTGCAATTATCTTTTAAAAACTGATTATTGTGGTTTGATTTTGTGAACAGACAAATCAGATTCAATCCCGTCATTACAACATTGACGTCAGAACACTCAGTCCTTGTTTGCCAGAAGATCATCCAGCATTCGCTCGCACATGTACAGGCAGCGAGGCACATGGAAGAACCCTGAGGAAGAGGAGAGAAACACGATTATCTTACTGAACAGGTTTAGCGGGAAGCTGCCCCAGGCCCCTGGCCCTCAGAGGACGCGACAGCTCCAAGTTCACCGTGTGGCAACTAGTTTGTCTGGTTGGTAATACTTAGGCATCACGAAAGCACAGCATAAACAGAGACGATGAAGGCCTTAAAGGGGAATTAAAGCATTTTTCCCCCATCAGTATATGTTGCCAGGTGTACAGTATGAAGCCTTTAGTGTCTCCAGAGGTAGCTGTGTGAAGTTCGATAAATGTCACTTATGTTCTTACCTTTAAAGGGGCCTCCCTTAAAATCCAGGGCCACTTTCCCTTCTTGAGTCAAATAGCCAAACCACTCGCCGCTCTTAGGATCAGGAAACTGCACAGAATCAGGCACACCTACACTATTATCAGGCCTATGGTGCATGTATTCTATACATTCACAAAACATTCGACAAGCTTCAAACGGTTTCATCTCTGTGGAGTCATCCACATAAAGCACATGAGATTTTCAATGTTACGTAATTTGCATCGAATTTATTTCGCTGATGCTTTCATCCAAAGCGGCTTACAATAAGTGCATTAAACCATGTGGATACAACCCAAACATGACACAACTTCAAATCTGCTGAAGGGCTTTCATGTGCTACATTTATAATTTATGGTTAAAATGGTAATTGGTCAAAGTTAATGAGCTGGTTTGCACAACTGTGGATGGTTAAAGGAATATTTCAAAAATCTTCTTTCTGAGAAAGATGTTAAGATGGATCTCAAATCTCATGCCTGTGTGTTAAAACCTGTTAAAAACTGACCTATTTTTTAGGCCTCTGCTCCAAAATTGCATACCCATACTAAAAAAAGTATATCTCTGCAACCACAAGGTCTATTTGAATAATATTGGTGTTATAATAAAGGGACCATGTAGTCTCTTTCATGCGACAGTTCTGTTGAAGTGATGAGGAAGGATGCTCCGTGGACACTGTTCTTGCTGGTATAATAAAGTTTATTACAAACAAGCAACACATGCCATTACGGACGTCTAGATCGTCCGGAGGTCTCAAGTCGAATCTGAAAGTCCCTCCTTCTAGGGCTCTCCCTTCATCTTTATATAGGGTACATGTTATGTTTACATCTGGGCGGAACGTAAGAGAATGTATGTGGCCTCCTCATTCTACACATCCACCCTTCTGCCCCTGGTCTCCTGCACATCTGGTTTTCATCTAAGACAACTACAGTTGGGATCTTTGCTGTATTGTGCAAGACCTGAAAATATACCACAACCACTTGTGAGATTTGTTCAGATGTGTAAATATCAGAATACATGTTACTGGTTAAGAGTAAATGAAGATGGCACACAGCTCAAATTGAAACGTTTCAGGTTCGCCTAAAAAAAAAAGAAGCACTTACAGGATTATTATTTCTTTGGAATGATGCAGCTGCAGGTCTCAACCTCTCCCAAATCATAGCACAATATGTGAACAGTCTCTTTGCAAAGTTTGACTTTGATAAAGTGAAGCAGAAAAAAATTGAGAGGTTTTAGTACAGGGGGTTCAGGCGAGGTCTCCAAAATGGTCATTCTGTGCCATTTGAATTTTCTCATGTACCAAACTGTATATTTCACTTGTATATCATTAATGGTGTTCAATTCATCCAAATACAGCAGTTTGGGCTTTATTTTGAAAACCAGAATCCTCTCTGCGTACTGGAGTTTTTCTCGATGTCAGCCCACTGTGAGTACTCAGGGCTCTATCTCAGCAACCCATTGGTTAATTTCAGTGATTGACACCTCATTTGAAGCGTTAGAGCTTATAGAATTTAGCTATACCGACCAAACTGAGATTGACAGCACTGTTAGCCAATCAGAATCAGCAGGGCGCCGTCCTGTGAGACATGCTGGTTGTAACGCAAGGCAATTCTCAGACTTCCTGCATGAACTCACAGCAACGTAGAAACGCCCGGAATGATTTTAGTGTAACACAGGATGTAGGTCTAACGTATTTCAGTGTGGAATTACTGGGAAAATACACATATCACGGAAAAACAGCAAAGGTAAGAGAAATTTTATAACTATTGTTGGATGAAGCGATTTCTGTTGTTGGTGTTCTTTGGCTCATATCTTGCTGATGCTTTGTTGTAGCTGGATTTGATATATGTCCGGAATCTGTGGAATGTCTGCTTTCTTTTGAGATATTGTGTGTGCGTATTGCATAAAATACCACAGCGGTAGAGCCAGAAATATGGCGAGTGGGTTGACTAGGTGGCGATATATGGATTTTGATATTTGGTAATTCATTTAGTTGTTGTTTGGGTTGTGTTTGGAGTATGTAAAAACGGCTTACATATTATTGTAGCCCAGGTTCTGCTGTTTAATCTGATGTGCAACATCATTATATTCGTTTGTGATAAGTGCATTCTTTCCAACGGTATATGCTAAACTTTCTCCACAGCCCCCAAAAAAGGGGGCGCTCGGGCTCAAGTGGAACAGTAGTAAGGATATGGTTAGCCTAGCTTAGCATGAAGAGCAGAGGGAAACAGCTAGCCTGGCTATAATCTGGTCACAAAACAGAAATTTGTAGTTTCAGGAGGGGGTTATTTGCTGGAAGTACTTCAGCCGCCCAGCTCTTTTGTGCAGTGTCTCAGCTAAAACCTGAAAAACTAATTTTGGTCTTTTGCGTCGCAGGAACGCAATGATTTAAGGCAGGGGTTTCTAATAGGCGGACCATGGTCTGGATCCAGATGCCGTTGTATCCGGACCCAGGACCTAAAACTGATCGATAATTGAACTATTTTAACCGGCGCAGCTTTTTAAGCACTTCGGATTCAGGAAACACACCACATGATGCAGTTCAGCCAATCAAATATGGGTATTCTCACAAGTTTCCTGATTCGAGTGAGATGTACACACACGACACGGGGGAGAGACAAGGAGAGAGAATGAAGAGTAGGAGAATAATTACGTGAGTCAGAGAAGTTATTTCACATGACGTTCTCCAAAAAGAGAAAACTGGTCAGAGAGGCCAGTCTTTAAACAAGAATGGACAGACTCTTATAGGTTAATTCTTCCCACGTGCAGTTTAAAACCAGTACGTCTCACATGTTCAGAGACTGTGGCGATCATTAAAAGCGGTAAATGAAGCGCCACTACGAGACAAATATACCAATATACCAATATACAAGCACCATATACCCAGGTATACATATACCCATATACCCAGGTATATATACCTGGGTATATGTATACCTGGGTATATGTCTATATGTATACCTGGGTATATGTACACCTGGTTATATGTGTATACCGGGTATATGTGTATACCTGGGTATATGTGTATCTGTATACCTGGGTATATGTGTATGTATACCTGGGTATATGTATACCTGGGTATATGTGTATCTGTATACCTGGGTATATGTGTATGTATACCTGGGTATATGTATACCTGGGTATATGTGTGTATGTATACTTGGGTATAGATGTATATGTATACCTGGGTATATGTGTGTATGTATACCTGGGTATATGTGTACATGGGTATATGTGTGTATGTATACCTGGGTATATGTGCATATGTATACCTGAGTATATGTATGCCTGGGTATGTGTGTATATATACCTGGGTATATGTATACCTGGGTATGTGTGTATGTATACCTGGGTATATGTATACCTGGGTATATGTGTGTATGTATACCTGGGTATATGTGTATATGTATACCTGGGTATATGTATACCTGGGTATATGTGTATATGTATACCTGGGTATATGTATACCTTGGTATGTGTGTATGTATACCTGGGTATATGGGTATATGTATACCTGGGTATATGGGTATATGTATACCTGGGTATATGTATACCTTGGTATGTGTGTATGTATACCTGGGTATATGGGTATATGTATACCTGGGTATATGGGTATATGTATACCTGGGTATATGGGTATATGTATACCTGGGTATATGTATACCTGGGTATATGTGTGTATGTATACTTGGGTATAGATGTATATGTATACCTGGGTATATGTGTACCTGGGTATATGTATACCTGTGTATATGTATACCTTGGTATATGTGTACCTGGGTTAATGTATACCTGGGTATATGTGTATATGTATACCTGGGTATATGTGTGTATGTATACCTGGGTATATGTGCATATGTATACCTGAGTATATGTATGCCTGGGTATGTGTGTATATATACCTGGGTATATGTATACCTGGGAATATGTATACCTGGGTATGTGTGTATATGTATACCTGGGTATATGTATACCTGGGTATATATGTATATGTATACCTGGGTATATGTATACCTGGTTATATGGGTATATGTATACCTGGGTATATGGGTTTATGTATACCTGGGTATATGTATACCTGGGTATATGTGTATATGTATACCTGGGTATATGTATACCTGGGTATGTGTGTATGTATACCTGGGTATATGTGTATATGTATACCTGGGTATACATATACTGGGTATATGGGTATATGTATACCTGGGTATATGTGTATATGTATACCTGGGTATATGTATACCTGGGTACATATGTATAAGTATACCTGGGTATATGTATACCTGGGTATATGGGTATATGTATACCTGGGTATATGTTTACCTGGGTATGTGTGTATGTATACCTGGGTATATGTGTATATGTATACCTGGGTATATGTATACCTCGGCATGTGTGTATGTATACCTGGGTATATGTATACCTGGGTATATGTGTGTATGTATACTTGGGTATAGATGTATATGTATACCTGGGTATATGTGTGTATGTATACCTGGGTATATGTGTACATGGGTATATGTATACCTGTGTATATGTATACCTGGGTATATGTGTACCTGGGTATATGTATACCTGGGTTAATGTATACCTGGGTATATGTGTATATGTATACCTGGGTATATGTGTATATGTATACCTGGGTATATGTGTGTATGTATACCTGGGTATATGTGCATATGTATACCTGAGTATATGTATGCCTGGGTATGTGTGTATATATACCTGGGTATATGTATACCTGGGTATGTGTGTATGTATACCTGGGTATATGTATACCTGGGTATATGTGTGTATGTATACCTGGGTATATGTGTATATGTATACCTGGGTATATGTGGGTATGTATACCTGGGTATATGGGTATATGTATACCTGGGTATATGTGTATATGTATACCTGGGTATATGTATACCTTGGTATGTGTGTATGTATACCTGGGTATATGTGTATATGTATACCTGGGTATATGTATACCTGGGTATGTGTGTATGTATACCTGGGTATATGGGTATATGTATACCTGGGTATATGGGTATATGTATACCTGGGTATATGGGTATATGTATACCTGGGTATATGTATACCTGGGTATATGTGTGTATGTATACTTGGGTATAGATGTATATGTATACCTGGGTATATGTGTACCTGGGTATATGTATACCTGTGTATATGTATACCTTGGTATATGTGTACCTGGGTTAATGTATACCTGGGTATATGTGTATATGTATACCTGGGTATATGTGTGTATGTATACCTGAGTATATGTATGCCTGGGTATGTGTGTATATATACCTGGGTATATGTATACCTGGGAATATGTATACCTGGGTATGTGTGTATATGTATACCTGGGTATATGTATACCTGGGTATATATGTATATGTATACCTGGGTATATGTATACCTGGGTATATATGTATATGTATACCTGGGTATATGTATACCTGGTTATATGGGTATATGTATACCTGGGTATATGGGTTTATGTATACCTGGGTATATGTATACCTGGGTATGTGTGTATGTATACCTGGGTATATGTGTATATGTATACCTGGGTATATATGTATATGTATACCTGGGTATATGTATACCTGGTTATATGGGTATATGTATACCTGGGTATATGGGTTTATGTATACCTGGGTATATGTATACCTGGGTATATGTGTATATGTATACCTGGGTATATGTATACCTGGTTATGTGTGTATGTATACCTGGGTATATGTGTATATGTATACCTGGGTATATGTATACCTGGGTATATATGTATACCTGGGTATATGTATATCTGGTTATATGGGTATATGTATACCTGGGTATATGGGTTTATGTATACCTGGGTATATGTATACCTGGGTATATGTGTATATGTATATGTATACCTGGGTATGTGTGTATGTATACCTGGGTGTATGTATACCTGGGTATGTGTGTATGTATACCTGGGTATATGTATATGTATACCTGGGTATATGTATACCTGGGTATGTGTGTATGTATACCTGGGTATACAGTTGTGTGAAAAAGTGTTTGCCCCCTTCCTGATTTCTTATTTTTTTGCATGTTTGTCACACTTAAATGTTTCAGATCATCAAAGAAATTTAAATATTAGACAAAGATAACACAAGTAAACACAAAATGCAGTTTTTAAATGAAGGTTTCTATTATTAAGGGGAAAAAAAATCCAAACCTACATGGCCCTGTGTGAAAAAGTGATTGCCCCTCCCTGTTAAAACATAAATTAACTGTGGTTTATCACATCTTTGGAAAGCTGAGTTCAATTTCTCTTGCCACACTCAGGCCTGATTACTGCCACACCTGTTCTCAATCAAGAAATCACTTAAATAGGACCTGCCTGACAAAGTGAGGTAGACCAAAAGATCCTCAAAAGCTAGACATCATCTGCCAGCGAAACACAGTGAGAGCCATTATCCACAAATGGCGAAAACATGGAACAGTGGTGAACCTTCCCAGGAGTGGCCGGCCGACCAAAATTACCCCAAGAGCGCAGCGACGACTCATCCAAGAGGTCACAAAAGACCCCAGAACAACATCCAAAGAACTGCAGGCCTCACTTGCCTCAATTAAGGTCAGTGTTCATGACTCCACCATAAGAAAGAGACTGGGCAAAAATGGCCTGCATGGCAGAGTTCCAAGACGAAAACCACTGCTGAGCAAAAAGAACATAAAGGCTCGTCTCAGTTTTGCCAGAAAACATCTTGATGATCCCCAAGACTTTTGGGAAAATACTCTTGTGGACTGACGAGACAAAAGTTGAACTTTTTGGAAGGTGTATGTCCCATTACATCTGGCGTAAAAGTAACACGGCATTTCAGAAAAGGAACATCATACCAACAGTAAAATATGGTGGTGGTAGTGTGATGGTCTGGGGCTGTTTTGCTGCTTCAGGACCTGGAAGACTTGCTGTGGTAAATGGAACCATGAATTCTGCTGTCTACCAAAAAATCCTGGAGGAGAATGTCCGGCCATCTGTTCGTGACCTCAAGCTGAAGCGCACTTGGGTTCTGCAGCAGGACAATGATCCAAAACACACCAGCAAGTCCACCTCTGAATGGCTTAAGAAAAACAAAATGAAGACTTTGGAGTGGCCTAGTCAAAGTCCCGACCTGAATCCCATTGAGATGCTGTGGCATGACCTTAAAAAGGCGGTTCATGCTCGAAAACCCTCCAATTTGGCTGAATTACAACAATTCTGCAAAGATGAGTGGGCCAAAATTCCTCTACAGCGCTGTAAAAGACTCATTGCCAGTTATCGCAAACGCTTGATTGCAGTTGTTGCTGCTAAGGGTGGCCCAACCAGTTATTAGGTTTAGGGGGCAATCACTTTTTCACACAGGGCCATGTAGGTTTGGATTTTTTTCCCCCTTAATAATAAAAACTGCATTTTGTGTTTACTTGTGTTATCTTTGTCTAATATTTAAATTTGTTTGATGATCTGAAACATTTAAGTGTGACAAACAAAAAAAATAAGAAATCAGGAAGGGGGCAAACACTTTTTCACACAACTGTATGTATACCTGGGTATGTGTGTATGTATACCTGGGTATATATATACCTGGGTATGTGTGTATGTATACCTGGGTATGTGTATATGTATACCTGGGTATATGTGTATATGTATACCTGGGTATATGTGTGTATGTATACCTGGGTATATGTGCATATGTATACCTGAGTATATGTATGCCTGGGTATGTGTGTATATATACCTGGGTATATGTATGCCTGGGTATGTGTGTATATATACCTGGGTATATGTATACCTGGGTATGTGTGTATGTATACCTGGGTATATGTATACCTGGGTATATGTGTGTATGTATACCTGGGTATATGTGTATATGTATACCTGGGTATATGTGGGTATGTATACCTGGGTATATGGGTATATGTATACCTGGGTATATGTGTATATGTATACCTGGGTATATGTATACCTTGGTATGTGTGTATGTATACCTGGGTATATGTGTATATGTATACCTGGGTATATGTATACCTGGGTATGTGTGTATGTATACCTGGGTATATGGGTATATGTATACCTGGGTATATGGGTATATGTATACCTGGGTATATGGGTATATGTATACCTGGGTATATGTATACCTGGGTATATGTGTGTATGTATACTTGGGTATAGATGTATATGTATACCTGGGTATATGTGTACCTGGGTATATGTATACCTGTGTATATGTATACCTTGGTATATGTGTACCTGGGTTAATGTATACCTGGGTATATGTGTATATGTATACCTGGGTATATGTGTGTATGTATACCTGAGTATATGTATGCCTGGGTATGTGTGTATATATACCTGGGTATATGTATACCTGGGAATATGTATACCTGGGTATGTGTGTATATGTATACCTGGGTATATGTATACCTGGGTATATATGTATATGTATACCTGGGTATATGTATACCTGGTTATATGGGTATATGTATACCTGGGTATATGGGTTTATGTATACCTGGGTATATGTATACCTGGGTATGTGTGTATGTATACCTGGGTATATGTGTATATGTATACCTGGGTATATATGTATATGTATACCTGGGTATATGTATACCTGGTTATATGGGTATATGTATACCTGGGTATATGGGTTTATGTATACCTGGGTATATGTATACCTGGGTATATGTGTATATGTATACCTGGGTATATGTATACCTGGTTATGTGTGTATGTATACCTGGGTATATGTGTATATGTATACCTGGGTATATGTATACCTGGGTATATATGTATATGTATACCTGGGTATATGTATACCTGGTTATATGGGTATATGTATACCTGGGTATATGGGTTTATGTATACCTGGGTATATGTATACCTGGGTATATGTGTATATGTATATGTATACCTGGGTATGTGTGTATGTATACCTGGGTGTATGTATACCTGGGTATGTGTGTATGTATACCTGGGTATATGTATATGTATACCTGGGTATATGTATACCTGGGTATGTGTGTATGTATACCTGGGTATACAGTTGTGTGAAAAAGTGTTTGCCCCCTTCCTGATTTCTTATTTTTTTGCATGTTTGTCACACTTAAATGTTTCAGATCATCAAAGAAATTTAAATATTAGACAAAGATAACACAAGTAAACACAAAATGCAGTTTTTAAATGAAGGTTTCTATTATTAAGGGGAAAAAAAATCCAAACCTACATGGCCCTGTGTGAAAAAGTGATTGCCCCCCCCTGTTAAAACATAAATTAACTGTGGTTTATCACATCTTTGGAAAGCTGAGTTCAATTTCTCTTGCCACACTCAGGCCTGATTACTGCCACACCTGTTCTCAATCAAGAAATCACTTAAATAGGACCTGCCTGACAAAGTGAGGTAGACCAAAAGATCCTCAAAAGCTAGACATCATCTGCCAGCGAAACACAGTGAGAGCCATTATCCACAAATGGCGAAAACATGGAACAGTGGTGAACCTTCCCAGGAGTGGCCGGCCGACCAAAATTACCCCAAGAGCGCAGCGACGACTCATCCAAGAGGTCACAAAAGACCCCAGAACAACATCCAAAGAACTGCAGGCCTCACTTGCCTCAATTAAGGTCAGTGTTCATGACTCCACCATAAGAAAGAGACTGGGCAAAAATGGCCTGCATGGCAGAGTTCCAAGACGAAAACCACTGCTGAGCAAAAAGAACATAAAGGCTCGTCTCAGTTTTGCCAGAAAACATCTTGATGATCCCCAAGACTTTTGGGAAAATACTCTTGTGGACTGACGAGACAAAAGTTGAACTTTTTGGAAGGTGTATGTCCCATTACATCTGGCGTAAAAGTAACACGGCATTTCAGAAAAGGAACATCATACCAACAGTAAAATATGGTGGTGGTAGTGTGATGGTCTGGGGCTGTTTTGCTGCTTCAGGACCTGGAAGACTTGCTGTGGTAAATGGAACCATGAATTCTGCTGTCTACCAAAAAATCCTGAAGGAGAATGTCCGGCCATCTGTTCGTGACCTCAAGCTGAAGCGCACTTGGGTTCTGCAGCAGGACAATGATCCAAAACACACCAGCAAGTCCACCTCTGAATGGCTTAAGAAAAACAAAATGAAGACTTTGGAGTGGCCTAGTCAAAGTCCCGACCTGAATCCCATTGAGATGCTGTGGCATGACCTTAAAAAGGCGGTTCATGCTCGAAAACCCTCCAATTTGGCTGAATTACAACAATTCTGCAAAGATGAGTGGGCCAAAATTCCTCTACAGCGCTGTAAAAGACTCATTGCCAGTTATCGCAAACGCTTGATTGCAGTTGTTGCTGCTAAGGGTGGCCCAACCAGTTATTAGGTTTAGGGGGCAATCACTTTTTCACACAGGGCCATGTAGGTTTGGATTTTTTTCCCCCTTAATAATAAAAACTGCATTTTGTGTTTACTTGTGTTATCTTTGTCTAATATTTAAATTTGTTTGATGATCTGAAACATTTAAGTGTGACAAACAAAAAAAATAAGAAATCAGGAAGGGGGCAAACACTTTTTCACACAACTGTATGTATACCTGGGTATGTGTGTATGTATACCTGGGTATATATATACCTGGGTATGTGTGTATGTATACCTGGGTATGTGTATATGTATACCTGGGTATATGTGTATATGTATACCTGGGTATATGTGTGTATGTATACCTGGGTATATGTGCATATGTATACCTGAGTATATGTATGCCTGGGTATGTGTGTATATATACCTGGGTATATGTATACCTGGGTATGTGTGTATGTATACCTGGGTATATGTATACCTGGGTATATGTGTGTATGTATACCTGGGTATATGTGTATATGTATACCTGGGTATATGTGGGTATGTATACCTGGGTATATGGGTATATGTATACCTGGGTATATGTGTATATGTATACCTGGGTATATGTATACCTTGGTATGTGTGTATGTATACCTGGGTATATGTGTATATGTATACCTGGGTATATGTATACCTGGGTATGTGTGTATGTATACCTGGGTATATGGGTATATGTATACCTGGGTATATGGGTATATGTATACCTGGGTATATGGGTATATGTATACCTGGGTATATGTATACCTGGGTATATGTGTGTATGTATACTTGGGTATAGATGTATATGTATACCTGGGTATATGTGTACCTGGGTATATGTATACCTGTGTATATGTATACCTTGGTATATGTGTACCTGGGTTAATGTATACCTGGGTATATGTGTATATGTATACCTGGGTATATGTGTGTATGTATACCTGAGTATATGTATGCCTGGGTATGTGTGTATATATACCTGGGTATATGTATACCTGGGAATATGTATACCTGGGTATGTGTGTATATGTATACCTGGGTATATATGTATATGTATACCTGGGTATATGTATACCTGGTTATATGGGTATATGTATACCTGGGTATATGGGTTTATGTATACCTGGGTATATGTATACCTGGGTATGTGTGTATGTATACCTGGGTATATGTGTATATGTATACCTGGGTATATATGTATATGTATACCTGGGTATATGTATACCTGGTTATATGGGTATATGTATACCTGGGTATATGGGTTTATGTATACCTGGGTATATGTATACCTGGGTATATGTGTATATGTATACCTGGGTATATGTATACCTGGTTATGTGTGTATGTATACCTGGGTATATGTGTATATGTATACCTGGGTATATGTATACCTGGGTATATATGTATATGTATACCTGGGTATATGTATACCTGGTTATATGGGTATATGTATACCTGGGTATATGGGTTTATGTATACCTGGGTATATGTATACCTGGGTATATGTGTATATGTATATGTATACCTGGGTATGTGTGTATGTATACCTGGGTGTATGTATACCTGGGTATGTGTGTATGTATACCTGGGTATATGTATATGTATACCTGGGTATATGTATACCTGGGTATGTGTGTATGTATACCTGGGTATACAGTTGTGTGAAAAAGTGTTTGCCCCCTTCCTGATTTCTTATTTTTTTGCATGTTTGTCACACTTAAATGTTTCAGATCATCAAAGAAATTTAAATATTAGACAAAGATAACACAAGTAAACACAAAATGCAGTTTTTAAATGAAGGTTTCTATTATTAAGGGGAAAAAAAATCCAAACCTACATGGCCCTGTGTGAAAAAGTGATTGCCCCCCCCTGTTAAAACATAAATTAACTGTGGTTTATCACATCTTTGGAAAGCTGAGTTCAATTTCTCTTGCCACACTCAGGCCTGATTACTGCCACACCTGTTCTCAATCAAGAAATCACTTAAATAGGACCTGCCTGACAAAGTGAGGTAGACCAAAAGATCCTCAAAAGCTAGACATCATCTGCCAGCGAAACACAGTGAGAGCCATTATCCACAAATGGCGAAAACATGGAACAGTGGTGAACCTTCCCAGGAGTGGCCGGCCGACCAAAATTACCCCAAGAGCGCAGCGACGACTCATCCAAGAGGTCACAAAAGACCCCAGAACAACATCCAAAGAACTGCAGGCCTCACTTGCCTCAATTAAGGTCAGTGTTCATGACTCCACCATAAGAAAGAGACTGGGCAAAAATGGCCTGCATGGCAGAGTTCCAAGACGAAAACCACTGCTGAGCAAAAAGAACATAAAGGCTCGTCTCAGTTTTGCCAGAAAACATCTTGATGATCCCCAAGACTTTTGGGAAAATACTCTTGTGGACTGACGAGACAAAAGTTGAACTTTTTGGAAGGTGTATGTCCCATTACATCTGGCGTAAAAGTAACACGGCATTTCAGAAAAGGAACATCATACCAACAGTAAAATATGGTGGTGGTAGTGTGATGGTCTGGGGCTGTTTTGCTGCTTCAGGACCTGGAAGACTTGCTGTGGTAAATGGAACCATGAATTCTGCTGTCTACCAAAAAATCCTGAAGGAGAATGTCCGGCCATCTGTTCGTGACCTCAAGCTGAAGCGCACTTGGGTTCTGCAGCAGGACAATGATCCAAAACACACCAGCAAGTCCACCTCTGAATGGCTTAAGAAAAACAAAATGAAGACTTTGGAGTGGCCTAGTCAAAGTCCCGACCTGAATCCCATTGAGATGCTGTGGCATGACCTTAAAAAGGCGGTTCATGCTCGAAAACCCTCCAATTTGGCTGAATTACAACAATTCTGCAAAGATGAGTGGGCCAAAATTCCTCTACAGCGCTGTAAAAGACTCATTGCCAGTTATCGCAAACGCTTGATTGCAGTTGTTGCTGCTAAGGGTGGCCCAACCAGTTATTAGGTTTAGGGGGCAATCACTTTTTCACACAGGGCCATGTAGGTTTGGATTTTTTTCCCCCTTAATAATAAAAACTGCATTTTGTGTTTACTTGTGTTATCTTTGTCTAATATTTAAATTTGTTTGATGATCTGAAACATTTAAGTGTGACAAACAAAAAAAATAAGAAATCAGGAAGGGGGCAAACACTTTTTCACACAACTGTATGTATACCTGGGTATGTGTGTATGTATACCTGGGTATATATATACCTGGGTATGTGTGTATGTATACCTGGGTATGTGTATATGTATACCTGGGTATATGTGTATATGTATACCTGGGTATATGTGTGTATGTATACCTGGGTATATGTGCATATGTATACCTGAGTATATGTATGCCTGGGTATGTGTGTATATATACCTGGGTATATGTATACCTGGGTATGTGTGTATGTATACCTGGGTATATGTATACCTGGGTATATGTGTGTATGTATACCTGGGTATATGTGTA
The DNA here is from genome assembly GCF_050575085.1 of Anarhichas minor. Classification (NCBI taxonomy): domain Eukaryota; kingdom Metazoa; phylum Chordata; class Actinopteri; order Perciformes; family Anarhichadidae; genus Anarhichas; species Anarhichas minor. Next base: position 1,365,769 of record NW_027466466.1, on the reverse strand, counting down.
TATGTATACCTGGGTATATGTGGGTATGTATACCTGGGTATATGGGTATATGTATACCTGGGTATATGTGTATATGTATACCTGGGTATATGTATACCTTGGTATGTGTGTATGTATACCTGGGTATATGTGTATATGTATACCTGGGTATATGTATACCTGGGTATGTGTGTATGTATACCTGGGTATATGGGTATATGTATACCTGGGTATATGGGTATATGTATACCTGGGTATATGGGTATATGTATACCTGGGTATATGTATACCTGGGTATATGTGTGTATGTATACTTGGGTATAGATGTATATGTATACCTGGGTATATGTGTACCTGGGTATATGTATACCTGTGTATATGTATACCTTGGTATATGTGTACCTGGGTTAATGTATACCTGGGTATATGTGTATATGTATACCTGGGTATATGTGTGTATGTATACCTGAGTATATGTATGCCTGGGTATGTGTGTATATATACCTGGGTATATGTATACCTGGGAATATGTATACCTGGGTATGTGTGTATATGTATACCTGGGTATATGTATACCTGGGTATATATGTATATGTATACCTGGGTATATGTATACCTGGTTATATGGGTATATGTATACCTGGGTATATGGGTTTATGTATACCTGGGTATATGTATACCTGGGTATGTGTGTATGTATACCTGGGTATATGTGTATATGTATACCTGGGTATATATGTATATGTATACCTGGGTATATGTATACCTGGTTATATGGGTATATGTATACCTGGGTATATGGGTTTATGTATACCTGGGTATATGTATACCTGGGTATATGTGTATATGTATACCTGGGTATATGTATACCTGGTTATGTGTGTATGTATACCTGGGTATATGTGTATATGTATACCTGGGTATATGTATACCTGGGTATATATGTATATGTATACCTGGGTATATGTATACCTGGTTATATGGGTATATGTATACCTGGGTATATGGGTTTATGTATACCTGGGTATATGTATACCTGGGTATATGTGTATATGTATATGTATACCTGGGTATGTGTGTATGTATACCTGGGTGTATGTATACCTGGGTATGTGTGTATGTATACCTGGGTATATGTATATGTATACCTGGGTATATGTATACCTGGGTATGTGTGTATGTATACCTGGGTATACAGTTGTGTGAAAAAGTGTTTGCCCCCTTCCTGATTTCTTATTTTTTTGCATGTTTGTCACACTTAAATGTTTCAGATCATCAAAGAAATTTAAATATTAGACAAAGATAACACAAGTAAACACAAAATGCAGTTTTTAAATGAAGGTTTCTATTATTAAGGGGAAAAAAAATCCAAACCTACATGGCCCTGTGTGAAAAAGTGATTGCCCCCCCCTGTTAAAACATAAATTAACTGTGGTTTATCACATCTTTGGAAAGCTGAGTTCAATTTCTCTTGCCACACTCAGGCCTGATTACTGCCACACCTGTTCTCAATCAAGAAATCACTTAAATAGGACCTGCCTGACAAAGTGAGGTAGACCAAAAGATCCTCAAAAGCTAGACATCATCTGCCAGCGAAACACAGTGAGAGCCATTATCCACAAATGGCGAAAACATGGAACAGTGGTGAACCTTCCCAGGAGTGGCCGGCCGACCAAAATTACCCCAAGAGCGCAGCGACGACTCATCCAAGAGGTCACAAAAGACCCCAGAACAACATCCAAAGAACTGCAGGCCTCACTTGCCTCAATTAAGGTCAGTGTTCATGACTCCACCATAAGAAAGAGACTGGGCAAAAATGGCCTGCATGGCAGAGTTCCAAGACGAAAACCACTGCTGAGCAAAAAGAACATAAAGGCTCGTCTCAGTTTTGCCAGAAAACATCTTGATGATCCCCAAGACTTTTGGGAAAATACTCTTGTGGACTGACGAGACAAAAGTTGAACTTTTTGGAAGGTGTATGTCCCATTACATCTGGCGTAAAAGTAACACGGCATTTCAGAAAAGGAACATCATACCAACAGTAAAATATGGTGGTGGTAGTGTGATGGTCTGGGGCTGTTTTGCTGCTTCAGGACCTGGAAGACTTGCTGTGGTAAATGGAACCATGAATTCTGCTGTCTACCAAAAAATCCTGAAGGAGAATGTCCGGCCATCTGTTCGTGACCTCAAGCTGAAGCGCACTTGGGTTCTGCAGCAGGACAATGATCCAAAACACACCAGCAAGTCCACCTCTGAATGGCTTAAGAAAAACAAAATGAAGACTTTGGAGTGGCCTAGTCAAAGTCCCGACCTGAATCCCATTGAGATGCTGTGGCATGACCTTAAAAAGGCGGTTCATGCTCGAAAACCCTCCAATTTGGCTGAATTACAACAATTCTGCAAAGATGAGTGGGCCAAAATTCCTCTACAGCGCTGTAAAAGACTCATTGCCAGTTATCGCAAACGCTTGATTGCAGTTGTTGCTGCTAAGGGTGGCCCAACCAGTTATTAGGTTTAGGGGGCAATCACTTTTTCACACAGGGCCATGTAGGTTTGGATTTTTTTCCCCCTTAATAATAAAAACTGCATTTTGTGTTTACTTGTGTTATCTTTGTCTAATATTTAAATTTGTTTGATGATCTGAAACATTTAAGTGTGACAAACAAAAAAAATAAGAAATCAGGAAGGGGGCAAACACTTTTTCACACAACTGTATGTATACCTGGGTATGTGTGTATGTATACCTGGGTATATATATACCTGGGTATGTGTGTATGTATACCTGGGTATGTGTATATGTATACCTGGGTATATGTGTATATGTATACCTGGGTATGTGTGTATGTATACCTGGGTATATGTGCATCTGTATACCTGGGTATGTGTATACCTGGGTTAATGTATACCTGGGTATATGTGTATATGTGCGTATGTATACCTGGGTATATGTGCATATGTATACCTGGGTATATGTATACCTGGGTATATGTGTATCTGTATACCTGGGTATATGTATACCTGGGTATGTGTGTATGTATACCTGGGTATGTGTGTATGTATACCTGGGTATATGTGTATGTATACATGGGTATATGTGTATGTATACATGGGTATATGTGTATGTATACATGGGTATATGTGTGTATGTATACCTGGGTATATGTGTATATGTATACCTGGGTATGTGTGTATGTATACCTGGGTATATGTATACCTGGGTATGTGTATATGTATACCGTAGACCATTTAAAGGCCTTTGCAGGTGTTTTGAGTTAATTAGCTGATTAGAGTGTGGCACCAGGTGTCTTCAATATTGAACCTTTTCACAATATTCTAATTTTCTGAGATACTGAATTTGGGATTTTCCTTAGTTGTCAGTTATAATCATCAAAATTAAAAGAAATAAACATTTGAAATGTATCAGTCTGTGTGTAATGAATGAATATAATAGACAAGTTTCACTTTTTGAATGGAATTAGTGAAATAAATCAACTTTTTGATGATATTCTAATTATATGACCAGCACCTGTATATATATTATGAAAAACACTAGAAATGCACAGCAGATCTGAGAACCATCACCACTTGGGTGTTTAAAAAGTTAGATTAAGGAAAGCTCATAGTAGGGGGGTTATTTAGTTGCCAGTGTGGAGAAGAAACTCATTGATGCTGCACACAGCGCCTGCATGTTTGTCAAGAAAACAGATTGTATCTTTCTCTAAAACCATAAACAGTTTCCAGTCTTCATGCTAAGCTAACCGCGTCCTGACTCCAGGTCTGCACTTAAAGTAGCACATGTGCATGAGACTGAAAAGTAAGAGAAAAATGCTCATCAAAATGTTTTGACATAAGTAATGAAACGCTACAGCGCCAACAACTCACATGGTTCAAGGTGTATTCGTAAACTTCAGAGAATCTCTCCAGCAGCTCGGGCTTCTTGGTCTGACTGTAGGCCATCAGGAAGGCGATGAGAGCCTCACAGTGGGGCCACCACAGCTTCATATTCCACTCCAACTGGTCAAACATACAAGCAGCAGCACACAGCCTCATTTCATGCTTTTTTAGAAAACTCAGTGATCAGACAAATGCAAACAATATCTTCTATCGCAACTGTGTCAACTGTCTAAAGCGAAACACCATCGTGTGTATGGGTGATTGGTTCACCTGTGTGGGGCAGTGACCATCCACATCCAGGAAGTAGAAGAGGCCGCCGTGCTCTTTGTCCCAGCCGTCCTGATAAGGCAGCTCCACAAACTTGTTGATGGCGGTCCTCCGGAGCTCCTCGTCCTCCTGCTCTGCACTGACCTGAAGCAGGAACCAGCCCGCTTCCAGGGCATGGCCTGAGTCAGCACGGGTCGACATGTGGGGGAAGACCAAAGACACGTTGGAAAATGTTGAGGTCGGCAACAAAGGACAGGATAAGAGCCCAACCCGAGCTCCCCCATGCAACTCACTGTGCTCACCATCATCTGGCTGACTGGTCAGCAGGCGGTGCAGTGTTTACCTGGGTTCTGCAGTCGGCCCTGGCAACCTGGCAGCTCTGCTCCCTCCAGTGACACACTCTCTAGAATAGCGGTGCCGTCTCTCTGTACCAAGTTACAAGAGAAGAAAAAAAGAAATGTTATATCAGCATATTAAGCGCAGGGTTGGTAATCTTGAGCAGCAAGAGTATGCTAGATTTTAAGTGATTTAACCATAAACCCAGCTCAGTGTTGCCAACTCTTTCCCAACAAAATAATTACTGAAAATATAAGGTGGCCATCATATTTTCAGTTTTGGCAACCAAAAGATGATGCCTACTTGTAAAAGTTAGCGTTGAACTGCCCTAAATCTCACCACTTTATGGGGTCATTTCAATCACGAAGCATACCTGGATGTGTTGTAGAATCTGCTGAACACACCAGCTGGCCAGCTCTCTGTACTTCTGAGCAACCTCCTGACCCCGGCCTTCCGTTAGCTGTTCCACCAGACACAGCAGCATCATGGGGACCGCCATGCTGTTGGTGGGAACGTCTCCGGGAAGCTGGGGCCGGCCCAGGCCCGACGAGTCCACCCGAACCCAGTAGATCAACTGCTCCATCATCTGCTCAGCCTCCAGCTGGTGACACACGACAGAGCAGAAGCTCATCAGAGTGATGGTGTAACCATGTGGGAATGTGAGGGCGGTTGTAGGAGGATCAAGCGTGTTCAGGCACATTCACCTTCCGTTTTACTAAACTTCATGTATGTTGAGTCACTGATGCTGACTCTGTAATGCATCATTTTATTATTATAGCAAAGGTTATTATATTGACGGCTCAATTGTGTTACATATTTGCGGGGTCCAATAGTTTGTAGAGGAAACAAAAAAAACAACTATATTTGAAAACTCTAACTGTAGATTGACCACAAAGTACAAAACATTTGCATACAAAGTGGTATATTTTACTTCCCTTAATATCCAGAATCATCAGAATTTTAAGTTTTTGTCAGCACTTACCCCACTATAGGGAGTGTTTTGTTGTCTAACAATGTCAAAATAGATTTGGGACCATTTTCTGGGAACCACGATCCAGAGTTGCAAAATAAAATAAAATAAATAGGGGAACTAGTTTTACCATAGCGTGATGAGTTTCAACGTCTGTTTCTGTTCATGTACAATCAGCAAAAAGTGGGCATAGTGCAATACATGTGGCAACTATAGTCACAACACAGAGCTAGGGATCAACCGGCTGTGATTTGTGAACGACCCGCTCTACCTCCTGAGACATTCATCTTTCACAAACATTGTCATGGACCAGGAGTTTCCAACATATGTATTATATACAAATAGTTTTGATTATTGCTTTGTACCTGCATGTCCTTGTCACCAGTGACCCTGCTCAGTTCATCCATGGCCATGATGTAGAAACACTCGCTGAATATGGTCCTCTGAATCTTGAGTGCTTTACCATCTCTTGTTAAGCAGAAGGCACACTTCCACTGGCCACTGCTGCTGCTGGAGACACGAGCAAACTTCCTCAGGAAAGCTCCCCCTAAGATGCAAACAGAACAATGTAACATTAGCTTATGATTCATGAGCAATACTTATAAAGCCCTTTTTTACACACATGAATACGTCAGATTGCTGGCTTCATCTATCTGTTCAATTTGTTGACAATGTTCACTTCGGCTTTGTTCAGATATGACTTTAAAGGGGACATACTGTACTGTGCTAATTTTTTTAGGTTCATAATCTTTTTTTTTTTTTTTTTTACTAGAACACATTTACATGCTTTTATGTAAAAAAACACACATTGTTTTTCGCATACTGTCTGTGTGAATATACCGCTCCGTATTAGCGCCCGTCTCTTGTCCTCCCGAAAATAGCTCAGTCTGCTCTGATTGGCATGCTGTATTAATGGATGTATTGGCTGGAATTGATCAATTGTATTACCTTGTTATACATCTACGGGCTGTGTGCTGTAAAGCCTGTACCGTGGTGAATGCATTAACATATCTGTTCCCAAACAACCGGCTATCGGCCAGTAGCACAACATATACAGAAATGAACGCAGAATTATTAATTGTAGGTTATTTACGAACACGCTGGACAAAAGCAAGGCCTCTCATATACATCCATGGTCTGTGGTCTATTGTACATCTACTGTGGAGGTCCTAGACACTAGATCCCAGCTCCTCTGGGAAGTGTGGGGGGGGGGGGGGATGTATTAAAGAGATAGTTAAGTAAGTAAATAATTGAAATAGAATGCATATTGTTAAACACAGGCCATTTTGATAGAGGCATAAAATATATCACAATAGAATAGAACAAATTTAGCTTTACTTTTGTACAGCACTCTGTAGGCAGACGTTCCACTGGTGCCCTTTGATACTACTGTGGCCGCTTTCAGTCCATTTCCAAAATGGCGGAGGCGTAGCTCTGCTGCTGCATGCTGATGTTGCAGTGAAATGACCATTTAGCTATCCCTTCTCATTAATATACGTTTTTTTGGATGGGGGGGTAATCTAATGAGCATGGATGTGACATAGGAAGGGGAGGCAAATCTGAATGGCTTGTTGAATCACATGTTTTCTGACATAGGCAGCCTGATTATTTTCTATAATGATGTCTTATTTCACAGTTTGTGGGTTGGTAGGCACTCCAGACACCCAAACGTATGTGCACAAACATTGACAAAGACAGCTCTTCATGCTATGTCCCCTTTAAGAGCTGTAATGCTCGCACGAGTGCACAGCAAACACTATCATGACTGTCATGAATCACCGGAGTCTACAAAAGCAGTGTGCACCATCTGTTGCAAAGATTGAGCTGAGGTCACATTAAACTAATGTTCACGTGTAAATGTCGACAACATGTGAACAGCCAGACTTTTAGGGTAATAACAAAGAACTCATTTGTGTCGAATTTGCACTCTGTGTTTTGCTTAATTTTAAATGCACATACATTTTATATTTACACATGTTGAGTATGATCCAGTAATCTGTAAAAACTATTAAATAATATATTGGAAAGTAAGAAGTATCACCTGAGATTTAAAAAAGCTCTGCTAAGCAGTTTCTTGAGGCTTCCATCGTTGCTAAATCCAACAACACGACAGTGAACTGGTGAAAGTAAAAAATAACACACCTAAGTATGGTCTGCATTTTGTACTACCATGTCATTTGAAAGTGCCTTCATCATTTCTAGTGTTAATTGTGAAATGAAATGCTATTTGGACTGTAGGAACAACAGCGATGAATTTGCTCTTCTTCCAGAGGCTCTCCAGTGCTGAGGCTAAACATTGTCTGGGTTCATTAAAACTAAAGGGTTCATCCTCTGTGGAGTGAGTTACTGAGTTCATGGGTGAGGGTAAAATGGAGATGGGTAGGCTGTTCGGTCAGAGGGGCGGTGACGCAAGCATTGTACCAGACCTACGTAGTGAAGAGGGAGCTGATCCAGAAGGCAAAGCTCTCGATTGACCAGTCCTTCTACATTCTGACCCTCACCTGTAATCATGAGCTTTGGTTAGTGACTGGAAGAACGAGATTACAGATACAAGAGGCCGAAATGAGCTTCTTTTATAGGGTGGCTGGGCTCAGCCTTAGAGATAGGATGGGCAGCTCAGACATCCGGCAAGAGCCGCTGCTCCTTTGCGTTGAAAGAAAGCCAGTCTAGAATACCAAAGATTCAACCAAAGAGAGAACAGAAAACTCTCTCTTGACACTTCAGTAGTGCTAACGCTAAGAGCTTTACATTCCAACACATACACACACACACACCGGCTTTTGCTGCTTCCAGAATTTCAGGCTTGCGGAAGCGTTCCATGGTTCGGTACAGGCGGCAATACATCCACACCTGTGAAAGAGACAAGCCAAAATATATTCACCTAACATCTGATGACCACATATCAGGCAGTGGATTACTTGTTCCGCACTGCCAGTATCATGAGAGAGACTCACCTGTCTACCCTGCAGCCAGACATACTTCAGCTCATCATAAACCTTCCCATCCCTCCCGATACAAGTGAAGAAGCCTCTGAAACACAGAGCAGGAAATTTATCACAAGGAAACACAAACTGCATGCACAGTACAAACAGCTGTACACAACTGCTCAGCATGCAAGTTATGAGTTGTAACTTTTTGGTACAGTACCCATGTGTCGTATCATGAGAGTATTTGAGCCAGAAGGCCACTGCGTTGTCCAGTTCTTTACGAATCCGCTGTCGCCACTCCTCCAGCTTCACCACAGACATGGTTCCCTTCAAACATGAAAATCAATGAAAAACACTTATCATCTTACTAGTGGTGCAATGGATCATAAAACTCATGGTTTGGATCGGATCACGGATCAGAGACACAGATTGGATCACAGACCACAAAAGAAAAAAGGGAGCAAATAGAACTTTAGATCCCTCTTCACGTTTTTTGTGATCTGGGATCCGGCTCCTGTGTGGCTTTGACAACGATATTTAAAGAAGTAAAGGGAGATTATGGTTGTATAAGAACATTGTTTATGTTATATTTATATTGTTGCTTAATACATATAAATTAACTGTTGTCTGTGTCATTGGGTCTTCTTTGTCCTGTAAGTGGAAACTGATGATGTGTTACTATGACTAAGTATTTAGTTGCTACCAGTGGTGGGCCGTCAGGGCCAGCAAAGCCTTTAATTTAATAATTTTTCACAAATACACTACATGTATTTCCCATTATCTTATTATCTCATTGCACAGCTACTGTCTTCCTCAGTTGCGCTGCTTCCAGTGCAGCTTGTTTTAAGTAGAGCTTTTATCCAATCAGATCTCACCTCTGTGTCTCTAGGTAAGAACAGAGGCCCGAGGCCCTCTAGGTAGACTTTGCAGATTAAAGTAAATGGGGACGATATTGTTGATTGTCATAGTCTTCAATCAATCAGATCTTTAGTTTGACATGTTGGGCGTATTCTTTGACGTGTCAGAGCTGTCTAGGTAGCCTACAAGTACGTCAGCATTAACGTGCGCTGTGATTGTTGAAGAAAATCATTATATAATTTAGGATTGAACTGAACACATTTTGGCTTCACAAGTAAACAGCTTATATAACACATTCTGGCTAATAGAAACATTCTTAGGAAGTGATTAGGAGGCGCCAGACAAATTGTAATAAATCTCTCCTATCTTACCAAAACATTTCCCGTAAAAGAGTCATGTGTTCTGCCAAAAGGTTACCTTGACCCAAACAAAGTCATGAGAACATGACATAATGAAGAGGCCAGATATAATTTGTTTTTGGTTCAACGGACTGGTTTGATTGGTGGAAAGTAACTTAAGGGGGGGTGAATCTTGACTATAAGAGTGATCTGTGAAAAGTAATACATTTGGATTGTTTCGATATGCTGAACTTGTAATATGTTGGCAAGTGTGTATTAAAAGACTCCTCGCTGGTTGCAACATCAGTTCGCCGTCTCTTCTCGTCATTTTGCCACAACATGATTGGTCATTGGGCTAGCGTCACTATTGTGAAACTTAAGCTAGCTAGCTGAAGTTAGTAGTAATAGTAAGAGTTCAAGTTGAAAGATATGTAAGAAGTTATGACATTTTTAGCGTTTTGCTTGGTGTAGATTCTTTTTTTTTTTTTTTAACCTAGCTTTGTTTTTTTAACACTCAATGGCTGAAGGAGGAGAAACGGATTTGGTGGCGGAGTTACTGACAACGCCTTCCTGGAGAAGGACATTTCAGGAGAAAAGGACATCGTATCAAAGGGTCGGCCAACCCCACAGCTAGCAGCCTTGACCCAGCCAGGAAAAGGATTTGTACGAATGGTATTCCTGGCTAACAGCTCGGAGAAGCGTTGCCCATGTTATGGCTGGGAATGCGTTTCATTTGCAACTGAGCGTCTTGGTGTTTGGAGCTACGCTACGCTAACCTGAGGTGGCTAACCAAGGCAGCAACAAGACACCATAGCACGGCAGGACACTTACAAGCTACGGTGCTTTTGAAAACTTTTGCTGAGACCCGAGTGGATCTACAACTCAACCAACACGTTCACAGGAGGACCTCTGGCTGGAACTGAACCGCACCGATGTTCTGTACAACCGCGGTATTAAACTCTTTGTTAACAAAGAAAGGAGGATGGACTTTGTCTTTAAATAGTGAACAGCAGCTTTGGTAAGTGAACTTATTTTGTTTTTTTTTATATCTGCAGTAGTGTTCATTTGTCTATGGTGTTGTTTTTATAATATGGTTAATATTGTTCCCTCTGATGTGAATGATATTTGAATGGTGCTATTTAGTGTGCGGCGGAATACATGTTTTAGCGCTGCAGTGTTGCTGGATTGATTTGTCATGCTTTGTTGTCATATGAATATATGCGACTGGTTCTTGTGAGTTTGTTCTTGTCATTGTGTTAATTACGTTGATTTTGACTATATGCATTGTCTGTTAATGACGAAGCATCCGGCCATGCGCGGGGTTAGGGTCGGACATTTGATTCTCTGTTTGGAGTTTTCTTTTCTTTTACAAAGCAAGAAATATGGTCTGCAGAAATGGGGATTGTGTGGCGATTGCTTCAGCCCCGTTTGATTCAGTAGATTCAGCTGCCTAAATGCTGCGGGGAGAATGTAGCGTGTTTGCTGCTGTTGTTTTCCTACTGAGCTAGTTTAGCGTAGCCTCCCAGACCACATGCGCCGTACCAGAATGTTGTGGTTCCGGGGGGTGGGAGTGTCAGACAGCATGTTGCCTGTTGGGTGGTTGCCAGGTTGAAGGCAGTCCAAAAAAAACATTATATTTCCCACAATTTAAGCTTCTGCATTTTCCAAATGCACTAGTATTATTCAAACGTATTGTTCGGTTCGTAAGCCTCGTACCGTACGGTTTAATACGAATACGTGTATTGTTACACCCCTAGAAACAAATTATAACCGTAGCTGTGGCGCCATCATGAGGTTATTAGGAGGTGGTTCAACTGTAGTAGGACAGCACTGAAGGCCCAGGTATGAAATGCACGGCCCGCCACTGGCTGCTACATATTGAACTGTGAGCATTTCAACGTTTAAAACATGGTGACGTTTAAAAGTGGTTGAAAAGTGAACGTTTTTTCAACGACTATTTGAAGGCGTTGATTAAACGTTTAGACCAGATTTCACCAGCATTTGCAATATTGGCTTTCAACTGAGAAATGTGGATCTGGTTTCTTAGTAAGCCTCTAAAATGATGATATATTATTATTAGCAAAATGTGGAGGACACAAAATTGTAGTATTGCAAATCCCGTTGAAATCTGGTCTAAACGTGAACGTTCAATCAACGTCTTCAAATTGTCTTTCACTTTCACTTTTCGTCTTTTCAACGGAAAAATGCTCGCTGGGTGGTGCTGATTCACCACTGTGGTCTGCGTGAGTGAGGGACCAAAAGAAGGAAACACTATCTGCCTACAGAGTACCATAAATAAACACTATCTGCCTACAGAGTACCATAAATAAACACTATCTGCTTACAGAGTACCATAAATAAACACATCTGCCTACAGAGTACCATAAATAAACACATCTGCCTACAGAGTACCATAAAGAAACAACAACGTACCAGAGTTGTGAGGCGTTCAAGTGTCTTGTCTGACAAAATACTTAAAGAGACAGGCACTGTACTGCAGCAATGGAAACATATTTTGAACATTAAAGCATGTCAACACTTTCTAGTAAAGCCAGGAAATTTAAAAAGCACGAACCTGAAACTGTGCTAAATCTGTCCCCTTTACAGTTCAACTCTCTAAACTCACAAACACAAAATGTGTCATCTTGTTTTTTCTAGCTCGGCATCTTTCACCATCAAAAGTCTCGAGCCAACAACAAGCTATTATCCGACCAATAACTTGTTGTTCCCTTATTCTTGCTAAAAAGAGAGAAAAACAGTTCCTCTGCTGTCGGCACACACATTGCAGCAGCCGTTAGTGTTTCTCCTGCAATATGTCAGTGCTCCGTTTCAGTAGCGGTTAGAAGAAAGAAGACAGAAGCACCGGAGCACCGCGGGTTGACTGTTCTTACCTTCTGCTCCAGGTACGGACAGACAGTGAAGAGACACGCCTCCTGCAGCGGCGCTCTGCTCACTCCCGACGAGCCGTCCGTCACATGACCGGGCATCAGCGCTGCTACAGCGGCGAAGAGGAAGTGGAAGCTGGTCACGGAGCGGTTTCAACACGGAGCGCTCCTACTCAAGTAAATGGAACTGTGCTATCAAAAGGGCTGGCATGTGCACATGCGGCATAAAAAGTAGATTACTCTGTTGTTCTCACGAGCTCGTAGGACAGAGGTCAGGAAGCAGGGGGAACATTGTGCAATAATGTTGAAAATGAAAGAAAGCATTATACACTGTTCTTATTATTATTTATCTTTATGTCAGAAAAGAGGAGAAAAAAAATAAAAACATGCTCTTTTAGACTCACCACGTGATTTTAAGAAAGTACTAAGTGATTGAGTTGAAAAGATTAATTTATATACAAATATGTCAGTGTCTGAAGGTATGCCAAGTAATTAATTTTCATGAGTGGTTGTATTTTATGTGTGCTGTCCTCTTCATACATGTTTATTAAGCGTCCCTACAGTATTTGTTCACAAACCAGCAGACGGCAGCATGGGGTCGTCCACTGTACCAGCATTCAAATTTCCTTAACTACCTGTCATTTGTTAATTTATAAGAGACACTGCACACCACAGGAAAATATAAAAACATTTCCACAAACTTCTATTTGTCATTAGTAATTGTGTCATTGAAACTAAACCTTTGTCCCAGGCGGCAACATCCGGGTCTGAAAAGTAAAGCCAATAGAGAAGTGTCTTAAACTTGCATTCTTTCTAGTGGTCAGCAGGGGGCAACTCCTCTGTTTGCAAAAAGTGTCAATGTTTATCTTAATAATGTATGGTCCCATATACAGTCAAATAGATCATAAAGCAGGATATGCTTTAGGGCGGGGCTACCTAGTGATTGTTTTCAGTTCATTAAACATTTTGGTCGCCGATAAATGTCTTGTTCAGCATTTGGTTGTAGCCTACCAGATGTCCCAGTTTGTCCAGGATTGTCCCAGTTTCAAGCGAGTCCCAACACTTACCTGTGAAACATTCAAATGTCCCGGTTTTCATCAGTCACTACCAAATTGTCCCAGTTTTAACCACAATTGAAAAAAACATAACGTGTCTGAATTCAACACTGATTTGTCTGTATGTGTCGATAAATCAATGTGTTGTTTCAATGATGCTTGCAGCTGTTCCTGACAGAACCTGTCAGTATGCTAACTGTTAGCCGTTGGTCTTTTATAAAGAGCTCGTACAGTACCGAGCAACAAAAATGCTGCATTGTGCACACACTGCAAGAACACATTTTCCATTACATTACATAGCATTACAGTCATTTAGCAGACGCTTTTATCCAAAGCGACTTACAATAAGTGTATTCAACATCGGTTTTCGAGAGAACAACTAGTCACCAGAAGTAATAATCTTCTTTCTTCAAACACGCATCTAAGAGCATAAACCAGAGCCAACATACAGTGCAGAAACAAACGAATGCAATAAGTGCCACAAACTAATATGAATACAATAAGTGCAGTAAGCTAGTATGAATACAATAGAGCAGAGGTAGCCAACACGGTGCCAGCGGGCACCCTGTCTGAGTCGCCCGCAGGGACCACGTGAGTCGCCTGCAAGGCATGTTCTAAAAATAGCACTAGTCACCATGGAGCTCCGTCTAAAATTGAGCGCACCCCGTCGTCAGGTCCGTAAATCCTCGAAGCAGGCCTCGGGGCAACAACTCAGGGGTGGCGGGGGTAGAGGCGAGGCAACGCAATCCGACCGAAAAGGCCCAGACTAGAGGTTTGAACGCGGGCGCCCAAAGACGCTCGCGCGCCTCGGAGGGTTGGATCCCCCGCTCGGCTATAGACGAGACTTTTTACTGGTTTCTTCGTGGAGAAAAAGGTACCGTTGGAAAAGCTGGTGTCTGTGACAACAGACGGGGCTCCCGCGATGACGGACCGGCATGCAGGCTTCATTGCGCAATGCAAAGGTGACCCAGACTTCGCAAAATGTCTACATTACCACTGCATCATTCACCAGCAGGCGCTATGTGCAAAAGTAACCGGCTTTGATCATGTGATGATACAAAAATATCAGAGATGTGATACCTCTGACTTTCAAATGTTGAAACAGATTAACAGAAATAAAAGTTGCATGTTTAAATATGTATGTGTAGCTATACCATCATTGTTGTGGAAATCATTATTAATAATTAGTGAGGAATAATTAACTGACATGTGATCAAACAGTCTCTTCACATATATTATTATTATTAAGGTGATCTGTGCAACTTTGTTATTCAGGAAGTTTGTATCAAATCAGTAGCCCTTCGTACTACTCGGTACCCTTGAAGTAGCTCTCAGTTTAAAAAAGGTTGGTGACCCCTGCAATAGATGCTAAGTGGAAGGCTCAGGGTAGGCCTTCTTGAAGAGGTGAGTTTTCAGCCTGATGAAAGATGGGCAGCAACTCTGCTGTCCTGACGTCAGTGGGGAGTTCATTCCACCACTGTGGGGCCAGGATAGAAAACAGCCGCGACCGGGTCGATCGGCCGTAGGGACCTCTGAGCGACGGGGCAACCAATCACCTCGAGGCAGCAGAGCGAAGTGGTCGGGCGGGGGTGTAGGGCTTGACCATGGCCTGGAGATAGGAAGGAGCTGTTCCGTTCACTGCCCTGTAGGCTAGCACCAGAGTCTTAAACTGGATGCGAGCTCTTACAGGGAGCCAGTGTAGAGAACGGAGAAGGGAAGTTGTGCAGGAGAACTTGGGGCGATTGAACACCAGGCGAGCTGCAGCTTTCTGGACAAGCTCCAGAGGTCTGATGGCCGATTTTCCATTGAAATGCTGATAAAACAGATCACATTAAGACGGACAGATGTACAATATACAGTGGCTGGCAGAGAATGTCACAGGGGTCAATTTTGCTGCGCTTGTGCATACTGACAAATTACTTGTGTTTAGTTCTTTAGTTTACTATTGTTACACAGTTATCAAGATTCTCTGAGGCGCTGTCCATGGTGCTGAAAGACGTGTTAGCTCGCTAGCTAGGTGAGCTAAATGCTGGAATACTCATCCCCCATCCTGATGAAAATGTCTATGGTGCGTGCATAAGGCCATACATCTGCATGCGTGACGATGCGGTACACTTAAGGTCTCGGTTTGGGAGTTTGAAAATATGGTCACACTGTACTCAGCTCCACACTCGTGTCACTTCTAGTTGTGAACATAAACAAGATGGCGACGACCAAACTAGAGGCTTCAAAACCAAAGTTGACAAATCAACGGTGACAACATCCACTTCTTAGTCTCTGCCTTGTTCCCAGACAGCAGACAGACACAGAGACTAGCTGGTGAACTTTTTAATGTCATCATCTATCTGTTTGTTGTGTTTACAATTTGTTCTTCTGCTCACAAATAGTCAAAAAGAAAAAAATATATGTCAATTTAGGCAGATTTAATTCATATCCTGGGAAGTCGGTAAAGTTTGGACCAACAGCAGCCCAAATGTGGTGGTCAGATGACTGATGAATCACCAATTCAAAAGGCAAAACTAGCCTATGTGACCATGATTCTCAGCCCCCAAATCCTCCTCTGATGTAGCAGTCATACACTGTATGAGTGAGAAGCAGGTTCAGTTGGCATACAGGAGTCACATGCTTGTAGTTGTATTGGTCACGGCTGCCAACAAGACACCACTTACACGTGTTGAGTGACATGCTGATCGTTTTTATACTTCTATTAAACGTGACATTCATTCAACAACACACGTGGGATTATAACCACATCGTAACACTAAACCACTTATTAAAATGGCAGACAGTAAATATGATGTACTGTACAGTAAATAGGGAGTGATGTTAGACACCAAAGTGTTCATGAAGCTGTATGACTGACAGGATGTAACCCCGATGCATTACCTCTGCAGGCCTGCTATTGGCTGATTGAGTGATCAAGGGAACATTGTGTGTTCACAGAATTACTCTGTAAACAAAAGGACAATATTTTCCAGTTAACTTTGTACTGTAATGAAGCAGCCTGAGACATTGTATTCCAATCCATTCCATACATTTTATTTACAAAATGTAACAAAGTAAAACTAGTTAAACAAAGTTAACTAACCAGACATATGTTTTCAAAGACCAGAAAACAGTAAACATATAAGTGAATATGGAATCAGTCCTTCATCGAAGTGGTTCATAATCAAAAGAAATAATACAGTTATATTAGAATAGAAACTACAGTATTACTCAACAACATCACGTTGCAGTTCATTCTGAAACCCAACAGAGGGCACTCCATGACCGCAAATGGCCACCAACTAATTATAGAACGGGGAGATCATCTCTTTTTTGGTGATATAAAACTCTTTGACATTAGATAACTGGAGAACTACAACTAAATTACATTTCTGTGCGAACAGGAACAAGCCAAAGAAGATATATTTTCATATTTTTACACATGTTCTTAAAGGAATACTCCACCATTAAAATGACCAATATTGTATCATCAATTACTCACCGCATGTTACCCAGAATTCTAGAAGAAATCATCATTTTGAACGGTGAACGGGCGAAAACAAAGTGGATCCTTGCTGAATTTAAGTAAATTGCGGCCACGTTTAACAACAGCAAAACTGTATCAAAGATCTGATAACAAACTCTCACACAACTCGTGCAGTATAATCCAAGTCTTATTGATCCAGCCGTGTGTTCACTACTACCCAAACACGTGCATTTTTGCAAAAATCATACTATTTAAAACACTTCCTCCGCTGTAGTACGAGTGGAGGAAGTGTCTCAGAAACGCATGTGTTCGTCAAGGATTTACTCCATTCAGGGAGGCATGCGAGAAAAACTAAGTTTTCTTTCAGAATTCAAGGTAACACAGGGTGAATAACTGATACACAAATGGTCATTTTGCGGGTGAAGTATTCCTTTAATGATGGCCATGGTCTTAAGCAGGGTCCACATCTATTTACAGACCAGAAGTTAGATCTGCCACACTCTTCTTCTTTTAAAAAAGGCAGCAAGAATGCGTTCCAAATGGATGCTCAACTTCAGAAACAAAAGTACATCAAAAGTAGAGTTACAACTCTGCAAACATAGGCAGACCTACACGAGCTCTTAAAGTCAGTGTATCTGAGTACAGAACAGCCATCAGAACAGGAAATCTGGACTACATAATGGTCAGGCGCTACATTACACAGAGGCACACCATCCTCTCTTTGTTTCATTGGCTTAGAATAAATATGTCTCAACAGAGAAGGTGATACATCCCAAAAGATCTTTCCCAAAGACAGATATTCTGAACCGACATACTCAACGGGCCTCAATTATGTTGTATAATTATTGGTGTGTGGTGTTCTCAATATTAGATTGAACTTGTGGTTTTCATGAGACGTTACACCCCATTTGGATATGGTTTGTGCTTCACTTGTGTTGAATTGGGTTGCTTTGATCGCTTGTAATATAAATGATTTGACGATTCACTTCACTTTATTGAGAGAAGTCTTCATTTTAGTTGATGTATATCAGCTACATGACGTCATGTGAAATCTTTTATTTTCACTAATAAATATATTCAACTGGATGCTTGGTGCAACTGCACTGCTTGCACTTTTGATATTTATGGCACTTAGATCAACTGCCATCGTCATCATCCTCGCCGATCACTCGAAGACAAGTATGGTGGCATGACATTGCATGCTTGTACAATTTCCTTTCAGATAAAAGTGTCATCGAGCATGCATCCAAACTCACCGGCACCACTCAGACCCAACTCTCAGTCCTTTACAGCAGTAAAAAGAAGAGTCGACTTCATCACAGAGGACCCTTCACCAATCCTTCCAGCTGCTCCCATCAGATTGCCGATTCAGAGCACCTCTGACCAAAAAGAGAACCAACAAAAACATCCTTCATTCCCACTGAAATATCCATTTTAAACAAGGCCAAACACTGTCACTACTGTTTAATGCATCGTTGCACACACATTCTTATTTATTTATGGGACTGTTTGTGCGTTAATGTCATTTTCTGAGTCTTTCATGGCTGTATGATTTTTATGTTGTTTGTGAGCCCCAAATCTAAGCCAATTTTCTATCATGATGGGATAGACAATAACGATTTTTGAATCTCGAATCTTACAAACCATGAAACTCATTGATTTGTTTTAGTAGTGTTTTTTACAGCCTGCATTCTCTTCCTGTCCACTAAGTGGAGATCATTCTGCAGCTAACAACATCTACATCTCTCCTTTGTTAATAACAGAGAGGAAAGTTTTTATATTTTCAAGTGAATTCTCTTTTAGGGTATAATTAGCCAACTGCCAACTGTAAATGACGAGGAGAGAGAGAGGAGGAAGAGCAGCAGACATCCATCATCACAGTGTTTTCTAATAGACATAATTGAGCTCAGGGATCAGCGCTAGCCTGGCAGCATCTGCTTCCTCTGCCAGCCATGCTCTCCGAGGAGGGGGAAAACCTGATTATCCGAAATGACAGCAGTGTAAGTGAACTGGCTGCTTGTCAACAGGACAGAAAAATTGCCACCTGAGTGTGTTGGGACTGACTGTTTGGATACAAACACTTTTGAGTGCTGGCAGCTGGTCTGGGCCGAGAGAAGGCTCCAGAAAATCATTAATGTGTTGAGTTTAGCTGCTAACGCTCCTTTAAAGAGCATCTGCTTGGTTTTTAGCAGGGTGTGCTGACTGCACATACTTGTTTGCCTTTAGCAAAGTCTAATCTTTACACACAGTCTCTCTTCTGTTCTGCATTAAAAAGTTTCTCGCAGGTTTCCGTGGATCCTGGTTATACCTGGACCCTGGTCCTGCCTCCTGTCGTGGTTCTGTCGTATGCATTGAATGTGTTGAAACTCTGTTATGTTGTTCATTCTGTCCACATGACATCTATCACACTTCTGTCCCTCCTGATAGAGGATCCTCCTCTGTTGCTCTCCCTCAGGTTTCTCCCTCTTTTCTCCCCGTTAAAGGGTTTAAAGGGTCCTGGGACAGAGGATGTCACATGTGTACATATTGTAAAGCCTTCTGAGGCAAATTTGTAATTTGTGATTTTGGGTTATACAAAAATAAATTGAATTGAAGTTGTTGACGATATATAATGTTTTGCTAAATGACACCGCAGTGTTGCTTCTGACATCATTTTTTTGTCTTAATTTGTTGTTTTTTTGTGTTTTTTTACTGGAGCACTATTGTCATTTGATACAATACATTCATCAACATCTGAAAAGGACGCGTGGGGATTAAGAGCAGTGGACTTTGAGACGATCACTGCTCCACGGCCGACCAACCAGCCAGACCTGCCGGACCAAACGCCACCAAACTGCCCCATGGAGGAGAGCCGAGATGGAAGCTAAGCTAAACCAGCTAGGACCTACGGCTGCTCCACTACCCAGCATGTTTCTGGCTGTCTGATGTCGGCCATATTATCTGCCCAGAGAATAGTTTTTGTTGCTGCTCTTTACATTCCTTATGATGGAAAAGAATGCACTACAGGAATATACTGTTTTAGTTTAGTTTGTCATGTGTTTGCTGTGTTGCAAATGGGCTACAACTGACTTTCGTTGTGCATCACTGTGTTGCATAATGACAATAAATGACCCTGGAATCCTTGAAAAAGTTGAACGTAGTTACCAATTCTTTTGACATTGGTCTTGGAGCCCCCGGTGTTCGTAGCTCTGCTTGTTTCCTCGGGCAATCAAGCTATTTCTCGTCCACTAGAACCTGCATTCCCAACCAATGGTATATTTCTAAACAGATATCTTCCTTTACGCCATTTATTTCATTCGCTCTGTCATATCTTTTTGATTTGTTCCTTAATCACCACTTTAGCTTCCTTATATTTACATTAATGTTATTTCTCCCACTCTTCAAAGCCCTTTTTGCTGCTTTATCCGCCTTCTCATTGCCATCGACTCCAACATGGGCAGGGACCCACACAACATCAACAGCCACCCGCATTTGATGGATTCTGAATAGTGATTGTGTCACAGTTCAGCTCCACACCCTCCTCACTCTACCTGTCACTCTCTCCTCATCAGTCTAACTCCCTTCACCTGTTCACTCACCTGCCTCTGATCACTAATCAAGCCACTATATACACTCCTGCCTCTCAAAGACAGAGATTGCCAGATTGTTCTTTGCTATTCAATGCCAGACTGTCCAGTGCTTTATCCCGGACTGATTTCCTGTTGTTGGCCCTTCCTGCCCCTGATCGATCCGTCTCGCCTGACTCCCGGAAAACTCACCAGCCTTTTGTTCCTGACCTGGAATCATTCTGCCTGTTGTTTCTGCTGCTCTGCCAGAGACTTTGCTGTAACACTCTGTACCTGTTGAGTTTACATTAAAAGCCAATGGTTCCTGGAATCCTGTGTGCTGCAATTGGGTCCATACACAACCCGTTACAGATTGAAGTATTTCATACAGTAAATCCTCTCTACTTCTGGAGTTGCAAAATTTCAAACTCGTTAACACTGCACATGAGTCTGATGCTATCACCACTCTCTCTGGCCTGACATCCTCTACCCACTGTAAGGCAATAACTATGGCCATCATCTCACATGCTAACACAGATAAATCATCACTGAGTCTCTTCCTACACTCAACATTGAATTCTGGGATTACTGCTGCTGCTAAAGGTCTTTAGATGCATCTGTAAATAATTGTAGTAATTCTTTCTGATGTATGACTTGAAGTTCTCAGTTTCCCCCACGTTCATCTCTCATCAGTTCAAGGAGGCGAAGATCAGTTTCAGGCTGTGGCAGTAACCAAAGAGGAATAGCTGGCAGAACCACAGTTGGAGAATAACTCCGATCCAGTAAACCCAACTCACTAGCCTTCTTCTTAACAACCCAACCAAAACTCTTTGTTGGCTTTTTTTCCATGTTCCCAGCATGGCTCAATAGCACTTATTGTTGGATGGTTGTTATGTACTGACCCAATGTCATTATGATCTGGATTATTCTCAACTCTAATGGCATATCCCCCATTTCTCCCTGTAATGCTGGCACAGATGCTGTTTTAAAGGCCCTACATATCCTTAATGCTTGTATTACATCCAGTTTTCCCAAACAGGTTTTAGATACTGACTTATATGCCACACAGCCAGAGTCTAGAACTGATCTTATCAGACCTATACTGTGTGTGTGTGTATATATATGTATATATATGGCTTTCAAAGCAGACCTGTCAGCTCCCGACTCTGTTCCCACCAAGCATCTCACTACATTTAAAACTTTTTCGCCCTGACTGGAGGCACCTGGGCCCGGTGCTCTCAAAGTATAAAGCTCTGCCTTTCTGGCAACGAGGCGGCACGTTCTTCACCACCGTGCATTGTTGTTGCATGACGTGGAATAAACGACTTACTTTTGCCATCCGTCTGCATCTCCCTCTCTTGTGTCATGGCTTCAGAGCCAGGTCGGACATCTCCAAACAGCAGACAGTTTGAGACTGCAGCTGGTGAACATAGTGGCCAGAACCTCTTTTCTGACATATGAAAAACGTGTGCTGATGATCCTCTACCTTAGACAGTGCAGGTCAGAACACTTGACATTACAAGACACAACAGGATGACGAGAGCTGTTCTGTGATGAGGGTTCAGGGAGGTAAAAGGTCTCCGGAGATATTTGGAGCCTGATGCAGATTTACAAACGATAAGCCTGTCTGGATGTCAGGTTTGTAGACGTCCAAGAGGAAGAAGCAGCTCCTCGTTAGTGTCGACAATGCTCTGATGTCCTACCGATGGACCCACTGCAACTCTCAGAAGGACAAAAATACATGAAGATCCATTTTGGTAAATGATCAAATGGTAATTATATCAAATCAAACTACAGAATATAGCAACCACACAAGATTTGTACATTACATGCTTTCAATAAATACATATTTAAAGAAGCATGAAGGAAAACTCTTCAAATGATACAACAAAAGTGTTGTTCAGTAACAATAAAACAGGTCTACCTCTTAATGACGATGTGTTAATACGTGTTATACCACAATTCTGAAATGTTTTCTCCTTTTGCCCAGTAAAACCTTGAAATATTACTATGTTAAAGTGACTAATGCCTACCAATAATTAACTCCTGAGTACAGCCTACAAACTGGTATGTTTTTGCTATATTGGAGAGAAATATCAGGTAAAGTTTCAACCACTTTATGCTGCACTTGAACCCTAGACGAATTACCAGCCAGTCCAGTCAGCTTGCACATGAACAGATCATTCAAAGATTTTGATAGAAAATACGAAACTACAAAGTCTATCAAATACATTTATAAGAAATACTGCCCAACCTGACTAGATCACTTTGTCTTCCATCATTTAACAGTGGGCAGTTTCTCTACCAGGCAGTGAATGATCAGAAACAGCAGTAATCTGTACATTTGATATACTTTAGATGATCAATTCTGTAAGAGAACTACACCTAATAATCATTCTCATATTAAAGTATTCAAACAACCTCATAAACAGATATTTGGAGATTTCCCACATTTTATTAGCATCAGTATAAGTTTTAATTTAATTAAAAGTGATATTTACAAGATTCGACTGATACAATCCAACATTTTATTGAACATGGCCCGATGACCATGAGACCATGTTAAAGGCACTTCAGCATCGGCTTCACTTCTCAGACCCGTTGGTTGACGCTTGGTCTCCACATGTTCCAGAGGGTCAGCCTGCCAGGACAGATGTTGAGTGTGTGGTTTCAGGCTCAGTGGCTCTAGCTGTAGTTCCTCAGGTACACCAGTCTGTGAGGCTGGAACTTCTCCCGACACAGGGGGCACTCTGCCTGAGGGACGTCCAACACAAACACACGTGTGACATTTGTGTGCAAAAAAAAAAATCAGGGTTGTTGCTCATGATTGACATTTGCCAGACTGATATAAATATTTGATTTAATTCCTTTAAAAGATACTCTTGAATATCTTCAGTTTAAAGAAAATGTATAAAACGATTCAAGCTGCTTTTTTGGGGGAATATCATTTTGAAGATGGCAGTTTGGTTTTTACATCACATGTAACATTATTGTAATGTATTGTCTTACTGATTACTCTAATTGCATGTTTGCAGCTGGAAATATTTATTTTTCTCTGTCACATGAAACTGTTTATATTATTGCAGCCTACATTCAGGGAAAGTTGAAGCAGAAAGTATCAGCACACTATTACAGACTAGAGAGGCTTCGATCCATCGGCCGCCCAACGCAACCAGCCTGTTTCCAGCCGACCCGCCACCACGAGAAGGCAGACTGAATGAAATGAGAAGCAGGAGATATGAGATGTGGATCACATGGATCTTAACGGTTGAAATACTGGAGGTCGTGGTTCAGAACGGCTCGTTTAATAAACTCACTGATATAAGCACACGTTTCACTGAGATCCTCCTGAACTCTTGAGCCGCTATATCACCACTCCATTCTTGGCTGAACACACAGAGCAGTGTGCAGAGAGCTCATTCACCGGAACATAGCCAAGTGTCAATTTACAAGTTATGGAATTAATGTTAATTAGCAACATCTGAGATAATCTACTGCTGCTGATGAAAGGTGATCCTTTTGAAAGTAATGTTTGTTTGGTGCAAATCTGACACTTTCAGTATTCAACCTGTAGAGAGAAATGTAGCCCGACTTTCAAAGGCCGTTTCATCTATGGGACAATATAGGATCATATTTTACGCATAAAATAAATAGAAAAAACAATAAATTGATTGTGGTGAATTTCTATTATAAGGATTATGATGAATATTCTCAAAGGAGTGACCTGAATATGCTATCTAGCTCGTTATCATGTAGAAAGATGAATAATAGAATATGTTGTGCAGACTGCACATCATTTATTGTTTTAATGTTTGTTGTGAGTTCACTTTATTGTTGCCACCTGCAGCTTGTGATACATTGTTCTGACACATGGCACTTATATGCTTTTATATCAACCTGTTCATTTAAATCAAAATTAAACTTTATCACCAATAAAAAAGGGAAATAATTTGATTGTATGTTTCGTTCATTAAATGAAATGTATATTTATGAGAAAGAGTATGAAGACGTTATCACCAATGAACACTCTTACAATGCTGCTATCTCTATATATTCATCCTTCTCTCTGCTGGGCAGCATTAGGATTCACTTAGAAAAGATGTGTCCTTTCTGTGATGCAATACAAGGATTTGTTTCTTAACTAAATGCATGTATCTTTTAGTGGCCTATAAAAAATATTATATTCATTTTTGATGATCAGGGTGATATCTAGAGCATTTATACTTGGCCAGGATACTGGTGACATGAAATATTCATAAGGTCCCATGCATAGTTTCATTATGCCGAGCGTACAGAGTGTTAACATCCTCTTACTGTTGATCACCTGATACAAACAATAAGAAACAGAAAGCTTCTTGGAAATTCCTTCTCAAAACGTGATCCCTTTCAAATCGGACACAAAAGGTTTCAGTGAGTAGCAACAAGATGCAAAGTCCTGACATGAGCCTGACCTTGGTGTTGCACCACTCTGTGATGCACTCCCAGCAGAAGAG
This sequence comes from Anarhichas minor, assembly GCF_050575085.1. Classification (NCBI taxonomy): domain Eukaryota; kingdom Metazoa; phylum Chordata; class Actinopteri; order Perciformes; family Anarhichadidae; genus Anarhichas; species Anarhichas minor. The sequence continues at coordinate 1,340,750 of NW_027466466.1, read as the reverse complement.
GTGTCCACAGGGGGTGGAGGTGGAGTGTCTCCTCTCCTCCAGGCAGAGGATGCAGCTGGCTGCTCTGGGGCCAGATCTGTGTGTGCGCTGAGGACTGGAGACAGACGGGTCGAGGAGTTCAGCACTAAAACTCAAGTCATGCGTTTCATTCTTTTTACTGCTACACAACTCTTTAATGACAAAGAAACAGTCCAGCAGGTTTTTAGAGATGGTCGATGTAATATCGGCATCCGCCATCTGTTCACGAATCACTCGCTGAGGTGCTTGACCTAAAGAAATGATCGGACGATAATTTAGGGATCGGAAACCAGAACCGATTCTACTCTGCGTCTGATGTCGTTAGGCAAACACTCTCCTCCTCTTTAACACTCTTTTGTGTATATGTGTCTACATGCAGGAATGTATATGTACATATATATGTTTCGATATGTACTCACTACTAGCTGAAATATTAGTACTAATATTACTGCTATTATTCTTATGTCCCTTTTTTGAGGTCATATGTTAGGGACTGTTCTATTTTGCTTGAAATGTAAAAATAAAAAGTTCAAAAAATAAATACTAACGAAACACTGTTCACTTTAACCCCGAAATATCTAACTGAGCTCTAAAATTCTGCCCTGACATAAAGACCAGATGAAGATGAGACCCTTCGATCTGGACCCTGCTCCTGTACCTGAGGCGCCTGTACCTGAGGCGCCTGTACCTGAGGCGCCTGTACCTGAGGCGCCTGTACCTGAGACTCCTGCACCTGAGACTCCTGCACCTGAGACTCCTGCACCTGAGACTCCTGTACCTGAGACTCCTGTACCTGAGACTCCTGTACCTGAGACTCCTGTAGAGCTTCCACTCCTGCCTGGCTCTCTGTTTCTGTCTGAAGCTGTTGAGCTGCAGACACACGGTGACGAGCAGCTGGAGGAGGGACAGCGCCCCCAGCAGCCTGTAGCTGCTCCTGATGGTCCCGTCGTCGCTGCTGAGGCCCATCGCACGCAGCTACACACACGGGATAGAAGAGGATTTACTAGCACACATTTTGGAAGAATATTAGACTGTTAGTTTTAGCTAGGTGTCCCTAATAACTGGCAACTCAGTATATTTTGACGTGGCAAAAAAATCATTACTGTTATTCATTACTGTGTGTCCCAGCAGGCAGCTCAACCCATGATAAACTCAATAACTAACTACCTTCTAACATGGTTAGGAAATATATGACAAAATGCTAAGAGTTTGGGAAAATCTGCAGATTTACTGTATGACATTGACATGCCTGAGCTTGTCGCGGTCTTCTTAATCTTTTGACATGATTATATGTATGCACATTGTCCCTGTGGTCAAGTACCTACTCAAGTGATGGCGGAACATTGCAATAGTCGATAAAGATCGGATTAAATGGGCACTTGTGTGTCACAAGTGTGTAACTGAAATGTCTAACTAAAATAAAAACATGTAAATAGTATTTTTATATAACACATCACAAAAACCAATCCCCTACATAGCTGATACCAGCCGCCCTCTTGGACAGGTGATAGAAAGAGCCGCTGATGTAGAACAGAGTGGCGTGGAGTCGGTGTAGGAGGGTCAGACCCTGGTGGACGACGAACACGGCCGGCACGCACGCTCTCCTCTGGGGCTCCGACAGCAGCCCCACCGCCCTCTGCATCCACCTCCTCAGCCACAACTCCAGGCTCCACCACGGCCGCTGCCCGCCACCGCTGTGCCTCTCCTGCCCGCATTCCAGCTCGTTCTCCAGGCACACCAGGACCTTGTCCACGAGGTAAGGGAAGTAGGCGTGGCAGAGGACAAAGAGACCCCGCCTGGCCCGGGAGGGGACCCGACGCTTAGTGGGGTCCACCTGCACGATGTTGACGTACTCCTCGCCCAGGGTCTGGTAACCTACAAGTAATAATTAACTCTTCATAAGACAGCTGATTAAACGTACATGAAGTTAAGACAGATTTCATGTTGGTTTGGTCAGTAACTACCTGAGAATGTCGTTAAACCATAGTATGCGATGTCGGACAGCAGCTCTATCTCTTTCCTCCAGTCCAGCCATCTTTTGGATCCTACAGAAAGAAACATTGAGAACAAGTGCTGGATTGAATACACAGACCACAGCTATACAGCTTCAGACTGACATACTACAGAAGGTTGTATTTCGATGATATCCGGTTCATCTTTTGCTTGTAAACAGTAACGTTAGTAAGTGAATTGAATAAACCCTTCGGGAAACAATAGTGTGAGACGGAGCAGACATACTGCATTAGGGTTTGGGTCTCACAAAGATCAACGCATGCGCAGAGGTAATTAACTACGTTCATACATTCACTACGTCCAATACGTTTTAATTTACGTAGCCTTACCTGTTCGAACCAATGCATGACCTTTTTTAGTAATCAGGAGCTTTTACTCTTCAACTCTGTATTTACACAATGACAAAACAGAGTTTATCTGAATAGATACCAGTTGTTAAAAACATTTTGGGCCATTATTTCTACAGTTTAAAGTCCACTGAAACACTGCGTGGACAGCAGGAGCCATGTTAACGTTAACTGAGTAGATAACGTTACTGACCGGTGTATTCAATGTAAGAAGAGACCGCACCTAGGTAGCTCTAAAGCTAACGTGACATGTTAAAGTGAAGTAAGCTAGCTGCAGAAGACGAATGCTACTTTCCAGCGTGTTGAACAAACTCACCAGCGAGTGTTTGAAAGGCTTCGTTGGCGTTGTTTCTCAGGAAGGTTTGATAATATTCGTCCTTCTGAATGGACCGAATCAACTGGGACTGGTTTGCGGGAGCGAGCGACATTGTAAGCTAACAGAAATCTAACGTTAGTTTTTACTGGACAGTACGCTGAATGCTAGACTGTCAAACGTTCAAGATGCCACTGGGCTGCGAAAAGTACACAGCAAGAGAAGCAGCACACCGACAACTACAAGCTAACTGTCTTGTGTCCGTGGTGCGACACTCAGTCCTGATACAGTGCATGGTCGGAATATGCATTAATACTCCCTATTTATGACTGTTACGGTTTCATGCAGCTAACTCCAACATTTTCTATGTTAATCCAGAAAACAAATAGGAAGTTGATGCCCTGAAAACACACTAAACAGGCTGATAATGAAGCGCATAAATCACAGTGCCACCTACTGGCGGGAGGAGGCATTACAGGCTCACTCTCAACTAGAAACAGTGGTTTGCAGGACTTGGTGAGAACTCCCTTTTAACTTTTGGATATGAATAGAAGTGGAACTTTGGTGTCATTATCAATCTTAGTGCTTTACTTAATACATATTGTAATGTTTCTGTTGTCTTCATAGCAATGTTGGTTGTTTTTATTGTGATTGTAGTAGGGCTGCCCCCTCTTAGTCGATTAGTTGACTAATCAATACATTTTGTCCTATCGACTAAGATTTCTTTAGTTGATTTGTCATTTTGTTATGCTTTTCTCATGCTGAATGACTTGTTTCCAATAAACTTATGAAAACATCTCTGGTAAACACACAATTTGAAGTGGTACTTTTTTTGGATGATTCTTTGTGGAGAACCTCAGCTGTACAGATCTGTGGATTAAATCAACTAATCGATTGGTCAATCAAGTCGTAGGATTGTTAGTTGACAAAGAATTTCTCTGCCTGAGTACAGCCCTATCATCTAGCCCATTAGATGCAATTTTCCATTACCACTGGGGTTTTATTCTGAGGTCATAAGACAGGCCTTTGTGTAAAAATACCATATTAAGAACAATGTAATTCAGCCACAAGTAACAAGAAAACACCGTCAGGCTCATATCCAGGGTTTTAAAGGTCACACGTTCCTCCAACACAACTGTTTTCAACCAGAAATCAAAACAAAGGTCTCAAAATGATTTTTTTTGATTTTATTTATTAAGTTTAATCATACTATGTGCACTTTTTATTTCCCAACATGAAGGTTGCTGATTAAATGGTTAAGTGTTGCACATTTGATGGATTATAAATGTGCAGGCAGTATAACAACACAACCCTTATGAATATCCTAACTCATGACTAATATCCATGCAGGCTATGCAAATATCATGACATCATTTTAATTGTGTTGCTGCTACAAACACACTTATAAGAACCACTGTGCAAGTTGCTACAAGGCGCTCTTGTACCTGTGTAAGTAGGTTAGGTATACTCATTCATTCATTCACTTCACAACTCAGGCAGCTCTGCTGGGATCTGCCCGGAAAGTCGTAGAACCAGTTTTCTTTGTCTCTGCAGTGCATGCTCCCAGAGCCAGCCAGGTATACTATAACCACTACGGAGAACATCCCATTATAAGCCCACTGCTATCCTTTTACAGTGACAACCGTATCAACAGTCCGTCTCACCAGGAAGCTGAACTTTGCTCCCAGTGAGGAGGAGGAGCGGGGCTTTTCATGTTTCCTCTTAAGTTGGGAGCTACTTGTAACTTGTTGCAGATGGGAGGTGGACAGGGAGCACTCTGCCGCTTGGACTAAACCACTAAAGAGCACACAGGGAGAGTCTGGGATTGTGACAGGTAAGACATAAATTTGACCGGCTGCTTGCACCGTGTAACTCAACACCACACTGTGTTTGTCGTGTGAGCTGCTTTCAAGGCATCGGCCCAGACAGGACAGGACTCGGACGGCTGAGAACAACGTTGCTGCTTGTACTTTGTTGTTAACATTCATAAGTTGGACCTATTGTGGTGCTAAACAGTCTTCAGGACGTTGATTGTGTTTGGACCATGCACCCTCAGGTCAGGTGAAGGTCTGCACTGTGTGTGTTCTACATCGGATGAATCAGGTGCATTATGTTCACCGTATCGGAGCAGAGCAGATTACATTCTCAGAGGGCCAACAGAAGTAAGTCGGGGTGATGATAACAGATAAACTTCAGCATATTGTGCGGAGTTATCACAAGTTTTCGACTTCCAATACACAATTGCTGAGGTGCCGTATCTCTCCAGTCTTATTAGGAGATCTTTTCGCCATATCATTTATTGCTGATATTTTATACTTTCAACTTCTCTGTTTTTGTGCAAGGAATTCAAATAAATTGCATTTATTATATATTGAATGTGTATTCTTTCACATCACGTGATGTATAGTGAACATGTTATTGTATTCATGTTGAGTTGAAAGCAAAATCACTCAACTCCATTTTTTGTTTTGTGTTTGTGATCAGTTGTTCACTTTGATTATGCAAAACACAATTGTAGATCACCAAGCACATAGGGAAGAAGTCAGTGAACAAGTTGGTGAGCAAGAATGGAAAAAATAAATAATAATAATGCTAATGATGACGATGAATAAATCCTTACAAAATGCGAAATAAAGCCAGAATAATACTAACCAAATAAAAAGGTGTAGACACAATAATAAGTCTATGTAAATGCACACAAAGATCAAACAACCTAAACACAGAACAGCATTTCAATATTAGTGAATCCATGCAACCTTCAACAACGACGACAGAAACAAAATATTCGAGTTACAAACATACACATAAAGTAAAAACATATGAGGCCCATCGAACTAAATAGAGAAGAAATGTGAATGTTACATTTCATACACAACCGTTCACAAGTTTGGAATCATCTGTTACATTGATGTTACATTGATGTTGTTCTTCTGTCCTTCAATAATAAATATATTAACAGAGTCAGAAACAGTATTATTCAGACACCAAATCTATAATTTACATTTGAAAATAGTTTTGGCCCCAAAAGAAGAAAAATGAACGGATCCAAACTTCCAATTAGTTGATGACCCCACACTGTAGCGCAGTTGCCCTTTGATATTGAGTTTGTTTTCCAGTCCAGAAAAGCATAAGTGACCCTCGATTATTATTCAACCACGATGGTGCATTTTGGCTCCAAATATTAAGGGTAGCCGTTTCTCTTTGGGCCCTCTGCGGTCTACACACTGGTTAGATTGAAGGGACTTACACAGTGATGTGTCAGTCCATCGTCTGTTCAGCCGATATAATAAGTTTAAAGAAGGGCTTCGCTTCAGCAACACGTTGCCTCTTCTTCCACCATGTTCTAAGATGCATTATTGTGAAACAGGAAGCTGTTCCTGATTACATCTGCACACATTTTGATGCTAAGCTAACAGTTTCTTCTTACCAATGACTGCAGATTTCTTCTATTCGTATTCAGCTGTTGCTCAGGGATCTTTGTCTCTTTCTGTTGCCAGTCTGGTTGAACAGCTCTCCACGTACTAAACTAAATAACATGTGAATGTGAATTCATCACATGTGAAAATATACAAAAACAACACGTGCTTATCTGTGAATTAGCCCACATGTAAGCACATATACAACTGTATCATAGCAGAGATTGACAGCACTGTCTAGGTGAAACATCAGTGTCATTTATTGCTGCCTTTATTATGGTAATCACAATTGAACCTGTGTTAGTGAAGCTAAACTGAATACACAAGTACACAATAACAATAGAGCGTACAGGAGCTGGTGTAGAGCGTACGTGGGTGTCAGGAAGTTTGTAAAGACACATCCTTTAAGGACCCCGGAGACACACACTCACAGACACACACACACACACACACACACACACACACACACACACACGCATACACACACACACACATTCACACACAACTGGAAGGCAGCAAATTAACTGAGGCGACACCTGCTGAGGAAACACAAAGCAAGTTATTTCCATAATTACCTCAGGCAACATCTGTTTCAGCTGTGGTATCAAACACATGTCAAGTCTTGGATTCACTGAACTACAAACACACGCACACACACACACACACAGACACACACACTCATTTCCTCTTGCAAACACAAAGTGTTGGTTGTCTTAGATGCATTTAGGGTTTGTGGACTTGCAGGGATTTCAAATTGAGACTTTGTCATTCAGTGGTGGCCTCAGCAGTAGATTCTCCATGCACATTATACTTTAATGCTGAAGTTCCTCAGTATACTCCAAACAAAGTGCTAGCCAGATTGCAGAACAGCATTTGAAAGCTCCATTCTGAAGGCGGAGAACAGACAATCACACCCACTTCAGGACTTTGTCAGGTTTTTGTTTTTTGGTCTGTGTGCGTAACTCAGAGAGACGGTGTAAAAGTGTGCACAGCTATCAACATTTATGATCCATCCTCCCTTCTTTATGACAGCAGGAGTATTTGTGGTGGAGTGCAGACACAGGCACATGAAGTGAATTATCTTCAGGATCCTGTTTCTTTTTTACAACTTGACATAATTATGTTCTATATACTGTAAACTCATGATTTCCTCACCTTGCATGGATTTTTTAAATCCTGGGTGTAGGAGCCAGGTATAGTCTGTGCCATTTTGTACACCCTTTTTTGTCACTTCCGGTAATTGAGTTACGTGGTGTTGGGGATATCAGCTGCTCAGTAGTTTAGTTGGATGAATGGAAGGAGAGGGGGTGAGAGAGGGAGTCTTATTTTTTGATGACCGCTATTTACACTATCACTATTATTGTTTGACGCCGTTGATTATCTTTGCACATCAAGAGAAACTATCTTGAACGTTTTTCAATGTGTATTATTCAGCACAAGAGTTTGTTTGTTGTATCCAAATAAAACTACAAACTCAAGCATTGGATCCGTGATTCATTTACTGCCAGCGCGTCCGAGGTTAGTCTCCCCTACTCAGCCTCTCGGTGACTCATTTTAAGTTGCCGATAGTCACCTACACTGGGCTTAATGCGAGCAGTCTGAGTGACTTCAGAGCATGAGAGGAGCTCCGCCACATCCTCTGATTGAAGTCAGAGAAGATGTATTGTACCAAGTTATGAGGCTAAAGGTGAAACAAACGGGTTTGTTTGGTGGTGCACACTCACAGTGAATACATCGTCACAAAATGGCCTGCGTCAGACAAAACACTACAGGCTAAAAGGAGAAAATCTTTTAGATACTCAATATACCCATTCATGCATTATACTTTTTTTTTAAAGCAGCGTTTTATGGATTTTTTTCATGTCTTAAGACAATTTACTAACAATATTTGCACTATAGGATCCATAGCTTTTGGAGCTTATCTCATTTTAGGGTTGAAGAATCAGGATAACTTGGTCTCTGCTGCAATTTTCTTTCTTTTTTCTTTTTTTAAAGCTGTCTCTTGGCAAGTTCCTCAACTTAATGTCAGTGTATCACTAACTCACTGGAGGGACTCGTTATAATGATCCGGAGCTACTTGCATTGGAGAGGTTTGAAGGTTTAAAGACATTTCATCCTTCGTTTTTCTTTATTTATTTGTTTTTATGTGGAACTGAGTCACAATAAACTAGTGAGTGTTTATGGTGATGAAGGAACATGTCACCTAGAGCAACAGAGTGGCTCAATGATGTGTTTTTATTGGAGCTCTATGGCACAGAGGAAGAAGATCGGTCAGGCTTTGGTACATGTATTGATTTTTCTTTTTTGTCATTCAGTGTTTGTTGAGATAAAAAAAAATGTATCAACTGGTTTGAAAAGGAAGCTTTTACACACTGTCACGAATACATTTCAGAGGATTTACTGGACTTTCAGTACTTCTGCCTTCTCTGACTGTGTATGTGTTCCCTCTCAGTTGTTAACCTGTTCAAAGTGCATACTTCATCATGTGTGACGTGTCATTTGCATTTTTCTCAGCGGATTAAATCACAGTCTAGTGCTCTATTTCATTCCAATGAATATCAAATAGTTGGTGATTTATATTTCAAGTCAAGTCCATTTTATTTATACAGCAATACCAGATCTAGCCTAATTAGCTTCTTAGCAATGACATGTTAAACTATATTTCTTTGCATACAAACACCTTAGCAACATGCCAACAGATAGAAGTCGGACAGTACTGTGTACGACTGATTTAATGAGACACAACCAAGACAGAAGTGCTTATAACAGTAGGCCTATGCTACTAAAGCTTTCACCATGTTGATGCGCGGAGCAGGCATCTTGGATTTTGAGGGTTGAGGGTTGGTGAGGTTTTCCTGATTTAAGGAGTCAGAAATCCGACTTCAGGGGTTGTTCCAGTTGAAATTTCCGACTGGGAACTTGGAAATTACGACTTTTAAGCTCAAACGGAATGCCCCATTACAGCTCCCTCTCAGAAAGAAAGCGACAAAATGTTGAACATTTTCTTTAACAAATCGTCTGTTGAAACTGCACTGTGAGAGACTGGAGAAGCTGTGTTCAGAATGTATTTTGCCGTCAAACTGAAATGCTCTGAATCATTAGAACAGATTACTTCTTAAATTCTGCCAGTTTATTGGGAAATTAATAAGTGACAGCATACGAGGAGTGTGTGGTGACACACCACCCAGCAGTCATTACGTTACAAAATGAATCGCATCGTAAGCACTGCGCAGTGGGAATAGCAATTAATGTGTCTGAAGTGTGTAATTACCGCTGCAGCACATCTAGATGAAAGTGACAGCAGGTTGAAACACGACAAAATGACATTGACATTCTGAGACGTAGAGACCACACATTCTTTCTTTGAATATGAGGGAATATCATTAACCTATGCCTCAAAAAACAAAAACAAACTCCAATAGTGTCTTTGTTAGTTTGGAACACACTTCCTGACCTTTTCATAGTTGCAGGTTTTTTTTTTTCTCCACCAAATAATTCCCTACTTTTCATCTTGTGCGTTGCGAGTCACTCTGACCTTTTCAGATACGGTGCCCACATTGCCGACTGTTCTTGATCGTCTGGTAACGAACAAAACAAATATAGGAAGGAAAACCACATCTGACTTGGAAATGAGCCGTGATAACTTGCCTTTTGACTGTCAAATGTCTGTCACTGGAGTAAAGCCTCGGGTCTCTGGAGTGGGATTTTTATTATTTCTTTGCCCTTTAGAGTCGGGAATTTACCGAGCAATACTATCTTTTGAGGGAAATATGTAAAAGTTGGTCACATTTTATTCATTCAAAACTAAACTAGTTAACTTTAGCAAAAACAAAAAAGGACATCTTTTGTTACAGCTGTCACTATCGGTGTCAGTGGTTACAGATGTTAATAATACGTTTGTCCCAGCTGTGCTGTTTTTTGTTGGACTGTAAATACATTTAGCCCATTGACTGGATATAAGAAGTGGACTACATCGAGACATCTCTAATTGGTTTGTGGGCTGTCGTTTTAAAGTCTCGAGTTGGATTACGGCCGTCGCCATGTTTTTGTTTTTTTTGCAACCGGTGAACAGAAGTTACCATATTTGGAATGCGGAGGAGTGACGTAGAGATGCCGTATACGGCTCTGGTAGCGGCAACAACCTGTCAATCACAGTAAGCCCGCCCTAACGCTCTGCTTTATGGTCTGTTTGACTCTATATGGACCATAATGTACTAAATGAACATCATGCTGTATTGAAGAAGACTTGAAACTAGAGATTGAGACCATAAACTCATGTTTACAATGTTCCGTGGACAGTCCTCATTGCGTTGCCGAGCCAGCACATTCTTTTTTTAACAGAATGTGCCAAAATGTTGATTTGTCAATCCCGCTTTCTCTCTGATTTATTTTTACTTTTGCAGCCTTAAGGCCTTTACACACCAGGAGTGTTTCTTTCCCACGTCGATATATTTTTTCACACTGTTGTTTCTGTCATGAATACTTTCACACAGAACACAAATATAAACCGGAACATGGTCGATTTTTCGGAGCTTTCACACCACAAATAAAGGCATCAACCAGTCTAATTGTGCAGAAAGGGTTGAGTTTATATTCAAATCAATTTGGAGGCTCCATATTCTGAACTATATTTCTCCTTTCAACGTTGACAAAGGCAGCACAGTCCAGATCTACTCCATCCACCTTTCACAATAAAAGCCCTGGACATATAATATTCTCAGGCGAGTATTTTGTTCGTCACGCCCTTGAAGGTCGCTTCTTTAACTTGCATTGAGACCTCCTTTGACCACATGTTGTGGGTTCACAGCAGCAGATTCCAAATGCAAATGAAACACTTGGATTTAACTTTGCACCTTTTACCTGCTTAGTAGAAGAGAGAACAAAGGAATAGCCCACATCTGTCCATGAAACAGCTTTTAAATTAAACTACTTTTGACCCCTTGAAAAAGACGGTGCTACATATAAAGAACTGTAAACCAAAAGTCCAATTTGTATGTTAATACCTTCAGATTGAAGCTTAGAGTCTGCACCTAAAGCCCGTATTCATTATATAACTGAAACTCAAAGTTGCTTGGATAAACAAAAAGTTTTAAAAAAACTCAGTGTCCAAATATGTATGGAACTAACTCTGTATATATCAGTACTCAGTGCCTTGTCACATGACCAGCACAATGCCCAGTGAATTATAGTGTTTAGTCACAGTTAGTTATTTTGAAATGTTTGGGGGAAGAGGGGCAACTAGCTGTTATTTTGTTGACCCAATGATGAACCATGTGTTGACATTTATTCAATGATTATGAAACTAAACATAATTTCTTCCTTTCAGCGGCATGTGCTTCATTGTCGTGCACATTATCTAAAGTGTCGCTGATTGCACACTTTTGTGAAACTACTGTCAATGATGTGCTCTGAATGGATCCCATTGTGTGTGCATGTGTTAGGTGGGGAATGTGGAAGAAAGGGCCATTGTGTTTGTATGCTTTTGACTGTTGACACTGACTGATACTGTATGTGCACAGTCTTGTAGAATCATAGAGTGCCGTAGGGATGATGTATGTTTGTAGGCCAAGCAGGAAGTCAGCATCACACTGGTTCCCTCGACAAAAATCCAATGGGATTCTTCCATTGGATTTTTAATTGTTGCAGAAAATAATCTCTGTGGCAAACAAACGTTTATGATACTTACATGTTTTGTTCAGCAAGATAATCTTTACCAGTGGACACCACTTAAAGATTTTTGAAGCGTGAATGTAGTCATTAGAAGTTAAAAGCTAACGTTCCACGGTCACATGACTTCACGTCTCCACCACTAAGCTAAAGGAGGACTAGTGTTCTAGTGAGGACGTTTAGTCGACTCATTTAGACACTTTTTGAAGATACGTAAAAGCTTCTACATTCAGGAGAGGGGTGTTTACTGACCTATTTTATATCGTAGAACAAAACATTAACATCTCTTCAGCTTGTGTTAACCACAGACCTACATTCAGACATCGAACCCAAAATTGACTTTGAGACAGAAAAAGTGCAACAATGCTGACTCTATTCTGGGTTTTAGGACTCATTCCTGCAGCACTCTCTTGATTAATTTACTATTAATTGTAGCCCCTTTTGCTTGTGTACACACTCACAAACGCACACACACACACACACACACACACACACACACACACACACACACACACACACACACACACACACACACACACACACGCACACAGTCATATTTTCATTACCTTTGGGAACATTACATTGACATACTGTACATACATTTGTGGGAGACTAACTCTAACCATAACCGCTACCACCCTTATTCTAGCCCTGAACTTAACCTGAAACAAAGTCTTCACACTAAAATGTAAACGTTTATGTAATGGGGACGGGCAATTGTCCCCATTTTGTCCCTCCAAAACAGGCAAGTCCCCACAATGTGTGATCAGATTTATGTCCCCACAAGATGGGTAAACCACACATGCACAGCACTGTGAGTATGTCTCTCTCTCCCTCAGCTTAGTAAAGCAGCCACTTCTACAGAGGACGGAATGTGTATCAAGACAGTCATAACAACGGTCCAAACCAGCAGCTGAATCACACTCTTTAGAGACCTGAGGCAGGCTGACTCACTCTCTGACAACACTTTTAAAGCATGATCCAAGCTGTCATTGTGGCTGTGTAGGTTTTAGTCATGAGAGGTGTCTTGTTACCCTGACACTTTAAGGACGTCCCGTGTACGCGGACTGTACGGTATACACATTCAGTCAGTCGGGCCTGGTGTTGTGAAACAGAGAGGGAAGCGCATGGCCGTGCTCAAGCTTGTCTCTAGCTTGCTGTACTTAGCAAGAAAAAGGGTGTTGATCTGCAGCTTAATGTTACTGCCCTCAGGAACTCTTCTGTTCCATTTTACAGTCATTACTCTTCATAAGGCTGCTGTAGCTAGCGATCTGTAACACCTCACATATATTGTAGTACAGATTTGTTACTACAGAAGCTAGAACTGGTGCTGAGGCCAGGTAGAGAGTATTAAGTGTGACATCTTCCACTAAGTGATGATGTAAATGTAAAACCCCATACATTTAAAGAGAGACATGCCAGGTGAATAGGGTAACACATTTAACTAATAGAAATTACCATCAAACATCCCCAGTTGATTTCTTCCATTAAGACAATTGCTTATTGTATTAAGTTTTCTGAAAATGTATATGTTTAAATGCGCAAATAAGAAATTATCAAATATGTGGTTCTTCACATACATTTCCAGAACAGAAATGTGAACATTGGATGAAACCAGGTTAAAAATTCTTGTTTCATTTTGTTGATATTTTAGAGTCAAAGGTTTTACAGAGGGAATGTTGGATATTATTTTTTTGCCATGTTTTTAGCAATATGTGTATAAATCAGTCTATGAATGATATCTGAACAAAGCCCTCTGTCAAATCCTTCAGAATATAGATAGGAATGAAATTGGAATGTTTGGTGTATGTGAGAGCTACTGAAATGGAGATTTTTGGATCAGAGTGAAAATTAGGTAAAAAAGCAACATATGTTTTGTAAAATTAGATTAACAACCTACAGGTGAAAAGGGTAAAAAAAGTAACTCAAGATATCGTTGTTTCACGGTGATCATAACATGTTAGAGAGGCCGGATAGGTAATACATATACAGAAAAGAGAAAATTATAATAATGAAAAATAATATATATTTGTAATAATAATAAAACACTGAGTTTACCAGGTCAACTCTCTTTTCCCCTGCTTGGTGGGATGTCACAAGCATTTCATTAAGGCATTCATTTAGAAAAAAAGTAGTAGTAGAATAGTAAAGCGAAATGTATTTAGAGGTAAGTCAAGTCAATTTATATTCCAATATCCCAAATCCCAAATCCTTTACAATCTGTACATCCTACAACCCCCTCTGTCCTGAGACCATTTGACTCAGATAAAGAAACCCCCCCCCCCCCCCAAAAAAAACCTTCCAAACGGAAGAAAGCTCAGGAGGAGCAACAGACAAGCAGTCTATTAATATTGCATTTACATCATTAATCATGGCACATTTCTCTCCAATACAAAGTTCACTCAGAACAAGGGTCCTGTTGAATGGCTGCAGGTCTCAGGTCTGTGTGTCAATATGTCTACAAAGCAGATCCAAGAGGAATTGTTATCAGCTCTGATCACGAGGTGCTTTTTCATCACAGGAGAAAGAAGTGTTTTTTTAATGCATAAAATGCAAATGTGAGTGAAACTGTGAGGTGGAGTTTTTATCTTGCCACTGTTGCTCCAGTGCCTGCAAATGGGGGAACGTTAAGTCTCTGTAAATTGTAGAGTACAGTCTAGACCTGCTCTATATGAAAAGTGCCTCCAGATAACTTTTGTCGTGATTTGACGAATAAATAAATTGAATTGAAATTAATTGAACTGTGAGGTTCAGGGAAATTCACGTTTTGCTGCTCATTTTGACTGCAGCTGCATCTCGCTGCTCCGAGTGTTTCTCTCTCTCTTTGGGTCTCTTTGTATCGCCCACTTTATGAATCAGGTCCAACTATCCTCTGGTCCATTCAGGCTAACTGTTTTTGCATGCCTTTCAGATTGGGTCCCCTTTTTGTACATTTATTTATATACATCGGGTTGAAGTAGGTTTCAAACAGTTGTGTTTTTACATTTGGACCCCATGGTGACCATTACCTATTACTTGGTGTTTGATCTAAACCAAATGTTGAGGTATTCCCCCACTGCCAATTAAATTACTTTGATTCCTGTTGTCAATCTGGGAGAAGCAAACTGAGAGGACGGGTGGTTAGTTAGCTATCTAGCTTGTCCACCTCCAGAGCTGGCTAGTTAGTTAGTTAGTCTCCAGAGCTCCCGCCTGCTCTCTTCGCGGCGAAGTAATCTCCTAGAGGCCAGGAGTGAGGCAGAGGGACAGTAGTCGCATGCGCAGACGCTGTTGCACAAATTTTCTTTAACCAGTGTAACATTAGCATGAAAGCATGGTGGAATTGGCATGGTAGCTAGCCAACTAGCCAGCCGCTAAATTTGTAAAATTGAACAATTAATGCTTCATCCACACACTCTTGTCACAGCGTAAGCAGATTACTGTCGTTAAATAATTTACAACTTTGTTTGGATCATTTTCTGTAACCAGTGTTGCATGAAAGCATGGCGGAATTAGCAAGCCAGCTAAGTAGCCAGCCGTCCGCTAGTTAGCTTTCTAATTCCACCATGCTTTGATGCTACAATAGTTACAGAAAATAAGCAGGCCATCTCTTCATCTCTCTAATAGTTTAGCCGCTGAGGTGTAGCAGCCGTGACAGCCGAGGAGGTTAGTAGAAGGCTAAGCTAAAATATTAGCAACATTTTCTCTCCATTTCTGAAACGCCCTGCCCATTTTGCATAGAACCACAGTTTATCATCTTAAATGTATGCAAAATCAATTCTGGTACCATACAGCACAGCCAGATGACTTTTTCGATGGGTAACTTTAGCCCACTACTCTGAGGAGATTTGTGCTCCAATCTTTCCTTTTTTTTCTTTAGCTAACACTGTGATGTAATCATGACGTCGGCTGTAAAACAGTCTATGGAGAATATAAAAAAAAATCCCAGAGTTCCTCACCGATGGAATAGAGCCAGTAATGTGATTACTGTTGGCAGATTTCAGTGTTTTATTGTCATAAAGACAATACCTAATTTTGTAATGGAAGTGGATATTCAACAATGTTCATGTTCATGTTTGCTATCAAAGCAGTGTGTAAATGTCCTTTTGACTCGGGAGCTTGGTTAGGATTGAGGCTTTTGTTATTGCAGAGATAAGGGGGCTGAGAGTCTCGGCAAAGAGAATGATTTCATGTAGGCTGTAACTGTAACTGATTATGAATGCTTGACAGAACATTGAGATTTGAGATTGAGTTTTGATGGCTGTTGTGCCAACCAACCATGTTGTGCTGAATGGACATATTTAATACGTATAGTTCAGCCAAGATCCTTTACTTTTGTTCTTACCTTTTACAATAAAAGCCCTATATACACTGCGTAATAGTTTACCAGAGGGAACTCAAATTCACTCAGAGCATTTTGCTAAAAGGAAACTCAATAAAATATCTTATAGTATCTTAGGCTATACAACAGTTTACCTCAGACCGAGCAGTCAGACGTTGCCCTGCGTCGATAGGATCCTGGTAGTTGGTCCTCTGCTTGCGTCCATCTATTAGAACCTTTTATTGAAAAAGTGCTGAAACTGTCGCAAATAGTACCAAACTTTTTTTTCAACAGAATCATGTGTAGACTGAACATCGTGTTCAAGCACTGAACGGATGCAGTTCTGCCTGATATCTGAGTCACACTTACAACATTGAGTACAAAGGAATTGTTAAATGTCTCATGTTACAAGATGCCCTCCTTGTTCCGTTGATGACTGTTTGAAACACGTTAGTTTGAATAAAAGCATGTTGGTGTTTCACCAACCACTTCAAATACGAGCACTAGTCCCACACACACCTTCTCCTGTGTCCAGGTGGAGTGTGTGTATGTGGGTTCGACGCTAACAAGAACGTGCCCAGACTTGCAGCTTGGCCAATCTGACCGCCAACTTTTCAGAAACAGTTCTCAACACGTCCTCCAGCCGGCCCACCTCGTCTAGCTAACCCTGACTCACTCCCCCAACACACACACACCACACATTGTTCAGTCCTTCGCAGGGCGGCGGATCACATACACAGCGTTAAAGCTTTCAACTTTGAAAGCTGATTTAAAGGAGACTTTCAAGCGGAGAAGTACATGTTTTCAGGTGTATCCAATCTTCATGTGGGTGGGTTTCTGTGAGTGATGGCAGAAGGTAGGCAAACAAAGGAGGCTTAGGTAGGAGAGGTGAAGTGAGTCTGAGGTGTGGTGTAACATGCTGGCACCAGTCATGCTGCATCCTACGTAGACTGAAGCTTTCTTCTTAAACTAGGTCAAATGAATATCTTGAATGCCTTTATTGAAAGCTTTATTGATTTTTTTTCATTACATTTTAAATCCCTATCCTTTAATTACTAAATTACATTTCCGTTTCGTGGTTCTCTCCACATACTATCTTCTTTTTCTGTGTCGGTTCGCTGCTGCCTCCGGGTTTCATTTTCTCACAGCGATGTGAATCATTAAATGCGTGTGACTTGTGCTGTGACATCCACAGCAGCAGCATCGCTCATGGAACCTGAGGTCAAGTGAAGTTTGAGAGAGCCCAAAGGGGGCTTGGAGTGACCCTCAGTGACCCCTGACCATCTTATGGATTGATGCACATTGAGAGGGACACTACAATTACTGTTATTACTTATTAGGACTTTGGTGATTCCCCCACCTATAACATGAGCTTAATTGATGACAGTGTATTGTACAGGTGATTGTTGTTTATTGGCTGCCATTCTTTTTTTTCAGCCTTTGGTCTATCCTTTGTTTGAGTTGATGATGGGGCTGATTGATAACTCAATAGGATCATTTATCAATTTATCAATGGAATCATATCTTGATGAAATCATATTTTCAGATAACGATATATGCAAACACGTTGTCTAAATTGATAATAACAAGCCCGTTCCAACTCAGAAAATGTTGCTCTAAAGCTTTTAATAAAATGAGAAAATACTCAGTGTTTTTCATTTGTCAAGTATATAAACCATGTGGTTATTTCATATTGACTATTTGTTTTTTGATTTACCAGAAAACATGCTATATTGTGATATACATCCTTATCGAGATCTGAAATGACCAATACATTGAAAGAAGATTTTGTTTGATTAGTTCATAATGATATCGACATTAGGTCAAATATAGCAACCACGGCGTTGAGTTGCTTTAAGATGTAGTGTCCTAACCTTTACAAGTATATGTTTTGTGCTGAATTTAATGTTAATCACATCCTTCCTTCATCACGTACAGAAATGAACTAGGGAGTTCTAGTACGAATACATAAAAATCAAATTTAGTATTCTGAGCAAAAACTGCATAACATGTCATATTTGTGTTTGTCCTCATCAACCATGAGGAGTGAAGAGAAGGTGTCTGTGTGTCCTCTGCTGTAGGTGACTGCAGCAGCTCGGCCTGACTGGGATTATGATCTGGACCAGGAGGACCAGAAGCCTTTTTTTGAGTGATTCCATTCATCATATTCAACTAATAAAACTCATGTGAGGAATTCTCATCAAAGACGTCCTTCTGTGACTGCCATCACTTTGGAATATTGGATTGGATTGCAGTTGTTGCTTTGGGAATATTTCACTGAGGGTTGTTCTGACAGCTTGACAGCTCCAGATAGCAGGCAGTCAGTCCCCAGTCCACTTCCTTTTCAGCTTTCTACTGCAACTCAACTTCAATTTGAGGAACCTCTCAAGCTAAATTTGCTCCTTCTTCCAGTGATTTCATCCGATATTTTTTACCAATGAGATACAGTATTTCGTGAACTCCATTTGCCTGCATCCCAGTTTCTAAAGACTCTACAGACTCTTTGGGGAGCGAGGTCAGCAGCTACACCTTGAACATTGTCATCCGTCAGCGGTCATGGCGGCTGTGGCAGCTAGAATGGCCATGGTGACCGACTCCCCCAACCTGTCGCTGAGGTCGAGGACCACCGTGACGACGGACGGCGACTCTTTCGTGAGCACCGCCAGCCTTCCCTGCAGCCACTTCCTGTCCGCCAACGTCATCAACGTCGGTAAGTGTCAATGATGAATGACGGCGTGCCGGGAATCTGAGTGTGAATGTGTTTGGTGTCATGTTATGGTGTGTTGTCTCTGGTCTTGTGGCGTATTAGTGCTGTTTAACTTCATGCATGTTGTTGGAATGCTGAAAACAATACACTGTTTTGCCTTCTTCTATTGCAATGTCAAGAATGGTTTAAAATCTTGGTTATCTAATTAATTAACATGAAAAAGACGATGATGTAACGTCTTAAATATGAACGCGTGGAGTCTGATATACATGTAATAGAGAGATGATAGAGATGTCATGACTGACATGTGTGTAAGAAAGGTGGAGCGGTTATTGATTGGATCACAGCCACTTCATACGTCTGTGTTGGATTGGAGGACTATCTGATAATCGCCTTCATTTTCTGCGTTATTATTCTTCATACATATATCTGATTTATTTCCAACTAAATATTCTAATGTTTTAACCCTGTACAAAAGTTAATCAAGTGGCAATAGAAAAGGTTGTGTGTCTAATGGGAGGAGGCCCAGATGAATGTGAAGTTGGTTGATGATGAAAGATGAGAAAAGCTAGAGGCTGAAAACAGACCGTGATGGGGCCAGACTGTATGTATTAATAGGAGGTTGTGCCTGTGATGGGCGGAGGTCCAGATTAAAATCTTGTTTGAAATCTGTTGAAAAATTGAAAAGGGCATCAAGGCCATCAGGTCCTGTTCCTCCCGTCGTGAAAACAGCTGACTGTGAACTTTGGTCTGTAAAGAACTGAAGTGTGTCTTCTGCACATTTCTGTCTCAAGGATTCAAGGACATTTATTGTCATTATGCAACACAGGGATGCACAAACAGAGTCAGTTGTAGCCCATTTGTAACACAACAAACACATGACAAACTAAACTATAACTGTAGTACTTTCCTGTAGTGCATTCTTTTCATTTGCATCATAAAGAATGTAAAGAGCAGCAACAAAAGCATTTCTCTGTTCAGATAATATGGCAGTGCAGACGTGGGAATGTCTGTTAGTTTATATGACTGATGTAATATCATGTGCTTTACTGTTTGACTTACAATCCCATGCAGTAAACTCAGCTGCTGTCAGGACTTAGTTACACATTATGTAATGTATAAAACGTGTTGTAAACATTCTCAAAAACAAGCTCTGTATCAGTGGAAGTATCTTCACCCACCATGTTGTACCGAAAGAAACGCAAAACGAAGATTGCTTTTTGAAATGAAAATATTTACACGTTGCAAGTGTGAAACCAGGTCGACAGAATCAGAGAGGAAACCGCTTGAGTATGTTATTAATTTGCACATTCCAGTATATTTCTGTGTTTCAGTATATTTCTGAGTGTTTTCTGGTGTAGTTGCTGTCAATGATCCAGACGGTGATGATGGTTCGTCTGCCAGCAGTGATGCTCTATCAGAGGATGTCATACTGTGTGTGTGAAAACGACACAACTCATCTTCACTTTAGATAGTACAAAAGGTGCATACCAGGAGACTTCTGATGGAAATGTAAGGTCTACAGATAAAGCTTTTGGTTTCAAATGATGACAGCTGTTAGAATGGGCTATCAGCAGTTATCAGCCTCATGGATATGGTTAGAATATGGGTTACAAGGGGCCTGCTCACCTACTAGTATGTTCAGAAGATGGGCTACAACTGACCAAAGTCAGTTGTAGCCCATTTGTAACCCAACAAACACATGACAAACTAAACTAAAACAGTAGTGTATTACTGTAGTGCATTCTTTAATTTGCATCATAGGGAATGTAAACAGCAACAACTATCCTCTGGGCAGATAATATGGCCGACATCTTCACATTCAAAATTTAACATGAGGAAAAAAACATTGTCCATCAACTTTGACTGTGTTTGAGCACCAAGCATCATAATGTAAACACAGAGTCCCAGGAGCATGCTGGGTAGTGGAGTAGCCTCAGGTCCTAGCTGGGTTAGCTTAGCTTCCATCTCATGCTCTCCTCCCTCCCTGTTTGGTCCGGCAGGTCTGGCTGCTTGGTCGGCCGTGGAGCAGTGATCGTCTCAAAGTCCACTGCTCTTAATCCCCACGCTTCCTTTTGTGATGAATGTCTTCTGTCATCTGCTATGAGTGATAAACACGAAAAATAACAACAAATAAAGACGAAAATAAAGCGAAATTGATGGGAGCTACCATGCGCAGCATGTTCATGCACTGCTGTTGCCAACAACAAGCACTATAGTGGTAGTGATAATCACTGATAAGGCCCATTCAATCGGCTGATAACATTCTAAATGGGTGTCCATTCCCATTGCTGTTCAATCAGATCCTCACCGCTCGCTCCTACACACTAATATGAAGTGTTATTATAAATAGAGGTGTGGAAATGTCTTGATCCTAAGATGCACCGCGATGCGATTGTGACCAACTCTGCATCGATGCAATGACATAACATTATCAGGAGTTTGGTTTTTATTTTGGCTCAGTACGAGTCTTTACTGTCGTGGCAGAGAGACCTCATCAGTCCACTAGCTTGTTGCTCTGGCTAGCAATGCTAGCCGCTCTCTTTCAACAATGTTAGGCTGAAAAAAAACATGCATGCAGGCTGAAATTCAACCGTGGCTGCTATCTGAAAAACTGTATTTTTGTAGATTGCACTGTGAATTATCAGTGTTACAAGCTACCAGCTCTTCTATTTTGTAAAGATGTGCAGATGGACTTCACTGTGCCTCTTTCTGATACGACCAGAGTATTAATCAGCACATTATAAAGCAGGACTTGCTTATGAATTATGCAATTATTCATTTGTGTTCATATTTTGACACTGGTAACATGTATAGAATAAATGCTAACACTCATCTGTATTTTAAGTTATAGTGGGTAGGGAAAGTTCCCAACAAGCTAATTTTCTGTGAATAATATTCATATAAAAATTCTGCGCTGCAGCTTAATCAAGCAAAAGTGTATATTTTCATGCCAGTGACTTGAATACAGGGTAAATAATGAAACAATTGCAAAGGTCAAGCAGCAGTGTCCCTGTTTCTGAACAGTGGCTGAGCTTTATTTGTCTGCATGGCTGAAAAGGACACAAGTGTCATTCATCAGCAGAGAGTTTGGTGCAGCGTCCTGCTGCATGAGCACAACGTCTTTACAAGCTAAACCTTTACAAGGACATCTCTTCTTGTAATGCTGGGATGAAGACACACAGGACCATATCAGTAACATTACACACATACGCTGACAAAACACAACTTATTTTATTTCACAGCAACAGAGAATATAATTACACAAAATATTAAATCAATAGAAATAAAGTAAAACTATCTGACGATGGGATCAGACCAGCTGCCAGAAAAGATTGTGATTCATCCCGTTTGAACCTGATCGATCCTGTCTCCATGTAGGGGATCATTTCTTATGAACAGTAATCAATGAAGTTACCGCGGTCGCCCCAAGTGTGTAAATGTTCATAACTCTTTGGCTTTGGAGACGCTCAAGGATCATTTAATGAACTCACAGGAGAGACACAAACATCTACAGACAACAAACTGAACTCCAACTTCCTATTAAAGCTTTGCCTGAGCCCAGATTGTATTCATTATTGCTTGTTGCTGAGTGTCGTTAATCTTAGCTGTTACAGTTTACTGTCTTGTTGTCGCCTTTGTTAACATTGTGTGAAGTTTTAGAACTTTTCCCGGAGGCCATCACCTTCTGTCCATGAAAGTCTTTGATGGCGACAGAACAGGTTAAAGATGTGTCCCTACTGCGTGAGCTGAAAACGCTGGATGGGAATGATGCGACGGAAACACAGAAATAAATGCAGATCTTTTATTTATTTTAGAAAATTATGAATGTATTTGGCTTCTATTTATTTGCCACGTTGCCTTCCAACACTTTGATGTTGTGGGTTGTAATGAGGCTTTGGGTCAACAGCAGGGGAAGAGATTTCACTGTCAGTCTCATTTCTCACGGCTCAGGGAGACAAACTAATGACTCGTCAGTAGCTGGGGGAGAAGAGATAAAGATAAGATGAGATGAATCTTGAAATTGCTGTGCAGCAGTCACAACACAAGGTGGGAAGAGAGCAAACATAAAAGCCAAATTACATTACATTACAGTACAGGCAGATGTAGAGCACACACTGATGGATGACAGGATCAGTGGATAAGGAGAGATCTGCAGAGGTCTGCAGAGGTCTGTACTTTGTGCAAAAAACGATGTCAATTATGTTACAAAGCTGCATAGATGAGAATATTCTATAGCTATTTTGAGAGACGTTAAGAGTGAACTGGTTGCAGTGTGGTTGTTCAAAATCCATGTTTTTCTGTTCTATCGACCAGTCACACGCTCCGCTACAACCTCCAACTCTCCTCCGGGCATGTGCTCCTTTGATGCGGCGGGTGAAGGAATTCGGTGATTAAACCCAGCGCCGGGAGCACAATGAGGGCCTTGCTGCAGGGAGACATTTGATTGGCTCCATGGATGCTCAAAATACCTGCTGTGGTGAGGTTTGCTGTTGTTGTCAGCACTGAGGGCTGTGACAGGGCGGCTGTGTTTGAGCCTTAATCGTTGTTGCCACACGTGACTAGAGCACTGGGGTCAGACTGAGCGGGGTACTCTACGTCGATGGCCGGTCAGCAGTTGGTCACGTCATTGGTTTCTTGAGTTGTTAAAACACGATTAGCTCAAATAGGTATTGATGTCGACTGATGCACAACAGTGAAGCAAAGAGCGATGGAATCCTAAAGGAGTCCACACCACCTAAAGCAGTTGCAGCCTACACGAGAAAAGCATGACAAAAAAACAAAGGAGGAATATAAACAGCAGGAACAAGCAGATAACATCGCAGACATCGAAACATTCAAACGTCGACATCGGGGAAACATTGTCCATCATCTCTGACTGTTTGAGCACCAAGCATCATGATGTCAACACAGAATCCACCTCCTCTTGTCCCACTGGAGTCCTGCTCTCTGTCCTGTGGTCCGCCCGTCAAGTGCAGCTTGATCTGAGACGCCACGACAGAGCCAGGTCTCTGTGAAGATGTGGACCAAGTGACCAACCTGCGACTGGTCAGAGGCCAGAAGCAGATTGGGTAGTGTAATAGCTTCAGGTCCTATAGCTGGAGGAGCTTAGCCCCCATCCCGACTCTCCTCCCTCTCATGCTGGTGCGGTTATCTCAACACAAAAGGACATCAAATTGAAACGAAAACGTAGCAGAGCTCATGGGAGCAACAACCAGCGTAAACCTAACAGTGAAGTCTGAAGGTAAGCCAGCTGCTGGTTTAAATTATAGATGCCAGAGTGAGCTGCTGTGTGAAGAAGAGCAGCTCAGCTGAGGCTCTCTGAGGTCACCAGCTCTCAGCTTATATCATCAAGATGTGCACATGTTTAGGCCTTTGCAGCTCCAAACTTAAACCTCAGCATCGGGCCCAAATTTGGAATTTTAATGTAAAAATGCGGAAAAGGTTAATTACCGGTTAATTACGGAAACTAGCACACAGGCTTTAGCTAAAACTGGAAGCATAATTATCATTATTATCATCATTATTGTTATTATTATTATCAGTTACCCTAAAAGGAATGATAACAGAATTATAGTAATAAACAGAATTATAAACATGTTATATAACTAAAGTATTTTAGCAGGATTATAGCATGTTAAATGAACTACTAAATGTACCTTAAACTCTTGCACACTGTCACTCACTTATGTCCGTTTTTTGGAATAACGCAGATAAACAAATGTAATCGGCACGATAACCGTCGATTATAATACCACGGTATACTGTGATACTGTAAACTTCAAGTCTATTTTCTTCCGTTTTAACATGTGTAGCTGCAGTGTTTAGTAGTCAGTACCCTCATTGGATGGACTTATGCAAATCAGCCTGAACGTGTTGTGCAAGCAGGATGCAGCTTCCATAGGAGGTCATGCCAAGGCAACTCACTCAAACAGCTAGTGGTGTTCAACGGTAGCATTTTAACAGCTCCGATCATAAAACTATGACTACTGGTTATTTTATTACTATTATTTATTGTATGTTGAAGTCAAAGCTTCCTCTTCGAGGTATTCAGGGAGTAAAGCTGATCTGTTTCCCACAGACATACTGTAACTGTGTATTTCTTTTTGTATAGTTTGCTACAAACAGCCTCAAAGCACTGTCAAACCCATGCTGTCAGCCCTGCAGTAGCTGATACAACACTGTGCTGTTCACCAGGCTTCCTACACCGGAGAAAATGCGCTCAGTAACATGTAACAACCAGCAAGCACTTCCAGGCAGACGGAGGGAAAGCATGAGTGTGTGAATAAACGTGTGAATGAGGGACGGAGGGGAGGCCGCAGGTGTTTGAGGGGGGCTGGAAAGCAGCTGCTGTGTTTACCTAAAACCCAAAACCCTCCAATTTAGTCTCAGCTGCACACTGATGCTGCCTTCAGACACAGTTAGAAACCATCTGCTGCGTCCCAGGGTGGATGGAGGGCTGTCAGTCAGAGCGCTGCTTGTGTATTGAGACGGTTAGATAGTATTGCAGTAAGTAACGATGAGTAATTATGATGATGCTGTATATTGTCATATAGGCAGAGATGCAGTTAAGTTATGTTCAAATGTATCTTTGTGACACAGGTTCATGGTATAAAGCTCATTGCAATGTTTATCAATCTGATGCAAAAAAACAGTGACTGAGTTCATATTGGTGTTTTTATGATGATCATAAACTGGAGCTGAGAAAACACCATGTCTTTTTTATTTCTAAGCACATTACTATATGTAGAGCATGAAGGCTTCTTTTCATGTTTACTGCATTTCTTAATAACATTGTAAACAAGATTTAATCTTGAGGAGCTGGGATTCTTATCATGGGCTGTTTGGAATGGTTTTAATTTTTTTTACATTCAAAGCGTATATTGAGGTTTTTGTAAGACGATTTGAATGTCTTTCGTCATATTTTATGAAATTCAAAACAAAAAAGAAATGGTGAAAATGTGATTTTGTGGTTGTATAAATATAATGTATGGTGCTGTTAGATTGCTGTCAAACCACCTCATTAATACAGGCGCGTGCCTCGCTGTTGAAAGTGGGAGAGCAAGCAGTGCTTTGACAGTTTCACAATGAACATTTTATTTTTGGAAATTAAAGAAGTGTACATCTTGTTAAGATACGACTGGGCATATGAAAACGGAAACAATTGCGCATCCCTAATCGATCCGCCGCTGAAAATAGCTCCCAACAAATGCACCATTTCTCCTATTTGAGTAACGTTTGAGGAAATGATTGAGCCTTTTTTTAAATAAAAGCTTCGAGCTGAGAGCCACAGACAGGAAGTCAGAAAGGAGTGAGATGGACTAACACATTGATGGTTTGGGACATTTGACGCAATCTGCAGAAAAACATAGAATGAAGCAGACATGATCGGAAAGTGAAATCTCAACCTGCTGCTGCTCAAGTCAACAGTGAGGACTGTGGTTTTAGTTCCAGTCTGAATTTGTCAACCAAAACAAAAAGTCCTGCAGACTGCAAAGCTAACTAGTGGAGAGAAAGTTCATGCACTGAACATGAAAAGCCCGCTCTGAAGTTGGGGTGCTTGCTGGGTCGGGACACATCAGACCTCCAGAGGAGACTTTGGAGAATATTTTGCGGGACAGCAGCATCTTGTCCCGGAGCAGTTTTGGAAAAAGTTCCGGGTATATTTTCTCTCAGATCAGATAGTGTTTCACCTACTAGACTATGGCAGAGGACTGGTCCTAGAAGATCAATGCCTTCATTTATGTTGGAATGTTGCAGTACCAGCAGTGGGCAGCGAGGTGATTTATTCAATTTCTGTCAGTCCTAGATCACTTTTTTGACGTACCTCTACAGTGGTCTGGGTGAATCCTTTGTCCTGATTGGCTGGGATTGTACTAATTATTTCTAAAGAACTGGCCGCTCTGACCCAGCAGCCTCATTTAAGTTCTGAATCAATACAAGTCAAGCAAGAAATCTCTTAACACGGTTGGACCCCCCCCCCACCCAGCAACACAGTTCCGTGACAAATTACCTACAGACCCTTATGTTCAAACCAAGTGAAACAGCCTGTTAAAACAGCTGTCCAGATGTGTTAACAACAGCCTCAGTAACACAGCGCTTTAAATGAAACATGTGTATCAGTGAAGCTGTGTGAAGTAGACCTGAGAGTCAGGATACAGAACGGCTGTTCACTAATCTGACGCAGGAGGAGTTCAACATGAGAGAAGTTTGCTTCCAGGGCTTTCCACTAGAAGTACTAGAAGGTTTCAGGCAACAAGCCTTGCTGATCAGGTTTATGGATAAAATAAACCCTTTCTGCCAGAAAGCCCTGTAGGCAAACCTTTCCCATGTGCGTTTGGAGTCAGTTTAACACTGTTATTACAACCCTAGGAGGATAGTCAGAAGGAAAGGGAGGCTCTCTGATAACTGCAGATTTTCACCTTCTTCTTCTTGTGTTCTTTAGTGAATAGCTTTGAGATTAATTTGCTTGTTTTTTGTGTTTATTTCTTTATCTCAGGATAATGTTTGCATGGGTCTCATTTCACGTGTTTTATTGTGATGTTTGGTCTGGATGCAGCATGACCCCACAGGGATTAAGTAACATCATCATCGTCTGAAGAGTTGTAAAAGTAATACCAACATACTGTAATTGTTTTGTTTTCGTGTATCTTATTCCAAAATTACAATAGCCACGATTTGATCACCATGGAATCATGTGTTATAAAGATGAAAGATCAACCCTCGTTTGTAATACCTGTTTCAGCTGACATATACACCAATACAGATCTAATGTATATGTAATAAACGTATCTCTACTGATATGGGTCAGTCCAGCTTTAGGGATTACCCCCTTTTGTTACCTCAGCACTAATTAGGTTCAAAGTGTCACTTCCTCTGGGGATGGCTTTTATTGTTCAATTTTGATTTACTCACTGTTGCTGCCCAGGAGCCAGATAAAAGAAAGCTCTGAGTTGGTATAAATGTTGATATGCTCATCACTATCACTTATTACAGCGCCCTCACAATAAGCTATACAAACAGTAGTGAGTGTTTGGTGGGTTTTAAACCCCAGGTGTTGCCTCTCAGGCAACAAAAAGGTACCACTGCGTTCCAAATCGCAGACTTTTTCTTTTGACCTTTAGTCCGTACTGCAGTGCTTTAAGTGCTTTAAAGCTGCCCCTTTAAAGCACTGAATGTCTGCAGTATGCTTTCAATTGAGACATACTACTTCCTCATAACATTGCTTCGAGCTTTGACCCTCTTGCTCATAGATTCGCTGCAAAGAGCATTGTGGGTCAGAATTCATAGTTTTCATGTGACGTCACGTCCTCAAGGGAACGCCCCCTTGGAGGACCAAACAATGCTGTCTTCCCTTGCCCGCCAGTTTACGGAGTGAGGGATTTCTGTTGTTGTAGTTGTTGTGCAACTAACCGATGAGGACATGAGCCTGGGCCGTGTTCAGAATCTCGTCTGAGAAAGAAACCCTGAAAGGATTTTAGCCATTAAACGTGCTGTGTCGTCAAGATTCCTTTGACAATGAAGAATTTCTTGCCCTTCACCTCCCAAATGTCAGCATCATTGACCCACCCAGATCGAAAAAACCTGCCCAAAACCTGCAGTTTGATCTCATATCTTATTTCTTCTCCAGTTAAAAGGTGATCCAAATATTCGTGGCTTGAAACAGAGGTAATATTGACCGGCTTGTGCTGCGTTTCTATGTGGAGTGCGAGCCGCCATGTTTTGCCCTCAAGGTCACCACGCATGACTAAAAACTACGAATAGCCAGAAAAGCATGCTGGCCTGCATGCTGCAAAACACAACCGGTGGCTGTAGGACATCCTGGTACTTTTGGCGCATTGCATTGTGCATACATACTATGCATTGGGACATACAACATCTTTGTCTGGCATACGAAATAGTTTGGTGGTATGGGTATTGAAAGGCACTGATCTCTTGCTGGAGATTACCACCTGGTCCATATGGATTCTGCAGACACGACACCCAACCACACATTGTGGTGCAAACAAATCATTAAGTATATATATTACTATATCATATATTCCGCTAGAGTTAAACCCCATTAAAGATGAGGCAGTATGAAGCACAAAGCTCTTTGTAGTAAAGATGGAAAACATATAATCCTTAGACATCAGGTCTGTGATTGGTTCACGCAGTATTCGATTGTATCTGGTAGTTTTGTCTGGTAGTTCTGTCTGTAATGATAAACTGCTGACCCAGGGCCATGTGTCTGTGTGGCTGAATAACGTACAGAGCGCTGAGGTCACAAAGATGGGGCAACAGAGGAAGCCCCAGTGAAGCTCCTCCTCTCAGAAATTACATTATTATAGCAAACAGATTATATGTGGTATTCCACATTTTGACATGTTTAATATTGCCCTCCTCATTTACTCCTAAGTTACCTCATAACATGGCCAGAGGGTATTATGTTTATTAATATTTAACTTCTATTTCAATAAGTCAGTACAGGTGAAGTATTCACACAACCAGAGGGGGGCACTGCAGCGCCCTCCTTTGTACACCACCCAGTTCACCCAGTTCCTCTGCTGCATTCAGAACCACTTCATGATTTCCTGCGAAAGACAGACTGAGCCTTAATGAACTCGTTGTCTTGGCATCAGACTCCTGGTAATGGAAAGCTTCCTTTGTCTGCGTTTCCTCTGTTTAATCTTAAGTGAAGAGGTCCGGGGTTAATGAGCCCATTTCCTCACTGCTTGACCCGGGCTCTGAGGCGAAGAGGGTTTCTGTAAACCCTTCCACTCCTAGTAATGGTTGATGTGGTGGTACTGAAATATGGATTTGTGTTAAAATGTAGATCTGGATCGATGATTCTCTTCACAAGTTTACTTTTTTTCCACCAGACAGTGACTGTTAATGGCGCACAGAGATACTAAACAACCTGTAGGTGCTAATGAAAGTGTGTATTTGTCCGTCTGTATTTGACTGCCACCATGTCCAGCACCTCTCGCTGAGTGCATTGTGGGAAATACAGTGGGCTCCCGCTTCCTGTGACCCAGCACAAGATAACTGACTTCGAGCAGTGCTTCCCAACCCCAGGTCAAGAGTCCCATGCTGAGGGGTCACGAGATGATTAAAGGGAGAAGAACCATTGTGACTGTTGTAGCGGGCTAACTTCTCTATAAACTCATTGAGGTGAGGTTTTGCAGTGACGACTAAAATAGTTCAATTTCTGTTCAACTCCTTTTCTATTTCTATTATTCGAGATTAGAAAAGATGAGCGCATCCATAGCGAGCTGGAGGAGCGGGGGATTGATTGAGGCCCAGCAGCTCATATATTATCATGCCTTCATTTATGCCAGGAGACACTGCTTCATTTTAAACAGTAACAGACCTAAAAGGTTGGGACGTACTGGTTTCTAGAATAGATTGGATGAATTCAATTATTACCAAAAAACTACAACCGTTGCCTAATATGCACTCTAACATAAATGGACTTCATGCTTCCTAAAAATTAATATCCTGGTGTTTTTATAGTATATTATTTTTTTAATGAGTTGTGTTTTTTGCCCTTTCACAGTGCAGATGTTTGGGTGAATGCATGCTCTGCCGCATATTTGAAATGGAGCCAGTCAGCTCGCACAGCTACAACCCTTATGTCCTCGTGTGTGTGTGTACATGCGCTTACATCCACCCCCACCACCAAAGGATGGCTCTCCTTACATTGAATCTCATTATTTATCCAAGGCAATTAGCACCAATTGCACCTCTGGCTTGCTCGTTGCCATTTACCAACTGCCACACACTAGGCTAATGAATTATATAACACACTGTAATGACAAAGAAAGATACCCTTATGTGCATAATATGGAGCGGGTGAGGGTGAGGTGTGAGCGGCTGCTGGGGCGATGGGGAGGGATAATGACGATGATAACATGCAATATTAAAGAGCATGTACATGTACATGCGTCAAAGGCTCCAGAGAAATTCTACCAAAGGAGCATGCTACTGTGTGTTTTCCTATATTATGTGTGAATGTGAGTATTAAATGCTGTAATGTGTAGAGCAGTAAATACAAGATGTGAGTTGGATTAAAGCAAAGGCTTTAACTCATTACATTTATTGGGGAGCTCCACTGATCGTCATCGGCAGCTTTGTGTCCGACCACATTGGTTTGACACGATAGTGGTCCAATCGTGTCCACGATAACAGAACCATATTCAATTATGCACCGCCTGTTAAGAATCTTAACACTATATTCAGTCTCTCTCTCTTACTTGCTCTGTGCTTCAACGCATTGTTGTTGTATGTAAAACACGTCTCATTTTGTGTTATTGTGGTTAAATAGATGTAATTCATGGTGCTGATAGGTTGCTGCTAGACCACCTCATTAACACAGGTGCGTGCAGGAGAGAAAACTGATTCTGACCGCAGTGAAAGAGTGTTCTTTCAAATGAGAAATTGCAGAAGAATATTTCGTTAGATAAAAACATGTTGTGAATTTTACAAATGATTACATCGATCTTTATTTCAATGCCATTTGACTTTTGGAGATTTTACAGAGACGAGGACTTGCTCTCTCTGTGTGTGTTTGAGAGAGCTGGAAGCTGGTAGACTATTGCATGCAATGTTTCTGTAGGTTATTGATGTCATTGTTATGAATGAAGCTTTAGAGCTATTCCGTACAGCCCTAGCAATTACCCGTGTAGCTCTAACTTCAGCAGTAAAGACGTCCGCTCTCGTTAGCAAAACGAATGCAAATGTGCCCGTGTGGCGATTCTTTGGTTTTAAACCAAATGAAAAAGGAGAGCCAGAGAACAAAGTGATTTGTTAGCTGTGCGATAAACAAGTCAGGCCTAAAGATGGAAACGCCACAAAGAGCAGCTCGACCGAACCTATCACAGTGAGCCATCAACCCTCAATCATCGGCTTTTTGTAAAGGCAAAAAATATAGATGTGAGAGCCAATGGTGTCGAGACTGTACAATGCTACGACCAGGTGATTGATGTGATTCATTGATCTCAGCATGATCTTGTCTAAACTCACTGCCTATACATTGTGACCGCTTTGTATTGGTATCTGAAAATTCCTCCCTTTTTCTATGAATATTTTTTCTGCCATCACTCTTGTACGATTAATCTCTCTGAGTAGAGAGTGCAGATGACTAGTGTGACACAATGTGAAGGAAAATATGGACACCGCCCAGGTGTCAGTTCACCCCTCTACACTCTCTTCATTGGTATTCCCACCATCACCACCATGGCCATGATTGTCATGTTATTAAAAAATCTGAGATTATTTTCATGCAAAGACCTTGACTCACTCATAAAACTCATAACCATCTTTAATTAAGGAGGACACCCCAGGTGAATGGGTACACATTTAACTGTACGATATCAACATGAAACTTCCTCAGTTGATTACTTGCATACAAACTATTCATTTTTGTATTACACGTTTTCAGAAGGTTTATGTTTAAATATGCAAATGATATATTCTCTTAATAAATATTAACTAATTGACATGTATTTCTTAGAACAGAAATCTGAACATTGGATAAAGCCGGGTTCAAAATTCTTGTTACGTTTTGTTGACATATTAGAGTCAAAGGGAATTTTAGAAATCTCTTTTCATCACTCCTTAAAACAGAAAATGCTGTCAACATTCATTAAAAGAAGGCTGTGAATAATATATGAACAAACCCTCTGTAAGAACCTTCAGAATACAGACAGAGTGAAGGTCTGGTGTATGTAAGAGCTACTGCAGGGAAGAGTCTGAGCCTTTAAAGAGATGTTTTATAAAATGTTGAAGACACTACAGGTGAATAGGGTAAAAAAATTAACTAATAAATATCACCATGAACTTCCTCAGTTGATTACTTACATTAATAAGGGAAATACATTTTTATATTTTATGTTTTTTATGTTTAAATATGCAAATGAGGTATTATCTAATGGTACCTTGTGGTGAATTTAGGCAAAATCTAAAGACGCAAATAGACAAAGTAGAAGAAGAATAACGACTAAATGTGTATTTTCGATGTTTTCTGTCCACTAGACTTAAAGACGACATGTTGTCTGTTTCTGCCGGGGGTTCTGCCCTGAGTGATGTGTATAAAACAATGGGTCACCTAGCATTAATGTTCCCAGTATTGACAAATGGAACATGGAGTCACACACACACACACACACACACACACACACACACACACACACACACACACACACACACACACAAGCGTGGCCTCACTGCAAAATGCCAAAGACATAAATCCTATGAAAGAAGGTTTTGTGGGTGCATCACTTGTCCCCTAGCAACCTGCAGCCTGCCCTACATAAATACATGAGACAGGCCGACATACATTTTAATGACAGAGCAATCAATGCGGGCAGCTTTAGCTTTGTCAGACAGCCTCGGTGGTGATGGAAGGCCAGACTGAATGTAGCATCAAGAGCTCAGCCTGATTTTACCACACCGACTCTGATGCACTTGACGTCTTTCAATGTCAATGTAAACCCATACACGTCACTGTTAGACGGGCGGAGCAACTGACGTAGAGTCCGTTCAGGGCATGCAGGAGGAGAGGTTGGACGGGTCAAACAAGCACAGGACTTTTACCCAGCAGTCTGCTGTTCTTGTCCTGTATGAAACCAAGACAACATTGACTTTTCTTATCGTAGGTTGTTACGTAACTTCTGTACTTATCAACGCCAGTTAATATAACAACATTTTATGTCATTCTATGATCTTTTCCTGAACTTCACCAAGTATTTTTGTTGCGTGAGTAAACCTAAAGACTTACTTAACCTGTGTTGGAAGTTTATTTTGAGAAGACACTAATGTAACGAGCGGGAAACTGACGCTAAAGAGGTACGTAGAGCGTCATAGTTTGAAGCGTAGGGCCACTGATCAAGTATTTGATGAGTTGGGAGTGACACCGTGTCGCTCTACCATGTGTCTATTATGCTACTCGTTTTGCTTGCCTGATTCATTTCCAACAACCAGATTCCACACATCTCAGGCTAACTTTTGCAGCTGGAGCTTCTTTCATCTCAAACAATCTTTGACAAGAACTGAAAACTGAAAGCAGACAAGTTATATTTCTGCCTGCCATTGCGTTACTCTTAGAATTAATAATAATTAGTGACAGTTTATGTGATCTGCAACGTTTGTCAAGTTCACAAATCACAAACACAAATGTTCCTCTGCCAAGTGTGTATCCGCCCATTGGTTGGGATTTGCTCCCAGATTTATTGGGCTCTTCCTTGGCCATGCTACAGCCTTCCACCAAGCATTATAAAAACCGGGCCGGTAGGTTTTCCATAACCCTGCCAACAAACAAACAAATAAACAAACCCGAAAACATTACCTCCCTGACAGAGGTAATATCGGCAAGAGAAAGGAAGAGGACACACACAACCATGAGAGACAGATGGGAGAGGGAGGAAAGCCAGGTCAGACATGAAATATAAAAAAGGAACAAGAGAATAACAGAAGTAAGACAGAGAGAGGTGGAGAGTAAGGGGAATACATCTGCAGTGTTCTCTGGAGGGCTGCAGGGGATGTGCAGCATCTCTAACTGGAGCAGAGAAAAGACACTTGTCCTCAGCTGCACCATCGCCTTTATGAGCCCGCAGATACCGAATGGGACTGCGCATTTCAAGATACTTTGTTGTTGCAATCAAGAACTAATTCTAAATCAGAAACTGCT
Organism: Anarhichas minor; assembly: GCF_050575085.1. Lineage (NCBI taxonomy): Eukaryota > Metazoa > Chordata > Actinopteri > Perciformes > Anarhichadidae > Anarhichas > Anarhichas minor. Next base: position 1,306,302 of record NW_027466466.1, on the reverse strand, counting down.
GACATTGACCAATAATCTGAAACGGAACTGATTTAAAATGATAACAGCTGTTTCCAGTGAAAACGCTAATAAACCTGCTGTACACGAAACAGACAAATATATGTTTTGTTGTGTTCAAAATTGCCCACTAACTAATGCATACTACATAGTGCATACTACATAGTGCATAATACTCAATCAGTATGTGCTGCATACTGAAGGATTGAGCATGGCATCACCAGCAGACTATTCACACTGAAGTGTACTCAAGCATCACGTCTTCTCTGCATCACATGACCGTAGTTATTTTATCCAACTCACCGTCTGCCACCATTGGGCAGTCTGAAGAGCCGCAATGCATTTTGGGACAGTTGAGTATGTCTAAGTGAGTTCACTTCTCATTGCAGCTAATCTAGTATACATCCAGGCATTTCTCGCATTCACAAATCCATGTACTATGCAGTTGAACACACTACATCGACGATTTTACATCAGAGTAGTGTGCGATTTTGAATACAGCCGGCGACTAGCTGGTAAACATAGTGGAATATTTAGCAGCTAAAGAGACTTTTATTTTCCTCAGGATGTGGTGGAGACCAAAAACGGAGCTAAAAGAGAGCGAACACCTGGACTGACGTTCATCGGTTGGACACAGACACCCTTCCAAATGTATGTTAATATAGCATTAACATACAATATCTGCTCGCTGTGTAAATAGACAACTGTATGCTAACATGTTAACCGTATCGTCTTTATGAAGTGATAATATGAGCTTGTTCTACCAACCTGAAGTGCATGCCTGAAATAACTTTTCATTCGTAGCAACTCTATACCCCTATTCAACAGCAGCAACGTGTTTTATGGAGTACAACCCATCCATCCTGGTTGGAATGAAACTCTTTGGGAATGATCATATTGACAAAGAACTGCTTAAATGTTAACACATTAAAAGATGGAGGAAATTATTGGGTATCAGTCGTTCAGCCCCAAAAGATGGCGCATTGTGCACTTGCACAAACCTGACATACAGACAACACATCACCCTTTATGTGAAACACATTAGGCTACATCTGCTCATCCAGATAAGCTCATGCTTTATGTATGCCCCCTTGTAGTGTGGTCAGGTAATCATGCCCTTTATGTTGTATCAGTTGCAGCTCATGCAGATCAACAGGAGGCTGACGTCCTGGGTTACTATCTAATGAAGACACTGTAGAAACAGAGTAGATGTTGACGAGAGAAATCTGCGTTAATGTGTGAATATGCTACATATTTCCATGGTGAAGTACTTTTCCATCATCAATGTATTATCTACAGTAGATGGAGTTTGGAGAAACACACAGGAGTACCAGTGTAGGAGCAATTTGAGTGTACGCTATATTTAGAATATTTTCACCTCTTTACTTTGTGTTCAGACAGCCCTTTCTGATGGGGACATGAAGCTGTTATCTATGCTCGCTTTAAAGTCACAGGACTCCATTGACAAAACCAGTCATTTGACCTGACAGAACACGGTGCTGATCTACCGCTGCCTCTATCAATTCTTTGGGTTTTTGTGTGACTTTGGTGTTTTAAAGGGTCAGTTCCTCAACTTCACTTGCACTAAGAGATCCTTGCATGCTCTGAAGTGCAGTTGAATTGTCTTGCACTATCGTGCCTCGCGCCGGCGACAGCCATGGCCGGACGCATTCTTTCTTTGGCTGGTCCTTCTGCCCATCCATTCGGTGAACACAATATCTCAGGAACACCAGGAGGGGATTTCTTCCAATTTGGGAAAAACGTCACCCCGTACTTAAAGTGGCAGATTAGATTTTGGAGGACAAAGTCTCTGTCACCAAACAAAAAACATTTTTGGCCATAATTCAAGATTTCATATGCTAATTATGCTAATTTCACACAAACATCTCATATGATAAATGAATGAAGTGATGACATTTTGTATAGACACGGATGTAAACTGCAATTTGACTGGTTAGCAGGTACGTTTATTGGTTATTGTATTTACAGTGATTGTCAATGACGATTGTCAGTCATTTAGTTACACTTTGTTTCAATTGGGTTGTTTGAAGGTTTTCAGAATAGGTGACACAAATACCAAAACTGCGGTGTGTCCATTTAGAAAGCCACGTTCCAACAGGTGTTGTGTTCACAATGGTGCACAACTGCATGGTGGTGTCTACAAAGGAAATACTGCGACAGTAAAAAGAAGAGCAACCAGCTTGTTCACGACAGGTTTTCCACATCACACCTACTGTAATATTCTCCCTGATGAGACACCTTAGATAAAACAGATTGTAAGACAAATCTAGCCACAAAAAAGATGTCATCACAGGCCAAACAGAGTCCATGACCTCAGTGAGTGTGACCGGGGCATTACATTTGAGTTTGTAAATGTGCAAAAGAAATCCGAAATTTGCTCTCAGTGTCTGAACAAATAAACCCGTAGAAATAGAAAGCAATAGTCGTTCCTTTCATGTAGATGAATTGAGATTACTGCACTTATTATGTAGGGCAAAATATGGATTAAATACAGGATGACCGATAGTGGATTATTTAAAGGCTGATACATTAATGATAGTTTGGAGCAGGAAAAATACGATAATCTTCACAGGTCAGACATGACATGAATTCCTCATGTTAGCTTGCTGTAAAATAAGTTTTTATCTAGTTTTTCTAATTATCTAAAGTATAATTTAAAGTCTATCGTGTATTTATGGCAACCCCCCCCCCCCCCACTCTCTACAGACGCCATTTCATGGGGTGTTAAACAGTTTAAGTTATTTTGGGGACTAGTGCCCGGCTCCACTAGTCCATGGCGATTTGTCCTCGGGCAAGACACTTAACCCCAAATTGCTCCCTACGGTGTGTGAATGTGTGTGGATGTTAGTTGTGATGAGCAGATTGCACCTTGCGTGGTCGCCCTGCCATCAGTGTATCATAGGGTGTGAATGAGTGATCGTGGCACTCGAAAAGCGCTGGACAAGTACAAGTGCATTTCCCATTCATGTAAAACTGTGATGTACGTCCCCTTGTGACTGGTGGTGGCTGCGTAGCCATCGGCCATTATTCAAGCCCAGTTCCACCTATAACAATAGTTTGTATAACATTCTATCGGCACAGATTAATCGAACTTTAGCAATAACCTCTCATTACTTCCATTAAATAGAAGAAACACAAATCACAGCCCTGTTACCTGGATGCGTGAATATAGAGAAGTCACTCACAAGTATAGCTCATATTGTTTCACTTCACCCAAAATAAATACATTCAAAAGAATTCAATCAAAGCTTCTGTTGTTATCTGTCACTGGTAAAGACGTTGTTAGTTGGTGGAAACCCCCTGTAGTCCAAAAAACAGGATTTTGTTCAATTGCAAAGTCAGGTCATTCATTTTGATTCTGTGGTGTCATTTGAGTTGAACCCATTGCAAGCTAACGTCGTGGGACACAAGTTAGGCACAGTCATTCTTTGCAAGTGGAGCTTTAGACGTAAAGAAAAAGACAACTGTGACAATGAAGACAGGTAGCCAGAGAGAAAGAACTGAAAATAATCCTACACCATGATCGCATCTCCGCGAGCAAAACAAGTGAAGCCGACCAGGGAGAATGTGTGAAGAAAGGAGAGAGTGAAAACATGAGAAGATGAATACAAATGAATGATAATGAAGGGAATTGGAGTGAAACCTGAAAGCACCTGATGAGTGGAGCTAAAAATGAGTTTGCAGCCTCAAAAGGAGTGTGTGTGCCTGTGCTCGTGCCACAAAAGCCTCCTCACCACCCGAATGAATAAATCAGGGCCTTAACGCTGTTCTTCACCCTCCTCACTCAGGTTACATCTGGCTGCTCAATCTGAGCTGGAGCTAACTAAGAACTAATCTCTGTCCTCGCTGGACCACTGAACTGCATCTATCCAATTTAGGGGGGGAAAGACCGACATGAAGTGTAGCCCAAACAAAGCCGGCAACACATTAAATACTTGATCTCATCAAAAAACACTAAAGAAAAGGAAACCATCCACCGTGATCCAATGAAAATGTCTTTAGCTTGTTGATTACAAGAAAGAGTTGATGTTTCTCTGTGGAAATAGATGAATGAGAACACAGTGTTGTCATAGGAGAGGCTGTCGGGAGGCCCTGGGTGTGGTCGTCACAAAGAAATATAGGCCAACCCTTAAATTAAGGCTCCTGGTTCCTGTCATACAGTGTTCATGCCATTGAAACATATTGAACATTACTACCTCTTCAATTGAATAAATTCAACAATACAATCAGGCTAGTTTCAACTCTTTGTTGCTCTGGATTTAAGGTACTCATCTGGAGTATTATTGTCCTACCGCCATTTCAGTCAGTGTGGATGTATAGTGTCTCAGCCAACTGCAGTTTGTAGTAACGTACAAGTGCCAATAGATAGGAGTAGCTACATTCGAAGTGCAAGTGATTTTCCAAAACTCAGTGGAGAGTGAACGTGAGCAGCATGGCAAAATATGCCACAAAATATGCCCCTTATACTTGTCAAACAGAGGGAATTAGAAATATAGGCCTGCCTTTTACGTTAGCCTGCTTCAAATAGAAGCCTGTTATCTTCTGCAGTTTAGGTAAATAAAGGCCCCGTTTGTATTTGAAGAAATACGGTAATTTATGAGAGACTCAAAGGGCCAGTGTGTAGGATTTGGCGTCATCTAGCGGTGAGGTTACAGATTGCAACCAATCGAAACTTCTCCCATGTGAAGGAGAACCACGGTGACCAATGCAAAAATACGAATGGGCCCATGATCCGTCCATTCTGGTGCTGCAACATGGAGAATATATGTAGTTATGAATGGCTCATTCTAAGCTAACAAAAAACAATTCATATTATCAGGTGATTATACACGAAAGAAATCATACTCATTAATATTGTACTGCATTGATGCTAGATCCCTCTAAATGCTACACACTGGCCCTTTAGAGTTTCATAGATGCAAAGGTCTGGTAAGCTCTAGATCACCTTCATTTTCAAACATGTAATCTTTTATGGATTACATTATTTATGCAGAAATAAATAAATGCTGAAATAAATATGGAAATAAATAAATGAATGCATAGATAAATAAATAAAAGTTGATAATCTAACAGGACATAAAGAAATACATATATATTTATTTCTACACTTCTGTTCACCTACATTTATTCATTTATTTATTTAAGTATCTGTATGCTAATGAGGTGGGAGGGCCTAACCTCTGTCTAAAGCAGGATTGGTCACAGGAGTGTGATCGCTTCTGGTATACTACTGCTGCCTTGCACAGTAATGTTGAAGTTGACTAGCCCAGTGTTGCCAAATTGACGACCTTCTCTCTAAATCTGGCGACTTTCCAAATCCTCTTGGTGACTTGTGTCACAAACCGGGCCGAACGGCCATGACAAAAAAGGGAGACGCATTCAATGAAACGGTTGATTAATTATTTATTAAGTTTAAAGTAATGAAAAAGACGAACATAAACTAACAGTGACATGTGAAGTCAGTCATGTCAGCAGTGTAAGTGAGTGGGTGCGTGTAAAGTGTATATGCAGTGTTGTATAGTGTAAAAACAAACCATAACCGAAGCCAAAACCAAAATGGGTGTCTCAGGAAGGAGCGAGAGCCAACTGAAGATCCAGAGGGTTTTTGTACCGAGTGCTCTGGCACACAGGGCCAGTGTTGCAAATGGCCTCAGGTGCTTCCACTCTGCCTGACGACCCTTTGCCACACCTGCAAGGAAGGCAGCCAAATGAACAGGCAGAGAGGGTCGTCACACTTGTTTTTGTCAAAAGCGACTAGCGACAAATCTAGCGACTTTTTCTGGTGTTATTGGAGACTCTGGCGTGAAAGCACGTATCGTTTCATTTAAATATTTCTGTATTTATTTCAGCATTTATTTATTCTTTTATTTATTCATTTCTGTATTTATGTATGTATTAATGCATTTATTTATTTATACTCAAGACATTTTTAGTCCTCCATAGCTAGCAGCTTCCCACTGTGTCTAGTCTTTGTGCTAAGGTAGGCTGAACGATTACCAGATTAAGATGATATCAATCTTCTTATCTGACTCTGGGTAAGATGTCGAACATCTTCCTCAAAAGACCATAAAATCCTGCAAAGGGAATCTTCTCAATGCCTCACTCAAATCAGTTCAGATTATGCTACACAGTCTTTGTCACTCAGTCAATATATATCTATGATAATCAAATCAATCAGAGGACAACAACGACTATTTCTGTAGTATGCATCTCTGCACATCCGTTCCCTCTCTCCATTGGCTGCTAACATACAGTATGTTCATCACACAGCTCTGCAGCTCACTGGTGTGTGCTGTTTGCAACATTAACCCAGTGACCAAGTGTTATTGGCTGAAAGCAGCGTCGGCTCATTGGCTTCCCAACAGCCTTTGAGGCGAGAAGATGGGCTTCATTAGCCTCTACCTGGGGCTCCGATTACTCAAGTGTAGAGGTCAGGAGCCCCCTTCACGAACATAATGGGATTCAGTGTTTATCCAAACCTCTTCACCGCTAATACGTATGCCTACTTCTGCCCTACGAAGATGGTGAACATGCTAAACAGCAGCAGTTTTCTCCATAAGTATTACACTTGAATTTCTCCTTAGCTTTAGGGGCATGGGGAGGACTGGAGATGTTACACAGAATCCCTTAAAAAGTTTCCTTAGTTAAGGAAAAAGTTTAGTTAAGGAAACAGTTTATACATTACGGTAACAATGGTTACGTTGGTTATTTTATTTTCATGATTGGGAACTAACTGGAAATTGACTGAATGTTGATTCTTCGGTAAACAAAGTGATCTTCATATTGTGCTGTGTTTGAACCCTGATGTTGGTCCCATCTATCACTCCGTGCGCTTTTGGGAAGCCCATGACATTAAACAAGGTGCGCTGCTATCTCATCCTCCTCTTGCTGTGACGGGAACTTCACCACAGCGTCCAGCGGACGAGTAAGGGCGTAAAATACCTCATCTACTACTGACTGTAAATATCCCACAGAATAAAACTGTAGAGCAATCATCAATCACGAAGAGCGCTGGAAGAGCAAAAGTAGAGTGAGAAGATTCAAATCTATAGTGTGAAATGAGTTGCTCATTGTTAGGCATATCCATTGAGTTCAGCACAGTTCTTGCGATGCGTTCATTTTCTTGTTTTTTTTCTGAATTTGGTTGCTATAGTCTTTTGTGCAACTGTTTTACTGACTTCCTTAAGAATAAGACTTAATACTGAAGTGAATATTTTAAGGAAACCTTAAGGATAAGACTTTTACCACTGCAACCACTTTTATTTTAAGGAGACCTTAAATGGTACAATACTGGACCAATTTCAAAAACTGCTGTCCTCATTAGTCACTTTGACAAAAGAAATAAGCTTTAAAAATACGAAAGTTACCCTTTAACTCGGACTTAACGGAAAATCTCAACTTGATCTTACATTTTTTTCAACCAGCAGCAGCTTCTAGCATACTGATGTTAGCATTTAGCTCAATGCACTGTCTCACGGCCTTGCAGAGCTGCTAGCATGACAATGTTACACAAGACACAAGTCTGATGTTACGGGTCTGCTTGTTTTGCAGTCTATCACTACACAGGACTGCAAAACACACAGCTACTGACTAGCACAGCAGGCACTTAGTCAGACTCAGTGAAAGTGGTCTTATTGGGGCGGTGAGGTGACTGAAGAACACAAATGAGACCTGTGTCAGATTTAGTTGGCGGATTCAGCCGGCCCCCTCTGGGTAACTGCAGGTGTTTGTTGCAGAAATAAACGGCTGAGAAATGAATCGCGCAGGGAAAGCATATAATTGAAGCATCTGGAGAGAGTGAGCCCTGTTGTCAGGCCCGTGTGACATCCTGCCATGGAAAAGGTCTCATTTCATACCCCGGCACTCGAAGTGTTTGTGTGCGTGTATGTGCACATTCCTGTGTATTCTCTCATCTCAACGAAACCAGTGGCATAGCAAATGTCATCTCCCTTCTGTGCAGACACTTGCCCCTTTTTTTTACTATGTTTCACATCCTACTGTGCAACACCAAATTGGCAAGAAATATTTAAATACAAATCTTTCAGAACAGGTTCACCAAATTAGATAGCTTTGCTCACATTTACATAAGAGTGAGAAGGTTTTCAATTGATGTTGGGGATTGTAAAAGTAATGCAAAAAGCCGAAAACAAACTCAATTCAAATTTATTCATTTAGCCCAATATCACAAATCACAAATTTGCCCCAGGGTCCTTGGACCCTCGCAAAAAGGAATAACTTCCCCCCAAAGAAAACCTTTAAACAAGGAGAAAAAAGGGGAGAAACCTGGAAGAGCAACTGAGGAGGGATCCATCTCCCAGGATGGACGGAAGTGCAAAGATGTCATGTGTACAGAATAAACAACATAATGAAATTACAACATCAATACATATGACAGAAATGATACATATAATGAGGGCAGTAATAATAATGGAAATATGACCAATAATTATATTTAGTCATATTTCCATTATGACTCTGCTGTTGATTTTTTCAACATGGGGGCGTCAGAACAAGCTGTAAACACCACATTTAGTTGTTATCACCTTGTTAAGTTAACATGCCAAACAGGGTATAGCAAAAATATTATTAGCAGATGCAGAGCAACATGCATTTGAAGTTGTGTTTCTGGGCTCCTGATGAATAGGTCCAACATTCATTCTTGTTTTAGCTCTGTTTGGGTCTCTACCAACTCCTGAGGAAAATGCATGGCTCTTTATGTTTTTTAATGCACTGCTATGTTCACCAGCTGGTCGCCATCTTTGTCTGTCTGCATACAGCATGGTGGTTTTTATTGGGGCATTTTTGCTGCAGGGTAAATGAGAGTAACGAGAGTGAACCAAAACAGTTGTGTGCTGAAAAACCAAAACAATGCACTGAAAAATGAGAGGAGTCATCACTGCAACGAACACCTTTGCCATACTTACAGTAAATTCATTGTAAATATAAAAATGACAATGAGGTTCTAATAAGTCAGCATTTCCTTGTATGTTTTTACACTAACTTTTGTATATATTTATGTATTTGGTTGACAGTTCTGTCATACATGTCCAGTGCTGCATGACCTCTTTAAGGTTTTGTTACTTTGTATTTAATTTTCTTAGAATAGAGGAAACTCTTTTGCTAAATTAGGCAAACAGAAACATGCACTCGCAAAGACGCATGCTCTACTGAGCGTTCAGGATGTGGCGGTTGTGGTGGTATGGCCATAGTTTCAAATAAAACCAAACACATCAAAAGAATATCACAAATATCACACACATAGTACTACATCACTATTAGACACAAGGCACAAATATACAAGCCTTTTCTACTTACACATTGTTTACTACTTTCCCATTTCAATAGTTTTTCTTTTGGTTGAAAAGAGAGAAAAAACAAACAAAACAATGTGAACGTGGTAAATTGAATGCATGTAAACACCTTGTATTTACCAAACAGTACCCGTTCAAAGCATGCCTGTTCACCAAGGGCCAAATGCTTGGCCTGTGGTGTTGCTGCTTACAGTTTTTTTGAGAACCGCTCATATAAACAACTTCACACTCAACACTGCACTTCATGGGCCCTCAGCAATACACCTTCCATGACAGTTGCGTCACACACCCAAGTTGCGGCTACTCATAGTAACAAACCACCAGTGAAATACACTCTGGTTCACAGGAACAAACAACAGGGGCAGACTTTAGTATTAGGCAAGGTAGGCAACCATAGGCCTGGGGGCCAAAATAAAAGGGCCCCAAACGGCTATAGATGCATTTTGATCTTTAGATATGAAAACCATAGAATACTATTCTAACTCACTGTACCCCAAAATAACTTACAAAAGGTCCCCAAAGCACTTAAAAAATGGGTCAGGACCGCGTTATCAGCGCTATCTCCAGCTTAGGAGTTATGTGGGTGGCGGCAACCTTATTAGTGTTATGTGTACGAATGGCAAAAACCATAGACTGTATAAAAGGCAAAAACGTACACAATGTGAGTTGCAAAGGCCTGTGCAGGCTTTTCGGTTGAGCTAGTTGTGTGAAGAAAAGTTTGGTTGTAAAGTTATCCAGCATCCAGCAGCCAAAGTGAACTGTGGTCAATGAGCGTCTGCCCGCTGAGAAGGACATGCTGGACTGCAGAGCCCTGAAGCTCTGCTGCTGGGCAGAAACTGTTGCCTGTTTTATTATTTTTTTAAAGTGTATTAATAATGAACGTGTCTGGTGTCTAAATTGCAACAAATTCAATGACACACCCTTTGGTCCCCAGCAATACACCTAACATGTGTGAAGAAGACCAGATGAGCTGTTTTTGAGATATGCGAAGAACGCAGACAGACAGAGATTCTGCTTTACAGTTAGATGATGACAAAAGTGATCGTTGATTATTTTTAGGTTTAGATTCCATCCGAGTAAGGGTAGAAAGTAATATAATTATTATAAAGCAAAAAAACTACAAAAATGTATGTATAATTAGTTACTTATTGCGTATCAATAATTATTGCAGTACTACATCTCTATTAGGACAACTTGTTCCAACCAACACCAGTTTTTTTATGTTCTTGACGGTGACATTCAGTTCTGTGGAGTTTCTTTTTTAATTTTATTTAATTTTTTTATTTTTTATTGAAAGACAAGAGACAATACATAGACATAACAACAAGAGGATGACAAGAACAGTGGGATAAAAGCCAGCAAACATCCTATAGTCAGTTGTGTGTGTGTGTGTGTGTGTGTGTGTGTGTGTGTGTGTGTGTGAGCGTGTGTGTGAGCGTGTGTGTGTATGTCCTTGAGCCTTTTGAGATGAAAAAACAGGTAAGTATGTGTGCATATGGATATTCATGTATGCATGTACGTGGGTTTCAATTGGTTGTCAGGCAAGAAAAACAACAAAACAAAAACAATAGTAATAAATACATAAAAATATATATATACACAAATTTTCATATTAATGGGATGGGCGGTGTCACGTTTGCAGAAACATAGTGAGGGATGACCAGGTGGAGTGTTGTTCTGTTGTATTGTATATGATGGATGAGGTTAGATTTTCCATTGAAATATACTCTATCATTAAGTTTCTCCAGTGTGTGATGTGTGTGTTATTCCTTGATTTCCAGTTCATGAGGATAGTTTTCTTGGCGATAGTTAGGGCCACAAGGAGTAATCTGCGCTTTGTTTTACTCAGATGTATTGTTGAGATGTCTCCTAGTAAGCACAGTGAAGGGGATAATGGGACGAGGCAGCCCAGGAAGACAGACAGTGACTCAGTTATTTCTTTCCAAAAGTGATTAACTGGTGTGCAGTGCCAGGTGGCGTGAACAAAGCTATCCGGGCTATTTTGAGTGCAATGTGGACAGATATCTGACGTGAATCCCATTTTAAACATTGTTTGTGTAATGAATTCTGTGGAGTATTTTATACTGTATTAGTTGTAAATTGGCATTTTTAGTCATGGAGTAAATATTATTGCAAACTTGGTTCCAGAAATCAGCATCAGGAGTGATGGACAGGTCTGATTCCCATTTTCTTGATGGTATGGATGATGTTTTGTCAGACTGTGATATTACTCTACATATTTTTGAGATTAACTTTTTTGAGGAGGGGATATTAATTAATTCTGAGGTTGAGGGGGGTAGTTCTAGGTTAGTGGCCTTAGTGGTAAGTTTGGATTGAACGGATGATTTGAGTTGCAGATATTCCAAAAATGGATTGCTCTTGATGCCGTACTTCTGAACCAAGTGGGGGAATGAAACCATGGTGTTATTATTGAAGATGTGTTTCAGATGAGTGATGCCTTTAGCGGACCATGTGTGGAGATTAAGAGGTGTCTTGTGACTTAGAAAATCAGGATTGTTCCATATGGGAGTAAAATTTGAAGGTGCAAAAGTGATGTTAGTGATTTTGTGGAATTTCCACCAGGCTGTCAGAGTTTCTGCTATTGTTAGTGTTTTGAAACAAGGATGGCGTTTGATAGATTGGCTTAAAAATGGTAGGTCAGAAATCTGAATGTCCTTACAAACTGTCTGTTCTATATCTAACCATGTGTTGTCTGATTGGTTGGGGTGGATCCATTTAAGAATGTATTGAAGTTTATTTGCTAGAGAGTAGTGAAAAAAATGTGGAGCTTCAAGGCCTCCTTGTGTTTTTGGTTTTTGTAGAGTGGCCAGTTTAATTCTTGGCGTTTTATTTTTCCAGTAGAATTGAGTAATGATTGAGTCAAGTGATTTGAACCAGGAGTGAGTGGGTTGAGATGGCATCATTGTGAATAGGTCATTTATTTTAGGAAGTATTGTCATTTTAACTGTAGCTATTCTGCCCATGAGTGATAATGGTAGGTTCATCCAGCGGAGGAGGTCGTCATTTATTGTTTTAAGTAATGGAGTGAAGTTGAGTGTGAATAGCTCTGACAGCCTGGGGGAAATATGTATTCCCAAATACGTGATGGCACCTGTGCAAAAAGGGATAGGTGGTGTATGGGCTGCCCCATCCCAACTGTTACTATCTAATGCAGAGGTAGCCAACACGGTGCCAGCGGGCACCCTGTCGCCCGCAGGGACCACGTGAGTCGCCCGCAAGGCATGTTCTAAAAATAGCACTAGTCACCATGGAGCTCCGTCTAAAATTGTAGTTGCTGTTCTTTTTTAATCAAAAACGCTTGCATTATTGTAGATTTTAAAATGACAATATTTCTTGTCATAAGAGAGTTGGGTACCCGGATGCGCACGGCGGACAGCCAGGACGAGGCCGCCGCACCGCACTAGGTTTTCAGGTTCCGAATGGCGGGCGCCTCCCGTTGGCGCCAGACGCGCGCTGCGAGCGCAGCCCGTTGTCAGGTCCGTAAATCCTCGGAACAGGCCTCGGGGCAACAACTCAGGGGTGGCGGGGGTAGAGGCGAGGCAACGCAATCCGACCGAAAAGGCCCAGACTAGAGGTGTGAACGCGGGCGCCCGAAGACGCTCGCGCGCCTCGGAGGGTTGGATCCCCCGCTCGGCTATAGACGAGACTTTTTACTGGTTTCTTCGTGGAGAAAAAGGTACCGTTGGAAAAGCTGGTGTCGGTGACAACAGACGGGGCTCCCGCGATGACGGGCCGGCATGCAGGCTTCATTGCGCAATGCAAAGGTGACCCAGACTTCTCAAAATGTCTACATTACCACTGCATCATTCACCAGCAGGCGCTATGTGCAAAAGTAACCGGCTTTGATCATGTGATGATACAAAAATATCAGAGATGTGATACCTCTGACTTTCAAATGTTGAAACAGATTAACAGAAATAAAAGTTGCATGTTTAAATATGTATGTGTAGCTATACCATCATTGTTGTGGAAATCATTATTAATAATTAGTGAGGAATAATTAACCGACATGTGATCAAACAGTCTCTTCACATATATTATTATTATTAAGGTGATCTGTGCAACTTTGTTATTCAGGAAGTTTGCATCAAATAAGTAGCCCTTCGTACTACTCGGTACCCTTGAAGTAGCTCTCAGTTTAAAATAGGTTGGTGACCTCTGATCTAATGGAAGGATGAATGATTTACTCCAGTTAATGGAGTAGTCGGAGATATTAGAGAACGATTCCATGACTTTAATAGTTTCCTGTAGTGATGAGTCGGGGTTTTGTACATCAGTAACATTTAATTTCACACTGATGGTCAACGTTAAACTGTGTAATTAATCCGCGGTTCACATGCGGGACGGATCGTGAGGGGGATCCGTCGAATCACGGATCGACAATGGTCCGTTACGCCACTAATATACAGTATATGTGTCACGGGATTTCATATATAGGACCCAAACGTAAGACCACAGGAGACAGAGTCCGATGTAACGGATTTTATTTTGAAGGTGTGTGAAGGTGTGGAGCCCGTGGCTCCACACCGGAGGGCTGGTAGCTCGACGGTGTGATGTCCCGTGGCTCGACACCGGAGGGTCGGCAGATCGACGGTGTGATGTCCCGTGGCTCGACACCGGAGGGTAGGCAGATCGACCAGTACTCTACACCCGTAGCAGAGAGGAGAGAGATTAGTTCAGGAAGGAACAATGGGGTTCAACTTACGGAACGGCGGTGGAGGCTACCGAGGCAGAAGACAATACGGACTGACAACCCAGGCCTGCAAGACCAGGGTTGATATGCTGCTGGGTAACGAGCCAGATTGTCCGCAGCTGTGCATCCATCAGGGCAGTGGCAATGGGAGGTGTCTGGAGGCAGGCCCGAGAAAACAACACCAAGCACATGGCACAACAAAACAAACAGGGGAAAGACAGACACATGAGGAGAGGAGATTGGGGGAAACAGAGGTTAACACACAATGGGTCAGACAGGGATCCTGACAATATGACATAAACAAAGAATGTACATGTGTTTTGTGTACATGTATGATGTGTATAGTATGTATAATATTCTGTAAACAAGTAAGAAAACATAGCTAAAGAATATATTTTGAATAAAACACTTATCTTCTCTGGTAGCTTTGACCAGCAGAGAACATGTTTGTGTTTCGGCATGATGTAAATGTGCCGTAGAAAGCCCCAGCTGTGCAGTACCTTGACAGTGTGTACTACAGGCGTGACAACGCTGTATACGGTGGCTGACATGCGATGCTCCTATTATGGCTCTGAGAGGCTCATCATGATCAGTTTGTTGTTCATTCTTTACAACCATAGACTGTATATAAGAAGCGGACATAGTCATCGCACCGTCACCCATTGGTTCGTGGACCATCTCGGCTTTTTGCAGCCAATGAACAGAAGTTTTTATATTTGGAATGCGGAGAAGTGACGTAATCTCTGTCCGACTGGTGCACACACACACACACACACACACACACACACACACACACACACACACACACACACACACACACACACACACACACACACACACACAGGCTCAGGAGCAAAGTCTGTCCTGAGCACTGTGGCACTCTGGTACAGTGTTATAGATGCTCCTGTAGCTGGAAATGAGTTTGAAACCATGTGCTTGTTTCCTTAATTGCCTGATAATTGTTCCAGCGACTCGTGGGATGCGAGTGCGGCATCGTCATCGCTCATTGATATCACATTCTTCCCTCCGTCTCCGTCATCTTCATGTGATGTATTTGCAGTAGAAAACATATTGGATATTGTTGGTTTCATAAGGCCCGTGAGCTCATCTAACACTATGAGATATAAATCTAAAATATGTCCACTGAGGATTGATTCAGCCTAGCAGCTGAATGCTCCACCAATCAGTGAGTGATGAGGAGTTTTATGACAATATGACTCAGAGCTTCTCCAGACGCCTAACCTCATGAACATCTATTCAAACTCCTGATGGATATTCAATGGAGCCTGCTTCCTGCTTCTATTTTTCACCTCAAATTTGGATGCTATTTACTAAAATCCAATCTGACAACATGTTTAGCACAGCAACCACTTTTTTCCAGATTGCATGCAACGTAACATACGTAACAACGTAACGTAACAACGTAACGTAACAACGTAACGTAACAACGTAACGTAACTGTGAATACATAACAACCCCCCTTGGCAGTCTTTCTTAAGTTACATTATGTAACAGGCATAACAACGTTACGTAACAAGAGTAAAGTAAATTTTTACTTTTGGTTTCACAGAGTACACAAACAATCATGCTTGTTATAGTCACATTACTATACCACGTAAACTTCATACAACGTAACTTTCAATAATGGTCACTTGATATACTTTTTCACCTACTCTAGGTGTTGTCTGTTGTACTATGTCGAAGGTAACAACGTAACAAGGTAATGTAACAACGTAACATCGTAACATCAACAGCGTAACGTCAACAGCGTAACGTCAACAACGCAAAGAAACAAGGTAAAGAAACAAGGTAACGTAACAACGTAACGTGAACAACATAACGTGAACAACGTAGCGTGAACAACGTAACGTGAACAACGTAATGTGACAACGCAATGTGACAACGTAACGTAACAACGTAACGTAACAACGTAACGTAACAACGTAACGTAACAACGTAACGTCAACAACGTAAAGAAACAACAAGGTAACGTGACAAGGTAACGTGACAAGGTAATGTGACAACGTAACAACGTAACAACGTAACAAGGTAACGTAACAACGTAACAATCCAGTAAAGCTTCAGTGTTTTTTTAACAGCACACTGTTTTGTGATGCAAAACTTCAGAGAAGTCTGATATAGAGGGCTCAGGTAATAGGTGAGGATAATCCTGTGAACCCATAATCTATTTACCACTACTACCACTCCACATTATACACATGGCTGGTGTGCATGGCAACCAAGGCTGCTGGAGAGAGAGAGAGAGAGAGAGAGAGAGAGATGGAGAGAGATGGAGCAGAGCAGA
The DNA here is from genome assembly GCF_050575085.1 of Anarhichas minor. Lineage (NCBI taxonomy): Eukaryota > Metazoa > Chordata > Actinopteri > Perciformes > Anarhichadidae > Anarhichas > Anarhichas minor. The sequence continues at coordinate 1,289,954 of NW_027466466.1, read as the reverse complement.
AAAAGAGGAAAATTAGGTTAGCTACATCTCAGCAGAGGCATCCACACAGACAGAGGAGACAGACAGAAGAGAGAGAGAGAGAGAGAGAGAGAGAGAGAGATAGAGAGAGAGAGAGCGAGAGAGAGCGGGTGGGGACGGGGCGGCAGAGAGAGCTCGGCAGCGTATGACTCCTTGCTCTCTATCTCTTTGGTGTCAGTTGCTTTGGCGACTCAGCAGCAAGCAGCATGGAGCTGGAGCCTCTGAGATTCAGTACGTAACCGTCTTTTACTACTACTACCTTTTGTTTGCTGCTGCCATTTCTTTTCTCCTGTTCAACTGTCAAATATCATTTTTATTTCATTTAAAATGGCTGAATTAGAAGGGTTTTTATTGTTGTTATAGTTTTGCTGGTTTGCTTAGATTTTATCGGTGTCATTAAAAGTTGGATTATCAGTGTGCTCCACCTTTTTATACGATGCATATGATTTTAGGAACATCAAAGTTTTCAAGCTGAGCTGATTCTGACGACGCATTTTGATTGGGTGCATGTTCCTATTCATTCATAAATCTTTACATGAATTCATGTTCATGTTAATATCATCAATTTGGAGTTTCAGTCCCTCAAGGTCTAAATTCTTGTTTCTATCTTAATAACAATATAAATCTGAGAAAAACACTTTTTGTCTAGAAAATGGGCAAAAATAGAAGATATCAAAATTTCTGGTTTAGGCTTTAAATAAAAAACAAAACCACTGTTATTACTTTTATCTTCAAAAACTCAAATGAAACCTTCATAGATTACCTGTTGAATCACTCGTTAGGTCTCATCCGCCATCACGCTTCATTCTGCCATCATCTGTTTCCTGCGTTGTTTGTTACAGCATGAGGTTGAGGAGGAGGCTTTCAATCTGCTTCTTATTTTGGGTGTGTGAAGGTTTTTTTTGCTGGTTTCAATGAAGGCTGCGTTTCTGAATCAGACATGGAGACGTGTCATTCCAATTATTTTTTACAACTCGAAAGAAAAGCAACGACTTTCATGAAATCAAGAGCGGGGAAACAAAGTGTTATTGTCAGCACCTGCAGGACCGTCTTTCAGACGTCTGTCGTGAGGAATCCACAGCACCAAATACTGCACACATAATGTGCTAATGCTCGTCATCTTATTAGTGACTTTCCACGATTCCCATACACAAGAAATATTAAACATGAGAAAACAGGGGAAGCATGCATTAAACACACCCTCAAACATCTGAATACACTCCATCTGTAGCGACGTATGAGAAGCCTCATGTACGAGGTGTGAGGGGTCTACGTACAGCTCTTCTTGACTTGGTCTTTCTTGATGTCTCAGTCGTTGTTCGCCCTCAGAGTCCTGGAGTAGGGAGTTTTAGAATGAACTGTAGAAACAGGCGAATTATAAAGAGTCATCTGCAAGAACTTCACCTGAGCTTCTGTTTTAAGCTGCGTGCGGTTTTACACACACACACACACACACACACACACACACACACACACACACACACACACACACACACACACACACACACACACACACACACACAGGCACACACACCTTGGCTGCGTCTGACATCACTCCCTTTTTGCTGCATTGTGCAACACCTTTACTTTGCACTCTTTCAGCTGCGCTCCAGTGGTGTGTCTGTATTAATGGCATTTTTAGTCGCTCCTGCTGCGACGGTCTGGACAGATATTCATGTTCCCCAGAATATCTCCACAAAAATGAATTGCAATAACTGACTTTTGTAATTATCTGGCTTCTCCTGTTGCACCACAATGAGGTTTAGCTTTTAGTTTTAATGCAAGTATGTCAGCATCCATTGGATGGACTGTCATGAAATATGATATTGATTTCCACAGAATTTTTCATTTATTTAATACTTTGGTTCACAGCCAAGCTGTACTTTGTGTTCAGTGCTCATTAGCAAATGATAGTGACCATGGTAAATATGATAACTACTGAACATCAGCGTGTCAACATTATGAGCAAATTAGCATGCTAATACTCAATGCATGCAATCGATTATAATCTATATAAATGCTATTATATTTGATATTAATGATAGAATATGCATCTCATGCTTGGCAGCGCATCTGATTTCCTCCCCTCTGCTCTCCCTGCTTATCTTCTGGAGTTTCAATTCCCCAGATTTCCCCCCCCCCACACATGATGAAATTTCACATTCTGCCCATCCTCTATAAATAGCCCAATCTCACTGTAATCGTGCTTTTTGAAATACGTACTTATTCCACGTATTTGTCAGTTGTGTCTGAACAGAGAGCGAGAGAGACGAGCACGCACACACACACACACACACCTTCACCCTACACGCACACACACGCATACACACACAACACACACACACACACACACACACACAGAAGCAGACACACAGACAGAGAGAGAGAGAGGGAGAGAGAAAACAGCAGAGGAGCAGAATCCCTTATTGAGTGCAGCAATGTGCTTCTGGTCTTAAGGACTGACTCCATTCGGGCCGGCCTCGGGCTACTTACTTTTTTATAGACCGGGCTTGGGTCGGACTCTCATTTTACGTCTCTCCTTTCATTCTGTGTGTTTTGGGGCGAGTCAGATAGAGCTTAAAGTGACCGGTGTCGGGGCGCCCAGATAGCTCCCCTGGTAGAGCAGGCACCCCATGTACCAAGGCTAAGTCCTTGGGTTCCAAACCAACCTCTGGCCGTTTGCAGCATGCGGTCCCCTCTCTCTCCCATATCCAGTCCACCTCTCTCCTCCCAAATAAAGGCAAAAGATGCACAAAAATGTTCTTTTAAAAAAGCCAGTGCTAATGCAGTAATTGAGGTTTTTCTGTGCTTCTGTGTCCAGTGTGAACCCTGAGTGATGCTGTATTCATGATGGGTGGGTGTTCACACAATATTTCAAGATGGTTCCCCTCATGGCTAGCCCTGTAGTCACAACATACAAATATCCTAAATGAGCTACTTTTATTTGTATAGCAGTTCTTGAACAATTGAAACCAGGTACAAACAAACCGCATGAGGCTCAGGGGTTAAAGCGGATCGCCCTTTCAGGTTGCCGGGCTCCGGCTCATCCTGTCCACATGTGGAAAGTGTCCTTGAGCGAGACAGTGAACCCCCATGCTCCCCGAGAAGACACACATCCCCAGCTCAGAATTAGAACTGCTAGCGGGGCTGTACACTGAGTGTCAAAATGATCACTAAATGTGGGTTCAGACAGAGAGCAGTGCAAATCATTCATGTGAATTTGACAGTGAAGGACACAAGGAGACAGTTGACTGTCATAGTGTTACATGTTATCCTCTCTGGATAAGAGTTATCTGATTTCCAATGTTTGAAGTCAGACATTTTTCAGACAGAAATGTTTTTTTTTTCTTCTTTTCACTCTCCTTATTTAAAGGTAATTTTATTGTGTAGAAAATGTAATGCTATAATCCCCATCAGTGCTCTCAGTAGACTGTTTCATAACAACAGAGGAGTACTCCGTTGATATTTGGTGGTGGGTGTGGTGAGCACTGACTGTAAATATCAGGTTGTCCTTACTCTACGGCATTTGAGAACACTGCTCTTAGAAGATAAACCCAACTTGTAAACTTGAGCAGTTTGTGGATCAGTTTGAGATGTTTTCTTGCCTCTCTTCAGCATCTCAATCAATGGTTCATGTAAGGTTTTGCAAAATTCTATTCACAATTGTAGACACAATCATGGATGATTGTAATTATTTTGCTCAATATACAAATAGTCTTTTTGTTACGATTATTCACAATTGAAGATCACAAAAGTGCTCTGACTTTCAGATTTTACTTAAAAACTGCGTGATTATAATTGTTTGGCCACCTGAGGGCAGCGTTGACTCCGCTCACCTGTTGCCTCTACTGCGTTTCGGTCTGTCTGCTGGCAAGAATCTGGCGATAGGATACGTAACGTGATATTGAGGTTACCAATCTATTTATTGTGATATATTGCAATACTGTAAGCAAGGTGAGATATTGTGATTTTTTTAATCAAATTTGAAGAAAACACTTTACTGTTTACAAAAAATCTGATTAAAAAGAAGAGTTTACTTTTTGTGTAACGAGCCACAAATCTTTGCATGTAAACTATTACTATACTCAAGTGTATCAATATATCAATATTTTCTCACCCTATCTGGGTCTGTCATGGTGTTCAACGATCAGCTGTTCCTCCATTTTATTTATTACTCTTTATTTTCATGCTCAGAGGAAAGTTTCTTTACAGAAACAAATCATTCCATATATCAGGTCAAGTACAGAAATGAGTGCAGATTTTATATATTTTGAATCTCTTTTTAATAATAATAACAATAATAATAACATTGAATGAATGAATATTGATTAATAGTTCATTTTAATTTGACACAAACTTCCACCTGGACTCAATGATGAACTGATTCAATTAAATCAATAGATTAAAGTCCTCCCTGGTTTGAAGATCGCCCAATCACAAGGAACATGACACAGAGTGCTGGATTATTACTGGACACATCTTTAGAAAGCTGCAACCTTTTCCCTTCAAGTGGCTCAGATGGATTTTTGTGACGTGGCTGCTTCTGTGTGAGGATGAGGCAGAGGCGTAGATGAACACAGCTGTGGAGGGCGAGCCGTACTGTTTGGCCCGACCATAAAGCTTTATTGGATATGATATGAGAGAGCTCTGATATTAGATCAGACTGAAGCTGTCTGAAGAGAAGATGGGAGGAACAGAGCGAGGGAGAAACGGGGGAAGACAATCTGTAAAGATTGAACAAGCAGATGAATTCTAATAATGGACGGATGAAATGATATGCGAGCAAATGAATGCATTAATGGAGAAATGATAGAGGAGAATGAAGCTGTGGACGGAGGAAAATCCAAATGAATGGATACAGTGTGCGTATTAAAGACGCTGTGCTGTCGCGGGGTCAGGAAACAGTAGCTTGTGTTGTTGTGATGGTGATTTATCACACCTCTGTGGGTTGCGAAAGAGCAGTGAAGCTAACTTTAGCACAGGGTTTGTGAAATGACTAAACACAGATACAGCAGCCCGCGCGTCACTTTGCCCAGCGATAGCGGCACCGACGGCCCTTCCACACTTGTCTTGTTTTTCTGTGCAGACGATCTGCAGAGAGAATATTACAGCAGCTACAGTCAATAGTTCTCTGAATGTTTCATACGCCCCAAAGTTATCCATCAGGGTTTCAAACATCTCTACTGCATGAGCTCGTTGGACTGTTGATTTCTCTCTGGGTGACTTTCAAATACTCCTGTCACAAATGAATTTCATATTTCGGAGCTCAACGCATGGCTATAGGTAGTTCCTCCAACAGATTACTGACACACATTTACAGTGGAGTTTTCAACAGGCAGGCTGGTGGCTCTCCTTTTGTCTTCAGTGGAAAACACTGCAGGGCACGCAGGTCTGTGCCTTATGTCGGCGCGGAGGCAGAGGACATCACATCCAGGACAATAGTGGTTTGATTTGATTCAGGCGATGCAGCGTTGAGCTCCTGGACGGCTACGGATCAGTGTGTTAGAAACACCTGCATCCTCACACATGCCTGTATACGGAAACATGTGATATCTTTGACAAATATATTAGAGATACAGTTTTTGTAGAAGATAATGATTAACATTAAAGGTGTCATTTTAGATACATGTGATTCCATGCTTCGATTCGTGAAAATTCAAATCTTTTTTTGTGGTTTTGCTGATTCTGAAATTGATGATGGAAGTAGCCAACGAGTGAGCCGTCTCGCTCTTTTCTCATCTCCGTTGAGAGCTGCACATGCTCAGTTCCGTTCTTTTTCGGGTCATGATTTCTGGAGGGAGACATGGCTGTTGAGTTTTTCAAATGTATTTTCTTGGCGCTCTGATCACCAGAAGTCGAGTGCCATCTAGTGTCGTTATATGTGAGGGAAGGCAGACATCTCTACAGCCAGTATCTCCAACAGGCAACTCACACCAACATATTCTAGATTGATAAATAGAACTACAGGCAAATGTAAAACCAAATCTCTTTTTTATTTTGGGTTGAACTGTCCCTTTAAGTTGGTCATCATTCAGTTGCACAGATCTCACAAGGATTGTTAGTACAGTCTGTTATCAGTCACCATCTGAAGGCAGAAAGGACGTGTGTGTATGTGTTATCAGAGAGATTCTCAGACACACCTCTTCATCAGCTACCATAGAAGCGTTAAATAAAACATTCATTTATTGTAACAGCTCCAGGGAAAAATACAAAATTCTGGAGCCGTTGACATTTTGGGACGTACATCAATCATTTCATAATCAACCATTATTTTTGCAATATAAAACTGTTTATAGAAACGACTGTACAAAAACACAGTGAAAGGGATTTTGATTTACAGCATAAAATATACGGAGAAAAGACACAGAAGAGCCTCTAAAGCCCCTTCATGTGGTGTCGAGCCCTTTTTAACAGTTTCTTGTGAAATACCACACGTGTGTCAGAACTGATGTTGACGACTTTGTAAAATGAGAGCGATATCCAAAGAGTAACTTCATGTTGTGATTTCTTAACCCATAGATTTTTGTTGCTCTATCATATTAAATTGGCAGATTTTTCCAACAATACACGTATTTTGCCCTCAAACCACTTCTTCAGCTCAAACCTAGCCTGTGTGTGTGTACTTGGAATCTAAAGGTCAGTTCTGTCGCTCCTCCTCAACAAAATACACAAGACAGACGTGTACTTCGCCTGCTGACCTCATAACTGTGGCAGCGTCAAGTATAAAAAGCAGAACGCTGGCTGACCGGATTAATTATTATTGATCTGTTTATTAGTTTTCTTGATCAATCAATAAATCAATTGGTGTGTAAAACGTAACACAATAGCATTATGGCATTTCTTGCCCATCACAATTACCCAGAACCCAAAGTGTCACTTTCACATTGCTTGTTTAGTACAACCAATAGTGTGTCACGACAAACAAACACATGATTATCAACATAATTAGAAGAAAAGGTCACATGGAACCATGAAATGAAAGAAAAATTACTTAAACAGTCGATTAATTATCATCAATTAAGACCAAAATAATGCAATAAGAGTATAGATAATCAGGATGACAACTATATAGATAAAGTGGCTTTCAGAATGTTTATAGTGTTCTGGTCAGTAGGACAAACATGGACTATTACTGCTGCTAGGCTTCAGGATGTATTGAGACTGAGATCGAGCCATCAACCGGATAATTACACGTATGGTAATCAAGAATATGCAGCCACTGGAAAGTTAGGCCGAAAGATGAGTTTTAAGTTTGGATTGAAAAGCCTCAACAGAATCAGACTGAGTGATGTCCATAGGGAGGTTATTCCAGAGGAAGAGGACACAATAGAAAAAGGCCCATTGGCCTGCTGACTTCATTTTATATCTCGGGACAGACAGGAGTCCTGTATTCTGAGAGCAGAGAGCACAGGATGGAACATGAGGTTTGGGAAATCAGACCGGTAGGAATGGTGCCTATTTACAGTCTTTATGGACTGATCATAAGAAAGGGTTGACACAAACGTAACACACAGTCACTGATGTTGATCAGGGCCAATGACCAGTACCTCAGTTTTAGCAGAATTAAAGAGCAAGACATTACTTGACATTCAGTCTTCCATTGCAGACCAGCAGGCCTCTGAATTAATAAGGTGGGAATGATCTTGCAGCAGAGTATCATGAACAGTGGAAAAGTATTCCATTACTGCGTATAATTTGGCCAATAGGTGAAGAGAGAAAAGCAGAGGCCTGAGGTACTCCAGATTCCACATTAGAAAATATTGATGTAGTATTGTTATGGGAAACACACTGTTTTCTTTCAGATTTGAACCATGCGAGAACCAGGCCAGGGACTGAGCCAAATCAATTTCACCCTCGGTGTGGGAGGACACTGATCCATAGCATTGAGAACTGCACTAAGATCCAGTAATAAAAGCACAGAGGTTGAATCTGAATCCATTTACCACATTTGCCACTTAAGTAAGCAGAGTTTCAGTGGAGTGGTAGGCCCTGAAAGCAGAATGAAAAAGTTCAAAAAGTTGAGACACCACTCTTTCCAGGACTTTTGAAAAGAATGGAAGGTTAGGGACCGGTCGCTAATTATTTAGAGTTGTGGTTTCTTAAGTATTAACCACAACAATCTTAAAGCTAGTAGGGACAAAGCCAGTTGTAAAGGACAAGTTCATATTCAGCATTGGAGGTCCCAGAGGTCTTTAAAAGGTTTAGTTGGGAGGGGGTCGAGGAGGCAGGGGGTTAGAAGCTAACATAAGTTTAGACAACGATATATATGTTATATATCATAGATGTATATGAAAATAAACAAGATTTTACAGAAGTAGCTGCATGGAGACGAGAAACATTTTTTTGCATCTGAAGTCTATTTTTCTTAGCTCACAGCATCTTTTATGCTTTGCTCCTTTAGTTTGGTGCAAAGTTCTACAGCAGCAGAGACATGAATGTTTCTCTCTCGGCGGTCTGACGGCGCAGTGAGATGAAAATCTTTCTGCTCATTTTGCTGAAGCAGTAAAATGTGAGTTCACAGTGGAGCAGAGCAGCCCTGCACTTTGTGTTGTGATGGGGGAGAACACTAATCTTCATCCCTCCTCAACCTTCTGCTGAGCGATGTATTACTGAATGTGGTCGGATTTGGCTGGTGCAACGCGTGTCTCTTGGCAGCAGCGTCTGTCCCCACAGCCAGCTTTCACACTGGCTCTTGAGAGAAGTTAGTAAATAGAGATGGAAGTTGTGTGTGTTGGCTGGGAGATAGGAAGACATTATAAGCTCCCACTGTTGACACACAAACAATCCTTGACAGGTGGCACGCTGCAGCGCTTCCTACAGACAGATCGCTCAGCCTCCAGGACAAGCTTTTTAAGCATTTAAAAAATCCATAAATGAGAAATACATTCTGTTCGAGGCAGACGACGACAAATGGGCTGTGCAATATTGTGATGGATGGGAAACAAATGGCACACTTCTTCTAACCCTAGGGCCTGGTGGGGAGTGAGCTGCCACATGGTTTAAAAGCTATGTGTTTCCGGTCAGTTTGGGACTGGAGGGACGGCTGCAGGGGTTCTGAAGGCACGACCTGTGTGCTTCTGAAGGGAGGCAAAAAGGAAGAGGAGCTCCATCGGTCCGTCTCCGTTCCCTGCAAAGAGTTTAAGAGAGCAACCTGTGATGCTTCAGAAGTTCATGAAGCATGAGGGGGGGGGGGGTATTTTCTTTCCCTCTCATGCATAGGACAGGAGAGTAAAATAATAAGCTGTTGCTAAGCTCAGGCACTGTCTTACTTTGTTTTTCTCTCAGCTCCAAGATTCGAATGAAGTGGAAAAACAGATTTTCATGTCGGGTTCCATACTCACAGGAAAATGTGCCTCTTCAACTTTTTGTTCCTCTTCTTACATTATATATACAGAATGAATCTGAGGTCTTCTTTGTGGCATGGAGGGATCTGGACATTGTATGTCAGTCTGTACCATTCTCGTGAACGCAATATCTAAGGAATTCTTTAAATTTGGCACAAACGTCCATCTGGACTCCAAATGAACGGGTATGATTTTGGTTGTCAATGGTTAAGGTCACTGTGACTTCTGACTGGTACTAAAGAAAATGATGATTGTTGTTAGTTGTCATGGTGACAACACACGTTAGTGGGCCGTATATTGTTGTCGCAGCTCGCCGGGAAGAGAGCGGACGCAGCTCCGGAGACGGATAGCCAACTCTCTGCTAAAAAGTTAGCTAGCCTGCTAATTCCACCATGCTTTAATGCTACGCTGGTTACAGAGAATGAGACGCACAAAGTTGTCACTCATCGTCCGATAGCAATGTGGTTTCCTATGCTGTGACAAGAGTGTGAATGAAGCAGTAAGTTGTTACATGTTACTCATTTAGTCTGACTCTCTTTGTAACGTTAGTACTCCACCGCTCGCTTAAGTCTTTACTGCAAAACCTTGCCTGTAAACTGGTTGAGTTTATCGCACTGACTGGAAAAAAAGGAGACAGGAATACAGGGAAACAGGGATGGGATCATTCCCTTTATTATCACCTCTTAAGCCCGACGCCCCCAAATTTGGGGGCTCTCGGGCTCAGAACCCCTGAAAATCATGTGCGGAAAATAGCCTGATTGTTCGCCAGTATTGTGGATTGGCCCAGTTTTTTTTCGTATGAAAAAGCAACGTATGGGCAACACTATCATATAAGTCACTTCTTACACACTCCAAACACAACTATAGGCTACTCATATAAGCATCTAAAAAACGTGGCATAAAAGCATGAAATCCTGGCCAGAAATCGCCGTTATGAGTACCGCAAATCAATGTTTGCACCCTGATGCTAGCGGCTACCAAGCCATGCAATGCATTTAATAGCATTAGCACACGTGGCCGAACACGTAACTAACTTCGGTTTTCCGCTCCGTGGGAGCACTGGACAGCTGTGAGTGGTCAAACGTACCTTCGTGCTGCCCTCCGCCGAAAAAAATCGTAGGTATGTGGCCAAGTATCAGATTGGTAAATATCTTGAAACAAGCCAATTTGTGTAAAATCACCTCACCTCATGTTTTATAAAGATAAATATTTAGGACTCAATGATTCAAAATCTATATCCAAGGTTTGCTAACATTAGCCACCAGGGCCCTGGTCATGCTAGTATGGCTGCAGCAGCACAAATACACACAACATAACCAAGGCTCTTACTGTATCTTATTGTTTATGACTTAAACGTCAGAGGAGACCTGTTGTTATTTCTGATCCCCTTGTCAGTAGCCATGGAGCCGTATCAGTGGGAATACACTGTAGGATTGATGTGATTGTATATTTTCTGGAGAGCGAATGGTTTTCCTCTGGGACCAGCCTCCTGCCGTTACTCATAATGATAAATAAAAGCAGAGCAATGCTGAGTACACAGCATCTCCCAGCGCTGTGGGAGGTTCTGTTGTACTCGACTTGTCAGGGAATGAGACAAACACGGTGAAAACTGTGAAAGCCCAGGGGCAGTGAAGCAATCAGTTACAGAGTGGAGACGGGCAGGGAGGGGAATCGGGATTTGAGCATGCAGTATACATGTCACGAGACTAGCCAATCAGTGTCACATGTGTCACCTCATTCTGACCCATAATGCTCCTGTGTGCGACATCAAATGTGACAACGCAGCAGCGAGGTGCATCATTCCCCCGATTTTCATCAAAATGCAGTGAGACCTCGACAGACTGACCTAAGGTGTGTTCACGCCTAGCTCGTCCCCACCAGTTGTTTCAAAAGCTGCAGGTCTTATTTATAAATCAGTGGACAAGCTTCACAATAAAAGCGTGCAAAAGCCGAAAAACAGTGCCCACGCCTGCCATTTCCTTATATACAGTAAATCCCACGTCCCGCCCTCTACGCGCCCACATTCGACCATAAATGGTCAAAGCAAAACACCTTATGCATGGAAAAATGAGCCTGCTGATCAGCGGTTCTTTACTGTGAATCACATCAGGATACCGACAACTGACCAGAGGAGGACCAAGAAATCCTACTGATGCTGCTCAGCCAATGAAATCTGAAAGTGCTTTTCAAAAAGCAGTGCGATAGGAGCCTGATTGAGATACACACACCCATGGGGGAGAGAATAGCCCTGGTCTTCAGTCTACAGAACCTGTAATGTGTGTTGTTCTCATGATGGGACAACTGATTCTTATGTGTTATATGCGTGTAGTTTCTGGAGGTTTCGTGAGGTCATAAGGTCCTAACTTTCCTTGTATTTCATACTGCATAGCTTAATCATTTAGTCAGTGTATTTTAGAAAAGGTTAATTGGCTGATGCATTATTTAGATATCGTCACCATGATTTTGATGTTTCTAAAGAAATAAAATGTGAAACAAGGATTGAAATCATAGATGAACTTTTTCTTTTCCAGGCAAAATGTCTGTTAAAGAAAGTGCTCTGAAAAACACTGAAGTTAGCAGAAATGATCTGCGAGAGCAGGTGGATGATTTGGTTAAAAATATACGGTAATGAGCTTATTAAGTCTTGATGAAAAACAAAAATCCCTCCGCCAAGCCTGTTAATGTTCTTTTCACAGCTTTTTTCCCCCATCTCCGCTCCCTAATTGGCAACTTGCGATACGTGACCTGCGGCGTGTGCAATGATCCAGACATCACTGCAAATTGACTAGACAGAATTCAGAGACAGGGCCCGGTCCACACTCCGCATCACAGCTGTAATTGCCGGGGTCCCTGGCTGGGCGGTGGCCCCGCTGGAGTTTTTATTAGGGAGCAGACAGCCTCCTGCACCAACATCACAAATCCCCCAACCCCACCCCCTTCCACTGCCCGAGCGAGCGCCTCGCTAAGATCCACAATGAATTCAAGCAGAGATGTGCTACACTCAGGCTCTCCCCAGGCGATGAGGAGGAAGACCTAATTGGGAAGTCTGTCTCTGCGAGCAGAGTCCAGGATGCTCAACATTGATTCAGTGCCAACGAAACAAAAGTTTCTGCACATAAAGTGACCTCCACACAGTTATATAAGGGCATCAGTGCATTATCTAACTGCTTTACTCTGCAGCTGTGCACCGTCACTGCAGACCAGTGCTTTATAGCTGCACGCCATCAAACTACATCACAGTCATAGAGAAACTAACTAGAGCAAACATTTGTTTTAATGATGCTTGGACAAGGATCAAAGTGTTGGTGGTGCTTGATTACATGACAGGGGGCAGGGCCAGAGTAAGCAGCTAGGAGGGCCCTGGGCCAAAAATGATCTGTGGGCCCCTATGAACATGTTTTGTTCAGAGTCCCAGAAACCAATCAGTAATAGAATACTAGTCTGGCCCAGGTTTTCTTGTATAAGTATTGGATAACAGTTGTGTACTTTGTCAGGGGGTCACCAAATTGCCGAAGAAGCATCCTCTGGGGATCGTAAATATCCACAGAAAAATGTAATTTGTTGTAGAGACATGTTGATGTTGTTGGTCATAATAATAGTGATGCTCCTGAAGCCAATTCTTCTTCTAATGGCCACTGAATGCTGGCAATATACCCGTCTGTAATCAATTTAAAGCTGCGTTATTTGAATTACTTTAGCTGGGGGCAGAATAATTCCTCATAAATTTATGATAGTTAGCACATTGACATCTGCTGTTTGCTGTGGCTTCATCAGAACTTTAACACCCTCGCCCTACCTTTTAACATTTAACATTTGAGGTTTTCTAAAGGGAATCTCTGTGCTCGGAATCCATTACGCTTTTATCCACAGGGACCTCCAACATCAAGACAAAATGAAAGTTCCTCGTAGAGGCTTTAACCAACTGAGCTCAGACATCTCCACCCGCTGTTACCCCCCTAACCCAGGAAAAGGGAGGAGCAGCGGTAGTGAAAGAAAATGTCACCATGTCCTTTGAGAAAAGCTAAATGAAATGAAATCAGTGGGTACTGTGGTGTAGGCTGAGCTTAGAGAGCACCCCTGCACTTTATAGATGTGGGGGAGAGACAAAAACATAAGTGATAGTGATGTGCATTGAAGTAATACATTTATCAGGAGCTCAGGGTTTGACCATTGCCAGGCACGCTTTATTTACAGTATATATATATAGGGGAAAACACAGTGAAGATTTGGAAGAAATTAGAGTGATAGAACAACAACAAGAAGGGGAGGGAAGAACAGAAACAATAGTAGAAGAATCATAATAATGATGAGCCATTCAACCAGGAAGATTTACAAATGTATTATTCAGTTACAAAGAATGTTTTTGCATAAATTATTATTCTCTTTTTTACCCCCCTGACAAGAAATGAGCGACTGATTCAGCACCTAAGGGCATTGCTCAATGGTTGCCAATAGAGAAACATCAAGCCATTTTTATGACAAAGCACTGTTGGAAAGCCTGGAGTTTTTGTTTACTTCTTGTCACGATCCTGAGCAGGTCCTGGAGCCAGAAAATTTAAATTTTGTCATGCTGTGGTAGACGAGCATAAACCGCCAGAGCAGTCGCTAAGACCCGACTGTTTTATTCCAAATGTAGGTTCTGAACCCAAAGCAATTGTTTTGTTTTGCTTTATTTCATCCATCGGGCTTTGGAGTTCCATTTCGCTGCTTCAGTTTCAGGGTCCTGGTCCTGCTGGCTCACTGTCACACTGCCATGGCTTACTGAGACACTTCAATGGAACATGTCAGTAGCAACACCTGTGTCTTTCCTACTGTGACAGGTCAAAATGTCTGTGCTGTAAAACAGGACTAGCATTGATCATTCATTCACCAGGCTGGGGTTGGGGTTTGAGTTTAGGATTGTCCATGAACAAAACAATTATTAGTCGACTAACACTAATTCATTGATTGAATGATTTTGAGGACTATAATTGATTAGTTGATTTATTCTGCAGATCTGTAAAACTGAGTTGCACCACAAAGAATAGCACAAAAAACCCACTTTAATATTGTGTTTACCAGAGATATGCTAGTAAGTTTTTTGGAAATAATAAATATGATATTTGTTGGTGTGCGTGTGTTGTGACAACAACAAGAAGTGACGACCAGTCTAGCAAGATGCAAATAAAACAATTCTGTTAAAGGCAACAGAATGATCGGTACATCTGTGTTTACTGCAGAACAGGGGCAAGACTGTCCACTATTAACATTTGGAACAAACAAATCCATGCTCAAATTCAAATTAATTTTTCACTTCCCTTGCTTCACTTAGAGAGAAAGAAAGTGGTGAGACAAGTAAATACATTTCTCTTTATTTGGACTGATCATAATAATATGGGTCAGTAATTACAATAATGGAAGAGGGGATCCTGTTTTCCTGTTTTTCATTTTGAAAAGTGTCTTTTTGGCTGTGCTAGGATTGTAGTGTTTCTTTACCTTTAAGCTTCTGTTTTTCTTCCTGTGTTTGGCTTTCGATTGCTCTTTCTTCTGCCCCGAGGACCCGTAACTAATCCATCTGACAGGAGAAAGTAGAGGAAATGCACGGCATATCCTCCTGAAGCCATATATATTAGAGCTGTCTTTGGCTTCAGCAACAAGGTCCTGACACTGCTATCACTGTAGTCTGCCTGTAACCAGACCAGTAAACAAGCCATTCAACTGATATGAGAAAAAGGATTGAATAAAAGCTTTGGATGGATGTTATTTGTACCCAACACCATGTAGCCATGGTGTTGGGTTAAAGTTGGGTTAAAGTTTCCTCCCAGGTGAGGATCTAAATCCTTTAATACTGAAATTCTTCATTCAACACTTGGCTGCTATACATGGACCTCTTGTGGCTGTTGACTTAATCCACCATTAAAAGGAGTTGAGGGAGAGCTAAAAATAGAACCCCCGGGAGAAAATTGATAATTGTTTTAATTGGTGTTGTGTTATTTTGCCAAATGTGCAATATTGCTTCCTGAAAGAGTCCATGAATTATTTAGCGCTCTGATTTATAATCTTATTATATGGAAGCAAATAAGGGACATAAGTATTGCGTAATATTGATTGCTTGGTGATACCGTAGCTGATCCGAGACCCGTACGCATCCCCCACACACGGTTGGGCAGGGATGTAAACCGTGGATTAATCACATCATAGTGAAATAAAGATTTACTGCCAATCATTACTGGCCCATATTCAGTTAATATATGGGATCTGGAGATCAGCATTATTGCTTTCTAGTTGCCGATCCCTGATAAAGTTACATTGTGAACAACAGATCCAAATGTTGAAATTGGCAGGATGAGAGCAAGTAACGTCGTTAGCACCGTAGCTAACAGCTAACGTACCGAGGTTCTGTTGAGTTACATTCTAATGTCTACAAAGTCTGTTCAGTAAAAATGTAAATAACTTCCTAACACTAGCTCTAAGCAGCTGGCTTTAGGCTCATCGACCGACAAGCGGGAAAAGAAGGTAATCCGGGCATCTCTAAAAGTTATATTTGGACCCTTTTTTCATCAAATTGAAATGAAGCTAATGAAATTGCAAATCATCAAGTCAAATTTACTTCAGTGCTATGAATACAGTGGTGTTTGAATTTCAATATTCAATATTCAGTGTCTGTTAGAAATGAATTACTTATGGCTGTTATTTGCTTCAGTCTACAGTATATTGATTTCTAGCCAAAGCATCTAGCCAAAGCATCTAGCATATTTGCCAGATATAGAAATTAACCCTTTTGATTTCAATGACTCAATGGCATTTTGATTGAATTACCGTACTTCATTACTTATTATTCTGACTGCTGGTTGTTTTTTGTATTTGGGGTGGTGTTTATGTTTACTTTCATATCCTTTCATAGAGTCATATCCGTACTTGCAGTATAGGAGCATTTTTTTAACGTTTGAAGAAATATCGATTTCAGTTGTATATTGACATCAAGTTAAGTTGAGTTGTTTTTTCTGTACGTCAACTTAAAAAAACCTGTACAGCTGCATCAAGACAAAAGTAGACGTGTTTGAATAGCCGGACAAATCGGAGGTACGGACCTTTCATCTAGCACCACCCTCTTGACATGATGCCCCGTACTACTGCACAGAGCGCTGGGTGCTTGTTGATTCAAAGAGTATTAATATTGAGCGTGTCTCATGTCCCAATAGCACCGAATTTGACAAAGCTCTCCCCCCCACAATACACCTGCCAAGTGGAAAGTAGGCAGACAGACTTGCTTTACAGTTAGATTAAGGACAATTCTAGGACGACGAGGGCGAGTATTTCTCTGAGTTTGACAACGTTAATAGTAAAGTTAGACTTTAGACTTTAGACTTTAGAAAAAGATGGAGAGAAAAAGAAAGAGATCACATTAGTGAGCTGAGAGGGTGAACGGTAGAGGGGAGAGAGACAACCAAATGCAGTTTCAACACGACAAACACAGTAGTACTGTCCTGTAGTCCATTTTTTTATTTGCATCATAAGGAATGTAAAGAACAGCAACAGAAACTATTCTCTGGTCAGATAATATGGCCGACATCTTGGGAAAAAGACATTGTCCATGAACTGTGACTGTGTTTGCGCACCAAGCATCACGATGTGAACACAGAGTCCTCCTCCTCTGGTCCACCAGAGTCCTGCTCTCTGTCCTGATGTCTGCCCGTCAAGTGCAGCTTGTTTTCACTTTCCATCAGGGATTTCTCCTTTATCCTGAGGTTTTGTGCAGATTTCCTCTGCTTTGTTTTGTTTCCCCTTTGATACGTGGTTAAGACCCGGCAGCCTCTGGCTTATGCTGCTGCACCACGCTGGAAGTCTAAGCCCATACTTTAAATCTCCAATCCATGATATTACACAGTGTCTCATCACCCAAAAGCTTATTTTAGGATTGCAGAACATGCAAACAGACCCACCCCTGTGTAAATACTGTGGTGATGTGTCTCCGTGCACCAGTGGCAGATCGGAGCTTGAAAGGTAACTCATCCAGACCATTACTTCCATCCTCTCAGCTTTATTGCTATTTGTGATTTATGTGTTGTTGTTGTTTGCTTTAATCCTCCAGGAGAAGAAATAATTAGTCCCTCTGCTCTGCAAAGCAAATACTTGTGGCTTCTATAACAAAAACCCTGCATAATGCAAACAAACCACATTCATATTTGCAATCACTTCATCAGATAGTCGATGTGCCCTTTCTTTCTACACCACTATATTTTAAGGTTGTGCAAAAAATGTAGTCGTGCTAAATCAACCTGGGTCCACGTTGGACTTATTGCATATAAGGGAAGTAAACCATGCAGTACAATTACACACTGAAGCCCTGTTTCTGATGGCGGACCATGTCGACGCTCAACATCTGCAACTACAGATCCTTTGATGCCAAAATGTTCCAAATATAACCTCATTAGAGTGTAATTAGATGCATACCACACACAAGGAATTGCTCTACATGCAAGACTCAGTTATCACAGCTTGTCACAGAGTCTCTTTTCTTGTCTAAGAACACGGTAACAGTGTTCAACACAGCAACGTAGGCACGTTAACTCTGTAAGGACACAGGATCTAAATGTTCTTTCAGGGCCAAAAGAAACATCTTAATACTGCGTGCATTTATGCTGATTGGCATGATGTTTTGATGGAATATCTCTAGAAAATTAGCATTTTCACTTTAAGTAAGTTGGTTAGAATTCCAATGTGGGTTCATGGTTTGGATTTGAAGGCTAAGAAAATAAACTAAGTCAACTGAACGTTTTCCCAAGCAAAGCAAAACACACATCCACATGTGTCCACATGGGTTTGTGTGTGTGAGTTTAAATATTGATAGTTTGTCTGCTTGCTGGCTGATTTTCAGAGAAGAAAAGAGGCAAAACGATTCCTCTTTCCTTCTGTCTCACGCACACAAAGAACAATAATGGAAAATACTTCACCCTCAGCACTGCTGTCACTTCTTTCACAGTGCCCCACAGCGCTGTCCAACACATTAGATCAGCTGAGCCCGACTTAAGGCTTCGATTTCAAAATATGTGAGAGGTATGCAGCTATCGAAAACTAGGAAGGAAGATTTAGAGGTTCACAAAGCATCTTTAATATTATGCCAATGGCCTATTAATAAAATCCTTTAATAATAAGTGCAAAATCAAAAGTCACCAGGCAAATCATAGGTCCTTGAATGTGAAAGTATTGGCAGCCTAATTGAACAAAAGATCACTCCTGAATGACGGCTGGCTGTTACCGTACCTCAAACATACATAGTGTGAAACAGAGCGTGAGGCCAGACGAAAATAGGTGAAAATATTAACAGGTGCAAGTATCGTGACACATATTTAGTCTCTGAAAGTCTGTCAGGAGTGTGCACTGGGGAAGAGCTATCTCGGTGGCGATCCAGCACCTTGGAGAGCTCACAGCTCTGACTGTAGTACTGCTGTCAAAATGCAGTGAGGATGAATGTAAGCCCTCTGTATGACGTGGAACCACATTCATTTGCAGTCTCATAGAGTGATGTTAATGTTAAATTCTGTAATTAATCCGCGGTTGACATGCGTGCCGAACCGTTGGGGAGGATCTGTACGGATCAAGGATCGACAGTGGTCCGTTACACCACTACTGATCCCGCTACAGATACTGGGCTGCCACATCCTCCTATCCCCCAACTTTGTTTTCTAAGCAACATATCACTACTGCATCAACGGGTTGATTGTACCTGTTGTAATAGCGTCTTAAAATGGTTTGCACCAATCGAATCACAATAATCTTAGATATGTGGCATGAGTTGAGTCGCAGTTTGGGCTGTGGGCGGGCTGTTGGAGGTTAATGCTCTCCTTTGAGAGCTCCCTCAGAGAGCAGAGCCTTTCTTTCTGCCAAATCTAACTTCATTATCACGGCTTTAAATGAACTATTCCCTGACATAAGTGTCTCTCACTAAAGTCAAATGACTGTTGTAAAAATGTGCTTACTGTACCTGCATGATAAAAAAAGAATTCCGAGTTTCTTGAATCCCCATGTATTTATAAAGAATTGTCCTGAGTTATCAATGAAAGCATATGTTAATGCTGCTTGTACTGAAAAGCAGCAGCCTGCATAGCCTTCAAAAAGTATTCAAATAATTGGCAGTCGGTGTAACAATACACAGCGTGTTGCATTGTGAGTCGGCCACTCAGAGATTGCTCGTACAATATATGGCAATTTCCTATGCAGTGTTTACAGATTCTCATCACTAATTCAGATGGATATTTCTGTGCTTTTGCTGGCGTTAATCTCCTTTATCGGCTGCTACAAGGTGGGGGTGAGAAAGAATAAAAGGTGAGAGGAGAGGATGTAAGAGATGTAAAAACTATGAGGTGGACAGAAGAAAAGAGTTAGTGGAGGAAGATGATAAAGTCAGCTCCACCTTTAGGGGGCGAGGAGGAAGAGGTGGGAAGAAGACAGAAGATGTCCCTCATGTTTTACAGTGGGATTCTGTGCCAAATGGGCTGGCTCATCAAAATGTAATGAGGAATAGTCGGATGTGTGTGTGTGTGTGTGTGAGTGAGTGTGCGCGCATGTATGTGTGTATGTGCTGCTCATGGTTGAAATTCACAGTCCTTGAACATTTCTCCTATAATGGCAAAAATCTCCACAAAGAGTTCAAGTATTTGTAATTTCCTAAATTCTTGCCAGGTTCTTCTCAAAACCCCCACGAGACAGAGACAAGTCCTAACATACTTGAGAGCAAGACAAGTGTGTATCATACCACTCACAGACCAGAGACAAGTCAGAATCCACGAGACAGGGACAAGTCCTGTAGTCACAGCCCTCCAGACGACCCAGTTCTGAATCAAAACCGGTGAAACCTACTCAAGTCCAAGATTAAGACCTGAGGCCAGACTCCAAAGCTACAGCCCTGATGTGCAGTGTGCGGATGCTCTCCATTTGTTTCTGCAGCTCTGGCTGTTCTAGCATAATGTGCCATCTCAGCTGGCAACATGCAGCCAAGCCCCACATTTCAGAGCCTCGTGGGATCTTACTTTGCATGCGCTTTCACATTACGGCTCGCTCAAATTGGCAAGCCAGCACTAATCGTGCACAGCAATGCTCTTTATTGCAAACACTATGAATTATGGACACGTTGTTCTACATGGGCAGTATGTGCATAATTACCCAACACAGATGAAACAGGTGACTTTGACATAATTACATAATACACATAAGTCAGATGATGGGCTATTGGTTTTTACATTAAACCTCATACCCAATTTAACAGGAAATAATGTTGTAACACCAGCTGGGTCTCTGACAGTTGCATTGATTGAGTCATCCTGCCGCTGAAATGACTCTTCATTCCTGTTTCCTCTCAGTGATTTGTCTTGTTCAGGCTCCGAGGCTCCAGGGTTCACTCAGAACAAACCCGGGGGACAGATTGCAGTCCATTAAGCTGGGAATGGAGAATAAGTGCGTCTCTGTGTTTGAGCCCTGACATCCTCGTGTTAACCCTTAACACAGCAGTGACTCGGAGCCCCTCATGGAAGATTATCAAGAAATGAACAAACACAGACATTCTTTGTGAAACATTTTGCACATGGTTTATTCGTTTTGCACCTTTTTGCCAGGGCTGCCCATCATTAGCATGTAGCTATATAGCTAAGATGGCCACCACTTGTTTCTCACTGAAAAACATGCATTGTTAGAATCTTATAGACATCTAATCTTACAAGTTATGTTAATTATTGCACGTTTTAACAACATTTGTGAAATTGAACTAAATAAGACGTGAATAATAAAATAAAAAAGACAACATAATGACTGATCTGCTGTCACTCTAATACATGTCTAGGATGTTGTAATTTGGTATGGACACCTTTGACACCTCTGCTCTCTTTATTCTTTTATTCTTGTTGTGTGCAAATTTAAAAAATGACCTAAGAATAGTTGGATGAAAACGTATTGTCTCCAATGAGTTCAGCTGAGTGTGCTCACCCGAGTTAACATAATACATCTAATGGCACAATAATCATGTTTAAGCTAACATACTGTAGGAGCCATTAGTGTGAGTGTTGCTGTGTTGAGTGTGTTGTAATGACTTCTTCGTGCCTTAAGCACTACTCTGAATCAGGCGCTGGAATTTTTAACACATGAAATCATAATAAGAGAAAATTGGGAACTAAGTCCTGGGTTGACAATAAGATCTTTTGGTGTTATTCTGAGAAAAAAAACAACAACGAATTTACACAATTCTTCTTTTTTTTCATCTCGTTGCTGAGCGTGTCTTTGTGAAGTTGTTTCCTCTGTAAACTCATGAACAGCCCCGTTACTACACTGCAGTATTACAGTCAGCTCCTGACGACGTCTTGCTGTATTGATATGAACGGGGCCATAGCTGAGGCTGAACTGGTATTAAACCATCTCTAAATTGACCTGAATTGAATCCAACATCCCAAAGTGGAGCACCAGGACCTCGATCAAAGTGAGTGCTGATTTGATTCAATGTTATTTGTTCCCTAAATAATCTGACTAAACCAGACCTAATCGTTCAAATGTCAAGTGTATTCTTGATACGATTGCATTCCTGAAAGGGTGAGGCCTATGAGACAACAGAGTGACCTGGACGTGACATTTTGAATTGATGCTGACAATTTACTCATCATGCAGCACTCCTCATCCTGAAACTCTATCTATTGCAATTAGTTAGTTGCGCTCCTGGGTATTGATGAAAACTATTTCATCAGCTGCAAAAAAGATTTGTTCTTAAAAAACACATACGTAGGTTCAAACAATTCAAATATCTTTTTTTACACATTATGTCGTAACTGAGCAGCGCGCTGTTTTGAGCTGATCTTTAGCTGGACACCCTGTTTCTATTCATTCCTGCTGCTCGCCTTGGAAGCGTTGCAGTGGACATCCAGCGGCTGATTCTCAAAGTTGAAATGAAGATCCGTAAGGCACTCATCATTTCACGACAAAAAGCTAAATGAGGTGGCATCACCTGAAGGTTCCGTAGTTGCTCTTGGCTTTGTCATTTCCTGTAAATATCTCAATTTAAATTTGTGTTTTCTTTGTAATAAAAGTACAATCGTTGGACGATAGTAAGTACTACTCACCCATCTCTTTAGTGGTTACGTCTCCAGTCTGATCCCAAGCACACAGCAGATAGCTACATGCTTTGTTAACACGCTGGCTGTTAGGACACGGTGTCTCTCTGTTCTCTGAAAGGATCACGGTTGTTGTTGAATTATTCCCCATTCAGCTTGACCTAATGTTACATTTCAATAAATAAAAGTGATGTTTTGTGATTCCCATGACGCAGTGTATTCAGTGCGCGCCAGGAAGACAGCTGCAGTAGCATTGCTTTTTTCAGCCCTAGTTCTTGACAAGATATTTCACCAAGGCATATGTTATTTTTGCCAAAAACAGCAGATTTAAGTTAGTTTTCTACAGTAAAGTTTGTGTTAAAGTTGAAGTGAGCCTTAGGGAGAAGACAGCAGCCATCTTAGTCAAGTTAGACTGACTTGCACTGTAGGAAGCTCTGGCTGTTTATGACCACCTGTTGACTTTATTGAAGCACCTACACCCACACGCCTTGTTTCAAACCCGTGGATATCTCATAGAGCACTATGGGTCCTGGCAATCTCCATTATCCGCCTATGGAGCTCTTCAGTCATATGAATATTGATTACATTTTCGGACTGATTCATTGTGGGTGTGCTATTTAAAGCTTGGTTCCTGTGGGATAGGGCGAGGGCACAACAGGTTAGGGGAGTTAGTTGTCTTGTCGTTGTTATTTGGATCTGAGAAACTGAACCTTGATGGGGCCCGAAGGGAACATTTTCCTGGCTGTTTGTTTTTCCATAATACAGAAAATACAGACCATTGGTGTGTTGTTTATAAGTTACATATCAATAGTGCGTATTTTTCACTCCCACAGTGTACCGGCAGCAGTCTTACGGGGAGCTGTAAGACCTCCAGGGTTTCAGCGGCATGAATGAAACCTTCACTGTTCAGTCAGACATCGATCTCATGCATAATGCACCTGCATCAAACAAGGCTGAATTAAGTCAATGTTTCAAACACTAGCCTTGAAAGCAGGATTAATCTGCTTTATCTTAGTAGCATTATCCCTCACAGGACCTGCAGAGAGCAGCGCTGACTGGAGGGTCTGTACTTCATCTTTTTACATTCAATACTGTAGAGTTGAGCTTTGAGTAGTTGTAAGTCCTGTTCGTATTCATCCTCTGATCAGATTCATAAAGCGGGCAGCGCTTCATCTTGATATTTGAATCAGAGCACTTGGATTGTCTTTGTGTTGCACTCAGCCTCAGAGGTGAACGAGGTTGGGTCTCCAGTCTGAAGCAGCAGCAGTCTGATGCAACGTTCAGACACTGATAAAGACACTCACAGAGTTCAGCTGAGCGAGGTGATGAACACTGAGGTGCCCTTTGTCTTCCTCGGCCCCGTGCTCTGCCCCTCTGTTTGCCAGCACGTGCTCTGCTATTAGGGGACGTCTCTTCAAGGCTGTGAAAGGAGCACCAGTGATATGAGCCTCGTAACATAGAACATAGTAAACAGTCATGATGTAACAGTGAGTGTATGAAGAGGAGGGATTAGTGCTCGCTGAGAGCAAAGGAGGGTCTGACTGACAGGTGAAGTCACAGGGGCTTTCACTACAGACACAGATGTCATTTATTCAAGAAATGAGCTCCGTGGATTTTTTCGCCATTGTCATCTTGGATTACGGTCGTCGCCATGTTGTTGTTTTTTTGAATGCACTTCCTTCCTCGTGAAACACGAGCAAAACAGCTCTTCAGACTGTTTTGAAATCGTTTAATGCTAATAAATAAGGATATGGCCAAAATCTTCTATTACGATATAGGTAATTTCATATCTCGATAACAATATATATCACAATAGCAAATAATCAAATACAACTTTCCTTTCCTCTCATCAGTTACAACAACAAAAATAACCTACGCTCGTCTTTCATATTAGATTCAATGTTATAAGTGGGCGACAATTATCAGAACAATATATCAGGCTCCTCGTGTAGCTTAAAGGTGTACTACATATATAAATGTCAAATAAATCTATGGAATAATTGTTTAATATCAATTAACATTTTCTGTGCTAACCCTCGTTTCAAAGTTTGTTGCTGCAGTTTGTTCCGGTGTCATGGGGAGTCGCACCAGGGTGGTTCACGTTCTGCCGGATATCTCGGGATGTTTTACAGGTGTCGGCTTGGAGTCCAAAAAGCAGCCCGAGCATCAATAATACGGAGAGTCAGTGACATCTGCTGCTCTAGTTCTGTGTTTGAAGTGAGGTTCTGGAACGCAGCCAGATACAAGCCGTCAGCTAAAGGCTACGCTCTCCCTCTGCATCCGTATCAAACATTCATCAAAGCTCTCAATCTCTAGCTTCAAGTCTTCTTCAATACAGCATGATGTTCATTTAGTAAGTTATGGTCCATTTAGAGTCAAACAGACCATAAAGCAGAGTATGCTTTAGGGCGGGGCTACACAGTGATTGACAGGTCTCTACCAGAGACGTATATGGTGTCTCTACGTCACTCATCTGCATTCCAAATATGGTAACTTCTGTTGATTTGTAGCAAAAAACAACAACATGGTGACGGCCGTAATCGCTGAACTCGAAGCTTCAAAACGGCAGTCGACAAACCAACGGGTGTTGTCACCATGACTACGTCCACTTCTTATTTACAGTCGATGGTCAAGACCTGGAACCTGCATTACCCACAATGCAACTCAACCATCTAGACAGACATTGGGCTGTATTATCCAAGTAGCGATGTAGTAGTGATTACAGCAATCTAAAATAGTCAGAGTAAGGGTCAGCATGAGTAATGTAAGGTACATGAGATGTATTCAGGACTCAGTAGCAAATATGTCACCTAGTTTGAATCCCTGCCTTCAGCTAACCACTGAAGAGTTGAAGAATCAGTCATATCAGCGGTGTGTGAGATATTACTGGTGATGGATGAACACGATCTCAAGGGGAAAAAGAAAATTCTAAACTTCTGAGATCAGTCAATAGCGCTGAGGATTGATGGGCAGACCGTTCATTCAAGACTCCCCGTCACTCCACTTCATCACCGCCACGATCCTGTGAGCAGGATTTATTGAATGACACCAGCTTTTGGGTAATTCCTTCCGTTTCACAGGCGGATTGAAATGCACGGCCTCGATCTATATTTTGCAAAAGAAGAGCGATGCATTTGTCAATGTCACAGTTTGCAGAGAAACCACAACAGCAGCCAAAATCGAAATGAGACGAGGCCTCTTTGTGTCGACGGTAATCGATTCCTTTTCCGGCAGGCTCTTGATGTAGACACTGGTACTGTGCCGTTGTCAACGATTAGAAAGTGTCACACTGGCAAACAGATTCAGGCTCTTCATATCAACACAGGCAGGTACTTAGTGATTAGCAGGCATACCAGCTGAGTCCAAAAACATGGGAGGACACAAGGAGAAGTGCAGGGTTTGGATAAAGTGCAGTAGTCTGTGAGATGATCACTGCCAACAACATCCTCTCAGAGTGCCCCAGAGAGGGGAAAGTGATCCGGGATAAGAACTAAGCCACCCAGGCTAGGACCTAAGGCTACTCCACCACCCAGCCTACTCCTGCCTGATGACCGGTCACAGGGAAACAACATGGACCAAATTAGACTGTTTTGAGTGCACAGATGCAGATGATAAGTTTTGATGAATTGTCGATCACAAAGACAATAAAAATCATTCCCCAGCAAGAGAGCGGAAGGAAACACCAACAATACCAAAGACGTGTGGGAGATGATCCACCTTTTATGGTCGCTCCAATTTCCTCGACAAAGACTTTCTTCAATTACTGTCAGAGGAGAGCGTTCCCACCCAACCCTGTCTCCTACAACATTACGCTCACATGCAACTAACCTGCACTCTCGCTTATGTTTTTTGGTTTAGGGACGCAGTTCTAAACAGTTTGCAACATGTTATTAACGTTAAGAATATATTCTAAAAATATGAAATGAATAAAACCAAACAAAAACACTACAAAACGTTCCAGGCAACAAATGTACTCGGTTAGGTTAAGTATAAACATTATGGTTTGGCTTAAAATACGAGGAAATTGAAACAAAACAGAAATGCAAAGTATCAATCATCTTATTTTTATTGATTCTAATTCAAACATTTGTATATATGTTCTGTTGCTACACGTTGCTTTTCACTGTGCAACTTCGTGCTGAAAAATGACAAATACGTCAACCTTGTAAACCTTGAACCTTGAATACTGAAGTCATAATTTCTACATATGTCTAGTGTGAAAGCCCAAAGAAAAGTCAACTAAATCTTTGGAACACAAAGAAAGATCCAAGGTATTTACAGCGAATGTCTCCACCACATTCTGAACAGTTACTGATGGCAAGGACAGAGAAGTCAAACACACATCACACCGTCTGAATAGAATCAGCTCTAACATGAAGATATCAATTATCCAGACAAGAGCCCAATGGAAACACGCATTCACCATTTGTCACGATTACAGAGGTATGATGGTGTTTTCAAGGTTCATAGCAAAGTGTTTATCTTAGGGGACTGACAACTCTTAAAGCACTCTGCCCTCTGCATGAGGCTGGAACAACATGGATAGGAATAAAACGCTAACGATGTAGGGCATTTTGTTCTCAACTCGAGACGTTCAGAGCACTCCTGCAGGAATGCTAGATCCCTCCTCTGTTGCTCTCTCTAAGGTTTCTTCCTCTTTTCTCCCTGTTAAAGGGTTTTTGGGGGAGTTCTTCCTGTTCTGATGTGAGGGTCCTGGACAGAGGATGTCACATGTGTATAGATTGTAAAGCCCTCTGTGGCAAATTTGTGATTTGTGGTTTTGGACTATACAAAATAAAATGTAATTTAATTAATTGATGTTATCATTGTTTCTGTTTATATAGTGTAATTTCACTTACTTATCTGTATCAGGCGGCAACCTCCGGGACTGAACAGTGTAGTCAACACTGAAGTGCCTTAAACCTGCATTCTTTCTAATGTCCATCAGGGGGCAAGTCCTCTGGTTGCAAAAATAAAGAGTCTTATGGTCTCAATCGCTAGTTTCAAGTCTTCTTCAATAGAGAAACACATGAAAGTTGATTGGAACATTTTGGTTTTCTAAAAATGTCTTGTGAAAATCAGCCTACTTGAATACATACACATTAAACATTAAACATTGTAAACATGAGTTTATGGTCTCAATCTCTCGTTTCAAGTCTTCTTCAATACAGCATGATGTTCATTTAGTACATTATGGTCCATTTAGAGTCAAACAGACCATGAAGCAGGGGATGCTATAGGACGGGGCTACCTTGTGATTGACAGGTTGCTACCACGACGTTGGCCAGTCTGGGAGTTGCTTGTGTTTTGGTCTTAGAACTTTTACCCGTGTCACAGTGTGCTCTTTTCTTGAAAGTTAATTGTAACAGTTTGGACAAAAAAGTCTTATTCAGCATTCAGTTGTATGTCGCTCCACCCTCTCGTGTCATTTCTGGTTGCAAATAACAAAGATGACACTCCACAAACCAATGGGTGACGTCACAGGGACTACGTCCACTCCTTATATACAGTCTATGCTCTGTATATACAAAATAATAGTTGTTAGCAAATTTGTGTTTTAAGGCTATATGAATAAATCACTTAATTAACTGTAACTATCGTTGATTTTTAGTTATACGTGTGAAACTGAACAGAAGGTGATGGGTCAGCAACTTGTACAGAAACACCTGAATGTGGGCTAAAAGATGAAACTGTACAAAAGTGAGATATTCCTTTCAGTCTCTCTCGGCTGCCTCTGTTTTTTTGCTGAGTAATGTGGCCTGCCTCGGAGCTTTTGATGGTACTATCAGCCTATGCACGGAGGAGCAGAGGGACAATTAATGGACCCCTGTGTGGCTGCTGGAACCGGGGGATTACAGTGAGGAATGTAAATGTGACCGGTGTATGACAAGGATTGTCAGCATTGAGTAGTCCTTAAGACAATATATCATACACCGGTGTATAGCAATAAGGACAAGGGTTCTACTTAGTCATTGTTTTAAGGTAGCAGCACAGCAGAGGTTGACAAATGTGATATACGTGTTCATTTCAAGTTGGTTTGAAGTCCCTGCGAGGAGACAGTTGGCAATTCAAATGAAAATGAAACATAGTTCATTCATCTCACTGTGGAGAGTGAGGTGAAGAGTGAGGTGAATTACCTTTGAGCCGGCAGAGACTTGTTGAATCAACTCAAAGCCCAGGACAAATAAGTAGCATCGGTAGACACGCGTCCTTTTACCGCAGGAGGTTTGAAGTGTCAACACAGAACAGCGCATACCAGATCAGCCGATGGCTCCTGTAGTTTGTGGATGCCAGACGACTCGGCAGTTTGCTTGCCCGCTCCCCTGTGTGACGCTCTAAATATATAAGCCGAGCTCAGAGCCACTTAACACCTTGGCTTGAGTCTCAGTTTGTCTGCAGGCATGTAAAATGATCCTGACACACAGTTTATGTCTGTTAACTGCTTAATTAATAAGATGAAATTCATTTATGGCTAAAAGTAAAAATTGTTATACCTCAAAAGCACTGTATATTATAGTTGGCATTTGTTTTGTGAATTGGACATTGTAATCACACGATAACACCTGAGCCAGTACTGGTCACTGAGGAAATCTTTGAGATGCGATTGAAAGCGAGTAAGTGAACCTTTTAGTAATTCCCACATGCTGTTCCAAATGTCAGAAATGACACAACTGGCCTAGATCTGAAAGTGAATATGACCAATATCAGGTTGATTTATTCCAAAGAAATAGGGGTCAACATTAGGCTTCTACTGTTGGGTTCATACAATCTAAATTTACAGTCATCAATACAAAAAAAAGCCAACTACTAGCAGGGTAAGAAGACGCAAAACTCAACCAAAATGCTGGGGGCTGTATGGTTCGTGTAGGTTTTCATTATTTGTTGGTTGGCTTGGGTCGAAGGTGTTTCAAATATGGTCATAGTGAAAAGACATTCAAAAATGTACGTTTCTTCACGGACTATTTGAAGACCTTTATTAAATGTTAAAAATTTAGACCAGATTTCACCAGGATTTAAAATACTGGCTTTTGATTGAGACATTTGGACGGGGTTTCTTATAGGCTCCAAAATTACGAAATATTATTAGCATTATAAACACTATTGCAAATCCCAGTGAAATATGGTCCAAATGTGAATGTCCTAACCAACATTTTGAAATAGTCTGTAAAAAACTCCGTAACTCCCAGTAAGCTTGTGGAGCGCTGGGTCTAACCTGTGTAATGATAGCAACAGAAAGTTTGCTGATCCTGCAGGGAGTCCGGGCAGTCCCCTGGGATCAGACCCCTGGAAATGGCGTTTGCACCACCGGCTGAATTCGAGCTAAACTGGTAAGGGATGGTCCGTCCGTCTCCCCGAGCTGCCGTATGCTTCACTCCCGGTGAAGTAGTCTCCTGGTGGCGGGGAGGACAGAAAAAAAAAATATGAGTAGTTTTCTTGTTTAAGACACACGGGCCATATATCAGGGATGAGCCCTTGGTGACTGAGGACAGACTGGACGCTACAGTGGCACACTATGGCCTCTGGAGGAATAAGTGGTGTTACAAGACAAGTCGGGCTGGGCCTAGCTGGTTAGCATGCTAATTTAGGAAGTTATCTCTGCAACACAATACATAGACGTCTTCTCCGCTAACGTCAACACTGTGACCTCTTCACATTCTCTTGAGTTGAGTTTTTAGATGTTAATAAGTCATTATATTAGGATAACATTTAACAGACTCCTACACTAACAATGTGTCCCCCTCATCATTTCCACTGCACGCATCTTTTAGCTCACATTCACTCTGCTGGTACATTATGTAAAGCACTCATCTGTTTACTCCACAACAAGCAGGAACATTTAGTTCTCTGGCAGAACAAAAGAAAAGGAAGCGCTAACGACAAAGATTTCAAAAAAGATCTGAAATATTCCTTTCATGTTATGTTTCCTCATTATTTCTGAGCCGTTTCAAAATGGCCTACAAAGACATTTGCATTTTATCTCTCGAGGTTTTCTGAAACTCTTTGACCCGACAAATAGGAGGGAAAAGATCTACATTATCCTGTGGACCATTCAGGCGTCTGTGATGTGGAGCCTTGAGTTTGATACACAGCCACGAATGAATAAATAATGTAACTATTCCCGGAGTCGTTTTGTACGTATAGCTATCACAATAACAGCAATCCAGACTTATAAAATGATAAAACGTGGCATTTGCCCTCGGTGGGCAAAGTGAGAAGAAATCAAGTTGTTCAAATATTTAACAGCACAGGGACAGGACAGATTTACATACAGTGTTTAGTAGAACATTAAGGCAGGACGAGTCTAAATGGGTGAATGCATCATGTAGAGCAGAGGTAGCCAACACGGTGCCCGCGGGCACCCTGTCGCCCGCAGGGACCACGTGAGTCGCCCGCGAGACATGTTCTAAAAATAGCACTAGTCACCATGGAGCTCCGTCTAAAATTGTAGTTGCTGTTCTTTTTTAATCAAAAACGCTTGCATTATTGTAGATTTTAAAATTACAATATTTCTTGTCATAAGAGAGTTGGGTACCCGGAGGCGCACGGCGGACTGAGCCAGGACGAGGCCGCCGTACCGCACTAGGTTTTCAGGTTCCGAATGGCGGGCGCCTCCCGTTGGCGCCAGACGCGCGCCGCGAGCGCACCCCGTCGTCAGGTCCGTAAATCGCCCGAAGACGCTCGCGCGCCTCAGAGGGTTGGATCAAACAGTCTCTTTACATATATTATTATTACTAAAAGGTGATCTGTGCAATTTTGTTATTCAGGAAGTTTGTATCAAATAAGTAGCCCTTCGTACTACTCAGTACCCTTGAAGTAGCTCTCAGTTTCAAAAAGGTTGGTGACCCCTGGTGTAGAGGGAGTCAACATTGAACATCCTGCTCTCGGTTAGACTGAAGGATCCGTCTGTACCAGGCCAGTGTGGTTGCTTGGATTCTTTTCTGCTTTTTTTGTTTTCTGTGCCAGGGGATCTTGATGTTGAGGTCCAGACCTGCAGCAGTTAATACAGTGGTTGTTCACAGATTGTGTTACTTGTCTTTCATTGCGCTTCAGCAACCAGCCAAGAATCCGGGTTCACCCACCGTCTTACTGAGCCCTGTGCAAGAACACATCATGTCTTTATCTTTCCATACTTTTCCACATGAGGCTTTCATGATTCAATTAACTCTCTTAACTTGTTAACTTTGTTAAATACCATCTGTTTATGAGGAGGTGTACAGTATGTTCCTGAGATTTGACAGTTAGCATAATCAGCGTCTCCAAGTTGCTTTGCGAGGCTGTGTGGGTAAGGCTCATTTACAGAAATGTCACCTAAGAAGAAAAAGAAGAACTTCACGATGTGGAGCTTGTTGTCCTACCGTCTGATATTTTGCAGACGTAAAGAACACATCTAGCAATGTCAGTGCTGCTAATAGACCCCAAAAAGTAAAGAACATCATTACAGCTGTCTAAAAGCATCTTGGTAATAGTCCAGAACCTCAATTACATGGCCATTGTCTGGCTAAGATGTTTAGATGATTGAATTGACTACTATGGACCTTTAATACAAAATAAATAAATATAAATAGCACCCAGCTCCCTCTGAAAAAAACCGTGATGGCCATCTTGAAAAATATTCCCATTTGAACCACAGCACCCAGAAACATGTATAAAGACACTTTTACTTCAGTAAAAGATACTTTCTGTAGTACATTAGACACACATTACACTTTTACACCTTTATACTGGTATACATTGCATCAGTTGAAGAGGACATGATCTGGGTAGAATAAGACCAGATCTGGGTAGAATAAGACCAGATCTGGGTAGAATAAGACCAGATCTGGGTAGAATAAGACCAGATCTGGGTAGAATAAGACCAGATCTGAGGGGCAATTGCAGGCAGCCCTTTGGGCCAGTCAGGTCAGCTTGGGTTATGTTCCAGTGATGAAAGAAGTAACGAGAGGATCTTGTGCATCTCTGAAACAGAGCTTAAGAACTCTGTCCTCCTGGAGATGTGCCGGGCTGCAGTACCTCTGGGTCTGTGCTAATGTTCAGTGAGTCAGAAGCTTCGAGCAACACGGGAGAGTATTAACTCCTGTGATTCATAGACAGCGGCGAGGATCCAATAGTCTTCGATTACAAGCTGAGCGTAGCCAGTTACTTACTCCTGTCAAGCCCGATGCCGGGTTCCGATCAAACGTACTCTAACACACAGCCCACACAGGCAGTGGCTGCCTCAAGTCCTCCCAGATCACTGTTGAGCTTTTGAACATTCAACGCACTTCTCAGCCAAGTTGAAAGACAAGTTTGGGATTTCAGTATGCTAATGAGCACAATAATAATCTTTTTTTTATAGCACCAATTGCTGTGGTATTTAAAAATGAAATTTTATTTGAGTCGTCATATACATATACACATACATGAAATGTAACTTCCGCATTTAACCCATCCCTAGCTTATGGGGAGAAGTGGGCTGCTGAGAAGCGCCCGGGGAGCAGTTAGGGGTTCAATGTCTTGCTCAGGGACACGTCAGCACAGGACTCGTAGTAAAGGATCTTGCGGTTGCCAGACGACCCTCTCTACCGATTGAGCCACGGCCGCCCCTGAGTTCCATTAATGTGGTAGTCACAATGGGGCCACCACTCTTCCAAAATGTTGTGCACAATAACGCCATCTAACGGGCTGATTGCCATGAAATCTACTGAGCACAGTCCTGTAGCGCCACCCTCAAGCTCATATTCCAACTTTTTTACAGAGCATCTCTCTATAGACGGATACATTTACTGAGCACATTAATGCTCTAAAAGGCAGGGACGTTTTTAAACTGTGACTTTTCATTAACATTTCAGTTTTGTGTAATTTGAAGGACATTATTGCCTGCATGGGGGTCACATGCTGTTTGTCTGTCTTACAATAATACAATAACTATTTTTAGGCCAACAACATTGAAGAAATTCCTAAATAAAACAATTTAACAACCTCCAGTTTTGAAAAGTGAAGCCAATGCGGAAGTGTTTCAAAACTTGCCTTCTCACTAATATCCATCAGGGGGCGACTCCTCTGGTTGTATATAAGTCTATGACAAAATGACTCTACTTCTCTCTTGATTTATTACCTCAGTAAACATTGTAAACATGAGTTTATTGTCTCAATCTCTAGTTTCAAGTCTTCTTCAATACAGCATGATGTTCATTTAGTGAATGGTGGTCCATTTAGAGTCAAACAGACCATAAAGCAGGGGATGCTTTAGTGCGGGGCTACTGTGATTGACAGGTTGCTGCCGCTATCAGAGCCGTATACGGCGTCACTATGTCACTCCTCCACATTCCAAATGGTAACTTCCATTTAACGGTTGCAAAAACTCAAGATGGCGACGGCAAACTTGAGGCTTCATAACTGCAGTCCACAAACCAGAAGGTGACGTCACCATGAACACGTTCACTTACAGTCTATGAACTATCCTCCCCATCAGAATTTATTTTCGACTGATCAGAGAAAACTTGCTTTGTAGTCAATGTAGAGAAACTGTTTACAAATAAATACAATTTACACTACAATATAATAGAACAATAGAATGAGTTAAATGTGAAAAATATTGACATTAAAAGTCCATTTAGCAAGATATTCAGGCCTTTTCATTGTTATCTGTTAGTGCTGCCTGGACTCGTTCTGTTGACATTGAGTATTTTAAGTTCTAGAGCTGGATTCTGCTGTTTCATTTGTTCGTCAGGCTGTGGTCTGATATTGGGGTCAGGAGGACATTATACGGCAGGTATCAATAGAACAGCAGCTGGTCTTGGAGGACAGATTGTATTCTGAAGTGGGAGTCCTCACAGAGAATCTAACCTCAGCTTTGTGTGACCTTTAGCCTCTGACGTATCATTAGCACTCAGCAGGTTCTCCAGGGTAATGGATGGTGATGAGAGTCTAACAGAATTTAGACTGTTTTTAATATAATTGTTTTCTCAGAAGACTTTCTTTTCAGTGCATTCAGATTCAGCATTTGAATTAGAACGAAAAAGGCATTCGTACTGAAAACCAGCAGCCTGCACAGCCTGCAAATACAGTATTTGGAGACATGAATCGTGCACAGGAATAATTCATTTGGAGGTCTGAATTTGAATAAACATGCGTCTGGGGACTGAAGCATTGTTAACACAGTAAATAATGTGATTCTTTGTTTATTTTTGGAGGTTTTTTTAAAGCGTTTCTAGTGTAGCCTCAGACTTCTGACTTATGTGTCAGAATAGTTTTTCAAGTTTTTGAGATCATTCTTGGAACTCGAGTTTTTATCCATGTGACCCAAATTCACCTCAACACTCGTATTTCCATTAACACGCTGGAATATTTTATAACAGTTGTTGGTTCGGATGAACTTGTTACTCAGGCAGCTGGAGTGGAACTGGAATGTAATTTTGGTCCCTACATTAGCAAAATCACTGAGCTGTTATTACTGAGCAGAGCTCCACGCTATCATGAAGGCTCATTTTATCCCCCGACTTCCCTTTAATCGACTAACCTGCAACATTTAGGATGCACCGCACAAACACTCATTGCTTGGCTTGCTGTTCAGTCTTTCAGCCCATCTTGTTGCTCTCTCTCACACACACACACACACACGCACACACACACACACAGAAATGCTGCCTACTCTAGTTAATAATTAGCAGGCCACATCTGAAGCCCGTAGTGGAATCAGCTGCTAATCTGTTCCCATTGACTGAGCTGAGAAAGCAAATTAAGCAGCTAATGAGCACCGTGACATCGTTCAAATGACTGCGATCAATCTCCTCGGACCCACGGCAGTCAGCACGCTGCGCACACTCAACAGAGATAATGAACGGGGAAGAGAAATATCCTGCCCAGTGGATGGCATGACGGAGAAGATGAAGGAGAAAAAGAGATTTTGTCTCTGTTACAGATGTCATGACTTTGTAAATGATATTGGAAGGTCTGGACGCTTCCTCGCCTATTGGTTATAAGGTTAAGGAAGTGTCCTTTGAAATGATTCATAAATATTACCCAGACAATCACTACATGAAGACATTTATAAATAAAAACTTCCATCAAGACCTTCCTGATTTTATCACTGATCATATCTGTAAAGACTTGACAGACTTATGGGAAAATGTTCCTTCAAAAAACAATACATTTCATAATAATCTTGGCAACATATTTTATTCCTAAATATAAGTTTGATCATAAAAAATATGTATTTTGAGCGACATAAGAAACTACTTTTTGATTCCACAAACAAAAAGACTTCAAGACACTTAAATATCTGTATGTTTTACGATAGTTTTGTCTGGTGTGATTATTATTATTTTTATACCGTCCCATGTATACTGAATCTGTGCTCTTTCATTTAATAATAAAACAGAAAGTAAAGATAACTTTTCCCCCTGATCGCCCAGATTTTTGAAGTCACCAGCTTCCACTGGTCTAAACTTGTCCTCAGTCCGTCTCCCTGTCTGTACCATTCAACCCCAACCCCATTGGTTCCTATAGAACACATAAAAGGCCTCACAAACATGTCGTTCTGTTCTTAAAAAGCCTAGGTCATTCCACAATTTGGTACTGTCGTGTTATGTTACTCAAACAAGTAGAAATAGTGCATGTGATTGTGTCTACTCTCAGTATTGGTGCACCTCTATGCCTCGTCCTCCGTCCCTGCCTCATTGAATTAAACTGAATATTGGTCTTGTCTGTGGGAGGAAAGCTTTAGAGGAACATATTGAGAGAGTGTGTAACTACCCTCATACATCACTGATTGCGCGGCTACAAGCTGAGCTATTACCATTAATAGAAGTAAGTCCAGAGGAGCAGCCAGGGC
Source organism: Anarhichas minor (assembly GCF_050575085.1). NCBI lineage: Eukaryota > Metazoa > Chordata > Actinopteri > Perciformes > Anarhichadidae > Anarhichas > Anarhichas minor. The sequence goes on along the minus strand of NW_027466466.1, from coordinate 1,253,709 downwards.
AGCGCTAGCTAATTATGATGACACAGCGGCTCCAACAAATATGAAAAACACGTAAGGTTGGAGCTCCATAATGATTACTGTCAGTTCCTGTGAATGATCATACGACCCTGCAGTATTATGTAGTACATCTGTGGAAAGTCTGCTATTGATTCGCTGGCCATGATTTAAACAGAGACTTTAAAATCAATGTGAGAAGCTATTAAAGTGAATTCCCTGTGACAGATGACAGAAGGTATTGGCATTCAGCTGTTAGTGATATACTCCATTATTACCTCTATTACAGTATATTAAATGTGGACAGCTACAAATGCTGACAAGCAGTTCTACATTCTGAGCATATTGCAATAGTGTGTACTCGGGACACGTGTCTTGGACTTCAGCTGACTTGACAGAATCAAAAAAGACTTGCAACTCCTGTTGAGCCTTTTGCCTTTGAACGACTTGATATTCTGACCAAGTCCAAAGATTCAAAATCATAGAATCTTTTTCCCAACAATGGCTACTGTTTGGATGGTTCCGACAGCAGCCAGTCATTACTTCTGGACATTCTTTAGGGTCCGACCACAGCGGACGCTCCAAAAATATAGTTCATCCAAATGAACTATCGCTAATATCAATGTCTGTTCAAACCACATCTACCAGCATATAAACAGGAAGTCAGTGGGTAAAGTAGTAAAGCCCGCCTCTTGCTTGATTTGATTGGCTGCGTCGGTCAATTGTGTCATTGACAAGTGGTGCGACTCGACGCCTGGCGCTGAAAGTTTAAGAATATATACTCCAGAGACGATTTTCTAAGCTGTAGCTAGCTAGTGCAAGCTAATGCTAAGGCTGGAACTCTTTGAACTGGTTAAAAACTCTCCTTCCTTAAAGGTACAGTGTGTAGCATTTTGCAAATGGTCGCTTTACATGGAACATCCCCTTTCAGACCCTCAACGGATCTAAACAGACCTCAAGACAATAAAAACAGTATAGTAGTCATCGTAAAATGATCATTTTTATATTTCAATTTCACCACAGATTAAATATACAACATCAAATGTGCAAATTGGATTTTTTGGAGAGTGGTTGGAAATCGTATTTTTAGCTTTTGACAGAGCTGGACTAGCAGTTTCTCTCAGCTCTTATCATAACACTCCGACATGAGACCGGCACTGAAAGAAAAAGTCTGCAAGTGAAAGACAGAGGTTAGTTCAGACTGAGGAGTCAGTGCAGCTCTGACATAAAATAATTCTCTTCACACATGAGAGGATCTCTTCTTTCATCTAATGAGCTGCAGAAAGCAGACGGACTGGTATACCGTCATGCACTCTTTGATTCGACCAGCGAGGAGGCTCAGAACTGAAACAGCTGATTGTAATGTTACACCTACAATCATTATTATACATAGCACAGATATATTGCAGCAAGAAACACCTCGTAATGTTCTTACTCACCTGTTGTAGTATGGATGTTTACACACACACACACACACACACACACACACACATGCACACACGGACAGACACTAGTCTCACCCTACTTGACATAACTAGGGTGAAAACTAAGGTGCAAGGCACACATACTGCACACATACTCATTTACACGCTCATCTACTCTCCTCCACACTTCCAAACGCTAGGCGTTGTCTCACTAATGGGGAGGATTTATTTAAAGCTCCCTGCACACACACACACACACACACACTCACTCACTCACAGAGAGATGCAGAGGAATCCATGTCAAGTGCTTGTCATGTTAGTGGCAAAACACAGCTCACAGTGTCTGAGCGTACGTGCACAGAAGGTACAAAACTAAAAGCTAGAGAAGAGGAAGTCGGTTTAAGGCTGACGGGTGTTTAAGGAAATAACGTAATTTATTTTTCCGAGCATCAGCCGACCCTTGTGAAAATAAAAGAATGGTTTCATATCTTCTCTTCCTTGCACATACGGAGTTGGATGTGAAATTGCTATTGCCGTGTTGGAGCGTGCAGCCGGGAGCTGAGTTCTGGGTGTTACAAAGCTCTGCTGCTGTTTTGGGCTAATGAGAACGCAGCACAGACTGGAGCGGGTCTGTGGGCTGCGTGAGGTTAATGACTTCAAAAGCTTCCATCAGTCCACTGCAAAGCACAGCAATGATGACATTTCAAAGCTGGCAGGCCCTCAGTCAGCAGCTTTACAAACTGAGTGTCTTTCCAGGTGCAGAGCAGCCTCCTGTAAAATGCTTTTTTGTGGTGTTTATTTGACATTTCAAGTGGTGGCAGTAAAAAAATCGAAGCAGTAGTTTGGCTTTGGATCTTCTTTCCTCAGCGCTCACTCAATGTCAATAAACACATTCACAATAAAGTTTGTCGACTCAGCCTTTGAGATTTGTTTTCAGAAGCAATACTGAAACAGTTATGAATCCGAAAAAAGATGAGATACCACAAACAAGAGTTAGACCGAATATCAAAAAGTAAGTACATGTAGACTCACTGTATTTCAGACGTCACGGTATTCCAGTCAATTCTATGAATTAATATAGGTCCTGTTTTTTCTTCTGATTATCAAAGACTCCTTCATTTAAGAAAAATCTGTTTCCAATGTCCGTACAGGCGGGGGAGATTTTCTCCCCGGACGGTCTCAGGATGAGGATCTCATCATAAAGTTATTCCATTTTAACTTATTAACTTTACAAGTTTGGAACTATACTCTGTCAGACATGTTGGATCGCTGCCACATCGCCAAACAGAGGCTGAAGTGACGTTTGACCTCGTTGTAGTGAGATACAAGAAGAAATAATCCATTATGTGTTTTCCAAATGTGGCAGCATTTCTCTTTCATTTGCTTTAAAAGTTAAAAGTACTTTTGTTGCGAGGCCTTAAAAGCACGCTGAAGCTAAGGAGTAAACACTCTACACTTGAAAAATAGTTCTGATTTGCGCCTCTAACTGGCGTCTTCTCCATAGCAACAGCAGTTAAGACTCAGGTATTGTAGTATTTAGGGACATCTGACATACTGAAACAAAAAAAAACATTTTCTCAGAAGAAAAGTTTTTATTTCTTTCTAATTTTTGTCACTGCTGGATCCGGCTGGCAGCAGGATAAATATATTAGTCTCATTTCTCATCCAAACAAAAACACACATTAGCATAAGAACGCTTTCAACGCTGTTATATAACTGTGGTGACTTGGGGAAACAAAAAACCCTGATATCAGCTATTTGGAGAATAAAGAGCTGTTTGAATTTTCAGTCTGCAGCCCTATAGCTTCAGTTGTCAGACAAACAGCAGACAGCAGTGTGTGAGACATGAGACCTTTCTGGTGCAGTGTCAATGCAGTCTGTCTCTGAAGAGAACACATTCGTTATTTCCTCCAGAATAGCCTTAGATTAAATCACATGCATGGTCAAGGTTCACCGCCACGCTCTGTTTGTGAGTATGTGCGGGTTTGTGTGTGACCATGCACATTTTTGAAACATTTCCCTCATGTATTACAATGTTCTACATGAAGGCAGTGAGGCGAAACACTACTTTACACTTGTACTTTATGGACGGTAGCAGATTTCTGCCCCAAACTACTTGTTTACTCATTGAATAATATATTTCATTTTTCTATCCATGCTAGTGACATGGCTCTGTATGTTGGTCGGTCTTGTACTTGTATTTAAGTAACACCAGTTCTGTAGTTATTTTAATACAAACCTTGACTTATTTGTCACTTAACTTCTGTACATAAGTAACACCACTTTTGTAGTTATTTCAACCCAAACGACAATATTTTCCTTAACCTAACCAGGCTGTTCTGAAGACAGAAATGACCGTATCAGTGTAACAAGAAGAAGAATACGTGTATACGTGTTGCTGGACATTCGTCACGGAACAAATGACGAATCATTTTCTGTAAGGTACCATAACGAACCAATGCATGAGGATACGTTGCTGAGGTGACTCAATCAAGATTACAGGTCACATGACCAGGTTTCATATACTACTACTATGGACAGGTTGTTCTGTATTGTTCTAGATGTTAGAGAGCTTTAAGCCGGTAAGCGGTTACCTCAGAGTTTCAGCAGTTTTTCTTTCATCTCAGCACAGCAGTTACAGCAGTTTTGTGACAGCCTTCGATTGAGCTACAGTTAGTCGATGAAGGCAAACCGTCCATAAGACGATGGATGACACGCCATCAGAGCAGTATAAAGGTAAACACGGGCAGCTTTATGACAGAATGTGTCAGCTGCTGCATTTTTGGCTGATGTGTGCTTGTGCAGACACATGAGTCTTTCCGCATGGAGAGCTATCCGATTAAAGAACGGCTGTTTAAGCAGGTCGCCTCCAGAGAAAATGGGTTGTAGAAGCAAGGCTGTTCGGCTGGGAGTTAAAAGCTACCTTTGATTCTGAGGGAGGGAAGGAATCCCTTAGACAGAGTGCATTAAATACACTACATGTGTGGAAAAGACCTCCACTATAACTGAATTAACTCAACAGTAACGTGGCATAATTTAACAATGATATAATCAACTATTTTTTTTCAGAAGATAAAGGTTTACTTCAGATGCCTTTTTGGGGGATGTGCAGGATCTGCAGTTCTTCAAATGGCCACTTGTGGTTGGCCCTAAAAGGGGGTCAATCCCCATGTCAAAACGTCATACTTTACAGCAGAAATACCCATGTTTAGTCTACAACAATGGGTTTGATCTTCATCCCATTCATGACAAGTTTACAGTGAATGCATTTTTATACAACTTACCCGTTTAAATTATGTTACGGCTTTCATTTATGCATAATTAAGGTCTCCTGGTCTCTCGCCACTAGTTGTCCCTGCCTCTAATACCAGCCGACTGAGGTTCTGCACAAACCTATGGGTGACTGCGTCCATATTTCATACAGTCAAGCAATGCAAAAGTGGTTATTGTGCAAATTGTAGACAACTGTGCTTACTCTTTTGCACACCTGTGCCAAAACATGTGCACTTTATTCTGAAAAAAAAATATTGTCATTGCAGAATTGAGCCAAATGGAATGAGGAAAACACAGGGGGGCCCAATGAGACAGCTGATGGTTGGGGGGAGATCTGTACTCACCAGAGGGCGCCGTGTCATATTGAGAAAAGCTCTTTAGTTGGGAAGACTGTCATAAAACACATTTACTCTCCATCAATGTCCACCCATTGATTTTAAAGAATCACATTTACAGTCATTTCTTCATTTATTTGTCCAGTGTTGACTTATTATAGTTAATATTATGCTTACAGCATATTCTTTATTAAATGTGGATGTATTTAATATTTAAATATAACTAATGCTTTGGTGTGGTGAAGGGCCTGATTACGGGCCAACATTCCATGATGTTCCCCAAACTGAGTTATTAAACAAGTCAAATGAAATACTACATATTAGTACCATATTTGAGCTGTTTTCATGGATTTCAAACGACATCCTGCACTTGCCATGAAGGTCTCCAGTCTACCACGGCTACCGCTGCCCCCATATGTAGAAAGAACCACTCCACTTGACATAGTCCACATTGTCTGCGCACCACATATTGATTATGTACGGCGATTAATAGGCCAGATCAAACCAACCGACCGGATGACCACACATCTCTCTGTCGAATCAGTGATGCCCAGGGACGTGTGGTCAGGGGAGGCAGGGGAGGCAGAGCCTCACCTGTCATCATGAAAAGTAAAAAATAAATAATGATAAAATAAAATAAATAATATTTATCTACTGCTCTGTGCTATAAATGTAATTTCTGTATGATTTCAATCATTTTAAGCATTTTTATAGTCAAAATCGCTGAATTTGCGCATGTCCTGTTCAAACAGAGAGGAGACACGTGAGGTGAGGCAGCGACGAGCTGTGCCTCACTTCAGATTGCGCAATCCCTAACAAACTGGGTTGAGCGCGTGCCTTTTGCTTTCTCATTGTTTGTCACCACTGTAATATTTGTTGACACTTGTATTATATGTCCTTTCTTTCCATAGAATAGGTCATGTATTTCACGTATGTGTAGCACATATTCAGTCTTGCTGATCTGACTTCTACACTTCTCTTCTTCTTCTTATATTTTGCTTTGACCGGAAACATTGAAGATTTAATATCTAAGTTTTAACAATTCTCAAAAAACAGGAAAATATGACCAAATCAACAGCAGTCCAACGTCGGACAGGTAAAGTAACCTTGTTTGTGTTTGGTGTTCTCTTTATAAATCCGTGGTTGTTACACAGATTTTCGCGGGTGGCGCCCACGAGCGCTCCGCTTCTGAAACAGGTTGGTTGGGCAGGTCGCAGATCGCGCCGCACATGCTCCTGGTGCAATCAAATATGTACCGTACCTATGTATGTGTAAAGAATGCTGATATGAAACATGAAAAACAACCAGTAGTCAATGTGCAAGCTGCCAATTGAATGGTGATTTAAGATACTCTATATTGGGTTCATATATTTGTAAATCTGACTCTGAAAGAGTCAGTGCCTCACCAGCCACGAACCTCACCGCACGTCACTGGTGATGCCACTCCAGCGATGACCAGCCTCGTTAGCTGGCGTGAGTCATGGCGGTCGCCAACACTGCTGATCATGCAGACTGATTTCCACTGCGGGGGGAAAAAGGAGATGTCCCCTCAGCAGAGGGTAACGGTAGCTCTCACAATGACCAATCATCGCCGCTCTATTAGCAAAGCGTTGTGTTCTGGATGTGTTACAGCAGCCTCTTAAGACTGGCTAACTACAAATGGAGACATTTGTCAAAGTGTCAGAGTATTCTGAACGGGATGCATACAGCTGTAAATCTCTGTTCTACTATCACTACGCTGTTCAGATATTATTCATCTTCAGAAAATGAAACAATGACTGCTATAAGTAGATATTTGAAAGCAGTAGATCTGTTGAAACTTTCAAGGAACCCTGACCCCACTCTGTGTAGTCGCTGGCATGTTCCAGGGTCCCTGTTTGTCTCTGGGCTCCCACAATTACTCAAGGTTTAACTCCATGTCCTCAGACATGCACCTTTGGGAAAACTAAGGTGTGAATGTGTTGCTTTCTCTTCACTAGCGATAATGGACTGACAACCTGTCCTGGGTGTCTTTCAGTGTCTAACTGCTTCAGTGACTGTGTAGCAGGTGTGGAAATAGGACGGACGGATGCTGCAGCGAATGGTGCCGCACTAATGCAGACACAAATGAGTCCTCACATACACTGGGGACTTTTATTCCAGCTACATTATCAAAAAAAACAACTAAGAAAATGCTTTGCAAAAAAAAGTAATCTTCTGAAGTCCTGTCCTTACATGCAGGACATACAGAGTCCTGAAATGAAGCCCACACCGTGTTTTAATCATAGCTCATTAATAATGAGTTTGCAGTTTTTAGTTATTTAGTTTGTAGGAGAACATTTCTCGATATTCAAATTGACTCAAGAAATTACTTTCCCCTCTTAGTTCCAACATGATGTACAGAAAAGGCCTGGAATGAAATTAGACAAGGAGAGGAATAAGTGTGTGGAATTGTTTAGCTGCCAATATTAAAATACAATAATTGAATCAACTCTGGTGAACGACAAAAACGTTATCAAAATATAAACTGACAAAATCATTACTGACTATCATTTTATTTATTATTTAATTTAGCAAAAGAACATAATATGGATTCAGTATACAAATAGGACAATAACAATAGAGTGAGGGGTATAGATACAATATTTTATAACGAATACAGATATTATTGACACATTGTTCAACATCCTTCAGGAAATCGAATATATAAGGTTTTTTGTAGTTAAATTGATATTAAAATAAACAATATTCCCAACATCATTACTAAATTTATTTAAAAAAAAAATTATATCTTCTTTTTTTGAGTTTTCAAAGAAAACAAACACCACATTTGTCCATAATAATGTAAAGTCTTTGAAGATATAACAAAGCTGCAAAGGTCTTGACAGAATGTCTCGGTGTGAGATGAAACTGGTTTTCTGAAAGACTTTGAAGGTTTGCTATCCCAAGAGCACACCTTAAATGGCTAGCTCGGCAACATAAACCCAAAATGCAACACTCTCTTTATGAAACAGGCTCACTGTGTAGGAAATGATAATCACTTCATGCAGCTGCACTTCTGAATATTTATGTATATGTTTGGCCTGGGATGTACTGGGACTAACATTCAGCTGCAACCATAGACTGTATATGAGAAGTGGATGTAGTCATCATGACGTTACCCGTTGGTTTGTGGAATGCAGTTTTGAAGCCTCAAGTTCGGCGATTCAGCAATTTCGCCGTCGCCATCTTGGATTACAGTCGTTGCCATGTTGTTTTTTTGGCAATCAATGAATGGAAGTTACCATATTTGGAATGCGGTAACGGCTATGTACACGGCTCTGGTAGCGGCAGCGACCTGTCAATCACAGTAAGCCCGCCCTAAAGCATACTCTGCTTTATGGTCTGTTTGACTCTAAATGGACCATAATGTACTAAATGAACATCATGCTGTATTGAAGAAGACTTGAAACTAGAGATTGAGACCATAAACTCATGTTTACAATGTTTACTGAGGTAATAAATCAAGAGAGAAGTAGAGTCATTTTCTCATAGACTTCTATACAATCAGACTTATTTTTGCAACCGGAGGAGTCGCCCCCTGCTGGTCAGTTGAGAGAATGCAAGTTTTAAGACACTTTGGCATTGCCTTCACTTGGCAGAAGCAAAGGTTGCCGCCTGCCTGGTACTTTGAGATGGAGAGGCCTTTAACGCGTAGACAAAACCTTTTTTGGCAGTAATTTTAACACTAACACAGATTTTGTGGCATAAAGACAATCTGATGATGCTGAAGACCTTCAAGACACTTTAGTCACACTAGTCACAGTTTGATACCTTCACCATCAAAACAACAAAGCACAAATACGTCCCATATTTGGAGGGAGCCACCTCAATATTGAAGGTATTACCATCGGTCAATCTGTATGACCACCGGCCAGTTCGGCCTGAAATGAATCGGCTGCCCAGGACTTTTCCCGATGGTCATTCCACCCCGATGAATTTTCACTTCATCGTTTTTGGAAACCCGTCAAAGACAACGATTGCTAGACTGGAAATAAAGTCTGATTGGGCAGAAATGTACCAATTGGAGTGCACCATTCCCCTGTTCTGGTTTCTGGCCATGGTTGTTATGTCTGCCTAGTATACTGCTTTATGTCCAGCTGAATACTATCCAACACATTCATTCTTTCCCTATTTATTGTCCAGTTCACTGCATCAAACAGAATCTCTAGGGCCATGTTTAGTGATGTGCTGCATTGGCACTTTTCAGAGACTGACCAATCATGGCAGAGTAGGGGGGCAGTTAAAACCTGGGAGGAGTTTTTATGTGGCACTCAAACTGAACTGACAAGGACAAAATGAAGATAATAATGTAATACGAAACGAGACATCACAAGACATCTGCTAGCCCAGCTGCCAGTCACTGTAGCCGTCACTTCCACAAACACTAACCTAAAGAGAGCAGTAACCCAAACAGTCATAAATAACCATCCAAGCTGATGTAAGCAGATCACATGTGCTTTACACAAAGGCACACAGTGAGGGGCACAATATGTTTAGCTAGCTGTCCAACAGTATTACAAAAAGAAAATGGCACTTTTTGTATTTGTATCGCACGCATGAAACGCATTTGACAGTTTTGCTTATCAGCCAGTTATCAGGCCTCAGTAGCCACGCATACACAAACACACACTCCAGTGCACAAATAATAAACGGGGGCGGAACGGTTCGTTCTCCAAGGCCCTGAGGTCTTGTTCCATCAAGACTGGTGACTGATTTTCCAGGGCACTCACATGAGCGTACGCCCGCATGCACCCATGGAGGGATGTGCAAATGGATAGGGGCACTACCAATAAATCTTACTTATCCAACGGTGTTTTAGAGAAGGTCTCCAATGATAATAAAACAGTACATAAGAGAAAATGCTACATATAATTAATAAGTATTTGCATTTCCACTGTTGTCGAAAGGTTAAAAGTGTCCTACTTTTTATGCAGCTACATTGTACACACACGATACCGAGGTTCGGAACGCATCCTTTAGATAACATAAAATGCAAATGGCTCTCACTAGAGCCAGTGTCCGTTCTGGACTGTTGTAGAAACATGACGGTGCAAGATGGAGGACTCCGTGGAACAGGACCCCCTCCCTAAGTAGATATAAATGGCTTTTTCTAAGCTAACGAAAACATAACAATTCTTAGATCACGTGATTATACACTGATTACAACATAGTTGTGAATATTATATTCCATTGCTGCCAATTAATCCCCCTAAATGTTACACACTGTTCCTTGGAGCAAAACTGTGACTTATTTGTCAAGAATATTTCATACTTCAGTATCCAAACCATGATCTTCTCCGAAACGTACCCAAGTAGGACATTCTTAGCAAAAACATGTGTATGATATCATACGAACCGCTGTGTGAGGACACTTGGAACATGCCTTCTTATACCCTTGGTTGCTAATTAGACTGTAAGTCAAGAAGCGTATTCATGCCATGAAATGCTTTATCATGATACATGACCATGTGGTTCATACTCTGACAGAATAGGAGTAAAAAAGTGAACTTTAAGTACAATTTGCGTGTGTTTTTACTTCAGTAACATTTCAGCATTCAAATTGTACACAACTTCTTTTTTTTATGACAGATTGTTTTTACATTGTGCTATTGCTACTTTTAAGGAAGTAGCTCAAGCAAAGGATCCACATACTTTAAGCAGTCGATTATCTTTTCCTGTCAACCATGCAGTAAGTATGGACACTTATGCTGCATCATAACGCCAAACTGAAAGCAGAATTTCTTTAATTCTTTCTTGAGGGAATCGTTGGTAAACGCATCAGAATTCCCACCGACATACAACAAACTAATGCCACATAACACACAGTCAGTGCTTATATCTCTTACAGCACAGATTCAATTGCCCGACATTATTTCCACAATGAAAGCGTTTGCGTTTGAACCATGTGACTGTCAATATAACCCTGGAAAAAAAATGCTTTTCCATTTGCTTCGGGCCACCTGCACACACACAACACAGACACATTTGATAGGAAATCCATGGAGGATGCAGCTGGCCCATCCACTCATCCAGCTGAGGTCATTAACTTCCCCCTACTCCTCCATCCCCACTCATAACATGTAAGAAACAGGTTGCTGAACATGCCACAGCCTTGCCTGACAGACATTTTTTTATTATAGAGCTGGGTCACCATCCAAGAATGTTTTCATGCAAATTATGTCGACCCAGAATTAGAAAGAATTAATGGAAATAAAACATTTGACAGAGATTTCCTCAGCATTGCCCATTAATTTCACACTCTCTTAATATTGATGAAGACTGAGGTTTGACATTGCTTAGAAACACAATAAATGATTCTCTGAGCTGATATTATTATTGATATGCCATTTCAGAATCCACTAGAGTTGTATCCTGAATGGAAACTTAGCCATCAATGGTGTTTTAGGTTTGTCTGCGTATGTTTTGTGTCACCACTAAAGCGTGACCTTCCCTTGTGAGTCAATCAGTCAATATTCTGCTTGGTTTCACTTGGTAGAAGAACAAAGTGGGCTCAGAAGGAATAGAAACGGGCCTCTCTGCTGACCCTTAACGTGTGGTTGTGGTTTCTAAGACTTTAGAATTTCTTATCAGGCGTCAGAGAGTCGGTAGCGGTGGCTTTTTGTTCTCCTGCTGGAAACCAGTGGCTGGCCAGCAGGCTATAGGCTTATTGTTGTTCATGCCGTCGTTGCTCCACAGCGATTTAATCGATCCAGTGCTTTTACAGAAGCTCGGAATATAACCTGCTGCACCACTAGATAATGGACAAGGGGCCACAAGTTACCTGGAAGTGACACAAGAGAGTCGCACTGAGGCTCAGGATCTAACCTTTCTCGCTCCTGCACATGTTTCCAGTCTTCAAATAGCAACAGTGGCCTGTTGCTGTAAACGGAATCTAAGGAGAAAGAAAAATACATAAATATAAGCTTAGCTTTTGTACAGTAATGTACCTTCAGTATCATTATCATATCACCTTTATTAGTATGAGTTTTCTGCTGCAGACCACTTCTACCTTTGTGAAGTACTCCACCTGTCTAGATACGGAAGCTTCAGATGTGAAACATTCCAACAACTGTTGGATGGAGTCTCAAAAACTTGTAAGGAGGAATTGTCATATTACCCAAATTCTCATATAGCGCCATTATCAGGTCATAACTTCAATTTGAAACTTAAAAACAATAGTACTATTCGCATCAGCCTCAGTACTTTGTGTCTAGTGCTAATTAGCAAATGTTAGCATGCAACCATTATGAATATGATAAACATCACTCACCAAACATCAGCATCTTACCAATGTCCTTGTTACCATTGCTAAGGATTCTGCCACAGGCAGGGTTGGGAAGTAGGATTAAAAGCAAACTGATATATTGTTGGTTTGGGTCTTAATGAAATATATAATATTACATTTCTGAATGAACACATCTTAGGCAGTCATTTCCATCAATGTATTGGTGCTGAACACGCACTAGCTCCTGTTCCACAGCCATGGTCACATTTCATACAATCTATCTGCCCTACTTCAGAAAGAGAAAGGTGCATGGTACAGACCCAAATAGAGCCCTTTAACATCCCTCAGGGCCGTAATGCCCAACCCCCAATCCAAGCACATGCAAACACACTTATGAGACCATTACACTAGTCCTTATGGACTGCCTCCATGCTCTTCCCATGCAACTTCTAGCGGTGTCAGGAATAGCCTAAGGGTCTGTGTGAAACAGGTCCTGTTGCTGTACTATGCTGTGACTCAGTGGACAGCTACTGTAGCATACCCCGAGGCTCATTCAAGCAGCAGGAGGTGTTGCTGGCTAATGTACGAAGGAGACGCTGATGGCTAAACGGAGCTTGACTTTTGGTTTGAGTGCAGGTTGGGATGCAGGTCCTGGGGTTCTGGATGAGGATTGTTGTGGCGGCTGGATCTAGATATAAAAGAGTAGAGTTCGGTCGTTCCCGCCTCATGAAACACGCATGAGCTGAGACTATTCACAACGTATAATATTCATGCAAAAGCTGAAAGTTGCTGAAATGACTGTAAATTGGGCTCTGTATTTGAAGGTGATGTACCATGACTACCATGACACTGTATGTTTGGACTGTTGCCACACCCTTATAATATGGTTCAGACATGATGGGTCAATGAAGACCAATACCAACATATTTAAACTGAAGCTGCTGACAGAAGTTGTTGACAATTCAGTGAAGATGTGCATTTTTCCTAAACAGGAAAGCCTTTGAAATTGAATTTGAAGTATGGAAAATCTCTATTAAAACTCTAAATATAAAAAAAAATTGTATTAAGAGATACAGAGCTGGATGATATTTCCCATGTTGCTGTGTGGTGATCTTGTTTTTATTAAGTTAAAGTCAAGTATTACATTTCTATAAGGTTAGGAGGACTTGTGAGAGACAAGAATGGTCAAAACAGAAACAGCAGAGGCTGAGATATTGGTTTCCTTTTAGTCCCTATGGGCCAAAACCACTGGTTCTTATGTTTCCTATAATTCAACTCTACAATTGAATTAAGACTCAGATTTATTTTTTCACCTCGTGTTTCTTCTCCTTCTTCTTCTGCCACAGAAGATATTTTATAACAGTTTTCACAGGCACTCATGAGGGTTCATAATTAGTAAACTATTTTTTATCTTTTTAACTTTTATTTCAATGCTGAATCAGTTTGACATCCTGAATATATCCGTCAAACACATATTGTTGATACTTCTGTCTGCTTCTCTCTTTTCCGCAAAGATTGGATACCATTTCTTCAGGGAGTGCAGTTAGTGACAGTGTGGGCTCCATCGTAGCACTGACGGAGTAGCAGCGGGGGGCGGGGCTTAGCCAAGGGTCGGTTGAACCCAAGATTTGACCAAAACCAACATGTGCATCTGAAGAACAAGTTTAAACACATAGACGTGTTTAGTGTGTGTATGGTTTCAAATGAAATCTTGCGAGCTTTAGATGTATTGGTGTGTTTGGAACCAGGCTGGCTGTTTCCCCCTGCTTCCAGGCTGTTTGCTAAGCTAGGCTGACCGTATCTCTGTACTTAACACAAAGACATAATATTGAATGTATTTTCCAAAATGTTTCCTACCTTTATTGTTCAGTTCAAAGTGATAAGAGCTCCTTTGGGGAACTCAGTTTTTAGCTGACATCAGCCTCTAAAAGCAGACTCTCGTAGGAGTTGTAACAAGTACACACACTCTCTCTATCGTCAGTTGAAGGCTCCTTGCTCTCCTGCTGGTCTCAGTCCAAATCATAGAAGTAAAGAGAAGTTCATCCTCTTCCTCCCTTCTTTCTGTTACCCCCCCTCCCATCTGTCTCTCCCTTTTATCGGCCGACTGCTGAGACAAACCCATCCACGCCTGGCTGGTCCTCTCCACGTTGAATAAAACATGCGCACCGCACGCCGCTGCGCTACTTGCAAATCACAGCCACCTTGCCTCCTCCGCGCCTCTTGCATCTCTCCCTTCCTCTTCACCCTCCTCCCCTTTTATCTCGGCAGATGCATTTTGGTCCATTCCCCCTCCTCCATCTCTGTTTTCCCTCCCCCCTATTTTCCTTCTCTCTTCTTCTCCCACTTCTCCCTCCCTCCTCCATCTAATAGAGCGCTCGTTCTCCCAGGTGATCGGCTTTGAACCGAACGCCCCCCCCCCCCACACACACACAAGAACAGTGAGTGGTTGACTGCACTGAGCGTGCTCCCAAAGCTCTCTGTGGCAACATCCCCCCTTCCCACCAGTCTGTACAGTAGAGGCAGAAGAAGAAGTGTGCAACACCACGCTGTCTTTGCTGCTACCCGTCACACTGGCACATAGAGACAGAGAGGATGAGCTTTCATGAAGACAGACAGCGAGTAGAGAGGAAGACTGTATAAGAGAGGTGGAGTAGAAAGAGGACAGGTAAGTTCCCCACCAAAAGCCCTTTCTGTCACACCTCGGATGATGACAACCACGGGGCGAGGCGTGATTGTGACAATAGCAGCCCCCCATATGATGGTGCGGGTGATGCCAGCCCCTCCGTTCCCGTTTTAGCAGCACATGGAGCCCTGTCTCTTTCGGGAATACACCAATGGACGATTCCGGCAACGTTCGCAGCCTAAGCCCGGAGAAAGGTAAGACTGGCAAGCGGCGCAGAATTCACACTTAACTCGTACGCAGCTTTGGAGAAGTAGGCCAGCTCAGGGTGAGGAGCTCCTCGTGCTCGCGAGGAGTGAAAGAGGAGGCGTGACACCGGAGTAGTTCTCTGCTCGCTTCAGTCTCCCAACTCGTCTTCCTCATGTCTTGACTCTGTCTTCTGTTTTTATCAGACCTGCACCGCCGCCTTCTTGGCTTTGTCACTAGCTACACATGCTCATATGGTGCCAACGGGTAAATCTTTCAAAAGAGGCTCATGCTGAAGATTTGCAGGTGGCCCATGTGTTGACTGAAGCTTGGACCTCTGTGCCGGATGGGACTCTTTGAAATGTAATGTCCCTTTTTGTTTTCCCTTTGTTGGGCTCAAGCTGTTAATTATTGATCACTTTCAAAGACACCACCCGTTTTAAAGGGGATCACCTAGAAGGCAGAGCGCTAACAAGCTCCCTCAAAGTCCCTTTTTTATCTTTGTCAGCCTCAGCAACTGAGAGGGCATCAGAGAGAGGAGGAGAACAGAAGGTAAACACGGCTAAATGAAGTCATCTATCTTTGACAACTCCCCATCAGGGCTTACCAACTCCTTCACCCCTCTCATCCCCCCTTCCCATTTTCGCCAGCAATCCCCCAAGCCCCAGTAACCATAGAGCGAGTCATTAGTGTTGGATCGCATCAGCTCGCGGGAGCAGAGCAGCCGGAGAGGCAGCACCGAGCACCGTAACCAGACCTTCACAAAGCCATGCAACAGAGCTCTAATGCCAGCACGGCCGCTGCATGAGCGCAGGATTGTAGCGCTGTCAGCCAGTCCCTGAGCTTAACACATTCATACCCCTTAGAGGTAAACCACTGCAATTTGTCACCCAACTGGCCTGGACCACTACCGATAAGACTGATGTGATGTAGCTTAATTTATCACAAATTATAGCATTGTTTTAATATTTCATACTTTTTCTCTGTGGGAAACCCTTAGCATGAAGCCTAATGGGAGTCATGGTTACTTTCAGGTATAATACTGTCATTTTTTTCAGTGCCACTCTTTGTTGTTGGTTTTATTGTTGCTGTTGGAGTCACTCAACAACAACATCAACATAAGTTGGTGCACATGTGCATTTCACTTAATGCAGAGTACAACAGCTGATCCTTTCACCTCGAATGTGATCAACTGATTGGATTGGCATAATCAACGGCCTCATGGATTTGGTTAGAAGGGGCCTGCTACACATACTTAAAAGGACGTTATCATCTGTCCAGCCCTCAGTTTGTTTGGCTGCACCTTCAACACATACTTCAATTCTTCTGCTGTTGTATTTTTGAAAGAGCCATGTTTGCTGTGGACATCAGACAACAGAAAGTGAACATGGTCCTGTATTTTGCCAACTTCTGACAAAATACGCTCCAAACCAGTCACTTTTTCTTTGGTGACATTTCAAAAATACGAAAGTCTCTGGACAAGTGAATGGAAGCACGAGTAGTGTGACTCACTGATGTGTTTGGGCAACAATGGAGCTCTATGGCACAGAGGAATAAGATACATCAGGCTCTGATAAACACACAATACTCATTAGGATTCATTGTTGGTTTGGATATTTCATTGGATTTATCGACAACAAGATGAATATAGAACACTACCATACTGTTGTGTTTGCAATATATGCAGTATTGCTGTTAATGCGTTATTAGTGGAGTGAATGGACCAGTACCATTACAGTAAGGAGCAGTTAGAGTGGCAGTGGACTTAACCCCTCCTGCCTGACTTCATGAGGAACCCCTCCACAGGCCATTGACCACCTCACCCCCCCCCCCCCATGCCCTCAACAAACCTTTCACTCCCATTACATTTATTGCTAAAGCCTCTTAGCAGAGTAATGACGCAATCTGCAAACGGTGTTACAGACCATAAAGAAGATATTAATCCGACTGACAGACTATAGAGGATGTTTGACAAGCGTGCTTTAATGTCAGACGCCGTTCCCGCTGGCAGGAATGCAATCCTACAGTCTCTATAATAACGCTCAGGTTTTAATTTGAGGCTTTTTTGACAGGAATGATAATTACTTTGGATACATCCGAAGGATGTATCCAAAAGGCCTAAGGGGGCAGAAGTTAAATCACCTGCCACTGTCAAGGATATCTGCTGCTGTTTGATATTAAAGCTACAGTAGAGGTAGCCGGTAAGAAAGCAAATATACTTGATATCAATGGGAACTGGCTGCATAATATCATGTTGAGTCATGTTTCAATATTCGGAGTTTGAGGTTGCTGAATGTTGGTTTCTCTAGGGCGATACCTGGCCTCGGTAGATGTTTACCTTTGATGATTGATATGCAATAAATATTGCTGCCAGTGTGGAAAAGCTTCTACGATAAAATTCAGAAGATGCTCCATGAGACAGCAATTCACATTGCACGTTCGTTAAAAGGCTTTCCGCCATATGAACAAGATGTTTAGATTTTGAGATATTTTGGGTCCAAAGTGTACATTTTTACCAGACGGTGGAGTTGGTCAAAAGGAACAACAGACTCTCCATAATGAAACAGGTTCATCTCATGTGCACAGTAAATCTCATTGATTCCTTTGTTCAAGTGGAGATTTCGACCCGAAGGCGGAGCGACATATTGGAATAGGTCAAAGGGTCATCAGAACAATTGTTTCTTATCTTCCGGGGAGTACGATTTTCCACAGCAAATGTCTTTGAAATCCAGCAGTTTTTGGCCAAATTATTATTGAACACAGTGTGGTTCAAAGGTAATGTTAAAAATTAAAAATGTCATCACCAAAGTCGAGTGAAGTGAAAGTCAAGCCATTCTGTAATCTGGCGTTTCTCAAATGGGGGTACCTCTAGGGGAATGTTAAAAAAAAGATCTTTGTGTACTAAAATGGACCCAATCATCTCCATCATTTCCTGTTTTTATATAGAGAATAAAGGAAAATTACGTGTAGCTCTGTCTCATCCCTCCTCTCTCCCTCTCTCAGCAGATGAGAGTAGGCTTTTAGTTTGGGTCACTAACATTAGGAGGCCCTTCCTGACGAAAGGTCCAAATTATTGAAAGAAACACTTTGTGCATCCATCCAAATGCATGCTCATGAAATATGAACTGGGCAGTAAGGATACACGCATTTAGAGTAGGATGGAAATAAGGTTTTTCTTACAGCTGTATACAGAGGATTTATTTTAGTTAATTAGTTTACAATGTAACTGGAGAAAATCAAATCAAATTTAAATCAAAAGCATTTGACTTATCTGCATCTCTGAAGCTGTGGTGGAGGTTGCTCGGCGCAGTTAACTTTTCTTGTTTGAACCACTGGATCACTTTATTTATATTGACCCATCATTAGGAAGAGAAAGTGGTACAGTCATTGTGGTTCACCTAGGATATGATCAATACCATCATTTTGTTATGTGACATATTTACTGGAGAATTTCTTAGTATTCCACTGGTATTCTATTGGAAAGGTTTAACTTGGGCTTGTCCTAATTAGATATGTTGATCAGAGTTCAATTACGATGGTCTTATGTTGTTACCGTTTGTTTTTAGGAATTTTTCCACATTAAATGATAAAGACAATGAATGAAGTATCGGCCATGAGCAGCTTCCGTTCAAAATGGCTGACAATGACATTCAAAATCCCATATTGGTCGAAGTGTAATGTGACATGTTTGTTTGTGTCTTTTGTGCGTATTGCCATTGTGAAAATGTCACATTAGTTCTTGGGTCAGAAAGCAGAAGTGCCAGCAGGCAGCTCCCGCCGAGAAGCAGCGCAGCGTTTCATTGCTCTCAGTGTGATGCCTTGTTTCTCTCACATTTGGAAACACAATCTACGTACACACTACATCTCTACTGACATGGGGTTTTTCAGGACCTATACTGATATTCCGGGATTGACGATATTGAACATTTTTGTAAATACTAAATTAATTTTGATCTTATTCCATCTCCCAAATCCTAAATTCCTAAACGTGTATCTCTATAATCTGCCGCAATATTCTTTATACCTCAAATTATGAAGATGTCAAACAGGCCAGCCAAACTATACCTGTGTTCTTAGAACCTTAAACACATTAGACTTAGCCTTAGGGGGGTGCTACAGGAAAAGGTCAGTGGGTTAAAGGGTTTTTCTGGTTAACTGCAAATTGCATCTAGTTTTTGTGGTTTGCGCCATCACTTCCATCAGTTATGGTTGTTAAGTTTGAAGAACAGCTTTGCTAAAGCTACACGTTGCCTGGTGATTCTAGATTTGAATAGGCTGCATTATTGTGAAACACTTGACTCTGAAACAGGAAACTGTTCCAGCAGACATTTTGATGCTAAGCTTCCAGTTTCTTTTACCAATAGCTGGTGTATTTTTCAGCTGTTTCTCAGAGGGATCTTTGTCTCTTTCAGTTTAACTATTGTACAGCATTTTGTTCTCCATGTACTAAACAAAGAAATATCTATTTATAAAGAGATCTTTCTAAAACTTGACCCAAGTAATAATAGACAAGAATACAAAATGAAACGGTTCATGTTATGTGGAGCAGGAATGTGCTGTAATGCCAGTGCGCCTTTCAGGATTGCAGTTTTCAGAAATGTGAGGGTTCATCCTCTGGGAAGCATGAGCATCCATGCCAATTCTTTTGATAATATGGGCAGAAGTTGTCAAGATGTTTTGTTGCAAACAGCTGGATAGACAGATGGATCAACCAACATACGCAACATTGTAGCACTGAAGTCACACTAGCAATTAAAACAGTGAAGTCTCTCTACAAAATCAATTTATATAAATGGCAATGGCAAAAGTTGCGCACGTAAATCAAGTTATGTCACGTTACATACTTAGCTTACGCTGTGTACATAACATGTTACGTAATGTACATACGCCGCTTATATAGGGGACTTAACTACGCAACAAACGATCTTGGGTTTTTGTTGAATATGTTTCCTTTTTTATTTTGAAATGTACTTCCTCCATGTGCAATGTCTCGCCTTTGTGTGTTTCCCGCCACTTTGATTCACCACAGCGGCCCTTAATTACTCACTCTCCCCTGATTAATTGTTAGTCTTTGCTGTTTGTACACTCCCTTGTTTTGCCCTGTTCCCCCTCCCAGATTCTCTTTGTTCTACCCAGTGTGCTCATCGCTTCCCAGCAATTCACCAGTGTAATCTATCAGTGGTTTTTGGACTTTGCCTTGTTCCCTGGTTTTGGGATTTGTTTGTTCTATTTGTAGGTGTATGACCACCTGCTTTTCTGTTAATACCTAGATTGTTTTAAACGTACCTTGTAAACCTTAAGTCCTTGTTCAACCCAGAACTCTTTCAGAAGTTGTGTTGCCTTGACCTAACCAAGTTGTTTCTGTTACGAAAGTTTATTTAGAAAACAACTGTGTATCCATAAAATGAGTGGAAACTGACACTGGCAAAACTGAAGCCAGAGGGGGTACATATCTTTAGAAGCATAGGGCCACTGACCAAGCAGCCGTATTTGACGACTTGGGAGTTAGAACGTGTTGCAATGGTACAAATACGTCTCTTGAATTACTGCATTAAGTTATTGTCAAGCCAGCCAGCCAGCATGGATAGCTATAGTGATTGACTGGCACTAGCTACTTCCCACTGGGCTAGCAGTTAACTTGCACTACGTATGTCATGAGGATGCGTACACTTCTTGTGTGTCCAGGTCTGTAAAAGGCACTGAGACTTTGATGGGCCACTAAAACTAAAAAGAGTCAAGCAGCATTACTTTTGACGGCCCAGTCATTTGCAGTTACTTTTGCCTTTCTTTCCTTCCTCACTGTCACAGTAGGGAAACAGCGAGGTTGAAGCGGCATGTACCCAGACATTCACTGAACAATGTGCGTTCTTCGTCATCCGAGCTTCCGGGGACGGCTTCTTGTCACCTCCTACTTGCTGTCTCCTGCTAATCCGTCATCAGTTAAAGTTCACTCACACTAATACAGCCATTCACATGCATTTGAAAAAAAAGAACCACAGGGTATGAGTGCACAGTGCGCCTACCTCTATTTCTGACAGCATCATCTAAATCTCTGATCCATTACAAAAACAGGGCCTGAATCGTTACACTCAGAGATTTCTTCAGGTAGAGAAAGAGAAAGTGAATCCAGGGCAGCAGATCAGGTCTCACCCTGCTGAGCAGTCGTTGTTTTCTGGGTGTAATAGTTTTTAGGCCTCTGCACACTGTGGTTTCATTAGCAGCTATGTGAGAAGAATGCCCCTGCAGAATAGGAGGCGTCTTTCACGGCCTCAGGCGCAACCTCCTGCTGAAGGCGGTGATGACAAAGCAACAGCACAGAGCTGTTGTGAAAACTCGGCCTTTCAACTTGTGGCAGGTCGGGATGAATGTTGGGGCAGCGTTCGGAGGCCGTTGTTCTTCTCTGTCTACTATCACAGATGATGACCCAGAAAGAGTTACACCGAAGGAGCAGGGGAAGCTCAGGATTAGAGAGGAGCGGCTGTTAAGGTGTGGAAACAGTGTCAATATCGGAAGGATTACAAGATGGCAAACAGCCCTCCTTCAGGTACCAGTTATGTGTTTATTTGAGTGTTTGTGAACAGGATTCATTTGGAGACCGAAAGAAAAATCTGTGGATTGTTCAAAGGCCTTGAAAAATATGGATTATGATATATATTCTGTCTGGAGCAAAGGCTGAATGTATGCAGCGTCTCAATGCCACCGGGCGTCTGTTCTTCAGCAGCCACTTTTATAACATGGTTTATGGTCATTTTACCAACATAGTTTACATTTTACAAGCATGGATATACGTTTGCAGAAACCTCTCAGAGCTGCTGTCATTCTTTTTTATTGTATTTGTCTGACGATTTTGTGATCATAATATGCCTTCTCTCCTTCATTGCATAGTTTTGATCTTGGGGTCCCTTTAAGAAACAAAATCCTTTGCTGACCTGAACAAAGGATTCAGGTTCAGGTTTAAAAAGCCATTTTTTAAAAACCCAATTCCATGTTTTTTCTTTAAACAATAAAAGTTGCGCACAACCACTCGTAAACCGGCGGAATCAATTGCTTCTGTTGAGATTAAATCTCTTTCGCGGATGAGAAATTCCCCTTAAAAAAATCCCAGAGGAATTCTTTAAAATTAAAGTTTTCAACATCACAGCCTTGTGTAATTTGTAGTCAGCCCTTGCCAAGTGGCTTTGCTCAACTGTGAAGCCGCGTCGCTGCAGGAGGTCCGTAAGATGCTGATCGGCCACCCAGCCGGCACCAAATGGAATGATTAGAGTTCCTTTTGAAAAGGCAGCATATGGATAATGCATCTTGAAACGGAACATGTTTCCTTCGGCCCTACGCATTATTGCAACACTGCTGTAGGCAAACATGTTCAGCTACAAATGCACATTTGACAGTGTCAAAGTGATGAACTGTTGTGTAGCAGGCGTGCTGAGGCTCTAGTCTTGGTATTTGCGCAGGCGAGTCATAACCACTGGCTATTGGATGTTACGCTAATAGATTTAATGGGTGTTGTGCTGTTGCTGTGTGGGTGAGACCCTGTGAGAGCACCTCATCTATCCGATGAGGAGGCTTCATAAGTGCCACCCACGCTCTCTTAATCTGGAGCGGCGCTTTCGCGCGAGAGCGTCTTCATGGTCTGTGGGAAACTCAGTCTTGTGTTTTGAGGGTGTCTGAAAGGATTTGAAGAGCGAGAGCATAGAGCGTGCACTCACTTGAGTGTGTGTGTGTGTGTGTGTGTGTGTGTGTGTGTGCAGAACATCACTGTGAATGAGAAAAAAAGGTGATGTTTCAGTGTCTTTTTATAGATGCAGTTGTGCAGCAACACAGAAGTGTCAAATAGTGGGTGTGCTCTGTTTGATTTCTTCAGGAAAAAAACAAAAAACAAAACAATTCCCAGCCTCCACTTCCAAACATCACGAGGCCCTTATGAAAGCCAATGTCAAAACATTTATTTTTGCTTGGAACTGCCTCCAATGCCTAGAGGCAGCAGCAACGCAACGCAAATCTAGCTGGTAAAGAATTGCAAATTGACGGATGCATCAGTGAATTGAAATCACCAAGGTCCGTCATCAGCTCTGTGAGCGCACGGAAGCTATCGGAGCACAGGGACACAGCCTCAAGTCTGCAGCTACAGCCTCTATTCACTTTCACAGCTATGTCGGAGCTGTGAATTTACACTGAGCAGCACTTTTTTAGGAACAAGTTTTTTGACAGCTAAGGATATTTACAGTTTGTAGTCTCTAAATGAGACTTGATGAGAATGAAATATCAAACGTTGGTGCATTTCAACACCAGTCTTCTGTAGTGCCTTCACCGGTCTGACCAGTCCACTCTTACCAGCTGAGCCGTTCCGTTGGATCTCTAGATATCTGTGGACGTCAGTAGACCTGGAGACGTGGGGTTTCTGTGTTTAGACGTCTTTATACCCTAATGTGACCTGAGGATCTTTATGAGCTCTTTACATCATCCCATGACATCTACCAGGTATACATTTAGAATACACTGCAAAAAAGCAAAAAGTACATTTGTTTAATTACATAGTCCTAGTAGTTAATGACACTTTATTCAAGACACAATCACCAAACAAGTAACATTTCAGTGAGATGTAGCGACATGTTTTTGGACAATGTATCTTAAATATCGTATAAAGTGAAAAAATACAACCTTTGAGCACTACAGGCTCATTATGACACACATCACTTCCTTATTTCAGTTATATATATATATAGTTCAAACCTCACAGCAGGAGAAGCCCGGGTTCGATCCCCGATGGTCCTTCTGTGTGGAAGACTGGCCTTTTTTCCAGTGTAGAATCAAATAGAAAGCCTTTATAGTCATTCGTACAAAATACACCGAAATTAGGTGCGCTACTCCAGATCAGCGCAGTTAAAAGACAAGACAAACACCAGAAATAACTTCAGCAAACAAACAAAAAAAACAGGTTCTGAAATAGTAAGTGAAAAAAAAAAAAATACAATGTCTTTTTGCACTAATATAAGAGCAATCATTGCAGCAGATCCAGTAGTTTTGCCCTCTAAAAGACATTCATTCATATTACACGAGAAGAGGCATTCAAGGCTTGTTAGAGCCAAGTGTGCTTATGGCTTGGGGAAAGACGCCGTTCTCAAGTGTGGTGGTCCGTGCTTT
This sequence comes from Anarhichas minor, assembly GCF_050575085.1. NCBI lineage: Eukaryota > Metazoa > Chordata > Actinopteri > Perciformes > Anarhichadidae > Anarhichas > Anarhichas minor. The sequence goes on along the minus strand of NW_027466466.1, from coordinate 1,229,430 downwards.
GATGGTCCTGTAGTGGGTAAACGGTCAAACTGTTGGTTATCAGAATGAGAGGAGTCCTTAAGGATGTCTTCCAATGACGGCAGAGGGCAGATTGTCTGTGCGGTGTTGATGACCCTCTGAAGAGCTCTTCTGTCTGCTGCCGATCAGCCAACGTACCACACTGAGATGCAGTACACCAGCACACTGTCAATGGAGGAATGGTACAGGGTGATCTCCTGAGGACTCTCACGAAGTGTAGCCGCCTTCTTAACAACGGCAGTGGTGTTTGGAGAGTGTATACTACGTCTCTACGTCACTCCTCCACAGTACAAATATGGTCACTTTCGTTCACTGGTGGCAAAAAACAAGATGCAGATGGAGAAAATGACATACTGGAGGCTTCTAAACTGCAGTTTTTTGGGGTGGGCTGGAGTGCAGTCGAAGGTGTCTTTATGTCTCCAGATTTTGGGTTTTTAACTGATGCATTTAGGTTCTTAGATGATGTCTTTTGGCCTTAGGAAAACTGGACCCAGTATTAGTTCCAGTGGTTTAGCTCATCTCACAGCACGGAGAGGCGGAGGGGCGCTGGGCCACTGCACTGCTTTTTCTGTCTGGCTTGCAATGGTAGACCAGAAATCCTGAAAAAGCTGTAACAGAGTTTAGCTTTCACATGTGTTGAACATCCACAGCCAGATGAAGTGCAGATGACTTTATGACTAAATGTGGCATCTTCAGGTATGCAAGAATCTGTTGACATCAAGGCCTTCTCTGCTGGCCTAAACAGACTCACAAAGTTATAGCGATTTTACCATTTAATATTTTTTCTTATGTATTATAATATAGAAAAATATTTTCCCATTATCTTATTTTCTCATTGCACAGCTCCTGTCTTCCTCAGTTGCTCTGCTTCCAGTGCAGCTTGTTTTAAGTAGAGCTTTTATCCAATCAGATTTCACCTCTGTGTCTCTAGGTAAGAACAGAGGCCCAGGCCTGCAGACTCACAAGTGAATCCATGTGCACTTTAAGTGAATGGGGACGATATTGATGATTGTCATAGTCTTCAACCAACCAGATCTTTAGTTTGAGATGTTGGGCGTATTCTTTGATGTGTCAGAGCCTGCTAGCTGGCCTACAACTACGTCAGCATTACGTGCAGCTCAGTTTCCAGGTGCAGCTCTGCAGTGAGGTGCAGCGTGTGCTGTGATTGGTCAGTGGGCGAGCACGTGACTATCGTGCCTTCACTTTTCAAAAGGTTCAGGAGCTTGCTGCCTGATAAAAAAGTATCTTTTAAAGAGACATCTGTAGCTCTAAAGATGATGATATCTTAATAATATCTTTAGGTCTTAAGACATCTCGTTACCAAAAGAGGATTTATTTTGTTGTTTTGTATGTTTCCATGCCTACAGATAGCATGTATACGTCAGTGTTTAATAAATGGCACACACATTCAATTTGTATCATCATGTTCTCATGGAGGTTTATGGCAGTGCACCACGAGGCCACCTCCCTGGGTTCAATCGAGTCACAGTGGGTTGTGTGAAATTTTGCAGTCAAGATATAATTTAAGCAGCTAAAAATATGAATGGAACTGTTATTTAGTTCATTTGTCTTTGGTGTGTCATTATAATGAGACAGTCAACTCTAGAACTGAACTGCCTCTGGGCATTAGCCATGTGTTTGTTTGAAATGAAAAGCTGAATGGAGCCTGAAAACACCCGACAGAGAATGCTCTCCCTCTCTTTCTGAGAACAACTCAATGATTTATTCAGAGTGTTTGGACTACAGATATAATTGGCTAGTGAGATGAGTGCTGTCTTGTGTTTCATCGTCTCATCTCTCAGAGTACAGTTCAATTGAATACAGTGATGACGGCTCTTGGAGGCGTGAGACGGGAGGGAAAGCTCTAAAAATAAAAGCAAGAGGGAGTTAAAACGGAAAGTCGATTGAATCAGATAAACGTCAAGGGGAAATCTGTTGATTTTCAGATTTGTTCATGGCAACATCTCTCGGTCCTGTCTCTTCCAACAGCTCCGTCCACGAGCTCCTCTTTCTGTGAAAGTGATCTCTGGCTTCACACAATCCCTTCCCTGAGGAATCCGATAGATCTTTTAAATCCTCTCCTCTTTGATAACCCTGCTGCTCCGAGGTTTATCCCCTGCTGAATGCTGCTCCCTCTGTTTCATTCTCCCTCCCTTTCCCGTCACCTTTACAGACACAATGCTCATTATTCCACACAAATTACATTTTGATCGATTTTCAAAGCTCTTTTTCAGTTGAGAAGCACCTGCTGGATCCAGAAAGGGACTCCATGCTACTGGTGTTTATTGTCATAACTGAATAATGTGTTTATTTGTATCTATATACATATTAGAAACTAAGCTTGAATCTTTAAATATCTTGTTTTGTCAGTCCAAGAATCCCAAACCATATTCAATATACAATGATACAAAACAGGTAAAAGTAGCAAGCTGGAGCCAGGGAAGGTTTGACATTGACTGATTGATTACCCAACATTTCAGCACTGACGAGGAGCCATGGTTTAGTCTGTAGATGATTCATGGAACTTGGAACATTCACTCATCTTTTCTATGCAATACAAACTGAGTAGGGTGCTCAGCGTTTGTTACACACTGCGTCAACTTGCAGCCCAGTCGCCAAAATGTTGGCTTTGTTCGTTTCTGCAAACCACAGATATGTAGAATGGCGACGTTTATGCATTCGGTCAGAGCGAGTAACGGAGTATGATGAGCGTCCGAAAGTTACGCGGTATAATAACGAGTACAACAAGCGAAAGAATCCACTACAGCCGCGTTCGTGTGAAACCAAAAGTAATCCTTTGACTTTACGCTAGTTGTGGAATGCCACTTAAGAAACTCTGCGATTGTTTTTTATTTATGCTAGTTAAGTGTTACGGTTGTTACATTACGTTTGGGTCTCTGTTATGTTGTGATGTTACATTGTGACGTTGTTAAATTGTTATATTGTTACGTTGTGATGTAATTAATCCTTGACTTTACGCTTGTTATGGAATGCCACTTAAGAAAGTCTGCTAAGGGCGGTTATTATTTATTTATGCTCGTTAAGTGTTACGGTTGTGACATTGTTATGTTGTGACATCGTAACATCGTCACGTTGTTACATTGTTTTATGTTGTCATGCTGTTACGTTGCGTTGTTGCATTACATTGTTCACGTTGTACGTTCCAGGGTTGTATCTTTTTTTAAATCATTTTTTCATATTAAGTAGTTTTGTCCCTTACATCTAACTAATTGTGTCACAACGTTAACCATGTGACACCTTGTATACATCTATAGACTGACAAAATTACAAATGAATAAATACTTATTAACAAATATCTTTTTACCAAAGGTATTTACTGGCATACTTTTTTTAAAACAAGAAACTTGGTCCAAAAGCAACCAGAAGACAGTCCGACCCAATTAAATATGTTATTGACCCAAACAGAACTAGATCATGTTGGCCCGTATAGAGTACATCAACACTAGTCAAGTTTCCATCCAAATGTTGTGCAAATTGCAGCTGAATTTCCAGAAAATGTAATGAATAATGAATGTGTTACCGTCCACTGCTGTTGGCTTAGGTCTATGGTTAAAACCTCAACATGAGTTTCCTGACTGAACTATTTATTATATTTGACTGTTTGATTTTTAAAAACAATTTACCGGTTTTGCCATTTCCTCAAACGTAACAAACTACTCAGTGCATTATGATGGCCTTCTTGCTGTCTAGGTGGTATGAACAACAATATAGAAGCCATATGAATGAGGTCAGTCTCCATATGAAGATGAAGTTTGATTGTGCCTGTGTGTGTGTGTGTGTGTGTGTGCCTGTGTGTGTGTGTGTGTGTGTGTGTGTGTGCCTGTGTGTGTGTGTGTGTGTGTGTGTGTGTACACACACAAAAGCATCTGCAAGATTGAGATCAGGCTTTCAAAGAGAAACCGTTCCATGCGTGTGAGCGTGTGCGGGATGGGTTATTGTATGTTTGCGTGCACATTAGAAGGTTTCCAGGATTCTGCTGCAGCTAATCTTCTGTATCGACGCCACACAAACACACACTCAGGCATCCGTCGCGGTGGTTGTTGTTGTGCCCCTACCGAGCTGAGCAGCAGGCCTTGGCTTCCTCTGTGCCACGGTGCCATCTGGCAGCTTCAGATGGTTTGGTAACTCCACACCAGGGTCCTGCTCTTTCATCCAGCGGGACCGAGTCGACTGAGGCAACGGAAACGAATGGCTCCACTGAAAACACACGAGTCCCACGGTCCGCATGCAGCCATGGAGGAACTATTTCTACTGAAATAGCATTTATTTATTGTTTTTTTTTTTATTATTAAGGGGACATTTTTAACACAAGAACCGGGCAGCGAGCGTTGAACATCTGTGTTTATGTGGCATCTCTTCCGTCTCTTCCTGTTTCCTTCACCTACATTCCCCTGGGTCCTAAGTCCCTCTAATTACAGCTTCTTATCACCCTCTATGTACCAACGTACATTTATAACAAATGCCACACATATTACGGTAATCAGCGTTGCATATGTGTCTGACCAAAATACCCCAAAAAGCAAAAAAGAAATGATTCATTTAAATAATTATTTTAGAGTTTTTAAAGTGTTTTGTTTGGAATATGTATAATAAGCATATCATTTAGTTATCGCTACTGAGAATTTAACAAACATAAAAAACATTACGTAGATATGTTTGCAGTTTTCAAGGAGTATATTTAAATTGCATCTATTACACACATGAAGATAAAGTTATGAACACCGGCTGAATATCTATAATCAGAATCATTATAACTGTATTTTAACTGCTACTGTGTAAAGGGAATGCTGCTGTTAAAAATCACCTTATTTGTTTAAAGTGTTTGCAAACCAAATGTTATTGCACTTTTGTTCATATAGCAGTACTTTTAAAATAAAAGTGCGCAATACACTACTTTTCAATTCATTATTGAATTGTGTGCATAACAATGCGATTAATGGAAAAAGAATCATGCGATTAATCGGGATTAAAAATTGTAATCGTTGCCCAGCATTAAAATATACATTACTTAATAATGGTATGGGAAAATAAGAGTCTGCTCTTTCTATTTTTAGAACAAGCTTCTGTTTTGTTGCTATTTTAATCCTTCAAAAATGGTAGAAAAGACAAGAAGAAGAAGAGCCTCTTTGCCTTGTGGTGTTTGTTTTGGCCAGCTCTTTCCTCACTGTTTCTCCTTCTATAAATGGACGGTAAATATGTTGTTTCTTCATTTGACTCTGGCAGAGAGGATAAGAAAGGAAGGAGGAGGCAGGATGGAGTTTCTTTCTCTCTTTTTTTGTTAAAGTGTGGGCAGCAGAAGAAGTGTCCCCTCTTGTTTCTGTATAATGCGTGTTGGCTGGAAGAAGCCATAATCCACACTGAAGGAATGTGGGTGGAGTGCGTACACGCACACACACAAACACACGTGAATGTGTGAAAGTGGCAGAGGCGGGCCGTGCATTCTATACCTGGGCCTTCAGTGCTGTCCTACTACAGTTGAACCATCTCCTAATAACATCATTATGACGCCACAGCTACGGTTATTATTCGTTTCTAGGGGTGTAACAATACACGTATTCGTATTAAACCGTTCAACCGAACAATACGTCTGACAGAGGTGAAATCTGATTGGATAAAAGCTCTACTGAAAACAAGCTGCACCGGAAGCAGAGCAACTGAGGAAGACAGTAGCTGTGCAATGAGAAAATAAGCTAATGGTAAAAATGTAATAAATGTGTATTTATGAAAAATTATTAAATGATAAAATAGCTATAACTTTGATGTGATTCTGTTTAGGCCAGCAGAGAAGGTTTTGCTGGCCCTGAGGGCCCACCACTGGAAAGTGGTTCACGGAAACGGTGTTAAATTCCGTGATCCTGAACTGAAAGCTCAACCAATGAAACGGCTGAGGAATTGTAAACACGAGTGTTTACAATGATTGGAACATTCTGGAGTGTGAATGTACATGTTTTATGTTGCTTTGAACTGGGAAGTTGAGATGTGTATAAATGATGCACAAGAATATGTCTATTTAATGGAACGGTGCATCCATAAAACGAGCATATATTGACACGCCGTCCCCGACACGTCCTAAACTGACTCTAGAGGGGTTCCTAGTGCGCTATAGTTTGAGAGTAAGGCCACTACTCAAGGTATCGAGGGCTGCAGGGATGATGCATATTTGTAGGCCAACCAGAAAGTTAGCATCAGTGGTTCCGTCCACAAAAATCCAACAGGATTTTTTCATTGGATTTCAGATTATTGCATAATCGGGCGAGGACGCAGGAGAACAGACTTCCAGGAAGTGTTGTAACGGCTGACACGCCCCCTCATTGTTCATCAGTCATGTGATTGGACGCTGCACCTGATCGGTCTGTCTGACTGGAGTTTCATACCAGAGTGAAGACAGATTAAACTCAAGCTTTATATTTGATTCGTTTTCTGATTCACCATCTGGTTTAAATAAATGTTAATTGTCTGAACAACAAAACGACCACAAACAACTTTCTTCATTTATTAGAAAGATTTTTGTTTTCATGATCTGATATTTCCCTCAATAACTTTTATTATGGAAACAATTAAAGTCAGAGAGAGCTGGAGAGACAAAACACTTTTTCCATCATCATTTCAGTCACGTGAGGCTGATCGTTACTGAGTGTCTGGTTTGATGAGTTATATCATTCAAGAGAAACCATAATCATATTCTGGGTTAATTAATAATGACGTCACAATCAGAATTTCAAAACGTACACGCAAATTATTAATAAATATGACAAATGCATTCCGGCAGTAGAAACAGGACAGAACAGTTTGTTAAAGAGGTAACAGGCTACAGAGAGAAACACCTCTACAGTGAGGATTACTGTGTGTCTTTATTAGTATTATTAGTTAATATTATTAAGTACAGTGATCATGTGAACAGACACAAACTTCTCAAAAGTCTCTCCAGCTGTTAAAGCCGACTGACAGCCGATCCAGCTGAGATCAGCTGATCCTCCGTCATCAGAAACAGACGTCGCTTCACGTGATGCAACTGAGGAAAGGATGTCTCATCTCTCTTAAAAAATATCTCCTTGTTTCCTCTCTCCTAGCATGGTTTCCTTGCGTCTTAGTCCCTCATGCCAGGGATGCATGGAGAGACGCAAGGAAAGGACGCAAGTGAGGGAAACGGGGATGCAATTAACAGACTTGGGATGTACCCGATGACTATGTCCACTTCTTATATACAGTCTATTGTGTCAATAAGGTTAGGTCCAACCACGACCCCCCCACAACAGCTTCAGGGGCTCCTAGATATCGATTTGCCAAGTAAATGAAACTCAACAGGACATTCTTCCAAAACCTATTCCCTCATTTAGTGTTTTGATGATGGTGGTGGTGGAGAGCGCTGTCCAACATGAGGCTCCAGAATCGAACAGAGGTGTCATAAGGTCACGGCACATGATTCACATTGTGGTCATCATCAGATCGTTCGGTGAGCCACTGACACCTTTTATGGAAGAGTCTGCATTTGTTTTCTCTACACGTGTAACCGGTGGGTATGGACCCAAATGCAACACACAAGATTCCAGGGATCGTTGGCTTTTATTATAAACTACAGAATGATACGCTAAGTCCTTGGCAGAGCTGCAGGTACAGCAGGCAGAGTTAATCAGAGTCAGGAACAGAAGGCTGGTGGGTTTACCGGGAGTCAGGCAAGACGGGTAGAACAGGGGCAGGCAGGGTTGGTACCACAAGATCAGTCCGTGAGAGAGTGCTGGAGAGTCTGGCTTCAAAAAGCAAAGAACAATCTGGCAATGTGTGTCTGGGAGGCAGGAGTGTATATAGTGGCTTGATTAGTGATCAGAGGCAGATGAGTGAACAGGTGAAGGGAGTTAGACTGATGAGGAGGGAGTGGCTGACAGGTAGAGTGAGGAGGGTGTGGAGCTGAACTGTGACAACACGTGTAGTCAGGCTTTCAGCCAAGCTAGCGATGCAATAGCAGGTCGACTGTTCAACCACTTTTTATGTTTTTAATCGACATGCATGTCCCCCAAAGGATGAATCCTACTAACTTTGGATATTTCCTCACTTTCTTTATTCAACATCATCATCTGGTCAACATTTTAACTCGTCCAACACTTTGGTTTATCACCAAACACTTGAAAAACTAATGACATTCCCATCAGTCTTTAGCTGTGCTTAGCGCATTTGCTCACTGCTGTGCCTCAGAGAGTCACTAAAGTAGCAGCAGCTGTGTGTTCGGACGGAGATATTTTTCTTTTTAAATGATTTTAAACTACTACTAATTTAAAAATGAAAAAAGACCAAACCTGCAAACCTCATATGACAACTTTGTGACATGTCGGATTTTGTCGGTGCATGCACTTTGTAACGGATCCACATTCTGACTGCTGAAACCTATGAACACAATAAGCAGTAATAATGCTAAGTGCACTAGGGCATTATGAACTCCAGTCTGGCCTTAATATGTTCTGTGGCCACGCAGAGGTTGATGTAATATCCCGCTTCCGTTATTTATAGCTACCAAGAGGGAGTTGATTACTCTCTCGTTTTTTCTTTTTCTCTCCATCTCTCTCTCTCTCTCTCTCTCTCTCACACACACACACACACACACACACACACACACACACACAAAACAAACTGCTTCTCTTTCCATCTTTCTCCTTTTGCTCTGGAAACTTTTGAGACTGAAAGTTTGTTTTTTTTAGAGCTAAATCTCATCTGACTATTGGTGCATCTTTCTCTGGGCTGGCTTTCACCTTGAATTGGAATCTCAGTATGAAGTGAGGCTGTTGCGTGCTTCCACCCTCACACTAATCCCTTACAGCAACCGCCCAAGATGTGGATTTCTGTGCATGCTGTATCGCTTTTGGAATCAAAGACTGGGTTCTGCGACCCCCCTGCAAATGCTCTTCCATTATTACGTTTCATTATTTCTCCTACCTGCTGGTTCCGACTTGTCCAGTCTCCCGGGAGGGGAGGGATTGCATTCGTTACTTAGCCTGGAGGATGCCCAAATGAGACCAAATGATATAGCAGGTCATGGCGGAGGAATAAAGCGAAGTATCATTAAGTGGATCTACCTGTATTCTCACACGCTGTCGTGCCTGAGGCTACTTCATAAACTTTGCAGTCCAATCATTTGCAGTGAACAAACCATATTGTCCTCCTAGTACGACATGTATTATTCTGTCGCTAACACAGATTGTTAGATAACGGTAGTGAACATACTGGTTCTTTTTCTCTGTGGGGCATGCTGCTCTGTAGCTTTAGCCGTGGTTGATGGTCTCGCTCTTTGAAAAGCAATGGAACATATTCATTTTTTGCAGTTCAGGCAGTAACAACAGATACACATGTTGTAACTGACAGCACTGAAGACATCACAACTCAAAATGTGCTCTACCAAATGATCGAGAAGACCATTATAGGGTTAAAAATGAAGTTAAGTGTGCCGTTATGGTCCTGAATACAGTTTTCTCTACACAGTTATCCATATTATTTTGTGTTTCATACCAAATCAACTCTGGATCAAGTCATTTTTTGACGTTCTGATAACATTAAAATAGCACAACGTTGTAGCAGGGAATATATACAAATATGAAACAAAACTACATATATATTGACAGATGGGTGATTGATTAGCATACAGACCCTGACAGAAAGCATTCAATCATTTCTTGACTAAATCAATAAATGTGTACAACCTCTTTGATGAGGGTCAAGTGACTTGGATTATTTCCCCTTCACGTTTTCAATTGTAATAGTGTTGTGGACACACCAGACTAGAATACAACACACCACTATAGATACATATACTGTTTATATAGATCGCTTTATGGCCAACTATAACAATGACTATTGTGGCTAAAGGGGCCTTCAGCATTTCAGCACCACGGCCAGCACACCTCCACTGAGCCTGCAGCAGAAGCTAGGCCACAGCAAACAGGTTGCTCTCTGTAAATAGTAAGTACATGACAAACTGCTGAGATCCCAGAATCCCTCGGGGAGTGTTCCCACCGCTTGTCAACAGTAATAAGACCTGAAGGTCACACAAGTGTCTCCACTTTAATGGACAAAGTGCCGATGCCCCCTCACTGACTGCGTGACTCTAGGAGCAGTTGTCACTATCACAGACCGACAACACAATGTAAGGAGACATATGTCCCCCAGTAAAATTAGCCACCTGGGCTTTGGCCTACTTTCAAATAGCCTACGTATACCTAATGGGCATTATACAGTATACTCTGCTGTGTGGGATTATGACTTGATTTATTGTCTCGAGGTCCAAAGTGCTCTTGAGGTCACTGGTGGTCCAGTTCAACTTTTGTTGTATTAATATACTGTAATGTTGTAATTTTGCATAGTGGAAGATTATAAAAACAGACATCTACTGTCTATAGCTTGGCCATATTCCACATTTTCACTTGTTGGAACGTCCACATCCAAAATCTGTTAATTTTTTCTTCACATTTCTTGTTATGCAATTTCACAACTTGTAAAACCAATGGGAAATAATTATTGGCAAGTTCTCAGATGTTGTACTTAAAGCGACCAGGAACTTTCATTTTGTGTTGATTTTGGCGGTCACTGTAGACAAAAGATGTCGTGTTTTTGAGCACCAGAGTCCCTTTAGAAAACCTCAGTTTACTGCAGCAGGGTCTGCTTCAGAAGCAGTTTAAAGCTCCTCACAGTACGTTTAACAGTTCCATTGAGGACTATGGGGTTTTGCTGGGCAAAATTACATTCCGGAAAAACAAACAAAAAGAAAATAAGTAAAGACGGCTTTGTACCATCATTTAGACTGTGCTGGAATATACAATTCAAAGAAAACACAGTTTTTTTTACTGTTAACTGTATGAATAAAATATGACAAATTCAAATAAATAAAACGTGTTGATTGTTGTTGTTTTTGTTTGTGTGTATGGTTAAGCTTCTGGATGGGGGGTTGGGACCTCATTGCCTCAGCATATCTTAAACAGCCCTGGGAAATGAACCCTTCATTCGCATTTTTTGATATACATGATGTATTACAACATATCGTCACGGTCTCCCAGGAGATGTAGTTGATAATTGGTCTTTGATAAAATGATTTTATTATCAAAATATTTTCAGCATTTTCCCCCCCAAAATGTTGAAAATATCTTTGATAAATTACAGAACAATAAAAGCTATTGGAACAAATGAGGGACTATGCTTTTAGTGTTTAAAGGACGTATTTCAAGCATAAAGAGAGAATAGGCCACTGTTTTTTATCGTAGTTGTCACATTTCCCATATTCCAACGCGTGCCCGAATGCGACACGGATGTGTGCAGGTGCGTGAGCTACCTGAGTAATGAGATCCAGCAAAATGTCCCCCTGTGATTTCACGTATTTCCGACGTGTTGCTATTTATGAACCCAATTTAAGACGCCACTGTAACATTGATATTGTTAATACCTTCATTATTGTTACATGAATGTTACCCTGAAGCGCTTTGCCGCTTTCGTGTTTCACTGTTTTTAATGAGAGTCCAGAGAGTTGAGTTGTTATGCCACAGATCGCGAGTTTCCACGACTCCGCTCATCTTTGGTATTTCAATGACAAGTCGTCGAACATTTTTATTTACGCCACCTGGACCCGGGTGCTAAAACGACACAGTAAACCCAACTTGCTGTTTGAGGACTGCGGTTTAACATGTCTGCCTTGCAAACGGGTGAAAAAAGACAAATCCCGGGGCCATGGTAAGTTTCTATTTGTACTCCCTCCCTTTGCTTTCATGTCCACACATGCGTTTCCTGTCTTCTGCCAATGAATTACCGAACTCCTTTAAGAATTCCGTCAGTTTAGTGAGTCCGTTCTCGTTTGCGGCTGAGATAATGTGACGTTATGCAACTCATATTTTGTTCTTAAACGATCTTCCCATTAAATCGGCACTGAAGTGATCCATCAAGTAGCATTAATTACTTTGAAATGTTAGCGATATGGTTTACAATCCTTACCATGGTCTCTCTCTCTCTCTCTCTCTCTCTCTCTGCAAGGTGTCATTGTAGAGACTTTGTTAACGAGCTGTCCTGCAGTCAATACACAGCAGCGGGTGGTGTCATGAATGCACGGGGGTCTGGTTCGGATCCCTCCACATAGTTTTAGGTCAGGCCCTTCATTATAGATAGCACAGTGGGAAGGTAAAGCAGGTTTAACGGTTTACCTTCCTACATGTTTAAGCTTCAGCAATGGGCTGATGTTCCAAATGAGAGGCAACGTTCAGGATTATTAATGTGGCAGGGGGAAGGAGAAAAGGATATACATATATATCATTTTATTTAATATGATATAGCTGACTGGTTTGGTGACCCGTTAGATGTATTACCTGTGGGCATTGCTGTACATGCAATGTAAGATAAACTGTGGTTGTATGGAAGTCAGTGGCCGAAAATATTAACATGACACATTTGAATCAAATTGACATTTAAATTTGCCTTTGTGTATGAATGATGCATGACACAATTATAAGCTTCCAATGCGATTACTGCCAAAATTAAAGTGAAAGCTCCATTTACAAATAATTAGGTTTTGTATACTCCTAAACACAACACTACCACAGTGACAATGATACGTGGATGTGAAGTGGTCTTGTTGTTTTCTTGAAATGTTTTTATTTTGCACAATATACAATAGAACTGGACAGGAACCATAGTTTCATGTCACCTCTCTCGGTTTTGCCGCTCCTCTTCTACATGTTAGGGAGCCGCCTAATACCGTTCGCAGCCATCAGCCATCTCTGTCCAACTAAGTGAGTGTTTCACCAGCCTTCACAAGTTCATGGCAGTCCAGCATTAGTGCTGCAGACTCAGTGTTTCACGCCACCTGTTGGTGTGTTGGTGGGCACAGAGGTGGTCGTGTTTCTGTAGAGCAGAACTTCCTCTCATTGTGTGTGTGCATGTGAACCGTACCCTGGTTTCTGCTGCTGCCGCCTCGCATTTAACTTTGGGCTTATCGGTGAGCGCATTCTTTTTCTGTATTTGACACCCTAAAACCCAACTCAGAATGTTGTGTTCAAGTACATGTGCTGTTACTTTAAGGAAGTACTAGCAATACTTTTCTACTACTAATAAAACTACAAAAAGACAGACAGAATTATTATTTTATTTTACTTTGCTGAGGTAGAATGATTACACAGTGGTGGACTTATAATTTGTCTTTTCTTTACTATTCCAGCATTTTGATTCCTTTTCCAATACTATTGTATTTGTCTGGATTTGCTTCAAAATAAAAATAAAAATACTTAAAAAAAACAGTAGTAGTATGTATTACATCACTTTTTATTAGAAGTCGTCGCACAAAAGAACTACAGCTCCCATGTTGAAACTTGTCAGCACTCATGCTTACTGTAAGTATATACTTTATACCAATCAGGCAGCAACTTCGGGGTCTGAAAAGTGAAGCCAATGCTTAAGTGTCTTAAACCTGCAATCCCTCTACTGTCCACCAGGGGGCGGCGACTCTGGTTGTATAGAAGTCTATGAGAAAATGACTCTACTTCTCTCTTGATTTATTACCTCAGTAAACATTGTAAACATGAGTTTATGGTCTCAATCTCTAGTTTCAAGTCTTCTTCAATACAGCATGATGTTCATTTAGTAAATGATGGTCCATTTAGAGTCAAACAGACCATAAAGCAGGGGATGCTTTAGGGCGGGGCTACACGGTGATTGACAGGTTGCTACCACGGCGTTGTCTGGTCTGGGAGTTGTCTGTATTTTTCTTGGAACTTTAACCCTTTCACAGTGTTTTCACTTCATTAGAGTTCATTGTAATATTTGAGTCTTTTCTTTGCTCCACCCTCTCGTGTCACTTCTGGTTCCAAAAAACCAAAACAGCATGGCTACGGCCAACATGCGGAACTCGAGGGTTCAAAACATAACCCACAAACCAATGGGTGACGTCACTGACTATGTCCACTTCTTATATACAGTCTATTATTTTTAGTCACTTCCATTAATTATTGGCACACATCCATAATGTGATGTTAAATACGGTTTTCTTAAACCCCCCCGCCAAGAAGTTTTTGGCCTCTGGTTCTCTGCGGTGGACAGATTTGTGTTGGCTCGTTGTCAGACTGCATCGGCTCCGCTAGAGAAACCGTTCTATATTCAGTGCCTGGCACCTTGTTTTGTCAAGCAGAGATCCAGGTCCTGAGGCCTGACACCGTTTGACACCGCTCCACGTGCTCAGACTCCAGAGTCGGCCTGAAACTCGACCTATTTCAGTCCACAGCTCCGCGTGGTTTCGGAGGTGGTGTTGTGATGGGAGTTTTTCAGCAGCCGGGGCAGATTTGATAAATGCAAATTGAAGGTTTGTGAGTCATAAAAAGGAACATAGTATATTGGCATCAACATTTGAGCACAGGGGAAAATAATGCGATTCTCATGCAGTTAAATGACTTAGAAACACACTGAAATTGTGAATTACAGTTTCCAATCGGTACTGATAACGCAGAGCCAGATATAAAGAGAGAGTGCAGGGTAAATGAGGAGAGGATTGTTTCATGTGGAGCTGGGCTGCAGACAGGTGTGGGAATATCAGAACTCCGTTGGCCCAGAGCCCTCCGAGGAAACGCCTTGTGACATCAAACGGACTCTTTAATTGGTCCTGGAGCATGAAAGAAGCCAGGTCTTTATTAGGGCTCTATCGTGTCCTACCAGCCTCCCTGACCCTCTGTTTCGCTCTCTGGGTCATCGTGTTTCACTCCACACACGTAGCAAATCTCCTCGGCCCGGATTACTGCTTCGTAGGGATTTGGGATTTCCGCCCAACACATGTTGCACAGTTACCGTGTGTGTTGTGCTTCCATGTGTTTTCTGCTCTTCCACCGGTCTTTCATGAGAAGCCAATCCGTTTCCAGCACTGCTGACAAAGAAATAAAGAAGTGATGGCACAGCATGAAGAGAAATTGTCGCTCTGAAAACCTGCATCTTTTTGGTCCGTGAGATGGAAGGAGACTCGCAGTAAGCAGGTTTGCTGAGGCAACGGCATCACAAGATTATTGACCAACTGTTGATACCATTCAGAGGCTGAGAGGAATTCTTCCCTTTGCTTTTTTCATTTACTCCAAAGTATTTGAGGTGGATGTGTATTTTTGGCATCCGTAATTAACTCTAGCAACATTATTTTCCTGAAATGCAATTAGTTGTTTTAGGCAGAAACTTGTAAACTCAGTCATTCTTAATGGACACAACCAAGAGGAACAGTTTTTTCCCCATCGGCTCGGTGTCTTCAGCCCTGATGTGTTCCACCGCCACCGGAGATAAGCCCGGACCTCCGCCCAGAGGGGCTTTCTCCCCGGAGGGGGACAGGGACAAACCGAAGGAGGTGGCCGAGTGTAGGAGCCAGCAGCAGTCCCCTCCATCCCACGTAGTGGAGGAGCTCTTCTGGAAAGGCAGCAGCATTGTGGCTTTCTCCAAGTGGAGGCTTGGCTACGTGGGTAAGCTCTGTCAGATAGTCTGAGTAGAGTTCCTCTGGCTGATATCAGAGATATCGGCCTTTAGATGTGTGTTTGAGGGTGAGATCACAAGGTTTTATTTACATCTGACAGCTGTTGTTGTTGAGGTGTTGGACCATCGCTAAATAGAATGTGGATTAGAGAAGTTAAGAGACTCTCTGCCTTGATATGTAACCATTAAAGTGTTATTGGTCATTTCTGATAAAAAAATCCAAACTTTTCTATTTTTCATCAGACAAAGTTCTGTCTTCATTGTGTTAGTACAAGTGTTGAACTACCTGCTCGCTTTCAGTACTCTGCTGTGAATATTTAGCAACAAAACTATTTAAAGCAGCAGTGATGCGAATTTGCTACATTAGCAGCACTTTTTGAAAGAAAGGTTCCAACAGATGGACGCAAGCAGAGGACCAACTACCAGGATCCTGTCGACACAGGGCAGCGTGTGACAGTAAACTGTTGTATAGCCTAAGATACTATAAGATATTTTATTGAGTTAAATGCTGTGAGTGAATTTGAGTTCCCTCCAGTAAACGGTTACATAGTGCATATGTCTAGGGCTTTTATTGTGAAAGGTAGTAGTCGATGAGGACAAGGAGGGTGCCATTCATTATTCTCCCAACTGTCAAAGTGTCTCTGTGTTTAACCTTTACACCACCGTCAGTGTTCATTAGGATGCCACTTTAACGTCAGCTAAACGGCCATCTGCACCATGGAATGACCTTTGTGTGTGTGTGTGTGTGTGGGGGGGGGGGGGGGAGGGGAGGGGAGGGGGGCTGCGACATATGGCCTCCAGACAATCCCTCTGGCTTAATTTGGTGCCCTGACAGTAGCTGCTGCTCCTGCTCGGCCCACATCGTGGCCTGTAGCACTGAGGTGACACCCGCTCATCTCACCTGGACCAAGCCACCTCATAGCTCTCCTTAGATGCCAAATATATGTAAAAATAAAAGTAAAATGGTTTCAAATGTTTGACTCACAGTGCCTTTGTAGCTCCGTATAGCGTAAGCCTGCCCACTTTCTACAGGTCCAATCAAATGCCCATGATTTGATCTAAATGCCTCTTAACCGTCGTCACTGTACAGAAGATGAAGACTGCTAATGCTGTTAAGTACTGCAGCGATGATGTAGGTCAGCCTCTCGCTCGCATGGCAACCACGTCCTGCCAGGAAGTTCAGGTCGTGACATGGACAAGCCTGAACTTTATTGTTGACTATAACGGGTGTGGTTGAAAACATTTATATTCCTCACAAAACATATTAAGAGTTTGGAATGTGAAGGCAGCATTTCCAAACTGAGTGGTTCTAAACACTTCAGTATTAAGTCTATGTTTCAAGTGGTGTAACATTTGTATAGTGAGACCGGAGCATTTCAGCTTGTGGCACCCTTCATCAGGGTCTGACCTTTGAAGTTGTGCCCGAAATGCTTATGCTGCAGAGTACACAAGAGTACGCCAAGTTCAGGACAGACACAGAATCATATTATTCAGATCATCTAATTAGCCATATCTGAACTGGCTAAACATTTCTGCAATGGAAAATAATTTCATGATTCAAAATAAAATCTCTTCTGTTATCTACCTCTTGAGTAGAATATCTAAGGGCAGCCATGAGTTTGCTGTTTCTGTCCATTTTAAGTTAATATCAAGTGCTACCTACCTTCACCATGATTCATGTACCATAACCATCATCTGTTGTTATAAATGTAGTTGTTGAACGTGATCTGGGGTTTTTCAGATTGGTCCGTGTTGTTGTTTTCTTAATCTCTGTAGTATTAAGTCATGATTAACTGGATCAGATGCAAAGTTATTAACAGTGCATTACGTGGTGGTTGCATTATTGAATGTGTTAAAAGTCCATGCTGCTAAGTCGGAAACAATTTAACGTCGGGTTTAGGAGAGAAAAACATCGTGGTTTGGGCTAAAAGAACAATGCCTGTCACATGAAGTAGCCAACGTAGCTAAAAAGAGATCCGCCTAGACTTCTGCTTTCATTGGGACACGGACTCCGGAATCCCGGGTGAAAGTCTCGTACTTTTAAAACATCCTGTGAGAAAGGATGGATCAGACGCTCCTCTGCATTGTTCACATGAAAATATTGTCTGTCAAACGATTTGCGATTCAAATGAGCACAATATTGCACATGCACCACTCTGAGTGATCTCCGTTTGAGATTTGTTGATTAGTTGTTATCACTCTCGATGAGGCTTCTCCTGTGCTCTCATTAATGGAGCTGAACACGTCCACTCACGCTTTAAATCTGATGTTGTAACCACGGCAACGAGCCCAGACCCCCACAGTACTAGAGAGTACTGCCTCTCTGTGCCTCATGCTCCACTTTCTCTCTCTCTCTCTCTCTCTCTCTCTCTCTCTCTCTCTCTCTCTCTCTCTCTCTCTCTCTCTCTCTCTCTCTCTCTCTCTCTCTCTCTCTCTCTCTCTCTCTCTCTCTCTCTCTCTCTCTCTCTCTCTCTCTCTCTCTCTCTCTCTCTCTCTCTCTCTCTCTCTCTCTCTCTCTCTCTCTCTCTCTCTCTCTCTCTCTCTCTCTCTCTCTCTCTCTCTCTTCCACACACACACACACACAAGGATGCACTGATTTGACTTTGGGTGTTGGCTGATACAGAGTAGCAATCTGATACCAGTGTTAAATGAATAAGCTGACTTGGATCATTCTTTTATGTGTAAAGCAACGTCAGCCTTAACTTCAACATTTCTTTCCTAACTTTGTAAAACAAAATTTAACAAATTGATATATATATATATACATACATACATACACTCACCGGCCACTTTATTCGGCACACCTGTTCAATTGCTTGTTAACACAAATAGCTAATCAGCCAATCACATGGCAGCAACTCAATGCATTTAGGCATCTAGACGTGGTGAAGAGGACTTGCTGAAGTTCAAAGCGAGCATCAGAATGTGGAAGAAAAAAGATTTAAGTGACTTTGAACGTGGCATGGTTGTTGGTGCCAGACGGGCTGCTCTGAGTATTTCATAAACTGCTGATCTGGGATTTTCACGCACAACCATCTCTAGGGTTTACAGAGAATGGTCCGAAAAAGAGAAAATATCCAGTGAGCGGCAGTCGTGTGGACGAAAATGCCTTGTTGATGTCAGAGTTACAACCCGTTACAACCAAGGTATGCAGAACATCATCTCTGAATGCACAACACGTGGAACCTTGAAGCAGACGGGCTACAGCAGCAGAAGACCACACCGGGTGCCACTCCTGTCAGCTAACAGGAAACTGAGGCTACAGGCTCACAGGCTCACCAACATGTAACAATAAAAGATCTGAAAATCGTTGCCTGGTCTGATGAGTCTCCATTTCAGCTGCGACATTCAGATGGAAGGGTCAGAATTAGGCGTAAACAACATGAAAGCATGGATCCATCCTGCCTGTATCAACGGTTCAGGCTGGTGGTGGTGGTGTAGTGGTGTGGGGGATATTTTCTTTTCTTAGTACCAAATGAGCATCGTTTAAACACCACGCCCTACCTGAGTATTGTTGCTGACCATGTCCATCCCTTTATGACCACAGTGGACCCATCTGATGGCTACTTCCAGCAGGATAATGCACCATGTCACAAAGCTCAAATCATCTCAAACTGGTTTCTTGAACATGACGATGAGTTCACTGTACTCCAATGGCCTCCACAGTCACCACATCTCAATCCAACAGAGCACCTTTGGGATGTGGTGGAACGGGAGATTGGCATCATGGATGTGCAGCTGACAAATCTGCAGCAACTGCGTGATGCTATCATGTCAATGTGGACCAAAATCTGTGAGGAATGTTTCCAACACCTTGTTGAATCTATGCTACGAAGAATTGAGGCAGTTCTGAAGGCAAAAGGGGTCCAACCCGGTCACTAGCAAGGTGTAACTAATAAAGTGGCATGTATGTATGTATGTATGTGTGTATGTGTGTGTGTGTGTGTGTGTGTATATATATATATATATATATATATACACATGAGTAACCAAACCGCTAGTGTCTGACATGCCGTGATTCGAGGCCACATGAAGGAGATCACATTCCAGTAGAGGTGGGAGGGGGCAAGAGGCACACGATGCACGTTTGAGTACCTGAAAGTTCATGTGGGTTTTAGGGTCTCGAAGAAAAATCAAACTGTGCCAATATGGCAACATTTTGGATTTGAAGCCGACTAAAGAGGAAACCTAGTCGAGGCAAGCTGCAAAATAAAAAATAAAAAACGGGTGTGTTCCGATACCCGAAATCCCATACTATTTAGTATGGCAGAAAAATATTTAGTATGTCTCACTACATAATATGTCAAATGCAGTATTATGCCAAAAATACCAGGATGTCCTACTACGTCCGGTCACGTTTTACAGTACTGATACTGGGCACAAACAGACTTTTATTGGCTGTCTTGTTGGCTTGAGCGTGGAGAGACTGCTCTGTGGTGTAGGTCGCTTTATATCACATGACGTGTTTTAGTTGCATCGGATTGACACCCGTACTGTCCTGGTGTCAACTGCATTGGCATTTATATTTTAAAGTATCATGTAACAGCAGTAATTTATTTAAATCAATATTCTAAATATTTTGAGTTGCTTCACCCAGTTGTGATCGCCCCGCACTGTAAAAGTAGGCCACAGTAAAGTCCCATCTGACCACTGAGAGCCTATAGGCTTCACCTGCTGCGTGGATTAAACCCACAGAACCATCCTCCTTCTGTGTGAGCCCTCCTTTGTGAAGTGCAGTAGGAGGATATTTAGTTTAGTTCACTTCCCAAGGGCTTTCCCACTCACAAGAGCTGTTCCACACAGCCGTGTTGCATGTATGTTGCTTCAGAATCCAATCTGTTAAATCATTAATGGGCAGTTGGTTATGAATAATATGTCCATTCACCCACAAACATGACTAATCTCAGATAGCATTGATCATTTGTTTGTTCAGGTGTTTTGTGTAATGGCTCATGGACAATTCCGCAGAATGATTTTACAAGGTCTAGTTAATTTGCAGTTACGATGTTTCGGATGCTCCAATAAATTTAAATTTTACAATACTAGTACAAATTCTATTATTTGTGGTACCTTGCTTTGCTCGCTCACGTTTTGCTTTGCTCGCTCTACTCATCGTCGATGAGTATCGGCCGACATGAATCGTTTTGTTTTGTTGTATTTTTTTCACCACCATCCCAAAAAACGTTTTGAACGCCACAAAGTTGGGGTAAACCGTCAAACATTCTAAATGTTATGCTTTTACTTTATCATCATCTATAGTGGTTATAAATGATTAGGAAATAAATAGTTGTCTTTTTATTGATAAAATCTTTGATTTAAAAGTTTTAATTATATATTATAAGCTGTATAGAGCTAGTGTTAAACAGGCCATAATTCCCCATATGTGAATGGGTGATCAGCATCATTAAGCTACATTGTGAAACTCCAATAAATGGAGTTTTCACAGCAATATGAAATGGATATTAGAGAGTGAATTATGACCTGTTTAACTTTCTAACACTAGCTAGTACTAGTACAAGTACTAATGACTAGATTGTATCAATGAGAATACAATCTTTTATTTCCTAATCATTTGAATTTTGTGTTTTTTTTGTTGCAGATAACCACTATAGATGACAATAACAACAAATTAAAGGATAACTTTTAGTATTTTTGATGGTTTGCACTGGCTTTTGGACGGTTGAAATGATTTTTTTTTGGGACGGTGATACTAAATAAAAATTGTCTGGAGCCTTGGACTCCAGCTGCTATAACAAAGCAACTAAGGTCTGTGTCGGCCAATGCAGCTCAGCAGAGAAACATGATCAGGTATCCAATCAGTGACTCAAAACCGTGATACAATACCTAAATGTGACCACAATTACCAAAAAGATGTCAGATTGCCGTACTTTTCACAATACACGTTCATCTTATAGCCAAGTGATTTACGTTGATGTGGTTTCTAAATTACTTGAGAATATGAAATGATCAAGAATGAAAGAAAAGAGGAGCTAGAGAGAAGTAGAACCTCTGGCTCCGTTCTCACCTCCAAACAGCCGACTCATCACGGCGTGAGGTGGGTGTGAATGCTGGTTTGCAGATTTCAAAATGCTGTAGAAATGGTCAGCCCCCCCCCCCGTCCATTGACCATCAGACAAGCAGCTCAGAAGACACATACTCAGCGCCTTTTTGCTTAACTCTGTCTTTGAAAGTGGAAAACCTGGTCAGAGGCATGTAACCTGGTCAGAGCTAAATGTTGACGGCCACAATTTGCACTTTCCTCCAGTGTTTCATAAAGTACAGTTTAAGTACTGCTGCTTTTCCTCAAATATATCAGTGGTTTAGGATCAAAACGCATCTTTACATATTTAGTATTTCGATTTCAAAGATGCTCTGATTAGCCTGCTCTGCCCAAAAGGACTGCTTTCATTTATAGAACGCCACAGAGCACACTGTATTAGGCCAGTGTTGTGTTGGCTCGTATTGTTAACCTAACATTGCTCTGGCTGTTTGTTGAGTTGTGCACTTTGCTGATTTGCTTCTGAGCAGGAGTTCGATAGCAGAGGTTAGCGGAACAAAACTGAAGTACATTAACAATACCCTGAGGGGCGGGCTCTCCACAGCCGGCCAGAATCAATGTTCGGTAAAGGCAATCCATCACTGCTGGTTTACTCACCCACACTGCAGATAGTTTTGCATGTAGCATTCAGGTCAAATGAGTCAAAATGTGATCCAGGTTATAACTGTCAAGGTCCCATTCTCGGTGTTTTCAGCCTCATCAAACTTGATGAAAACCATCTGAACCCCAAACAGTTTTGGGGTGTTAATTGCTCCAGTCACATTTTACTCTCTGTAAGTCCTGCACCTCTATGGAAACAGCACAGTCATGGCTAGAAGTAGAGGGAACTCAAACATTGTCTTTTGTGCAGAATAACACAGTTACAATGCCATAAATCCTCAAGAAGAAAAAAAATATAGCTAGTTCAATTTTTTTGATAATTTATTGGAAAACACTGGAATCTATATATTCACCATTTCTCCACCTGCCCACAAATGTTAGCAATGTTGAAAAAAATTCTTGGAGGCTCTATGTTATATATTTATTGAACATTTTTATAGCCTCTCCTGTCTGCTCTGCTCTGTCACGTGACTGTTGGTCACAGGTGAATCAATCATGGCTTCCTAGTTACGCTGAGAAGAGCAGAATGTAATGTTTTTTACAAGATCTGGTGAAAGCAAATGGTTTGTTCGGGGCGAGATTTTAAATGAGACATGTAGAACGAAATGTGTTTGATGAAATATCAACATTTTAGGCTTCGTTTTGGTTGCTTTTTAGATGGAAGCGCTCGTGACGGCTTTCACAGCTCCTGGCTGTGATAAACAGTGTAGTTTTAGTTGTTTGAAGAAAACATGCCTTTCAGTGTTCAGAAGGTTAAATGTGCATTCATGTAGTGTTGATACGTTTGACTCTTAATGTAGGGTAGTGGAATGAAGGCTAACAACTTCACCTGCTCCCTACAGTGCAAGCTCAAAACACGCTCCATCTCTCCCTGTTGTCTGGATAAATTCAGCAGAGCGTACATTCCCACTGCCCTCAGTCCTTCAGCACAACAACAGAGTCCTGTCATACTCAACACAATGTCTGTTGCTTTAGCAGGTTCAATTTGAGCGTGTTCAGGAGTTAATTATGTAATCTTATCTGCAGCTAAGAATATTTCAAGTCCTTCAGTCATCACAATTTTTTTTTTCGATAGATTTCTATCACGAGATGATATGAATCTGTCATCTGCTCAATGGAGTGAGCAACAAGTTAGCCTCTTATCTGGGGCTGTCTAAAGCTGACAGCGCGTGGAAAACCAGGGCTAAGATCATGTATCCTAATAAATAATTCAAAGCATTATTTTTCGGTACGTTGTCGCTCATGACCCCAGGGAAGTTGAGAAGAGTTCGGTTAGGTTTCGTTCCTACCGAGACGCGTCACCCGCAAAGCATTTGTTTTCCTATGGGCCTGCCGTGCCCTTCTGTCTTGCACCGCATGCTGCTTTTTAGACAGGCATAAAAGTTAAAACCTTTCACAGAGTCCGCCCGTCAATATCACACTTGACCGAGGCAGCCAATCAAATCAAGCAAGAGGCTACTTCACTTTTTTCCCCCTATTATTTACGTTTCATCACCTGGTTGCGCACGCACCCCCGCTCCACCGGCTCATCAGCTGTTTTGCCCAACTCGCTTTACAAGTGACGTTTGTGAAGCGTCCGCTCCTGCTGGGACGCGTCTCGCTGACCGGCCCCTTAGTGTGTCCAGCATCCAGCAAAGGTGAACTGCAGCCAATGAGCAGTCGTCTGTAAAGGCCCCACGCGTCAAATTGCACCAACTTTGACACTGCACGTCCTTTACTTCCCAGCAATACACCCACCAAATATTAGGTAGATCAGATGTACAGGACACACACACACACAGACAAAAAGTCCTTGCTTTGTTGTTAAATTCCAGCTTTAATTGAAACTTAACTGTAAATCCTTTCTCTAGAGTTGAACTATTGAGCTGCTGAGAAACTTGTGCTCAGCAGCAGACGTGTTGACAGTCATGTGTGTGCTGAGTTGGCCTGATTTCCTGCATGTTGCGTGGAAATAGTTTGATAGGATGTGACACACCGCTTGATGATTGATATTAGGGCCACATGGGGTGTAACCGCTGCCCAGGGGCATGTGTCTGTCCTCACCATTAGCTTCCTGTGCAGGAACTGTCAAATTCTGCCCCCAAAATAAAGGCAAGGACACTGGCTGTATTTTCAGTGCCACCGTTCGTCTCTTTAAAGCCAACCTTATTTCCTAAGCGTTGGTTTGTTACTAGAAGGTATAGAATCATTTCAATAAAATGTAGGCCACTATAGAGATCCTCACATCTAAAAAGAGCGCCTGGTTTTATTGATTTCCGCCGTACTTGTTATGTCATAGTCCACAGTGTGAAGTAGAGATCTTGTTAAAGGGCTGTTGGTGGAGAAATTGCCTCTCGCTGTCGCCATCTTCTCTCCCTTTCTCTCCCTCCCACGGGACCAGCAGAACCCCTGTCAGCAGTGACAGGCATATCCAAAGCATTTGCTTTGCATTGCCGTGTGTTCATGTGAGTGTATCAGTAAATAACCGTGGTCAGAACGAGAGCCCAGATGGAATTTTGTGGAAAATTGCATAGACGCGACGCTCGATCCCTTGAATGAACATGTCGCGTATGCACATCTTGTCAGTCACGCTCTTATTTTATTTATTTATTTTTTTCAGTTGCACTGCACACACCAGCGGTTTTCTCTTTTGACAACTTTGCAACCCTTCTTTTCTTTTTCTTCTCCTTCTGTCTGGCTTGTTCTCTCGCTTCCAGTGGAGAAATGTATGAGCTCCATGCAGATGGGGACCCAGATGGTGAAGCTCCGCGGTGGCTCCAAGGGACTGGTGCGGTTCTTCTTCCTGGACGAACACAAGTCGTGCATCCGCTGGAGGCCCTCGCGCAAGAACGAAAAGGCCAAGAGTGAGTGTCTTCTTCTTTGTTCTTCCAGTCACCAGGGAACAGCATATCAAAGGGCTCATTCAGTGTTGCCGGGCGTCCCATGAGCATCCTCTGAATCTTCATGTGTCTTCTTTCTAAGATGCTCCACCTAGCCGGCCTTCAACAATTCAACTAGTCTTAAATACATACCTCTGTTAACCAGACTAATGTCTTACATTTAATGACTCTGCCAACAAGTTTTCATTCAATGAATCTTTTTGCGAGTATTCTTTTGACAATCGAGTAGTTTGATCACCTGAACTCATCATTTAATGCCGATCAACTGTGCGATTGCATGATTAAGATTGAGCAACTTTTAGTGAGAGGTTGATGTGTCACAGTGTAAACACACGTGTACACACTTATCTCTGTGAGCGTTTTAGTGCACAAGAATCTGGTGACTCATTAATGGAAGAAAACGTGCCCTCGCTCAGGTTGTTTGCTTCCTCTCTGTCTGATGTGGCCAGTAGCTTCTGGTGGCTTCTGTTAGCAAACAGTGGATACATTCTAATGCTGTTGAACTGATGCCACTGAGTCCATCTGCTGCTTTTGAGTCTACTTGTACTATAGTTTGAGCATGTCCCAGGTAAATATTTCTGTAATTTATCCACCGCAGGAAAAACGCCTTCACTGAGTCTACATATTGGTGACCCGGGACAAGTCTTATGAGGCTGGTATTTAGCTGGCTCTTTTAGTTCTTTCTCCTAAACATTCCCCTTTCTGTTCTTTAGACCTGGACATTTATTTCCCCTTGCACGCTGTATGTGCAATGAGCAGAACCAAACAGTTTCCCACAGTGTTTTAGAATAAAGGGAGGCAGCTCTGGGGGTCTCATGGGGACTTAAGGGCTCAGTTTCCTGTTGCTCTCCCTCCTCTGTAGCCCTGGATTTAATAAGCTTCTTAAGTCGACTTAATTATTCATCAGCTTCAATCTGCCCAAACAGTGTCTTACACACACTTGCCGCTTAAATGAAAATGACAGGGGAGGGGGGGCTTTCTGCAAAGATGCTGAAAACCAAGTCACAGAATTGATCCTAAATCTTAAACCTTTTACGGTTGGATGAGTAAAACATGAACACAAATGGTGCAATCTAGACTTTCTTCAGCTGATTGCGTCTGAGAAATGCCGTTGTTTTTTTTGTGTGAAGGCACTCCTGTTTAAGCTGCTTTATCACAGCGGAGCGGGGGCACTCCTCACAGAGCATTTATCTTAATCCAGCTTCCACACACATCGGCTAATCTGATGTTCAAGTAGGAGTGATGCGCCGTCTTCTCTTTGCTCTGCACCTGTAAATAGATGGTGACAGAGTCGAGCCTTCTGTTGAGTAGACGAATGCATGTTCCCAGCGTTTAGTCCCACCCAGACGGACACTGTGTGTGTGTGTGTGTCCCCTGCATCCTTGACAGGTCTCTGTTACTGAAGAAGAAGACTGTTGTCTGGCAGCTCTCTGTGAGGCTTCTCACTGAGCGCCCACTGGGACAGACTGACACTGCAGGCTTCAGGTCTGCTCTCACACTGACGGCTGTCCTGTGTATCTGGCAACGACATTTGTCCTTTCTGGCCCCCAAAATAACCAACACACCCAAAATGTAGAGTTTGAGCATGAAAACCAGCCAGCTACAAAGCCCTTACAAACACATTTAGTGTTAGTTTGTGTTCGTTTGGTCAGCTGTTTTTAAATTTAGTCAGAAGCCATTTTAACATGTACTTAGATTTAGGGTTTCAAGTCAGAATCCACCTCACCAGCTTTGGTCTGAAAGAACATGGGTGTGTTTTTGATGTCAAAGAATGTTTGTAAAACTTCCAGACATGAACGCATGTCCCTCCCTAGCTTACTGTTGTGTTATGGTCTGGCTCTTAAACCACAACAAAACGTAACGAAAACTCAGGCACGGTGCTAAATAAAGAAACCACCTTTATTAGAAAAAGGTCGGGACAGTTCAAAGTGCACAACAGGAGAGCATTCTCGCAGCATCCCAGACGGTGTAACTGCTCCCCCTAAACACTCCGTGTCGCACACCAGGTGTCAGGGAAAAGAAGCCCCTCCCCTCCTCCGGATGGGACGGGTCTTGTAGGGCGAAGGCGTTGGCCAGCTGCCTCCAATCTTCCTGATGGCCCTGGGCCGTCACACCCCCCCCCATAAAGACAGGGTCCCCACAGGCCCCTGGACATCACCCATGCCCACATCTCATCCCTTCAGCTACTTCGTCATCTCCCATCTCAGCTACTGGTACCTTGAAGCAATCTTTAAAAGAGAAAGACAACAAAGTTGAAAGAAACATGATGCACAATTACTGACATGGGGCCCTGGACAATGCGTCAGCAACAATATTGTCCTTCCCTTTAATGTGACGTATCTCTAGAGAGTATGCCTGAAAAAACAGGGACCATCTTATGAGTCTCTGATTTGGACAGTGTAGTGAGTTCAAAAATGTTAAAGGGTTGGGGTCCGTGTAAACTACCACAGGCCCTGAACCCACATACACCTCAAACTGCTGTAACGACCAAATCAACGGCAAAGCTTCTTTTTCTATTACGGAATAGTTTAACTGGTGCTTGTTGAACTTCTTGGAGAAGAAACTCACGGGTTTGTCAATACCCAATTCGTCCTCTTGCATCAGCACCCCACCTGCACCCACGTGACTGGCATCAACTTGCAGCTTAAAACTGCTATCCATTCGTAGTGCAGCGAGAACCGGAGAATCACAAAGGATCAGCTTTACAGCATCGAAAGCCCTTTGACAACCAGCGGACCAAATGTACTCCACCTTACCCTTCAGTAGGTCTGTCAGCGGCGCCACTACAGTCGAAAAGTTACGACAGAAAGCTCTGTAATAACCAACCAAACCTAAAAATTTCATCAGTTCTTTCTTTGTCGCCGGCGGCGGATACTAGTCCATGGCTTGCACCTTTGCCCGCAGAGGGCGCACCTCTCCTTGCCCGACCTGTCGACCCAGGTATGTCACGGTTGCTTTAGCAAACTCACACTTCGCCAGATTAACGGTAAAGCGAGCCTCAAGTAAGCGACCGAACAACGCTTTTACACGCTCCATGTGTGAAGACCACGAATCTGAGTACACGACGACATCGTCTATATACACTGCACAGCCTTCTAACCCACGAACAACCATATTCATAAGTCGTTGGAACATAGCAGGTGCGTTTCGCAACCCGAAAGGCATGACAGAGTAAGAATACAGCCCAGTTGGAGTAATAAACGCTGCAATTTCATGTGCCCTTTGGGATAAAGGGACCTGCCAATAACCCTTTAACAGATCAAATTTGCTGATGTATTTTGCAGCACCAACCTGATCAACGCAATCATCCATGCGAGGTAGGGGGTAAGAGTCTGGTTTAGTGACACTGTTGACTTTCCTAAAATCCGAACAAAACCGAGGGGTATTGTCCGCTTTTGGTACGAGCAAACAAGGCGACGCCCAGCTTGAGGATGACGGTTCAGCGATGCCGTTCTTCAGCATATACTCAACTTCAGAATCTAAAAATGAACGCTTTACCGCACTGACTCGATAAAATCGCTGTCTTATCGGCTTTGCATCTCCTATGTCGATATCATGTTCAATCATGTGTGTACAAGATGGAACATTCCCAAACAACATTGGATACCCCCTGATAAGCTCGGATAGCTCTGTGCGTTGTGAAACAGACAAGTGGTCAAGGACACTGTCTAGGCTCTGCAGAACTTCAGAGTTTTTCAATCGGCCTGTTAGCAACGCTGAATCCGGATTAGGCAAACCATCCTCACAAACATGCTCCCTACCCGATGACGTCGTGTTGCCTACACACGCCGGGTGAGCGCTATCCATCCCTACGCTCCGCTCCTGAGACGAACGTGCATGATATGCTTTCAACAGATTAACATGGCACAGTTGGTGATGTTTTCGACGGTCTGGTGTGGCAATAAGATAGTTCTGCTCCGAAATCTGTTTCACTACAGTATAGGGACCCATAAACTTAGCGTTAAATGGCGAATTTATAATGGGCAACAAAGCCAAAACTTGGTCGCCTGTACTGAACACCCGATGCTCAGCTCCACGGTCATAAAGACGTTTCATCTTATCCTGTGTTTTAGCTGTGACAGGAAACGCGTAAACATGCAGAATCAGATATCCCTCTCTTAGTCCTTTCATGGAAACTTTAGCAGTGAACTCATTGATATGACTGTACTGCGTTAATGTTGACATTTCTAACCAAATGTACTAGCGTACGGCTCATGGTTTGGGTTAAGTTAACGTGAGCAGTCCTTTGGTGGTTGCCTAGCAAGAATAATAAGAAAGACCCAGCAAACGGCAAAAAGCACTTTGTTTGACTGGCCAACAAAAAGTCAGTTTTGTGTTTTCCACTCTGTGTGATCAGACCCTTCATGTGAAGCCACATGAATGAAATAACATGACACTGAGGGTAAAGGTTCCTCAGTGAACACACAGCTGGAGGATCCACCACGAGCATTTTAGCATTTAGCCAGACCCAGCGTGCACCTTTTGGTCACGCAACATCGTGGGTGTGTTTTATTTTGGTCACTTAGCATGCTTGCTAGCTGGTGCATTAAATCAGTAAATAACTAGGTAGATGCATGTCAACTAATGCTCACCATAACCAGGATGTGATTAAGTTGATTGCAGTTTTTAACTTTTTGTCCGGTTCACTTCGTGCCCCGACAGCTGTTCCTCACCACTCGCTCGCCCTGACATTGGGCCAGTGAACATTTACATTAAGATCAATGCTGGTGTTAATTAGGGCTGTAACGGTTCACAACATTCTTGGTTTGGTTCAATACAATACAGTGGTGGTTCGGTACGGCACGGGTCAATACAGGAGAAAAGCAGAAAAGCCATCATAAAGTATGTTCTTTTGTTACTTTGAACAATGATGGATTCATTTGTGTACAGGAAGCTGCAGCAACTCCTGTTCTGTCTTTAACACGTGGGCTGCTGTTGTGCTTCTGTGAAAGGTCACACACTCTGATCTTTGGAGGAGGCCGGAGATCCGCTGCACTGCCGTTGCTTTCTGAGACGCTAGATTAATGACATCAGCCTGTTTGTGTTGGCTAGCTTTATGTAACCCGTGACGTCCGGCCGTCTGTTGTCAGAGCAACAGCGAGAGCTCGGACATTTGATTCTCTGTTTGGGCTTTTGTTTTCTTTTACCAAGCAGGAATTATGGTCTGGCAAAATAGGCTCGTGAATGAGTAGTGTCACAGGGCTCAATAAGAGGTTTTCCACTCTAGAGTAGGGTCTCATAATATACCTTTAGCCCTGTTTGAATCAGTAGGGAACAGCTACCTAAACACTGCGGGGAGAGTTTGTAGCATGTGTGCTGCTGTTGGTTGTCCTTCTAAGCTAGTTTAGCATAGCGTGTACAATGTTGTTCTTCCGTGGTGGGCGTGTCAGACAGCACGCTGTCTGTTACATTGGGTGGGTTGCCATGTTGAGCGCAGTGGCTCCACCGAGAGAACATTATATTTCCCACAATTTAAGCTTCCAAATGCACAAGTATTATTCAAACGTATTGTTTGATTTGTAATGCGCACCGAACCGAAAGCCTCGTACCGAGCGGTTCAATATGAATACGTGTATTGTTACACTCCTCGTGTTAATGTAACATTTCTTACCAAATGTCTAAAAAACTGCATTTTCGGCAGCAGTTCCTTCCCAGTATGGCTTATTCAATGTTTCTCTACCAGAATCCGAGGCTTTTGGAATTATAAGTTAAGCAAAGACTAAATCTGTAAAATCAGTATCATAAAGTAGCAGGAAATGGAAGTACTTAAAATGTGTTCTTAAGTTGTATTTGAGTAATTGTACTTAAGTCTTGAGTCTCTGAAGACTGCCCACCTGACGTCCTCATCCTACAGCTAGCAGCTCATCACATTATAAGACAGTATTAGTAGTAGTTATCTTTATCTATCAGATACCTGCTGCACACTCCTCATTTACCAAAGTCCTGCAGTCAGCAGGAGCATGTGCACAGGCCTGTCTCCAGCTGCAGGGTTTGAGGACATCACTGACAGCCACATGGGAGCACGCACAGCTCAGCAGCTGCATGTCCAATATCATGTAGAGGACATCTTCGACATCGTATATTTACACATACAACTGCCACAATACCACAGGTTCTATACCGTACGACCCGAGGGAGGCTGTGTGTGGCTGCATTACTAATGAGCGTGGAGGTAAATATTGTGTCATCCATGTATGACTGAGAGAGACCGAGATAGATGCGTGTTGTGGTTATCTCCTCTGGACGTGGGGGGTTTTTTGGGGAATGAACCTCCGCAGAATTTCCAAAACAGCACGCGGGCGGAACAAGAAGCAGAAGGCCTTACCGTGCGCTCTGCCATCATGGGGGAAAACTAATGACTGGCTCGAGGCCGTGTCTTCCCGTAAAATGTCATTACCATCTCATAAATGTTGCATCTTAATAAACAGAGCGCTCTCTCTCTCTGCTCGTTGAGTTGACTATTTTTAATCCTGCGTATCATGAAGCCCCATCAAACTATCCCCATGCCCACAACAATTAATTCACTATCTCGCCCAGAGGGGGAACACTCAAAACCAATAGGATGCTAAAGACTGCAGAAGGGTTTAATAAACTGAGTTTTGCTCTATTGTGTGTGTGTGTGTGTGTGTGTGTTTTTAAATAGGTTTTATTTTCTATCGGCTTCTGATGGCCCACGAGGCCTAGAGGCCTCGTGGGCCTCGTGGTCTACTTCCTCTATTGAGACATTTGCTCAATTAACACTAGCAACACAGTTTAAAAGTACTTCATTACAACTGCAAGGCCTGTGTTGAAGATTTCCCTGACAAAGTACACAAGTATTGGCAGCAAAGATGTACGTTAAGTATCAAAAGCCAAAGCAGTCATGAGGTGTCCGAATGGCTCCTGTTAATGCACTCTTACGATCCAATAACTTAACTCTTTTTCTTTTTTCACCAAATGTTTGGTGTCTGAGGAGTAACTACTAGCTGGAAGCTTAATGTAGTGCAGTCAAAAGTACAATATTTCCCTCTGAAATGTAGTGCAGATAGTACATTGAAATTGTGCAAAGTAAAAGTACCACCAGATTGAAAAGTCCCGAAGTGGTAGTACTTTGTCACATTCCACCACTGACTAGCTGACGTCCTGTTTTTCTCCGACAGTCTCCGTGGACTCCGTCCGGGAGGTGCGTGAGGGGAAGCAGTCTGAGATCTTCCAGCGCTACTCAGACGGCTGCTTCGACCCCAACTGCTGCTTCAGCCTGTACTATGGAGAGCACATGGAGTCCCTAGACCTGGTGTCCAGAACCGGAGAGGAGGCGCGGACTTGGATCACGGGCCTCAAGTATCTGATGGCGGGCATCAGCGACGAGGACAGCCTGGACAAGAGGCAGCGCACCAGAGACCAATATCCTTCAGTTCTACAGCTGGTTTGATAATCTGGCTGGTGAATTAAGGTTACAACTTCCTGTAAAGAATGTCTGTCGTATGTAGAGTTTCGTGATCAACATTATACGGGGCTGAAATCTGTGGAGAGTTTCATTTTAAAGCGTGACAGTCTGAGTTTATCTGTTCCTGTATTTAGACTCTTCAGCAAAAGCAGCAGCCGCACTAACTACCAGACTAAATGTCTTCACGCTGCCTTTCCTTAACCCAGCATGTCATCACATGGCTGAAGCAGACCTTCACCGAGGCTGATAAGAACGGCGACTGCAGCTTGAGCATCGGCGAGGTGATGCAGCTCCTGCACAAGCTCAACGTCAACCTGCCCCGACAGAAGGTCAAACAGATGTTCAAGGTACGGAAATAACAAGGGCTCAGCTACATCGGGGTGTAAAGGCTGCAAGTAAATATCCTGACTATTATTAAGCCAATCAGCCACTTGCTCCACTCAAGCATTTTCTTGTTATCCTTCGTCTTTATCCTGTAGTCCAGGGAGAGAAAAATTCCACTTTGAAGCAAATCTAAATCATACTGACCAAATGTCACAACTCGGTGACGTTTCCAGTACCTTCTGTGAAATAACAGTTAAATACCTTAAAATCCACAGAAGTTGTTACGTTTTAAGCTGCTGATTGCAGTATATCATCTATCCGCTCAGAGTACAAAACGCTGTTAAGTCTTATCGATTAACATCTGGAGGTAGAGTCTAGGGAAACACTGCTACAAAGGTCATGCTGGGTTGAATGGCAGCTAGCGACATTTGTCAGCAACGAAATGGGTTCAATCGGAGACCTTCAGTCTGCAGTTTAGAGTTTTGAACCCACACTTGAGTTCTGCTACCCAAAACCCAACGTATACTAACAAAGACGCAGCTTGTTTAGTGACTTTAAAATGTAAAATATAGATTCAAGTTGTTGTCTCTGACTTTGCCAGTCCTCTGCATCCATGGCTTTCATTTGTTGTCAGTAGATAACATACTGCTGAGTTAGAAGACGGAAAGAAGCTGACGCATTGCATTTCTATTCCACGCTAATGGTCAGTAATGGAGGAAATGTGGTGCAGGGTGTCAAATCTAGTTTGTGTCTGTAATTTGGCAGTACCTGTTAAGTACGATCAGGTTGGGTCTTAAAGTAACAGTACGGGTCTGGTTCCTGTCTCAGTTTTAGGTGATGAAATAATAATTCTGTAGTGGAACTATCACAGAGAAAGGGAGAGGCACGGCTCTACTCAACTCGACATGCTTGCAACTCCTTTAGTTTGGGTTTTCCATCAGCAAAAGTTGTTGATAATAGTACCTGGTACCTTTTTTTTGGTACCACCTCGGTACGAGGTGTACGTGTTTTCGTCTTACAACTTTAACCCTTCAACAGTGTGTTTTACACTTCTGGTTCCATAAAACCAAGATGGCCACGGCCAAAATGCCTGAACTCAAGGCTTCAAAACTGTAGTCAACCAATGGGTGACGTCACTGTGACTGCGCCCACTTCTTACATACAGTCTATGACTCAATGACCCAACTATCTGCAGTGGAAAAACAAAATTGAGAAAAGTACTAGTTGAGTCAAACCATGCAGAGTAAATGTGGCATTATGGAGTATTGTAGAGTGTCAGGAAGTTTGGATTTCTAGAGCAACACAAGAACAAGTTGTTGCATATAAAATATAGAAATCAGCTTTGCATTTGACTTCACAGGTGTCAATGTTGTCTAAAACTTTGAACATTCATAAGAAATGATGTAAAAGTTTCATAAAACTGTACAGCTAATGAGCAGCACACAGCAGACAGTAAGTGGGCTTATCAGGTCCCTTGAGACTGCAGTGTGTCCTTACTTCCTGGCAGATTGCGTGTTAGCAGTGAAGACACTCTGACTGATTGCCACCGCTGCAGATGTTGGCAAACGCACGGCTCAGCCAGCAACTCTCCTCCTCAGCAGAGGGATTAGCATGCCGCTGCGCTCATCGTGTTGTTCTAACCCTCCTCCAACAGAGCAGCTAGCCGTCGCTAACTCCAGCGGCATGTTGACTGTCCTCCATATGGCGCTGCTGGGACACAGATGGTGTCCTGTGTAATGCTGGGTAAACACACCAGGGACTAATCTGGCCCCTCATGTGTCTGTGGACATTCAGGACAATTTTGTGTGTTGCCAATCTCTCGACCAGTTCTTCAGCCTTAACCTAATTACAGTGGAGAGGGGGGAACCTGTGGACCGGACGTCTTTTCCAGTTTAAAGTCGGTACACATACCATACATATTCTGATCACATTTTACAGCACATCGTTGAATACGTTTGCATATTAATGATATTAAATAACTTCTTAGTCCTGTGAAATGCAGAGTTCTCTCATACTGACAGAATTTTGTAATATTTTGTCCAAAGCATTTCTGTCAATGAGGTGTAGACCAAATATCAGATCCACCTGCAGACTCCCATATGTTCATAAACGGTCAACGGCTCATTATCATAAAGGTAGTGCTGTTGTATTGGACTCTATTAGTTTTAGTCAGGTGGACCTGATGAATTAACAACTGATTATATGTAATAACAGTTTATTTTAAGTATGAATGAAGGACAAATAATTACTGCTTGTAACACAATTTATGAATAACTGCCACACGCATTTAGAAATGTGCTGAAGGATAAACTAGTTCAAGAAGGCTGATATGTGCTGTCTTTGTTTTACTATGTGCAGAAACTGTACTTTAAATTACATTTCATTAAACCACCTTGTGTTTACAACGTAGACATGCTTTCTTTTGTAATCATGAAATTACATATTCAAGCTCATGAACAACTCATTCTGTGAAGCATATGAATTGAAAAATGGTTTTACTGTTCCAGTATTTGGGGGGGGGGGGGGGGGGCACATATTGTTGGAGATGAATCAAACCAATTATAGTAGAATGTAATCACTCAGTCAGTAACTAGCTTCTTTCACATAAGAGTAAGAAAAATAATTAGAAAAACTTGGCAAAAAGATGAGCATCTTAACAAAACAGACCGAGTACTTTATTGATCCCAGAGGGTATCGCATACATACATCACAGACAAATGAGGAAGGAAGAAAGAAAATGGAATAAAAAAAGATAAATGATATGAAATACACCAACAAACAAAGAAATTCAAAATAGGACCAAAACGTTCTAACCCTTATATGCATCGCACATACATGGTAGTTCCCAGTAATGTCCAGTACATTCAAGTCAAGTTCTGTTGATATGTGTTGCACAGTAGGGTAAAGGATTGTATAGCTTTAACTGGAATAGAATAGAATATATTAATCTTGCCAGATACCCATAGATTAAACCGTAAATGAACACAACTCAACTATCCAATCCATATCTCAGTCTATGAAACCCAAATCACTTCATCAGTTCAAACAATGAGAGAAATCACTGTTGCTGTCAGCTGTTTGCTATCAGGATGAAAATAGTTCAACCTGGAGAGAGAAATGAGCAGCCAGAGGGAATAACTTGCACTGACTTTAAATGCTGTTATTGTGGCAGTTATCCTCAATGGCTGTCTTTTTTTGCTTTGATAATTTACAGTTTGATACTAAAAGAATGTTCCACAATCAAGCATAACCACTTCACCGTTTGCTTTGTAAAACTGTGAAATAATGAATGATATTGTCTTGGGAGTAATTTAGTCCAAGTTAGCTGCTTATCCTTGAGACGTCTAGCACATTTACGGGATGTTATGCTTTTCCTACATGTGCACCAGGAGGCCTTACCTCTCAATTGCTCCTTTTAAGATATGAACTCACAATAACACAGAGGAAACAGAAGCAGGGTGGAAGGACTGAACCTCTCAGCTGTTACTGACTGACATTTTAAATAGTGTGTCACTGGCCACCTGATAATTTCATACAGTGTTATTGTAATGAAGTATACCTAAAATACTTTGCTCTTCCACCTACATAAAGTCCATCACTACATTTCCCATATAAGAGTAAGCTCATTGAGAGCTTAATTTCCTCTGGGCAGTCAAAGGGGAACTCTTTGGAAAGCCAAGTTAGCACACACTAATCTGAACACACTGATCTGATGTGATTTACTGTGAGGAGGACTACGTCGTTGTTGTTGTTTTAGGACTGAGTTCAATAGTGAAGCAAAGTGCGGGAAATGGATTTAGACTGCTGAGTTGTAAAGCATTTTCTTTTTTTCAAATCCTCTGGGGACCATGACTCTTTTCGGGAGCATATCTGTCGTATGCTACCGTTGCAGTTTGATTGTTGCAGTTTAATTTAATCTTTTTTTTAAACTTTTACTACCGTTATATCATCACTGATAGAACTGATGGACAGAGCTCCGAGAAAAAAGTCCCAAGTTGTAATAAAAACTGCATTTCTTTTTGGGCCACCTGCCTCTAGTGGCTCAGCAACAGAGCCTTGGTGATTGGGTAGAAGTTCAGTTCTCTTCCAGAATTATGTGAACAGTCTTGTTCATTTGTCTGTTGATTGTTTTAACTACGATGTCGGTGTCATTGCTCATTAGGGCTGGGTATCGGTACCCAATACTTTTTAAGGTATTGAATGAAATAACCCTGTAACAAGTATTATCGAAACTTCTCCAGTCAAACGATATCTGCATTTGATTCTTTTTGTGCCAAGATCTAGAAGAAAACACACTATTTGTATGGTTTTTCTAGCAGTCAATAATCGCAAGTGTTCTTAGATTCAATGCAATGTGTGATTGGCCCACAGCCGCCACAGCTACAACCCATACCACCAGGATTGCCTGGCTCTGAACACTGAGATGTCTGAGCTGGTGGCTAGCAGCTAACAGCGCTAACAACTGCAACAGTGCTGACAGAGCTAACAGTGTTTACCTGGGGGGTGGGACTGGAGGGTGGGCGTTAAACTTCCGCAACAACGCGGTCCCATCGTAGGACGGGGTCGTATGAGTGCTTTACAGTGTGCCAGGGGTTAGCTAAACAGTGGGACACACAAACGGCTTCCATTCATATGATGGGTGTGGAATGATTCTATTGGTACCAGTATTCATTTAGGGGTATTGGTACTGGCATCGTCATTTTTAAACAATACTCAGCCCCATAACTCGTGGGAAGTTACAGTAAAGTATCAATCCCCAGACCTTTGTTGTCTTGTGTTGTCAGAGTGGTTTGTTGTTGGAGCAGGTTGGATGTGACAGCTGGAGTTGTAAATGACAGCAAAGAAGTTTGCTTCTCTAGCAGAGGATTTGTTCAATGATTAATTACAGCGGAGACTGGAGGGGAAGCTTTATAGGAAGAGGAAGCTGCAATTCTAACTAACGATTTAATCCACATTAGCTGTAGAGCTAAAAAACATAGGGCACAAGCCTGCTAACAACTTAAGTGGCTGGGTTCATGCATAATGAATGGGCGTGAATAAGGCCAGATTGATGTTTTCTGTCCAATAAAAAGACTCCGTTATGCAGCTGTGCTTCCGCTACTTTGCTATCCTCCCGGGGCTAAGACGTGTCCTGAATAAGAAGAAGAAAAGAGTTCCTTCGCTTCACTTAACAGCAAAATGAATCTGTATCACACAGTGTTTGATGGTACCGTCTAATAACTTGTGCCATGTGAGTAATGCTGTCTGTATGCATCTGTGCCTGTCGCTCAGTCACAACTTGGTGACAACTAAGTGACATGTATGCAAAACCAACAGGCGGTTGTGTGGTGACGTGAGGTGTTTGTCTTGTGTCTCTGAGTCATTTGGCTTCCCGTGTATCGGCTG
Organism: Anarhichas minor; assembly: GCF_050575085.1. NCBI lineage: Eukaryota > Metazoa > Chordata > Actinopteri > Perciformes > Anarhichadidae > Anarhichas > Anarhichas minor. Next base: position 1,191,266 of record NW_027466466.1, on the reverse strand, counting down.
AGTCAGGCTGAGAGCACGGTGCTGACAGTTGGGAGGCTCAATGTGTCAGCTGAGCGAGTTTTGATTTAGGATTCAGAAGACTGACGCTCTTGCCCTGTTGGTGGAGGGGACTAATGACAGTGTTTTCTGTGTGCTGGAATGCACTCCTTCTTTCTGCCATTACTATTGGTGTGTGCACCCTGCTGCAATCTCATCCTCATAGGAGTTGCCACTGCACTCTGACACGGAAGTTGTCACTGTGGACAAATCTATAGCAAGCAGACCAGAGGGGCCAATGGAAAAAAGTGTAAACATGTAGATTCCTTCCTGGAGATGTACTGATCGAATCCACTATCGTCCAGATGTGACCAATCTACATTCAGTTTAGTTTATTCATCCATTTCTTCACCTAATTATTTCCACTTCCATTCATTCAGTCACTTCAGGCTTAATACACCTGGTTTAGAAGTACAGCGGCCCTGAGTGGCAACTGAGAGAAATAAATTCTGGTGATCTATTTTTTTTAAATCATCGGGTATTGGTGCGCTTATAATTCTTGTGGCCGAAATTGTTATAACAACAAAAACACAAAAATGATTCTGAGCAAACTTTTTACAAATGGAAAAAAATATTTGCCGGGCAAACTTTTTTTCTTTACCTTTTTCACAGATGAAAATCAAAATGAAGGTATTTAAAGGGATTATTTTGTCATTTTCCCCCTTTTGCTTAAATCAGGAGACAAAACAAGTTGGATGAGATCCAGAAAATGGATCACCAGATATTTTTTTCCCTCCCAAATGATGGCTTTATTTATATATGAAGGTCTTTATGAAGGCATTCCCACACCACATTGCAATCATTTGTACAGTTGGACATATGATGGTGAAATAATAAATAAGGCAGAATCATAGAATCATGTTCGCCCTCTGTGGAAGATCTGATGTATCGCTCTCTCGTATACTGTTGTGAGCCCAGTGTGTGCAGAACACTGAGCTGCTCAGAGGCCAAGCCCGACTAGCACAGACGTCATCGCCCTCCAGTGAGTGGCTGCCTCCAGTGCTGCTTGACATATGGAGCCGGTCACAGTCTGCTCCAGTAAAAAGAAGGGGCAAGGATTACACGGGTCAGGGTGTGACCCCCCCACAGTGCTCTCGTTAGGCCTGTCCAAGCCGTTTGTAGGCTGACTCAGTATTTTCCAGCTCGTTATAATTAGCAATCCAAATCTATCATTGTGAAATGAGCTGAAAACAGTGAGAAGTATTACACAAAGATAATGAGTTGAAATCTAATCAAACTAGTGTTATGTTAGATAATGACAAATTTCCCCAATAATATTTGAACAACCTTAATTATTCATGAAAAGGGCAAGATGGAACAGGCTACATTTAATTTTTTTATTTATTTTAGACATGCAAAATAATACCCTTAGCAAACACGGCAATATGATAACATGACAATATAACCTCACAAAAAAGAAGGAAACAAACAATGGGGCAAAAACGAACCAAAAAGATAACTAAACAAAATGAAATGTGCCTTCGGTAATTCAAATAATTAGGTTGTAGGTTTTTTTTCCAATTTGATGTTGTGTTGTGCTACTTTGTAATGGCTTGTAGTATTATTTTTCTCCAAACAGAAATTGTCTTCCAATGTTTTTTTATTTTTAGGAAAGTTAGATTCAGAAAACATTCTTGACCGAGCTTTGAACATAAAAATGATACCCAACAGAGTTATTGTACTAATTATCTGGTGACAATTTCCCCCAAAATAATGTTTCGAGATGTAAATTTAAAACAAATGTTGACTGGCTTTAGCGAATTTTGAATATTGGTCCACAAACCAATGCAACTGGTCTCCCTCATTACAGAATCAACATAATGATTGTTAAATGTTAAACATTTGGTAACATTGTTTTTTAGTAGCAGTAATCTTGTAGAATACCTTCAATTGAAAGATTCTGTTGAATATATCAATTGTTTTCATTACATTTTTATACATCGTTGATGAAATAAAAGTTAATTATAACACTAGCCAAAAAGGAAAGAAAAATAAATGACAGCAAAAGTGGGGCTTTAGGTTCATTAAGATTTATTTTGGCTCTTGAAATTCTTGGGGTGTGTAATTCTGAAACTGGTTTGGAAAGATTCAGTTTGTGAAATTAATATTCTTTGACGAGGACGAGACGAAAATACCCAGAGTTTTAGTCTCCTTAAAACTGACAAAAAAGGTTGACTGTGACATTCAATGCTAGGGGTCTAAGTGGCAAGCCAAACAAACAGAGACTGAATTGCAAGTATTTATGTCAGTTGTTTTAAAAAAAGTCTGTTAATATTACATTTTGCCAATGTTGGGTAAAACCAAGAGAATAAAAGTGTTTCTTGTACCTGGTGTGTAGGAGGCAGACACAGATGACAACCAGGGGGCGTTGGGCTTTGAGGAGTTCTGCTCCTTCTACAAGATGATGTCGACCCGCAGGGATCTGTACCTTCTCATGCTCGCCTACAGCAACCACAAAGACCACCTTGACACGGATGACCTGGCCCGCTTCCTGGAGGCTGAGCAAAAGGTACACACTGGGTCTGCATTTTAGCTTCTCAGTTTCTACTGAGGTTGACATTTAAAAGTTACTCCACTGTTTTGTCATTGCTCTCCTACAACATTGTTGGATTCGGGTTGGACTGGATATTGCCTTTTTCATTCTTCTTCCTTGTCAAAAATTTGGGGCCTACATTGCCCACAATGCAACTTGACTGCCAACGGTTTGGTCTGAGTTTTGGGTATGTGTCACGATAGTAGTTGCTAATGTAGCCTATAGCCTCTAGGCTGCAGTGGAGTTGAGGAATGGGCTACAGAGTTCTGGTAAGCTCACTTGTTTCTAACTCCACACTCAAGCCGGGCTAGCTGTTTCCATTTGCTTCAAGTCTTAATGCTAAGCTAGGCTAACCCTATGTCCAGCTGGTCCCTGGGAGGAGCTTCAATATTACTATGAGATTAATGATTCTCTCCCCCCCCCCCCCCCCCTTTTGTGAATGTTTAAATAAAACTGTATAGAGTGATTTAAAAAAACAACACATCTTTAGGAATTCCTACTCTTCAGAAAGTTTGTCAGTTGCACATTTTCTCCTATAATTTTAATATAAGCTACAAAACAGTTGCTCCACTGAAAGGTTAAGGGAAAAACAGACGGCATCCCTTTAAGTATGGATATTTCTGTTTCTATCATCCCAATTTATAAATGCAGTAGTACACAATCAATGGTCAGTTGGTGCTCAAGGTGCTTTCTGAATACCAATCAAATTCAACAGCCACTCATGGTCTGCTTGAGAATCTTAGGCCATGATCACACAGAGACGAGTAACTACAGGCTCCCTAATCAGCCTTGGCAAAGCAGCGTGGTGCGTCTGCGGTGTTCATCATAGTTCATCATAATTAAATTCTGCTGATGTCAACCTCATGTCTGCATTTGCTGCTGCACCACTGTTCTACCACATCTACACCTTGACAATAGGAAGGAAGTGGTAAAGTAGCAAAGCCCACCTCTTGCTTGATTTGATTGGCTGCCTGGGCCAACTGTGACATTGGCGAGCGGGGCGCTTGCACTGAAAGTTGAGAATATTTAAACTTTTTGTGCATTTAAAAACCACGAGAAAAAATGTGCATACGGAGCAAGAAAGGAGCCCTCAGAAGGTGCGCCGTACCGTGGGGAAATAATGGTTCAGCTGTTGCCCCGTGCCGCGCTTCTAGCTCCGCATTTGTAGTTGGAAGCTTTTCTAGCGGCACGTTTTTGTAGCTACAAACGTTTCTAGCTTGACACACTTCTTGCTAGACGCGTTTCTAGCCAGACACGTTGCTAGTTGCAGGTTTCTAGTTAAATGCGTGTCTTGCTAGACACGTTTTTAGTTACGTTTCTGGCATTGCGTTTCTTGCTACTTGTTTTTCTTGCTAGAAGTGTTTTCTAGTGGAGCGTATATGTAACGCAATGTGTTGTCTTGTTCGACACGTTTCTAGTTGCACGTCTCGTGATCAAGGCATCAGTTTTTTGTTATGTCAGCTCTCTCACAGTTTTGCTGACCAAATACCCATGAGGCTCCTTGTTATTACCTTGTGTGGGGTGGGAGGTCAAAAGCTTAAACGAGTGTCCATTTGGCCCCTGAAGCAGTGCTTATTGTAGGGAAATGTAATCAGTGTGGGCCCAACAGGGATACTAGCAATAGTACTGTACCATCACTGTTCTTGAGATTCAGTTGTTAAGGGGTTTAGGATGAAGTACATCTCCTCACTAATGATACCATCGCCAGAAAAATAAAAATAAATAAAATAAGCATAACAGCTTGTTTTCATTGAAACACCCAGTGTGTGTGCGCTCCTACAGCTAATTTGCACTCTGGCAGGCAGTTTTAATGTGTAGAAGCAGTCACTTTAGAAGTAGAAGGCTCTGTTAGGATAGCCAGACGCCGTCGGCTCCGCTCAGGTGGGCTGTATTTTTCTCCAATTATACTCAGCATTTAGTTCTGGCACTGTAAATGAGATGACTATCCTTCTGTTATTAGAGAACGGTGGAAGCAGATCAGTTGGAAATGATGCCATGATGCAGTACAGTTGTCTCTGCCGGTATAATTAACTACAGACTATCTGTTTCTTTGTACCTCCATTAAGAAATAAGCCCCTCCGAGTTGTGTATTCAAGTGTCCATTAGAGTGCTGCTGTATTTCTCTGGAACTGATAACAGACGGAAATGTGTTCTTGGAGAACAATAGCCAGTATCTGTTCTAAACTAAGGCTGAACGTTTGGTTTCAGAAGTGAAGAGAACACAATGAATATAGTTGGACCAACCTTTTAACTAACACATGATTAGGTTAGTCATCATACTTCATCATCTTAACATGTAAACAATATATAAATGAGAAATCCTGATAATGTATTATTAATAAAGAAACTCTACAGAACATGTAATTTCAGACCAACTGTTAGACTTGTGAAGACCTATTGATGCATAACCTAAATAATAGCTGGTATATAAATCAACAAACAATTGGCTGAAAAGCCTATTAAAGACCCAAAACATGACAAACCATTGGTGGGGTGGAGAAAGAGCCCTGTGTACAACTGTAGCTGCTGTCAGAGGTGGAGCGGGTCGTCGGCGGTTCAATCCCCAGCTTCCCCGATCCTTCAACTGCATGTGGAAGTGTCCCTGGTCCCACATTGCTCCTGGTGTGCCGTCAGTGTATGAAAAGCAGAAAGGAACTGTACAATAAACCCTGCAAGAGGAGGGGTCTCTGTCCTAGTCTCAAACCTCAGTCCTGACAATGGAGCTGCTATAATGCGTTTGGTCGTTGATTAACACATTTTTGGGGGTTGTGCGGTGTGGATTGGCTCTCATAACGGGTCTGGTGGGCGTAACTATAAAAAAGCACTGACCCACGCATCACTACTTGATAAACTTTGAGTGTAAACTTTTCAGAATTGGCATGTTTCATTATGTTTGATGTAATAAATAGACTTATGGTTTTGTTTATAATAGAACTGCAGCCACGAAGACAGCTTCTGCAACTCGTTCTGTTTTCAGTCATCATGTGAATGTGGACGCTGGTCAGCTGTGAGTCTGTCATTAAGTGTAGTTTAAGTGTAAACTAATTGGGTTAAAATGATTTAATATGCTGCAAATAGCTTTTTTGTGTATTTATAATTCATTTCGGCTGCCAGGTAGTGGCTGATTTAGGTCATCCAGAGATAACATGCAGATTGTTTTTCCCCATCGACCAATCGCTTGCAGAGTTGGTCATAATTCAGTCAGCCAAGATTTTCTTTGGCTGGCCCCAATGTGTATGCGTTCCCTCATAGTTGTTTCAGAACAGCTCTTAGATTTTGTGTGTGTTCGCGTGTCGGTGTGGAGACGGCAGCAGCATGTGAGCTCTCTGCTGCTCACCAAGCCTTTTGGTGCGTTTCCACAGTAACAATGGATTTGGGCTAAAATCGGCCGAGTGTCGGATATACACGGCATTGTCTCATCCAGAATATGATGAGAGGGATAGTGCTTAGTGTTTAGAAGAGGGATGGTAAAGACTTTTTGTAGACTGGATATGACCCTATGAGCTAAAGCCTGGTTCAAACAGTCACAAACACACTGACACACTATGAGAGAGTCCCGGTACTGCTCCGCCCCCTTTAAATGATTAACAGAGATGGGATCCGATTGATCAATCAGGCGGCTTTAAAGACCAGCAGCCAGACAAACAGTTGGATGATGCTGCCAGGATGGACAGGAGGACATGTAGCAGATCTCATA